>NC_139007.1:79420177-80620177 GCF_964374135.1 Grampus griseus
AGTTCACACTCCCCCACTTCCTGCCCCTCTTCCCTGCTCCCTTCTTCTCCTTAGCTCATATCACTGTCTGTATTGTGCTACGGATCTGATCTGTCCCCCTCGGCAGGAAGCTTGTGTGGTTCCTGGCACCGAGTAGGTGCCGCCGCTCCACCACCTTTGTGGCAGCCTCGTCAATGCCGCGGCTCCCGGCTCCCAGCCCCGCCGGGTTGGCCTCCACTGTCATCGCTCATCCGTTCATGACATGTGTCCCTTCTTTGCCGCTGCCCAGCGTCTGCCTCGGCTGACTCTGGCGTAGGTGGGTTGGGGTCTGTTTGGATCCCTGCTGGGTCCCTGTGCCTGGGACAGTGCCAGCCGCATTTGGCTCTCAGATACATGCCCACTGAACGAACGGCTGAATCCCTGGGCAAGAGGTGGACGAGGATGAGGGTGGGAGTGTAAACGAGAGGACTTTCTGGAAAGTCATGGCCAATGTGGGGGCGGGGAGGGGGGATGTGGGCGGGGGAAGCAAAAACATTCTCACATGGAAAAACCTACCGGAAATGCAAAAAGTGTGGAAGACAGGCGTAGTCTATTTTTGAGACATTAAGTAAGGAAGGACAGAAGTTGCCAACGGGCAGATCAAATACGGTCTGCAGAGGTGTGCAGCCCACACGGTGCTTAAAATAAATCTGGACTGGTTGCCAACACTGAAAAATCAGAAGTATCCTATTTCTCTTGAAAAACTGGAGGCTTGCTGGTGTTGTGCTGGCCTGTCCTCCTGGGGTAACAGGGTGGGAACGGACCGTGAGCCCCCATCAGCAGGGGCGTGTGTCCTCTGGTCGCCCAGGGCCCCTCCAGCAGCTTCACTCGTTCATTACCTGCCTGAGGCCTGTATGTATCTGATTTGTGAGCTCCCTCTTGAAGAGCAAAATGGATTTCTTCTTCCTTCGACACTAAGTGAGGAAACAGTTATTTGGGGCAGGCGGCATGTTGGGCAGTTTTAGAACAGGCTGCCTGGGAGGCCAGGCCTCCGGGAGTGCTGCAGATGGGGCTGTGAGGGCCGCGCGGGGGCCTGCGTCACAGGGATGGGACGCATCCTGCTTCCACGTTGCAGGGGTCAGAAGGGGCCTCGGAGAGGAGGGCGTGGAGAAAAGGAGAGACGGTTTGCCGGGAGTCTGGGCTTTAAGAGGGTACCCCGGAATGTGACCTTGTTTGGAAATAGGGTCATTGCAGGTGTAATTCGTTAGGTTGAATTGAGGTCATCCTGGAGGGGGCCCCAAATCCGGTGTGATGGGTGTCCTTACAAGAGGAGAGAGACACAGAGCCACACGGGGAGAAGACAGCCACGTGACGATGCAGGCAGGGGTTGGAGTGACGCAGCGGCAAGCTGAGGAAGGCCAAGATGGATGGCCACCGCCACAAGCCAGAACAAGGCGAGAGGACCCTCCCCGGGGGCCTCCAGAGGAAGTGTGGCCCGCTGACACCTTGCTTCCAGACTTCCAGGCTCCGGAACCGAGAGCTGAGAAAGTTCGATGTTTCAGGCCACCTGGTTGGTTTACCGTCAGTCTGTTTGTGGTGGAGCAAAAGCATCTCCCAGGACTGTCACGTGCACTAAGGTCGTGACCTGCCATGTGAACCACGTGTGAACGTCGGGGATAATGGTGTTGATTATATATTCAGGAGTCAATCATTTACAGGATTTGAATGGGACAAAGTGGCCTGGTGGCGTTGTGCTTCTTTGTTTTTAAAATAGGATGAAAAGTCTTTTTTGTTTGTGTTTGTTTAATTTTCCCAGCGCAGGGGTGGGGGACATGGTGTGCGGGCTTGTCCTCTGTGATCCAGCAGGGCAAGGGGTCAGTCTGTTTCCACGGCTTCTCCTGAAGCCCTGTTCCCACCTCTGAAGTGTGGATTTGACCACATTAACTTTGGCTGGCAGTTTCCCGGGGTTTTGTTTATTCGGTCGGGACTATTTGCAGAGGTGCATGAATGCACAAAGACCACCATGTTTTAGGGTCAGCAAAGTGAGACCCAGATGATACTCCGGCTTCAGGGTTCTGTTCAAAGGCTTTGTAAGTCTCTGAGGGTTAAAATATGACTTTTTCGTGTCAGAATTATTCTCTTGCATTGAGCAACTTGTCCCCCGAGGTGAGGACCAGGCCTCTCCCTGGTTAGACTGGGAGACACCATGCGTGGCCCCGAACAGGGCCTGCAAGGGGCAGTTCGCTTCCATCTGTGGGGTTGGGATTTCACAGGCTTTACCTGTCCTAGGGCTTCACGTGTCCTAGAGCAGGGAGCAGGCCACTTCCAGGAGGGCTCCATGGCCCAGGGCCCAGGGCCCGTCCCTTAATGGCGGGTTTGTCACCACCCTGGGCAGAGAATAGACTCGGGGAGGAGAGGCTCCAGGAACTGGGTTGTATCCATCTGGGGCCCCTCGGATGTCCACACCCTAATCCCCAGTTCCTGTGAAAGTTACTACACGTGGCAGAAGGGGCTTTGCAGATGTGATTACGTTAAGGGCCTTGAGATGGGAGATTGTTTGGGGTCATCTGGGGGCCCAGTGTACTCACAATGGTCCTTAACAGATGGAAGAGGGAGGCAGGAGAAGGAGAGAGAATGAGGTATGAAGATGGAAGCAGATATCAGAGTGATGCGATTGCTGGCTTTGGAGAGTAAGGAAGCAGCCAGTAGCCAAGGACTGCAGGGGACTCTAGAAGCTGCAAAAGGCAGGGGGATGGCTTCTCTTCTAGGGCCTCCAGAGGCAACCCCATCCTTTTGACCTCTCGATTTTAACCCGGTGAAACCCATTTCAGAGACTTCGGACAAGCAGAATTATAAGATCACAAATTTGTGTTGTCTTGGGCCACTGAGCATGTGGTGGGTCATTTGTTACCGCGGCGGTGGAGACTAATACATCATTCCACCGCCTCCCAGCCGTCCCGCATCCTCTGCGGCAAGTCGATGGAGTCGGCAGGGCTATGGTAGTTACCTTCAGGTTACTCTTCTCCCTGATCCCCCCCACCAAAAAAAAACCTAATCAATTAGAAAAATTCACATGACCGTTGGAGGAAAATGTCATTTATTGAACTGGTTTTTAACCATATAACTTAACCATGTAACTCCTTGGAGATTCTGATGAAAATTATGGATCTAAGCCTCTTCTGAGAAAGGGGTACAAAGGCCTGGCCCCTGTAACAGCCAACGGCATCTCCAGTGGCGTCTGTGGCATCATCGTCAAGGTTCAGGGCTCCCTGCTTCTAACAGCCTTTCTCTCTGTCAGTTTTTCTGCCTTCGCTTTTGCACCGGGCTGGGTCTCGCCCTGGGCGTTCCCAGTAACTGCTGAAGACCCGGGGCCTCTGTTCATCAGCCTGCCTTGGGGTTCACTGGCCCCAGGCCTCCTGCTTAGCCCCCATGTGTTAGCTGGTCCCTGGGGGCAGGTGGGCACTTGAACAACGCAGCCTCCGGTGGACGATAGTTAAGAAGGACGGTCCTCCCCATCAGGGAGTGATGACTCACTGCTGTTCCTGAGCATGTGGACTGCGGCGCAGAGGGACGGGGCCGGCCTGCAGCAACTGGCCCGGGCTCGAACCCTCACACTCACGTCTGCCAGCCGGGGACTCCCCTCTGCCTCTCCAGCCCGCAGGCAGCTGTCGGAGCTTCCAGAGAGCAAGCTTTTGGTGGGGAGGTCTGAGTTACTGCAGCTCAGTGATTTGCTGATCCTCAGACCTCCACAAATATTACTTGGGGCCGAGCTATTGTCTCTGCGTTTTCTTTTCCGAGTGGGTGGGAGCTGCATTTGGAAGCTGCAGTGAATGAACTCCAACAGGAGGCTCAGCTGATGCTGTCTGTGCTGTGTTTCTTCCCCAGCTCCAGAAGAAAAGGAGGTCATTAAAGGCCAGTATGGAAAGCTCACTGATGCTTATGGCTGCCTGGGGGAGCTCAGGTTGAAGTCCGGTGAGTACCCACTCCAAGGGGCAGCAGCTGTCAGACCCCCCTGGCTAGATAGATTTCTGGTGCCGGGCAGAGCCTCTCTTATGTTAGTGTGGAAAGACTGTGGGATTTAGGCGTTTTATTTTAACTGTTATCATCCTTTAAAATGTTTCTTTCGCCGAGCCAGCTCCTCTGGGCAGGAGGTCCAGGTGAGCGCAGCCTGGTCCTGCCAGGGGTGCTTCGTGCCCTGGCTGCAGAGGAAGCTCACCTTCATCGCGTGCCCACCAGGATCTAAGGTTTTCCAGCCTGGTCTGGAGGTGGAGGGCTCAACCCAGGGGCTTGTTTGTTGTTTACAAGAGATCTGTGTTCCAGACCGGGTGGCGGTCAGAGGCCCGGAGCCCCTGGACTTGCTGGGTGTGTCTTGAGGGAGAGGAGCTGGGACGGCGCGTTGTTGGCTAGGAGAGAAAAGCCACCAGCACCTGACTGTCGGGCACCAAGGGTGGGTGTGAGCGAGAGCAACGGAAAGAGCTTCAGAGCTGGGCTGTGTAGTGTGACTAGAAGGGACAGAGAATTACAGGAGCAAGTGGGCATCCTGCTCGGCGTGATACTCGAGGGGCGGAGCCGTAGGCTGGGGTGGGGTGCCACCGCCTCCGTGTGGGACCCCTGGCTCACCTCTGCGCTCCTAGACCTCTTGGGAGCCCTGGTGCACTTCTGGGGCTGCAGCCCCCGTGTCCTTCCTCCCCTCTCGGCTGCCTCATTTACAGCTGAGTGTCTCCGAGGACTTACGGGGCCAAGACCAGAAGAGGCTGTGAGTTCACCAAACGCAGGCTCTTCCCGAGCTGAGCGCGTGCATCTCCACGTCCACGGAGCAGCTGTTTTCCTGGATTGAGGATTTTGAAAGCTGACAGAACAGCCCTGTTGTTTGCTGTTACTTTTCTGGTCTTTTCTTTAGTGGGATGTTTTTTTTCTGAACTATGATGATGACATTGATCATCTCCCAACAGTGTTTAGGAAAAGCATTCAGTACCCTCGTGACAAAATGCACTTATTCAATGTCTATTTTGTGCCAATGGCTGAGTATACATTAGATTCTTTAATCCTAAAAACAAGTCAGTGTGATACGGCATCTTTATCCTCGTTTTCAGTAAAGGAAACAGACTCAGAGGGTAAAAGGAGCTTGCCTAAGAAGCTTAGGTAGGATTCAAACCTGGATCTAGCTGCCTCCAGACCCTTGCTTTTTTCATGAAGATGTGCTGCCTGCCAAGGGTTTCTGCAGATTTTTTCCCCTGCAGCAGTTTTTTTTCTGAGGTTATGAAAAATTCCTGTGGCCTTTCCTCAGTCATGAGGATATGAGGATGACAGCTAACCTTACATAGTGCTCACTCTGAGCTAGCACTGTTTTAAGTGTTTAAATTTATTAACTCAGCTCTCCCAACAACCTATGAGGTAGGGACTGTGACTGACAGAGAGCTTAAGCGTTGTATTTCATCTATGCTGTGACACAGTTTTTATATTACAACACCTGGACATTTAAGATATGTTACAGTTGTTGGCATCCTAGTTATACTTGGCAACATTCTTCCTGTACATAAATTAATGGTCCATTTCTCATATGTCACTAGCCCGAAGTCGGGCAGTCCTCAAGTGGCGACTGGGGTTTAAACTCTTGCTTTCTGGCTACAGCGGCTTCCTTCAACCACTAGGCTGTTCTGTCCTGGAAGGAACAGAAAGGCTGAGATTTCAAGGCCAGGAAGGCAGTACCTTCCCCACATCCCAGGGCAAAGCTTTTCTTCCTGGGCTATGATTTGAGGTCAGATCCAGGGAACTGGTCCTAACTGGGAAGGGTGGCAGCCCCCAGAGACATTGTCAGAGTGAGCCAGGGTGTCTGCGGGTGCCCAGCTGCAGCAGGCTCATCCCGGGGCAGGGAGTGGAGGGAGGTGACCAACTCCTAAAGCTGCCCTGGGCAAGGCCATCCTCCCCGCCTGCAGCCCTCCACCCTCCCCCGAGGGGTGAGTGAGCACAGCCTCTGGTCCCCAGCCCCCATTTCTGGTGTCCTCTGAATCCCCTCAGCCCTGCCCACCAGTGTCACCCTGCAGGGTGGGCTGTGAAGGTCCCCGAGCATGGTGAGAATGCGTTTGACTTTTGGAATGTCAGGATTATTCGGCCTTTCTCAACACATTTCTGAAAGTGCCCAGGGTATCTGAAGGATGGAAGGATTGGGCCTTGTTATCGAGTTTTTCAAATTCCCTTTGGCTACACTGAGGAGTGTTTGGCTTTAACTTGAATTTCTTTTCCCACTGCAAGTCCCCACCCCAGGACTATGGTCTGTTTTGTTTTTTTCCCCCCACCTGTGGAGGGTGTCAGCAGCACAGAGTGAAATTCCAACTTTCATTTGCTACGGAGACAACCAGCCCGAGTGGGAGTCTGCCGCCCCTTTTGATTTTCTTAGGCTGAAGGCCTCTGTACAAAGAGAGAGACTTCCCCTCAGGCTCTTAACTTGGGGCAGTTGTTCAGTTTCAATCTACCTCAGTGAAAATAGCCTTTTATGTTAGAAATTAACAAACATATACAGGTTTGTAGATTTTCGTGGAGAGCCAAAGTCCCTCCTTCCTCTCTGAAATGGCAGCAGGAAGCGGGTGGAGCCCCCGCAGTAAGCCCCGGAGCTGGGCTTCCTGACACATACACAGTACAAAGCATAGAAAGTGAGAGTATAGCTATGGAAAGAATTTATCCCAATGATTATAGGAATTTAACTCCCTTTTCACCTAAGCTCTCAAGGCCTCCCTATTTCATAGCCTCAGGAGTTGAAGAAATTGAGGTCTCTAATGAATTGTGTCTCCTGGAGTTGTGCAGTGCACAGCCTGTGAAACTGTACATGCCCGTCCTGTAAACCTTCTGCCAGATAGCCCTCCTCAAATCTAGTTTCGGCTTCTCAACAGACTGACCTGAGTTAATTTAATTTCTAATTTCCTCTAAAAGCAGGAAAACTGCCTCAAGTCTATCTTACATAGTTCTGAAGGGGCTTACATGAGAGAATGAACATGGACTGAACTTGGGTACTGAGTGTTGGGGGAGGCTGTCCTGCAGGGGGTGGGTCTTTCTGGGAGAACTAGGTATGTGGCCCAGGCTGAGTGCCTTCCGGTCAGGGACTCCTGGTGGTGGTTAGTCTGCCCAGGCCAGTCGAGGGCTGACTTCTCTGGGCAGTCACCGCAGAATGGGACGTCTCTGGAGAGGGAATTTTGAGTCTCTGAGCCTTTGAGATTCGGGGAAGGCCGTGTCCTCCAGCAAGTCTTGAAAGGGGATGGCCATCAGTTGTAATAATTTATTTTAATCCTTACACCCAGTGGTGTGCTCTCCACTGTTTGACTTCCAGCTCTCTGGGGGGAACTCCCTGACAGGCCGCGTTTGCCAATTTCTGTGGTGTAAGTGCACCCACCGCGGCTGACTTCAGGCCAGTGTGGAATTGGGCTGTGATGTGCTCCGCTGGCTCCCGGGAGCTGGTGAAAGCTGCCAGCGCACCGCTGCCTTCACTGCTCTCATCTTCTTGGCAGGGAAGGATAAAGAGGTACTTGAGATGAGCAGGTGGATACAGATCATTAGAATTCTGAGCTCGTTGGTAAGGGGTAGGGGCGGGAGCTCCGGGCTCCTCCGGCCGCAGCTCATCACTTCACAGCTGGGGAAGCCTAGGCTCCCTGAGTCCCATGTTCACGGATCTGAGAGTATCCTCTACAAGCAGACGAGTAGGTAGGACAGTTTGTAGGCACCCAGGGTTGAGATCAGTACGCACCTGGCCGGGGAGAGAACTCCGAGGCCGAGCAAACACAGAGAAAACCCGGCACAGAAAATGCCCAGCCTTGTCCCTGAATGAACCATTGTGTCTGCCCCTGACTCATCGGGACTCCAGCGCCCGCCCTTCCCAGCCAGATGATGGACGACGGGTGGCCACAGAGGAGGCTCGGACCCTGGCACTGCAGGGGTCGGGGTTTCTCCTGGGCAGCTCTGACTTGGAGCTGGGCTTTGAGGGAGAGGATTTCTACATCGATATTGAGGTTTTGGAGGCTTTTTAAAATTGGGGTAAAATATTCATAAGATAAAATTTACCATTTTAAGCAGTTTTAAGCGTACAGGTCAGTGGCATGAAGGACATTCACATTGTTGTGCAACCGTCACCACCATCCGTCTCTTGAACGTTTTTCATCTTCCCAGACTGAAGCCCTGTCCCCGTGAACAAGTATATATATCGAGTTGGTTGCATTCCGTTGCCCCACGCTGCACACTCAGGCTGCCTCTGTGTGCGGGTGTGACCTCTCCTGGTTGTGGTGTGTCTTTTTGGCCTGTGACCCATTTCTTGCCCTCACCCCCTCCTCACCTGACTCTGGCCGGCAACCTCTCACCCAGGCATGGTCTTGCTTGGGCCAGAGCACTGGAATCAGAGTGTTGGAGCTGGAAGGGACGGGGAGCCCATCTGGTGCCCAGAGAGGGCCTGGGACTTGTCTGAGGCCCCAGAGGCCATTGGAGGCGTGCAGAGCCCAGAGCCCCATCTTCTGAGGCCAAGGCAAGCTTGGCTTTTGTCTTTGCCTTGCTACAAGGCCCTAACTGGTTTCAAGCCCCTGGACTCAGCCTTGACTAATGACTTCTGAGACATCCCCACCCCCGTCCCAGGCCCAGTTTACTTCTGGGCCGTGAGAAAATTGATCCTGGGTTACTGGAAACACAGCTTGGATCCCGTGCTCAAGGTGACGGCAGAGGGGATTTCTCACACGCCGGGGTGGGGGGCGGGGTGGCGCGTCCCACCGGCCTCACTTTTACCCCTAGAGACGCCTTCTGTGTGGGATCACAGGCTAACAGCATCCTCACGGTACCACCCCCAACCCCTGTCTCCTGCAGTGCATGAGAGCACAGGGGCTGTTACACAGATGGGTAGACGGGGTGATGCCAGAGCTGGAGTGACCCCTGCCAGGCTGAGCAGGCCGGGCAGGTCCCCCTCCTGGAGGGACGGAGGCCTAGGGCTGTTCTTCTGGGGGTCACAGAGACAGTCCACAGTGCAGGACATGGTTAGATCTGAGGAGAACAGTTTCCAAGCCCTCCTCTCCTTCCAGGAATCGGTTTGCCTAAACATGTCCTGTGATGAGGGGCCAGTTTCTCACCCTCTCTGTTCCATCCACAGCCACCTGTCTGCTCTCTTACCTTTCCCCTGCCCGGAATCTCACTGTGGTGAGCTGCTTCAGAAGTAAATGCCTCTAGGGTGCCAAACACAGGGACAGTTCAGAATACTGTCAGCAGTTGAGGAAGCCAGTCACCTCAATGACTAGGTAGCAGATTTGTTGACAAGCCAGATGATAGTCAGTTGTTTGCCTTCCACAAAATGGAAGTAGTTGGGGCATCAGCTGACAGCATTAACAGTAGCTTTGTTGATAGAGTATTGTGATTTCTTTTTCTTTAACGTGTAGCTCAGAAGGATTTTGAAGGGTTGAGTGACATTTCTATAATGAAGCTCTTTCTGTTCGCACCTATTAATGTAAACGAGGTCTCTTAGTGTTTACTGCTATAAAAATGGAAAATAGAACTAGACTTGCTATAGAATCTACTGATAGTTTCATTCCATCAATAAATAATATTTATCCACGAACTGTAAGTCCCATCCATCCCATTAAGAGAAGCCTTTCCGACAAATCTTTACTTTTTCTATTAAACAATTATTTAACAAAAATGTTTCGTTTACATCGTTTGACCAATCGTGTACTAAACATCATTGCCTGAGTGATAACTCAAGCCAAAAGCCACTCTTTTTGGAGACGTGGAGCTGCAGAATCAAATTGCTGTACAATATGGTCAGGTGAAGCACAAAATGTTACATTAGGATGAAGCTCTGTGGGGAGAGTGGACTGGAAATAGGAGGGAAAATCCCGTCTGTTAAAGAAGATCTTGTTCATGGATTCCTTTAAACAATAGATGATGAGAGTACGAATCACCGTCTAGATTCCACCGGGTGCTGGTAAAGAGGCCCACGACGGTTTTACATGTCAGCATTTAGCACATGATGGAAAATGTATCACAACCATTTAAACTAATAGCGAACCCTTCTGGTGTCAATTTGAAAATGAGCGAGAGGTGCATTGGTCAATCACAGTTCTTAGAGAGACAACAGCCGAAGTTGTTGAAGGCCGCTGGACCTTATGGCCAGATGGAGCCTGGGCCAAGGTGAGACCCACGTTTGCATCTTGGTCCAACACAGACCAGCTGTGCACCGGGCGGGTGATTCAGCTCCCCGGGGACAGTCTCTTGTGTCAGATAGCAGCGCTGTTAGGCAGGTTGGCCATACTTCTGCAAGGACACGGTTAAGAGCACCGGCTCTGGAACCAGACTTGGCTTGAGTAACTTGCCCGGGTGGGATAGCCAGAAAGTGGATTTGAATCCCACCTCCCCGCTGTGCCACCTCGGGCAGGCTACTCACCCTCCCTGTGCCTCTGTCTCCCTTCCTTTGAATGGGGCTAAAAATTGTACCTCCCTCATGGGGGTGCTGGGAGGAAGTGTGTGGAATGGTGCCCGGCACACGGTAAGCATCGCCCTGAGGATTAACTGTCGCTAAAGCATCTGCTTCCCGCGTGCTCCCACACGGTGGCTCTTCTTATTCTTCACCCTCTCCTGAGCCCCTCGTCCCAGGACTCGGGAGCCCGACGCCTCGGTGGCGGCGGCCCCTTCCCTTTGCTCTCATATATTTCAAGAGCCTTTTCACGCCTGCAGTTGCATGCCCGCCCCACGCCTCCCCAGGGCCACTGCCCTGCGCAGGAAGTGCGTGCTGTCTTCGGAGCACCCTGGAACTCTTGCCAGGGACTCGGCCCCCCGACGCAGAGGCTGTTGAGGAAATGGTACCAGAAACCCACTTCATGACTCGGAGGGAGAGACGTAAAGTAGAATTTTCTGTGCCGCCCCTGGAACCCACCCCCTCCAGGGTCTAATCTTGGGCTCGCAGCCTAGCCCACCGGGCTGTCCTCTGGCCACTGCAAGGGGACAGTTCTCGAACTCTGCTTCACCCCGTGCCGAGCCCACCGGAAGAGGCAGGTGGGATGCGTGGGCCTTGGTTCTAGGCTGGGGTAGTATTTGTATTTGTGAGGCTGAAATTTGAGGATGTCAACCCCACATAAACCCCACCTGTCTTCCAGAAACGACGCCTGTTCTGCTTAAGAAACTCAGCCCCCTGACACCTGGCACTGTCCACAGCATAACTGCCTTATTCTTGTTGTTTCAAAATGATTTCCTGATCATGTGACTGGAGACGTGGGATACGAGCCAGTATGGTTGCCTATTGTATGTGACCCCCAACCCCCGGTAGGCCTGGTACGAGTGGTGACCTATTTATCAAATGAAGGGCTCTTTAATAAAAACCGGATGTTACCCGACCCCCAGCAGGACTCTTTTTCTCATTCAGTGTGAGGAAGGAGCCTAGCATAAGTGAGCAGTGGAGTTGGCAGTCTTAGGGGTCTTAGCAAAGTGTCCAGAGATCTAAGGACGCTGACCACCATTGCTCTGGATAATGACCACTGAACATTTGGAGTAGATCTGGGTGGGATCGGGTCCTTTAAACCTCAGTAGGCTGGGAGGAGTGTGCTCTGGACCAGAATCACACCAGCCCCTAAAGGCTCGTTACCCAACTTATCTCCTGGGCCTTCTCCTGAGAAAGGGGACTATGGGGCAGTGTCCCCACTGTCTCCAGAGTAAAGCATTGCCTTGGAACAGAAAACAGCCATGGATGGTGTGGTGGCATCCCCGGAGAGGGGTGTGTCCTCCTCCTGGCAGTGGGGTCCGCACTGGTTGGGGTAACCTTTCACCGGGGGAGGGGAGGCTCGAGCTGCTCTCTCATTGGCCTATTTAGGAAGTGTTCGTCAAACACTTGCCGTATGCAATGCCAGGATGCTGGGATATGACAACCAAACAGAGCCCTGCCCTTAAGGAACCCCCAATCTACTGGGGGACACACGCAGGGAAGGAGGCTGTTAGCTTTGTGTGTGACGAGGGCTACCACTTAGCCCTTAGAAGGGACACCCAGCAGTGTCTTGGGAGAGCAGGGAAGCCTCCCTGGAGGAGGTGCTGCCGACCTCACCCCAGGAGGGCGGAGAGGAGTTCTCCTGGGAAGGGGTCTGGGTAGAGGCATTGGGAAGGCTCTTGCTGGTCTAGAGGCTGAGGGTGGGAAGGTGATTGGGGAGGGAGTTGAGGAAGGCCTCGCTGGCAGAGGCCCAGGGGTGCAAGGGCGCATTTGAGGAGCTGCAGAGACGGCCTGTAAAAGCTGCTGGACCCTGCGCGCTGTGTGTGGGAAGGGGCAGGAGGTGGGCAGGAGTGGCTCGGACCTCCCAGATGTTCCCACTTCAGCCCTGTGGGCAAGTGGGAGCCTGGAAGGATTTCAGCAAAGGAGGAGGTCTGCGATCAAGCGGGTTTGGGAGGCCGCTCCAGCGATGGAGCTTGGAGGACTGACTCCGGCTGGAGCCCTGAGGATTCGTGGGGAGGGTGGATTTGAGAGGCTTGAGGTGTGGGGCTGGGAAGGCTCCAGGCAGACTCTGGAGGGCAGCAGGACCACCTGGGCTTGGTAAGCGCAGCCTGCTGGCCCGGCCCCAGAGGCCTGGGTGGTGCCGAGAACTCACATTTCTAACAGGCTGCAGGTGATGCTGCCGCTGCTGGACAGGGGCCGGGCTCTGGAACCACGGCTCCAGGCTTCGGGCTCAGGTGACAGGGCGGACCCCTGAGCCACGGAGTTTAGGAAGGCGAGGTCTGGGGGATGCAAAGGCGAGAACAGGAAGTTGCGTGGTTGCAGCCGAAAGCCCGGCTGCCCATCACCCGCGTCACCGCCCGCCGCTCTGCCGCCCGTGATCCTCAGCCCCCACGTCTCACTCCCTTCCAGGTGGCACCTCCCTGAGCTTCCTGGTTTTGGTGACGGGCTGCACATCTGTGGGCAGAATTCCAGAGGCCGAAATCTACAAAATCACCGCCACCGACTTTTACCCACTTCAGGAAGAGGCCAAGGAGGAGGACCGCCTCACAGCCTTGAGGAAGATCCTCAACTCAGGGGTCTTCTACTTCTCCTGGCCCAACGATGGGTCTTGCTTCGACCTCACTGTCCGGGCACAGAAGCAGGGCGATGACAGCTCCGAGTGGGGCAACTCCTTCTTCTGGTGAGGCCCTGGGGCCCGGGCTCTCCTGCCCACAGCTGACATGGAGGGCGGGCTCCGATGGGCGCCTGCATCCTTGATCTCCACTTCGCATCATCCCCGGCACCTCGGTCACCTGTGAGAGCTGTGATCTGTGCCCGCTCACTCTCCGCACAATGAGAGGCGAACAAGCCCCACTCCCCACCAGGGGTCGGGGAGGGTGTTCAACATGGTTTAATGCAGACTTAGGAAGGAAAATCTGCTCCATAAGTAAAGAGCACAAGTGGCAGCATCTCTCGGTTTCTCCCAAGTGCCTGGGCCTGTGCTCAGTGCTTCCCTGGCCCCTGGGCCCCTCAGTTCTCCTGGTTATCCTCCAGCCTACAGACATTTACCACCGACATTTCTAAAGCACTGTTCTAAGTTCTCTGGGGGTCATAACTCACGTAATCCGCATAGTAACCAATGAGGTAGGGTCTGTTATCCCCATTTTACAGGTAAGGAGACTGAGGCTTGAATAACAGAGGGAATTTGACCCCAGGCATCTGGCTCCAGATCCCATGCTGTTAATCACGAAACCAAACCAGTTGTATCAACGGCAAAACTGAGTCATCCTGCCAAGGTGGTGTGCAGTAGTGTGATAAGACAGACCAGAAGCCCAGGCAAAAGTGGTTGGGTTTCTGTATGTTTAGGGTCATCTGGGCGCTCCTTCAGGGACTAGCTAGTGTGGATGACCCTATAAATATGTAAATTATCTCCCTTTCTGGGCTCCAGGGGTCATGACCCTCACCAGTCCTGTGAAAGAGCCAGGGGGGTACAGCGATTCACATGCAATGGAGCTGTTCCCCTCAGATTTACCAGGAGATAAGAGTCAGAAGCAAAAGTGATGAAAATCCCGCTGTAGAAATTGTTCCAGTACACCTCACATAATGAGGCGTTCCTAGATTCCAGTGTTGGCCTTTGGGGCTACCCCAGTTTCTAGCCCTGAGTCAGGACTGATGAGGCTTCTTTGTGCCCTTTATTTATTCATCCCTCCCTTACCCAAACAGAGGAGGTCATAGGTTTCCATCACCAGGTAAGTGTACTTAGCTTGGTGCTTGGACTCCCACGAGTGAGTTCCTGACTTCCATTTGGAGAAAGGGGGTTCGCCATATCCTTCCATGTGTCCCCATACTCCCTGCCCCACCAAATCTTCTTAGGTTCTCTGGTTTTGTTGAGTTTGGGGGGCAGTAGCATGCTCAAACTTCAAGCGTGTGAGTCTCCTGCTGATCTTGTTAAAATGCAGATTTTGACGGAGCAGGGCTGGGCTGGGGCCCGAGACTCGGCATTTCTAGCAAGGAGCCAATGGTGACGCCATTGCTGCTGGTTTGAGGACCACACTCTGAGTAACAGGTGCAGGGGATGGTGTGTCTGTGAATCACTAGTTCCATTTTGCAGGTGCACGTGCCCCTGAAGGCAGCCAAGCTCAGGGACGCAGGGGCTGTGGGGTATGAGGGGTCTTTCTTAGGCCGGGGGCTCCTTTTCAGCTGGGACTGTCTGATGAGCCGAGGCTAGGGGTCTCAGAGGCTGTAACATTTGTTGGGTGCCTGGATTGCCCTTTGTACCTGCTCTTCTCAGGCCTCCTGATGCCAGCTCTGTGGTTGGAGATTTGAGATCCACAAAGAAGACAAAGCAGAGAATCACAGGGTGAAGGCAGAAGGGGCTTGGGGAGCGGGAGGCCCCAAGTGCACACTAGACTGTCTTGGGCTCTGGAGGTGCGAGGCTGCTGGGCCATCCCACACTCCAGGGCGTGGTGTTTGGGCTCAGGGCGGCACCCATGGAGCTGACCACAGCTGAGTCAGCCCCAGCTTGCGTGGTCACGGGCTTGATGGCCTGAACCCACCATTTGGGGTGCGGTGTTCAAGGTCTGAACCCACATCTGGAGTCAGATGGGGTCAGCGCTGAACGTGGCTGGTGTACAGCGGGGTGAAGGCATTTTTCTGGGCTGGTTACTGTTCCCCACCGATCGTTGCTTCCTAGTACCATCCAGTCCTGGAAGGAGACGCAGGCTGTTTTCCTTTGTAGGTTTGGGTTTCTTCCTTCAAGGATGTGAGCTGTCCTCCCACAGGGGATCAGGCCAGTGTGACTACAGACAGGATTATTTAGAGCTGTCTGTTTGGCAAACGGTTCCTTCCCCTGACCCCTAGTGACTGATGGCAGCCATAGCCGTGTGGCTGGAAGACCCTGGAATATTCTGGAGGCCTTCCTTTGATGCTGATTTCATATGGGGATGACTAAAGATGGTTTATCATCTGAATTTTAGAGAGGGTTTCAGAAGAGGGGAAGGTGTTTTTGTAAAGTAATGCTTCATGCTCATCATTCTTTAGGCAGACCAGCGCCCTGGTGTGAGAGGTCAGGCATGGCCCTGCTCCTGGGGCGGGGGGTGTCTCTTAGTGCCCACGCGGTCACGTCGGGGAGGCTGGCCTGAGAGCAGGGAGTGGCTGCCTCTTGCCACTTGGAGAAGCCGCCTGAGACGTCAGAGCTCACGGCACACTTCTCCAGAAAGGAGAGAGCTGCTTAGGGCAGGAATCGTGCTGCCTTTTTTAAACAAATAGGGCATTGTAACCTAGATTAGCTTGCTACCCTGTGGTGGTTCCTGCCTCCTGGGGAGCGTGTTAGGGGCCTCGGAACGGCACTGCTTGGGTCCCCTGGGTGAACTGTGTGGAGCCCGGAAGAAGCCTGAGGCCCGTGCACGCCCTCCGAGCCCCACTTCTCAGAGCAACCACTTGCCTGCTCAGTAAGCTCCAGTGGGCGCTGGGGAGGCCGAGCGAGTGAGAGATGAGAGCAGGGTGTGGCCATGCACAGGTGCAGCTGTCAAGGTAGGGCCTTCAGCAGGAGAGGCTCGGGGTGAAGAGCACAGCTCCAACTCCATGCTGCCGCTTCCTGGCGCTGTGACCTTGCGCGAGTACTTCTCTTCTGTGCCTCAGTTTCTTCATCTGTAAAATGGGGTGAATGATAACACCTGGTACACAGGGCTGTTTCAAGGATGAAGTGAGTTGATCCGTCCCAAAGCACGTAGAACGGTGCTCGGTGCCCTTGATAAACGTTGGCCTTTATCCCCATGATTATCACCGTGGATGCCAGGGACCCAGAACAATCCACTGGGTATGGGGAGGAAGTACTAGAACTTTCATTAGGTTTTATGTTCCTCTCATCCCATTTATTTATCATCCATTGCTTTGTAATGCTCTCATTACATTCACCTTGTGGGACCTGAATATAATTTAAGTAAGCATGTAAGCATGCATATATTTAATTATTTTATGATTTGTCATGTTATCATTTATCACTATCCTGTCATCGTAAAGCATGATTAAATTTTTACTGATGGGATTCATTATCAAAAACTGCAGAGGCCACCAGTGTAAACAGAGGCTTCTCTGAGATTCCCTGAAAGGCCTGTGACTGACTCACACCTGTACCTGGATTCCATTCACTGATACTGACGCCTGGGAGTAGCTTCAGGAAAGGACTCCTAGCCCTTTCCTGCTGCACGTGTCTCCGTGGCCCTGCCGTTTGGGGTGTCTCGGAAGCACACGCACGTCCTAGGCTGTGTGTCCCGATTGTGGAGTTCATGGGGAGTGTGCAGTGTGGGAAGGCAGCCCCTGGGCACCTCCCCGACTTGCTTTGGGCACGGTGTTCCCTCGAGGATGTGAGGTGGCCTGAACCGCTGTGGGGCTCTGTTTTGCAGGAACCAGCTGCTGCACGTGCCCCTGAGGCAGCACCAGGTGCGCTGCTGTGACTGGCTGCTGAAGGTCATCTGCGGGGTGGTGGCCGTCCGCACGGTGTACGCCTCTCACAAGCAGGCCAAGGCCTGCCTCGTCTCCCGTATCAGCTGCGAGCGCGCCGGTGCTCGCTTCCACACCCGAGGCGTGAACGACGACGGCCATGTGTCCAACTTCGTGGAGACGGAGCAGGTCAGTAGTGCCTAGGCCGGCCCGTGGCCCCCGCTGGTTCAGAGCAGAGGAACCTGTGCAAACTTGTTTCCGTTGGAGGCGGGGGTGCTGGAGGCGTTTTCGTGGCTCCTCGCTCTCCCAGGAGCACATAGGGCTCTGTTTGCAAATGTGGCCTCGGGTTTGCATGCTGTATCTTTTCTTTTAATACATTTATCTATTTACTTATTTATGTATTTTTGGCCGCGTTGGGTCTTCGTTGCTGTGTGCGGGCTTTCTCTGGTTGTGGCGAGCGGGGGCTACTCTTTGTCGCGGTGCGCGGGCTTCTCATGGCGGTGGCTTTTCTTGTTGTGGAGCACGGGCTCTAGACACGTGGGCTTCAGTAGTTGTGGCACACGGGCTCAGTAGTTTGTGGCTTGGGGCTTAGTTGCTCTGCGGCACGTGGGATCTTCCCGGACCAGGGCTCGAACCCGTGTCCCCTGCATTGGCAGGCGGATTCTTAACCACTGCGCCACCAGAGAAGTCCCTGCATGCTGTATCTTTTTTGATTCTCTTCTCACGCTGGAAAAGCGTTGCTTACCCAGGGGTATTTCCTAAAAAGAAGAAGGAATTTTTGCCGTGATATCACGAAGGGTGGTGGTTATTCAGAGAGCAGCTGACAAATGAACCAATAAGGTTTGAAAATCTTTTTAAGACAAAAGTAAGTAGCTGAATAATGGCAGGATGAGAGAAGGAAGTTATTTTTCATTCTAGATCCACTGAAGCTTCCTCCTGGAAGCAAGTCTTAGCAGCTGGGAGTTGTGAAATCTGCCATGTGAGGCAGCAGCTCCGTGGAATAGAACCTTCTGCTTAATTTCTCATTGACTTTTTCCCCCCTAAATTCTGTTCTCATTCCCAGAGATGCTGTCTTACAGCTGCTTTATTTATTATTATTATTATTATTTTTTGCTAACAGGTGATTTTTTTGCGAACATGCTAACATGCGATGTTATCCTACACAGTAGGATAATACCACCGTGTAGACTAACTGATAGAATAAATCAAAGGATAGCCCATGAAAGGCACAGCAGTGGTATTGCCGTGGGTGTCAAGCTGCAAGCAGCCCGTGTTTGTTTAGTGCTGATGGGACTTTGCATCCCCTCTTACGGCTGCAGCTGCGACAGGTGTTTCCTACCAGGGCTTTAGCCAGTTTAATTCAGCACAGATTTGAGCACTTGCCTTCCGTGTGTGAGCTGGACCTGCCTGGGCTTTCGGAGGGCACAGAGCGGGGAGGGTCCTCTTGGGGTCAGATGCTGAGTAGGGGGATGCCAGTCAGCAGCCTGAAGATGAGCAGAGGGGCAATTTCTTGCCTGTGACTTCAGCTCTCCTGGACATAGACGCGGCTGGTAAATAAACACCTGGTTAAAAATGACAGAGAAAACGCAGCCCCCAGATGGGGGCCTTCCTCACAGTGTTCCATCCCGGTCTTTATCCTTGTGTCATTAGTCTTTGCACCATTCAATTCATTCCACAGATCTTAATTACTTTTCACCTGCCACAGGCTGAGCGCTGTGCTGGGAAGTGGGGGCCAAAGATGCAAAGCATTTTTGGACGAATCAAAATACCAGAGACCCTGAACCTGGTAACTGAGCGGGATTTAGGAGGTTTCCGGGGGCAGCCCTGGAGCGAGCCCCTGCGGTTCAGCCTTCGCCTCGTTCCCCATCCCGCCCTCGGGCAGAGAGTACCTTGTTTAGTGCCCCTTAGATTTTTTTGGATTTCAACCAGTTTTTTAAAAATTGGGGTCCCATCTACTTGTCAAGCAAGTCATTGATAAAGCAACTGTCCTCCTTATCACTGTCTGTTCCTAAACGATAAGACGTTTTAACACTGAAAATGTAAGAAGACGTAGTGGTTTCCTGGAACTGCTGTGACGAGCACCGCAAATGGTGGGAGTGGGGGCAGTGCTGAAAAGGACTGAAATGTATTGTCTCCCAGTCCTGGAGGCCAGAGCCCGAGAGCAGGGCGTGCGCACCGCCGCGCTCCTTCTGACGCCTCTGGGGGAGGAGCCTTCCCACTGGCAGCTTCTGACGCCCCGGCGGTGGCAGCGTCACTCCCATCTGGCTCCAGCACCACGTGGCATCTTCTCCCTGCGTGTGTGTGTTTCTCCCCTTTACATAAGGACACCAGGCATATTGGATTGAGGGCCCAGCCTACTCCAACCTGACCTTTCTTAACTAATTGCATCTGCAACGGCTCTTATCTCCAAGTAAGGTCACATTCCCAGGTGTTGGGGGTTAGGCTTTCAACATACTGTTGTTTTTTGCGGTACGCGGGCCCCTCACTGTTGTGGCCTCTCCCGTTGCGGAGCACAGGCTCCGGACGCGCAGGCTCAGCGGCCATGGCTCACGGGCCCAGCCGCTCCACGGCATGTGGGATCTTCCCGGACCGGGGCACGAACCCGCGTCCCCTGCACCGGC
Source organism: Grampus griseus (assembly GCF_964374135.1). NCBI lineage: Eukaryota > Metazoa > Chordata > Mammalia > Artiodactyla > Delphinidae > Grampus > Grampus griseus. The sequence continues at coordinate 79,439,609 of NC_139007.1, forward strand.
AGGCGGACTTCCCGACCACTGTGCCACCAGGGAAACCCCTTCAACATATCTTTTTGAGGGGGGCCACAATTCAATCCAACACAAGGACATAACCTGACATTAACAGGTCAGGACTGTGCTTTCAATGCAGCGCGTTTAGCTTTATGAACAATCTCCCTATTGTCCTTGCTCTTCTCGTTTTTCTACAGACTAGGGTTGGGCCTCTGCTCTGGTTGTTCTAAGTGTGCCTGGTGACTTGCGCTTGTCTCCTGCCTGCCCCGTGTATGTGCTCGGAGGCAGGGACCCTGTCCCCTCCAGCAGCGTGCGGCCGGCCCGCGAGGCCTTAGAGCCCGCAGCGCCCTGCCCCCTCCCCGCCCCCCCCCCCCCGCTCCTGCAGCCCACCCTGTTACTTAAATTGCCGGCACCTGCCTCCCTTCTTGGGCGCGGGGAGGGGTTTCTTGGCTCCTGTGAGCTTTGTGGGCTTCCGGGTTTGTGCTTTTCCTCCCTTTCTTCCTCCGCGCTGCTCTCGGGATGAGGCCCTCGCCCCGACTTTGCTCCCAGGAGCAGCGGATGAGCTGACAGTCAGCCAGACATCACCAGCTGCTGTCCTGCCGGGACCCAGAGGCTGCAAGTGAGCCCCACGGTGATTTCGTTTTCACAGACACACATGGGGCAGGAGGTCGTGGGCTTGCACCCAAAGCAGTTCCTCGTGGGGCGCGTGCGTTTCAGTCTGCTCCCAAGGGACCCCGTGCTCTCCACCACGGGAGGGAGGAGCCGGACGAGTCACACCAGCAGGGCCTCCAAACAGCGTGACCGCCCTGGCGTGTGGAGGAGAAGGTGACCCCAGGGGAGGGGTCGTTTCCCAGAGCCGATACAGGGGTGTCCTCGTCGGCAACACAGATGCACGTCCTGAGCCCCTCAGCTGAGTCTGAGCGGGAGCCTGCCGGGTGGGGTCACAGCAGGGAGGAGACAGACCAGCTGGCCCTCGGGGGTGCCTCCCACGGTAAGTGGTCAGTGCTCAGCTGTGAGCCTCCTACCTGGAGAGAGAAGGAAAGACAGCAGAGCAAGGGAGGGCAGGGAGAGGCCTGTGTGCTAGCGGAGGACCCTGCAAGGTGGGGAGTCTTGGAGGAGGGCCCTGGGAGGTGGGGAGTCTTGGAGGAGGACGCTGGGAGGTGGGGAGTCTTGGAGGAGGACCCTGGGAGGTGGGGAGTCTTGGAGGAGGACCTTGGGAGGTGGGGAGTCTTGGAGGAGGACGCTGGGAGGTGGGGAGTCTTGGAGGAGAACCCTGGGAGGTGGGGAGTCTTGCAGGAGGACCCAGGGAGGTGGGGAGTCTTGGACGAGGACGCTGGGAGGTGGGGAGTCTTGGACGAGGACGCTGGGAGGTGGGGAGTCTTGGACGAGGACGCTGGGAGGTGGGGAGTCTTGCAGGAGGACGCTGGGAGGTGGGGAGTCTTGCAGGAGGACCCAGGGAGGTGGGGAGTCTTGGAGGAGGACGCTGGGAGGTGGGGAGTCTTGGAGGAGGACGCTGGGAGGTGGGGAGTCTTGCAGGAGGACCCAGGGAGGTGGGGAGTCTTGGAGGAGGACGCTGGGAGGTGGGAAGTCTTGCAGGAGGGCCCAGGGAGGTGGGGAGTCTTGCAGGAGGGCCCTGGGAGGTGGGGAATCTTGGAGGAGGACCCTGGGAGGTGGGGAGTCTTGGAGGAGGATGCTGGGCGGTGGGGAGTCTTGGAGGAGGACCCTGGGAGGTGGGGAGTCTTGCAGGAGGACCCAGGGAGGTGGGGAGTCTTGGAGGAGGACGCTGGGAGGTGGGGAGTCTTGGAGGAGGACGCTGGGAGGTGGGGAGTCTTGCAGGAGGACCCAGGGAGGTGGGGAGTCTTGGAGGAGGACGCTGGGAGGTGGGGAGTCTTGGAGGAGGACGCTGGGAGGTGGGGAGTCTTGCAGGAGGACCCAGGGAGGTGGGGAGTCTTGCAGGAGGACCCAGGGAGGTGGGGAGTCTTGGAGGAGGACTCTGGGAGGTGGGGATTCTTGGAGGAGGACGCTGGGAGGTGGGGAGTCTTGGAGGAGGACGCTGGGAGGTGGGGAGTCTTGGAGGAGGACGCTGGGAGGTGGGGAGTCTTGGAGGAGGACCCAGGGAGGTGGGGAGTCTTGGAGGAGGACTCTGGGAGGTGGGGAGTCTTGGAGGAGGACCCAGGGAGGTGGGGAGTCTTGCAGGAGGGCCCTGGGAGGTGGGGAGTCTTGGAGGAGGACCCAGGGAGGTGGGGAGTCTTGCAGGAGGACCCAGGGAGGTGGGGAGTCTTGGAGGAGGACGCTGGGAGGTGGGGAGTCTTGGAGGAGGACGCTGGGAGGTGGGGAGTCTTGGAGGAGGACGCTGGGAGGTGGGGAGTCTTGGAGGAGGGCGCTGGGAGGTGGGGAGTCTTGGAGGAGGGCGCTGGGAGGTGAGGAGTCTTGGACGAGGACGCTGGGAGGTGGGGAGTCTTGGACGAGGACGCTGGGAGGTGGGGAGTCTTGGATGAGGACGCTGGGAGGTGGGGAGTCTTGGATGAGGATGCTGGGAGGTGGAGAGTCTTGGAGGAGGACCCTGGGAGGTGGAGAACCACGGAGGAAGAGGAAGACACGAGGCGTCGCCTGCTTCGTGACCTGGCATTTAGAGAAATGGCAGGATCTGAAACCTCATGTCTGCACCTGAGGGTGCAGGCAGCAACTTGAGGACATTGGTACTGAGCCCGCGGCAGGAAGGAGCATTGGCTGGGGCAGCTTGGCCCCTCTTGTGTTGCCTGCAGGTCACCTCCAGCCTGTGCCCTCTGCTAGGGGACTGAGACCTCAGCCACTGGGGAGGGGAGGTCCTGTAGCAGAGGCGCGAGGGCGGCTGACGGGCTGCTTGCCTCTGTCATTCAGACCAGCGATGGCGCGAGACGGAGCAGGCTGGATCCCTGACGTGGAGACTAACTCTCAGGGAGCCAGAAAAGGGAGGTGTTTTCAAACCATCCACTCCTGCCTTGCTTTTATGTTTTTCCCTAAGAGAACAGTCTTTCTCCTCCAAGGCAGGCTGTGTATGTGTGCCCGTTTGTGGGTAGGGGGGTTTTGTGTGGGCGTGCAGGCATATGTGTGTTGTGTATTTGCTCGTGTGCACACACGTATATGTTGTGTGCACATTTGTGTTGTGTAGATGCATGTGTGCGCAGGTGTGGACGGCATCTTGGTCTCCCTGGGCGGAGTCTGCAGTCTTTTCAGCTCTGCTGGGAGTCCCACCTGGTGGGCTCGCTCTGCCGCCATGACTCGCGGCACAGAAAGTCCCCTCATTTACCCAAAGAAAACAAAAGATAACGATTTGGATACTGAAGATAAGGCCCCTGGTTCATCAGGGAGGTTAGGATGACCGTGAGTGTTCTCCCGGGAATGCAGACCTGGAAGGAATTGGTTTGCAAACACCTCATCCTGGACCAGAAGTTCAGCAAAAAGCCTTGTGGAGAAAAGTGTCTCTATCCAGTGGCGAGGCTTCCTGCTTTGTCCCTTTCTCGTTACGGTTGTTGGGCTGCTGCTCCCCCACTCTGTGAAAGGGGCGCGCTCGGTGCCAGGCCTGGCCTCGAGCCACACGCCGCGGTGGCTCCCCCTTCCTGAAGCCCCTCCTGCTCTGCGTTTCCCTCCCACCTCTGTCTGTCCCCTCCTAGATCCCCTCTCCTGCCCGCGGCCTGAACCCTGTTCCCATGTTCTGCGGGGCAGGAGGCTTTTCCGAGCTGAACGGGAAGGAGTGACCGCCCTGGGCCCCAGAACGCTCCCTCCTTTGCTTCACGGCACGTCACCCCTCTGTGATCAGGTGACGCTAACTCCGTTGAGAGAGGGAAACCGAGGCAGGAGGTGGTTAAGGAACAGAGCCTGGGTCACCCCGCTGGGCAGAGGGGAGTGGGACCCGGGTCGGCGGTGTCCCAGAGCTCACGTGCTGACCTGCGTTCACTCTCCATCCTGTCCCTCCCCCCCCAGGGCCCCCAAGTGCCTTCTGTTAAAACTGCCTCGGTGAGGTCAGGCCAGGTGTTGAAGCTCCCGCTAGTTTTAAAACCTGTGTTCTTTCGCCCAGAAAGGAAAGCACTTTAAATCCATCACTACTGTGTGATGATGGGGGTGGTCCTACCACCTCGGGAACAAAGAGGTGGGTGTTCCTGGTGATAGGGTGGGCACAGAACTAGAATATTTTCATGTGGGAGGAGGAATAGAGAAATCTGGAGGCATCTTTTCTTTCTGCCCCGGGGGTGGGGTCCGGAGTGCTGGGACCGCTTGTCGGTGTTTTTCTGAAGCGGGTTCTGTGTTAAGTTCCAGCTCGAGAGGGGCGTGGTCTAATGCCGGAAGTAGCGCTTTTAGCACGTATTAAGTAAAGTGAAGGGTAATCGTTCCTTAGCTTCCGTCAGGTCCCGGGCACTGTTATGAGTTGTCTTTACATAGGGATATTGGCTGAATTGGTGACTCTCAGCAATGTGGACACAGGCAGGGAGGCTGTATACCTTTAATCTCGCAGTAGCCTGTGCTCCCCGGCAGTAGCTTACATAGCCGCCGCTTTCTTCTGCTTTTGTCAGTGGAATAATGGAGCGTAACCAATTTGCTGGTGATCAGTATCTGAAAACAGACGAGTTCTTCACCCAGTACATTTTTTTCCTTTGGAGATTAAAGGATAGAGTTTCAGCTCAACATTATGACTCCCAGGCTCATGTAATTCCTGAAGTTCAGGGAACCTTCAGGTCTAATATTCAGGTCCTCCACTGCAGAATTACTAATGCATGTGTGATCTGAGCGTGATCTAGCCGCATGGAAAGCTGCCCTGTAAGGGAGCAGGCCGCTAAGAAATGGAAAGGGCCAGTAGCATCGCCTGAGGCCAGCCCTGCCAGGCCAGGGTAGAGTTACTCAGATAAAGGGCAGCATCTGATAGCTGCCGCAGCCCTCACCCTCGTGATGCTGGGGACTGTACTTTTTGTCCCTTTAGACCTCCCTGGCACTAGAGCATCAGTAAGGGCCTGCAGACGGATGAGGAGTTGGTACAGCCTAGAAGAACTGTGTGTGGGGTAGGAAGGAGATACATTCCTTAACTTGTAAAGGATGGTCTGTGTCTGTGCAGGTGCTGTCACCCTGGAAGTTTGTGGAGGCTGTGTGTGTGTGTGTGTGTGTGTGTGGACTCCCTGACACGTTCAAGAACACAGTGGTGTAGGGCCAGGACCAACTGTGAGTTCAGGTCAAGTCTTGACTTGCATTGTCAAGTGCAGGACCGACTAGTGCAGCTAACTAGGGCTTTGGGCTACAGCTGGTTCATTTCATTTCCTCCAGTCCCTTTCCAGTCGCTGTCTGCTACTTCGCCAGTTGACAGGGTGACAGTAGAGGGCTCCCAGGAAGGTCTTAGTTAAATCCCAGAGCCCATTTGCCTTTGTTCCTAAAATTGGTGGGGAGGGGACTGCTGGGCTTTTCGGGGAGGTCGCTCAGGTTGTGGGATTTCCATCCACCCACACCCTCCTCCTCGGAGGCTGGGGGGCAGCGGAGCAAGCCTGTGAGCGCCGGCCTGCGGGGCGGGGAGCCGCTCGGCCAGGCTGGGAGAGGGGCAGAGGGCGCTCAAGCCCGCCGTCGCCCTTCGCTCTGGCTGGTGTCGGGTCTCAGGCAGCCGGATCCCGTTACCGGCCCCAGGACATTCGGTTTCATTGAAGAATACCTTTCCCTTTCTGTCTCCTTGTGGTGTAGATGATCTACATGGATGATGGAGTGTCGTCTTTTGTTCAGATCAGAGGCTCCGTTCCGCTGTTTTGGGAGCAGCCAGGGCTTCAGGTAGGTAATAAAAAGCCTGTCCGCGTGTGTCTCTTCTCTTCTAAACGGCTGTGAGTTGTTTCTTTTAGTCATATTTCTTTCATGGCAGTTTCTGGTCTTTTTCCCCAGCCCAGTTGGATTGAGCTGAGTTGTCACAGTGTGTGTGCACGTGTGTGTGAGCGTGCACGTGTGTGTGTGTGTGCGCATGTGTGTGGTGTCGTACGCAGAGACATACACGTTGTGTGATTTTCCGATCTCGAGCTCAGTGATGACACTGGTGAGGTGAAAGTTCTTTGCAAGTAAGTGGACCACATCGTGTGATTGCAGTTACCTTCACTTAGACCCAAGTTCAGTGTGTTGAGAGCGTGGCCTAAGATGTCTTTTTTTTTTTTTTTGCGGTACGTGGGCCTCTCGCTGTTGTGGCCTCTCCCGTTGCGGAGCACAGGCTCCGGACGCGCAGGCTCAGCGGCCATGGCTCACGGGCCCAGCCGCTCCGCGGCATGTGGGATCTTCCCGGACCGGGGCACGAACCTGCATCCCCTGCATCGGCAGACGGACTCTCAACCACTGCGCCACCAGGGAAGGCCCCCTAAGATGTCTTTAGAGAGTCGCGACTCTCCTGGAAAGCTTTGAAAGGTTTTGGGGGCCCCAGCGGCCGTGTGGCAGGTCTGGCGTTTGGAGGTGCTTGTTGTGGGACCGCGTGCCAACTGCGCGGAGCTTTCATGTGATTTCTAAAAATACTCCTTGCCGTCCCAACAGGGCACTGGCCGGTGCCAGAGGTATTTGGCCTTCTGTCTCCTGGGACGAGTTCAGGGTGTGGGTCCAAGAGCACGTCTGTCGTCAGTGGAGGGGCACACTGCTTTCCTACCTGGGAGGGTCACGGCCGAGGGGACCTGATTCCTCCACACCGATCCCGGTGTTCCCGCCTGGCTGGAGGGGACGTGGGTGCCCTCAGGAGACCCCTGTGCCCAAGCCTGCGTCGCCTTGGCTCTCCTTCCCGAGCGCTCTGTGTGACGGTGGCTGGGTCACCAGCCGGTGGCTAGAGAGGCCCAGGGCCACCTGCCAGCCTCTTGGAGTGTTTGACGCGCTGGGTCTCACCCGCCCTTGACTTGACCCAGCCTCAGCCGTGGGCACTTTGTCCTCATGCTGTCATCGTGCGGTTGGAAGCCGTGGAAAGGAACCTTGTCAGCCCTTAGGTGAGACGGGTGGATGAGTGTCTCAGTTCTGTGGGCAAAAGCTCAATTAACATTCATTGTTTCCACGAGAAAGGAACAGCTAAGACGTGTGCAGCAGCTGATGGCATTAAGTGGTGGCAGAAGGGTGCACCCCTGAGGATGGGTGGAGATCTCCTCTGGAGGCCATCCCAAGAGAGCTTTGTTTTTAAACAGCTCTACTGAGATGTAATTTGCATACCTAAACCTCACCCATATAAAGTGTACAATTCTATGGTTTTTAATGCATTCGCAGAGTTGTGTAACCATCACCATCATCTAATGTTAGAACACTTTCATCACCACTAAGAAAACCATGGGCCCATCAGTGGTCACCCCCCATTCCCTCCCCGAGGCCTGGGCAACTGTTCCACTTTCTGTCTCTATAATTTGCCTATTCGGGACATTCTCAAAGGGGTTTTGAAACTTGATTTTCTTTAGATTTGGAGTTTTCCTTTGATTTGTAAGAAACCCCCAAACTGGGAGATGGTTATGATAGAGTATTAGAATTTGGGAAGGACCCTTTGAAGTTCATCTGTTTTACCCTCACGCAGTTTGGGATGGCTCCATTATTATTATTATTAGCTAGTTTCTCCTTGCTTTGCACACCGTCTGTCTCTACAGGGTGTTCCAGGGGACGTGCCACACCAAGTCTGAATTCTCAGACCTTCAGGAACCTTCGTGGTTCCCCCTTTCTCCATTTCGTCTTCTCCAGGGCCTTCCTTTGGCCATTTCTGTCTTATTTCTAGGACTCTCCACACTCTGGTCTCCCTCTTCTAAAAACAAGACAAAACTTGTCAGTCCCCTCTTTAATTTTGGTCTCCAGCTTGACTCCTCTGGTGCTCCAGACACAGCCTGACCCTGCATGGGAACACCTGTCCCCCAGTCTGACTTGGGTCCGCATGCATGGACCTTGGGTGGCTTGCTTTTCTGTAGCTGTAGCATCTTTTAGACTCATAACACTTGTTAAGCCTCTTCCACAGCCTCCGTGGTTTCTTCAAAATAAGTTTCAAAAGGCTTTAGCGTTCATGAATCTTAAGGATTTGCTAACCTTTGGGTTTGATACCCGTGTTTATCCTCTAAATACAATCCCTCATCAAAGAGAGATGAGGTCATCTTCCTAGGGCACAGGAGGGCAACTTTCAGTCACCCTACCCGAATTATCAATAGCAAGCCTGAGGAGCAGTCCTGGTTGTTTTTCTCTATTTTGAAAAATTCCCCCTCCTTCTTCACTTACGTTAGATGAAAAGTGCAAAGATTTGGGGGTAAATAGCTGCTTTTTAAGTTGCAGTGTTGCGCCTTCACCCTTTTGCAGTTACCCCAAGGGAGTGGATGAGCCCCGCCGGGGTTGGGGCACGGAGGTGCGCAGAGAGGACCGTGGGATGATGATTTGTCTGCACGTTATCACGGGCGTAGTGCCTTCCTTACAAACTCCTGGATCCTGACTGCATTTCCAGCAACTATGTACCTTTAGCAGTTCATCTTTATCTTGTTAATAGGTTGTGCAGATGATAAATAGCCTTAGTTTACTCTTCTGTAAAATGGGATTGACGATAACAATCTCCTAGGGTTATGGAGAGGATTAAATATCATAGGATGTATTAGAATTTAGCTCAGTATCTAGAATCTAAAAAGTACTAAAAAAGGTGGCTGTTAATGGTATTAATAACGTAAGTTATAGCATGTAAGAGACAAAAAGCACAAGTTGGCATTTGCATCAGGAGAAGCACGGCTCTTTGCGTCCTGCAAGCGGAGTAGGAGTTTCCTGTGAAGGCCCCACGAGGACACCATGCGGTGTAGTGACAGTGTCCTCACGTTTTTGCATTCATGTGCGGCACAAGCACCAGTCTTCTAGGCTCTTCCACTTCCCAGCCCTCATACACACCCCGGGGAAGCCATTTATTCATCCCACAGACACTCATCACCTGGTACATGTAGGCACCTGACATCAGATGTCGCCCCCAACTTCGGGGTGGAGGTGACAGGACATAACAGTGTTGTACGAATAGAGCTGGGAGAGAGGAAGGCTGAGATCCCTGTGGCAGCTCTGGGGACGGACAGGCCACTCAGGCTGCAGGGGTGGGTGTCTGAACTGACCTGAGAGGGATTGGGTGGAATCACCCAGGCCAGGAAGGCAGCCTGCAGAGCGAACCACAGATGCAGGTGTTGCAACCGCTGCGTCAGAGCACATCTGGGGACCTGTGCTGGCTGTGCTCCCTGCAGCCCGGGCATGGGGGACAGGGGTCCTGGTGAAAGGTGAGACTGGAGAGGCTGGCGAGGCCCAGATGAACATGGGTTTTGTATGTTACGCTAAGGAGTTTGACTTTTACCCCGGTGGTGCCCAAACTGCTGCACATTAGAATCATCTGGGCAGCTCATAAAATTCCTGGCACTCGGGGTGCATGCCATCCCAGGTACATCAGCACGTCTGCAGGTGGGAGCAGGCATCAGTACTGTTCTGAAGACCCTTAGATGACTCCAATGTGCAGAAGGCTTGGGAATCACTCAAGGTTATGCTGGTAAAACAGTTTTTTTTGGGCCAGGATGGAGAAGTTTTGGTTTGTAGCATTTGCCCATTTCTGTGGTGTAAATACTCCCATCAGAGCTGATTTCAAGCCAACAGCTTGAACTCGGAGCTGGGAAGAGGTGTGCGTACCGTGGCTTGTGAGCCGGGAGGAGCTGGCTCTGCGTGCTCTGGACGCTGCGCCAAAGGGTTCAGGGGGTGGGTGATGAGGCCTAAGTAAGCTTTGGAGTTTGGAGGAAGAAGATGGAAGGTAAGGGCACCAGGTAGGACGGTGGCATGGATCCAGGTCAGAGATGCTGCCGGCTTTAACTAGGGGAGGCTGTGGAGGGGGAGGGAGAGGTTCGGAGATGCCGTCTGTGGCCCTGGGACCCTCTCAAGTGCTCAGGGAGGCTCTGTGTGGACTCAGCCAGGCATTCTTCTTCCAGCCACTCCCTCCGGCTCAGCCTGGAATCTTTGGGATTGAACCTCTGACTTCAGGGACCAGACAGGAGTGAGTGGCTGATGTCCACCTGGCCGGGGGAGGAGGGAGACTAAAAAAAGCAGCGCGGTCAGTTCCTGAGTGCCGGGGCCAGCAGCGGTTTCATTTCAGCCCCGCGTGAAGCTGCTCCCTGAGGCTCTGACAGACTGTGGCCTCAGGACTAGGTGACACCAGAGAGGAGAGATTCAGGTCAGTGTCGGGACGTGCGGCCTTAGGCAGCTGGACTAACGGGTTGTCGAGCTGATGGACGAATGACCTCCCGGAGAGTGTCCGAGGCCCCCCTTCTGCCCACGCCCCGTCCACTTAGGAGGCGGGGGGACATGGCTGTGGGCAGGGTGCCCTGTGTGCGGGTGTAGACACAGACCCCCGGGCTGCTCTCGTCCCGCTGCCTTGTCCCCTCACAGGCATTCAAACCCCCAGCAAAAAGGGAACGACGACGATGATTAGGTAGAAACCAGCACCTCTCAGACCGTAGCATGGGGGGCGTGTGTGTGCATATGTGAGCCACCTTGTGCAGGAGTCACCTGGGTACTTGTTAAAACACAGGTTCCTGGCCCCACCCCCAGAGACCTTCATTCAGTAGGTCTGAGGTGGGCCCTCAAATCTGCATTTCTAACAAGCTCTCAGGGCACACTGATGCTGCCGGTCCGGGGACCACACTTTGAGAACCACTGGAGTCAGGGATCCTTTCTGCCCATTTACTGCCCTGGTCATTCACTGTGGGTGGTGCCCTTAGTGTCATCAGCAGTGACGTTGGACTGACTGCTGTGGGGATGGGAACACGCCTCCAAGGGTCCTTCCTTGCCCTGTCCACGCAGAGAGTCTGGGTGAGGGAGAAAGGGCCGAGGCATCCGAAGGGCCGTGCCCTGTCCCGGGGCTGGGCCGTGTCCTCTCCTGCTGTGGGCTGCTGCCTCCTGACTGGCCCCCAGCTTCCCCGAGTCCTGCAGATGCAGTCATGCAGACTCGTTAGAAACACTTACGTGTGTTTTGGGGTCTTTGCACAGCGACCCAGTTGGTGGGAGTCAGCCAGGGACGGGAATTCAGGGTCTCCCGTCCCTTTGCCATCTCCACAGCACCCAGTGCCGTGTGGACCCAGGTGTCAGGCTCACTAACTCAGGCCTGCATGGGTTATGCAGTTCGTAACGGGACTTAGGTAATTCTTATCTCAGGGGAAGTTTAGAGCCAGAGATGAAGCTTCTGAGTCCCGAACCATTTTCTGATTCTCTTACTTGCTCCCATGGGAGTGAGTCTGAAAACAGCCGCACCTTCTTCCTCAAGCCAGGGGCGATTTCTTGCGGTGACTGACAGGCAGACGTGGAGCAAGTGGCCCCCGGGGCTCAGGGTCCCCTCAGAGGGTGGCTGGAGGAGCGTGGACTCGCTTTCCGCCGGCACCTTCCTTGTAAGTTCAGAAGAAAGACGGGCTGACCTGCCTTGGGTGCAGGACATGACCGTCTTCTGGGAGCTCAGGGGCTGTGATGGTTTTGGGGGTTAAGTAACTGGCATTTTGTCAGCCAGGTGTCAATGGCCGTCAGGAAAGGAGGGCAGAATACACACAAGATGAAGGTGTTTGGGTTGAGCCTTTCTTAGGAGCACCCACAGTTAAGAGCAAGATGCCTCCTTTTCGATGCCTTAGTTTACTGGCTCATTTCCTTCGTGACCAACGTTTCTTAGGACCAGAAGGGACTACAGACTTTATTTGTAGAGTCATTTATGTGGACAGACCTAATCCCAGTAATTTCTAAATCTATTGCTGAGACACTAGTTTGCTAGATGGGTACTTTCCTCACGTATGGAGAGGGACAGAGGTATTATCTGCAATGTTAAGGGTCATAAAATAATGCTTCTCCCATGTTCAGTAATATCTACATCTGATGATATGGATGAATCCAAGGACACCACTTTACAACCTTCAATACCAAGCAAAACTGAGCAGTACCTTTGAAGAAACTTTTTATCTTGAAATGATTTCAGACCTACAGAAAAGTTATAAGAACGGTGGAAAGGACCCTTACACATCATTACCCGGATTCACTCAATGTTAACATCTTGCCACACACACCTATGCTTTATTTATTTCTGAATCACTTGAGAGTAGGTTGCATACATCTGTTTAGTCTGTTTACTTGTTAATGTTTCAGGATGTTTTCCCAAGGAGCAAATATATTCTCTTACATCACCACAGGGTAGGTACACATTCAGGAAATTTAACGTGGACACAGGACTTTAATCAGATCTGCAGCCTATATTCCAGGTTTATCAATTTTCTCAGTAATTAGTGTCCATCGTGGCTCCTTTCCCCCTTCAGTCCAGGCTCCAGGCCAGCATCACATCCTGCATTTAGTTCTCACATTTCCAGTCTCCTTTAATCTGGACCAGTTCCTCTGCCTTTCTGTCTTTCCTGAAGTTGATGTTTTTGGAGAATGTAGGTCTTCTTTTTCTGTAAATTGAATGTTCCTCATCTGGGAGTTTCCTGGTATTTCATTATGACCAGGCTCGGGGTACTGATCCCTGGCCAGAATGCCGATCGACCGTGTCCTTCTCAGAGGTCCTTCCCATCTGGAAGTCCCCAGTGTCCCTCTGCCCCTCATTAGTGATGTTAGTTTTGAAAACTTGGGCAAGGTGTTCTTCAATTTCTCCACTTATGCTTAATATGTGTTGTTGTTTTTTTGTGGTACGCGGGCCTCTCACTGTTGTGGCCTCTCCCGTCGCGGAGCACAGGCTCCGGACGCGCAGGCCCAGCGGCCATGGCTCACGGGCCCAGCTGCTCCGCGGCACGTGGGATCTTCCCAGACCGGGGCACGAACCCGTGTCCCCTGCATCGGCAGGCGGACTCTCAGCCACTGCGCCACCAGGGAAGCCCAATATGATTTTTTTTTTTTTTTTTTTTTTTTTGCGGTACGTGGGCCTCTCACCTCTGTGGCCTCTCCCATTGTGGAGCACAGGCTCCAGACTCGCAGGCTCAGCGGCCATGGCTCACGGGCCCAGCCGCTCCGCGGCATGTGGGATCTTCCCAGACCGGGGCACGAACCCGTGTCCCCTGCATCGGCAGGCGGACTCTCAACCACTGCGCCACCAGGGAAGCCCAATATGTTTTACTTTTCAACTAACAAGTGATTTATGGAGACACTTTGAGACCATGCAAGTACCCTACTCCTCATCAAATTTTCCCCCAAGATTTATGGCCAATGGATGATTTTTGCTGAATAAGTTTTTACTATGATTGATATAAGATGATGATTTTCCACCATTCCCTCCATGTTTATCAGTTGGTATTTTCCGTAAGGAAGAACCCTCTCTTCTCCCTGTCCCACACGCGCCCCCCGGCTAGCCATCTACCCAGGTAGCCACCTACCCATGCACCTGCCCACCCATCCATCTGTCCATCCACTCATCCACCCATCCATCCAGCTCTCATCTGTATAGATTCATGGATTCCTATTTTATTCATCAGGTCATAATCCACTGCTGTCCTTACATTATTTATTTATTTTTTAACATCTTTATTGGAGTATAATTGCTTTACAATGGTGTGTTAGTTTCTGCTTTATAACAAAGTGAATCAGTTATACATATGTCCCCGTATCTCTTCCCTCTTGCGTCTCCGTCCCTCCCACCCTCCCTGTGTCCTTACATTATTCGATGTTCAGATTGTCCCAGATCTGTTCAGAGAGAGTCCCCTCAGGCAATAACAATAAGTAGTTTTAAGTTTGTTTTTTAAGCCTCCAGTGTTAAATAGGTAGTTCTAAACAATAAGGCAAGGTCGTTTGCAGGTAGTCATGACAGCTCAGATTTTAGGGGCAGTCAAGATCCCTGGAGTTGCAGAAGAGACTGTAAGCGGTTTCTTTCTCCCGGTTGGCTTAGCCTTACCTCTGCACCACAGAAGGGTTTGTGGATCTGATGTGGGCCTCATGGTCTTACCCTGAAGTTTGTCTTCTGTTTGTAGAAGAGCCCAGCCGGCGTGGTCCATGCTGCAGTTAGGACGGGGCTGAAGCAGAGCCAGACGCAGGCTGCAGGACCTGCATTCAGGGCCCGGCCGTCCTGAGCTGTACATTGGCCATGGAGGGGCCGAGTGGCTCCTACGTGTGGCCTGGCTGGCAGCAAGAGGGCGAGTGGGAAGGCCATCGCGTACTGGGTTCGCAGGGCGGGAGGAGTCACCGGTGTCCTTTCTCTTTGATTTAGGTGGGTTCCCATCATCTGAGACTCAACAGAGGCCTGGAAGCCAACGCCCCTGCTTTCGACAGGTAGGGTCCTCTGGCCGCATCCGGAGTCTGTTGTCTTTCCTTCCATCAGACAGTAGTACAGGAGCCAGGGTGCCATGGGAAATGGGAGACCCCAAATCTGGAATCTGAATCTGCTTTTTACTTTGGTTCTTTATACAAAAAGGCAGCTTACAAAATGGAATGTTTACTTGCTTTCAGTTTTCCGTGAAGGTTCATTCATAAATGCTCAGGTAACACTTTGCAATTATTTTATCTTATCAGTTCCTTCTGCATTGAAGCTTTATCCATTTGTCCTGGTTAATAAGGGATCATCTAAACTATAGGATATTTCTAAGCTGGTTTGTTTGTGTTTTTAAGGTAACATATTCCCAGGCTTTAAAAAGTCACAGTGTGGAAAGGTATAAAGGAAGACGTAGAAGTACCCTAACTCTCAATTCCCACTGTTAGTTAGTTTTCTATATATAGTTCTAGAAAAGATTCTGACTTATACATAGTTCTTTTTTGTTTTTTTTGTTTTTTTTTTGCTTCATTGGGTCTTCGTTGCTGCGCGTGGGCTTTCTCTAGTTGCGGCGAGCGGGGGCTACTCTTCATTGCGGTGCACGGGCTTCTCATTGCGGTGGCTTCTCTTGTTGCAGAACACAGGCTCAAGGCGCACGGGCTTCAGTAGTTGTGGCGTGTGGGCTCAGTAGTTGTGGCTCGCAGGCTCAGTAGTCGTGACGCACGGGCTTAGTCACTCCGCGGTATGTGCGATCTTCCCGGACCAGGGCTTGAACCCGTGTCCCCTGCATTGGCAGGCAGATTCTTAACCAATGCGCCACTAGGAAAGTCCCCATAGTTCATTTTTTAAAACACAAATTGGATCATTACACACCTACTGTTTTACAACTCGCTTAAGAAAAGCCATCGCTAACCTGAACTCTTGGTAATTTGTACTTGAAATAGTTAATTGCTTTTTAAAATATTTGTTTTTTTACTCTAAATGTTAATTTTAAAATAATCTTAATGGGTGTAAAATACTTGTCAAAGTAATTTTTTTTTAAATTTACTTTATTATTTATTTACTTTTGGATGCGTTGGGTCTTCATTGCCGCGCACGGCTTTCTCTTGTTGAGGCGAGTGGGGGCTGCTCTTCGTGCGGTCCGCGGGCTTCCCATTGCGGTGGCTTCTCTTGCTGCAGAGCATGGGCTCTAGGTGCGTGGGCTTCAGTAGTTGTGGCTTGTGGGCTCTAGAGCGCAGGCTCAGTAGTTGTGGCGCGTGGGCTTAGTTGCTCCGCAGCATGTGGGATCTTCCCGGACCAGGGCTCGAACCCGTGTCCCCTGCATTGGCAGGCGGATTCTTAACCACTGCACCACCAGGGAAGTCCTCAAAGTAATTTTTTAAAATGTTAGAATCATTCTAGCCGAAGCTTCATTTGGACTTTAAACTTGCTTGCAGCCTTCTTATTTACCTTAAGATTGGTGACACCAGCCCCCCTCATTAGCATGTTACACACAGGGCACACTCAGCGCTGAGCAGCTCAGACTCCCCACCTGAGCAGGGCCTGCTCTGTCTGCACCTGTCAGACCTCAGGCCAGGATGCACCTTCTCTGGGGAGGCGGAACCAAAAGAGCCCGGAGGGGCCAGGCCACACACGTTGTTTCTTCTGGCACCTTCCCCCGGGGCTTCCACATAGCATGGCTCCAGGGGCCGTGCACAGCCTACCGGCTGTGAGGAGGCCCTGATCTCCCAGATTTGACCCAGCCCTGCATCCTCCCCCTGGGAGGGACTGCAGACAGGGCAGGGCTGCCAGGAGCATGGCCCTGGGAGAATGCTTCTTCATGGGGGCGGAGCTTGTCTCCAGCTGTCTGCAAAGGGACATAAACTGCCCACTTCAGGATCCACATTCCTCTGCGCAGTGCTGTCCCTCCGAGTTAGTAAGAGAGTCCCTTTTTCTCTTATTGGGCTAAAAATGGTTCTTTTGTGATAATTAACTTTAAAAAATTCCATTTATGAGACAAACATGTTACTGTAGAAATTTGGAAAGTACAAAAAATGTTTAAAAGAAGGAAAGAACTTAAAATCACATGAAATTCTACCACTTTTAACATTGTGGTGTGTTATTTTTTTCTCGTGTTAGATGTTAAGATTGCAGTATTAAATTAATTTTACATTTGCTTTTTGCATTGTGTATTTCCCCTTTTTAAAAAAACTACATTTGAATATTTCTAACAGTATTAAAATTATAAAGTTACTTTTCAAAAGCTGCTGGTAAAAGACAAATATTAGAGTCTCTCCCTGCTATTTCAATGTATGTATTTAAAAATAGTCTCTGGTATACAGAGAATTTTCCTAAAGACCGAAATTTCATTATACCTTCTGGTTGAGGTTAAACATCATGAAATGCAGCACTTAGATGAAAAACTTGGACCCTGAGGTTGATGCCTCTCCTCCCAGTTTTTCTAGTTCTGAGAAGGTACCAAGTGAAGTGGGTTAACTTCAGAGATACGCACGTCACATTTCTGAGGCCCTGTTAATGAAAGGCCAGGTTAGCTGTTCTGGGTTTAATGGAGGACTTTACAGAACTTCCAGCGTATCCTCCACCTGATACCACGTGTGTTTAGAAGTTTGATGTGCTGTGTACTCTTGGCCAGTGCCTTTCGTGGGGAACAGCTCATCCAGGACCTCCAGTGCCTGGCAGGTCCCCTCAAGGGCGGGGCCGTCAGCGTGTGTCGCGGGGACATGGCATCATGCGTGGCCCTGCTCTGTTGCAGGCACATGGTGCTTCTCAAGGAGCAATATGGGAAGCAAGTGGTCGTGAACCTGCTGGGGAGCAGAGGCGGAGAGGAGGTGCTCAACAGAGCCTTCAAGGTAACTGGCTTCCCCGCCTGGGAGGGCAGGGAATGAGGGAGCCGAGGGGCCCCTGCTCAGGGTGGGCTTCCATGGGGACGGGGGACAACAGCCCTGCTTTCCCCACGTTGGGGGAGGCTTTTTCCATCAGAGCTTCCGCATCAGGTGATTTGGGCTACTGACATGCAGTTTAATTTTTGTGAAGCAGTGGTTGGGAGAATTTGCTCAGAATGAAAACAGAGCATCTCCCATCTCCAGCTGCACTTCCTCCACTGCTCCCCACTGGGGCATCGACCACTCAGGACGGCCGGGCCTTTCCCTGGCTCTCTTGGACGGACACACACACGCGTGAACGCACACATGCATGCACGTGCACACGTACGTTTGGGCTTCACCCCACACATCCCTGACCTGCTCGGGGAGCCAGAGTTCCCTCTTCCCTTGTTGGTCTGGCCCAGCTGCTGGCCAGCACCTTGCGGCACGTTCACACAGACACCCGCAGGGCACTTGTGCCTACGTGGCTCTTCAGAGCCCCTGCTCGCTTTAAAGCAAGCAACCCTAGATAATTTCCTCCGGTGAACATGGAGCCTTCAAGTCATCCATCCTTGTGTGGGCTGCCCCTGAGAGCTGCTTCCTGTGTCCAGCTTTCCGTGGGCTCCCCGCGGCTTCCGGCACACGTTCAAGGGAGATGCGTGGAGAAACCCTGGGCGGGGAGGGAGCCGTGAGCAAAAGGCTCCGCCCACCTCGCCTGCATCTCTCCGTTCCCAGTGCTCCCACGTGTATTTGGTCTACTGTAGGCCAAGCTGCAGAATGAGCTGTGGGCTGTGGGCCTCCACAGTCCTTTCCCAGCAGCCCATGTTCCCTGCTGAATGGGAAAAAAACCCTGTGGTTGTTCAGAGCTCAAGGAAGCCCCTTATGGAGAGAGTTTGAAGTCACACCTCACTTCACGGAAAGAGTGTTCCCTGTGGTCCTGGCCCCTGGCCAGTAGAAGCTGAATCCAGCTGGGTGCTTATTTCCCTCTGTTTAGGGAAGCCATGTGCTTGGAGCTGAGACTTGCTGGTGGCCAGTTTCACTTGGCCAGACCTGCTTTTCCTGTTTGGTTTGTTGCTATTGGCAACAAGCTCGCAAAGCATCTCCACTGCCACCCATCTTGGCAGCCGTGTGGGCAGTTTATTTTAAGGAAGAAGAAGGGGAAAAAAAAACCTCAAGAATTTTTCCCCTTTATGCCTTGATGTTGGGGAGAAGGTGTCCTCAGCACGCCCCCATCAGCTGGTGGGCCCCTGCGCTGGAAAGGCAGGAGGTGACTGCAGGCCTCTGGCCCAGCAGGGGAGACCAGACCCCTGGGCAGGTAGGAGGTAAGAGGTGGACCTTACCTGGAGAGACCTGGGTCATGGTCCCAACTGGGGTATCACATAGAAGGCGCTCCCTCAGCCTGTCAGCTCTGCCATGCTGAGGGCCACGCACAGGCAGCCGGCCTGTGACCCGTGGTTATCAGGCCACAGGGGGCCAGGCACTTGCTCCAGATCGTGAAGCCACCGAGTGTGAATGCTTCAGCCTGGCCGACTGCTTCCCAGCAAGACCTTCTTGATGACGGCAGCGGAGCGTTGACTTGCGTTCTAGCGCAGGAGGGACGGGCGCTCAGAGTCCTCGGGACCAGATGGCCTGAAGCCCTTCTAGTCCTTCAGAGTCACTCGTCTCTGGCTGGGCAAATGCTGGACAAGGCTGACCTGAAGCCGCACAGGAGGGTGTGGTTGGCGGCCCGAGGCTGGGTGCCCTGGGAAGGCAGTGGTTCATCCTCTGCCCCGGGGCTGCCTGGTGAGGGTGCTGAGGAGTTGCTGGCTGGGGCTCCTGGTGTGGAAGGCAGACCTCGGCCAGGGCACCATGCCTGCCAGGCACCCACCGGCCGTGCTTCCTCATGTCTGGCTCCGCCTTCAGTCCAGCTCACGTGCTGGCCCCGGGCCCGAGTGGGCCCTGAGCCCCTGTCTCCCCCACCCTGGAGTTTCACTGGGCTGCGCCTCCCCTCACTGGGCGGCCTGGAGGACTTGCCGAGGGACCTGGCCGCCTCTGAGCACACCCTCCCGGAGTCTTGCCTTGTCAGGGAGGGACTGGTTACCAGGGCAACAGGAGCTGGATTATGAGCTCCGCAGCCTGCTGTGCTGCCCTGTACCTGGTGTGCCTGTGGCACTCGGGTGCCTGCAGAACAGAGCAGTCCTTCCCCGTGGGCGTCCTCCAGAGAGCCCTCTGGGAGGTGATGTTGGTGCAGGGCCCTGGGCTGCCCCGGGGAGCCACACCCACTCTGGCTGTCTTTTGTCCAAGGTGGACCTTGTGCCCTTCAGGCAAGATGCTCTTTGTGGTTTTGGCCCCAGGGCCTTTGTTCTGTGCTGCCCTTTCCGGGTCGGGGCTGGTAAACCACAGGGTCCACCGTAAGCCTTCAAGCTAAGCCCTGCACCGTGTCGAGTGACACAGTTGGCCGCTCAGATGCCCTGCCACCCTCTCCCTTCCGTCCCCTTTCAGAAGCTGCTCTGGGCTTCTTGCCACGCTGGCGACACGCCTATGATCAACTTTGACTTCCATCAGTTTGCCAAAGGCGGGAAGCTAGAGAAATTGGAGAACTTGCTGAGGCCACAGTTGAAGCTGCACTGGGATGACTTTGATGTGTTTGCCAGGGGCAAGAATGTAAGTCCACGGTGAGTCTCACCTGCATCTTGTCGTCCCGCCGGGTGAGCTGCCGAGTGGCAGGGGCTCTGCCGGGAGTGCGCCCTCCCTCGCCGCTCCTACACTTGCAGTTTCTGGGGCCGCGGGCTCGGTGATATCGGGCACCTTGGATTCTGGCCTTCTCCTTTCCCTTCCCACAATCGGAGATGCTTGTGAATTTTGTGAGCAGATGATAAATCATGGTTTTCTGGCAAAACGGACTGATGGCGGGGACCGGGTTAAACGGTGGAGCCGTGGTGACCATATAACTTATCATCTGAACTGTGATGAAAATTAGCAAGAGTGAAGCGGGGGCAGCTGGCATAAACCCATTGCCTAAGGGAACTGGGATGTGGATTCCCTGCTCAGAGTGGAGGAGAAGGAAGTCCAGTTTCCGCGATTCCATATTTGCAGATTTGCCCACTTGCTGAAGTTTATTTGTGACCCCAAACTCCTGGAGCGTTCACGGTCACTCACCAGACCTGCTCAGAACAGTGAGAAAGTCGAGGCGCCTGCCGTGCACGTTCCCGGCTGAGGTGGGGCCGGGCCCCGCTCGGCCTTCTTGTTTCAACTCCCCTGCAAACAGGTGTTCCCGTACTGTCTGCAGGGTGCCACGTCTTCGCTATTTTGTGCATCTTGTCGGAGATTTCACTGTTTAAAATGCCCCCCGAGGCGTGGTGCTAAGTGCTGTCCAGGGTCCTAAGCCCAGGAAGGGTGTGACGTGCCTCAGGGAGAGAGTACGTGTGTTCGTTCAGGCACGAGTTACAGCGCTGATGGCCAAGACTTGATTGTGGATGAATCAACAATATATATTAAATTAGGTGTCTTTAAACAGAGACACACATAAAACAAGGTTATGTATGGATTAGTCGATGAAAATACGCGAGTAGAGGCTCACGGGAACATAGCCCCCCAGGAGCAGCGGCTCCGCGGCTGCTGCTTTGCTGACAGTTCAGTTCGCTAACGGTTCACGCAACTTTTTAGAACGTAACTAGGGTGACAACGAGATTTGACTGTCTTTGTGACGGCCCTGGTGTGCAGGCTGCCGAGAGCGCGCTCTGGACTCGGCCACCCCTCCAGCAGTGCTGGGACCCACCGCGCCGCGTACCGTTGGGGAGCCCCCGCTGGGGTTTCCGTGGGAAAGACAAACAGCTTAGGATCCACCGGGCTGAGTAATCTGGTGGCTTTGGGCTGCCCGGGTGGGCTCTAGTTGGCAGGCGGCCTCCCAGGGAGGAGGTGAGGGGTTCTCTCTCGGGACGAGACTCCTTGGGGGCCTGCAGTCAGATGGGCCGTTGTGCCACGGGCAGTGCTCCTTCCAGCAGAACTTGTAACTTGTGTGTGTTGTTTCCCAAAGTTTTCAGAAAGGCACTTTGCGGATGAACTGTCTCGACTGCCTGGACCGAACCAACACGGTGCAGAGCTTCATTGCCCTCGAGGTCTGTCTCTCGGGCCGTCTGTGTCCTGTCCTGTGCCTTCAGGGGGATGGGCTGGGCTCAGCACCCTTGTCGGCAAGATGAGGGAGGCCTCACTGGGCTGACGTTCCCACTGTGGGGAGGGGACAGTGACGTGTCCGGCATCTAGAGAGAGGTCTCCCTGGGTAGCTGGCTTGCCGATGCCGTGAGATGCCTTTGGCCTATCACAGGCACACTTTCACACACTCTTTGGAATGCACCCCGGACATGGTGGCCCAAAGGTGCTACCATGGCCCAAAGGAGAAACGGTAGCCGTGGGTAGTGATTATTGTGAACGTTCCCTTAGAGGAAGGCAGGGTGAGACCGCCTGAGATGAGGCTGGGTTTGAAGCCTGGGAGGGAGTTTGAAGCCTGTGGTCTGCTGCCTGGGTGGCCTGTCCTGGCAGACCGCTGGGAGGAGGAGTGGGGTCCGCGCCGCCTGCCGTCCATCCCTTGCTGTCCTGTTTTGCGGGTAGTATGGGGGAGGGAGGGGGAGGGTGTCAGAGGAGGGCTGGGTGAAGTATAGGTAAAGTTGGGTGAGCCGTAGAAGCCCCATTCTCTGCTGCGAGGGTGCCCTGTCCTCTGGGGGCACAGAGTCACCCACAGCAACCCTCTGAGTAGGAACTCATGGGGATGGTGCCTGGTGGTGTCCCCTGGGCCTCTGCGGGGCAGCTTCCGGGTGAGAAGTTAGTGACCACTGTCCGCTCCTCTCCCAGGTCCTCCACCTGCAGCTTGAGAGCCTAGGGCTGAATTCAAAGCCCATTGCCGACCGCTTCGTGGAGTCCTTCAAAGCCATGTGGTCTCTGAACGGGCACAGCCTGAGCAAGATGTTCACGGGCAGCCGGGCCCTGGAAGGGAAGGCCAAGGTAAGAGCAGGCCGCGGGGGCGGGGGGCGGGTGGTGCCCGTGTGGGCCCCTCTCACGGCCTGTCGTCCGGCCCGTGGCAGGTGGGGAAGCTGAAGGACGGGGCCCGGTCTGTGTCTCGCACAATCCAGTCCAACTTCTTCGACGGGGTGAAGCAGGAGGCCATCAAGCTGCTGCTGGTCGGGGACGTCTACACTGAAGAGTCTGCGGACAAAGGAAGGATGCTGCTGGACAACCAGGCCCTGCTGGGTGAGGGGCTCCCGCTCTGCCTGGGGAGATCCAGAGGGCGATGGTTGGGGGGTGCTAGCCAGCCTTCCCACCCCTCACGTCATCCCAGATGGTGGGTGGCAGGCGCCTCCCTGAGCTGCGGGGCAGCGGGAGGGAGCTTCTGTGCTCAGATCTGATCCTTGACTGTTCTCAGAGTGTCCATGTCTTTGAACGTTAACCCATCCAGGAATCTTTCTCAGCTTGAATGCGTTCTTGGTCCCATTGCCAACCCTCATTTAAGGAGTCTTCCATGAGGGTGGCCTGCTGTTTCTATTACGGCTCCAGCGTGATCAGTCTCATGGTCTGACCAGCTGATCTAAGCAAATGCCGCTGTGTTTCGTATTTTAGGAGATGCTCAGCTGGGTGCAGCCCCACGAGGAGGCAGAGGAGAGGCTCAGGAAAAAACAAAGTTAATACACTCACAGGTCCTAGAAATGCCACTCGGGACCACATGGCAGACGCCAGGGTGGTCAGGAGGCAGAAGGGCACTTAGGCCACAGCCTTGATTGGGGTTTCCATAGGGAAGGCCGGGCAAGGTGTAGGCATGGCTAGTTGGAGTAACCGTGGGAGCTTTGGGCTAGGGATGGGCTCTAGTTGGACGGGACTTGGTCCTAGGATGATTAAGGCAGAGGAACGTCCCCTCCGGGGTATGCGGCCAGAAGGAGGAGGTACGGCTCTGGGTGGCTTGTTTGCGTGTAGCAGGCTCTGGCTGGGTCTGAGAGTTGGCTTAGCCCCGGGAGGGGCAGTCTCTCCCCAGCCAGCAGGTCAGACACCACAATATACAGAAGATAAAAACGTGTCCCCAGGGCTTCGCTGGTGGCGCAGTGGTTGAGAGTCCGCCTGCCGGTGCAGGGGACACGGGTTCGTGCCCCGGTCCAGGAAGATCCCACGTGCCGCGGAGCGGCTGGGCCTGTGAGCCATGGCCGCTGAGCCTGCACGTCCGGAGCCTGTGCTCCGCAACGGGAGAGGCCACAACAGTGAGAGGCCCGCGTACCTCAAAAAAACAAACAAAAAACAAACAAACAAAATCTGTGTCCACAATACCAGCTGTCACTGTGGTTCCCGGTGCTTTCTGGACTCACGTGAGAGCTCACTCTTCTACTTTCTTAATTTGCACCATTTCCAAACCGAGAGGCGGGGAGAAGTGGAGAAGGGTCCACTGGGGTCAGAGTCGATGTCTTTGAGTGTTAACTCATCCAGGAATCTTTCTCAGCTTGAAAGGGTTCTTGTTCCCATTGCCAGGTATCATTTGTGGGGAGTCTTCCATGAGGGTGGCCTCCTGTTTCTGTTCTGGCCCCAGAACCCTGTAGAACTCTCCCAGGGATGAGGACACCTTCCACTCTCAGGGGCAGGACTGTCATGATTCCCTCAATAGCTAGAGGTTTCCTTTTTTCTTTCTTCTTTACTTGAGATATATTTGATATATAGCATTACATTAGTTTCAGGTATACAACGTAATGATTTGATATTTGTATATGTTTCAAAATCATTAGCACAGTAAGTCTAGTTAACGTCATCACCACACACAGTTACAGTTTTTTCTCTTGTGATGAGAACTTTTAAGAACGACTCTCTTAGCGCCTTTCAAATATACAACGCGGTATTGTTAACTGTAGTCACCACCCTGTACCTTATATTCCCAGGACTTGTTTAACAGGAAGTTTCTACCTTTTGACCACCTTCACCCACCTCGCCACACCCACACCCCAACCTCTGACAACTGTTCTCTGTATCTATGAGTTCATTGTGTGTGTGTGTGTGTGTGTGTGTGTGTGTGTGTGTGTGTGTGTAAGATTCCACATGTAAGTGAGCTAGAGGTTTCTTTGGGGAAATTTTAGTGGCATCTTATCCCGTAGAGCCTGTAAACATTACAGGGCTCATGGAAAAGAAGGGGAGACCCGGCATTTTTCCTTAGAAAAATGTATAACTCTTGGTTTAGAAATTTTTGGTGTTTTTGAAAAATTAGTTTGCCCGTGCTTAAAATGACTTCACACCCCTTTTCTACTTTTTTTATTTTTTATTATTTTATTGGGGGAACTCCTGTTTGGCTTCTGGTAGCCCAGGTGACATTTGTGTCAGCCCTGGAGACAAGGCCAGCTCAATAAATGTGGAAAGAAGCTCTGAGTAGGACAGTGAGTCTTGTTTCATAGCAAAGTAAATGTGATAGATATTTGGGCTAAGCCCCTAGTTTAAAAAATGGACTGTATTTCGGCCATCTAAGAGGATGGACTTGGCTCAGAGTAATGATTTTTTAAAGGCTTAAGTCTAAGGTAAAACAAAACATTTCAGGCATGCGGATTGGTAGGTGGAAAATGCAAAGATGGGTGTCAGACCCTTAAAGTTCCGTGTGTGTATATTTAATATGGAAAGTTGCAGTGTCCCCTTGATGAAATTCCCACGGGATCGTGCGTGCCCGCCGAGGATGAGATTCCCTGTGATCTGACGTCGCAGCCTCTGTGGCTGTGTTGGGGGAAGGGTGCGGAGGGGACATTATGGCAGAAGTGCCACAGGAACGTGTTCGTGGGTGGCTTTTAGCCTCTTAGCACCTTTATAAGGAGCACCCATTGGTCCATATAGATGGGATCGTGCATCCCCCTCTGATGGAGAGCCTGGCCATGTTTCGGGGGGAGGTGCGTGGGGATAGGGGTGCAAACATGGCCTTTCTGTGCCCCCAACAGTGACTCCCAGGATCCTGCAAGCCATGTCGGAGCGCCAGTCGGAGTTCACGAATTTCAAGCCGGTGCGCGTCGCCGTGGGCACCTGGAACGTGAATGGAGGGAAGCAGTTCCGGAGCAACCTGCTGGGCACTGCCGAGCTGGCTGAGTGGCTGCTGGACGCGCCCGTGTCTTCCGGAGTCTCTGGATCCCAGGGTGAGTGTGGCCGGGACAGGGCGACAGGTGCAGACCCCCGGCCGCCATCTCGCCTCGTCCGAAGGTGGACTTGGCAAGTTGGGTATTTGGCCTTCTCGCTCCTTGGAATGTTTAGAAAGCTCTGTGGAAGGTTAAATCACAGACACTTGGTTTGTTTTTTTTTTTGGGGGCCGCGGCTTGCGGGATCTTAGTACCCCGACCAGGGATCGAACCCAGGCCCTTGGCAGCGAAAGTGTGGAGTTCTAACCACTGGACTGCCAGGGAATTCCCTGTGTACCTTTTAAGAATAAAACAATTCCAGGGTTGACACCTCACCTTTTGTCTTCTATCGTGCAAGGTAATATTTAGTGGCCTGAGAACTCAGGATTCGAACATGTACTTTTTCTCCAGTCAGCGTTTACGTAGGGGTTTCGCTTTTTCCCGCTTGCTTGGATTCTGGAAAGACTAGTGGTCCGGTTCCCTGTTGATGTGCGGTGGAGGGCGGGGTCAGCTCTGCTTACGTACCTTGATCGACAGCCGTCCGGGTCGGTGCCCAGAGCCCCGTCCCCGCTCTCTGTGCGCTGTCCGCATGTGGCAGGGGCTTGGGGGCAGCGTAGCTCGAGGACCTGGTTCCGAGTCCCTGGGATGCCTCAGGCAGCTAAGCGTCAGGACACATCGGGAGGCAGGCAGCAGGTGGCTGCAGGGCTTCTATTAACCTAAGATTCCCTGTTAAAGGGGACAGAGAGAGAACGGATGAGCAACCCTTCTGCTCGCTGTGCTTCCTGTAAACCAGGCATTTCTGGGGCAGATTTCATCCGAGCGGGTCCCAAGCAGGGCTGGATGTCCCCTTCTCTGACCACCAGGACAACAGTGCCCTGGGACAGGACCACGGTCAGACATGATCCCAGCAAGGCTGGCCCAGCGCTGTGAAAAGTACTGAGGGACACAACCAAGTATGAGCCAGTTCTGCCCCCTGGCAACTTAGGGTCTGGTTGGGGGGGGCGGTGTCTGCTGCGTGTGGGAGTTATCGGTCCAGGCACTCTACACGTGTTCTCTGATTTACGCTTTACGACCACCCTGCGAGGTGGCCGCTACCGTCCCTTTTGCAGAGCAAGCAGCAGAGTTTGGAGAGGTTAGTGACACGCCCAGGATGTAGCCAGGGAAGAGCCGTGGGCACAGTGGGAGCTGGAAGGAGGTTGGCGCGTGGAGCTCACCACGTGGTCTGAGGGGTCCCCCAGGCCGTGGGCCAGCACAGGCCTCCGTGGGTCTGACTTCCCTCGTCTTCTGCTTGTTCTGCAGATGACAGCAGCCCAGCTGACATATTTGCCGTGGGGTTTGAAGAGATGGTGGAACTGAGTGCAGGGAATATCGTCAATGCCAGGTAGGCGGCCAGGCGCGGTGGGGTGGGATCCTGAGCCGGGAGTTTCTGCATTCTGACTGTGCTCCCACCACGACCGCACGGACATACGCCTCTCCCTTCCTCTCTCTTTGCTGATTAAGGAAATAGAAGGAAGGGTGGGATAGGCTCAGTGCTCCGTGGGTGCTGCTGCCTCGGCCACGAGTCCAGGCTGATTCACACTGCGAGCTGGCATGTGTGAGCCCCGAGGGCATGGGCCGGGCTGGGCGGGGGCTGACTCACGTTTCCTGTGTGTGAGTGTAAGAAAGAAACAAAGGAAAGAAAACCACTGGATTAACATTTGGTGTGAGGTCAGCAGGACTCTTTCTTTCCTAGTCCATTTCAAGGTACTTTCTGAACAAATAATAAAACCTGGTTCTATGGAGGTCTTATGAGCAAGGCCCTGTGCTGGGGGTTCAGGTGGCAGGGGTTGGGTGGGGCACATGTTTGATGTGTACAACACAACCAGAAATATGCGGATAGCCCATTGCAGGGATTAAGGCTCACATGGCACTAGTGCAGGAGCGCAGGCAGCATGACGTCAATAAAGACCCAACTAAGGGCTAGAGGAGTTTATAGGTGGGAGAGCCTGCTTCCAGCTCACACTCAACAGCATCCTTCTTTTCTCCAGTACCACCAACAGGAAGATGTGGGGGGAGCAGCTTCAGAAAGCCATCTCACGCTCTCATAGGTACATTCTCTTGACTTTGGCACAGCTGGTGGGCATCTGTCTTTATATCTTTGTACGTCCGTACCACGTCCCCTTCATCAGGTAAGAACATTTCGCTTACGCACATCTGGGGGAACACGGGATTGTTTGATTCTGACTTCCTTCCCCCCACCCCCTTCCTGCAACAGGAATCAGGACCTGCCATGATTTTAGATAAATGTAACAAAACCCCCAAGGAAAAACCAAGCTGAATAGAATATTGTCCAGCATTTAAAAAGCCACGGTGGGAACCTTCTAGCTCAGGAAGCTGGACCCTTTTAGAAAGACTGTTTCATGATCGTTGTTACCCAGGCTCAGTTTTGCACAAGGAAAGGGATTCCTTGCTGAAATGTTAGACAGGAAACCTCTGACCAAGAGCTGGGTAACTCATCAGGAAATGCCAATTCTTTTGTCTCTTTTTAAAAGAATTCTAAATAAGATGTGTGGGCAGAAAGCCTCTACCACTGTCACCCCACTATTGGGTCTCCAAAGTGACAGTTTTGTGAATGTCAGAAAGGGGAAAAGCTTAGGAAAAGCGTGTCTTTTAGGAAAGCCCGTGTGTGTGTGTGTGTGTGTGTGTGTCTGTGTGTGTGTGTGTCTGTGTGTGTGTGTGTCTGTGTGTGTGTCTGTGCGTGCGAGTGCGTGCACGCGTGTCTGTGTGTGTGCGTGTGTGCACGCGTGTCTGTGTGTGCATGTGCGTGCGTGCACGCGTGTCTGTGTGCGTGTGCGTGCGTGCACGCGTGTGTGTGTGCGTGTGCGCACGCGTGTCTGTGCGTGCGTGCACGCGTGTGCGTGCGTGCACGCGTGTGTGTGCATGTGCGTGCGTGCACGCGTGTCTGTGTGTGTGTGCGTGTGCGTGCGTGCCTGGGGATTTTAAGGTTTGGGAGGAGCACGCATTGCTCCCTGGTCTCATTCATGTTGTTGGAACGTCCTCTGGTCTTTGCCTTTGCCTGCACCAGACAGATACTTGGAGAGCAAGACTGTGCTCTGTGCTCATAATCCTCTTCTGTGGCCTTCGGGAAACGTTAAAGTCTTTGTGCCCCAACTGTTCGCTGCGACAGTCTGGCAGTGTCCACAGTGAGTGGCTAAAATCAGTTACGGTCAGAGTAGAGGAGAGGTTAGGGTTGAGGTCAGAGATACAACATGAGGAAGGGAGTGAGGCCGAGGGGCTCCGGATTTCCCGGGTGCCAACGAAGGTCCCAACACCTGTGTCCCTTTAGCCTCAAGCTCAGACACTGTGGCAGGTTATCCCCATCCCTTGTCTGCTGGGTGACAGTTGCTTCGGCCCCTGGTCCCGTGGACCTACGCGCTCACCTGTGTGCATTGTAAGCTGGCATTTTAACGCCAGGCGTCTGCTTGGAAACCACCCGCCCAGCCCAGCATAGAGAACTGGGTGGTTTCTGTTGTTTCAAATGCGTCGATTACCTGATGGCAACCCCTATACCTTGCAGAAGAGCCGTGTGGGATGGGGCTGGGGGCGGGGAACTCCACGCTGTTTCTGCTGCAGCAGCGAGATGGGCAGCGGAGGGCCGTGTGGGATGGGGCTGGGGGCGGGGAACTCCACGCTGCTTCTGCCGCAGCAGCAGCGAGACCGGCAGCGGAGGGCCGGGGTGGAGGTGATTCAGCTGCTTTGTGGGGTGCTCATGTGAGCACCTCGGAGCTGGGGCCGTGGAGAGGATGCTCCAGCCTCTCCCACGGGGCAGCTGCCCACGATGAGAGGAGGGTCAGGAGTGATGCGGAGCTGATGGCGGTCGCGCTGTCCCCGTGCGGCCTGGCCGCTGAAGATGGGATGAGCCAGCCTCTGAGCCGATGCCTTTGAGGCTCTCAGATCCGCAAGCCTCGCGCTGCCGCCCGGATCTTCTCTGTAGCAAAGCTGCTCATGCTTTGCCTTCGGAGCCACTGAGAGGCCCCCCCGCGTGTGCATTCTCTGTTCCAGGGACGTGGCGATCGACACAGTGAAGACGGGCATGGGGGGAAAGGCGGGGAACAAGGGCGCCGTGGCCATCCGCTTCCAGTTCCACAGCAGCAGCTTCTGCTTCGTCTGCAGCCACCTGACGGCCGGGCAGTCCCAGGTGAAGGAGAGGAACGAGGACTACAGGGAGATCACCCAGAGGCTGAGCTTCCCGATGGTGAGCAGCGAGGCAGTGGCGTGTGAGGGCCCCCTGCTCGGGTCCGCCCCCCACACGGTATTCTGAGCTGCTGATACGGGCAGGCGGTGGCGATACGACCGTAGGAGGGTCCCTGCCCCTGGGGGCTCAGCACTGGTGGCAGGGAGATGACCAGGGGTGCTGCAGTAGCGGTGAGCAGGGAGTCCGGCTCAGGAGCGTTCTGCCTCCTGTAACTCTGTGCGTTTCCTGAATGTCCCGACGTGCCCTGCGTTTTCTTATTCTAATTCAACTGTATGCAATGGGGAAAGAAAACCAGTGCGTCCATGCTTTGTCCAAGTTGGTGAAGAACATTTGAATCCAACCAGTATAAGACTTGGTTTTCTTGAGACTCACGCATACATTCTGTTGTGGCTCAGAAGAGAATACACGTTTTTGAAACCAGTGAATTCTTGGCTCGGGAGCTCTGGGTCCCGGTACGGTCTCGCGGTTGCCAGTACCGTGCGTCGTGCCGCCCTCTAGTGGTGGTCCAGAGGCTTTCATTCTGAAGCCGGGGGATCTTTTTGAATTCAGATTTGAATGTTTTCCTTTCTGTGCAAAGATGATGGTCCCGCACACCTTCACCCTGGTGCAGACACCTATTTCCCAGCAGTGAGGGTAGACTTTAGCCGTTCCTGCCACACATTCTGCGCGTGCCTGAGACAAGGTTGGCTGGGTCACGGAGCTCTTCCCTGTGAGGCCAGATCCCTTAAAACTGACACCCTGTTCGCTGGGCTGCCCTCAAGGCAAAAATTCCTTAGTTTTCATTAAGAAGTGCTGTAATCCTTGTTGGAGGTTTTATTTCTTGGATTATAAAATAAATGAGTTGGGAAATTTGCAATTGTAGTTTTCCAGATTATGTAGGACTAATATTTTCTTTCTGGGTCTATGTAGTTAAAAAAGAAAAGTCCAACCCTTCTCACTTAAAAAGTGCTGTTTCAAAGTAGCAAACGTGGGACACATTTAAAATAATTAAAGGGTTTATACTATAGCTATTTTCAACAGAAGTATTGACGGTACCTATAAGTTAATACTCTGTACCTGTTCGGTAGAGTAGCCACTAGCCACAAGTAGCTATTTAAATGTAAAATAACTCACATTAAATAAAACTAAAAATCCCTCGGTCACACTGGCCACATGTCAGGTGTTCGATGGCTACATGTGGCTGGTGGCTCGTGTTCTGCACAGCACGGGTAGAGAACATGTCCATCACTACGGAGTGTTCTGTTAGGCAGTGATGCTCTGCACATTCATTTTATTGGGCTGTGATCATTTCAGCCTTTTGTATAACGGAAACAGATTTTGGAGTTTGGCAGATCTGAGTTCATGTCTTATCTTTATCATGTACTAGCGGTGTAACCGTCAGCAAAGTTTCTGCACTTCTTTTTTTAATCTGTAAGAGCCATTAGTGTGTGCCTCACAGGGCTGCTGGGAGAACAGTGTGCCGCAGAACAGAGCCCAGCATTGTAGACAGCTGATATCGTGCTGCTGCTGTTGTCGTGATTCCTGGGGAAGGGAGGGGAAGATGCCACAGCTCTCCAGGGCTGCCCTGGGCAAGGTGGGGGAGGGGGGGAGAGAGAGGTGGAGGGTCACAGGATGAAAATGTATGAAATCCACCAGGTTTTACGAAGTTGCGTGTCCTGAGCGTTTATATTTATTTTCTTAAACCGCGTTCTCGTAACACTGAATGTTTGGGCAATGCGTCTTAGGATACAGACATAACAAAGCAGGGGTACATCCTGATGGCTGAGATCCACTCGGCAGAGTGAATACCAATATTGGTAGTCATGCTTCCTCTGTTACAGTTGGAGCTTTCTCCAAACCACTCGAAAACACTATTTGAAATTTGAAAATTAAGCCAATGGAAAGTCCCTCAGTAAGTTTATGGGATTAGTGAAAAATGAGATGCTCTAGCAGACTTTTCTTAAGTAACATTTTAAGAAAAACACATCTGCTTATCATCTGTACGGTGAGTTTATTTTTCTCCCTTCTCCCACCTTCCTTGCAATGGGCCGAATCAGCTTTTTTTTTTTTATGACTTAGGGAAGAAACATTTTTTCTCACGATTATGTGTTTTGGTGCGGAGATTTCAACTACCGCATTGATCTCACTTACGAAGAAGTCTTCTATTTTGTTAAACGCCAAGACTGGAAGAAGCTCCTGGAATTTGATCAGCTACAGCTACAGAAATCAAGTGGAAAAG
The DNA here is from genome assembly GCF_964374135.1 of Grampus griseus. Taxonomy (NCBI): domain Eukaryota; kingdom Metazoa; phylum Chordata; class Mammalia; order Artiodactyla; family Delphinidae; genus Grampus; species Grampus griseus. Next base: position 79,471,194 of record NC_139007.1, read on the forward strand.
TAAGTTGTGCTTTTAAAATAGTTTTTAACACCTGCTCCAACATGGAATAGCTTCTGCTAAATGTACATGCTAGCATTCGCAAATTAAGCTTCATGGGTGAATTTAACTGATTCTGATAATGGTAAAAAAAAGGTGTCTGGCGTAAGAAGTTAGAGAAACGTGAGCGTCCATCCGCACTCACGTCCTGTTCCTCCTTTCGGTGGCCACGGTCAGGGTCTGTGTCTTCTCATGCCCAGAGGGGCCATTGCTCTATGAAAGGACACTGGACACACGTAAGCCACCGCAGGAGCTCAGGGCGACAGGATCCTCTCTGCACACACTCTGTGGTTGGAGGGGGGGCCAGCTGTCCCTTCCTCCTTCGCACAAGCTGAGCCCTGGTCCAGCTGTGCCCAGTTTGAGTCCAAGCTGCTTCAGACAGCCCCATGTCAGCATCTGAGCACATGGCCGGTGAGGCTGGTGGGTGTGATGTACGCAGTCCACGTGCCCTGTATGCAGGGTGACGCTCGTAGGGACGGCTGTGTGTCAGGTACACTAAACCAGCAAGTGACACGCTAGATTCTGCTCAAAACATTTTATTTTGGTGATATCTCTGTTTCTTGTTAGTGAACATACTAACAAATAAATTAATACACTAACAAGATCTAATACACTTTACACACCAATTTGTACACATAATCCTCAAGACCATCCTACAGATTAGGTATCACACCCATTTTATAGATAAGAAGACTGAGGCCAAGGTCAAACACCGTGTCCAAGGTCACACAGTCCGTAAACAGAGGCATGACAGAGCCCAAGACTGTCACGCTTCCCATGAGACTTCCCCTCCCTGACCTGGTGTGGTCTTTTAGTGCCTCCTTGGGCCATGATGTAATAGGGAAGATTCAACTATAGAATCTGTCCTCAGTTCTTCAGGGTCACACTGGCTAGCCCCCACATGACTCAAAACTTATCTTCTCTCCCACCTGAAACTGTTTGTTGTTTTGGTGCCTGTTTGCTTCCTAGCAGGACAGGCTGAGGGGAGGGAGGCACAGCTAAGTTCCATCTACCTGGTGAAAATGCAGTGGGTTAGATGGTGCAGGCAGGGAGGTTAAGGCTCCTCCTGCAGTGAGACCTGGATGTTCCTCGAGGTTTTCTGTCGTCCCCCCTCAGTGACACGGGTCGCTGGGGGTGGCCAGAGGGCAGAGTAGCCACACTACTCCTTCCTGCAAAGGGTCTCTCTCCCTCCTGCCAATATTCTCCACACCCTTCCCCTCGGGCGCTGAGTGAATGTCTGTTCCTGGGTCTTCCCGCAGCATCAGGGCTGGACCAGGGCTAAGTGAAGACGGAGGAGGGCCGGACTTCAGTTCTGGGCTGCTTTTTACCCAGTTGGTTTTGTTAACAAATACGGATCAAGGCCTTGCTGGGGCTGGGCCAGGCGTTCCCCTCGGCCTGTGCGTGTCAGTGTCACACGGGCGCTGACACAGGCGTGTGACAGATGGGGTGCTGAGGTGGTGGGAGACCCAACGGTGTGTAAGTCAGCAGAACAAAGTGATAATCATCATTATTTTTGCCAATTAAGAGGCACACATATGTCCAGTTTTTGACATATTTGCAAATACGATATAGCTTCTGTTACTTTAGGAATAAAAACCACTCTGGAACGTGCCTTCTATTTGCATGTAATGTACGTGATCTAGGAGAACTAAGAGGGTCCTGTGACTTCTCCCAACAGATTTTTAAAGACTTTCACGAAGGCACCATTGACTTTGGACCCACCTACAAGTATGATGTTGGCTCTGCTGCCTACGACACAAGTGACAAATGCCGCACCCCGGCCTGGACGGACAGGGTCCTGTGGTGGAGGAAGAGGCATCCTTTCGACAGAACAGGTGCCTGAGATGTGTGCGCTTTCAGAGCTGGAAGAGGGCAAGTGATCAGTACCATAGAAGGAAGATCACTTTTCTTTAGTCCAGCGCTCTTTGTTATATAAATAGCAATTCCCTGGATAACCCAGAACTACTCAAAAGTCATCCCGGATGTTAGCCCTAAGCTTTGGGAGTTGCTCCTGGCTCCCGCAATCCCTGCCTCACGGCCGTCCCCCTGCGCCACCCTGCCACCTTCTGTTCCCGGCAGGGGTGAGGAGAGAGGCTACAGCTCTTCCTCTCCGGCGCTTCTGCCTCTCACGCTCGTGCCTTTTCTCCAGCCCATTTTCCTCAGCCGAACTCTATCTGCTTAAAGCCCCGATTCCAAACCAAATATGAGCGAGACACAGGAAAGATGAGAGGGTTTTTTGTTTGTTTTTTTAATCAATTAGTGGTCTATCATGTTTTGAACAATTATTGATACCCAGCTAGGAAGTGCAGTTTATTTAAAATTTGAATGCCTATAAACTAATACATAAACAACTAAGCTTTTCTGGCGAGACGGATGCTGAGATTTCAAGGCCCAGAAATCTCACCTGCAGATTGAGAAGATGCGTATTTGTTCAGATCACTTTTGTGGACATCTGTGCAAGAGGCTGGATGCCCTCAGGTTCTTAGTCTCTGCATCTCCTGCTGTACAAAGAGCTGCACATCTCCTGCTTCCCATGGGCCTGAGGCAAAATCCCCGCAGCAGCGGTTTCTGTGTTCTCACCCAGTTTGCCCGCTGGGGTGGAGTTTTCACCCCAGGCCCCAAGGCCACTTTGACAGGGTTTCAAGCCCAGGGGGTTAGAACGACTGAGTCTGAGACAGGAGGTGGTCCGTGACGCAGCTCCCTGGTGCACGTGTCTGTAATCGGCCTTCATGAGTGTTGATACAATTTTGTGTTGTATGTGTGTCTCTTGATTGGAATCCCCGTGAGTAGCTGAAGAACTCAACCTTCTGGACAACGATCTGGACGCTGACACCAAAGTCGGACATGCCTGGTCTCCTGGTGCCCTCAAGTATTACGGCCGAGCAGAGCTGCAAGCGTCTGACCACAGGTACGGTCCTGGCTGCCGTGGGCACATCCTCTGCTGAGGAAGGCGGGGTCAGCTGCTCCCCGCAGAGAACGGCCCTGCCTTCCCTATCCGAATGCATGTGTGTGCGTGTGTGACACACAGTGAAGAGCAAAGAACAGTATGACAAGTAGCTGTGTACTTGCCACTAAGAATTAATCACTGTTAACACTTAGTCATTGCTGCATGTCACAGGTAACATCTATTACGAAAATTGCGAAGACACAACCTGTGGTATTTTATGTCTTTTAAATTCTGATACATTATGTCATCGTGCAACTTGCTTTTTTTGTTACTTACCATTTTTGAGATACAGTCACGTCATTACTAGAGACCTGACTCTTGCATTTGTAACCGCTGCCCGGTATTCCGCTAACTCTATCCACGTGATTTGCCCACTCATCTACCGATGAATATTTTTCCCAATGTTTCTTTGTTACAAACACCATAGGGTTTTACAGAGTTGCATTCAGGGTTTTGGATGCTCTGAGCTGTTGCTTTGGCCTAGTGCCTTGTGGATTGAGGATGGAACAGAGCAGCAGAGGTCTGTCAGCTCGGCATGCACCGGGACTGGCCACAGAGGGAGGTTATTCTTGTAGAACACCTTTAAAGACAGAAGATGGCATTTGACCTTCCCAAGGCTGCTGCCAAAACTATCATGTCAGTTTCAGCTTTTACAAGAAAAGAAATTAAGAAAGAGAGTTGGTGGTGAGCAGTTGGTCAGTCACTAGGTCGAAATCTTTCCATGTTTCTGATTTCTAGTTGCTGTTGCAAATACGTACCTAGAGATGAGCGTGGGGAAATCTACAGATGTATGACTTTCAGGTTTGCTAGTTCAGCGAGTATACTTAGAAGCATTCATTTAACCAGTATTTATTGGGGGGCCTTATATTGATATATAGGCCCCGTTCCTGGCACTGAGGAAAAGCAGTGAAAACAGATGATACCGTGCTCTCAAGGAATTTTCTAGTGAGGACAGACAGACAAGAAACAGAAGTGTCATGAATGAAAAAAAAAGTAGTGGCCGGGGTCAGTCAAGGGGTTGGTGCTATTACACACCCGGTGTTCAGGGAAGGTGCCTCTGGTGACCTTGGAGCCGAGACCTGAAGGAAGTGAGAGTGGGAGCCATGTGGGTATCAGGGAGAGAGCATTCCAGAGCGGGAGTGTGGAGTGAACATCTAGGAGTTCGGAGGAGAGAGAGGCTGGAGAGAGAAGAGTGAGGGGAAGAGTCATAGGCAACGAGGTGAGATGAACAAGAGTCAGCCTGCGTGGAACCCTGTGGGCCATAAAAAGGACATTGGGCTTCACTCTGAGCGCGGTGGCATTGTGTGGCCAGGTTAGACCAGAGTCACCTGAAGAAACTCCAGCGGGGCCAGCATGGAAGGAGGGAGGCAGGGAGGAAGCTAGGGACGGGGTGGCTTTGGGCCAGGGTGGTCGTGGGTTGCCGTGGTGAGCAGTGGTGGGTTCTGGATAGGTTTTGAAAGTGGAGCCTGCAGAACTGGCTGATGGAGTGGATGTGGGGTGTGGGAGAGACAAGGTGAGGATGAGTCCAGAGTTTCTGGCCTGAGCAGCTACCAGGATGAAGTAGCATTTACTTAGCTGGGAAGACTGGGCAGTGCGGATCTGAGCATCCTGGTCTGAGACGCATCTCAGACATTTATTGATTTTTCTAATTACAAAACCAGAACATCTTGGTTCTTGACACTTAGGGGAAATATACACAGACAAATCATCCATAGGCCCAAGCCCTGAGACCATGCCTGGTGACAGTTCGTTATGTGTCTTTCCACTGCATTTTCCACGTACATTTTGCACCGAAACGTTAACCTGTGTGTAGTGTGTGTGCACGTGCACGCAAGCTTGTAGATGTTTAAATGTGGATAAGAAAATTAGGACTATGTTATGTGAACTGTTAGCATTTGCTTTCTTACTTGCTACATTAGTTTTTTTAATTAAGCTTTTGACTGTGAGGTAGTTACAGACTCGCATGCAGTTATAGGGAATAATGTAGGGATCCCGTGCTCACTTCACCCAGCTCCCCACAGCGGTAAGGCCCTGTAATCTACAGCGCAGCCTCACATCCAGATGTTGACTTCCATATGGTCGGGACAGAACGTCTGTCACCACGGGGACCCTCGTTTCCCTCCCTCCCACACTCCTTCCTAACCCCTGTCAACCACTCGTCTTTTCTCCTTTTCCAGCATTTTGTCATTTAAAGAATGTTATAAAATGGAGCAGAATTGGGGCACCGGCTTTTTTCTCTGGAGCTTCTTCCAGTTGCTGGTGTGTCAGTAATTGATCCCTTTTCATTGCTGAGTGAGTGAGACTGCCTTCCCGTGTCCGTACCCACTTTCATCAGAGATGCTCCGCTTCTAACACATGAGGCTCCTCGGGAAAGTTTTTCTCCCACAAAAAGTTTTTAAAAAACCCTCAGCGCATATTCCTGTGTCAGATTTTTCTCCGTCTTCTTTTTTCTTGCTTCTAGAGGCAAAAAAAAATCTAATAGTAGTAATATGAATTTGGGGGGGTACGACGGATTTACCACCCATATCTCTTCATTTTTTCAATGTTCCCTGGCTTTAAAGGTTGCCACCGTATTCTATGCTATTTTGTATTATGCTTTTTTTCCACCTGATGTTGTAAATGTCTTCAATAAGATTACGTAATCTTCATAAGAAAGGATTTTCTAAATTTTTTGTAGAGTAAACCCATCCCTGTATAAAAATTACAACAAGGTTTGCATTATTTCCTGCTGATCTGTTTTTCTGTGTATGTCAGATTTTTACAACATTATTCGTAATGAGTGCATGGCATATGGTCGTTTGGCTGCATCGTAACCTAACGCATTCCCTATCCTGGGACAGTTAGATTGTTTCCCCTTTGTCCCTTCCATCAGCAGTGCTGTAGTGATCAACCTCGTGTATAAATCTTTGTCTGACCGTCTGGTCATTTCCTTAGAACAAAGTTCTAGAATTGAGAGTCGTTGGTCGAAAGATGAACATTTTTGAGTTTCCTAACACAGGTTGCCAAACAGCCCCCCAAAAAGCTTGAACCCCTAGCCCAGGGAGAATCCCCTCTTCTCGGCAGTCCTGGGGCTGCACGTAAAGAAGCTTTGCTCATGGCTGGTGTGGTTTTCTCTCACATCATCCGTAGATAGAAATGCCGAGAGAGTAAGGTTGGGGAAAGACAGACTGAAACCCCGGGACCGGAGAGCTTAGTTCCGGGGACCGTGGCATGGGGAGGGGCCACATACACAGGCTGTGTCATGGTGTAGGTTTACTGTTGACAGTGGTGTCAGGACGGAGCCAGGGCTGGGGGATGTCTTGTCCCGAGTTAACGGTGCCCCGTCTTCCCTCCGTGTCTGACGCAGACCCGTGCTGGCCATCGTGGAGGTGGAAGTGCAAGAAGTCGATGTGGGTGCTCGGGACAGGGTGTTCCAGGAAGTGTCCTCTTTCCAGGGCCCCAGGGACGCCACCGTCGTCGTCAACCTTCAGTCGCCAACCTCCGAAGAGAAAAACGAATTTCCCGAGGACGTGCGCACGGAGCTCATGCAGACCTTGGGCAGTTACGGGACGATCCTGCTTGTCAGGTAGGGACGCGCGCATGGCGGGGCTGGTGCGCGCCTCGCTGGAGGGCACACTCCCGGGCTGACCTGGCGAATCTCATTTCTCCCAGGATCAACCAAGGGCAGATGCTGGTGACTTTTGCAGACAGTCACTCGGCGCTCAGCGTCCTGGATGTGGACGGAATGAAGGTGAGTTGTGCTTGGTCACCCGGGGAGTGGGGCTGCTTGTTCCCGTGGGCTTCTTGTGCTTTCACGTGGCCGGGTCTGCGGGTGTAGACGCCACAGGAGGGCGGGAGCTGGGCCTCTTCATGCCGGCATCTGATTCTGGTAGCTTCGTCGAGGTGTCTACTCTCCAGCCCTGGCTCCTCGCAGAACTGGGGAGAAAGAGCAGGTTTGCGAGCACAGCCCCGCCGTGTTACTGGGTCTGTCTGCGTTCGCACCCTCCCATGGGAGTGTTGTGAGCCTTCTCTTCAGAGCACGTGGTTTGGGACATGCAGCTCATAGGTCGTTTCCGTTTTGATAATATCCGGTTTTAAGTTCACGTGGAATGAAAAGTGACAGTTCAACTTTTCTTCGGGCCAAACGTGAGCTGTGCTGGGCCCGCCTGAGGTCTAGACTCTCGGTCTTCCTTGGCAAAAGTGAAGGTGGGCCAGGCTCCCGATGCATGCGTTGGAGTGAGAAGCACTTGGGGGTCAGAGGGTCTGACGTCTGCGCTCATTCACAGGCGGCCTCTCTGTCCTCACAGGTGAAAGGCAGAGCTGTGAAGATTCGACCAAAGACCAAGGACTGGCTGCAAGGTTTGCAAGAGGAGATCATTGGAAAGCGAGACAGCGTGGCCTCCGCCTCCCCCACCGCCAACTCCTGTCTGCTGGAGGAAAACTTCGACTTCACGAGTCTGGACTATGAGTCAGAAGGTGAGTCATCCTGCGAGTGAGGACTTCCCGGTGCGTGTGGGGTGAGGCGGGCAGGCGAGATGTTCTCCCAGCAGCCGACACGAGAGCCCCAGGCTCCGTTCTAAGACCCGCCCTCGGGAAGGTCAGAGAGGATGCTTAAGTTCAGGCTGGCTCTCCATGCCAGAGCTGGGCGGTATTCACACGTAGGAGTGGTGCACGCGATGACAAGTAAGATGGGAGGCGTCTAAAATGACACTGAAGACAGTCTGGAGATGTCAGGGCTGTGGGCTTGTCCTGTGTCTCAGGCATCCGTGGAACTGGGGTCCCAGCCCTGCTGCCACGTGGGTGCCCTGGGCCGCTGGCAGCTAGGCCCTTTCCCCTAACTGTTCGCTGTGACGTTTCCTTCTCCGAGGGGATATTCTCGAAGACGACGAGGACTATTTGGTGGATGAGCTGAGCCAGCCCGGGGTCTCAGATAGTGAAGCGGGCGGAGACGAGCTCGCCGACGCCCCCAGCTCCATAGCAGTGGCGCCGCCCAGCCGGTCACCGGCACTCACCAAAAAGAAGCAGCATCCAACCTACAGAGGTAGCTTGGACCTTCCTTTTCTAAATCACCTCTGGTGTAGCGATCACTCTCTCAGCAGCCGGGCATCCCGTAATGCCGATCAAGTATGCATGGCCCACGAACCAAGGGGTGAAAGAGGTCACAGCAAGGGGTGAAAACTGGGCTCTGAGAAGGAATCCAGCTGCCGCCACACTCATTTCCTCTAGTGATTTAAGTTTTTTCCAACAGCTGCTACCCCTATAACGTACCGGATTCATGATCATTAGTTTCCTCTGTGCAATTTAAATTGTCATAGCTCTGAACTGGTTTTACATTTGTGATTTTTTTCCCTCTCCAAAACTTTTCTGATTCAATCCCATAAGAGACATATTCAATATCTATGTCCTGAGTTGCTGGTATCTGGTTATATTCATATAACATTATATTATTATACAGTAATAGTACACCTTAGCATCATTATGTCATTTTAGACTTAAGAGGGACTGAAAGTCGTTGGGATTGAACTCCAGGTCCCTAGATAATTAGAGTAGTTCAGATTCCACATCAGACTCTTCAGCTCAGTTTCAGCCACAGCCACGTGTGCCTTCCAGCTGCTGGACATTGTGTCTCCCCCTTGGAGGAGAGCAGGTGCAGGGGCTTAGCCACGTGTCAGGACCCTTTGAGCTGCGGCTGAGAACAGAGAACAGAGTTGACAATAAGATGCTTCCCAGGAAAGGTACTTCACTGGGACAGGTACAAAGAACCCCCAAGCCTTTTGACTGTATTTGGTCCCAAACCCGGTCCGTAGCCTGGCTGCATTGAACCAGAGGGGGCTTTTAAACTTACAAGTGGCTGAGCCCCGTCACAGAGATGTGGGTTTGGCAGGTGTGGGCTGGGACCCTGGAAATCTGGCAACTCATGAAGCTCCGCAGGTGACTGGGAACACATATCCAGGTTTGGGGACTGGATTCATCAGCAAATCCAGGGGGTTCTGCACGTTGCACGTCCAGAGGGCTCCTGCCCCGGAGTGAAAGTGGCTGGAGGGATGTGCTCTTGAGACAAGAAGCAGTCCTCTTCTCCAGCGTGGCCATCATTCAGGCATCCTCTCAAGGGCTGGGCAGATGCGCCCCTTGGAATGAAGAATTCATAGAGCAGCATGGGGCTCTCACATGTGAGCAGCCTTGCCCCCTGGTGGACGTCAAGGGAACATCTCCTCAGTGCTATAGGGCGTTCAGGCACTCCCTTCAGAAGGAGAAATCCTGCCTGTCCCCAACAGAACGCCAGAGACACATGAGGTTGAGTTATTGGATTTGAGGGATGGGGTGTATGAGCCAAAATGAAATGAATCAGAGTGTGTCGTAGTGTGGGAGAGAAGACCTACAATCTTCCTGAATTTAAATGTAACAAAGGTACACGTAATAAAACAGAAGCCGTCACCTCCCCACACCCCTCTTAGCCTTAGAAGGACTTTGCAGGGCGAGTCAGGACGGCGAATGCTTGGGCAGTAGCTGGCATGGGCTGGAGGATTTGGGGTTGAATGAGCAGGGCCGCTGCATGCTGGGCCTTGGCAAGGGATCGGCAGGCTGCCCTGCTGGCAGAGAAGTGAAAATATTCTCAAGTTCAGAACTCTTGTCCTGTTTCAGAATGGGGTATTAAGAGTGAGGGGCTCTGGTTTTCAACTGTCTGCTCTGTGTGGAAGTCTTGTGGATTATTTCAGAAGGAAGCATGCCTACACTTTAAAATATTTCAGTGTCTCTCGTGTCTGGACAGCACACCTTGTCCACGGTTCACTGAATGTTCCAAGCAGGCATTGGGTACCCTCCCCCCGCCCCCCATGCCAGCAGAGAGGGACCCTGAAGCTGTCCTGTGGGAGGAGTTCCTGCCACTGCCGGGTCCCTGCAGACCTGAGTCTGACTCATCTGACTCACGCCCTGCCATGTCCTCCAGATGATGCTGCCCTGGTGGTGTTAAAGCAGGAGCTGGAAGCAGTTGGGGACTTCCGCCACCGCTCTCCAAGTCGGTCTCTGTCGGTTCCCAGTAGGCCTCGGGCACCTCACCCACCGCAGAGACCCCCCCCTCCAAGTAAGACTTCGCTTGCTTTCCGCTCACCACGATGCCTGCTGGGAATAATTGCGTACTTCCTGCTACTGCACAGACGGCTCTAAATCTGGCCTTTGAGTTTCCACAGTGCTTTTTTCCCCTCCTCGGGCTCCTTTTTGTCTTAAATCCATGGCAAGTTTGATATCAGAGATAGCTGTGTTTCTCACGGCAAATCACGTGAGTCCTTTAGAAAGCTGTTCTTCGTCCTCCCGGAGCTGTGCTTTTGCTTTAAGCTGCTTTCAGTTTGAAACCTTATGGGATGGAAAACTTGGGGCCACAGACAAGCTAGGGACATTTTGAGCTCCTTCCTCCGCCGCCCGCCATGGCTTCTTTCCACGTCTTCTCTCCTGGACTGCTGCCCACCCTCTCTCTGCATATGAGGACTCGAGTAAGCCCAGGTGCTCTGACCCATAAGGTGACCACACGCCCACCTCTAAGCAGGAGCCGTCCCGTCTGTGAGCCCGAGCCTGCTGAGAACAGTACCTCCTAGCCCGGGTCTCAGGATAGCACTTTTCTTCCTGGCTCCTCAAAAAAAGCAGTGCTTTGTCCCTGAGACATTCCTTGGCAATCTGAAATAAAGTCATGCCGTGCTTTTGATCAGTTTCTGTTTACCTCCACTGTTCACTTCTCCCCCTCCCCCACACCCCCAGTGTGACGGTAAACATTTTTCTAAGACTGTACTTTCAGAATTGGGTTCATCTTGGCTTATATCACAATAGTAATCAATGGCAAGCCAGAAACACGTGACTCGTTAAGCATATTTTTTTTTACTTTTCTGAGTTGATACTCAGAAAAGAAAATATTAAATAAATAAAAAACAAATTTATGTCCTATATGATTGTAGAGATTTACAAAGAGATAAATCTAAACAATAAACGTTTTAATTTTACCTACCTAGAGATAATAGTTGTTAACCAAAAGATTTCCATCCTTTTTCCAATTAGATATATCTATATCTACACACAATTTTTAAAAATTAATTTCTGGCTGTGTTGGCTCTTTGTTGCTGCGCGTGGGCTTTCTCTGGTTGCGGTGAGCGGGGGCTACTGTTTGTTGCGGTGCGCGGGCTTCTCATTGCGGTGGCTTCTCTTGTTGCGGAGCACGGGCTCTAGACGCGCGGGCTCAGTAGTTGTGGCTCGCAGGCTCTAGAGCGCAGGCTCAGTAGTTGTGGCGCACGGGCTTCGTTGCTCTGCGGCATGTGGGATCTTCCGGAGCAGGGCTCGAACCCATGTCCCCTGCATTGGCAAGCAGACTCTCAACCACTGCACCACCAGGGAAGTCCTCTATACACAATTTTTCATTTTTTTTTTTTTTTTTTTTTTTTACAGAATTAGTGTCCATTTTGTTTGGTCATTTGTGTTTCATCTAATGTCTCTGAATTAACTGTTGTTGTAAAACATGACTTGTTAATGGCTGCAGGTATTATTTAATCTAGCTTATTCCCCTGCTTTGGGATTTTTTTTTGTTAGATTTTGCCCACAAAGTCTTTTAAAAATTTGGTCCTAATAATAGTAGTGTATTTTAAACCACTTAAAAATGATTGATCAGAGTTTATATCAGATTTAACTCCTCCAGGATGTTAGATTAAAATTTTCATTCAAACAGTGCTTCTCCAGAGAATCTACATTAAGAAGCCCAGGTTATTAGAGAATCACAAGAGAAACTCAGTAGCGCCTCTGAATCCCCAAAAGCCATGGATGTACTCAGACCCTAACTGTGACCTTGCTCTCAGTTGGCTGGGAATTTGCATCGAAGCAGCTGCGACTTCACTGAGATTGAGACTCTGCCCTCCTTGGTCTTTACAGCTGGTCTAATGGTGAAAAAGTCAGCCTCAGATGTGTCCATCTCCTCTGGCACCCACGGGCAGTATTCGATTTTGCAGACCGCAAAACTTCTGCCAGGAGCACCTCAGCAAGCAGTGAGTTCTCCTGTATTCAGATCATAGTGAAATGGGTCAGCATTTCAAACCCAAGAGATTTGCCCCGTGGTTCATCCTCAGCCCCTAACATTATGCGGGATCACCTCTTTTCAGTGAATATATACATGTCTGTCTCTTTAACCCTCTGCCTGTCCACCATTCATCCCCAAACCCCATAACTTAGTACCAGGCCCTTTATAGGGTTTTTAAATGGTCGTACAGAGCATGAGAGAGAAAATCACGTTTGATGAAAACTCCCAAGTGCCCCTTCAGGGAGGGAATGTTGGTTTCCAGACCCACCTGCTTCTCTCCCCTCCGATGCTTGCCTATGACCTTGGTGTATAGAGCAGGGGCTGACAGAAGGGGAAATAAGAGAAGTTCAGATCAGTTGTCTTGAGAGAAGAGGCTAAAAAGAGATCTAATGGGGCCTAAATAACGCAGTAGGGACATTACTAATCATAACAGTCATGTAGGGTTCTGGATGGCTGTGAGACCTAAAGAAGACGGTAGGTGAAGGTCAATGGACTAGAGGTGAGGGAGGGGGGAGGTGCAGCAGGGGGCTGGGTGGAAGCTAACGTGTCCCAGGAGAGTGTGTAGAGCTGGGCCAGCCTATGGTCACGGTCACTGCAGGAGTAGGCGGTTGACTTCACTTCAGTGGTTTGTAGTAATGAAAGCAGGTTCTCAAAGGCGACCCAGAGGTCACAGTTAAGAGGCGGCAGAAAAGCGAAGAGGTAGAAAGAGCACTTTTGAGAAAACATCTGGAAAAGTGTTTTAATGACTCCGCTGGACCATGGAAGGAGTAGCTTCTGACTGTTTTCTGGCTTTTACCTGATTATTGAAATAAAGATAGAGGATGGTTCCTTCACGTTGCAAAATCCTGGAATCGTCCAGTTTAGGAGACGAGGGTCGTCTAAACTTTATTGTGTTCCCCCCACGCTTGATACGTGAGTGCTGGGCGGGGGGAAGAGGCTTGAGGGATGCGGTTTGGGTTGAAGTTGTGTTTTAATCACCGTCTGAAGGAGCTCTGTCAACTTCACGCTCCTGTACAGATGGGTAGGCAGAGAACTCACCAGGTGAGGCTGTTTCCTACCTGTGCTAATACGCTTTTTTTCCTGATTTTGTCCTCAAGCCTAAAGCTAGGACTGGGATAAGTAAGCCTTATAACGTCAAGCAGATCAAAACTACCAACGCTCAGGAGGCGGAAGCAGCAATCCGATGTCTCCTGGAAGCCAGAGGAGGTGGGTGTTCCCCTGGGGCTCTCCTGCCAATTCTGCTTTTCTATTCATCTTCCTACTAAAAGGGGCCTAGAAGAGAAAAACACTCTTTTTTCTGGAGGCAGTATTCAGCGAAAGTACCCTTGAGCAACATTTTATAAAATTCAGCTACTAAGACTTATTGTCCATTTAAAACTATATATTTAAAATTCAGTAAGTATGTAAAAATAATCCCAATATTATTAGGCAGCACTTAAGGGAGAGACTGAAATAAACAAAAACGAGTTTTAGAAGAGGTTGGTGCCCCAGGCACTAACTCATTCTGCTGGCTCTGTAAATAGAGATAGGTAGGTAGGCGTCCTCTTTCAGGCAAAACATCTGTTTTTTTAAATCGCCAGCAATTGTAGATTCTCTCAGGCAGGGACACTGTCAGGCAGGGACCTCTTCTCTGCCGTACTGCCTATTAATTTTTTGTTGCTGTTACTTCACCTAACCCATGTTAACCGTGTTTTAACTTGGAATCTCCTCTGTGCATTCAAAATCACTGGTTATTAACATATTTTGGTTTTTTGTTGCGATTTTATACTAGAATCTCTTTTGCAGAGGGAAAATTATGCCCTCTGAAAAGCCAGGTGCAGTTACAGTTGCCTGATTTGCTTACAGCGCAGGTATTTAGTTTATTTGGAATTCCCAAACAACATTTAAGGAGGGCATGGATTAAGAGATTGAGAAACACTGTTGTAGGATAACACCGTGGTTTCTTTTTTATTAAAAACAATAACTCAAATTGTATGGATGTAACAACCCAAGTGTCCATCAACTGATGAATGGATAAAATGGGGTCTATCCATACCATGGAATATTATTCAGCCATTAAAAGAATGAAGTACTAACACATGCTGTATCATGGGTGAATCATGAAAACAGTGTGCTAAGTGAAAGAAACCAAACACAAAAGGCCACGTATTGTGTGATTCCATTTATGTTCAGTGTCCAGAGTAGTCAAGTCTAGACAGAGAGAAAGTTATAGTGGTTTCCAGAGGCTGGAGAGAGGAGGGTGTGGGGAGTGACTGCTATGGGAATGTGCGGGGTTTCTTTTTGGGGTGATGGAAGATATTCCGCTGATTAGATAGTGGTGATAGTTGTACAACTTTGTGACTACACTAATAACCACCAAATTATATCCTTAAAAAGCATAGATTTTACGGTATGTGAATTATATTGTAGTAAAGGTTTTTTGTTTTTTGTTTTAAAGTCTGTAGATGCAGAGGTTTGAGGTTTGAAATCTACCCAGGGTCCCAGCTTAACATTTTCGTGGTCATGGGCCCTGCTGAGATTTTGAGTTTTGCATCATCTACCCTGAGAAACACAGGGACACGTTAAACTTTGCACGTGATGTCAGGGCCTCACTGCTCCTCCCCTCCACAGACCCTACATCACCATCCCTGTTGAGAAGGTGGGAATGAGAAGCTGGGGGCCAAACCTAGCTGGTTGGTCCTGACAACCTTGAAAGATTTATTTTTAGATAGCAAAGAAATACATTGCATTAGTAAATTATCCTTAGAATAAGGATAATTCGATGCCTTGTCCTTTACACTTTAGCCGTGCAATTGTATGTTTCAGGCGCCCCAGGAGAAGCCCTAAATGCCACAGCCTTGACGGACCAGGGATCTTCCAAACCAGAGCCCACAGCGGGGGTGGCCCCACTCCTGCCCCGTCGGCCCGCACCCAGAGTTCCTGCCATCAAGAAGCCAACCTTGAGGAGGACAGGAAAGGTAAACCCCTGGTTGCACAAGCCTGTTGCTCCTGGGTTGCTCAAATGTCTTGTTAGATAAGAATTCCGTCTCCGATGGGTCTGGTCTCTTTACACATGTTCACGAGTCCCAGACACAGCCCCATCCTTGAGGAAAATGCCCAGCAGTCGCTTTCTTCTTCGCATTCCTGCTGCTTCTTGGCTCAAGCTGAGCAGAAACATTGGGAATTTCTCACCAAGACAGGAAGAGCTTGGCGGTATCACGCCGCCCAAATGTTCCATTTCAGTTCCCAAACCGAACCACCATGGGGTGCTTTATTCCAGGTGTCCCAGTGATTCCCATTTGTGTGTGGTCTGTGTCCTATGCCCACGGTTTGACTTGTACAGACTTTTATTTGCATTAGAAAAACAATCACCGGTTCCTGGATTGGCCATGTTGACAAGCGCTTGTGCGGCCCCGCACCCTGGAGGCTCGACAGCTTTTCTTGCCACTTTTCTTGCAGATTGTTTTTTGCTCTCGCTCTCAAGCTTCTCAGCCTTGCTTGCTGCTTCAAAGACATGAGTTTGTCAGGACAGTAGCAGCCCAAAGACTGGCACCTCTAGAGGCATCTGGATCTTCCGTGTGAGCTCAGTGTGCTAGTCACGGACACCCGGTAATCCCTCGGCTGGTCATTACAGAATGGCTGCTTTTCCACCTGTACAAAGCATGAGCGTGGTTTGGGCGTGTGGTTCTTACAGAGCCTGCTCTGTGTTTTCTGGGTTGCTCGCTGTCCCACGTCTGCACATGCATCTGCCTATTTTCCACGCCTCCTTACACAACACACCTCTTTCCTCCTCTTCTCTATTCTCGCTTTGTCTTCAAAGCCAGGGGTAGAAACGGATTCAGTTTCCCCACCCACTGCCCAGGAGCTGCAGTTAAAGGCCGTCGGAGAAAGGGTTGTTTCTGCAGCTAGTTTTCTAAAGAACCAGCGGAAATACTGAAATGCGGATGCTTAAGCTACCGACAGCCGTGTGTGTACAAAAGCTTCCTCTGGCCTCGTGCAGTTGTTTTCTTTGTGATCCTTTTGAATCAGAACCAAGGAAGTGAAGTTCCTGTATGAAATTTTCCATTCTTCTATATTTAAATATCAAAGATTCAAGGAGCAAGTGTACCCATTAGTCCTTCTGTTAGCTTAATGCCGTGACAGAAGCTACTTCATCTTAGTGTGGTACAGACTGAATTATCAAAGCTGCGGCCTCGAAGAAAAGTTTTCAGAGGTTCGCTGTTAATAAAGGAAGAGCATCACCCCGTTTCCTAGGTAACAGAAACTTGTTTCAGATTGTTCACGGTGGCCCTGGTTTGAAAGCTCCCACTCATATTTCATCGGACCTGCTGGTCCTCCTTGATACGTGTGTTTCTCCCATGCTCCTTCCTGCCTGGTCACACTCGCGCATCCCAGACATTCTCAAATCCCGAATTTGCTAGAATGTCCGCTTGTCCCCTCCTCTGTTCGCCTGTGGACAGCGTCTGTGTGCTCTGATTCCCAGCTCCCGGGGGCGGGCTGCTTATTGACGCTCTTTGTCGTGCCTTTTCTTAGCCCGCGTCACCAGAAGAACAGTTTGGGCATCAAGCTGTCCATTTTACAATCGGGCCCCCGGAGACGAACCTTGACACCCCTCCTCTAGCAACAGTCCCTCCCGTTCCCAAACCGAGAACACTTCAGCCCGGGAAAGGTGCCGCTGCCTCCGGGAAGCCAGCGCCAGATGAGGCCCCGACCGCGGCCGCCCCGCCCCCTCCGGAGGCCCCGCCCCTCGTGCCCCAGGTGCCCCCGCGGAGGAAGAAGTCGGCGCCGGCGGCCTTGCACCTGCAGGTGCTGCAGAGCAACTGCCAGCTTCTCCAGGGGCGCCCCTGCAGCAGCCCCAGCAGCGACTGTCCGCCCGCACCCCTGCCTGCTGGGGGCGCGCTCTTCCCCCAGCCGGCTTTCCTTGGCCCTTCATCACTTGCAAGCCCTGAGGCTGATGGCACCAAGGACACGAAGTCGGAGGCCACGCCCCTCCTCGGTGATTATCAGGACCCCTTCTGGAGCCTTCTCCACCACCGTAACCTGTTGAATAACTCCTGGCTTCCCAAGAGCCCTGACCCCCTGGACTCGGGGAACAGGAACCTCGGAAGAGCACACGCAGCCCCCCAGCAAGTCAGTGCCTCACCTGCCCAGGAGCCGCCACGGGAGCACAGAGAAAAAGACTTCGGTCACTGGGTGACAACCAGTGACAAGGACAAGAGGACGGTGCTGCAGGTGTTTGACCCACTGGCGAAATGATGACTGGGAAACTCCCGACAGCAGCTCTCCCACAGGATGTGTGCCTTCTCCCCCTGGCCTCACCTTAACAGGGGAAAGCCCATTGGTCTCAACTCCCCAGTTGAAAGAGACATCTAGTTAAAGGCACACTGAAAAAACATTGATACTCTTGTGTAGTTTACAAAAATTGCGTCTCTTATTCAGTCAGATTATTATTCAGTCACCAAAATATGTTTTATTCCAGACTTGTGCATGTTAAGTTTCCTCTCAGGGTGTGAGAAACCTCCGGGTAGATTCAGTATGCGGATTTTAGGAAAGAGAATCTAGCCGATAATGCTCAAGAGGTTCCCTCCCATTGAATTTTAAACGGTTGTTCAAGTTATGTTTGTATGTGGTGAGTTTGTTTTTAAATATTGTTTGTATTTTACAGACTTGGAATAACTTTTTGGTGACCCACCTGAAGGTTGATGCATAATGTAAGGATTCCACTAAAAGGTGGTTGGGACCACTAAGAGCTGTACCTGGCCGCTGACACCAGGTTAAAAAAGATATCAGAGTAGGAAGCAGCAAATAGGTCAACCAAAAGATTAGACTGTACATTCCTGGGAGCCCCTGTGTTTATTTATGTACGTGTATATTAGCCGTGATTATGTGTGCGTCCTGGGGGAGATGGTGTCATTCCCTGCTTTGGTTCCGGAGCATATACCATTAGCTTCACCTGAGCTCCAACTGCCTAAGTCTCCTGTACCATGTCTTAGACTTTGCATGTCCCGTAAATTGCTACAGTCCTGAGCTCTGGTGTGCTACCAGTTTTCACACACTGTCTGTTCCCTATTAAATAAAACCTCATGGCTTTCTTTTTCTCCTTATATTCCATATTCAGAAAAAGCATAAAATGTGAAAACTCATACTGGTACATACAAGTACTGATTTTCATTATTATAATTTGAAGAATATCTGTTTTAGTCTGGTCTACCTAGCTGTGGCTTCAGGAAGGAAAGTTACCACATGTCCCCATATATAAGAAACCTCAGGCTATTCTGAGTTAGCTTATCTACATTTTTATTAGGTTTTGTTTTCCTGTACATTTCCAACACCACTTCTTACCTATTCAGTCTTTAAAAAAGACATCACCATACTGCTTTACATTTTTAAAAGAATGTTATAAGGCCTAGAACTCATTTGGAGCAGATATCATAATTTTGCTGATAAGAAATTTACTGGCAAAATCTCAGTGTGCCACTTACTATGTTTAGGAGTCTTTCATGTCATAGAATCATACAGCAATGGTTCTGTGTTATCCCTAATGTGACCAGCGAACTCCTGTACTCAAAGCTAATGGTTAGGATGGCAGGCTCCTTTTACTGATCAGACCTCTGGGATTTCAGAATTAACTCTCATTGCCACTATCAAGATACATTACAGGTTATACAAAAACAAAACTGTATCTCACTTCATCTGAAAACTAATAAAAGAAAAAGATATTAGTGACCCATAGAGATAAATAGATAATACGAGTAGTTAACCAGTAGTAAAAGATGGTGTTTTTAGCCTTAGCTGATTAGGACACCTTCTCTAGCACTTACATGCTTTATATCATTTTTACCTCTCTGAGAAATGCAAGAAGTAAACAGCGTGATCCTTGAAAGCGTTAGGAGGAGAAAGGAAGCAAGATGGGTCAGAGGCTCTGGAAAGGTAAATCATTTACCAGGATTCGCGTCACTTCTAAAGGGCATAGTTGGGAATGGAATCGAAGATTTCTTAATTTAAACACTCTTTTCTCCATAACCTCTTTTCCTACTAAAAAGGAGGTGAATTTGAAGGCATATCTATGTAACAGTGAGTCAGAAAAGCAGGGGGAAAGTAAGCACCACAAAAGTTGCTTCCAGTGCTTAATTTTCAGGTTTCTTCTTTGTTCTAGATAGCGAATAGCCAATAAATGGTACACAGAACAGAATTTCATTTAAGATAGCTGTTCATCACACAAATAGTTCTTAAGAATCTGACAGTAAGTATTAACACACAGAACTGTATTGAGGCAGGTCACAGGAAAAATTACAAGTAGTTTAACATTAAGAAATGAATATTATTTGCTCACGGCTGTTGAGGTTTAATGAATAACAGAGACTGGATTTTGAGTTGATAATATGTAAGGTTCTTGTACTAACATTCACTTTTTAAAAAAAAAAAAGGACAATTGGAATTGCCTTATTTTTTTAAATCAGTGCTTAACAGTGGGTATCTTTCCTAGGTTAGCAGTAGAGTTGGTTGAATAATCTCGACAATGAGCAGCTGCTATCCTGGGGATTTCATTCCGTGGTTTTTATTTTTAAACTTTCTCTGATGTTCCCACACCAGCCTTTTTATTGTGACCTTGCAGTTTATTTCATTACTGAAATAAGGTGTTACAGTTCACCACAGTATTTTAGGCACAGACTTTACAATTCGGCATTGTCTCCCTGACCCCAATTAGATTCTCTTTTTACAGTATAATCTTCCTGGACTTCTTGCCAATTTAAAAATATTTGTTCCAGTAAATTATTGAAACAAGGACATCTGCCCAAGAAAGTCCTGTAAAAGTTTAAAGGTGTTGAAGTTCACGACACTTAAAATTCTCCTGACCCGTGTATAAGCAAGGTAATGTATTAAAACATTTGCTTTATAATGAAGTAATTCTATTAGAAAGGACTGCAGAAATTACTTATTGGATCTTACTGGATGACTAGCAATGAATAAAAACCCTTATGTTTATTTGAAGTGATAATTTGTACTGAAATTGTAAAAAAAAAAACATTAAATGTTTTATCTTTTTTTTTTAATGTGGCTTATTTCTTTTCAGATATGAAGAGAACCTTGGGATATCTTCCTTGGCTAGCCTTTTATTCTGGATGAAATGCGATTACTAGTTATTCCTCTGAGTTTTTGGTTTTGTTTCTTTTTTCAACCATCCAATTAAGTTGAAGCAACATAAAAGTAATAATTTGGTTCAGAATTTATGAGTTGAAGGCTGCTAGCAGGGACCACAGCCATAACATATATAATAACTTTATGCTATAATGTTGAGAGATGCTGGGATTCATTTTCTATAGGATCTTATAGCAAACTTAGATTGCTGGGGTGGCTTGAGTACATTACTTCATAGAAGACTGAAGAAAGGAGTAAACAATCTTCCAGTTCTGTCTAGGTTTGTTCTTAGCTAATTAATAGACAAAATTTAGGTCATAAATGTTCTCTGATGCCTTTCAGGAATAAGAATATACTGACAGTCTCCACATCATAAAGATGCCCAGTCCTTCCTGACCAGTAAGGACTATATTGAATTCATTTAATCTGAGTGCCTGGGACTTGGATGGAGAAGAAGGAAAGGGCTGGTTACGGTACCTTGCTTTCCCAAGGTCATGGATTGAAACTCATTCTCATACAGGGCAAACTGTTTGCAGTTATATAATCAGCTCTATCTCGATGAGGTAGGAGAGTACAAATGAGAGAGTGATTACTTGTGAACAGAGGGCCAGGGGAGATTTGAGAGAAGAGGATTAAGAATATGACATGTAGCAAAGTGGATTTATGTACATGGAAAGAATGAGCCGATGGGAAAGAATTTCAGAGGAATGGTGTCCGTACAGGGGATGCAGCCTGTCACGGAGGGTCAGAGTCCAGAGGGCGGTCCAACATCCTCCTCAGTGATAGTTATACTATACCATTTATTAAATAACAAACCATTGCTCTCTCTTAATTGGGTTTCTCTAGGTGTTACCCAGTTTTTATTGACATTTTCAAATAACAGCATTGGTATTTGTATATCCTTTATATTGTTTATTTTTATTTTGTTATGTCGGTTTTTAAAACATTTTTCATTAACTTCAACTTATCTTTAATTTGCATCCTTTTCTACTTTTTGTTTAGTTTTGTTATTTTCCTAATTTCTTAATTAAAGCTAGCACCAGGTTTCATTATTTTTAGTCTTGCTTAACAATAAAGACATTTAAAGTTATATATTTTCCCCTGATTGTAACTTTAACTGCACCCTACACATATTAGCATGAAATAGTCTTTTTCATTAATCTCTAGACTGTAATTTGCTTTTAGTTTCTCTTTGATTCAAGGGAGACTGTGCAATTTTCCGATAGTTAAGAGTTTGTTTGGCATTTTAAAATTGTTTCCTCCTAATTTTATTGGATTATGACCTGAGAATATGGCCTAGATAAACATCTGCTTTCTAAAATTTATTGAGGTTTGTTCCATGGTCAAGTGCAGGATTGAGTTTTCTAGTGATTTCATCAATACAAAATAAAAATGTTTTTTAGTTGTAGGGTAAAAAAGTGTGTGGTGTGTGACATACAACGTGTTCGTTCCACTGTCCCCCAATGGAACAGGTCTTTCTGGAAGGCACTTCTGTCGGGATGGGTGCAGGCTCTAGTTCTAACTCTAATACAGTGGCCTCCCATTGTTCTTACTGAGAATCCTTACTTAGATTTTGTTGAATAAAAGGCTTCTCAATTTGTTGTAAGTCTTTTGATCAATCTTTAGACATCTGAATGATTGCCTTTGCTACCCTTGACTAGTTTAATAGATCTCTTTCTCTGGGGGAGAGGTTTCCTTAGCTGCTCACACTGCCATTACAGTCTCTGCTTCCTGGGCTCTCTGTTCTTGTGCCACTGGTCTACCTGTCAATCTCTGTGTCAATATCATGTTGTATTATTTCTTAGATATCTGGTAAAACAAGCCCTTCTATTCTTGATCCTTAGCATTCTCATATAAAAATTTTGGAATCAAGTCCTATTTAAAAACTAAAACCTATTGGAATTTTTTACTAGGACTTCACGAAATAGAATGGACATCTTTACAGTATTGACCCTTCAATCTAAGAACATGGTATATTTCTCCACTTAAGTATTTCATTAATGTTTCTCAAAGTTTTTAACTTATAAAATTTTTCAAACATACATGAAATCAGAGTGAATAATTTGAACTCTCATATATCCATCACCAGGATTTAATAGTAATTTAACATTTTGCTATATTTGGTTTATTTTTTTCCTTTGCTGAAATTTTTTTTAAAATTCTGCTATCGTGATATTTGACTCCTAAATACTTTCTTATCTCTAAATAACATTTTCTTTTATAACCTTAATACCATGGTTTTATCTAACAGTTAACAATAATTCTTACTTTAAAATTCATTTGCTATTTTTTGCTAGTATACTTAAATATAAAAGTTAGTGTATTGACTGCATCAAACAACCTTGCTTTTATATAAACTGTCATAAAAATCTAACAATTTACTGTATTTCAATATACCACCAATTATGAGATACACATTTACATGCTATTTTTTAAAATTTTTATTGGAGTATAGTTGTTTTACAATGTTGTGTTAGTTTCTGCTGTATAGCAAAGTGAATGAGTTATACATATATCCATTCTTTTTTTGGATTGTTTTGCCACATAGGTCTTAAGAAAGTGCTATGGTCTGAATGTTTGTTTCCTCCCAAAACTCATATGCTGAAAACTTAACCCCTAAAGATGATAGTATTAGGAGGTAGAGCCTTTGGAATGTTCTAAGTCATGAGGATAGAGCCCTAACGAGTGGGATTAGTGTTCCTATTAAAAGAGACCCCATGAGATCCCTCACCCCTTTCACCATGTGAGGACACAGTGAGAAGGTCCCAGCTGTGAAACAGGAGGAGGGCCCTCACCAGAACGTGACGATGCTGCTGTCTTGTTGGACCTCCAGCCTCCAGAACTGTGAGAAATAAATGTTTGTTGTTTGTAAGCCACCCAGTCTGTGATGGTTTGTTACAGCAGCCTGAACAGACTAAGCCAGAAGGCTTCCAACTTAATTATGACTCATCTGTTGTGAGATGTAGCCCACCCACAGAGATGTTAAATGTATTTAATGTATCTTTAAATGGATAAAATATGGTGTATGTGGATTCTTTGGATTTTCTTTGTAGACAGTTACCTGCAAATAATGAGTTTTGTTTCTTCCTTTCCCATCCTTGTAACTTTTATGTCTTTTTCTCGCCTTACAGAGCTGGCTAGGACATTTAGTACAACGTTAAATAAAGACATTGGTAATAGGCGTTCTTGTGTTACTCTTCTTCTCTAAGGGAAAATGTTACTATTTTTGCCATTAAGTATGATGTTTATCGTTTTTTGTTCTTTAGACACCCTTTACTATATTAAGGAAGTTCTCTTTCTGGATTACTAAATTTATCTTTTTCATGAATGGTGGTTAAATTTTATCAAAGACATTTTCTACGTGTACTGAAATGATTGATTTTTTTTCTCCTTTTGTTTGTTAGTATGGCAAATTACACTGACCAATTCTCCAATGCTCAACAACCTTGCATTCTTGGTATAAATCCAACTTGGACAGATTACCTTTTAAAATATTGCTGCACTTAGTTTGTCAATATTTTTGTTTAGGATTTTTGCAACTATATTATTGAGATTGGCCTGTAACTTTTTTTTTCTGCTGACTTTGTATGGTTTAGGTATCAAAGTTACACTAACCTCAAGAGTTGGGGAGTACACTCTTTTCTATTAACTGAAAGAATATGATAACATTGAAATTATTTCCTCCTTAAATTTTTGGTAGAGTTCACCAGGAAAGTAAACTGTGTCTATAGTTTTTATTTTGAACCTCTTGGTGCCCTCATGCTTCAGATGGTCTCTTATAAACAGCATATAACTGAGTGTTGTTTTATTATCTAGCCTGGCATATTTATCTTCTAACTAGGGTATTTAGTCCATTACATTTAATGTAATAATTGCTATATTGGGGCTTAAATTTAACATCCAATCTTACGCTTTCTCTTTTTACTATCTGTTTCTTGTTTCTTTTCCCATCTTTTCATGCCTTCTTTTGAATTTTTGTCATTCTTCTTTTTGTCCTCTCCTAATTTGGAAGTCATTATACCCTATTTTTGTTGGTTACATTTTTATTGGTTATTTTAGAAATTACAACATGTATTATTAACATTATACTTTCAGAATTTAATCATTATTTTTACCTTCCTCCTGAATAATGTGATGACTTTGGAAAACTTTAACTCCATTTATACCATCCCAACTGTAGTTACTGTATATTTTAATTTTACATATTTTAACACCTACTCAAGACATTATTATTGTTTTATACAATCAGTGTTCATTTATTTTATCCAAATAGTTGCCTCTTTTTTCACTCTACATTTCTTGAATCTCAGCATCTCTGGCTAGATCATTCATTTACCTTCTACCTGAAGTACATCCCTTAACATTTCCATTAATGAAGGTCTGCTGGTGGTACAATTTTAATTTATATAAAATATCTATTTTGTTTTAATATTTTAAATGACTTATTTTTTTTACTGAATGTATTATTCTAACGTGGGAGTGGTTTTTGGCAATACTGCAGGTGGTGTTCTAGCTTCCATTGACTGATGACTTCTCAACAGTAGCAATCTTAACTGTTATTCCTTTACACTTTTTTTACTCTGACTACTTTTAAGGTTTTCCTCTTGTGTTGGCTTTTCTGCCGTTTCACTGTGCTGTGTATAGATGTGAATTTATTTTTATTTGCTCTGCTTTGAATTAGTTGAACTTTTTGAATCTGTGGATTTGTGCCTTTCATCAGTTCTGGAAACTTTTTAACCATTATCTCTTCAAATATTGCCTCTGGGACATGCTTTTTTCTTCTCCTTTTGGTACTCAAATGAAACATAGAATTTGTTATCATCTTACTTGACAATATCCTTAGTCTTCTGTATTTTCCATCTTTTTTGTCTCTCTGTGCTGCATTCTGGATAAATTTTTCTGACCTCTCTTCCAGTTCACTAATTATCTTTGGTTGTAGCTAATCTAATTTCAGCCTTCTTTTGAGAAGCTATTTTTGGCACTTTCTAAAATCTAAGTCACTGAATATTTTCTTATTTCTGAAGATATTTCAACCTTGTATTCTTTTTTTTATTTTTATAAATTTATTTATTTATTTATTTTTGGCTGTGTTGGGTCTTCGTTGCTGCGTGCAGGCTTTCTCTAGTTGCAGCGAGCAGGGGCTATTCTTCATTGTGGTGCATGGGCTTCTCATTGCGGTGGCTTCTCTTGTGGCGGAGCACAGGCTCTAGGCACATGGGCTTCAGTAGCTGTGGCTCGCAGACTCTAGAGCGCAGGCTCAGTAGTTGTGGCGCACGGGCTTAGTTGCTCCGCGGCATGTGGGATCTTCCAAGACCAGGGCTCAAACTCGTGTCCCTTGCATTGGCAGGCAGATTCTTAACCACTGTGCCACCAGGGAAGTCCCTTTTCGTCAGTTTTTAAAGTTAATGTGTGAAACTTTCTGTGACTATATTGCAATGCACATGCATAGGTTTTAAAATAAAACCTGGGTTTAACCTTAACTCTCACTAGCTTTGAGACTTTGGGCCAGTTTTATGAATTTTTTTTTAATGCTTGGTTTTTCTATCTCTGAAATACGGCTAATAAAGCTACCTTGTATTCTTCTATAAAGCAACACTTGGTGTGTAAGTACTCAAAATGTGTTCACTGAATTACAGTTCTGTTTTATCATTAGGATGAGGAACCAATTAGGAGGGTATTACAGTCCAGGCCAAATGTGAAAATCTGAACTGGAGTCTGAGCAGTAGAAATGGAAAAGCATTCTGGGACCTTTGGAGTAGAGTGGACAGCATTTGGTAATTAATCATATGTGGGGAGGAGAAGTCAAAACTACTGAAAAAGGTCCTGCTTGAGTGAAATGTAATGAATTACCTGAAATAGAGGAGAAATGGACTTGAGGGAGAATAAACAGATACAATTCTTAGAAGCTATCAATGTGTTAAATTTTTTTAATTAAAATTTTAAAAATTTAGCTTTATTGATGTATATAAAACTGAGATATTTAAAGTGTACATTGTGATGATTTGATATATGTATATATTGTGGAAGAATACTTCCCATCTAGTTAACTAACACATCAATCACCTCACACATTTTTTTCTTTTTTTGATAAGAACATTTAAGTTTTATACTCTGCTAATTTCAGTTATACAATAGAATATAGTGTTATCAACAATAGCCACCATTTCACCATGTTTTACATTAGATCCTCAGACCTTATTCAACTTTAAAGTTTTTGTACCCTTTTATGAACCTCTCCCCACTTCCCATCCCGCCCCTCACCGAGGCCCTGGCAACCACTCTTTCTGTTTCTATGTGTTTGACTTTTTTTTTTTTTTTCCAGATTCCACATGTAAGTGATACTGTGCAGTATTTGTCTTTCTCTGTCTGGCTTATTTCACTTAGCACAATGCTCTCAAGGTCCAACCATGTTGCAAATGGCAGGGCTTCCTTCTTTCTCATGGCTGAATAATATTCCACTGTATGTATATACTACACCTTCTTTATCCCTTCATCCATTGATGGACACTTAGGTTCCATACCTTGGTTATTGTGAATAATGTAGCAATGAACATGGGAGTGCAGATATCTGTTCAATATCCTGTTTGCATTTCCTTTGGATATATACCTAGAAGTGGGATTGCTGAATCATATGGTAGTTCTTTTTTTAATTTTTTGAGGAACTTCCATACTGTTTTCCATAGTGACTGCAACAATTTACATTCCCACCAACAGTGTGCAGTGTTCCCTTTTCTCTACATCCTTACCAACACTTGATATCCTTTGTCTTTTTGATGATTACCATTCTAACAGATGTATTGGGGTATCTCATTGTGGTTTTGATTTGCATTTCCCTGATGATTAGTGATGTTAAGCACTTTTTCATGTACCTGTTGGCCATTGTGTATCTTGTTTGCAAAAATATTCAGTTCCTCTGCCCATTTTTAAATCATATTGTTTGATGTTTGCTATTGAGTTGAATGAGTTCTTTATAGTTTTAAAATATTAACCCCTTATCAAATATAAGATTTGCAAATATTTTCTCCCATTCTGTAGGTTGCCTTTTCGTTTTGTTGATGGTTTCTTTTGCTGTGCAGAAGCTTTTTAGTTTGATGTAGTCCTACTTGTTTATTTTTGTTTTTGTTGCCTTTGTTTTTACGGTCAAATCTAAAAAATCATTGCCAAGACTGGTGTCAAGGGGCTTACCTTTGTTCCCTTCTAGGAGTTTTATGGTTTCAGGTCTTAAGTTCAAGTCTTTAATCCATTTTTAGTTGACTTTTATGTGTGGTGTAGCATAGTTGTCGTTTTCTTCTTTTGCATGTGGCTGTCCAGTTTTCCCACCCATCCTTTTCCCACTGTGTATTCTTGGCTCCTTTGTCATAAATTAATTGACCATATGTGCATGAGTTTGTTTCTGTGCTCTATATTCTGTTCCATTGATCTATTATCTGTTTTGATGCCAAACCATAGTGTTTTGATTACTATAGCTTTGAAATGTAGTTTGAAATCAGGAAGAGTGATGCCTCCAGCCTTTTCTTTTTCAAAGTTGCTATGGCTATTCAGGGTCTTTTGTGGTTCCATACAATTTTCTTCTGATGTCTGATCTTATTTATTCATTACTCTCAGAACATTGCATTTTTGACTGGACTCAAGACTTAGAGGTCAAAACTCTCAGAGACATCAGCCTCCATCTCTTGGCAATCTGTTCCTGGCGTTTTGCTTTGGCTTCCTTCATTCCCTTGGCCAAAGGCATAGCGTATCCTGCAGCCTCTTTCTTATTTTCCTTAGAACACTGTTTCTTCAGAGCAATACACCAATGTGTGTGTTGCACGACATGTGGAGTAACAAGACACTGAATCTTGGGTGCTTTGGTCCCAGGTTTCTCACCTTCTTTGTTTAAGGGCTTTCTCTCAACATATGGGCAAACGCTATCCTCTTTAGAGAGACTGAAAAGTTTCTGGATTCCACCAACTCTTTTGGGCCTCAGGTGACAAGGCACAGTAGTATTAATGAGTCCAGGAATATCCTTCTCCCTATTTTTTTATGATGACCAAATTGAGAACACTCAGATTGACAACTGCAGTGCAACCCTGTACAGATCTGTGCTTTCTTTCTCCAGCCCTCCTTGATCTGTAATAGAAATGCCTCTTACTTAGTAGCAGGCCGACATGGCCATGGGTCAATGTATGATGGGGTTACATCCTGATAAATCCATCGTAAATTGAAAATATTATAATTTGAAAATGCATTTAAAACACGTAACCTGCTGAAAATCATAGCTTAGCCTAGCCTACCTTAAATGTGCTCACAACACTTACATTAGCCTACAGTTGGGCAAAATCACCTAACACAAAGCCTATGTTATAATAAAGTGTTGAATATCTCATGTAATTTATGGAATACTGAAAGTAAAAAACAGAATGATTGTATGGGTACAGAACGGTTTTAAGTGTATCTGTTGTTTACCCTTGTGATCATGTGGCTGATAAGAGAGTATCGTACCATATATTGGTAGCCCAGGAAAAGATCAAAATTTGAAGTACGGTTTCTACCGAATGCACACCACTTTGCACCATCATAAAATCGAAAAATCATTAAGTTGAACCATTGTGAGTTGGAGACCATCTGTATTTACATTTGCTAGTGAGATTTATGCTTTCATATGTTTTCCTGTTACTAAATAGTGTCCTTTCATTTCAGCATGAAGAAGTCCCTTTAACATTCCTTGTAAGTCTGGTCTGGTAGTGATGAACTCCTTCAGCTTTTGCTTGTCTGAAAAACTCCATCCCTTCTTCCACTCTGAAGAACAACTTTGCCAGGTAGAGTATTCTTGGTAATATATCAGCACTTGTAATATATTGTGTCACTCCTCTCTGGCCTGCAAAAGTTATGCAAAATATCTGCTGGTAGTTTTATGGGGTTCTCTTGTACATAACAAGTTGTTTTTCTCTTGCTGCTTTTAAGATTCTCTCGTTTTGACAGTTTAATTATAATGTGTCTCAGTGTGGGGCTCTTTTTTTTTTTTTTTTGGCCCTGCCATGTGGCTTGTGGGATCTTAATTCCCTGACCAGGGATCGAACCTGTGCCCCATGCAGTGGAAGCACAGAGTCTTAACCACTGGACTGCCAGGGAATTCCCTGGGGCTTTGTTTTTTTGTTTTTCTAAAAGTTTTTATTGGAGTATAGTTGATTTACAATGTTGTGTTAGTTTCCAGTGTACAGCAAAGTTTGTGGGGCTCTTTGAATTCATCTTATTTGGAATCCTTTGGGATTCCTGCTTAGGAAAGATTTTACCCTTTATTTCTTTGAATAAGCTTTCTGACCCTTTTTTCTCTCTTCTCCTTCTGGAACCTCTATAATGCAAGTATCAAGTCTGCTTGATGGTATCCCATAGGTCCCTTAAGCTATCTTCATTCTTTTTCACTTTTTTTTTGGTCCTCTGGATGCATTCCACTGCCCTCTTTTTGAATTTGCTGATCCTTTCTTCCCCATGATCTGGTCTGCCATTGAACCCCCTACTACGTTTTTCAGTTAGTATTCTTCAGCTCTGTGATTTCTGATTGATTCTTTCTTATATTTTCTATGTTTGGGCTGAAATTCTCACGCTATTCATGCATTACTCTCCTGACCATGGTGAGCATCTTTATGACCATTATTTGGAACTTATTTATCTCTCTTTCATTAAGGTCTGTTTTTGGAGTTTCATCTTTTTGTTTGCAACATATTCCTCTGTTTCTTCATTTTCCTTGACTCTCTGTGTTGGCTTCTGTGCATTAGATAAAATAGCCACCTCTCCCAGTCTTTTTTTTCTGGGCGGGGGGTCTTCATTACATGCAGGCTTTCTCTAGTTGTGGTGAGCGGGGGCTACTCTTTGTTGCAGTGCACGGGCTTCTTATTGCAGTGGCTTCTCTTGTTGTGGAGCATGGGCTCTAGGCACACAGGCTTCAGTAGTTGCAGCGTATGGGCTCTAGGGCGCATGGGCTTCAGTAGTTGTGGCACGCGGGCCCTAGAGCACGTGGGCTTCAGTAGTTGTGGTGCATGGGCTGAATAGTTGTGGCACATGGGCTCTAGGGCATGGGCTCAGTAGTTGCAGCACACAGGCTCAGTAGTTGTGGCACGTGGGCCCTAGAGCACGTGGGCTCTAGGGTGCGCTGGCTCAGTAGTTGTGGCACACGGGCTTAGCTGCTCTATGGCATGTGGGATCTTCCCAGACCAGGGATTGAACCCGTGTCCCCTGCATTGGCAGGCGGATTCTTAACCACTGCGCCACCAGGGAAGTCCCCAGTCTTGACAGAGTGGTCTCGTGTAGGAGATGAACCTAGGATTCAGCCCATCAAGCTCTTGGTTATCTCTCAAACTCTGTGACTGTCTGAACCTCCTTCTTTGTTCTTAGTGGCTCCCGGGAGTTGAGGTTCTGCTAGGACCTCTCAGTGTTCCAAAGGGAACATTCTCAGTCGGTACCTAGATGCAGGCTGATTGGAAACTGAACCCTCAGGCAGCAGCTTTTCAAGTATACAGATAGACCCTTCCAGGGGAAGACTGGAAGATGGGTGTTTCTGTCTGCTCCCTCTGTGCTGAGCAATAGGGGGATGGAACTGTTTCTTTGTACAGTCCTGTGGGATCCACAAACACAAGGCTTGCTGGCCATCAGAGGCAAGTAATCAAGCGGTGCACTCCCTGGGTAACAGCCACAAAAGACAGGGCACTAGAGATGTGTCGAAGCTCCTTCCAGGAAGACACCAGCAACCTCGAGTGGGCAAGAGGGAGAATGCAGAGACAGAACCACCAGCCTCCCTGGTCCCCAGGGAAGATCACAGTCATCCTCTAGATGTGTGCTGAATTAGAAGCCTGACCCTCAGGCCGCAGCTTTTAAGATAAGCAAATGGGCACCTTTCAGGAAAAGGCTGGGAGATGGGCATTTCTGTCTGCTGCCCTTGTGCTGAGCCCTGCGGGGAGAGCCACTGTGAGTCCTTGCAAGCCCATTTCGAACTGTTTTTTCTTTGCTGTAGACTTGTGGGTCTTGTGTATGCAAGCCCTGCTGGCTTTCAAAGCTAGGTGTTTTGGTGTGGTGGGGGAGGTCCATCCTTCAGGTGGAAGACTTGAAAGTTGGGGCACTGGATGTTGGGCCCAAACCCTTCACTCCTCAGGCAGAAGCTGGGAGTTGTGTGTTCCCTCCTGATTGTATCTCACTGTGCCAAGGGTGAGATTTATGGTGACAGTATGTCTCAGTCTTTCTTATCCATTTCAACATGGGCATTTTCTCGTTCACCCAATGTGTAAGAGTTGCTCAGCTAGTTTCTGAACTTCTCTCTGAGGGAACTGTTCCGTGTGTAGCTGTAAATTTGGTGTCTGTGGAGCAGGCGAGTTCAGGAGCCTCCTATGTCACCATCCTGGTCCAGAACTCTCAAAAATGTTTTAATCTGGTAATCCAAGATGTCAAAATATTCTAAAACCCATCTAGATGTATACATACCCAAAGCTTTTTATGCTTAGAGATTACATTCATATCCAGCACTCTCTAATGATCCTAGGAATCGGTGAGTATCCAGCTTTCAATATAAACTAGCTTTAACAATCCTGAAATAGTTTGGATTAAATTAAAAATCAAAGGTTCTAGTAAGCTTAGTGTTTTCAGACTTTGGAACCAGCTGTTGAATTCCATGACACTGTTTCTAAACTCCAAGGCCAAGCTAAAAGCGGATTAAGAACTGGAATTTTTACAAGAATGGCTTTTTCTAAATTTGGAAACTTCTTGGATATTAAACTGCCTTTTTATGTCTTCTGCTTTATTAAGGCAATTTATAATTATACAATGAATTTCTAATAGATTTTAAGTGATTAGCTTTGGGGAGTGTTCAACATCCAATATAAGGGCACAATCAGTTTTACTGAGTACATTAAAATTGCATTTATTGAACATGTTTAAATTTTTTTCATGGACATAATTTTTATACCAAATGTCAATAAAAGCGAAACCATACACTAACATATTTAATATAACAAAGAGATGAAAATTCAGGAGGGTATGCCTAAAAGTCAAATTCTAGGAATTAGAAATAATTTGAGGGGCACTGTAAATTATGAGCCAAGCTCAAAAGATATACACACGTCACTCTGTGACTGTGCTGTGTTTCTCAACAACAGGAAACTAGTGCTGGCATCCACTACCATGGGCGCCCTGACCTGAGCAGAGGGCCGCGTCCTCCACCATATTATGCCTGTTGCTGTGACCTTGGGTGAATGGTTGAGATGGAGTCAAGAAGGGCATCACGATCCTCCATTTGTAGTCTGACTCTCTCTATGGTGACATTTAAACAGTGGAGTAAAGGGGGGACTCGGTGCCCTTAACTTTTAGGGTTGACAACGTAATCAGAAAGAAGTAAAGGGCTTATAGATAAGGATAATTAATTTTTCATCTGAATTTTATTTACAGCTTGTTTTCAGTAGTCTGCTAACACCTGTATTCTGTTTATTTCCTTCCTGGATAGATCATTTAAAGAGACTTTTCCCATGAGGGGAAAGGTAATAGGAAGCTTCATTTGAAATTTTTTCCAGAAAGGATATTTAAACAAGGCTGATTGAACTAGGAGAACCATTTTACTGATGGTCTAAGTTTAAAACTATTTCAAATGTGTATGTTTTCATACTTTGTGTTCTTAGAGTTTTTCAGGTGATGATTATTTTTAAAACATTATTGACTTAAATCTTACAGGACTGATGAAGTGAATCTGTATACATCATATCCATTTCATAAACAGAATGAACAGAAATGGTAAGTGACTTGCCTGAAAAGCTATAGTCATTCAGAAGTACACTGGATCTCTCTCCCAGACCTTATTTTTAAAGCACAGCTATAATGGCTATATTGAGATTTTATGAAGTGGGGTTTCATTTCATTACTCTAAGTTAATGAACAGATATTCCAGCCATGGTATATCTGCCATGGTTCACGGAAAACAGAAAAAGAAAACGAACCAAGCCTATCTACACCCCTCTCCCCACGTGATCCCATTAGCTAGAGTTTATTGTTGATAGCTAACTAGCACACTCTATAGCTACATAACAAAACAGGTAGTTAAGTCACTTGTTAGGTTTTTGCATAATTAAACAATTAGATGTTGTTAAGGTTCACTGATGCCCCCAGTTTACCTTCAGATGCTGTACTCCTTTTAGCTTTGACTATCCCATTCTACAAATGTCCATCATTTTCAAAATGGTAGACATAAGCTTAACATGACCCAGCAATTCCACTCCTAGTATATACCCAAGAGAATGGAAAACATGTCCACACAAAAACTTGTACGTGAATGTTAACAGCAGCATTATTCATAACAGCCCCAACATTGAAAGAACCTAAATGTCCCTCAAATGATGAATGGATAAACAAATGTGGTACATCCATACAATGGACTATTATTTGGCCATAAAAAGGAACGAAGTCCTACTACATGTATACATGCTACACCATGGATGAACCTTCAAAACATTATGCTAAGAGAAAGAAGCCAGACACAGAAGGCCACGTGTTGTAATTTTTTTAAAACTTGTCATTCATATGAAATGCCCATAATGGGCAAATCCATAGAGACAGAAGATTAGTGCTGACCAGTGGCTGGGGGAGAGGAGAGGAGTGATTGCTAATGGCTGTGGGGTTATCTGGAGGGATGATGAAATGTTCTGAAACTAGATAGTGGTGACGGTTGCACAACTCTGTAAACACACTAAAAATCAATGAGCTGTGCATTTAAAAGGGTGAAGTTTATGGTGTGTGAATTATATCTCAATAATGCTGTTACTTAAAAAAAAGTCATCAGTATGATTTCCTATTTCTCACATGCTGGAGACCAATTAATACCATTTCCTAATGAGCAAGAAATAATGGTATACTTTAGCTAAAAAGAATCTGAGAATCTTGATATTAAGTATTGCTAATATATATATAATAGCTTAGAATAGTTTTAGTTCACACTTTGATCAATAATGGATTTATTATTCTTATCTGGGAAAAATTAAAAGTATAGGTAGCTACAGTCTGGAAAGAATTATTATAGGCTAGAAATTTTTTTAAAAGAGAAATATTTGTTCTCAGCAATATGAAAATAAAAACTTACAAGGAAATGACCCAGGGATGACAAGGCGTGTAACAAAGCTAACATGTTACACAAAGGTTTACACTGACAAGTTTTAAAAACTTACAGCACATGGAAACCCTGACCCAAAACAGAGTCTTTATGTTCTAGTTCATTCTCTCTCCATTTTAGGCACCCTCCAACAGGCATTTCTGTGGTAAACTGGTGATGGCTCTCCCTTCAGAAGCCATCAGCGCTGCTCCCAGCATGAGCCAGGGACAGTCACAGATGACAAAAGTCACAGATCACATCCTTTAGCCATAGCAGCTTGCTCCCTATCACCAGGGACAACACTGCAAAACATAAACTGGCACATATGGAAGTTTTTTAAATCAGAAGAATCCAGTCTAGCCCTTCTTTCTTTGATTGACACTTCTGGGTTTGTGTTTTACAGAACAATATTCTGTTGCCTGCAACATACTCCAGGCCACATTAATGCCATAATGACTACATTTGCATGATTGTGTAGAGCTTAAAAAGAGAGAACACCACGTTTCTTGCACTGTGTTCATGTGTGAAAACAGAAAAAGACAATTGTCAGTTTTCCAGGTCTTTGGCTAACGTGTCACGGATGAATTGTAAGGTACGTTGGTACAAAAAAGCATCCTTTTTCTTTGGCTTACAAATGTTCAAATGGTTAACATCCACAGGAATTAGATCTCCAATGCCTAGATCTGAAGAAAACAAAAATGTCAATAAAATTTAAGTAAAAATATAAGCTGCCCCCTGTCAACAGTGAAAGAGGCCAAATGCGTACTGGTAAATGTTGATTTGGTCGTGATCGAGAACCAAATCAGAGATAAAGGAACTTAAAGTTTGTAACTAAACTGCATTTGACTAATCACGTGACAATGGAGTCTCAGTAGGTGTAATTATAACTTTATGCTTTTCTCATAAATTCTGTGTGTGTGCTGCCGATTTCCTAATTCAATAGTGAACAGAGCCTGAGCACTGTCACCTTCAAAACGTTTACACACTGCAGGTTATTACTAAGTTATTCCACACTTCTCTGAACCACTTCTCTTCCTAGAGCTAACATTAGAAACTTGATAATGAGCTCCCGTGCCCTGATGAAACGAATGGGAACGTCTCACATGGAATCCCTTCTATACCCGACCCTCCACGCTCACTCTACCAGGGAAGGAGATGATGTGGTGCTTGAGAGAGCTGGTTGAGTTTTTGATGTTTCAGCCTAACCAAGTCCACCTAGATGGAAGTGACAGGAGGTACTAGTGAAGCCAGCCAGGTGAGGAAGTGCAGCTGGTGGTTATGAAGGAAGACAGGCCACCTGGTGACACAGAAGAAGGGGTGGACAGAATGATGACAAGGCTATGTCACTACCAGCAGGTGGTCCACAATATTAATTTTGCTTTAAGCTCCCAAATTCATCTTAAAAGAAAACAAAAAACTGGCCACTGTTCTTTGAACTCTTCAGATTCTTCAACTACCAAACAGCAGTTCCTCACCCTATGGCATATTGCTTTAAGGTAAAGTCTCTTCAGATTCCACTATAGGATATCAAGCCTTTTTCATTTTATATAGATAATAATGAAGTAGGACAAAACTTGTTACGCAGACAGAAGAACCATCTGGCAGGCGCTCCAGATACGCACCATGCCTGGCTGCCAGGAGCTCTCAGTAATGGCAGAGTGCTACCAGGACAGCACCTGACCCAGCCCCCCGAAGTGATCAGAAAAGGGTCTGACAAGCAAACTAAAGAGTTAGCCAGGTTGAGGGGAAAGCCTTTCAGGGAGTGAAATGTACGGGCTCTTCACTATGCTCAGAGTAACACAGGAGGCTATGAGGAGAACTGAGATGTGGGCTCTGCCCTCGGAGAGCCTACAGTAGACTACAGTGCTCTGCAGTAGCAGGTATTGGTCATTTCCTTCAGTCCCAGGATTAGGAAGACACTGAACTTTAACACTAGTTTTTTCCTTCACAATCTCTGTTGCTTTAATATTACTAAGCTTCCACACCTTTAGCTGATTTCTTTAAGGTTCCTGCAGGCGGCTATCAATCTGTGAAATGAAATGCTCCTTTTAATCTAGCTGATAGAAAAGCTCTGATTCTTACCTTAATGCAGCAGATTTCACTGTTGAGAGCTAATGCAGAGTTAGCCGATTAACCTTTGCTGTCTAATCAGTTAAATAAAAGGAGGGAAGGGGAATGCCAAGGTTAAATGTTTGCAGAGAAGTTTTACTCTATGGCTTAAAAGAATAACAGAATCTAAATCTTCATAAAACTGTCTCCTAAAACTGAGAAACTGGATATAAAAGTTGACGTTTATGATTACCACCAACCAGGAAACTAAGGACAAACAAGTTTCAAAAGAGTGAATACCTGCTGATTCCAGGGGCACCACGTGGAGTTTAATCATGCTACCAATGTAGGTTGGTAGTGTTTCTACAAAACTCAGCACCTGGAAGTTTCTATCTTTTGCAAACTCCAGAAAGTCATCCTGTAGTGTTTTAAGTGCAGGAGAATCTGTAAAATTATAGAGAGCAAGACTGTAACAAGATCTGTTTATCTAGTTCATAATAAAATGCATCAACCTTCCAAATTTAGAGAGGAAATTAGGGTTCTGATTCAAGATGGTGGCTTATTTTCTCTTTTTCCTAAGAAGCCATTAAGATGAGAGAAAAGGGCTGAAACCAATCTAGAACTCAGAGGCCAGTGTCAGCGGGAGAGTTTTTCTCACATTGCTGGCTGACCAGAAGCAGTACCCAGGGCAGTTTGGTGTGTGGGGCTGAGGGGTCCCTCGGTGTGCTGGCTGGCACTTCCACGTCCACTCTGAAGCACAGCCTCCCATCAACAGAGCCTGTCTATAATCACAGAGCACCCATCCCCTTCCTGTCCCCCATCCTCAAGTATCAAAGGGTGACCAAGAAGCACCAGGTCTTAGAGGAAAGCCTACCACCTGAGAGAGACAGACCAGGTGAGCAAACAGAAAACCTGGGCACAGAAGACACTTTTTTTAAAAAAAAACCTCTAGTTAGTATCTTTAGAATGATTTCAAAAGAAAATGGATCACAGAACAAGAAAGAGCTTGTGGAAGGTAAAGTTTGACTGCAAAAAAAATCAAATTCAACAAAAGGTTTGAAGATAAAGTCCAATTACTCTCCATAAAGCAGAACAAAGAGCATATGAGCAAAAAGACAATGGTATACTAAAGCTCAAGCCAAGGGTCCCAAAATTCTGATTAACAGGTAGGTGTTCCAGAGAAAGAGAAGATGCTTATTAACCCCAAACAAATATAGTGCCTTATAATTAATATGAATATCTGTAAAGCTCGTGTATATTTTAACAGTTGATGATTTTCCAAACTTGTGGAAAAGAGCAGTTCTTTGGTAATTTGGAATAATACTTAATGCAAAACATTATGTAACTTTAAAAATTTTAACTAAGATAGTGTTAAAATTATTGTTATATTTCTTAAGCAGATAATGGCTTAAGAACAAAAAGGGAATGTATCAAAGAAAAATTAACCCCAAACTAAAAAGTTTCCATGATAGTCTAAACACAATTGATGTACAAATAGTAAAATGAGGTAATACAGCCAAGTTAAAACTGTTAGTCAAAACTGTTCTTCTCCTTCTCCTGTATAACTGGTGTTAATACAATGCCAATTCCCTTTAGAAAAAAAGTATTACCCTTGCTGAGTTCTTTGACTTCCAAAGAGGGAAAGAGAAGATAACGAATATTAACAGAGTATTCAGCCAGGTGGGATCCATGATGAGGGACACTATAAAAAATTATTCCTCTGGTATTGTTTATAATAGTACTCATTTCTGGCTTCTTAGAGGCTTCCAACAGCATCTTTTTGACAAGAAGACCTAGCCATAGAGAAGAAAAACAATGCATAAGCTATTTTCCTTCCCTTATTAAAAAAAAGGCAAACAAGAAATACAGAAAAAGAGATGCTTTCTTTAAAAAAGTTTAAACAATAATTCTCTGTAGTCCAACAAACAGGGCCTTAAAATATTAACACTTAGTAATGCGCCCAATCCTCTAAAATATATAGCACAAGACTACGAACAGGTAAGATTCTAGAAACTCATTTGTAAAGCAGATGTTACATCACAGGATGCACTCTCCCGGAGAAGAGAGTTAGGCACTGCATGTTGGGTGTCCATCAATGACGTGCATAGGCAGCAGCCAGCCTCCCGACCTACCCGCAGCAGCCCACTAACGACCACTCCGTTAGGACAGTACTAATATTTAAAGAACACATAGTCTCACATATCCACTGGGGAGAAAACAAAGCTGCTGTGGGAAAATCCACCTAGGAAGGCACCTTCTTTTCTGTCCCCCAACCTGGGCTTGGAGCTGATAGGGAAACACAAAGGTAACATGGATGGTAACAGTCGGTCTCTGAGGATATAAAGGGCTACATCCACCTTTCTCTCAGCAAAAAGCCCAGACTCAAGAGTCAGCAGTCCTGAGCATTTCATCAGCTAAACTAGGCCAAGGGCTGCTGAAAGGCCCTCTGCAAGGTGGATGGTGAACATTTAGCACCGGACTGGGAGTGGGTTGGGAGAAGCAGGGGATGTGGCTTAGCAAGCAAGCACTGGGACCAAAGAGGGGACACCTGTGATCACACCGCCACTTCTGCAGGCCTTGGGCAAGGGGTAAGCAGGCATGCTGGGGCTGTGGGCACAGGAGCAGTGATGGACTCTGTGGTGGTTGGAGAAACAGGGACGAAAGGGGGGGGCCCTGGGACCAGCCAGGAACGCTGAGAGATATTGACAAGTTGGGCTTACATACGCCATGGACAGCTTCTGATATTTACTCATTATCAAGCGTAGTGCTTAACTCATTTTCTTTTTATATGGTTTTTTACTAGTTGTCCCCTCTTAGAAAAACAAATAGCAGGGAAGGAGCCATAGCCAAAAACATTAATTTGGGGGGAAAAGGGCTACCAGTAAACAAAACAGAGAGCTCCATAGCTGACGACCTCACAATGCTTGTTTGGCAACAATGAAACATACTTACCTCCCATGCTGTGTGATACCCAAATCATTGGCCTATCCCCAACACCAGCAGCTCTGAGCTTCCTCAGAAGTTCGTTGCTCCTGAATGCAATGGACTTTCTGAACAAAATGAAAACAGCGGGTATGACAGGAGGCTACTGATTCCCCCTGCCCCAATTTTGCTATCCACGTTTTAAGGCAAGATCTTTTGTTTATTGGACCAATTCTACATGCTACATTTTGGAGTCAGGAATACCTCTATTCTCTCCGGTTGATTCCCGCAATTGCTCATTCCCCATTTCTAACTTAGTTACACTGGCACAGGTGGGAATATTTATGAAACAAGCATTGTTTAGGCATCTAAAACGTATCGGGCAATTTTCACGGGTCAAACTGGGGTCTTACCCCATTGCCCCCACCACTTAGGGTGTGCATCCCTCCTCATTAGGCGGCCTGACAAGACAAGGATCAGCGGAGACCATGCTGTCCTTTGCGAGTTCACCTGTGGAGTCAGCTGTCATTGCTGTTTAGTTCTACTTGTATTTATGTTACAAACACTAAGCTTTCATCATTTTGGTTTGTTACTTAGAAACAGCACAAAGCTATTAGAATCAGACTTCAAATAAGTAATTTTCAAACTAAAAGGGAACTCTAAAGCTGTCTGGTCTGGTAGTTTTAAACTGTGTATGTGGAGAATCCTTTCTTTGAAATAAAGGTTTATGCGAGCTCCTCTGGGTGACCTGGGGAAGGAGCCCTGGGGTCTCGCCCGCTGACCCTCAGCACCATTCCTCTGGCACCTAGGTGGGCGTCACTCATATATAACACTCAGTTTGATAACACAGATCAGACCAACTCCCTCCATTTGCAGACCAGACTTCCCAGACCAGTTTAATGACCTAAGATGGCTAGTGAGTCAAAGGCAGAGTTGGCTACAGTCTAGGTCCTGAAGTCCAGAAATCGAGCGCTCTCTCCTGTATATACAATTGGCACATACGATGTACAAGTGACATAAGGAGCCTACATTGCTCAGCATCTCTCTTGGCTTCCTTTAGGTGGTATGCTTGTGAACACAAAAGCCAAAAGCCCCATGTTTACTTCCAGGAATTAAGGAAACTTTGCTCTCGAATCCATGGTCCTTACTATGAGAATAGTTTTAAGCGAACCATGTTAGAAGCCCAACATTGACACTATATCTAAGCCTTATACAGTTTCATTATTTATAGCTAATTTCCTCTATAAGGAAGAGAAGAAAGGTTACGTTAGTTTTCCATAAGAAAATCCTGTCTGTGGCCTCAAAGATAAAACACCCCTCCATCCCAGAGGGCCCACTTGTGGCCTGGACCCTTCCCCCTCTGTTACCTTTCCATAGGGCACCTTGCTCTCCAGTCGCTAAGGCTGGTGTCATACTCCACAGATATAATTCGGAGAGCGGGACAGTCTCTTGCTAACCACGACTATGTAAAATAAAAGGTACAAAAGGGAAGATATGAATTTCCACTGTTCCACTTATTTCCTAGCAATTGAAATTTGTAACTAAAGGACCCTTGTAATACTGACAACTAGTAAAAGACTGCACTGGAGTAAAGTATAAAGGTGACTAGAAAAATAACTCCAGCATTTTATCTTTTTATATCTCTGCTCATAAGGTGATATTGCATAAGGTCTATGCAGGTTTCAAGAGAATATTCTCAATTTTAATCTGCTATAGCCAAAAGCAGGGCCTGTTTTTGGAGTCTAGATCAAATTGGCTTTTTGAAAGCATTTAATAGAAAGCTGTGATCTCAGGACAGACAGAAGAGTGTGACGGAGGTTAGAGATTTTACCTGAGAGCTCAGATACTAATTACAGTTACAGTTCTGTCTCTGTGGAGCCGAGGTGTATCGTCATCTCCATATTTCAGTGTCTCCAGAGAAAGAGTGCCAACCACTCTTTCTGCTGATACGCCCTTGTGAAGGTGGATAAGCGGAAGTGGGACAAAGCCCCAGGAACTATTTATACATATTTACAGCATCAATTTTCACTGAGCTTTAGATAAATTTCATTCAATAAATTAATGCCAAAGTTTAGGCTCTTTAGAAGAAATAATGTCAAAGAAATCCAAAGCAGAATTACTTCTTCAAAGTCTTTCTATTTTATAATTATTAAAATCACAGAACTAGCCAGCTGTTATTAATATATTATTTATTGAATTATATATATATATATTTTTTGAATTATATTTTTAACGGAAGTGGACTATTTTACTGGCCCTTGCCCTTTGCCCATTTTTTACTTAACAGAATACTCTTTTAGAGTCATAGAATGTACCGTAAATTATACAACACAGAGTGATAAGCCCAGTTGTTCATGTAACATATTATAAGTGTCCCTAAGGAAAAGAAAAACTGCATGGAAAAAAAATCCCAGTAAAAAGAGAAAAGTAAGCGTGTCACAGTGAGGACTCTAAAGGCCGGTGACACAGCAGTGTGTCGGGATAAGGGTGGCCTACCAGAGGTAGCCGCTTCCTTACCTTGGGCCAACATGTTGTATACTTGGTTTCATCCTCTGAAACCTTTCCAGTTAAATTCTGATCATTGTCCTGCTGGCGCCACGTTTTGAATGCTGCTCCCATAAGGCCATGAATAAACAGGACATCTGCTTTAATGGGCTGACTAACAGGGGAGAGAGTTTTTAAAAGAAGCAGAAAAAATGCATTACTTTGATAAGAATCTACACAGCACTCTCTTTGGATGGTG
This sequence comes from Grampus griseus, assembly GCF_964374135.1. Lineage (NCBI taxonomy): Eukaryota > Metazoa > Chordata > Mammalia > Artiodactyla > Delphinidae > Grampus > Grampus griseus. The sequence goes on from NC_139007.1 coordinate 79,513,135, forward strand.
CTTATTTTAGCAGGTTTATATGACATAAAATAAACTTAATTAAGGCAAGCTTTATAAGCACAGGTTTGCTGAGGAGCCCTAAAGGAGTTCTGGCAAAGACATATATGCAGTGTGCTCACTGCTCTCTCTGTAAGGATGGAAACACAACTAGGCAGGCAGACCAACCAAAATCAACTGTAATGCGCTTAGTGATCAATGAAGTGACAGATGTCATAGATTACCCTCCAAAGAGTTCCATGAGAATATTACACAAATCAATAAAAGTATTTAAGAAATTAAATCATATGCTAGTGTAGTTTCAAACTCAGTATGCATGAAAAAGATTGTTTTTATCAAGGAAAATGATGTTTATCAGAAACAGAGCAAATGAGATTTTAAAGTAACATTCTTTCTTTGTATATGCCATTTAAAAAAATTGCAATAGTATATTACTTGCAAGCTATTTATAATACACACCCAATTATGTAACACATATAAAATACATTACCATATTATTTTATTTACAAATTAGAATTAACCAGGAAATCTATTTTTCAAGTTAAAAAAAAGTTCTTGCTATTTTCTGAGGTATTAAAGTGCCTGACAAAAATCTAAGAAATGTGTAATTTTTTCATTGTGGTATATTTATTGTCTTAGCAACGATACGACTGGAAATAGTGACCAGAAATAACCTTAAGAAAACAAACAAACAAAAAAAGAAATAACCTTAAGAAGGAGTATGAGTCAAATTTATTACAACTTATTCCTTCCGATACATGCTTTTATAACCTCGCCTAAGCTTTCTCTAGTTCCTTGAGTTCTAGGCCCAGGCTGATTTGGTCGCCTGCATGTAATAATGTCCTAGCTCCTTCTCATCCAGATCAACCTCTACAACCCTAATCAGTTAATAACTTAGATTTACATGAAAAATGTAATGAAACAAAGAAGAAATATGCATTACAGAGTTTATGTGAGACATGTTATAAAAGGTGAATGCAGCCTTCCTGAAGGTAAGCCGCTGGTATAAAATAACCCTGGTTCCATACTTTCACGACAGCTTGCAATTCTTCTGAGGTTATTAGGGGAAAACTGTTTCAGTAAATAAGGTATTTGACTTATTTGTAAGGTATTTAACTTATCTAAATTATGCAGAAAGAAGTTAGAATATTAAGCCCTTGAAGCATTACGTCCCCACAGGGACAAAGCGGCTCTACCCTGCCTTCTTACCTTGTGCGGTACTGGGGGTGCAGCACGTACACGCCGTCCTGGTACTTATCTTGCACAGTCTCTCGGTCTAGATTAGCCAGGGTTCTGGCGGCGTGTGAGGCCTCCATAATGTGGTGGGACTTTATTGCTTCTACCAGTATCGAAACCCAGCCTGGTGAAAGAACACATTCCCTAAACACCAGCACTAATCCGTCTCAGACTATTGAGAGGTTTTCAGGCTGAAAATGATGGGAGGAAGGCAAACCTCAGCATCTGTCTACGAGAAAAAGCCCTACCACCACAATTACATTCTTCCCTAAGGCCCCCTGGGTCCCACAACACAATGCCATGATGTCCCCAGCCAGGTACTCCTTAGGGATCTCAACGAAGGTTAAGAGCCATTTTCTTTATTTAGAAAATCTAACAGAAGTTGTAATTACTAGAGATGAGGCCATAAATGGTAAGAAAATGTCATATTTTGCTTTAGCAAAAATTATTAAACTCAGTGAGTTAACACTAGTTATTTCATTCTGATTGGCATATTAGCAGCCCTTAATAATACATGAGTGAGTAGTTTCTTAATAATGAACTTGTTTGACAGACAAAAAACTTATAAAACCTGAGGTTCAGGAAGGAAAAACTCATTTTTTTAAATTGAAGTATAGTTGATTTACAATGTTGTGTTAATTTCTGCGGTGCAGCAAAGTGACTCACTTATACCTACATATACATTCTTTTTCATATTCTTTTCCATTATGGTTTATCTCAGGATATTGGGTATAATTCCCTGTGCTATACAGTAGGACCTTGTTGTTTATCCATTCTATATGTAACAGTTTGGAAGAACTATTTCTTAAAGGGAGACAAAGAAATACTTTGTGCAGTACAATTTCATTTATTTTTTATGTTTTTGTTGTTTAAAACAGTGTATTGCTTTATGAACATAAATATGTAGGCAAAGTTTATGCTTGTGTGTGCATGCACACACACACACACACACACATACACACACACACAAACACACAAAGATCTAGAAAGAGGCACCAAACTATTAAAGTCACTGCCTCTTAGGAGGGAGTTGGGGTTGTGGAGGGCTCTGTTTAAAGCTGGGTTTAATTTTTTGCTATATCTGTGTTCTCCGAAGTATTTACAATGAGAGTCTATTCATGTATTATTTAATTTAAAATAAAACAAAATATGGGCTTTGAGGTCAGAGAGACTTGAGCTCAAATTTCTGTCCCTTGCTTACTTGCTATGGAAACTCAGTCAAATTACGTGGTTCATTTGACCTGAAGGAAGGTTCTAATAAATTAATCTATATAAAAACTTCCATTTCCAAGCGCAGCAGGTGCTCAATAGAGAGCAGCTTGTCCTCCCTCTTTCATCCTCCCACTTTCTGTGGCAAAAGTGTTGAGAAACACTGTGATGATAGGAGGCCATTATTTAATAATCCAAAAGAAATTTCAGACCCAATAATTCTTTAACAATACTCTAATTTGTAATATTAGAAAATCCCTCTTCAAAATCTCTTATAGAATGCTTTATAATAATTAATGTTTTAAAATTCTACCTATAGAGATATACAAGTATGTTACTGGTATGTACAAAAATATGGCTTTATTTTTAACGGAGTCACAAGAAAGGAAACACAAGAGAAAGCACGGCACAAGCCATTTCTACAGCATTTTTTAGTTGGCAAAGTATTTTTACAATGCCTGAGATGCTTCACCTAATGCTCCTTGGAAAACTTGTGTCTTTCTTAAATATTTACTGTTTTTTAATTACATAACTTCTGAATACATTTTAATTGTAAAAATAAACAAACAAAAATAGCACTTAATAATGAACATCCCACTTTAGCACTCCCATCATTTCCCAATTCCCACTTATATCCTCAGAAGTAATCAAAGTTAAAAGTCTGGTGGACACCCTTCCAAACCTTTTTAAAAATTCAGTTACATACCTATAATTTATGCATATACACTATAGCTCCATATGCTTTTTTTTTTTTTTTGCCTAAATGGAATTATACTATTCCTACTGGCCTGTGACTTGATTTTATACTTCAGCCATGTACACAGACCAGTTACCAATAATGAAATTGAATCAGTAATAAAAAAAAAAACTCCCAACAAACAAAAGTCCGGGACCAGATGGCTTCACAAGTGAGTTCTACCAAACATTTAGAGAAGCATTAACACCTATCCTGCTCAATCTGTTCCAAAAAATTGCAGAGGAAGGAACGCTTCTGAACTCAAGCAAAAAGGCCAGCATCACCCCGACACCAAAACCAGACAAAGATATCACTAAAAAATAAAATTACAGACCAATATCACTGATGAACATAGAAGCAAAAATTCTCAACAAAATATTAGTAAGCTGAATTTGATGACACATTAAAAGGATCATACACCATGTATCAAGTGTGATTTATCCCAGAGATGCAAAGATGGTTCAATATCTTCAAATCTATCAGTGTGATACACCACATTAACAAACTGAAGAATAAAAACCATATGATCATCTCAAAAGATGAAGAAAAAGCTACTGACAGAATTCAACAGCCAGGGGACTTCCCTGGTGGCACAGTGGTTAAGAATCCACCTGCCAATGCAGGGGACATGGGTTCAATCCCTGGTCCAGGAAGATCCCACATGCCACAGAGCAACTAAGCCCGTGTGCCACAACTACTGAGCCTGTGCTCTAGAGCCCACAAGCCACAACTACTGAAGCCCACGTGCCTAGAGCCTGTGCTCCGCAACAAGAAAAGCACCGCAATGAGAAGCCCATGTGCAACAAGACCCAACACAGCCAAAAATAAATAAATTTATTTTAAAAAATAAAATAATAAAAATAATTCAACATCCATTTATAATAAAAACTCCAAAAAATGGGTATAGAGGGAACATACCTCAACATAATAAAGGCCATATATGACAAGTCCACATCTAACATCATACTCAATGGTGAAAAGCTGAAAGTATTTTCTCTGAGATTAGGAACAAGACAAGGATTCCCACTCTCTCCACTTTTATTCAACATAGTTTTGGAAGTCCTAGTCACACCAATCAGATAAGAAATAAAAGGAATTCATATTGGAAAGGAAGAAGTAAAACTGTCATTGTTTGCAGATGACTTGATACTTTATACATAAAAAAATCCTAAGGTGCCACCAAAAAAACTACTAGAGTTCAACAATGAATTCAATAAAGCTGCAGGATACAAAATTAATATCCAAAAATCTGTTGCTTCTATACACTAACAATGAACTGTCAGAGAAATTAAGGATTTACCACTTACCACTGCATCAAAAAGTATAAAATACCTAGAAATAAACCTACCTAAGGAGGTAAAATACCTGTACTCAGAAAACTATATATAAGACACTGATGAAAGAAACTGAAGATGACACATACAGATGGAAAGATATACTGTATTCATGGATTGGAAGAATTCATATTGTTTAAATGACCGTACTACCCAAGGCAATCTACACATTCAATCCAATCCCTATCAAAATACCAATGGCATTTTTCACAGAACTAGATCAAATAATTTAAAAATTTGTATTGAAACACAAAAGACCCTGAATAGCCAAAACAATCTTGAGGAAAATAAACAGAGCTGGAGGAACCATGCTCCCTGACTTCAGACTCTACTACAAAGCTACATTAATCAAAACAGTATGGTACTGGCACAAAAAGAGACATACAGATCAGTGGAACAGAATAGAGAGCCCAGAAATAAACCCACACAATTATGGTCAATTAATCTACAACAGAGGAGGCAAGAATATTCAATGGACAAAAGACAGTCTCTTCAATAAGTGGTGCTGGGAAACTGGACAGCTACATGTAAAAGGATGAAATTAAAACATTTTCTTACACCATATACAAAAATAAACTCAAAATGGATTAAAGACCTAAATGTAAGACTTGAAACCATAAAATCCCTAGAAGAAAACATAGGTGGAATACTCTTTGACATAAATCATAGCAATATTTTTTTTGGACCTGTCCCCTAAGGCAAAGGAAACAAAAGCAAAAATAAACAGCACCTAATTAAACTTAAAAGCTTTTGTACAGCAAAGGAAACCATCAACAAAAGGAAAAGACAGGGCTTCCCTGGTGGCGCAGTGGTTGAGAGTCTGCCTGCCGGTGCAGGGGACACGGGTTCGTGCCCCGGTCCAGGAAGATCCCACATGCCGTGGAGCAGCTGGGCCCGTGAGCCATGGCCACTGAGCCTGCGTGTCCAGAGCCTGTGCTCCGCAATGGGAGAGGCCACAACAGTGAGAGGCCCGCGTACCGCAAAAAAACCCCGAAAAGACAACCTACTGAATGGGAGAAAACATTTGCAAATGATATGACCCATAGGGGTTAATATCCAAAATATATAAACAGCTCATACAACTCAACATCAAAAAAACCCAAAACAACCTGATTAAAAAATGGGCAGAAGACAGGAATAGACATTTTTCCAAAGAAGACGTACAGATGGCCAACAGGTACGTGAAACAATGCTCAACACTGGGAAATGCAAATCAAAACCACAATGAGATTATCACTTCACACCTGTCAGAATGGCTACCATCAAAAAGAACACAGCTAACAAATACTGGCAGGGATGTGGAGAAAAGGGAACGCTTCTAAATTGTTGGTGGAAACGTAAATTGGTGCAGCCACTGTGAAAAACAGTATGGAGGTTCCTCAGAAACTACAAACAGAATTACCATATGACCCCACAATTCCATTCCTGGGTATATATCCAAATAAAACTAAAACACTAATTTGAAAAGATACATGCACCCCAATGTCATAGAAGCACTGTTTACAATAGCCAAGATACGGAAGCAACCTAAGTGTCCATCAGTAGATGACTGGGTAAAGAAGATATAGTGTGTGTGTGTGTGTGTGTGTGTGTGTGTGTATACACACACACACACACTGGAGCACTACTCAGCCATAAAAAGAACGAAATTTTGCCATTTGCAACAACATGGATCGACTTGGAGGGTATTATGCTTAGTGAAATTAGTCAGGTAACAGAAACACAAACACTGCATGATACAACAGAAAGACAAACACTGTATGATATCATTTATATGCGGCATCTAAAAAATAAACTAGCGAACGTAACAAAAAAGAAAAAGACTTATGGACACAGAGAACAACAAACTAGCAGTTACCAGTGGAGAGAGGGAAGGGGGGAAGGGCAAGATAGGGGTATGGAATTAAGAGGTACAAATTACTATGTATAAGATAAATAAGCTACAAGGATATATTGTACAGCACTGGGAATATAGCTGATATTTTACAATAACTATAAATGAAGTGTTATCTTTAAAAACTGTGAATTAGTATGTTGTATACCTGAAACTTCAGCTATACCTCAATTTAAAAATACATTAAAAAAGGGCTTCCCTGGTGGCGCAGTGGTTGAGAGTCGGCCTGCCGATGCAGGGGACACGGGTTCGTGCCCTGGTCCGGGAGGATCCCACATGCCGCGGAGCGGCTGGGCCCGTGAGCCATGGCCGCTGAGCCTGCGTGTCCGGAGCCCGTGCTCCGCAACGGGAGAGGCCACAACAGTGAGAGGCCCGCGTACCGCAAAAAAAAAAAAAAAAAAAAATACATTAAAAAAAGAAAGGTAAAGCACAGAGAAAAAAAATTTTGGGAAAGACATGGACAGAGTCTCAATGACCTGTGGAACAGAATCAAGAGATTTAATATACATAATTGAAGTCCCAAGAGGAAAGAAGAGAGAAAAAGGGACAAAAAAAAGAATATCTAAAGATAGACAAGCTGGAAAGTTTCCAAATTTGCTCAAAAACATCAACTCACAGATTCAGTCAGCTCAGTAGACCCAGTAGATAGAAAAGAAGGAAGAGCGCTGTATATTATAAACATGTAAATAAAAAGTTTTCTTATATTCTTTAAATACCACTTGACTGTTAAAACAAAAATAACAACAATATATTGTGAGGTCTATAACATATGTGGTCTATAACATATTATGGTCTATAATTATGACAATACCACAAAGGATGGCAGAGTGTATAAACTGAATTATACTGTTGTGAGACTCTCACGTTATATACAAAATGGTATAATATGCATTTAAGATAGACTGTAAAGGAGAAAAAAAGAAACAAAAACCAGAGAGGGGACAAATTGCAAGAGCAAGACAACAGACACAACCAAACTATCAATAATTACATAAGAGCTAAAGAGACAAAACACTTCAATTAAAAGGGATTATCAAGCTGAACTTTTTAAAAAAGATGCAAGTATGTGCTGTCTTAGAGACGTACTTATTTTTAGTCGCAGAAAAATGAAAGCAAAAGAAGGGAAAAAGACAAAAGATATGCAATGCAAACAGCAAGCATAAAAAAAAAAAGCCAGTATGGCTATTTTAATACCTGACAAAGGAGACTTGAAGAAAAGGAGTATTACCAGTGATAGAGACAATACTTAATAATAAAAAAATGAACATTTCACAAGGAAGAAAAATCTGATAGAACTAAAGGGAGAAACAAATTCACAATCACAGTTGAAGAATTTAACACGTCTCAGTAATTCATTAAACTAGACAAAACTTGGTAAAGATCTGGAGAAGATTTGAATAATATGATCAACCAACTTGGTTGAACTGTTATGTATAGAACACTTCATCCAACAACTACAGAATATTCCTTCATTTCAAGTGCACATAGAACATTCACCAAGATAGACCATAAAATGGGCCATCAAATAAGTGTCACATTTCCAAAAACTAAAATCTTACAGGGTGTGTTCTTTGAATGCATGGAATATTAAACTAGAAATCAAAGACATACGACATCTAGAAAGCCATTAATATTTGTAAGTTACGCAGCACACTTTTAAGTAACCCATGAGACAAAGAAGAAATCATAAGGGAAATTAGAAAATATTTCAAACTGAATAATGATGAAAATACAATATATCCAAAATTTGAGGGATGCATCTAAAGCAGGTTAGAGGAAATTTACAGCTCTAAATACCTATATTAGAAAATAACTGTAATGACTTTAAAACACGTCTTCAAATTCTTTTGACACCATTCTCATCAAGAGGTGATGGGTCTAAACCCCTTCTAAATCCCTTCTCCTCAAATATGAGCTAGCCTTGGTGACTAACTTTTAATCAATAGATCATGGCAAAACTTACTTCCAGTGCTTGACTATAAAAGGCAAAAGAGCTTATACCTGTCTCTCTCTTGGAACATTTGCCCTTGGAACCGAGCCATCAGGCTTTAAGGAAGCCCAAGGCGAGTGTTGAAAGAAGCCAGTGCCCCCAGCCCCGGCTGAGCTCCCAGTTGAGAACCAGTACCAATTTGCAAGCCATGTGCACGAGCAATCTTCAAAATGTATCCTCCATCTCACAGCTGAGCTGCCCAGCTCATGCTGCATATAGCACATAAAGGCCCTCTCTACTGAATCTTGCCCAAATTTCAGATTCATGAACAAAATATATGGCTGCTGTTTTAACCAGTGAGTTTTAGGGTGGTCTGTTACACAGCAACAGATTAACTGAAACAAGAAAAAAGGTTAAAATCAGTGATCTAAGTTTCTACCTTAATAATCCATAAAAAAAGAGGAACAAATTAAACCAATACAGTAAGTGGTCCTTTATAGAAAAGTCTGCTGATCCCCGAATCAGATTTCAGCAAGTTAAAAACTTCTGCTGATCAAGACACTCTTAAATGTAAATTAAAAAAAAAAACAAAAACAGAGTGATACAAGAAAAAAAATGTAAATTCATCGTTTCTAATAAATATTGTTGAACATATGCATGTATATGTGCACATAGGTATGTATATTTATTTGTGTATATGCATACATATATTTGTATATATCACCCTGCTTTTTCCACTGAAAGAGCCCAGAAGCAAAGACACCCCAGGAGCAATAAGCACAGCTAGACAGTACCCAGATCTTGGTCTCTAAAATTCATTCTCTACTAAAAGAAAACAGGATTCTTTGAACAAATGAGCCTAGAACATCTTGTTATACTGGAAAGTAAGGAATGCCTCCCAAAATGATGTGGGCATATCAAAGGACACAGGAGCCAATTTGCCGGGCTCCTACTAACCAAAGCTGAGACAATCTGGCATCAAATTTTTAAGTACAATAATAAGTTATAAACTATTAAAAAATAGGAAACCATGTGCCCATACTGATAGGGAGGGAGGGAGGGAGGGAGGGAGAGAGAAGGAAAGGAGGGAGGAGAGGGAAGAAAGGAAGGAAAGAGAGAAGGAAGGAGTGAGAGGGAAGAGCTCTTGCTTACAGTAGAATGCCAGATGCTGAAAAGCAAACGAGGAAGGGATGCTGCAGTTGGAAAATCACCGTTGTGCAACCATCATGATAAAGACTGGATCAGGCAGGAATTTTCATCTAAAGTACTTCCCCACAGGTGGTTTATTAGTTGCAAGGGGGAAAATCAATTATACAGTGGACTTCTTTTTAGTCTTACTATGCCTCTTGGTTAACCAGATCATATAAAAGATACTATAAACAATTAGATGGTCATCATGGCAAAAACTGCTCTCCTGTGACTGTCCACACACTGATTATCTTAGGTGTGGACTACCCACGTCTCAAGCAATTCCTTGCCCTTCTAAAATGACATGCTCTAAGGAACCAAAGCTAACCCTAAGCAAAGTCTTAAGCCTATTGAAAAATTAGCGTAGCATGAATGAGGGGCAGAGGTGGGAGAAGAACAAAGGACTGGATCCAAAATACTCGGTATGTAAAGTTGTTACCTGAGCGAACTATAGTAGAATGAAGATGTTCATTCAAAGCCATATTTCCAAGGATACGCATTATATTTCTCTGTACTTTAGGACAGTCCTTGTGAAGTTGGTACAGCCTCTGCAGTAGTTGTAAGCCTCCATTTGCTTCAATTTTATCACAATGTGTGGGTATCTAGCACAATAAATTAATGAAAGCTCACTTTATGTTGCACAAATTCACTAACCAGGTGACACAGCATGCTGGGGGGCAGCCAGGTGGCTCCTGCTCAAGGAAGAGACCCAGAGAGACCCCCCCAAAACTCTCAGCTCAGCTCAAATAAATAAGCAAACCCCTATCTGTGTGGGAAGTGCTTTAAAATCACTGAAAAATTAAGGCCACTAGGACTTGTGACATTTTTATTCTTAAAGTTATTCTGCTTAGTTCTTGGTTGGATGTAACTACAATGTCATTATTACAGAATTGTTTCAATTTATACTGATACTTTGACTGGCTTGAAACTACCTTAAAAGGTTCTCTACCTTGAGAAATCTGCCACCTGATAACAGGAAATAATCCCCCTGTGTAAGTGGCACATTTTGCTTCTGCCTACAAGAACTCCCATATAGAGATAAGCAACATCTGTGGCCCTACACACTACCCCACACAAGCCCACAGCTATGGGGCTCTCCTAAAATTCAAGAGTTGGAATTTTTTTTTAAAGAGGAAGATCAAGTAAAAATTAAAAAGAAAGAAAGAGGGATGTGAATTTTTAATGGAGAAAAGAGATAAAAGAAAGCCAAAGGAAATATATACATTAAGGTAAGGTGACATAACTGATCAACAAGCCATTACAGTCTGCCAACGTCACCAGCACAGCCTTGCCTCTCCCCAGCACTTAGTTTTATCACTTATATCACTTATGTGATATCATGTCATGTATATGCAATGATTTTCACTCTCTAAATTTTTATTAAATTTTACCACATTTTATATGCATTTAAAAAGTATGCCTTTTAGACATATATCAAGTGAGATATTAATATGTTGAGAAGTTTCTGGAAAGGTAACTATTACATTCCATGCACTGGACATTCTACTGCAGATGCACCTATTGTTTCGGAAATCAGTCATAAGTCACAAAAAAATCAAGCTTACTTTCCCACATTCCCTTTTTAGTGTGTTACCACACTAAAGACTGCTTTGTGCTCGATTCCTGATTCCACCCGAGGGAACTGAGATGACCAGAGAGCACCATGCTTTTGTGCCACGTCTAATGGTTCCCAATTAAACTGGAGCGTTTAGAACCTCTAGGATGGTGTTTCTCATGATGTGGGACGAACCAACTACATCGGCCTCACCAGGGATGCCTGTTACAAATGCAAGCTCCTGGACTCCACCTCACATCTACTAAATTACAACTGCTAACTGTGAGCAGGAATGTGCATTTTAACACGCTTCCTGGATGATTTTTATGCACTGATGCTTGAGCACCACAAAGTTTGTTGCTTTTTTCTTTTTAAAATCAAACTATGATGATAGAAAAGTTGTCATAATGCCAAATTTTTTTTTTTAATCATTGACATATGTATGCTGTGGTTAAAAATCAAGACTATGGTCAAATAAATACTTTTTCCAAGTATTTACCTTTTTTCTATCTTAACACATCTTTTGCAGATATTTTACTGGAAATTAACTCCCTGGTAATATTACTTGTAAAAATTATCTGAGAAAGGTAATGCAAGACAGCATAACACAAAGGTAAATGCCATATTTAGACAACAGGTTGCTTTATGAGCAATTAAGATTAAATCCATTTTTAGAAATACTTAGCAAAAGTGAAATTCATGTATTGGTGCTAAATCATGATTATCAATTCTGACAATTGAGAAAAAAGCAGAAATTTAAAAACAAGCGAAAAGTTTTTTTTCTTTTATAAAAAATGAGACTTACTTCCCTTGAATGAACCAACATGTATAACGTTTTCAATGTGATCTTAAAAAGTAAACCATATTTTGAAAATGTAAATTACCTCAGAATGTTTTACTAAAGCTTCCAAACAGAACATTTCCACTGTAGCTGAAGGAACTTCTCCAAAACTTTCAGCATAAGGAAGTCCATTTCCTCCAAAACACCATAAACCACCCTGAAAGTGAGATAATTAAAATTCTTAGTGAAAAAGGTGTCTAATATTTTTTGTTTGACAAAAAAAAAAAAAAACCTCTGTACTATATACAGTATTAGAAAGAACTAATATGTAAGACTCAAAATATTCTGGAAACTTACAGGGAACTTTCATTATGCAAACTGTTGCTAGACTAGAAAACATATGGAATTATTCTTAGAAGAGAGCAGTCTTTGAGACTTTCTCAATTCTTTCCTCTGTGTCCTCTTATCTGAAAGTATGGAGACTAACACATAAATCTTGACCAGTAAGAAAAGCCCAGAGCCGAACAATGTTCTAGTGTCAGATTATGCCAGTTGAGTCTACTTAAAAATCTATCAATCAAAATAACAGAAAAGGCATTACTGGAAAAATTTAAAATAAAGACAATGATAACAATGATCAGAGAGCTTTTAATTTAAAAAAAAAAGGGAATTCCCTGGCAGTCCAGTGGTTAGGACTCGGAGCTTTTGCTGCCATGGCTTGGGTTCAGTCCCTGGTTGGGTTCAGTCCCTGGCTGCGCAGCGCGGCCAGAAAAACAAGAGAGAGAGCTTTTAATTTTTCTTAAATTGAAATTCAAGTTCACATGGAAGAATAAACAGAAGAGTTAGGAAAATTATGAAACAGAATAGTGGGGACTAGTCTTAATAGATGTTAAAACATATTATAAGAATAAATGGGGAAAAGAAAATTTCAACTATTAACCACGGGTCAGTAACATGCAATAATCTCCTAAAAATCAGTGAAAAATACCAACAAGGCTATAGAAAAATGAGCAACAGTCATGTTGCTCTAAATGCCTCTAAAATAGATAAGAAAGGATATTTTACATCTATCAGACAGGTGGGGAAATAAGACGTTCTCATTACCCTGCTGCTGGTAATATCAACGGGCTATTTCTATGGAGGACAATTTAGCGACAGCTGTCAAAATTACAAGTGCCCATGCCCTTCAACAATTTATCCTACAGGACACTCACACACTGGCAAAGTGATATAGGTACAAGTTTGTTCATTGCAGCTTTGTTTGTAAGAACAAAAGATTGAAGCTCCCTAATGTCCTTCAATAGGGGGTTGGTTAAATAAAAGATGGTACAATTATACAATGGAATGCTATGTGAGTCTCTTCATATATTGATATACATCACTCTCTAAGATAAACCCTTAGGTGAGAAAAAGAAGGAGCAGAGAGTGTGCACCATATGCTACCATTTGTGTAAAAAGGTGTGTTAACTACATGTGTATATTGGGGTGGGGAGATACAAGGGAAGATTTATTACTGTATCTTCTTTTGAAGCGCTTTGTATTTGAACTAGGGGTCATAATTGTGTGCACACAGACCACCTGCTGGCAAAAGAGGACAACTACAAGGTAGTGTCTTTCAAAAATGTATATATAAAGCCCAGTGTTTCCTGTAGGAAATACAGTCCATAAGTTTCTGCGTTCTGAGTTAATTTATAGGGTTCATGGTTCAGTAAACCTAGTAAATGTTCAAAATGTTTGGCCACTCTATAATTCTTATTCATGCTGTCTTCTCTGATATAATAATCTTCTTTTTTTCTGAGTTTAAACATGCTTGGATCTCAAAGATTCATGCTATTTAAATGGAGGACTGGGGGCTTCCCTGGTGGCGCAGTGGTTAAGAATCCGTCTGCCAATGCAGGGGACACGGGTTTGAGCCCTGGTCCGGGACAATCCCACATGCCGCAGAGCAACTAAGCCCATGTGCCACAACTACTGAGCCTGCACTCTAGAGCCCATGAGCCACAACTACTGAAGCCCACGTGCCTAGATCCTGTGCTCTGCAATAAGAGAAGCCACCGCACTGCAATGAAGAGTAGCCCCTGCTTGCCGCAACTAGAGAAAGCCCGTGTGCAGCAACAAAGACCCAATGCAGCCAAAAATAAATAAATAAAATAAATAAAATTTTAAAATAATAAAATAAAATAAATGGAGGACTGGGAAGGACTAACTCATTGACAGTCCTTGCCTCCTCCAGCAGAGATAAGGGTAGAAGGTGGACTGGTGGGCTTTGGAGGGTGGGAAATTTTTCTTAAAAACCTACCACCACAACCTGCCTCCCCCAAACCCCTCTCCTTACATCACAGCTTCAAATCATCTGACCTCTTTCCAACCTAAATGTTCCAAGGAAAGAACAGGGAGAAGGAAGAGAAAAACGATCCAGGATTTTCCTTTTTCTTGATCATTTTTAAAGTGGGATATAAGAGTGCAGTTCAATTTTATCCTTGTTGGCAAAGCTTTAAGTTATTTATGAACTGCCAAATTGTGTGGCAGTAGGAAGCATACGCAAAAAGCAATAAATAAAATGTATAAATTCATAGTGTGATCATACAAAGTATTTTCTAACTCCTAACACAAAAGTCAATATACATGGGTACTGCTTCTTTATCACTGGATTAAGATATACTGAAAAACAATTTCTTAAGGATCAAAGAAATCCAGAGGAAGAGGTGGAGAGAGTGACAATGTTAAAAATAATAATAATGGGTAAGGCATAAAAATTAAAAGGAAACGATAATAATAAAAGCATAAAAGGAAATGTCAACTAATCAAGTTAGTAAAGAACTTATATCCATACTATATATGAATTATAGGTGTATAACAAAGCTTTTTACGTATCATTTTCTTATTATGATACTCAGAGACACAACGTTACTATGAGTTAATGTGGTATTTTTCCAATGCATTTCAACAGGTTTATACCAGCCAAATAATTTAATACATAATAGGTATTTTCTTACCATATAATCTACCTTCCAATTAAACATAACCCTTAGAGCTATCTCTGTTTTTTCTTTGTCATACACAAATGCTTTGACTCACAACAGAAATGTGCCAGTTGTTATTTAAGTATATATAAGTTTGTGTACAGCTGGCTCTTTTAGCAATGTCATGATTCATCCATTCATTATTCAGTAAATATTTATTGAGAGCATATTGTGTCTGAGGTACTGTACTTGGTACTGGGGAGATTATAAGAGAAATCAGAAGAAGAAAGAGAAAAACAGAAGAGAAAAACAAATAAGCAAGCAAATAAATATATAAAATAGTTACAGAATGGGAATAATGCTATGAAGGGCAATAAATGCAACAAACATTTGAGATAAAGAGGAAGGTCTCTCTGAGGAGCTGACAAGCAGAGATCTGAAGGACAAGAAGGAGGCAGCCATGTGACAAGCCAGTGGCAAAGCAGTCCAGGCAGAGGGAACACAAGTAGATACACAATGAGCAAGTTTAAGGAATGGAAAGAAAAGGCCAGTGTGGCTGGTGCAGTGTGCATGAGGGAGGGAGGGGAGGGGAGGGTCAGAAAGGTGGTAAAGAAACAGAGTCAGGCAAGCTGACGCTGAGGGCTGCTAAGAGACGCAATGTCTGAAAATAATGATCTATTCTCCTACAAACACTTAGAAATGAGCTGGGTTTGCTTTGTCTCTGTACTTACACCTGATGAGCAGATTTACCCATAACCAAAGTCGGAAGGAGGGAAGGTACAGGGAGTTCGCAGATGACAATGATGGGTTCATCCCAACAGAAGGAATCCTTGATCTGCGCAGCTGTACATCATGAGGAACTTGCAGAACCTTGGAAGCCTATCCATCCCTCTGAAAGCAAGCGGCATAGTCTCCTGTTTTGTGTAAGCATCTCTGTAGGTTTCCAAATCCTCTGGCATTAAAGAAATCTCCCATCCTTAAACCCCATCTATTGGCATCTTCCTCTCAATCACAACCCATTGCTATACTTATGCAGATGGATGTTAGAAGTGTCTTGATGCAAGGACTTCAGACCTTAATGGCTTAGCTGATTTCAGAGAGACTCTGGGAAATTACAAGGGAAGATGATAATACTAGAAATGCAAGATTTTAGCTGGATTGTCCTTAGCCAAGACCACAAAAGCTTTATGATGGGAAATCATTTCAATGCACCATACCCACTGTTCTCTTGACTCCAGGCAGTTTGCCACATTAGATCAAAAAGAAATCACAATCTAAAATGTCCAAACTTCTGCATCCCTGGTTGCATCCTTAGGCTCTAGGTCACGTTCACCTGAGGTCCTCTAACCAGTGTTGAAACTGGAGACAAGCTGACTGATGGGGAGTGTCCAGATGGTAACAAAAACCAAAACCAGACTGAAACCCGGATCCTGACATCAAAGAAGGAGCGATCTTGATAGTTATATCTGGGATAGTAGAAGACCAAGGACCACCCTGGCCTGTCCCCCGACCTCCCACCAGAACTGCAGTCAACAAATTCCCAGGCAGATCTTGGACAGCTACCAAGGCTTTAGATGTGGGAGGAGGTGACAGATGTGGGAGAAGTGCTTTCACTCTCACTGACCCAGTTCTCCCAATGAACAGAAAGAATAAAAGGAGGGAAGGCAAATCACTGCCAGGGTGGGTGGGGCGCAGGGAGGATGGGGAGTTTTGATACTGCTTCTAGCTGTGGTTGTGGGTCCCTTTGTTTTAATATGTGTGAGAGCTAATCTCTGTGTTTCTTCATAAAAAATTACAACCTTAGAGCTCTGCAACTTGTGCAAACTAACGGCGTAAATGACGTTCACTGTAAAGCATGAGTTTGTAACCCAAGTCATCCTTAAGGGTCTGGGTAGATAGAATTCAGGGGAGAGAGGAAGTAAGCTTGGCTGGGAAAAAATTACATCTTTATCTTCCTAACACTTAACTAAAATTTTTCATTGTATTCAATTATAAACACAGACAATAAACCACAGAAACAGCTGCAGTCTGTGTGACTCTCAACAGAAAGCGCAGCTATTTCCCCACCGCATGTCACTTGCTGCAGCTATCTGAAAGGAACATTATGCTCATCGTTCCTTTGCATGCCAACTGCACATTCTCACACTGGTGACCTAAAATCGACACTGCATCTAACTCTCAAAAGGTTCAGGGTGGAAACAGCAAATGTGTGTAAACAGACATATAAAAATATATCTATAGAAAGAGGGAGAGTAAATGGGGAATGATAAAACAAATGGGATAAAATATGAATAATTGGCAAATCTAATGAAATGTATTATTGTTGCAATTCTTTAAGTTTGAAATTGAAGTACATGTATTAATTATATTACAAGTTTTTTATTTTGATAACAATATTTCAATATAATTGGTCTCCCACGTAATGCTATGAATTGTATTTTATGCATCTAGAAATGAGTTCATAGACTTTACCAAATCACCAAAGGGATGCACCTTTGGGAGTACAGAGATTAAGAAGCCCTGCTCTAAACCCGATCATAACTGTAGGCTATCTGCCAAAGCCCAGAGGAAGCTCTTCACGTGAGCAGTTTTGCACAGAAGCAGCTCACTCCACTTGAAGGGAGCCTGGGGATTATCACGGGACAGGTTTGTCATAAACTGATCAGATCTCTAAAAGCCAGATGGATGCCCCTCCCACTCCTTCATCCCCAACTTACTGGCATATAAAAAAATCCAGAGCCTGACTCAACTGGGGAGGGGGTGGGGAAATAAGAGTAACTACGATGGAGTTGCTTACTGATCTGATGAGATGGAACCTCAGAATGGAAATTAAACATTTATTTCAATATTAAACTAACTAAAGATGTGCTCCTTCTTTAAACTGCAGGCTGAGGCCATGACTTCTGGGCAGAAAAGAAGTGGCATAGCGTATTCAACCACTCTCCTCTTCACTTAGCAAAAGGTACGGAAACACTGTAGAAGGTGACAGAACACTATCAAAGGCAGAGGGATGGTAACTGAATAGTAATGAGCAGAACATCTTCTGTGCTGAAAATGAGGAACATCAGGCCAGGTACCAGGAGCTCTGGCACGGGAGTGAGGAGAGAAGTGAGTGACAGCAGTGGGAGAGGGCAGTGGGTGCGATGCCTTGCAGGAGCAGCGGACGCTCTTTGCAGGGCAGGAGAATCAAGAAGAGCCAGGGACATCTTACTCTCAGAAAACAAAGGTGCTCTCATTGCCACCTTGGGGATGGAATTTAAAAGGATAATGAGGTCAGCCTAAGGAACAGGTTCTGGTGGCCAGGCAGTGGCGCTCCGAGCATCAAAAGGAAAACAATGACTACACTTCACTGGAGCGACTCCAAGACATGGTCGAAAGGAGGAATTATAAAAAGTGTACTAGAGAAGTCATATCTACTGATATGTCCCGAATTTTTCATAAAAACAGAGATGAGGAAAAGATAAATCATTCTGTTGACTGAAAAAAATGAACAACGTGAGAGTTGTGAGTTACGTTTTATTTGGGGCAAAATGAGGACTATAGCCCAGGGAGACAGCGTCTCAGACAGCTTGGAGGAAGTGCTCCGAAGAGGTCAGGGGAAAAGGTCAGTATTGTGTATGATTTTAGAGAAGGGGGACGTGCTGTCAAGCACACATGTTGCCCGAGGCTTGCTGCTCATCACGAGGAGCAGTTGTCACCACTAACGATTTCAGTGCTTTTCTAGATACGAGGAGATGCAAGAACCTGGGCTCATAAAATCTTCTCCTGAAAATGTCTAACTATCTGAAGGCCTGTTCTGCCAGTTTTTCCCAGAGCACCGAGCACCTCATTCCCGATCTCCGCCCTGAACTCCTTTCAGGGTGTGTTGATGGTCAGTGGCTGCAGTGGCCAGTGACTTAATCCTTGTAGAGGCAGATGGTGAGTGCCAATTTTTAGTTGGCAATTCAATTGGTAAAAGAATGTAAAATACTATGATTTGTTTTGCTGATAAAATACTTTCTCCTCACTGAGTTGATTAGTTATTATAGTAATAGTGATAATAATTTGTTTTGATTTCTCTTAGAGATATAAGAGATATTTTACAAAGACAAAAGTCTTGCTGAAATGGTACCACAAGAATAATGGCATTCAGTAGTCACCCTCGGGCGGGCCGGAGTTGGAGTCTGTTTAGGATGCTACGCCTAGGACGCTGCTTTGATTCACTCAGAAGCCCTCTGCTGTGTGTGGGTAGTTGTCTGCCAGGTATTTACATCTAGTCAATGGGAGTAAGAGATGTGGGGAGAGAACACCAACACCTCCATCAGAAGGGGCGCCTTTTCCCATCTGAAGGCAGCCTTATTCCAAAGGAGTGGAGCTTCCCCGTGGAGCACTCAGAGCTCTGATGACACTGCAGACACTGCCTTCCTCACCTAATGCATGGTTTCCTTCAGTTTTCACACTCCTTGCCACCAAACAAACTTTACACTCTGTAACTGTGCCTAGTGGCACCTTCCTGTCAATCTTCTCACCACCCCCAGGGGCAGGCACAGCAGTAAACAAGGGCCAGTCCATGCCTGGATCACAAAAAGTAAAGGGCTCAGACTTAACATGTAATGGGAAGCCATTGGAGGGCTTCAAGCAGGAGTATGACTGGATCTAACTTGTGTTTTTAAAACGTCACCCTGGTTGCTGTGAGGACACAGAACTGGAGAGGTAAACTGGAGGCTAGAGGTTGATGTGGTGTCTGCAGCTCACAGAGGTGATGGAGACGCGATAAGGAAGCTTTCTGGATCCAGCAAGATGGTGAACTTGGCTTCCAGTTGTGGACAAAGAACGTAGCCTGCCATTACAGAAAACAAACAATGCGCCCGCCATCAAGCCTTCAGCCACGGCAGCACCCCCACCCGCTGTGTGCCTGAGGGGAATTCAGGACGGAGGGAAACGTGAAAGATTCTGTGCTCAATACTGGCCCTAGATGGTTAAGGTACATACCTAAGGAATAATTTCAGTGAGCCCAGATTCTTGCATCTTCCCCTACATAAAATCATTAACTTGAGATGTCTGTTCTTTGTGATTAGCAGTAATCTATGATGTTCAACTACGTGGCTTTTTTTTCCAACAAAATTCAATATTTCTGGCTCCTTCCTTACCTCTATGGAGCAGTTCCTCAGAGTTATATGAGACGCTGTTTCCTGGGCTACAGTCCTAAGTAAGGTCCCCTGAATAAAACTTAACTCACAACTTTAGGTTGTGTGTTTTTCTTTAGTTGACATAGTGAGCACCTCCCATGACAAACATGTTTAATAAAATATAACAAAAGCTGGGCTTCCCTGGTGGCGCAGTGGTTGAGAGTCCGCCTGCTGATGCAGGGGATGCGGGTTCGTGCCCCGGTCCAGGAAGATCCCACATGCCGCGGAGCGGCTGGACCCGTGAGCCATGGCCGCTGAGCCTACGCGTCTGGAGCCTGTGCTCCGCAACGGGAGAGGCCACAACAGTGAGAGGCCCACGTGCAGCAAAAATAAATAAATAAATAAATAACAAAAGCTATTTTAAAACAAAGTCAAGCGCAGGGACTTCCCTAGTGGTCCAGTGGTAAAGAATCCGCCTTACAATGCAGGGGACGCGGCTTCAATCCCTGGTCAGGGAACTAAGATCCCACATGCCGCGGGGCAACTAAGCCCGTGCGCCACAGTTACTGAGCTCGTGTGCCTCAGCTAGAGCCCACATGCCACAAACTACAGAGCCCATGCGCCCTGGAGCCTGCATGCCACAACTAGCGAAGAGAAAACCCGCACGCCACGACTAGAGAAGAAGCCCACGCACCTCAATGAGAGATCCTGCATGCCTCAACGAAGATCCCGCGTGCCGCAACTAAGACCCGATGCAGCCAAAAATAAACAATAAATAAATCTTTTAAAAAAATGAAATAAAACAAAATCAAGCTCTAAAGAAAATAAAAATAAATAAAGGGAAACCCTTGGGTGCTAGAATAGAAAACAGAACATTCAGCAGAAGCGATAAGCACATAGCTGATGATGTAAAATTCCTGCAGGCACCTCAGGATAGGCTTTTAACACTTGTTCAGTGCAGAAGGTGTGGTTTTGAGTCTCACATTCTATGGGAGCTAGATTTGAGATCCCTATATAAAGGCAGAACCTTGGAAAGACTGCCTCCTTGTCTATAAGAAAGTCTAGAAAAACTCTGCCTAGCAGCCCATGAAAGCAACAAGAAGCCTGTTTCTGCTTGGGGCTTTGAGTGAGAAATCACAATCCTAAGACTCTGCCATCCATAGATATATCTGAATTTATACTACCTATGTGCTACAGAAATTCCAAACTAAGGAATCAATATAAAAAACTAGTCCCTAACAGTGAACTCCTAGGGTATCCAAAAGAAGCAAACACAAAAACTGCTCTGTAGAGATAAATTTAGAATCTGAGGTGCTTGGGACTCCCATAGAAAACAATCAATCTGGCTAAAGATAAGCTCACAGTAAAAATGATTAACACATGTTAATCTACAATGTAACATAAGGGGGAGTCTGTGCCACCACAAACAGGAATTAACCCCCAATAAACTGAAATAATAAAAGACTATGAAAGAGACTCTAAAATTATTTTTAAATGAAAGGAAGAAGAGAAAGCAAGATTAACAGGACACTACGAAGAAAAGATGATGGTGGCCAGGAGTAAGTGGCTACAGTGAAGGTGGTGAGACAAAGGGATTCAAGGTATACTTGAAGGAACAGCTCACAGTAACTGCTGATTAGGTGAACCTGGAAGAAAGGAATCCAGAATTCCTAGGCTTTAGATTAAGCAACTAGGTGGGTGCTCTGCCCTCTACCAAAATGAAAAAGACTAGAGGAGGAAGAGCTTTGCAGAGTGTGGGTGGGTTTGGCATGTAAAGTTGGGATGCCTATTACACATCCAAGTAGAGACGTCAAGAAGGAGGTTGAATATTCAAATCTAGAGCTTAGACGAGAACACAGGGCTAGAGATATTGAATTTAGGTATCACCAACATAGAGGTAATATTTTAAAGCCTTGTCAATTACTATTCATTCTTCAAGATGCGACTTCAGAGTACTTCCTATGAAGCCTTTTTTTTTTTTTTTTTTTGTGGTACGCGGGCCTCTCACTGTTGTGGCCTCTCCCATTGCGGAGCACAGGCTCCGGACGCGCAGGC
This sequence comes from Grampus griseus, assembly GCF_964374135.1. Lineage (NCBI taxonomy): Eukaryota > Metazoa > Chordata > Mammalia > Artiodactyla > Delphinidae > Grampus > Grampus griseus. The sequence continues at coordinate 79,535,121 of NC_139007.1, forward strand.
TCAGTGGCCATGGCTCACGGGCCCAGCCACTCCGCGGCGTGTGGGATCTTCCCGGACCGGGGCAGGAACCCACGTCCCCTGCACCGGCAGGCGGACTCTCAACCACTGCGCCACCAGGGAAGCCCCCTATGAAGCCTTTTTAAAATGGTCTTTTTTTTTTTTTCACATCTTTATTGGACTATAATTGCTTTACAATGGTGTTGGTTTCTGCTTTATAAAAAAGTGAATCAGTTATACATACACATATGTTCCCATATCTCTTCCCTCTTGCGTCTCCCTCCCACCCTCCCTATCCCACCCTTCTAGGTGGTCACAAAGCACCGAGCTGATTTCCCTGTGCCATGCGGCTGCTTCCCACTAGCTATCTACCTTACGTTTGGTAGTGTATATATGTCCATGCCACTCTCTCACTTTGTCACAGCTTACCCTTCCCCCTCCCCATATCCTCAAGTCCATTCTCTAGTAGGTCTGTGTCTTTATTCCTGTCTTACCCCTAGGTTCTTCATGACATATTTTTTTCCTTAGATTCCATATATATGTGTTAGCATACGGTATTTGTCTTTCTCTTTCTGACTTACTTCACTCTGTATGACAGACTCTAGGTCCATCCACCTCACTACAAATAACTCAATTTCATTTCTTTTTATGGCTGAGTGATATTCCATTGTATATATGCGCCACATCTTCTTTATCCATTCATCGATGATGGACACTTAGGTTGTTTCCATCTCCTGGCTACTGTAAATAGAGCTGCAATGAACATTTTGGTACATGACTCTTTTTGAATTATGGTTTAAACAGAGTGATGGGCTCTTAGAGTAACCTCTTACACACTCTGTGACTTTGTTTATTTACCTGTCTCCCCATTATCCTGAACACCTAGCCCATTGTGTGGCACATAACCAGGAATCAGTATGTTTATTCAGTTCATGGATGAATGACTATTCTGAAGTTCTAAGTGTGAGTCCCTGGCACAATATCTTGGAAAAGTGGGCACTCAAAACTATTTACTGAATGAATAAATGAACTAACCTTCTGAGCAGCTAGACTTTGACTGCTTTCACTCAGAGCCAAAGATGTAAAATACTGGATACACTCATCTAGGTCTGTTTGAGGTAAAGAAGCCAGCAACTGTCTGAGCTCTTCTTCAACGGAAGAATCCTGAAATAAAGGAAAAGAAATTCTTCATAATTAAACTCCACAATTGAGTATAACAAAAAGTACCCAAAGAATAAAGCCAAAACAAAACAGGAGAGGTAAATCAGTGCTTTTAGTCTTGAAAACAGTCACCACCCTGGTAAGCAGAGAATCATTTAATTTTGAATTCTATACTTTCATGTCTGCTAACTCAATCTGAAAGACCTATTGCAAAGCATAGCTCAAGATTTTCACCTCATAGGCTACTTCACATCTTGACTCAAAATGAATTATTACATTCTTTCTAACTAAAGCTGGCTTTTTAATATGTAGAACTTGTTCCTATCTGATTTTTTCTAATAACTAATATCTAGAATAATTTGTTTTTCTATTTTTCAAAAATGCATTGCAAGTTTTCAGATTTTCATTTTCTAGAAAAGTCTGAGAAAAGCACTCAAGGAACATGCTCTAATATCTATATTAGTAGTTAACAATTAATATCCATGTATATTAGTACATTAATATCTATACGTAGTAGTTCTCCAGAGACTGTTTTGCACCCCAGGAAATATTCAGCAATATCTGAGACATTTTTGGTTGTTACAACTCAGGGGTGCTACTGTCATCCAATGAGTAGATGCCAGGGATGCTGCTACAGTGTACAGAACAGCTTCCAACAACAAAGAATTATCTGGCCCAAAATGTCAGTAGTGTTGAGAAAAACTGTTCTATAGCAACCTTAGAACAAAGGACCAATTTATGGATGCTGATATGCTAAGAAGCCACCCTCTGGTGTATAGAGACTCCCGACTCCACATAGGGGAAAATAATTTAGGAGAAATAGCACCTCCTGTGGAATCAAGAAATCTTGGAATGGAAACTACAATTGCAGGTTTAAACCCTAGTTTACCTGCTTGTGACAAGTAGCCAACAAACTGCTTTTTGAATGGTTATTTTGCACCCAAAGTGAAGATGATATATTAAACATTTTTTACTCACTGGATTATTTTATTTACTTACTTCTTTTAAAGATGGCAAAGGAGGTGGGCAGAGAAAAAAACGAAGATCACTATCTTTGCTTCGTGCCAGACCAATAAGAGTTCTCAGATCACAGGCTTGAGCAATTATCCTATACTGGTAATCTATTGTAAAAGTATATTGCGAGTACCCAAATTAGCTTATGGCTGTTTCAAAGGTTAAATGAACAACTTAACTTTTAAACGACAAGTTTGTAATTCAAAATTTCCCAGTTTTTTTTCTAACTGCAACTGCATTTACAATACCGTAAGCTAAATATCCAACATTTCCATGACTGATCTCATAATTCTCAACCTATATCTAGATATATCACAAACTAACCTTTTTGAGAAAAATAAACCTCAAATGTGAAAACTGATAGGTCAGAACCAATTTAACTTCTCCTTAAAAAAAAAATTCCATCATCCAAAAGCTATTTTGATCACTACTCAAAAAACCTGAGTTCTGTTTAAATCTGTCATCCTCTGGTACCTACATGGTGCTTTGACATTCCATGAAGCCCATGAATAATCTGAGGTTCCAGACAGTAGTACTTTGTTTTAGCCTTCATGATTTCACCATTCCATTCTTATGTATTGCTATAGACTGAATGTTTGTGTCCCTCCCAAATTCATGTGTTGAAACCTAATCCCCAATGTATTTGGAGGTAGCACCTTTGTGAGGTGATTAGGTCAAGATGGTGGAGCCCTCATGACTGGGATTAGTGCTCTTATAAAAGAGACCCCAGAGAGCTCCCTCAGTCCTCACCAGACACAGAATCTGCTGGCACCCAGATCTTATATTTCCCAGCTTCCAGTAAACTGTGAGAAATAGATTTCTGTTGTTTATAAGCTACCCGGTCTAAGGTATTTTGTTATAGCATCCCAAATGGACTAAGGACATGTATCAAAAAAAAACTGCAGCCACTGAAGGAGACATTTTTTAATAATAGCACTATATAACTTGGGTGAGTTCTTCAGAATCAAGTGGGGAACTTTTAAAAAATCTACATGCCAGGGCTCCAACTTTGATTTTTCTGATACAGTAGAAGTCTGAAATGGAGTCCTGGAAGGCAGATTTTGAAACAGATCAGATTTTTATTCTAAGTCTCCACTCGCATTAAATAAGCTTATTTTTACATTACAAATTATTATAGCCACCACTCAATCAAACTAATTAACTTGTATGAAGACAGAGATCTTATTCTGAGACTAAATTTTTCTTTGAAAACATTCTTTTTTGTTTACCCATTTTTACAAGATGACTCTACTAACAAAGTGTACTTTAGCCCCTGTACTCAGAGCAGATCTGATCTCTTGCTCATGTACTTTTACTGCAGAACTTGCGATTTTAAATACAACTAAATATTTAAAATCTTCCTTAAAAAACAAATATACACACGCAAATTAGGCACATTTGACCAAGTATTAGTATTAAAGCCAAACAGACTGTCAAAGTGAATGCAAATGTAACTTTGATGCAGCCAGCAATTAAAAAATATTTTATTAAATAGGAACCAAAAAAAACACAGACACATTAGGCCATAACTATCAGAATCAAGAGTTTCTCCAATCAAGTAAAAGTTCATTCTGGTAGAAAGTTATACAAATATATCTACCTCAGTTTTGAGGGTGTTCTTACCAAACACAATATGACTACCAGGCCAGCAGGTTTTACACTTTCTCTATCACTAGAGTTTCTTTTAAATTTTTTTGAAAATATTTTTTACATATATTAATATTTCCTGAATTATTTTCCTTCCTTAGTATCTCCTTCCCTTCTCTTTTACATCAGAAATCAAGAGCTAGCTGACGGTGTGCCATGTGTTCAGATGGTTTCATTACCATGCCAGTGACGGGTCTCTGCCATTTCCTGCACAGCCTGCAGTCGTGCTGCTCTGTCATCGGACTTACTTTTCCTCAGGAGCAGCCACACAGCACATTCGTGATCTTCTATGTCAATTGTACTAAAGGTGTCTTTGTTAAAAAAAAAAAAAAAAAAAAGACAATGTGAACAGTTAAAACAACATTTTCATACTCACGTTTAAGACAGTAATTTATAAATATTTTAAATCTACAATAGGAAAGTTATATCCATCTCCAGGTGTTGATGACTGATAGGTTTGTTCTCAGTTCTGTCATATTATTTTGTTTTATTTGTTACATATATTTTGTATGTGCTTTTGTTTTATATATTATGTTGCTTTCACAATGAGATCTTTTTTTTGGCTCCTTTTCCCTAAAAAACTTTTTATTATGAGAAATATCAAGCATATGGGATAGATTAAAAGAATAATTGACATCCAATTGACATTGACATCCACATGCTTACCACAACTAGATTTAATAAATGTTATTATTTTGCCATATTTGCTTAATCTATATGGAAGTGTGTCTTTTTTTTTTTTTTTTTTTTTTTTTTGCCATGCTGCATGGCTTGTGGGATCTTAGTTCCCCAACCAGAGATCGAACCCAGGCCCTCAGCAGTGAAAGCGTGAAGTCTTAACCACTGGACTACCAGGGAATTCCCCAGGATGATTGTGTATTTTTTTCTGAACTATGTGAAAGAAAGGCGCAGAAATAATGACATTCCACCCTTTCATAGTTCAACATGCATCTCCTAAGAATAAGCCTGCATTCTCCTATATAATCACAATGCCATTTTAACACCCAAAAATACTAACAAAAATCTGCCAAATCATCTAAAATTCATTCCAACTCCATATTCAAATTTTTCCAATTGTCTTCAAAATATCTTTAGAGCTGGTTTTTTATAAAGCAGGATTTGATTAAGTCTCTTTAGTATCTTAATTCTAGAAAGTTTTCCCACCTTTTTTTTTCATGATGCCAACTTTTTAAAGAGATCAGGTCAGCTCTTTTATAGCTAGCTTCACAATGCAGATTTGCCTGATTGTGAAATCTACATTTTTGATGCAATATTCTCATTATGAGAAAGCGTGGGAGTGATTTTCTAACAAATTTTAAATTTTGAAATATTCATCAAGAGTCTCAATATTTATTTACAACTATCTAACAAACAACAATGCATCCATAAAGATAGAAGGAAGAAAACAGTCCAAGGCATCAAGCCCTTAAATATAGCCCAACAGAATAATGTTCCTCAATTTTCCATAGGTATAATAAATGTTAGTATAAGAAATGGGAAAAAAATCTCAGGTTGATCATCAAATGACTTTCAGATTACTGATAAGGAGTCTCAGTTAAATATGTGATACTTACCAGCAAATGGACCCCGTAATATCCTGGCTGATGTTGCCAATACTTTTCTTACTGCTTTGTGAAGCTCTTTTCTTGCCTGGTAGGTGATTCCTAAAATGATTACAAATTTAAATAAAACCAGGTAGGTACTCTTAATGCTATGTATGCTCCAATACTTCAAAGAAAAAAATGTATAAACTAAACCCCAATTTTTTCAAAAAGAAAACATAAAACAGCATCTTTCTCTTTTTACTGTCACTATTTAAAGCAACTAAAACCATTATGGGAACACAGAACTCTAGATCCCCCAAAAAACACTGCTTTCCTAGTCAGCGAAAAAGTAAAAACAAATCAAAAGCAAAAACACTAACTAAAACTAACAAAAATCCTCATATACAACATAGGATTAACTACATTCAGGAAAATGTCACTTAAAAATACCACTCTCAAAGTGAAATTTAGAGATACCTTACTAATGAGATTAAGCTTTACTATATAGGTAAATTATATGCTATAAAAATTATCTGTGTAATTGAAATTGTAACACACGATAAAAGCACGTTGAAATAGGAAGGTGAAATAACAATAAACACAAACAGGAGAGAGTGGTGATACATATAGCTGTAGACAGGGGAGCAGCAGAACCTGCCCACTCAGGGAATGTAAAGTGCTCACAGGCATGCTTATTCTGGCTGACAGTGTAGAACAGGCAGCTGTAAATCTAGTGTGATGACTCCCCAAGCTACCCATATCCTGATGAAAAGACACTCCTCTGCCCTAAAATCTCATGTTCACCAAGCAATCATCTGATTACTAATTGGGTTTCCATGTGACCAAAATATGGAGAAGGGGAGTGTTCTGACTAGTAAAGACAGGTTTTCCAGCCTTAACGACAGATTTTTTCCCTCTGTAAATAAGTTGGTATTCATACTTGTGAATCCATCTCATGAGTTTAGTGTGCATGAATAAATGCCTTAGAGCAAAAATACCTCTGAGCTAAGTGACAAAATCATGTTTTTATGCTTGCTAAACTGAGGACAAGCCTCCAAACCGACAGGTCTCATGAAGGTGAGGAACTCCAAGTTTAGATTAAAAAAGCTGGCTAGGGCTTCCCTAATGGCGCAGTGGTTGAGAGTCTGCCTGCCGATGCAGGGGACACGGGTTCGTGCCCCGGTCTGGGAAGATGCCACATGCCGCGCAGCGGCTGGGCCCGTGAGCCATGGCCGCTGGGCCTGCGCGTCTGGAGCCTGTGCTCTGCAATGGGAGAGGCCACAACAGTGAGAGGCCCACGTAACGCAAAAAAAAAAAAAGCTGGCTAGTCTTCACCTGACTTAGTTATAGGAGAGCTGCAAATATGGGTTAAATATGAAAGTCCAAAATTTTATCTTCAATTAATTCTTTAGGAACTTGGTTCTCATAGGGTTTGGTGATTCATAGAGTTAGCTGAACCTATTTTATTAATATTATGCTTTAAATACTCATTTTTTATTTTTTATAGTTTTTTCTTCCAGTTTTCCTGAAATACAATTGACATACAGCTCTGCATAACTTTAAGGTAAACAGCATAATGATTTGACTTACAAACATCATGAAATGATTACCACAACAAGTTTAGTGAACATCTATCATCTCATATGGATACAAAATCAAAGAAAAAGAAAAAAAATGTTTTCCTTGTAATGAGAACTTCTTAGGATTCACTCTCTTAACAACTTTCATATATAACATACAGCAGTGTTAATTACATTTATATTTATTAATGTTATACATGACATCCTTAGTACTTATTTACCTTATAACTGCAAGTTTGTACATTTTGACCCCCTTCATCCAATTCCCCTTCCCCCACATGCCCCACCTCTGGTAACCACAAACTCGATCCCTGTTTCTATGAGTTTGTTTGTTTTTGAAGTATAATGACCTACAACACTGTGTTAGTTCCTGGTATACAACACAGTGATTCCATATTTCTATACATTTCAAAATGATCACCATGCTCAGTCCAGTTATTATCTGTTACCATACAAAGGTATTGCATAATTATGGACCACATTCCCCACACTTCATACCCATAATTCATTTATTTTGTAACCAGAAGTCTGTACCTCTTAACTGCCCTCACCTATTTCTCTCCTCCCCTCACCCCACCCCTCTGGCAACCACCTCTTTGTTCTCTGTAGAAACGATTCTGTTTCTGTTTTGTTACGTTTATTCATGTTTTATTTTTAGATTCCACATATAAGTGAAATAATACAGCATTTGTCCTTCTCTGACTTATTTCACTTAGCATAATATCCTCTGGGTTCATCCATGTTGTTGCAAATGGCAAGGTTTCATTCCTTTTTATGGCTGAGTAATATTCCATTGTATATATGTACCACATCCTCTTTACCCATTCATCTACTGATGGGCACTTAGGGTGCTTTCCTATCTTGACTATTGTAAATAATGCTGCAGTGAATAGAGGGGTGCATAATCTTTTAGAATTGTCTTTGGATAAATACCCAGGAGTGGCATTGCTGGTTCTATTGTAGTTCTATTTTTAATTTTTTAAGGAATCTCAATACTGTTTTCCATAGTGTTTGTATCAATTTACATTCCTAAATACTCATTTTTTTTCTAAATACTCATTTTTAAATTCAATAAGTAGCTTCCATTTTTCACGAAGATAGGATTACTTTACCATAAACTTACCGTGATTTTCTCTTTTATCTAAAGAAACTGTGTGCACATATATATATGACTTCATTTTTTCTTTTTCTACCACTTGAGTATCTAATGTCAAAGACTTCTTCAAGGCCAGAACTTCATATGTAATAAATAAAGAACCTCTTAAAAAGAAACAAAAAATTCATCATAAATATATGATCTAAATATAACACAGGAGCCACTCTTTTTTTTATTAAGCTTTTTGTAGAACTTTTTCTTTCTTTTTTATTGGGAAACATAACGTATATACAGTAATGAGCATATAACATACATTATACATATATATGTATAAATGTATACACACATTTCAGCTTACAAATAATAAATAGCTGCAATACCATACCCAGGCAAAAAAAACATTAACAGTACCTAGAAGCCCACAGTGCATCCCTCTCTGATCCTGACCCACTCTCTCATCTCTATAGCTAACTATTATTCTGGGTCTTATTATAGTAATATCCTTGCTATTCTTTATAGTTCACCACCTAAACATGAACCTTTAAACAACGGGGCTTAGTTTTGTCTGTCTGTGAACTTCACAGGAATGAAATCACACTGTATGTATTCTTTAGTTCACCTTCTGTTTGTGAGATTCATCCATGTTGTTACATGTATCTGGAGTTCATGCATTTATATTTTCACATGGTATGTGATTCATCCATTGTATAGCTATACTACAACTTATTTATCCATTCTACCACAGACGGGCAATTTAGGGAATTTCTATCGATAGCTTGAGTCTATTACAAATAATACTGTTACACATTGTATACATCTACACTGTATGCATGTGTATATGTTCCTCTAGGATACATATCTAGAAGTAAAACTGCAGACTTTCTGAAAGTATATATATTGTTCAACTTTACTAGATAGTGCCAAACTGTTTTTTTCCAAAGATTAGCCAATTTGTACTCCTTATCACCAGCATATAAAAATGTCTCCTCTCCTAAGAGTTATACCTAAAATCAAATATTAAAAGTGAAATACAGGGGACGCAGTGGTGTCTCAGTGGTTAAGAATCCACCTGCCAATGCAGGGGACACGGGTTCGAACCCTGGTCTGGGAAGATCCCACATACCACGGGGCAAGTAAGCCCGTGCGCCACAACTACTGAGCCTGCGCTCTAGAGCCCGCGAGCCACAGCTACTGAAGGCTGTGTGCCTAAAGCCAGTGCTCCACAACAGGAGAAGCCACCGCAATAAGAAGCCCCGCGCACCACAAGGAAGAGTAGCCCCCGCTCACCGCAACTAGAGAAAGCCCACGCACAGCAAAGAAGACCCAACGCAGCCAAAAATAAATAAATAAATATATATATTTTTAAAAAGTGAAATACAGGGAATTCCTGTATTACTGCACTGTAATTCCATGCAGTGGTTAGGACTCCGCACTTTCACTCCCGAGGGCCCGCGTTCAACCCTGTTTGGGGAATTAAAATCCTGTTAGCTGCACGGTGCAGCCAAAAAAAAAAAAAAAGAAAACTGGAAAGAAAAAAAAAAAAAGAAATACAATGTTGTGTATCCTAAAATGAAGGATTTTCCCCTAATCAGATTGACCTACACTAAATCCAGACACAAAGGCTGCACTCTGTCTGGATTCACAACTTAGAAACACACAGTTTTATGAAGTCTTTTTCTGAGCCTCCCACCCTAAAGCAAAAGCAAGTAAGACAGAAAGGCCAGACACTGGCCAGTACCAGAGAATAGAGAGAAAGCTCTCAAGAATCATCACCTCTCCTGGGGAATCTATCTGAGCAGCCAAAAAGAACAAATCTATTCAGTATTTGTATCACGCTTTCCATGAAAGACAAAACTCTTTACCAGAAATTGTGATTAATTTTCACTATATTCCTGAATATAACTGTGATATAAACAAAGAAATTGCACTATAGAAAAGAATATACATTTATCTTTTGCCTGGAATGAGTCAAAAGAAAAAATCATCTAAATATGTTTTGTCTTACCTTACAATGTCATGGAGAAATGTACGTATTTGGATAAAATGCCAAATATATTTCCTTTATCATTTTAGCATCTAAGAGTTGATTTTATATTTATACTAATGAAAAAGAATATTATTAACAAAAACACTAGAACAGTATTAGACATAAACTTAACATATATATCCTCCGCCCCCCCAAAAAAAGGAAAGAAAAGAGAATGAAAAATAACGATTTTGGGGAAGATAGTCACTCCAATCATTAAGCATGTGCCTCTGAGACAGCATGAGATGAGAGTGTCAATCTATTGGTTTTCTCAGTCAATCTCAATTTCCTTTCATAAGAGCTTTATGGTGACTTAAAGGATGTTCAAAAGTAATTCTGACTATAGTTGATTTTTACCTTCTTCACCCTCTTTATAACCTAACACAAGATGTGATTTTAGGTGTGTGAAAGCTAATTAGTGAGTGCCTGCTCTGTACATGCCAAGTGCTTCCCTCAGAGAAACAGTGCCAGATGGGCAGAATCCCCATCGTACACCTCGATCCAAGAGAAAACATTCCTCAGGAGTTAGAGTAACCGGATCAAGACAACACTGAAGTGGTAGAACCAGTGATTAACCAGGGATGAATCCACATGTTTATAGATTCCAAAATCTGTACCCTTCCAGTGCCCCATGCTACTTGTAAATCACTTCCACTGAGATTTCAAACAGTAGTATCATAAAGCCAGTAATTATTTCACAGTTGACACTTACCCTAAAATAAGTGATCCAGTAAACTTTATTATATTTCCTTCAAAAAGAAAGGGGAAAAAAAGTCAATGTGATGAATATCAATTGGAAAAATTGATATCTTTCCATTAATATAATCATTTACTATCAACACATGGCTTCCTATTCCCAGATACAAAAAGTGAACTAATAACCACTGAGTCCAAAATATAATCTATATTTCATACTAATTCTCCCCTTCCTCCACCTCTTCTTATTCTGCCATCCTCCACACTAAATCAGTAAGAAACCCTCGTTTTGCTGCACTACTGATACTGCCAGGCCTAAAGTGCTTTCACTGAATGCAATGTCCAGGGAGCTAACTGTCCTGACTTTTTTTTTAGTTCACAACCAGTTAAATAAAGGAATGGGAAGAATTCTCCATATCACTACCTAAGACTATATTAAGGGATTATGTTTGTGAAGTGGGACACAAAATGATTCTTCCCAAAGAAATTATGTTATAATTGGTGGTTAAGTGCCATATATAGGTAGTCCCATTTAAAATATAGGTTAGGGGGCTTCCCTGGTGGTGCAGTGGTTGAGAGTCCACCTGCCAGTGCAGGGGACGCGGGTTCGTGCCCCAGTCCGGGAAGATCCCACATGCTGCGGAGCGGCTGGGCCTGTGAGCCATGGCCGCTGAGCCTGCGCGTCTGGAGCCTGTGCTCCGCAACGGGAGAGGCCACAACAGTGAGAGGCCCATGTACCGCAAAAAAAAAAAAAAAAAAAAAAAAAAAAAAAAAAAAAAATATAGGTTAGGGACTTCCCTGGTGGTCCAGTGGTTAAGACTTCTCCTTCCAATGCAGGGGGTGCGGGTTTGATCCCTATTCAGGGAGCTAAGATCCCACATGCCTCACAGTCAAAAAACCAAAACATAAAACAGAAGCAATATTGTAACAAATTCAATAAAGACTTTAAAAATGGTCCACATCAAAAAAATCTTTAAAAATATATAGGTTACTTTCTACAAGTTTATTTATAAATTTTTTGTTTGGAACTTGGAAAAAATTTTTTTAATATTAAAAAAAAAAAGTCCTAGTGGCAGACACAGCTAGCTGCCTATTCAATACACATAAGCCCCTTAATTCTTACTAACACAACCTGATTACTACCTAAAGATATTCAAATTTCTTTACTACCTAAAGATATTCAAAGATACCTGATTACTACCTAAAGACTCCTCTGCAGGTAGGGCTGGCTGTGCAACACAGCTGTAGCCAATATATATATACACATATATAGAGAGAGATATAATACATCTATATAAACATATAGATGGAAGTCTATAGGGAGAGTTCCCTCCCCAAATAAAAAGACAAAGCCTCGTAACATGGCTTTTGGTCTTTCTGCCTTCTTGATGTCCTGGGATTCAGCAACAACTTGTGACCATGAGGACAATAAGATAATAGAGCAGGAAGACGAGAGAATTGCTAAACTGTGATTCCTGCCCTAAATTGTCTCCATCTTGACTTCCTGTTATGTAAGAAAAATGAAAACCTTACTAATTTAAGCCATTATAGTCTAGTTTCTGTTATATGTACTGAACACAATGTTAACTAATATTACCCATGATGGTTAGGGACTGCAGGCAGCTCATGAATATCTATGGAACCTATAATTAGTTGGATGTATAGAGGTAGGTAGCCCTCTGTTCAGACCTTCAACTTATGCTGCCAAGAACACACTTCTCCATACTGAGGGATAAGGAACTTTCCTCCATCAACTTCCCTATGCATCAGCCAAGGGAGATGGAAATTCCTCCCAAACTCTAGGACCCAGTGGTTCCAGAACAGGAAAGAGGGCAGTTCCAGAAACTCTGCAGGGATGAGACCGAAAGTTGTGACACACAGAGCTTCTTGACTGTGCAACCCCTCTGGGACCTTTTTCATTCCAAGATGGCTTCCTGGACTTCCCAGGGAACGGCCAGTTTATTTCCTCCTATACTGCTGCCATCTGTTTCTTCTTACTAGGATGTTTCCTTTTCACTAAGCCCTGGAAACAGAATACAGACTCACAGCCTTTTCTCCTACCCCAAAGTGTATTTACTACTCTTGAGTGTGTTTTGCTAGAAATGATGAGAGAATAAAAGCTCCCTTCTCTGTCCCACTCCTCTTTTTATTTTTAAAATACAAAATCACAGAATTTTCTAGATGAAAAAGATCTATCCTAAAAACTGATCTTTCTTACCGATCAAAAGGAAGCTCCATGAGGACAGAGACTTCATCTTATTCAATACTGTATCCTCTGGGCCTAGTAATCGTACCTGGCACATAGCAGAATGAATGAAAGCTGGCCTAGGCCAATATTCTCATTTTACAAATAAAGATTAGTAATAAGTAATGTAAATAAAGATTTACAAATAAAGACAGTAGATTAGTGCTAGATCCTAAGTTCCTGTAGGGCAAGCAAAACATCTTCCTGGTTCACCACTGAATTCCCAGAACCTAATACATGTGCCTGGCACCATGTTTTACAGAAGCTTAATAAATGGCTGCTGAAAAAGAATGCAGTGACACTTGAGTTTAAAAGGATGAGTATGAATCTGACAGGAAACATAGGGGAGGGAAAAGATTCCCAAGAAAAAGGAGTATGCATGGCTCTGGGCGTACAAATTTGGGGTGAACCTTTAGTACAGAAAAGACATAAACAACTTTGAGATTTATCATGGATTAAATAAGTTTTTGTGGACAACCCTGGAAAGTTAACCACAATTCTATCACTGTTTCTACAAGAAGATATTGTTGTTTGAACTGTACTCACTGACATCTCTCCAATACGTGTTGCTTTTTGGCGGAGGAGTTGAGGTTCCCATTCTTCTGCAACAGATGACGCAATAAGCAGCCAGGGACATTCTGTGTGCTTAGAACAATTATAATACGTTTAATTTAGCATGTAATTAAAAACATTTCTCTTAACTATAAGAACATGTCACAATCACAGTAGACTGCCCACAGAGTTAGATTATTCAAGACCTGGAAAAAAAGTTTTCAATTAAAGAAAAAAAATTTCTCCCCTAAAAATTTAAAGCAGACTTATTAGAATAGTATTTTGCTAGTACCTCAATGATTATTCTTCAAACTGTGTCCAACTGTGAACAATGATTAGTAGGAAAAAGGAAAAGAGATTATTAATCAGAATATCAATATAGGAATCAAAAAATGTTAATGCCTTCTAAAAATATATATATGCATATAGATAGATATATTTATCTTTAGTGACTGAAGTCCCTATAGAAATGAAAAGCAGCTCTGAATGGACCCATAGAAGTGTTTAGCTTTTCTCCAAGGCCTTCAAGAGGGTACCCAACATTGTTTAAAATCTTTGAAATGTAATCGTTACTTGTTGGCATCCTGTCAAAGAAGGAGATGTTGCCCAACTATTTAATCACTATTCTTTTGCTCAACTATTTCATCAACTGAGTAAAGATGATCTAAATATGATGCAATGGTTTCTAGAACAACTCAGTATTCTAGAATCATAGATTGTCTTTGGATGAGACGTTTCTTTCTTCTTTTTTCTTTTGCAATAAGAGAAAAGAAAGAAGATGCCTTGAGGAACTCATGTGAGAAATGGTCTTTGGTTTAATACATTAAAAACTTCTGGCAGCTTTACAGGGATTAAGGGGAAAATTGCTTGGTGTACATGTGTAAGAAAATCTGTTAGCAATAACACAAAATAAAAAGCTTAAACATTTTTTCTTGTAATTCTAGTACCTCAATTGATGACTAAGCAAACTAGTTTAGGCAACAGATAAACTTGTAAAGGTCACTGTTTTAAAGGTCATTGTATCTTATTTTCTCACTGTTTAAAGGGTTGCTGCTACTTCTCTATGAGACATAGGATAATGGTAAAAATGATACAAAGACAGCAACGAAGTAGGTGCTTATAAAACCAAGGCAGAATGCGATGTAAACTAAGAGTTTATGTATAGATTTTCATTTTAGTTACTACATGAAAACTTTTGACTAAAACAAAAATGCAGAGCAAAAATATACTGCTTCCTTCAATCCCAACATCTACTATGAAAGTGGTCAACTATAAAACATTATACGAATATTGTTTACTATTACTTCTCTGGCCTAAAAACCTTCACGGTATTAACTTAAACAAACCACCTGCCAGCAGGTTCCCCTCCCACCAAGTCCTAGATCTGAATGAGTATAGTGGAAATATACTTCCTCATCTTATTTCCCTCTAGATTTCCTCAAATGACATCACTGGCTCTTTCAGCTTTTTCCAGAATAAACTAACTCTAACTCTCTTTCAACTCTCTCAGCATCTTGACTATTTCCAGCTCACTGCTCTCCAGTCTCAATAAACCATCCATCCTTGCTTTCTGGGGGTGAGCATCCATCCCATGGTTGTACTTCCTTCCCCACCCAGCCTCGACTCCAGGGTGCATCACTGCAACCTCTCTCTCTACCTGCTTCCTCAACATACCAGAGTCCTCCTCCTACTATCCTGCAGCCCCAACCTGAAACATGTGTTTTCTCTGTTCTTACACTTGGACAGCCAAAATTGGGGGCAGGGGGACAAAAGGCAAACTGGGAGTGTGCTCTCAGAATGACTTTGCCTGTCCTTAATCAGTTTTCTTCTCATCCCCATGATGACTGCTCTAAATACCCACATACTCTGCCAAGCATCCTACCCTGCCTGCATCCTTTTCAAATGATCTTGTCTCTTATTTCACTCAGAAAATTACGACTCTGAACCCCCTCAACTTCTGCCCCCATACCTACAAGCAGGGATTGATCCAGGTATTGAAGGAATCAACATTTATTCAAATAGTGGGGAGAGGGGAGGTTCCTTTAAAAAAAAAAACACCACAAAACCACAAATATCAAATTAGGTACTAAAATGAAAGTGATTCAGAATGAGAAAAGATATCACAATAAATTACTGGAGTCTTAGAAATTTTGATACCTTTCTTCTGGGATTTCATTAGCTAATTTGTCAGAAATGCTTACATAGAAATACTTCAGGATTACACTCTGGTGTTCCTCCCTCCCTAAGACATTACAACTCCTAGTAACTCCTAGCACTCACAGGGGCCCATGCAAGTAAGGCACCCTCAAGCCGACGCTTCCTAATATCACAGGAAATCTATGCTGGCCGACTTGCATATCTTTATCTGCATCGCCTTTTCCAGATTCCAAATGGATTTTTATCTGCACTGTTCTTTCCTGTTTCTGAGGAAAAGGTCTCATCCCTTTTTCAAAGGGAAGTGTACCATCTATGTTCTAGATATCATTTTTTCCCTTCCATGTGGACCTTGATTCATTATCTGTCTTTCTCTTCTTAATTTTCACACACGCCCTCTCTATCAGCTCTTTCTACTCCTCCCCACTAAATACTGGATGTCCAATATGCTCCCATCAAAACACAAAAACAAACAATTGGAAAAAAAAAAAGTAAAACCTCAGTCTACCCAAGTGCCCTCCAGCTATTGCCACTTCTCTCACCTCCCTTTCCTAAGATTCTTTCCCCAGTGTGTCTTCCTCCAGCGCTGAAACAGCCCTCCCCAAGGTCACCAGTCAGTGACATCTTTGCTGCTAAATCCACTTTTCAGTCACCATACTACTGTCTTTGTCTAAAGCATTTGACTACTCCCTCCTTGTCTCCTCTAGCTACTATGACACCTGGTTTCTAGTTTGATTCCCCTATTACTGGCTGCTCCATCCCATTACTCATTCAACAAAGAGTTATTCAGTTATTGAGCACCTACCACCTGTCAGTGATGGACACCTGAGATGTGAATAAAGCAGCACAACTCCCTGCTCTTACTGAGCTTACAGTTGTCTCTGCTGCCTCTACCCAGCCCTTAAATACTAGTGTTTCAGTGGGTTCCACCTGTGCTCTTCTTTTTTCCTCATGTTATATTCTCATGCTAAATAATTTCAGTGTTTTCATCACAAAGCTTTACCTGTAAGCTTTTGATTCCCAAGTCTCTATAACTAACTCAAGTCTCTCTGCTAAGCACATATATTCAACTGCCTAATGCATATTTGCACCTTGAAGCACCACAAACACCTAAAACCCAGGATGTCTAAAGTCAAATCATCATACTCTAGAAATCAAATATCCCAAGACCATTTATTACTAAACCATAGTTTCCCTATTGATTAGAAATGACTTTTCCCTACACCAAGGTCTAATCTACCTAGGGTCCATTTCTGGAGAATTCTGTTCCACTAACACATTTGTCTAACCCTGCATCAATAATATAACACCTTTCTTAATTATTATACCTTTAAAATAAGCCTTGATAGGTTCTAGAGTGAGTACCCCTGCCCCCATTCTTGGCAGGATTATCTTGGCTATTGGGAATTATTTTTTTTGGCAATCTCCTACATTTTTAATTTTTTTTAATTTTTAAATTTTATTTTACTTATTTTTTTATACAGCAGGTTCTCATTAGTTATCCATTTTATACATATTAGTGTTTATATGTCAATCCCAATCTCACAATTCATCACACCAACACCAACACCCCCCCACCGCTTTGCCCCTTTGCCCCTACATTTGTTCTCTACGTCTGTGTCTCAATTTCTGCCCTGCAAACTGGTTCATCTGTACCATTTTTCTAGGTTCCACATATATGCATTAATATACGATAGTTGTTTTTCTCTTTCTGACATACTTCACTCTGTATGACAGTCTCTAGATTCATCCACGTCTCTACAAATGACCCAATTTCATTCCTTTTGATGGTTGAGTACTATTCCATTGTATATATGTACCACATCTTCTTTAACCATTCGTGTGCCGATAGGCATTTAGGTTGCTTCAATGACCTGGTTGTTGTAAATAGCGCTGCAATGAACATCAGGGTGCATGTGTCTTTTTGAATTGTGGTTTTCTCTGGGTATATGCCCAGTAGTGGGATTGCTGGATCACATGGTAATTCTATTTTTAGTTTTTGAAGGAACCTCCATAATGTTCTCCATAGTGGCTGTATCCATTTACGTTCCCACTAACAGTGCAAGAGGGTTCCCCTTTTTCCACACCATCTCCAGCAGTTATTATGTGTAGATTTTCTGATGATGCCCATTCTAACTGGTGTGAGGTGATACCTCATTGTAGTTTTGATTTGCATTTCTCTAATAATTAGTGATGTTGAGCAGCTTTTCATGTGCTTCTTGGCCATCTGTATGTCTTCTTTGGAGAAATGTCTATTTAAGTCTTCTGTCCATTTTTTGATTGGGTTGTTTGCTTTTTTTAATATTGAGCTGCATGAGCTGTTTATATATTTTAGAGATTAATCCTTTGTCTGTTGACTGGTTTGCAAATATTTTCTCCCATTCTGAGGGTTGTCTTTTCGTCTTGTTTGTAGTTTCCTTTGCTTTGCAAAAGCTTTTAAGTTTCATTAGGTCCCATTTGTTTATTTTTGTTTTTATTTCCATTACTCTAGGAGGTGGATCAAAAAAGATCCTGCTGTGATTTATGTCAAAGAGTGTTCTTCCTATGTTTTCCTCTAAGAATTTTATAGTGTCCAGTCTTACATTTAGGTCTCTAATCCATTTTGAGTGTATTTTTGTGTATGGTGTTAGGGAGAGTTCTAACTTCATTCTTTTACATGTAGCTGTCCAGTTTTCCCAGCACCACTTATTGAACAGACTGTCTTTTCTCCATCCTATATCCTTGCCTCCTCTGTCATAGATTAGTTGACCATAGGTGTGTGGGTTTATCTCTGGGCTTTCTATCCTGTTCCATTGATCTATATTTCTGTTTCTGTGCCAGTACCATATTGTCTTGATTGATGTAGCTTTGTAGTATAGTATGAAGTCAGGGAGTCTGATTCCTCCAGCTCCGTTTTTTTCCCTCAAGACCGCTTTGGCTATTCAGGGTCTTTTGTGTCGCCATACAAATTTTAAGATTTTTTGTTCTAGCTCTGTAAAAAATGCCATTGGTAATTTGATAGGGATTGCATTCAATCTGTAGATTGCTTTGGGTAGTGCAGTCATTTTCACAGTATTGATTATTCCAATCCAAGTACATGGAATATCTCTCCATCTGTTTGTATCATCTTTAATTTCTTTCAGCAGTGTCTTATAGTTTTCTGCATACAGGTCTTTTATCTCTCAGGTAGGTTTATTCCTAGGTATTTGATTCTTTTTCTTGCAATGGTAAAAAGAAGTGTTTCCTTAATTTCTCGTTCAGATTTTCCAGCATTAGTGTATAGGAATGCAAGAGATCTGTGCATTAATTTTTTATCCTGCAACTTTACCAAATTCACTGATTAGCTCTAGTAGTTTTCTGGTGGCATCTTTAGGATTCTCTATGTATAGTATCATGTCATGTGCAAACAGTGACAGTTTTACTTCTTCTTTTCCAATTTGTATTCCTTTTATTTCTTTTTCTTCTCTGATTGCCGTGGCTAGAACTTTCAAAACTATGTCGAATAACAGTTGTGAGAGTGGACATCCTTGTCTTGTTCCTGATCTGAGAGGAAATGCTTTCAGTTTTTACCATTGAGAATGATGTTTGCTGTGGGTTTGTTTTTTAATTCTTCTAGGTCTCTGTTAAACATTTCTTGCATCTTCTCGATCTTTGCCTCCATTATTTTTCCAAGGTCCTGGATCATCTTCACTATCATTTTTCTGAATTCTTTTTCTGGAAGGTTGCCTATCTCCACCTCATTTAGTTGTTTTTCTGGGATTTCATCTTGTTCCTTCATCTGGTACATAGCTCTCTGCCTTTTCATCTTATCTATCTTTCTGTGAATGTGGTGTTTGTTCCACAGGCTGCAGGATTGTAGTTCTCCTTGTTTCTGCTGTTTGCCCTCGCTATTGGGTTTTTTATTGGAACTGAATTGAATTTACAGATTAGTTTGGAGAGAACTGGTATCATGTGGGGTGCCTCCATTCATGAAAGGTGTATCTTCAATTCTTCTTTTAGATCTTTTGTAATTTTCTCCACAAAGGTCATGCATGGTTTTTCTTTGTTTCTTCTTTTCATGGAAAATTTCAAATATATACAAATAGAGACAGAATAATAAACTCAACCCCATCACTCAGCTTCAAAAATTGTCAACACATGGTCAATCTTGTTTCATCTACACCTGCTCTATCCAATAGAACTTCTGCATGATAGACATTTCCTATTTATACACCACTAGGTGAAAATATGCTAATGTGACTGAGGAACTGAAATTTCAGTCTTTTAAGTTTTAATTAATTTTAATTTAAATACCCACATGGTTAGTGGCTATGGTACTGAACAGTGAAATCTATACTGTAACCCACATTCACTTTCCACCACCATAACACTCAATTATTTTGAAGCAAATCCATAATGTCATGTAATATATAACCTGTAAATACTGTAGAATGTTACTGATGGTTAAAAAAAAATTAACCATCATTATGTCCCCCTTGAAAAAAATTCCTTAGTATCATCAAATATCCAACAAATGTTTCAATTATTTCATAAACTTCTGTTATGCACTATTGGCCTGTTAGAATTAGGATCTAAACAAGGTCCACATATTGCATTTGGTTGCTAATGTGCCTCTTTTTTTTTTTCTTGCGGTACGCGGGCCTCTCATTGTTGTGGCCTCTCCCGTTGCGGAGCACAGGCTCCGGACGCGCAGGCTCAGCGGCCATGGCTCACGGGCCCAGCCACTCCGCGGCCTGTGGGATCTTCCCAGACCGGGGCATGAACCCGTGTCCCCTGCATCGGCAGGCGGACTCTCAACCACTGTGCCACCAGCGAAGTCCAATGTGCCTCTTTTTAGAGTCACTTATTTTTACTTTTATTTAATTAATTAATTTATTTGTTTGTTTGTTTATGGCTGCATTGGGTCTTCGTTGCTGTGTGCAGGCTTTCTCTAGTTGCAGCGAGCCGGTGCTACTCTTCCTGTGGTGCGCAGGCTTCTCATTGTGGTGGCTTCTCTTGTTGCGGAGTATGGGCTCTAGGTGCGTGGGCTCAGTAGTTGTGGCTCGTGGCTCTAGAACACAGGCTCAGTAGCTGTGGTGCACGGGTTTAGTTGCTCTGCAGCATGTGGGATCTTGCCGGATCAGGGTTCGAACCCGTGTCCCTTGCATTAGCAGGCAGATTCTTAACCACTGTACTACCAGGGAAGTCCCAGAGTCACTTATTTTTTAAATTACTAGTTTAGATTTTCTTTTTTCTTGAATTAGTCTTGATAATATCTATTTTTCAAGAAAATGGGCATTTAAGTTTTCAAAATCATTAGCATAAAGCTGTTCATACTATTCCTATGATCTTTTTATCCCAAAATTGCCTACCATTTTGTTCCTAGCATTATTTGTGCCTCTTCTTTTTTACTCTTGAGCAGTCTTCTAAAAGCTTATTAATAGAAAAAAAATCATTTATTAATTTTTATCATCTACTGCTTTTGCTGAGCATCTCTATTTTATTTTGTTTTTTTTTCTATTTCTGCTCTTCACTATTTTCTTCTTTCTTTGGATTCACTCTGTTCTTTTTGCATCTTCTTCAGTAATACTTAACATATTATGAGCATTTCCTGCTGTTTCATAAATGCATTTAAGACCATAAATTCCCCTCTAAGTTTTGCTTTACTTCAATTTCACAAGTCCTGATACTTCCACTGTGATTTTCTCTAATCCACGAATTAGTTTGTTTTTAGTCTCTAAACATACAAAATTTCTAAAGATTATCTTTTTATCGTGCTATATGACATAGATTCTTTGGAATTATGGAGACTTGCTTTGTTACCTAGTTGCAATCAGTATTTATAAATGTATCATATAAACTTACTCTTTGTTATGGGCAAAATTTAGTAAATCCATTATATCAAGCTTGTTAACTATGTTGTATAAAAAGGGATTCAACCCTACCCATTTGGAACCCAGAATGCGGCTGGTTAATAACCAAGTAAAGGTTTTGATTCCTGAAAGTTTAATGGAAGAAGTGTTTAGCTCTTTCCATCAGAACACCCACTATGGGAGGGACGCCACCCTATAATGGATACAAGATTTTATGCAAGGACCTATTATGTCCAGGACTGTTCAAAGGGTTATACAGAAGTACTTGACTTGTGTTAAAAATAACACCAGAAATAGGCCTCCTCCCCCTCATATGGAATTCAGGAGGTTGGGGGTGGTGAGGGGGGAAGCCCAGGGAAAGACTGGCAGGTAGATTTCATGGTTATGCCCAAGACTAAAGGAAACTTTCATTATCTACTGGTAATGGTAGACACTTTTACAGGCTGAGTGAAAGCACTCCTGTGTCAGACAGAAAGGGCTTCTGAGGGAATGAAGTCCTTACTTAAATAATTCCCAGGTTTGGACTCTCCAGTTCAATTCAGAGTGACAACAGATGAGCTTTTGTTGACAGTAGTACACAAGGGGTTTCAGAGCAACCTGGAATAAAATGGAATTCCCAGTCAACTGGGAAAATGGAGAAGAGGAATTATACTTTGAAAGGACTGTAGACAAAATCTGTCAAAAAACTGATTTAACATGGGACAAAATATTGTCACTTGCACTGTTTAGAATCAGGGTGGCCCCTAGAAGCAGACTCCAATTGAGTCCTTATGAGATACTGTACAAGAGACCATTCCTCTATTCTGAGTTGCTAGGCAGACAAATTTCTGATCAGAAGTAAAAGAATTAGATACTATGAGGTATGTACAAACACTGGAATTAGTTTTGAATGCTATTCATAGATTTGCCAATAACAGGATGAAGTACCCTACAGATTTCCCCCATCATCAGATAAAACCTGGGGAAGAGGGAGCTTTGAAAAACCTGGAAAGAAGTACTCCCAGAAAACCAACCACAACCCCAGTGGGTGGGGCCTTATCAGGTTTTGCTAGTAACTAACTCTTCTGTCAAACTTGAAGATGTTAAGCTTCGGATACACTCCCAAGTGAAGGGGCGACCCCTCTTGCCCATCACCACAATAAAGGAGAAAACTGCTGCTGAAAGCCATTAACAGATCCTGAAGTCCTCTTTAGAAGAAACAGTAAGAAACAACGGGGATGGCTCCTTACATTAAGGTAAGGACTGTAATTTTTCTGTTGCTGGAGGAAAGTCATATTATCTGTGTACCAAAACCCTGCCTTTGTTTGATCCTGGAGGCTAGTTCTGACTCCTTCTCAAGATAGTTACTTTACTCCTTCACTATAATTACACTACTCTGGAACTGAAGTACCCACTTCTTTCACACTCGCATTCAGACCTAGAAAATAATGGCGAAAAGGCCAAGTACCTCCTCTGGGAACAGGCCTATGTAAACCCCCAGCAAAGCTTGTTGAGCATGCTGATCCAACTGGAAGCCAAAGTGGCAAGTAAGCAATGGTCCACTATACTGGGGTGCAGAAAGCCAGAAAGCCAAGCTTTGGAAAACCTACGGCCCCACCCTGGGCGATGGGATATTTTGAGCAGTAACTGTAAGTTACACCACTGCGCCTTGATGGCCTCAGCTCCCTGGATTAATAAAAAGGGGCTATATCAGGTAGTACAACTGGTAGGCAAAGGTGACAGGAACATTTTCCAGAGATAGCACATACTGCCTATGGGAAGCCACTGGGCCCTGGTGAATAATGAAGCTGTGCCCCACATTTGGACGCAAGTCTCCATGTTGAGCTGCACTTTGAAAAGCAACATTTGGTTCTGCCCTCAAACCCAGTGGGACTCAGAGACCACTCTGACTTGGCCTACAAGAAAGACCCCCATACAAGATAACATATGGTGGGCTTCCCCGGTGGCGCAGTGGTTGAGAGTCTGCCTGCCGATGCAGGGGACACGGGTTTGTGCCCCGGTCCGGGAGGATCCCACATGCTGCAGAGCGGCTGGGCCCATGAGCCATGGCCGCTGAGCCTGCGCCTCTGGAGCCTGTGCTCCGCAACAGGAGAGGCCACAACAGTGAGAGGCCCGCATACCGCAAAAAAAAAAAAGGTAACATATGGTATATGGGAAAAGGAACGTTCCGCTGAGAAAGAGTCAGTAATGAGACAGGCGTTCTATCTGATGGGTATTGTAACAATAACACCTTTAGTATGAATGACACAGGAATTTGGTGCAATTATGGTACAGTCAGGAAACTGTAATGTAAAAAAATAAATGTATGGTAACACTGATGTAGGTGACTATATGTACAGGAACTGGAACTAACTCCCCCACCCCCCACTCTACTGTGTAAGTTGAGGACAGTTGGATTGGAGGAAAAATCTGAACTAGTCCAGCAGGTCTTGCAAGAGAGTGCTAAAGAATTCCACTGAGTACAGATAATGGTAGACAAGGGAGAAAAGAGAATAGTGCAACGAACAAGAGACTATGCAAACACCGTTCAGGAATCATCGGTTGGTTTTCTTCTTTTCCAGTCCGTGGGAAATTTTTATTACATTAAAGAGAAGGCTGCTCTCTTTCTGACAGTCATTCTCTCATTTTTCTTACAGAAATGTTATTGTAAGAGAAGGATATGGCAAGCTAAGAAAAAGAAATTTTAATGTTAAGCCCTGAGGCATCACCTGGTCACCTCACCACCTACCAAACAGAAAATTGTGCACAAGCTGATCACATTTCCCAGGGCCACCTCCCTCACCTTGCCTTTAAAACCCCTTCCCTGGACTTCCCTCGTGGCACAGTGGTTAGGAATCTGCCTACCAATGCAGGGGACACGGGTTCAAGCCCTGGTGCAGGAAGATCTCACATGCCATGGAGCAACTAAGCCTGTGCACCACAACCACTCAGCCCACGTGCCACAACTACTGAAGCCCACACGCCTAGAGCCTGCGCTCCACAATAAGAGAAGCCACTTCAATGAGAAGCCCACGCATTACACTGAAGAGTAGCCCCCGCTCGTCGCAACTAGAGAAAGCCCGTGCGCAGCAACAAAGACCCAACACAGCCAGAAATTAATTAATCAGTTAATTAATTAATTAAAAAAAACCTTTTTTTTTAATGGCTTCCCTGAAAGCCATCACAGAGTTAGGGTCTTCTGACCATTAGAGGCGCCTGTACTACTTTCTTGGTATCTCACAATAAATGCTGTACTTTCCTTCACCACAACCTGGGCCAGCAGACTAGGTTCACTGTATGTGAGGTGAGTGGACACAAGTTTGGTTCAGTAACACACACTTAAACAGCACATACAAAATCTCATGCCCTCTGGGACCCAGGGCAGAAGCAGTAATTTGAAGGGAGCCTGGGTCAGACCTACATGCTGATCTTGGAGAATCTCCCACAGAGGCAGGAGAAATATAATATAATATAATAACCAGAAAATATAAACCAGCTTTACAAAAAATGTTAAAGTGACTTCTCTAAGCGAAAAAGAAAACTCCACAACTAGAAACATTAAAATTACGAAAGAAAAAGCTCATTGTATAGACAAATATACAGTAAAGGCAGCAGATCATCCACACACAAAAAGCTATAGGAAGGTTAAAAGACAAAAGTAGTAAAATCATCTGTATCCACAATAAGCAGCTAAGGGATACACAAAACAATTGGATGTAAAATATGATGTCAAAAACAGTAATCATAGGCACAGGGGCCTATGATTAAGCCCTGGGGCATCATTTGGTCACCTCACCTCCTACCAAACAGAAAATTGTGCACAAGCTGACCACATTCCCCAGGGCCCCCCCCTCACCTTGCCTTTAAAACCCCTTCCCTGGACTTCCCTGGTGGTGCAGTGGTTAAGAATCTGCCTGCCAATGCAGGGGACACAAGTTCGAGCCCTGTGCTTAATCATAGGCACATCTCTTGAAATGAAGAGATCAGCAACTTGAAACAATCACACACTATATATAGATTGTTATACATAAACCACATGATAACAACAAACCAAAAATCTATGATACACACACAAAAAAAGAGAAAGGAATCCAAGCAAAACACTAAAGACAGTCATCAAATAACAAGAAGCGAATAAGAAAGGAACAAAAAACAACTACAAAAAACAAGCTAAAAACAATTACCAAAACGGCAATAAAGACATACATATCAATAATTACTTAAAATGTAAGTGAACTAAGTGGTCCCATCAAAAGACACAGAGTGGATAAGTGGATTCAAAAACAAGACCTGTATATATGTTGCCTACAAGAGACTCATGGTAGATCTAAAGACATGCAAAGACTGAAAGTGAGGGGATAGTAAAAGGTATTCCATGCAAATGGAAAGAAAAGAAAGCCAGGGTAATGATATTTAAATGAGACAAAATAGACTTTAAAACAAAGACTGTTACAGGAGACAAAGAAGGACATTACATAATGAATAAGGGAATCAATCCAAGAACATTTAACAATTATAAATATATATGCACCCAACATAGGAGCATTTACATACATAAAGCAAATATTAACAGACGTAAAGGGAGAAATCAACGGTAATAATAGTAGGGGACTTCAACACCCCACTTCCATCAATAGAGAGATCATCCAGACAGAAAATCAATAAGGAAATACTGGCCTTAAATGACACATTACACCAGATGGACTATATATACATATATAAAACATTCCATCCAAAAGCAGAAGAATGTACGTTCTTTCCAAGTATACATGGAACATTCACCAGGATAGATCACATGCCAGGCCAGAAAACAAGCTTCAGTGAATTTTTAAAAAGATCAAGCATCTTTTCTGACCACACTCTATAAGACTAGAAATCAACTACAAGGGACTTCCCTGGTGGTGCAGTGGTTAAGAATACGCCTGCCAATGCAGGGAACACGGGTTCAAGCCCTGGTCCGGGAAGATCCCACATGCCACAGAGCAACTAAGCCCATGTGCCACAACTACTGAGCCTGCGCTCTAGAGCCCACAAAAGCTACAACTACTGAAGCCCACACGCCTAGAGCCCATGCTCCACAACAAGAAAAGCCACTGGAATCAGACACCCGTGCACCTCAATGAAGAGCAGCCCCTGCTCACCACAATTAGAAAAAGCCCATGCAGCTCAATGAAAAGTAGCCACTGCTCTCCACAACTAGAAAAATCCCACATGCAGCAACAAAGACCCAACACAGCCAAAAATAAATAACTAAATAAATTTATTACAAGAAAAAAAATCAACTACAAGAAAAAAACTGCATAAAACCTCCACAAATGTGTAGAGGCTAAACAATATGCTACTAAACAACAAATGGATCGCTGAAGGAATCAAAGAGGAAATCAGAAAAATACCTGGAGGCTAATGAAAACAAAAACACAATGATCCAAAATCCATGAGACGCAGCAAAAGCAATTCTAAGAGGGAAGTTTATAGCAATACAAGATTACCACAGGAAACAAGAAAGAAAACAAATAAACAACCTAACCTTACACCTAAAGGAACTAGAAAAAGAAGAACAAACAAAACCCAAAATTAGTAGAAGGAAAGAAATCATAAAGATCAGAGCATATTTAAATGAAATACAGACTAAGAAAACAATAGAAAAGATCAATGAAACTAAGAGCTGGTTCTTAGAAAAGCTAAACAAAATCAATAAACCTTTAGCTAGACTCGTCAAGAAAAAAAGAGGGTCCAAATCAATAAAATTAGAACTCAGACGCTACAACTGACACCGCAGAAATACAAAGGATCATAAGAGACTACTATGCACAACTGTATGTCAATAAAATGGACAACCTAGAAGAAACAGACAAATTCCTAGTAATGTACAATCTCCCAAGATTGAACCAGGAAGAAATAGAAAATATGGACAGACCAATTACCAGTAATGAAATTGAATCAGTAATTTTTAAAAAAACCTCTCAATGAACAAAAGTCCAGGACTAGATAGCTTCACAGGTGAATTCTACCAAACATTTAGAGAAGAGTTAACACCTACCCTTTCAAACTATTGCAAAAAACTGCAGAGGAAGGAATGTTTCCCAACTCATGCTACAAGGCCAGCATCACCCTGATACCAAAACCAAACAAAGATATCACAAAACAATAATGTTACAGACCAATATCACCGATGAACACAGATGCAAAAATTCTCAACAAAATATTAGGAAACCGAATCCAACAGTACATTGAAAAGATCATATACCATGATCAAGTGGCATTTATCCCAGGGAGGCAAGGATTTTTCAATACCCACAAATCAATCAATGTGATACATCACATTAACAAACTGAAGAATAAAAACGATATGATCACCTCAATAGATGCAGAAAAAGCTTCTGACAAAATGCAACATCTATTTATGATTGAAAAAAAAACTCCAGAAAGTGGGTATAGAGGAAACATACCTCAACATTTCCTCTAAGATCAGGAACAAGACAAGGATGCCTGCTCTCTCCACTTTTATCCAACATAGTTTTGGAAGTCCTAGCCACAAGAAAGAGATAAGAAAAAGAAATAAAGGGAATCGAAATTAAAAGGGAAGAAGTAAAACTGTCACTGTTTACAGATAACATGACACTTCAGACATAGAAATTACCAAGATGCCTACTAGAGCTCATTAATGAATTCAATAAAGCTACAGGATACAAAATTAATATACACAAATCTGTTGCATTTCTATCCACTAACAATGAACTGTCAGAAAGAGATATTAAGGAGACAATCCCATTTACAATAGCATCAAAAAGAATTTAAAACCTAGGAATAAACCTGAGGTAAAAGACCTGTACTCAGAAAACTATAAGACGCTAATGAAAGAAACATAAGATGACACAAACAGATGGAAAGATATACCATATTCATGGGTTGGAATAATTAATATTGTTAAAAGGACCATACTACCCAAGGCAATCTACAAATTCAATCAAATCCCTATCAAAATACAAATGGCATTTTTCACAGAACTAGATCAAATAATTTAAAAATTGTATAGAAACAAAAAAGACCCTAAATAGCCAAAACAATCTTGAGAAAGAAAAACAGAGCTGGAGGAATCACATCCCTGACTTCAGACTATACTACAAAGCTACAGTAATCAAAGTAGTATGGTACTGGCACAAAAGAGACATAGATCAACGGAACAGAATACAGAGCCCAGAAATAAACCCACATACTTACGGTCAAATAATCTATGGCAAAAGAGGCAAGAATATACAATGGGGAAAAGACAGTCTTTTCAATAATTGGCACTGAGAAAACTGGACAACTACATGTAAATGAATGAAATTAGAACATTTTCTAACATCATATACAAAAATAAACCCCAAATGGATTAAAGACCTAAATGTAAGACTTGAAACCATAAAACCCGTAGAAGAAAACACTGACGGAATACTCTTTGACATAAATTGTAGCAATATTTTTTTGAATCTGTCCCCTAAGGCAAAGGAAACAAAAGCAAAAACAAACAATTGGGACCTGATTAAATGTAAAAGCTTTTGCACAGCAAAGGAAAACATCAACAAAATGAAAAGACAACCTACCGAATGGAAGAAAATATTTGCAAATAATATGACCTATAAGGGGTTAATATCCAAAATATATAGACAGCTCATACAGCTCAACATTTTAAAACACCCAATTAAAGAATGCAGAAGACATGAATAGACATTTCTTCCATAGAAGATACACAGATGGCCAACAGGCACATAAAAAAATTCTCAACTGAGAGAAATGTAAATAAAAACCACAATGAGATATCACCTCACACCTGTCAGAATGGCTATCATCAAAAAGAACACAAATAATAAATGCTGGCAAGGAAGTGGAGAAAAGGGAACCCTCATACACTGTTGGTGAGAACGTAGATTGGTGCAGCTACTGTCGAAACAGTTGGGAGGTTGCTCAAAAACTAAAACAGGGGCTTCCCTGGTGGCGCAGTGGTTAAGACTCCATGCTCCCAATACAGGGGGGTCGGTTTCGATCCCTGGTCAGGG
The DNA here is from genome assembly GCF_964374135.1 of Grampus griseus. NCBI lineage: Eukaryota > Metazoa > Chordata > Mammalia > Artiodactyla > Delphinidae > Grampus > Grampus griseus. Next base: position 79,564,682 of record NC_139007.1, read on the forward strand.
AACTAGCTCCCACATGCATGCCACAACTAAGAAGCCCATCTGCCACAACTAAGGAGCACACGGGCCGCACCTAAGGAGCTGGTGAGCAGCAACTAAGGAGACTGCCTGCTGCAACTAAGACCTGGTGCAATCAAATGAATAAATAAATAAATAAATATTTTTTGCAAAAACCTTAGAACTATCATATGATCCATCAACTACACTCCTGGGTATATATCCAAATAAAACTAAAATGCTAATTCAAAAAGATACATGCACCCCAATGTTCATAGCAGCATTGTTTACAATAGCCAAGATATAGAAGCAACCTAAGTGTCCATCAACAGATGAATGGATAAAGAAGACGTGGTATATATACAATGGAATAATATTCAGCCTTAAAAAAGGATGAGATTTTGGACTTCCCTGGTGGCCCAGTGGTTGGGAGTCCACCTGCCAATGCAGGGGACGCAGGTTCGTGCCCCGGTCCAGGAGGATCCCACATGCCGCGGAGCGGCTGGGCCCGTGGGCCATGGTTGCTGAGACTGCGTGTCTGGGGCCTGTGCTCCACAACAGGAGAGGCCGCAACAGTGAGAGGCCCACGTACCGCAAAAAAAAAAAAAAAAAAAAAAAGGATGAAATTTTGCCATTTGCAACAACATGGATGGACCTGGAGGGTATTATGCTTAGTGAAATAAATCAGACACAGAAAGACAAATACTGCATGTTATCACTTATATGTAGACTCTAAAAAACAAAACAAACTAGTGATTATAATAAAAAAGAGACTTACAGATATAGAAAATAAACTAGTGGTTACCAGTGGGGAGAGGGAATATGGAGAGGCAATATAGGGGTACGGGATTAAGAGGTACAAACTACCATATGTAAAATAAATAAGCTACAAGTATATACAGTGCAGCACAGGGATTATAGCCAATATTTTATAACTATAAGTGCAGTGTCCTCTAAAAAATTTTGAATCATTGAGACTGGTTCAAGTTGGTGGAGTAGAAGGACATGTGCTCACTCCCTCTTGTGAGAGAACCGATCACAACCAACTGCTGAATAATCATCAACAGGAAGACACTGGAACGCACCAAAAAAGATACCCCACATCCACAGACAAAGGAGAAGCCACAATGAGACGGTAGGAGGGGTACAACCACAATAAAATCAAATCCCAAAACTGCTGCGTGAGTGACTCACAAACTGGAGAACACATATACCACAGAAGTCCACCCACTGAAGTGAAGATTCTGAGCCCCACGTCAGGCTTCCCAACCTGGGGTCGGGCAACAGGAGGAGGAATTCCTAGAGAATCAGGCTTTGAAGGCTAGCGGGATTTGATTGCAGGACTTTGGCTGGACTGGGGGAAACAGACTCCACTCTTGGAGGGCACACACAAAGTAGTACGTGCATCGGGACCCGGGGGAAGGAGCAGTGACCCCACAGGAGACTGAACGAGACTTACCTGCTAGTGCTGGAGGGTCTCCTGCAGAGGCAGGGAGTGGCTGTGGCTCACTGTGGGGACAAGGAAACTGGCAGCAGAAGTTCTGGGAAGTACTCCTTGGCATGAGCCCTCCCAAAGTCTGCCATTAGCCGCATCAAAGAACCGGGTAGGCTCCAGTACTGGGTCGCCTCAGGCCAAACAACCAACAGGGAGGGAACCCAGGCCAACCCATCAGATTAAAGTTTTACTGAGCTCTGCCCACCAGAGCAACACCCACCTCTAACCACCACCAGTCCCTCCCATCAGGAAACTTGCATAAGCCTGTTAGATAGCCTCATCCAACAGCCGGCAAACAGCAGAAGCAAGAAGAACAACAAATCTGCAGCCTCTGGAAGAAAAACCACATTCACAGAAAGATAGACAAGATGAAAAGGCAAAGGACTTTGTACCAAATGAAGGAACAAGATAAAACCCCAGAAAACCAACTAAATGAAGTGGAGATACGCAACCTTCCAGAAAAAGAATTCAGAATAATGATAGTGAAGATGATCCAGGACCTCGGATAAAGAATGGAGGCAAAGATCGAGAAGATTCAAGAAATGTTTAACAAAGACCTAGAAGAATTAAAGAACAAACACCTAGAAGAATTAAAGAACAAACAGAGATGAACAATACAATAATTAAAATGAAAAATACACTAGAAGGAATCAATAGCAGAATAACTAAGGCAGAAGAACGGATAAGCAACTGGGAAGACAGAAGGGTGGAATTCACTGACACGGAACAGAATAAAGAAAAATGAATGAAAAGAAATGAAGACAACCTAAGAGACCTCTGGGACAACATTAAATGCAACAACATTCACATTACAGGGGTCCCAGAAGGAGAAGAGAAAGAGAAAGGACCCAAGAAAATATCTGAAGAGATTATAGTTGAAAACTTCCCTAACATGGGAAAGGAAATAGCCACCCAAGTCCAGGAAGCGCAGAGAGTCCCAGGCAGGATAAACCCAAGGAGAAACACACCGAGACACACAGTAATCAAATTGACAAAAATTAAAGACAAAGCAAAATTATTGAAAGCAACAAGCAAAAAATGACAAATAACATACAAAGGAACACCCATAAGGTTAACAGCTGATTTCTCAGCAGAAACTCTATAAGCCAGAAGGGAGTGGCATGATATATTTAAAGTGATGAAAGGGAAGAACCTACAACCAAGATTACGCTACCCGGCAAGGATATCATTCAGATTCAATGGAGAAACAAAAAGCTTTACAGACAAGCAAAAGCTAAGAGAATTTAGCACCACCAAACCAGCTCTACAACAAATGCTAAAGGAACTTCTCTAAGTGGGAAACACAAGAGAAGAAAACAACCTACAAAAACAAATCCATAACAATTAAGAAAATGGTAATAGGAACAAACATATCGATAACTACCTTAAACATGAATGGATTAAATGCTCCAACCAAAAGACACAGGCTCAATGAATGAATACAAAAACAAGACCAATATATACGCAGTCTACAAGAGACCCACTTCAGACCCAGGGACACACACAGACTAAAAGTGAGGGGATGGAAAAAGATACTCCATGCAAATGGAAATCAAAAGAAAGCTGGAGTAGCAATACTCACATCAGATAAAATAGACCTTAAAATAAAGAATGTTACAAAAGAAAAGAAAGGACACTACAAAATGATCAAGGGATCAATCCAAGAAAAAGATGTAACAACTATAAATATATATGCACCCAACACAGGAGCACCTAAATACATAGGGCGGGCTTCCCTGGTGGCGCAGTGGTTGAGAGTCCGCTTGCCGATGCAGGGGACACGGGTTCGTGCCCTGGTCCGGGAAGATCCCACATGCTGCGGAGCGGCTGGGTCCGTGAGCCATGGCCTCTGAGCCTGCGCTCTGCAACGGGAGAGGCCACAACAGTGAGAGGCCCGCGTACAGCAAAAAATAAATAAATTAAAAAATTAAAAAATAAATAAATACATAGGGCAACTGCTAACAGCTATGAAAGAGGAAACTGACAGTAACCCAACAACAGTGGGGGACTTTAACACCTCACTTACACCAATGGATAGATCATCCACACACAAGCTTTAAATGACACAATAGACCAGATAGATTTAATTGATATTTATAGGACATTTCATCCAAAAACAGCAGATTACACTTTCTTCTCAAATGCACATGGAACATTCTCCAGGATAAATCACATCTTGGGTCACAAATCAAGCCTCAGTAAATTTAAGAAAACTGAAATCATATCAAGCATTTTTTCTGACCACAACGTTATGAGATTAGAAATCAACTGCAGGGAAGAAAACGTAAAAAACACAAACACGTGGAGGCTAAACAATACGTTACTAAATAACCAAGAGATCACTGGAGAAATCAAAGAGGAAATCAAAAGATACCTAGAGACAAATTACAACGAAAACATGATTATCCAAAACCTATGGGATGCAGCAAAAGCAGTTCTAAGAGGGAAGTTTATAGCTATACAAGCCTACCTCAAGAAAAAAGAAAAATCTCAAATAAACAACCTAACTTTACACCTAAAGGAACTAGAAAAAGAAGAACAAACAAAACCCAAAGTTAGTAGAAGGACAGAAATCATAAAGATCAGAGCAGAAATAAATGAAATAGAAACAAAGAAAACAATTGTAAAGATCAATAAAACTAAAAGCTGGTTCTTTGAGGAGATAAACAAAATTGACAAACCATTACCCAGACTCACCAAGAAAAAGAGGGAGAGGACTCAAATCAATAAAGTTAGAAATGAAAAAGGAGAAGTTACAACAGACACTGCAGAAATACAAAGTATCCTAAGAGACGATGACAAGCAACTCTATTCCAATAAAATGGACAAAGTGGAAGAAACGGACAAATTCTGAGAAAGGTATAACCTTCCAAGACTGAAGCAGGAAGAAATAAAATATGAACAGAACAATCACAAGCAATGAAATTGAAACTGTGATTAAAAATCTTCCAACAAACAAAAGTCCAGGACCAGATGGCTTCAGAGGTGAATTCTGTCAAACATTTAGAGAAGAGCTAACACCCTTCGTTCTCAAACTCTTCCCAAAAATTGCAGAGGAAGGAATACTCCCAAACTCATTCTATGAGGCCACCATCACCCTGATACCAAAACCAGACAAAGATACTACAAAAAAAGAAAATTACAGACCAACATCACTGATGAATATGGATGCAAAAATCCTCAACAAAATACTAGCAAACAGACTCCAACAACATATTAAAAGGATCACACACCATGATCAAGTGGGATTTATCCCAGGGATGCAAGGATTCTTCAATATACGCAAATCAATCAATGTGATACACCACACTAACAAATTGAGGAATAAAAACCATATGATCATCTCAATAGATGCAGAAAAAGCTTTTGACAAAATTCAACACCCATTAATGATAAAAACTCTCCAGAAAGTGGGCATAGAGGGAACCTACCTCAACATAATAAAGGCCATATTCAACAAACCCACAGCAAACATCATTCTCAATGGTGAAAAACAAACCATTTCCTCTAAGATCAGGAATGAGACAAGGACGTCCACTCTCACCACTATTATTCAACATAGTTTTGGAAGCCCTAGCCACGGCAACCAGAGAAGGAAAAGAAATAAAAGGAATACAAATTGGAAAAGAAGTAAAACTCACTTTGTAGATGACATGATACTATACATAGAGAATCCTAAAGATGCCACCAGAAAACTACTAGAGCTAATCAATGAATCTGGTAAAGTTGCATGATACAAAATTAGTGCCCAGAAATCTCTTGCATTCTTATACACTAATGATGAAACATCTGAACGAGAAATTAAGCAAACACTCCCATTTACCATTGCAACAAAAAGAGTAAAATACCTAGGAATAAACCTGCCTAGGGAGAAAAAAGACCTGTACGCAGAGAACTATAAGACACTGATGAAAGAAATTAAAGAGGATACAAACAGATGGAGAAATATTCCATGTTCTTGGATTGGAAGAATCAATACTGTGAAAATGAATATACTACCCAAAGCAATCTACAGATTCAATGCAATCCCGATCAAATTACCAATGGCATTTTTTACAGAACTAGAACAAAAAATCTTAAAATTTGTATGGAGACACAAAAGACCCTGAATAGCCAAAGCAGTCTTGAGGAGCTGGAGGAATCAGACTCCTTGACTTCTGACTATACTACAAAGCTACATCAATCAAGACAACATGGTACTGGCCCAAAAACAGAAATATAGATCAATGGAACAGGATAGAAAGCCCAGAGATAAACCCACACACCTATGGTTAAGTAATCTATGACAAAGTAAGCAAGGATATACAATGGAGAAAAGACACTCTCTTCAGTAAGTGGTGCTGGGAACATTGGACAGCTACATGTAAAAGAATGAAATTAGAACACTCCCTAACACCATACACAAAAATACACTCAAAATGTATTAGAGACCTAAATGTAACACTTCTCCAAGAAGACATACAGATGGCCAAGAAGCACATGAAAAGCTGCTCAACATCACTAATTATCAGAGAAATGCAAATCAAAACTACAATGAGGGAGGGGGGACCTTGAAGATGGCGGAAGAGTAAGATGCGGAGATCACCTTCCTCCCCACAGATACACCAGAAATACATCTACACGTGGAACAACTCCTACAGAACACCTACTGAAGGCTGGCAGAAGACCTCAGACCTCCCAAAAGGCAAGAAACTCCCCATGTACCTGGGTAGGGCAAAAGAAAAAAAAAAGAAAAAACAGAGACAAAAGAATAGGGACGGCACCTGCACCAGTGGGAGGGAGCTGTGAAGGAGGAAAAGTTTCCACACACTAGGAAGCCCCTTCGCGGGCGGAGACTGCGGGAGGCGGAGGGGGGAGCTTCGAAGCCGCGGAGGAGTGCACAGCAACGGGTGCGGAGGGCAAAGCGGGGAGATTCCCGCACAGAGGATCAGTGCCGACAGGCACTCACCAGCCCGAGGGGCTTGTCTGCTCACCTGCCGGGGCGGGCGGGGCTTCGAGCTGACGTTCTGAGGCTCGGGTTTCGGTTTCGGACGGAGCGCAGGGAGAGGACTGGGGTTGGCGGCTTGAACATAGCCTGAAGGGGTTAGTGCACCATGGCGAGTTGGGGGGGGGGGGAGTCTGCACCTGCCGAAGAGGCAAGAGACTTTTTCTTCCCTCTTTGTTTCCTGGTGCGTGAGGAGAGGGGTTTAAGAACGCTGCTTAAAGGTACTCCAGAGACGGGCGTGAGCCGCGGCTAAAAGCGCGGACCCCAGAGACGGGTGGGAGACGCTAAGGCTGCTGCTGCCGCCACCAAGGGGCCTGTGTGCGAGCACAGGTCACTCTCCACACCCCTCTTCCGCGGAGCCTGTGCAGCCCGCCACTGCCAGGTTCCCGGGATCCAGGGACAACTTCCCCGGGAGAACGCACGGCGGGCCTCAGGCTGGTGCAAAGTCACGCCGGCCTTTGCCGCCGCAGGCCCGCCCCGCACTCCGTGCCCCTCCCTCCCCCGGGCCTGAGTGAGCCAGAGCCCCCGAATCAGCGGCTCCTTTAACCCCGTCCTGTCTGGGCAAAAAACAGACGCCCTCCAGCGACCGACACGCAGAGGCAGGGCCAAATCCAAAGCTGAGCCCCTGTGAGCTGTGAGAACAAAGAAGAGAAAGGGAAATCTCTCCCAGCAGCCTCAGAAGCAGCGGATTAAAGCTCCACAATCAACTTGATATACCCTGCATCTGTGGAATACCTGAATAGACAACCAATCATCCCAAATTAAGGAAGTGGACTTTAGTAGCAAGATCTATGATTTTTTTCCCTTTTCCTCTTTTTGTGAATGTGTATGTGTATGCTTCTGTGTGAGATCTTGTCTGTACAGTCTTGCTTCCACCATTTGTCCTAGGGTTCTATCCGTCCATGGTTTTTTTTTAAATTTTTTTCTTAATAATTAATTTTAATAACGTTATTATACTTTACCTTCTTTCTTTCTTTCTTTCTTTTTCTTTCTTTCTTTCTTTCCTTCCTTCCTTCCCTCTTTTAGACAACGAATCATCCCAAATTGAGGAGGTGGTCTCTGACAGCAAGATTTATGATTTTTCCCCCTTTACCTCTTTTAGTGAGGGTGTATGTGTATGCTTCTGTGTAAGATTTTGTCTGTATAGCTTTGCTTCCAACATTTGTCCTAAGGTTCTATCCGTCCCTTTTTTTTTTCTAAATAAGAATTTTTTAATTCAATAACTTTATTATACTTTATTTTATTTTTACTGTATCTTCTTTCTTTCTGTCTTTTTTCCTTCTTTCCCTGCTTCCTTCCTTCCTCCCTCCCTCTCTCCCTCCTTTCTTTCCTTTCTGCCTTCTTTCCTTCTTTGCTTCTTTCTTTCTTTCTTTCTTCCTTCCTTCCTTCCTTCCCTCCTTTCCTTCGTTCTTTCCTCATACTTCTACTAATTCCCTCTACTTTTTCTCCCTTTTATTCTGAGCCGTGTGGATGAAAGGCTCTTGGTGCTCCAGCCAGGAGTCAGGGCTCTGTCTCTGAGGTAGGAGAGCCAACGTCAGGACACTGGTCAACAAGAGACCTCCCAGCTCCACATAATATCAAATGGCGAAAATCTCCCAGAGACCTCCATCTTAACACCAGCACCCAGCTTCACTCAACGACCAGCAAGCCACAGTGCTGGACAACCTATGCCAAACAACTAGCAAAACAGGAACACAACCCCACCCATTAGCAGAGAGGCTGCCTAAAATCATAATAAGGCCACAGACACCCCAAAACACACCACCAGACGTGAACCTGCCCACTAGAGAGACAAGATCCAGCCTCATCCACCAGAACACAGGCACTAGTCCCCTCCACCAGGAAGCCTACACAACCCACTGAACCAACCTTAGCCACTGGAGACAGACATCAAAAACAGCGGGAACTACGAACCTGCAGTCTGCAAAAAGGAGACCCCAAACACAGTAACATAAGCAAAATGAGAAGACAGAAAAACACACAGCAGATAAAGGAGCAAGATAAAAATGCACCAGACCTAACAAATGAAGAGGAAATAGGCAGTCTACCTGAAAAAGAATTCAGAATAATGATAGTAAGGATGATCCGAAATCTTGGAAATAGAATGGACAAAATGCAAGAAACAGTTAACAAGGACCTAGAAGAAACAAAGATGAAACAAGCAATGATGAACACCACAATAAATGAAATTAAAAGTACTCTAGATGGGATCAATAGCAGAATAACTGAGGCAGAAGAACGGATAAGTGACCTGGAAGATAAAATAGTGGAAATAACTACTGCAGAGCAGAATAAAGAAAAAAGAATGAAAAGAACTGAGGACAGTCTCAGAGACCTCTGGGACAACATTAAACGCACCAACATTCGAATTATAGGGGTTCCAGAAGAAGAAGAGAAAAAGAAAGGGACTGAGAAAATATTTGAAGAGATTATAGTTGAAAACTCCCTAATATGGGAAAGGAAATAGTTAATCAAGTCCAGGAAGCACAGAGAGTCCCATACAGGATAAATCCAAGGAGAAATACGCCAAGACACATATTAATCAAACTGTCAAAAATTAAATACAAAGAAAGCATATTAAAAGCAGCAAGGGAAAAACAACAAATAACACATAAGGGAATCCCCATAAGGTTAACAGCTGATCTCTCAGCAGAAACCCTACAAGCCAGAAGGGAGTGGCAGGACATACTGAAAGTGATGAAGGAGAAAAACCTGCAGCCAAGACTACTCTACCCAGCAAGGATCTCATTCAGATTTGATGGAGAAATTAAAACCTTTACAGAGGAGCAAAAGCTGAGAGTGTTCAGCACCACCAAACCAGCTTTACAACAACAAATGCTAAAGGATCTTCTCTAGGCAAGAAACACAAGAGAAGGAAAAGACCTATAATAACGAACCCAAAACAATTTAGAAAATGGGAATAGGAACATACATATCGAATTACCTTAAATGTAAATGGACTAAATGCTCCCACCAAAAGATACAGATTAGCTGAATGGATACAAAAACAAGACCCTTATATATGCTGTCTACAAGAGACCCACTTCAGACCTAGGGACACATACAAACTGAAAGTAAGGGGATGGAAAAAGATATTTCATGCAAATGGAAACCAAAAGAAAGCTGGAGTAGCAATACTCATATCAGACAAAATAGACTTTAAAATAAGGACTATTAAAAGAGACAAAGAAGGACACTACATAATGATCAAGGGATCGATCCAAGAAGAAGATATAACAATTGTAAATATTTATGCACCCAACATAGGAGCACCTCAATACATAAGGCAAATACTAACAGCCATAAAAGGGGAAATCGACAGTAACACATTCATAGTAGGGGACTTAAACACCCCACTTTCACCCATGGACAGATCATCCAAAATGAAAATAAATAAGGAAACACAAGCTTTAAATAATACATTAAACAAGATGGACTTAATTGATATTTGTAGGACACACCATCCAAAAACAACAGAATACACATTTTTCTCAAGTGCTCATGGAACATTCTCCAGGATAGATCACATCTTGGGTCACAAATCAAGCCTTGGTAAATTTAAGAAAATTGAAATTGTATCAAGTATCTTTTCTGACCACAATGCCATGAGACTAGATATCAATTACAGGAAAAGATCTGTAAAAACACAAACACATGGAGGCTAAACAATACACTACTTAATAACGAAGTGATCACTGAAGAAATCAAAGAGGAAATAAAAAAATACCTAGAAACAAATGACAATGGAGACACAACGACCCAAAACCTATGGGATGCAGCAAAAGCAGTTCTAAGGGGGAAGTTTATAGCAATACAAGCCCACCTTAAGAAGCAGGAAACATCTCGAATAAACAACCTAACCTTGCACCTCAAGCGATTAGAGAAAGAAGAACAAAAAAACCCCAAAGCTAACAGAAGGAAAGAAATCATAAAAATCAGATCAGAAATAAATGAAAAAGAAATGAAGGAAACAATAGCAAAGATCAATAAAACTAAAAGCTGGTTCTTTGAGAAGATAAACAAAATAGATAAACCACTAGCGAAACTCATCAAGAAAAAAAGGGAGAAGACTCAAATCAATAGAATTAGAAATGAAAAAGGAGAGGTAACAACTGACACTGCAGAAATAAAAAAGATCGTGAGAGATTACTACAAGCACCTCTATGCCAATAAAATGGACAATCTGGAAGAAATGGACAAATTCTTAGAAATGCACAACCTGCCAAGACTGAATCAGGAAGAAATAGAAAATATGAACAGACCAATCACAAGCACTGAAATTGAAACTGTGATTAAAAATCTTCCAACAAACAAAAGCCCAGGACCAGATAGCTTCACAGGTGAATTCTACCAAACATTTAGAGAAGAGTTAACACCTACCCTTTCAAACTATTGCAAAAAACTGCAGAGGAAGGAATGTTTCCCAACTCATGCTACAAGGCCAGCATCACCCTGATACCAAAACCAAACAAAGATATCACAAAACAATAATGTTACAGACCAATATCACCGATGAACACAGATGCAAAAATTCTCAACAAAATATTAGGAAACCGAATCCAACAGTACATTGAAAAGATCATATACCATGATCAAGTGGCATTTATCCCAGGGAGGCAAGGATTTTTCAATACCCACAAATCAATCAATGTGATACATCACATTAACAAACTGAAGAATAAAAACGATATGATCACCTCAATAGATGCAGAAAAAGCTTCTGACAAAATGCAACATCTATTTATGATTGAAAAAAAAACTCCAGAAAGTGGGTATAGAGGAAACATACCTCAACATTTCCTCTAAGATCAGGAACAAGACAAGGATGCCTGCTCTCTCCACTTTTATCCAACATAGTTTTGGAAGTCCTAGCCACAAGAAAGAGATAAGAAAAAGAAATAAAGGGAATCGAAATTAAAAGGGAAGAAGTAAAACTGTCACTGTTTACAGATAACATGACACTTCAGACATAGAAATTACCAAGATGCCTACTAGAGCTCATTAATGAATTCAATAAAGCTACAGGATACAAAATTAATATACACAAATCTGTTGCATTTCTATCCACTAACAATGAACTGTCAGAAAGAGATATTAAGGAGACAATCCCATTTACAATAGCATCAAAAAGAATTTAAAACCTAGGAATAAACCTGAGGTAAAAGACCTGTACTCAGAAAACTATAAGACGCTAATGAAAGAAACATAAGATGACACAAACAGATGGAAAGATATACCATATTCATGGGTTGGAATAATTAATATTGTTAAAAGGACCATACTACCCAAGGCAATCTACAAATTCAATCAAATCCCTATCAAAATACAAATGGCATTTTTCACAGAACTAGATCAAATAATTTAAAAATTGTATAGAAACAAAAAAGACCCTAAATAGCCAAAACAATCTTGAGAAAGAAAAACAGAGCTGGAGGAATCACATCCCTGACTTCAGACTATACTACAAAGCTACAGTAATCAAAGTAGTATGGTACTGGCACAAAAGAGACATAGATCAACGGAACAGAATACAGAGCCCAGAAATAAACCCACATACTTACGGTCAAATAATCTATGGCAAAAGAGGCAAGAATATACAATGGGGAAAAGACAGTCTTTTCAATAATTGGCACTGAGAAAACTGGACAACTACATGTAAATGAATGAAATTAGAACATTTTCTAACATCATATACAAAAATAAACCCCAAATGGATTAAAGACCTAAATGTAAGACTTGAAACCATAAAACCCGTAGAAGAAAACACTGACGGAATACTCTTTGACATAAATTGTAGCAATATTTTTTTGAATCTGTCCCCTAAGGCAAAGGAAACAAAAGCAAAAACAAACAATTGGGACCTGATTAAATGTAAAAGCTTTTGCACAGCAAAGGAAAACATCAACAAAATGAAAAGACAACCTACCGAATGGAAGAAAATATTTGCAAATAATATGACCTATAAGGGGTTAATATCCAAAATATATAGACAGCTCATACAGCTCAACATTTTAAAACACCCAATTAAAGAATGCAGAAGACATGAATAGACATTTCTTCCATAGAAGATACACAGATGGCCAACAGGCACATAAAAAAATTCTCAACTGAGAGAAATGTAAATAAAAACCACAATGAGATATCACCTCACACCTGTCAGAATGGCTATCATCAAAAAGAACACAAATAATAAATGCTGGCAAGGAAGTGGAGAAAAGGGAACCCTCATACACTGTTGGTGAGAACGTAGATTGGTGCAGCTACTGTCGAAACAGTTGGGAGGTTGCTCAAAAACTAAAACAGGGGCTTCCCTGGTGGCGCAGTGGTTAAGACTCCATGCTCCCAATACAGGGGGGTCGGTTTCGATCCCTGGTCAGGGAACTAGCTCCCACATGCATGCCACAACTAAGAAGCCCATCTGCCACAACTAAGGAGCACACGGGCCGCACCTAAGGAGCTGGTGAGCAGCAACTAAGGAGACTGCCTGCTGCAACTAAGACCTGGTGCAATCAAATGAATAAATAAATAAATAAATATTTTTGCAAAAACCTTAGAACTATCATATGATCCATCAACTACACTCCTGGGTATATATCCAAATAAAACTAAAATGCTAATTCAAAAAGATACATGCACCCCAATGTTCATAGCAGCATTGTTTACAATAGCCAAGATATAGAAGCAACCTAAGTGTCCATCAACAGATGAATGGATAAAGAAGACGTGGTATATATACAATGGAATAATATTCAGCCTTAAAAAAGGATGAGATTTTGGACTTCCCTGGTGGCCCAGTGGTTGGGAGTCCACCTGCCAATGCAGGGGACGCAGGTTCGTGCCCCGGTCCAGGAGGATCCCACATGCCGCGGAGCGGCTGGGCCCGTGGGCCATGGTTGCTGAGACTGCGTGTCTGGGGCCTGTGCTCCACAACAGGAGAGGCCGCAACAGTGAGAGGCCCACGTACCGCAAAAAAAAAAAAAAAAAAAAAAAGGATGAAATTTTGCCATTTGCAACAACATGGATGGACCTGGAGGGTATTATGCTTAGTGAAATAAATCAGACACAGAAAGACAAATACTGCATGTTATCACTTATATGTAGACTCTAAAAAACAAAACAAACTAGTGATTATAATAAAAAAGAGACTTACAGATATAGAAAATAAACTAGTGGTTACCAGTGGGGAGAGGGAATATGGAGAGGCAATATAGGGGTACGGGATTAAGAGGTACAAACTACCATATGTAAAATAAATAAGCTACAAGTATATACAGTGCAGCACAGGGATTATAGCCAATATTTTATAACTATAAGTGCAGTGTCCTCTAAAAAATTTTGAATCATTGAGACTGGTTCAAGTTGGTGGAGTAGAAGGACGTGTGCTCACTCCCTCTTGTGAGAGAACCGATCACAACCAACTGCTGAATAATCATCAACAGGAAGACACTGGAACGCACCAAAAAAGATACCCCACATCCACAGACAAAGGAGAAGCCACAATGAGACGGTAGGAGGGGTACAACCACAATAAAATCAAATCCCAAAACTGCTGCGTGAGTGACTCACAAACTGGAGAACACATATACCACAGAAGTCCACCCACTGAAGTGAAGATTCTGAGCCCCACGTCAGGTTTCCCAACCTGGGGTCGGGCAACAGGAGGAGGAATTCCTAGAGAATCAGGCTTTGAAGGCTAGCGGGATTTGATTGCAGGACTTTGGCTGGACTGGGGGAAACAGACTCCACTCTTGGAGGGCACACACAAAGTAGTACGTGCATCGGGACCCGGGGGAAGGAGCAGTGACCCCACAGGAGACTGAACGAGACTTACCTGCTAGTGCTGGAGGGTCTCCTGCAGAGGCAGGGAGTGGCTGTGGCTCACTGTGGGGACAAGGAAACTGGCAGCAGAAGTTCTGGGAAGTACTCCTTGGCATGAGCCCTCCCAAAGTCTGCCATTAGCCGCATCAAAGAACCGGGTAGGCTCCAGTACTGGGTCGCCTCAGGCCAAACAACCAACAGGGAGGGAACCCAGGCCAACCCATCAGATTAAAGTTTTACTGAGCTCTGCCCACCAGAGCAACACCCACCTCTAACCACCACCAGTCCCTCCCATCAGGAAACTTGCATAAGCCTGTTAGATAGCCTCATCCAACAGCCGGCAAACAGCAGAAGCAAGAAGAACAACAAATCTGCAGCCTCTGGAAGAAAAACCACATTCACAGAAAGATAGACAAGATGAAAAGGCAAAGGACTTTGTACCAAATGAAGGAACAAGATAAAACCCCAGAAAACCAACTAAATGAAGTGGAGATACGCAACCTTCCAGAAAAAGAATTCAGAATAATGATAGTGAAGATGATCCAGGACCTCGGATAAAGAATGGAGGCAAAGATCGAGAAGATTCAAGAAATGTTTAACAAAGACCTAGAAGAATTAAAGAACAAACACCTAGAAGAATTAAAGAACAAACAGAGATGAACAATACAATAATTAAAATGAAAAATACACTAGAAGGAATCAATAGCAGAATAACTAAGGCAGAAGAACGGATAAGCAACTGGGAAGACAGAAGGGTGGAATTCACTGACACGGAACAGAATAAAGAAAAATGAATGAAAAGAAATGAAGACAACCTAAGAGACCTCTGGGACAACATTAAATGCAACAACATTCACATTACAGGGGTCCCAGAAGGAGAAGAGAAAGAGAAAGGACCCAAGAAAATATCTGAAGAGATTATAGTTGAAAACTTCCCTAACATGGGAAAGGAAATAGCCACCCAAGTCCAGGAAGCGCAGAGAGTCCCAGGCAGGATAAACCCAAGGAGAAACACACCGAGACACACAGTAATCAAATTGACAAAAATTAAAGACAAAGCAAAATTATTGAAAGCAACAAGCAAAAAATGACAAATAACATACAAAGGAACACCCATAAGGTTAACAGCTGATTTCTCAGCAGAAACTCTATAAGCCAGAAGGGAGTGGCATGATATATTTAAAGTGATGAAAGGGAAGAACCTACAACCAAGATTACGCTACCCGGCAAGGATATCATTCAGATTCAATGGAGAAACAAAAAGCTTTACAGACAAGCAAAAGCTAAGAGAATTTAGCACCACCAAACCAGCTCTACAACAAATGCTAAAGGAACTTCTCTAAGTGGGAAACACAAGAGAAGAAAACAACCTACAAAAACAAATCCATAACAATTAAGAAAATGGTAATAGGAACAAACATATCGATAACTACCTTAAACATGAATGGATTAAATGCTCCAACCAAAAGACACAGGCTCAATGAATGAATACAAAAACAAGACCAATATATACGCAGTCTACAAGAGACCCACTTCAGACCCAGGGACACACACAGACTAAAAGTGAGGGGATGGAAAAAGATACTCCATGCAAATGGAAATCAAAAGAAAGCTGGAGTAGCAATACTCACATCAGATAAAATAGACCTTAAAATAAAGAATGTTACAAAAGAAAAGAAAGGACACTACAAAATGATCAAGGGATCAATCCAAGAAAAAGATGTAACAACTATAAATATATATGCACCCAACACAGGAGCACCTAAATACATAGGGCGGGCTTCCCTGGTGGCGCAGTGGTTGAGAGTCCGCTTGCCGATGCAGGGGACACGGGTTCGTGCCCTGGTCCGGGAAGATCCCACATGCTGCGGAGCGGCTGGGTCCGTGAGCCATGGCCTCTGAGCCTGCGCTCTGCAACGGGAGAGGCCACAACAGTGAGAGGCCCGCGTACAGCAAAAAATAAATAAATTAAAAAATTAAAAAATAAATAAATACATAGGGCAACTGCTAACAGCTATGAAAGAGGAAACTGACAGTAACCCAACAACAGTGGGGGACTTTAACACCTCACTTACACCAATGGATAGATCATCCACACACAAGCTTTAAATGACACAATAGACCAGATAGATTTAATTGATATTTATAGGACATTTCATCCAAAAACAGCAGATTACACTTTCTTCTCAAATGCACATGGAACATTCTCCAGGATAAATCACATCTTGGGTCACAAATCAAGCCTCAGTAAATTTAAGAAAACTGAAATCATATCAAGCATTTTTTCTGACCACAACGTTATGAGATTAGAAATCAACTGCAGGGAAGAAAACGTAAAAAACACAAACACGTGGAGGCTAAACAATACGTTACTAAATAACCAAGAGATCACTGGAGAAATCAAAGAGGAAATCAAAAGATACCTAGAGACAAATTACAACGAAAACATGATTATCCAAAACCTATGGGATGCAGCAAAAGCAGTTCTAAGAGGGAAGTTTATAGCTATACAAGCCTACCTCAAGAAAAAAGAAAAATCTCAAATAAACAACCTAACTTTACACCTAAAGGAACTAGAAAAAGAAGAACAAACAAAACCCAAAGTTAGTAGAAGGACAGAAATCATAAAGATCAGAGCAGAAATAAATGAAATAGAAACAAAGAAAACAATTGTAAAGATCAATAAAACTAAAAGCTGGTTCTTTGAGGAGATAAACAAAATTGACAAACCATTACCCAGACTCACCAAGAAAAAGAGGGAGAGGACTCAAATCAATAAAGTTAGAAATGAAAAAGGAGAAGTTACAACAGACACTGCAGAAATACAAAGTATCCTAAGAGACGATGACAAGCAACTCTATTCCAATAAAATGGACAAAGTGGAAGAAACGGACAAATTCTGAGAAAGGTATAACCTTCCAAGACTGAAGCAGGAAGAAATAAAATATGAACAGAACAATCACAAGCACTGAAATTGAAACTGTGATTAAAAATCTTCCAACAAACAGAAGCCCAGGACCAGATGGCTTCACAGGAGAATTCTATCAAACATTTAGAGAAGAGCTAACACCTATCCTTCTCAAACTCTTCCAAAATATAGCAGAGGGAGGAACACTCCCAAATTCCTTCTACGAGGCCACCATCACCTTGATACCAAAACCAGACAAGGATGTCACAAAGAAAGAAAACTACAGGCCAATATCACTGATGAACATAGATGCAAAAATCCTCAACAAAATACTAGCAAACAGAATCCAACAGCACATTAAAAGGATCATACACCATGATGAAGTGGGGTTTATTCCAGGAATGCAAGGATTCTTCAATATATGCAAATCTATCAATGTGATAAACCATATTAACAAATTGAAGGAGAAAAACCATATGATCATCTCAATAGATGCAGAGAAAGCTTTTGACAAAATTCAACACCCATTTATGATAAAAACCCTGCAGAAAGTAGGCATAGAGGGAACTTTCCTCAACATAATAAAGGCCATATATGACAAGCCCACAGCAAACATCATCCTCAATGGTGAAAAACTGAAAGCATTTGCACTAAGATCAGGAACAAGACAAGGTTGCCCCCTCTCACCACTCTTATTCAACATAGTTTTGGAAGTTTTAGCCACAGCAATCAGAGAAGAAAAGGAAATAAAAGGAATCCAAATCGGAAAAGAAGAAGTAAAGCTGTCACTGTTTGCAGATGACATGATCCTATACATAGAGAATCCTAAAGATGCTACCAGAAAAATACTAGAGCTAATCAATGAATTTGGTAAAGTGGCAGGATACAAAATTAATGCACAGAAATCTCTGGCATTCCTATATACTAATGATGAAAAATCTGAAAGTGAAATCAAGAAAACACTCCCATTTACCACTGCAACAGAAAAGTAAAAATATCTAGGAATAAACCTACCTAAGGAGACAAAAGACCTGTATGCAGAAAATTATAAGACACTGATGAAAGAAATTAAAGATGATACAAATAGATGGAGAGATATACCATGTTCTTGGATTGGAAGAATCAACATTGTGAAAATGACTCTACTACCCAAAACAATCTATAGATTCAATGCAATCCCTATCAAACTACCACTGGCATTTTTCACAGAACTAGAACAAAAAATCTCGCAATTTGTATGGAAACACAAAAGACCCCGAATAGCCAAAGCAATCTTGAGAACGAAAAAAGGAACTGGAGGAATCAGGCTCCCTGACTTCAGACTATACTACAAAGCTACAGTAATCAAGACAGTATGGTACTGGCACAAAAACAGAAAGATAGATCAATGGAACAGGATAGAAAGCCCAGAGATAAACCCACGCACATATGGACACCTTATCTTTGATAAAGGTGGCAGGAATGTACAGTGGAGAAAGGACAGCCTCTTCAATAAGTGGTGCTGGGAAAACTGGACAGGTATATGTAAAAGTATGAGATTAGATCACTCCCTAACACCATACACAAAAATAAGCTCAAAATGGATTAAAGACCTAAATGTAAGTCCAGAAACTATCAAACTCTTAGAGGAAAACATAGGCAGGACACTCTATGACATAAATCACAGCAAGATCCTTTCCGACCCACCTCCTAGAGTAATGGAAATAAAAACGAAAATAAACAAATGGGACCTAATGAAACTTCAAAGGTTTTGCACAGCAAAGGAAACCATAAACAAGACCAAAAGACAACCCTCAGAATGGGAGAAAATATTTGCAAATGAAGCAACAGACAAAGGATTAATCTCCAAAATTTACAAGCAGCTCATGCAGCTCAATAACAAAAAAACAAACAAACAACCCAATCCAAAAATGGGCAGAAGACCTAAGTAGACACTTCTCCAAAGATGATATACAGACTGCCAACAAACACATGAAAGAATGCTCAACATCATTAATCATTAGAGAAATGCAAATCAAAACTACAATGAGATATCATCTCACACCAGTCAGAATGGCCATCATCAAAAAATCTAGAAACAATAAATGCTGGAGAGGGTGTGGAGAAAAGGGAACACTCTTGCACTGCTGGTGGGAATGTGAATTGGTTCAGCCACTATGGAGAACAGTATGGAGGTTCCTTAAAAACCTACAAATAGAACTACCATATGACCCAGCAATCCCACTACTGGGCATATACCCTGAGAAAACCAAAATTCAAAAAGAGTCATGTACCAAAATGTTCATTGCAGCTCTACTTACAATAGCCCAGAGATGGAAACAACCTAAGTGCCCATCATCAGATGAATGGATAAATAAGATGTGGCACATATATACAATGGAATATTACTCAGCCATAAAAAGAAACGAAATTGAGCTATTTGTAATGAGGTGGATAGACCTAGAGTCTGTCATACAGAGTGAAGTAAGTCAGAAAGAAAAAGACAAATACCATATGCTAACACATATATATGGAATTTAAGAAAAAAAAATTTCATGAAGAACCTAGGGGTAAGGCAGGAATAAAGACGCAGACCTACTAGAGAACGGACTTGAGGTTATGGGGAGGGGGAAGGGTGAGCTGTGACAGGGCGAGAGAGAGTCATGAACATATACACATTAACAAACGTAGTAAGGTAGATAGCTAGTGGGAAGTAGCCGAATGGCACAGGGATATTGGCTCGGTGCTTTGTGACAGCCTGGAGGGGTGGGATAGGGAGGGCGGGAGGGAGGGAGATGCAAGAGGGAAGACATATGGGAACATATGTAGATGTATAACTGATTCACTTTGTTATAAAGCAGAAACTAACACACCATTGTAAAGCAACTATACCCCAATAAAGATGTTAAAAAAACAAAACAAAACTACAATGAGGTATCACCTCACACCAGTTAGAATGGGCATCATCAGAAAATCTACACACAATAAATGCTGGAGAGGGTGTGGAGAAAAGGGAATCCTCTTGCACTGTTGGTGGGAATGTAAATTCATACAGCCACTATGGAGAACAGTATGGAGGTTCCTTAAAAAACTAAAAATAGAATTACCATGTGACCCAGCAATCCCACTACTGGGCATGTACCCAGAGAAAACCATAGTTCAAAATGACACATGCACCCCAATATTCACTGCAGCACTATTTACTATAGCCAGGTCATGGAAGCAACCTAAATGCCCATCAACAGATGAATGGGTAAAGAAGATGTGGTACATATATACAATGGAATAGTACTCAGCCATAAAAAGGAACGAAATTGGGTCGTTTGTAGAGATGTGGAAGAATCTAGAGACTGTCATACAGAGTGAAGTAAGTCAGAAAGAGAAAGACATATATCGTATATTAATGCATATATATGGAACCTGGAAAAATGGTATAGATGAACCAGTTTGCAGGGCAGAAATAAGAGACACAGATGTAGAGAACAAACATATGGACACCAAGGGGGGAAAGTGGTGGGGTCATGGTGGTGGTGTGATGAATTGGGAGATTGGCATGGACACATATAAACTAATATGTATAAAATGGATAACTAATAAGAACCTGCTGTGTAAAAAAATAAAATTCAAAAAAAATTTTGAATCATTATGGTGTACACCTGAAACAAATATAATATTGTAAATCAACTGTACCTCAATAAAAATAAATAAATTAAATGTTTTATATTTCACTCTGTCCTAAAATATAGTTAGCTGGGTTTAGAATTCTAAATTAATAGTAGGTTTCCTTAAGCATGTTCATGCTACTTCTAGTGACATTTCATCTGATATTTATTGATGCTCATAAGAAATCTGTTGTAAGTCTACTTTTTGTTTCTTTGCAGGCAAAATATAAAGAGGTTTATAATATTCTCTGTAGAACCACACTGCCTAGTTTCAAATCCAGTTCCGCCAACAACCTATATTAGTTGTGTCTTTTATGATGCTCTGACATCTTGGGGCCTTGAGGACCCAGGAGGTGACTTCCCCTTCCAGGGTTACCTAATTCTTAGAAACTGTGAAGAATTTTGCTTCTAAGCACACCTTTCACAGGCAAACCCACCAATCCTTAGTCTCTACTCTGCAATGCCTCCTTTATTTATCATACACCATGCCAATATTCCCCTTACCCTGAATCAACCCAGGGCCAGGTATCAGACAACTAGGGACCTCCCGTACAGCCCAGAGGCTGCCAAAATTATTCAATCTATCCAACCCTAAACTTGTTCAGCTTATCTATCCTGTCTTATCCATTCCTTCCCATGAAAATCACAACAAAGGCTCTTGCCCATGGTTTCCCTCTAACTCCTTCTACACCGGGGAACCCTAATGTTTCCCCAGGTGGCTGTGCACGGCATGGCACATCCCTCCTCTTGGAAACAACACTAAACTCTTCTTTCAAGGCAGCTGTCTTTGTGTCACCTTACCATCCATGATTAAAAAGAAATCCTGAGTACATTTTAAAACACAACTAGACATATGATTATGGACTAACTAACCTCTCTGTGCCTCACTTTCCTCATCTACAAAATGGCAGTAGCAATAGGACTACTTTAAAGGGTTATTATAAATATTATATGAGTTGATACATGTAAAACACACAGAATAGTGTCTATTCCAAGTTAAGTGCTCAATAAATTTTATCATTATCATGATTATTTTATTTCATCCACCAGTTTTAAGATCTTTTATTTCTGATGTTCTTAAATGTCCCTATTTTATGGGTGTTTTACATATACTGCTCAGGATTTGGTGTGCTCCATTCTATTTTTTCCTTCTGGTACTCCTATTAGATGTATGTTAGACTTTCTTACTCTATACTCCAAATATCAGTTTCTTCCATATTTTCTACCTTTTTCTGTCCCTGACATGCATTATGGATTGTTTCCTCAAATCTATCTTCCAATTCATCCTTTATTTAGCTGTATTTAGCTTGCCATTCAATCTATCTACTGATTATTTCAGTTACTTTTATTTCTAAAACTTCTATTTGGCTTACTTTCACACTTGTCTGCTCTTTTTACACACTATTCTGTTTCTGTCTTAAATTATGACAGATTGTAAAAATGGCCACAAGTTATTCCTTTTCCTGTGTGAATGTTCCTTGCTAGTGCCTTCCCATACTGACTAGGGACTGGCCTTACAACTGACTTTGGCCATAAGACAACAGAAACATGATGCAGGCAGAGACTTGAGAAGCACTTGCACACTGAGGCTTCTGTCTTTGCTGCTCTTGGGAACTGTGTGACCTCCACCATGAAAAGATGCCCAGCTTACTCTGCTGAATGAAAAGAGAAATGCTGCCGAATATCCCCATTTGCCCAAACACCAGTACAAACTGACAGCCAGCACCAGCTGACAGGCGTATGAGGTAATCTCTAGCTAACTAGCCCCTAGCTGACCCTACAAAACCCATATTCAACCCTTAGACTTATAAGCAATAATAAAATGGTTGTTTTAGTAAACTGAGCTTTGGAATAGTTTACAGTGCAGCAAAAAGCTAGCTGGTACATGTGGTTTCTAAACCTTCCTTTACAGTTGAAACATACTTATTTTAAAGTTTGTCTGTTGGACCACTATTTCTAATAATTAGGGCTGGCTATCTTTCACAGTGGTTTGTCTATATGCTTTGTAATCTTTGATTGAGAGCTCATCTTCAGTGGGAATATTTTCTGTGGGAGTCCTATGTGCTCTGGGTCAACTGTGCACACAGCAGTTTTAAACTTTCTTGGTCAAAGTATGACAGGTATTACAAATTTCTGGATATCTCAACCTGGGTTCCCAGCACTATGAGGACAGTGTGAATTCAAACCCCACAACCATACGTGGTTTTAATCAGAGTTCCAATTTCCACTCTTTAATGCTCTTGGTAAAAGAAAGTTTTCATGCTGCTTCTATAGTCTAATGGAAAAAATCTGCTAGTCCCTATTTCCTTGAATGTGTACACCTTCAAGACAATCACCTTTAAGCTAGGCTGACTTTAACTCTGTTGCACATAAGGTCCAAGTAATTAAGGTCTCTTATCAGTTTCTGATAACCCAATAACTTGCTTCAAGCTTTCCCTCAGTGCTACAACTTTTCCTGAGTTTCCTCTTCTCTTCCTTCTCACAATTCCAAGTTCTTTCACTGCATCCTAACTAAAAAGTTTCATGTGTATGGAAGGAGCAGAGGATGCTGCCTGGAAGTAAAAGTAACTTCTTAAATCTGAGCACGTTATTCCCCTGCTTCAAATCTTTCAGTAATTCCCCATTGCCCACATCAGTGTTTCTTAATATCTAGAAAATTAGTGGTCCTAAGTTGTCTATCAAGAGTGCTACAGGTTTGCCTCTCAGTTTCAGAGGAAGAAGTGATAAAATAATTTTTTTTTTTTTTTGGCTGCATTGGGTCTTCGCTGCTATGCATGTGCTTTCTCTGGTTGCAGCGAGCAGGGGTTACTCTTTGTTGCGGTGTGCAGGTTTCTCACTGTGGTGGCTTCTCTTGTTGCACAGCACAAGCTCTAGGCATGCAGGCTCAGCAGTTGCGGCACACAGGCCCTAGAGCACGCGGGCTTTAGTAGTTGTGGCATGTGGGCTCAGTATTTGTGGCACACAGGCTTTAGTAGTTGTGGCACACAGGCTCAGTAGTTGTGGCTCGCAGGCTCTAGAGCGCAGGCTCAGTAGTTGTGGCACCTGGACCTAGTTGCTCCGTGGTGTGTGGGATCTTGCCAGACCAGGGATTGAACCCATGTCCCCTGCACTGGCAGGCAGATTCTCAACCACTGTGCCACCAGGGAAGTCCCTGATAAAAAAATTTTGTTCATATACTTTTTTTTTCCATTTTTAAGGTGTTTTAGACATAGTAATATTAACCCTTTAAACGTACAGCTCTAAGGTTTTGATAAATGCCATCAAATCAAAATTTAAAACAGTCTTATCAACCCAAACAATTCTTTCCCCTTTTGTAGTCAAATCTCTTCCACACCTAGCTCTTGAAACCGCTGATCTGTTTTCTGTCACTATAGTTTTGCCTTTGCAAAGATGCCATGTAAACGAAATCATACAGTATGTAGCCTATGAGTCTGGTTTCCTTCACTTAGCAAAAGGCAACTGAGAATCATCGGTGTTGTTGTATTAGTAATTTATTTTTTTTATTGCTTAGTACCATTCCATCCTATGGATATACTAGTTTGTTTATACATTCCCCAGCTGAAGGAATTTTGGCTTGTTTTCAGTTTCTGGTGATTATGAACAAAGTAGCTATAAACACTTGCATACAGATTTTTTTGTGTTAATATAAGTTTTCACTTCACTTGGGTAAAAACCTAGATGTGAGTCATAAGGTAAATGTAGTTTAACTTTATAAGAAACTTTTCCAAAATGGATGTACCATTTTGTATTACCAACAGTAAATTATTAGAGATCCAGTTGTACTGCATCTTCATTCACACTTGACAGGGTCAGTCACTTTAATTTTATGCATTCTAATAGGTGTATAATAATATCTCATTATGGTTTTAACTTGCATTTCTGTAAGATATATTTTTTTATGTGGACCATTTTTAAAGTCTCTACTGAATTTATTACAATACTGCTATTTTATGTTTTTGGTTTTTCGGCCACGAGGCATGTGGGATCTTAGCTCCCCAACCAGGGACTGAACTTGTACCTCCTGCAACAGAAGGCAAAGTCCTAACCACGGGACCACCAGGGAAGTCCCACTTTCATTTTTTTTAATGACCAGTGATGTTGAGCATCTTTTCATGGGTTTATCTGCCATCTCTATTTATTCTTTGGTGAAGAGTCTGTAAAAAAATGTTTGCCCCTTTTTTTTGGCTGCACCACATGGAATGCGGGATCTTAGTTCCCCGACTAGGGATCAAACCCTTGCCCTCTGCAGTGGAAGTGCAGAGTCTTAACCACTGGACCACCAGGGAAGTCCCTGACCATTTTTAATAAGGTTGTTTGTTTCCTATTTATTGAGTTTTGGGAGTATTTTATATATACTCTGGATAAAAGGTCTTTGTTAGACATGTGATTTGTAAATATGTTCTTCCAGCCTACAGCTTGTCTTTTCATTCTCTTAAATG
The DNA here is from genome assembly GCF_964374135.1 of Grampus griseus. NCBI lineage: Eukaryota > Metazoa > Chordata > Mammalia > Artiodactyla > Delphinidae > Grampus > Grampus griseus. The sequence continues at coordinate 79,589,961 of NC_139007.1, forward strand.
TGTTTTCAAAGAGCAAAAGTTCTCAATTTTGATGAAGTCAAATTAATCAACTTTTAACTTTATGGATCATGATTTTGGTGTGTCATAAAAGAAATCTTTCCTTCATCCAAGGTCACCAAGTTATTCTCCTATACTTTTCTCTAGGAGATTAACAGTTTTAGGTTTTACATTTAGGTTTATGATCCATGCTGAGTGGATTTTTGTATAGAGTGAAAGTTATAGATTAGGGTTCTTTTTTTGCATATGCATATGCAATTGTTCTAGAATCATTTGTTGAAAGGACTGTTTCCCCATTTAATTGCCTTTGCATCTTTGCCAAAAATCAGTTGACTGACCACATGTATACATGTCTATTATTGTTTCATTGATCTATACGTTGACGCAATCTTTGTTCCAATGCCACATTCATCCTGACTACTGTATATTTACAGTAGACTTGAAATCAGGTAATGTGTATCTTTGAACTTTGTTGTTTTTTTGTTTTGTATTGTTAATTAATTTATTAATTTATTTATTTTTGGTTGTGTTGGGTCCTCATTTCTGTGAGAGGGCTTTCTCTAGCTGCAGCAAGCGAGGGCCACTCTTCATCGCGGTGTGCAGGCCTCTCACTATTGCGGCCTCTCTTGTTGTGGAGCTCAGGCTCCAGACATGCAGGCTCAGTAGTTGTGGCTCATGGGCCTAGTTGCTCCGCGACATGTGAGATCTTCCCAGACCAGGGCTCGAACCCGTGTCCCCTGCATTGGCAGGCAGATTCTCAACCAATGCACCACCAGGGAAGCCCTGTTGTGTTTTTTCAAAATTGTGTTTGCTACTCCAGTTTGCCCTTCCATATAAATTTTAGGATCAGCTTGTCTATTTCTACAAAAAAATTCTTCTGAAATTTCGATTGAGTCTTCCAATCCATTAATATGGATTATCTATTTGTTCAATCATCTATCATGTTTTTCACATATGTTTGGTAATTTCCAGCATACAAATATTGTATGTACTTTTAAAGAGTTATACCAAAGTATTTTATGGTTTTTAGTACAATTATAAATAATTATTTGGGTTTTAATTTCAATTTCCAGTTGTTCACTACTAGTATATAAAAATGATTGAGTTTTGTGTATTTCCTTGTATCCTGTGACCTTGCTAAGCTCATTTATTAATTTTGGGACCTTTATTTGTAGATTGTTTTGGATTTTTCTACATAGACAGTTATGTTGCCTGTGAATACAGACAGTTCAATTTCTTCCTTTCCAACCAATATGCCTTCTATTTCTTTACCTGGCTTTACTTCACAGGCTAGGACCTACAATACAATGCTGAATAAAAATAGTGAGAGCAAATATCCTTGTATTGTTCCTGACCTTAGGAGAAAAGTATTCAGTCTTTCACCATTAAGGATGATGTTAGCTGTAGACTCTTTGTAGCTGTCCTTTTTCTCTTTGAGGACATTCCCTTCTATTCCCGAATTGCTGAATTTTGTCAGAAGCATTTTGTGCATTAATTAAGGTGAACATATGATGTTTCTGTAGTCTGTTAATATAATACATTTCCCCAATTAATATTCCCAGAATAAACCTAAGTCACGATACAATATCCTTTTTAAATATTGTTTTGGATTTGCTAATTTTTTTTTTTTTAATTTTTGGCTACATTGGGTCTTTGTTGCTGTGCGCGGACTTCCTCTAGTTGCGGTGAGCAGGGGCTACTCTTCATGTGGTACGCAGTCTTCTCATTGCGGTGGCTTCTCTTGTTGCGGAGCATGGGCTCTAGGCACGCAGGCTTCAGTACTTGTGCCTCGCAGGCTCCAGAGCACAGGCTCAGTAGTTGGGGCACACAGGCTTAGTTGCTCCACGGCATGTGGAATCTTCCTGGACCAGGGCTCAAACCCATGTCACCTGCATTGGCAGGCAGATTCTTAACCACTGCGCCACTAGGGAAGCCCCTGCTAGTATTTTGTTAATATTTTTTGTGTCTATGTTCACAAGAGATACTAATATCTAGTTTTCTTCTGATGTAGTTGGTTTTCACATCAAGGTATTGCTGGTCTCATAAAATAAGTAGGCAAGTGTTCCATCTTCTTTTATGTTCTGGAACAGTTTATGTAGTATGTTTATACTACATACTGGGTATGTAGTATACCCAGTTTATGTATGTATTCTTTCTTCCTTAAAAAGTTTTAAGTAGGATTCCCACATTATCTTTTTAAGGTCTTAGGGTCTAAAGTGACATGTTCTCTTTCATTCCTGAGTTTTGACAATTTGTGTCTTTTTTTTCCTCACCATTTTCTTTTTTTTTTTAATTGGGTTATAGTTGTTTTACAATGTTGTGTTAGTTTCTACTGTACAGCGAAGTAGAGTTCCCTGTGCTATACAGCAGGTTCTTATTAGTCATCTATTTTATATATATTAGTGTATATATATCAATCCCAATATCTCCCAATTCATCCCACCACCTCCCCAACCCCTCTGCTTTCACCCCCTTGGTATCCATACATTTGTTCTCTACATCCGTGTCTCTTCTCTCTTTTTTTTCTGCCAGTCTAGCTAGAGATTTCTCAATTTCATTGATATTTTCAAAGACTCAGGTTTTAGTTTCATTGAATTACTCTCCTGTTTTTTCATTATCAATTTCATTACTTTGTGCTCTTAATAGTCTCTGCCTTGTGCTTATTTTGATTTCAAATAGCTCTTTTTTCTCAAGCTTCTTAAAATTGAAGCTTAGATCACTAATCTAAAATTTCCTTTTTCCTAATGTAAATATTTAATGCCAAAAATTTCCCTCTAAGTATTGATTTGACTGCATCCTTCACATTTTGATATGCTGTTTTTTTTCTTTCATTCAATTAAAAATATTTTCTAATTGCACTGTGACTTCCTCTTTGACCCATGGGATATTTAGAAGTATCTTAATGTCCAAATATTTGGGAATTTCCAGGTATCTTTGTTATTGATTTTTAGTTTAATTTCATTGTGGTTGGAGAACAGGCTTTGTATACTTTCAATTCTTTTAAATCTTGGCTTGCTTTATGATACAGAATATGGTCTCTCTTGATGAATATTCCATACTCACTTGAAAAGAATGTATATTCTGTTGTTGCTGGGTAGAGGGACCTACAAATGACTATTAGTTGATGGTGCTTTTCAGGTGTTTTCTTTCTTACTGATTTTATGTCAAGTCATTTTATTGATTACTAACAGAGGAGTGTTGAAGGCAGGGGCCAGTCAATCATGAAAGTCCTTTTTAGCTAAATTAAGGAGTATGAAGCTTACCCTGAGTTATGGAAGCTGACGGGAGATTAACTTTAAGAAAGAGAATAATAAGATTAAAAAACTTTTTTTAGAAAACTTGACAAGATTGAAAATAGGTTGGAGGAGAGCTGAAGTAGAGACGGGGAGAACCAATAGGGAGGCTTTTAACAATAATCAAGGAGAAACATGTACTTGAATTAAGGCAGTGGCTCTGAGAATAATCAAGAAAAAAACAGACTTAAGGAGATAATAAGAGAAAAGAATCTGATAAACAACTGGGTGAGAGATGGAGAGGAATGGGTAAAAGGGAAGAGGCAATTATGATTCTCAGTTTCTGGTTTGGATTAGTTAGTATATAAGGGATAACATTTACCAAAATAGAAAAATACAAGAAGAGAAATGGATTTGAGGGAAATTCCCAATTTCAACATGCTGAGATGAAGGTTCTTATAAAATATTCATGAAAGATGTCCATTAAGCTATGTGGGCTCGGCAGAGAGGTCTACACTATAGATATAGATTTATGTCATCTATTATAGATTTGTGTCATCGGCACATATTATTAATTGAAACCATAGTTTTGGATGAAGTTATTGAAGATCAGCATATAAACCAGTGTTTCTCTAAATGTCACCCTAAAATTATCTGCAGATTATTAAAACGCAGATTCCTAGACACCATTTTAGATTAAATTTATCTAAGACTCATAGGCTGAAACCAAGGTGTTAGCTGGGCTGTATCACTTATTGAAAGCTCTGAGGGAGACTGCACTTCCAGGCTCATTCAGGCTGTTGGCAGAATTCAGTTCTATGCAGCTGCAGGACTGAGGTCCTTGTTTCCTTGCTAGTTGTTGTCTGAGTGCCACCCTTCACTCTCAGAGCCTTCCCTCTAGTCTTTGCAGGTAGCCCCTTACATCTGAGAACCAGCAACAGCTTATCCTTCTCACATTGCCACATCTCTGACTCTTCTGCTTTCCTCTTCCACTTTAAAGGGTCTGTGTGATTACATTAGTCTCTCCTAGAACATCTAAAATAATCTCCCTACCCTAAAATCTGTAACCTTAATTCCATCTGCAAAGTCCCCTTTTCCTTGTAATGTAACATATTCACAGGTTCCAGGGATTTGGGAATGGACATCTTTGGGGCACCAGTATTCTGCCTACCACAAGCGGTCTGATACAAGTCATTTTGTAGACATATATTTTCATTTCTCTTGGGTAAATATCTAGGAGTGGAATTGCTGGTTCATAGTGCAGATACATGTGTAACTCTATAAAACACTGGGCACACAGCTGAATAAAGACTACATCACCTATCTTTCCTTCTTGTTAGTGTGTCACTGATTAAGAACTGGTTAATGGGTTGTAAGTGGATGTGTCATATGCAACACCTGAGAAGTGTCCTTAAAGAGAAAAGTATGTGCCTTTCCATCAAGCTTCCCTCTTGCTATGAGCAGGTGGCATTTGGAATTAAAGCAGTCATCTCAATCATGAGGTAGCATGCTAAGGATGGCAGAACAGCAAGACAGAGGAATCTGAATCCCTGATGATCACAGAGCTGCTGCCATACCATCTGTGGCCTGCCTACCTATAGAATCATATGCATATTTAAGCCATTATTATATTTTCTATGTAATGAAACCAAATCCAATTCTAACACATCACAGTTTTAAATATCTATATGCTAGTGATCCCAAAGTGGTACCTTCAGCCACAATCTTTCCAGACTCATGTATCCAACAGCTACTGGAACATTTCCACTTGGATGTAAAACAGGCCTTTCAAACTTAACTGCCCAAAACAGAATTCTTTATTTTTTCTCCCTGAACTCTTCCTCCTCTCATTCTCCTCATCAGCACCAAACAAATAGTAAATGGTTTTTTATGATAAATAGTGAATGATCTACCTCAGAGCTCAAGCAAAAAACACATATGTTGGCCTTGATTCCTTGTTTTCCCCTCACCTCGTATCCAAACCATGCACAATTCTTGTTTTCTGCCATCAAAATATAAGCCAAATCCTGCCACTCTTTTCCATCCTCACTGTTACTACTCTAGTGCAAGTCACCATCATCTCTCATTTGCAATGGCATCCTCAACGTGCTTTTGTAGCTTAAAAAATCCTTCCCAGAGAGATGAAAAAGTTCTGGAGATAGGTAGTAGTAATGGTTGCATGATAACATGAATATCACTGAACTGTACACCTAAAAGTGGCTAAAATGGTAAATCTTATGTTACGTGTATTTAACCCAAATAAAACAAACAAAAAAGAAATCTTTCCTAGAGACAACATAGCCTCCTATATTTCCTTTTTTTTTCTAAATATTTTTCATGTGTGTCTTTCACACTTAGGTCTTCAATCCATTTGGAAATTACTATTGTGAACGGTGTGAAGTAGGAATCTAATTTGTCTTCAATCTATGCGGATACCACATATCTCAGCATCATTTATTGAATACTCTGTGCTTTTGTAATACCAAAGCTTACCAAAGCTAACCTTATACTTAGCTTCCATATGTATGTGGACGTGTTTCTAAGCTCTCTATTCTGTTCCATGAGTCTACTTACCTGTCCCTAAACCAATACCAGTAATTAAGACAGTAGTCTCAATTATCATGGCTTTATATTGTTTTGATATCTGGGAGGAAGAGACTTTATTTTTCTTCAAAATTGAGTTAGCAATTCTGGGTGCTTTGCCTTTTCATATACATGTTAGGTTCAGCATGTCAAGTTCCATGAAAAACTATACAGCAATTTTAATTGGAATTGCAGTGAATCTGTAGAATTGGAGAAAACTGACATCTTTATGATACTGAGTCTTCCTATCCCTGAATATGGTATATCTCTCCATTTACCTGGGTCTTCTTTTATGTGTTTCAGTAGAGCATTATAATTCTCTCCTTAAAGGACTATGCAGCTTTAGTCTGATTTATTTCCAGATACCTTCAGTTTTTAATACAGTTATGAATAGTATCTTTTTTATTATTAAAATTCCTAGTTAGTTATTGCTGGTGTGTAGAAGTTACTGTTTTACTCAGAAATCTGCTTGAACTGAAGGCCATTTCTGATGACCTCCTAACCAAAGAAGCCCTCCCAGTCATTCTTTATAACTTCACATCAGTTACCCCTTCTTGTTAACTGATTTTTAGTGTCCCTCTCCCCCACTATAATTAGTTGCTTGTTCACCATTGTATAGAATAGGGTCTGTGCAATACATAATTGTGCAAAATCTCTGCTGAATAAATAAATAAGGTCTTAAATCTGGATGATTTGGAAAAATACAGGAAGAAAAGCAGATTTTGAAGTGAGGGTGGAGTGAGAACTAGTTCAGTTTGAGAGGCGGTGTTTAGAGTTCTCACAGGTCATTAATGTGCAGGCATCAGGCCAGCACCTGGAGCACAAGAATGGAGGTTTGATGTGATGGAAGTGATGAGACCGTCAAGGAGGAGAATGCATTCAAGAAGGAAAAAAAGAAAATATACTTGAGAAGAACTATACCTGGGTCAGATTAAAGAGAGAGGGAGCGAGCATGCACAACAACATGGAAACCAACCGGACGGGAAAGATTTGAAGCACAGGAAGAGGGAAATAAATGGAAGAGCTAGGTTCGTAAATCACATGAACACACAATTAGAGAAGTACAATTTCATCTGAGGAACAGAAAGCAAGAACCTCATTTCTCCATTGGTAAAGTCAATTGGAGAAAGAGACCGCTCTATTAGCCCACAGATCCGAATTTGGGGAAGAGAGTAATTTTACTTTACTCTGGGTCTTTCACTTTAATATGACAATTACCGGGCTTGGAGGACCTATCAGCATTCAATCTATTCAACCTCTCGGGTCCCAGCTAGACGCTGCCTTCTGAAAGGTTCGGATTTAAACGAGGAGACTGTTTCCTCCTCATTTTCATCGTCTTGCCGTGACCACCGCGCCCGGGCTAATGGTACCGGCAGGTGCTCTTTAGGCCTTGGATTGTAACTAGAGAAGAGTGGCAACCGGGAAAGAAGAGTAGCGCTGCCGAGGCTGCGAGAGAGGCCCTCACCTCACGCCCAGCGGCGGGTCAGCGGGTCAGTCAGGGGCCGCGCCCCGTCGCCGCCCTCCCCACTCCCCGCCGTGCCGGGCTTCGCCAGGGCCCCAGCCCGCACCCACGAGCCCAGCCTTCCCTTCCTACCTGCCGGCACGCGGACTCAGCCAGCCCCGAGCTGTTCACCCGGGTCCAGGTCGGCAGGGAGACCACCACTCTCCGCTGCTCCCTGCCCGCGCGCGTCCCCAACCAGCGCCTGGCTGCACGTGACCCCGCCCTCACCGCACGCCGCCCCGCCCCCTCAGCCGAGCCCACGCCCCGCCTCCCGCCGGCGTGCTCCACCCACGAGCCCGTCGCTGTCGCGATGACGTAATCGGCGCAAGCGCACTCTGTCGGCGACGCTGAAGTGCTGCTGCATCTGTGGGCGAAGGTTCGTGGCGTTGGCTCTTGGCGCAAGAGGGGAGAGAGGGGTGCCTGGAAGGTAGAGGGGTCTCAAAGAAAAAGAGGAGGAGGGGGAAAGTCCCAGAAGCCTGTCTTTCAGGTGCGGGGGTGTAGGGCGGTGTTCTGCCCCCTTTCTGGGCCCTTTCTGACGAGGCCGGGCGGCTGCCCCGCGGGAATTGAACGGTGGATTTCCTTCGGGGAGGCACTGCCCGGTACCCAAGTGTAGAAATTTAAGAAGGGTTAACTTCGCGTGCGCTGAGTGGTTTCTTTTCCTTCAAGCGCACATCATTGGGGAACATATTTTGTTTGGCAGAGGAACACAGATCTGGAGACATGGATTGTACTTTTTTTTTTTTTTTTTTTTTTTGTCGGGAGCTGCGGCTTAATCTTTCGCTCCTTTTCGTCTACAAAACGAGGTGGTCGGACTCACCATGTAATTTTTAGGTCCCCTTTCAGAGCTACCATCCTGTGATTCCTGTCTCCAAGGATATTACCTTTTCTCATACTCCTGAGTAGGAAAAGAAATCTTTTGATTAGTGGACATGTTTTAGACCTGGATTGGGCACACTGCTGTGGACTTAGGGCCCATGCTTTCATTAGGATTGACAGCGGGCAGAATTTTTTGCAAGTAAGATTTATGCGTTGTTAATATTCCAAATAGACTTACTTTAATTTTGCTTAAAGATCAGAATATCTGTATGTTTTCCTAATGTTAGCTTTATGTCTTTCATAGACTTATATGTTTAGTCTTGGCATTTAATTTTTTGCCTCTTTTCAGAAGTAAATCACCAAAGAATATTGAAGTTGATGCTTTTGTGTTTTGTCACCTTATCCTTTTATTAGCATTTTTAAGGTCATCTGCACCTTCTGACTTGGAAAAGATGGTCAACGTCTTGAAAGGAGTGCTTATAGAATGGTTAGTAGTTTTGATACTTAACAAATTTTAAATCTGCACATTGAATCTTGATTTGTATGTGTATGCCTTCCAAAGTACATTTTTTTCTTTTGTTCTTAAGATTTGAATGAATCAAGTTTTTCAGCTTTCTCAACTGCATTTTTCTTACTTAATAACAAGTGGGACAGATGGTGGGTTTTTTTGGATTTTTAGAATTTTATTTTTTTTATACAGCAGGTTCTTATTAGTTATCCATTTTATACATATTAGTGTATATATGTCAGTCCCAATCTCCCAGTTTCCCGGTTCATCAAATGGGACAGATTTCGTTGCTAAGTTTCTTCCTGGTGCCAGATTTCAATGTTTCTGTTGAATAGATGCAATTGCCATTATTTCCAAGAAGTTTTGGTCAGCAGTAGCATGTTTGTTACATTAACCCTCTTTAGGGGAACAGTGCTTGTATTCTCAAATCGTCAGGGATTGACTAGAATTTTAGGGTCTGCCTAAGTCACACAAACTTTGGTCTTTAAAAAAGAGAAAAAAACAAGAGAGCGAGTTGAAGGTTTCTTAAACTAGGCACACATTCCAAAGGAGAAACTAGAAACTATGGGTAGAGTTGAGCTCCTCAAAGCTAATGTAGGGCTTAATAATCCCTAGTCTGAAAATCTGAACTGTTGGACCAGTCTTGCTCAGTCTCCACTTGTTTGTTTGCCCCACCAAACAATTCTGTCTCATCTGGGAGTCCTGCCCAGTGGACACTCCCATTGTTTGAAATTACTACTGTCTACATTTCTCTGCCTCTAATGTGAGCCATTATGTGGATGACCGTACTGTTTCTGTGATGGCAAGCCTGGGGGAGGAGCAAGACCAAACCCTGGGGATCTCTGGCATTTAGAGTAGCACTGTCCAGTAGAAATATAATGTGAGCCACATATGTAGTCTTAAATTTTCTAGTAGCCACACTAAAAAGTAAAATGAAACAGGTGAAATTAATTTCTTAACTCTATACCCAAAGTATTTCACCAGGTACTAAAATACACATTGGATTTTGAAGCTCTAGTATGAAAAAAGACAATACAATAAATTGTATTGTCGGTGAAGCCAGTGAAGTAGGAGGGAAACCAAGGGAATGGTTGATGAAAGCGAGTTGGCTGTGTCAAGTGCTGATGAGAGGTGGGGTAAGATGAAGACACACTGGAGGTCATCGGTTTTTTATGAGAGCTTGTTAATGGAGAGGTGGGATAGATGCCAGATTGGAGTACTTTGGAAAGGGAAAGGGGGGCAAGGAAGTAGAGACCAGGTGGAGGAGTTTTGTTGTGATAATGAGCAAAGGAATAAAGAAGTGGGTGGGTAGCTGAAGAAGGATATGTTAAGGAACTCTGGTTCTTGTTATTTTCATTGTTTTAAGGTGAGAGACTACAATGTATGTTGATAAAAATAAACCGCCAGAGAGGAGAGAGGTGTTCACTTGGGAAAGCCAAGAGGCGGATTGAGATCCCAGAAATTCTAAGCATGCTCTGCTGTTGTCTTTTGGAAAACACTTCTAAGCTAATTTTTGTATTTTATTTTTCTTATTACTTTGTCATAATTAATAGAAACATTTTCCTGGTTGGTCTTTTTTTTTAATTATTTAATTTATTTATTTACTTATTTTTGGTCAAGTCGGGTCTTTGTTGCTGTGCACGGGCTTTCTCTAATTGTGGTGAGCGGGGGCTACTCTTCGTTGCAGTGGCTTCTCTTGTTGTGGAGCGCGGGCTCTAGGCGTGCGGGCTTCAGTAGGTGTGGCTCGCGGGCTCTAGAGCGCAGGCTCAGTAGTTGTGGCGCACGGACTTAGCTGCTCCGCAGCATGCGGGATCTTCCCGGACCAGGACTCAAACACGTGTCTCCTGCATTAGCAGGCGGATTCTTAACCATTGTGCTACCAGGGAAGCCTCCGGTTGGTCTTTTAACATTATTTTTAACACAGAGGATACACACACACACAGTGTCGGCTATCAGTTTTTTCCCTTTTGTTTCTTCTGATTTTTCTAAAGTTAATCTTCATTCTGGATTTGATCAATATTCACCTCTGTCCTAGGGTTTTCATATTTTTATTTTCATTGATATTTTGAGTTTCATTCATCTAGAATTTATTGAGAGGAGGGGCATATTATGAGGTGAAGATCTAAATTAGCTGCCTTTTTTTTTTTGGTCAAATAGCTGAATAATTTTCCAACACCATTTATTTCCTTCCCTAATGATGTGTGATGACTCCTTTATCACAGAGTTTCACTCCCCTTGCTACTCTCCATAATCCCATCCCACATCCATTTTTTTCTTTGTCATTGTTACCTATTCGAGAATATCCTTGGAATAATTTAGTCTAGTTCCAAAATAATCCTTTTGGAATGATGGTTGGGATTGTATTACACCTATATTTTATTTTTTTTTTAATAATGCTAGGCTGCATTTTAAGGAGCAAAACTTTGGGAAACTCAAAATTTCGGTGGTAGACTTTCAGTTTAGCCATAAGAACAAAGAGTACAGATTTGTAAGAGGAACTGAGGTTTAGTTTTCTTTCCTGATCCGGCAAGCTCTCTGCTAGTTTGCTTGTTACCAGCCTCTGAATTCTGCCTGGGTGCTGAACAACTTGCTTTTCCATGTATTCTCCAGACTAGCAGCAGCAGCAGCATCTGGAGCTTGTTAGAAATGAAAATTTTCAGACCTCACCCCCTATCTACTAAATCAGAATTGTGCATAAAAAAGGATCTTGACACAGTGCATTTTAAGTTTGAAAAGCACTTAATCAGCTTAAGTTTGATAATCAGTTCCCCTATGGAGAATGGTTTTGCAGCAAGACTACAGTGTACTTAAATTTTATTTTGCAGATGGATACTATCCTTGCAAAACTATTTTTTCCCTTCAAAGTGAAATCTAAAGTGTAGCCTGCACAACTTTTCAAAAGGGTAACTGTCTTCCCAAAGATATAGATCTTCCAAGAAGACTCCAGGCCTAAGCAATAATAGATTCATAAAGGGCATGGCCAGGGCCTGTGGGTCCTCCTTCATGTGTAGGTGCACATGTTGGGATGATGGTAACTAAAGTCCTTCAGTTTCCCTCATGTCTATATTTGATTCCAGAGAGAAGATTGTTAATAATACAGTATCAGCATAAGTCAGTTCTTATCTCATAATATCCATAGATTATATGAAGCATTTAGTTGTATTGGAATGCAGATCTACATTAAAACAAATAAACCAGAGTATAATGTTGGCCATCTATGCCCAACTATCAGTGAATTGAAAAATCAAAGTACTTGGATATAATAAGGTTCTCTCCTCCCAAGGCTTATCAAATACCACAAACTAAAGTTTTTGGGGGGTTTTTTTGTGGTGTTTTTTTTTTGCGGTACGCGGGCCTCTCACTGTTGTGGTCTCTCCCGTTGCGGAGCACAGGCTCCGGACGCGCAGGCTCAGCGGCCATGGCTCACGGGCCCAGCCGCTCCGTGGCATGTGGGATCCTCCCGGACCGGGGCACGAACCCGTGTCCCCTGCATCGGCAGGCGGACTCTCAACCACTGTGCCACCAGGGAAGCCCAGTTTTTTGTATTTTTATGTCAAAATGAGATTGTTGAAAACTTCCTCTTTGTTGGGATCCACCACTATCGACTGCCAGCCTCACACCAAGTGTTTTCCCGAGTCTAGCCAACCATAGCAGTTACCGAAGCAAGCAGCATATGCTCAACAAATGTCTGCGTCCAATTCCAGGTGCTAGAGCAGACCTCTGGTGTGACATTTATCACAGTTGGTTTGGCAGGTGCTTCAGCCAGGAAGATTTGTTGTACAGCTGCAAATTCCAGCCAGTTTATAGCACAACAGCAAAGAATCCAGAGAAACAGGTATTATTAGACCAGTCTTGTCCTTATGGGTTTGGCTTCCAAACCTCTACTGTATATGAAAAGCAAGTAAGAACTAAGGCAAAACCAGTCTAACTGTTGTCCTGTTCTTTAACAGCATTTATATATCTTTTGTGAGCCTTTGCTTCTCATTCTTTGCAGGGCTGCATTCACTGAAGTTTCTTGGGCACCCAGAACAGTGCCTGAGATACATATAGAGGTGCTTAGTAAATATTTTTTACTGAAAGAATTTTGTTAATAAAATTGAACCAAGGAGTGTAATCTCACCCTAAATTCCAGGTTATTAGAGCTCTACTACCACAGTGAGAAGCAGAGTGGATAAGAAGAGGTTCTTGATAAATTGAATTCAAGTTTCAGTACAGAAAAGGTTCATACACTAGGCCTCCTTTTTGGCAAGTTACATCAGAGTAGCTTTTATTTTTTACTTTTTAAATTTTTATTGTATATAAAATAGTTGATTTACAATGTATTAGTTTCAGGGGTACAGTAAAGTGATTTAGTTATACATGTATCTATTCTTTTTCCGATTCTTTTCCCATATAGGTTATTACAGAGTATTGAGTAGAGTTCCCTGTGCTATACAGTAGGTCCTTGTTGATTATCTGTTCAGTATTTTGTATATAGTAGTGTGTATATGTTAATCCCAGCTTTCTAATTTATCCTTCCCCACCCCCAACCAGAGTAGCTTTTAAATGAGGTGACTGTTACCTTCCAGTCCGTAGCTTTTAAAAAGCAGGCTCTCACCAAGCTGCTGACATGGATGATGGAAGTGCAGTCTTAAGAAGCATCTGATCTAGGGCTTCCCTGGTGGCACAGTGGTTGAGAGTCCGCCTGCCGATGCAGGGGACACAGGTTCGTGCCCCGGTCCGGGAAGATCCCACATGCCGCGGAGCTGCTGAGCCAGTGAGCCATGGCCGCTGAGCCTGCGCGTCCGGAACCTGTGCTCCGCAACGGGGAGGCCACAACAGTGAGAGGCCCGCGTACCACACACACACAAAAAAGAAGCAACTGATCTAGAAAGTAATTTGTGATAGGTCTTTTGAGCTTTTATATGCTTTAACACAATAATTCCATTTCTAGATGTTTATCTTAAGGAAGTGATCCAAGCTGCAGATAAAATTGTAGGTAGTTGATTATTCTAATTAAACAAAGTGTTGTGACATTTTTATCATCAAACAATATAGCTATTAAAATATTTGAAAATATTTTACGTGATATGAACAAAGGCATTTTCACATTCAGTAACAATTTTCTAAAACATTCCACTATCAGGACATAACAGTATTTATGGAGAAATACTTGTAAAATTTTAAAGTAATTATATCTGTTAACTAATTACTATCAGGAAGGATAGTTTATTATTGACTAAGACAAGAGTATCATTCTGATTGGATAGACAGTATTGACAACTTTATCCAACTGACCGATTAATTTTATGGTCTCTTTCATAGCTAACTGCATCATTCTAGTAGGCCTCTCATGGTGTAATACTTTTTTTAACAATCATATTTTATAGGAGGTATACCAAGGTTCTTTTTTTTTTTTTTTTACTAGATCTTTATTGGAGCATAATTGCTTCACAATACCATGTTAGTTTCTGTTGCACAGCAAAGTGAATCAGCCATATGCATACACATGTCTCCATATCCCCTGCCTCGTGAGCCTCCCTCCCATGCTCCCTATCCCACCCCTCTAGGTCATCGCAAAGCGCTGAGCTGATCTCCCTGTGCTATGCTGCTGCTTCCCACCAGCCAACTGTTTTACATTCGGTAGTGTACATATGTCGATGCTACTCTCACTTCGCCCTCCCACCCCATGTCATCAAGTCCATTCTCTATATCTACCTCTTTATTCCTGCCCTGCAACTAGGTTCATCAGTACCATTTTTTTTCCTGAGATCCCACATATATGCGTTAGCATGCAGTATTTGTTTTTCTCTTTCTGACTTACTTCACTCTGTATGACAGACTCTAGGTCCATCCAGCTCACTACAAATAACTCAGTTTCTTTTCTTTTTATGGCTGAGTAATATTCCATTGTATATATGTGCCACATCTTTATCCATTCATCTGTCAGTGGACATTTAGGTTGGTTCCATGTCCTGACTATTGTAAATAGTGCTGCAGTGAACATTGTGGTGCATGTCTCTTTTTGAATTATAGTTTCCTCAGGGTATATGCCCAGTAGTGGGATTGCTGGGTCATATGATAGTTCTATTTTTAGTTTTTTACCAACAGTGCAGGAGGGTTCCCTTTTCACCACACCCTTTCCAGCATTTATTATTTCTAGATTTTTTGATAATGGCCATTCTGACCAGCGTGAGGTGATACCTCATTGTAGTTTTGATTTGCATTTCTCTAATAATTTTTGACATTGAGCATCTTTTCATGTGCCTCTTGGCCATCTGCATGTCTTCTTGGTGCAATGTCCATTTAGGTCTTCCGCCCATTTTTTAACTGGATTGGTTTTTTTTTGATATTGAGCTCCATGAGCTGTTTGTATATTTTGGAGATTAATACTTTGTCTGTTGTTTCATTTGCAAGTATTTTCTCCCATTCTGAGGTTTGTCTTTTTGTCTTGTTTATGGTTACCTTTGCTGTGCAAAAGCTTTTAAGTTTAATTAAGTCCCATTTGTTTTTTTTTGTTTTTACTTCTGTTACTCTAGGTGGTGGGTCAAAAAAGATCTTGCTGTGGTTTATGTCAAAGAGTGTTTTTCCTGATTTCCTCTAAAAGTTTTATGCTGTCTGGTCTTATGTTTAAGTCTTTAATCCATTTTGAGTTTATTTTTGTGTATGGTGTTAGGTAATGTTCTGATTTCATTCTTTTACATGTAGCTGTGTAGTTTTCCCAGCACCACTTTTTGAAGAGGCTGTCTTTTCTCCATTGTATGTTCCTGCCTCCCTTGTCGAAAATTAGGTGCCCATATGTGCATGGGTTTATCTCTGGGCATTCTTTCCTGTACCATTGATCTATATTTCTGTCTTTGTGCCAGTACCATACTGTCTTGATGACTGTAGCTTTGTGGTACAGTTTGAAGTCAGGGAGGCTGATTCCTCCAACTCCATTTTTCTTTCTCAAGAGTGCTTTGGCTATTCGGGGTCTTTTGTGTTTCCATACAAATTGTAAGATTTTTTGTTCTAATTCTGTGAAGAATGCCATTGATAGTTTGATAGGGATTGCACTGAATCTGAAGGTTGCTTTGGGTAGGATAGTCATTTTAACAATATTGATTCTTCCAATACAAGAACATGGTATATTTCTCCACCTGTTTATGTCATGTTTGATTTCTTTCATCAGTGTTTTATAGTTTTCTGAGTACAAGTCTTTTGCCTCCTTAGGCAGGTTTATTCCTAGGTATTTTATTCTTTTTGTTGCAATGGAAAATGGGAGTGTTTCCTTAATTTCTCTTTCTGATTTTTTGTTGGTGGTGTATAGGAATGCCAGAGATTTCTGTGCATTAATTTTGTATCCTGCAACCTTACCAAATTCGTTGATTAGTTCTAGTAGTTTTCTGGTGGCATCTTTAGGATTTTCTATGTATAGTATCATGTCATTGGCAAATAGTGACAGTTTTACTTCTTCTTTTCCAATTTGGATTCCTTTTATTTCTTTGCCTTCTCTGATTGCTGTGGCTAGGACTTCCAAAACTATGTTGAATAATAGTGGCAAGAGTGGACATCATTCTCTTGTTCCTGATCCTAGTGGAAATGCTTTCAGTTTTTCACCATTGAGTATGTTGCTTGCTGTGGGTTTGTCATATATGGCCTTTATTATGTTGAGGTAGTTTCCCTCTATGCCCATTTTCTGGAGAGTTTTTATCATAAATGGGTGTTGAATTTTGTCAACAGCTTTTCCTGCATCTATTGAGATGATCATATAGTTTTTATTCCTTAATTTGTTAATGTGGTGCATCACATTGATTGATTTGTGTCTAATTTGGTATCAGGGTGATGCTGGCTTTGTAGAATGAATTTGGGAGTGTTTCTCCCTCTGCATTTTTTTGAAAGAGTTTGAGAAGTATCGATGTTAGCTCTTCTCTAAATGTTTGATAGAATTCGCCTGTGAAGCCATCTGGTTCTGGACTTTTGTTTGTTGGAAGATTTTTAATTACAGTTTCAATTTCATTACTTGTGATAGGTCTGTTTATATTTTCTAAATCTTCCTGGTTCAGTCTTGGAAAATTGTACCTTTCCAAGAATTTGTCCATTTCTTTGTGGTTGTCCATTTTATTGGCATATAGTTGTTTGTAGAAGCCTCTTATAATCCTTTGTATTTCTGCAGTGTCAGTTGTGATTTCTCCTTTTTCGTTTCTAATTTTATTGATTTGCATCCTCTCCCTTTTTTTCTTGATGAGTCTGGCTAAGGGTTTATCAATTTTGTTTGTCTTCTCAAAGAAGCAGCTTTTAGTTTTTTTCGTCTTTGCTATTGTTTTCTTCGTTTGTTTCATTTATTTCTGTTCTGATCTTTATGATTTCTTTCTTTCTACTGACTTTGGGTTTTCTTTGTTCTTCTTTCTCTAGTTGTTTTAAATGTAGGGTTAGATTGTTTATTTGAGATTTTTTTCTTGTTTCTTAAGGTGAAATTGAATTGCTGTAAACTTCCCTCTTAGAACTGCTTTTTCTGAGTCCCATAGGTTTTGGGTCGTCGTGTTTTTGTTGTCATTTGTTTCTGTGTATTTTTTATTTCTTCTTTGATTTCTTCAGTGATCTATTATTTATTTAGTAGCATTTAGCCTCCATGTATTTGTGTTTTTTACAGGTTTTTTTTCCTGTAATTGATTTCCAATCTCATGGCGTTGTGGTCAGAAAAGATGCTTGGTACAATTTCAATTTTCTTAAATTTTCCGAGGCTTGATTTGTGACCCAAGATGTGATCTGTCGTGAAGAATGTTCCTTGTGCACTTGAGAAGAAAGTGTATTCTGGCACTTTTGGGTGGAATGTTCTATAAATATCAATTAGATCTATCTGGTCTATTGTGTCATTTAAAGCTTGTGTTTCCTTTTTTATTTTTTGTTTGGATGATCTGTCCATTGGTGTAAGTGGGGTGTTAAAGTCCCCTACTATGATTATGTTACTGTTGATTTCTCCTTTCATGACCTTATGTATTGAGGTGCTCCTATGTTGGGTGCATAAACATTTATAATTGTTATATCTTCTTCTTGGATTGATCCTTTGATCATTATGTAGTCTCCCTCCTTATCTCTTGTAACAGTCTTTATTGTAAAGTCTATTTTATCTGATACGAGTATTGCTACTCCAGCTTTCTTTTGATTTCCTTTTTCATGGAATATCTTTTTCCATCCCTTCACTTTCAGTCTGTATATGTCCCTAGGTCTGAAGTGGGTCTCTTGTAGACAGCATATATATGGGTCTTGGTTTTGTATCCATTCAGCCAGTCTGTGTCTTTAGGTTGGGTCATTTAATGTCTTTACATTCAAGGTTATTATCGATATACATGTTCCTGTTACCATTTTCTTAATTGTTTTATGTTTGTTTTTGTGGGTCTTTTTCTTCTCTTGTGTTTCCTGCTTAGAGAAGTTTCTTTAGCATTTGTTGTAAAGCTGGTTTGGTGGTGCTGAATTCTCTTAGCTTTGGTTTGGCTGAAGAGCTTTCGATTTCTCCACTGAATCTGAATGAGATCCTTGCTGGGTAGAGTGATCTTGGTTGTAGGTTTTTCTCTTTCATCACTTTAAGTATATCCTGCCACTACCTTCTGGCCTGCAGAGTTTCCACTGAAAAATCAGCTGATAACCTT
This sequence comes from Grampus griseus, assembly GCF_964374135.1. Classification (NCBI taxonomy): domain Eukaryota; kingdom Metazoa; phylum Chordata; class Mammalia; order Artiodactyla; family Delphinidae; genus Grampus; species Grampus griseus. The sequence continues at coordinate 79,608,207 of NC_139007.1, forward strand.
ATAAGGATCCTTTGTGTATAATTTTTTAGTTTTCTCTTGCTGCTTTTAATATTTTTTCTTTGAAGGTAATTTTTGTTAGTTTGATTAATACGTGTCTTGGTGTATTTTTCCTAGGGTTTATACTGTATGGGACTCTCTGTGCCTCCTGGACTTGGGTGATTATTTCCTTTCCCACGTTAGGGAACTTTTCCAGTATAATCTCTTCAAATATTTTCTCAGACCCTTTCTTGTTCTCTTCTTCTCTGGGACCCCTGTAATTTGAATGTTGTTGCATTTAGTGTTGTCCCAGAGGTCTCTGAGATTGTCTTCAATTCTTTTCATTCTTTTTTCTTTATTCTGCTCCTGGGCAGTTATTTCTACCATTTTGTCTTCCAGCTCACTTGTTCGTTCTTTTGCCTCCATTATTCTGTTATTGATTCCTTCTAGTGTATTTTTCATTTCAGTTTTTGTGTTGTTCATCTCTGTTTGTTTGTTCTTTAGTTCTTCTAGATCTTTGTTAAACATTTCTTGTATTTTCTCAATCCGTGCCTCCATTCTATTTCCGAGATTCTGGATCATCTTTACTTCATTACTCTGAATTCTTTTTCAGGTAGATTGCCTACTTCCTCTTCATTTATTTGGTCTTATAGGTTTTTACCTTGCTTCTTCATCTGTGACATATTTTTTTGCTGTCTCCTTTTTTTTTTTTTTAAATTAGTGGGATTGTTTTCCTGTTTCACTGATCGTTTGGCCTGAGGCATCCAACAATGGAGTTTGTAGGCTGTTGGGTAGAGCTGGGTCTTGGTGCTGAGATGAGGACCTCATCTGATGAATATTCATGAGACCTCACTCCTATGAATATTCCCTGGGGTCTGAGTTTCTCTGTTAGTCCACTGGTTCGGACTCGGCGCTCCCACCGCAGGAGCTTCCGCCTGACCCCAGGCGCGCAAATCAAGATTCCGCAAACCACGTGGGTGACAAAAAAAAAGAGAGAGGGCGAGAACACTAACAAAGTAAAAAATAAAATTAGACTAGGAAACTAACAGATATGTTAAAAAGAACGTAAAAATAAAAACATAGAGAATCAACAACCGGAAGGTACATCAGTACCACAATAGTAAAAAGAGGAGGAGGGAAAAGAAAAAAGGGAGGGGGGAAGGCCTTGGATGTGGAGAGCGGGGCGTAAGGAAGGGCGAGGTTTGGGTGGTGGGCAGGGCCAATGCTCAGGACGCACAGGGCTGGAAAAGGCTCTGGGGACTGTGGGGGGTGGGGCTTAGGCTCAAGGAACAGAAGGGCTCCAGGCGTACCTCCCATCCCTGGTCTTAGAGGGCAGGGGACCTCACCTGGGCCCCTCCCGCCTGCCTCTCCTGATCTCCCTGGCCTCCCTCCTATGCCTCCAAGCACCCACGCAGCCTGGAGGGGGCTTTGGATCGCAGGGGACCAGCCTGGGAGCTCAGCAGGCTCCCCAGGGCCCAGTGGGCAGGGCAGTCGCCCTCCACTCCACTCCCACTCCTCTTCTGCTTGCCACTTCTGATCTCCCCAGCCTCCCTCCTATGCCCCCAGGACCCACATGGCCTGGATGGGGCTTTGGTAGGGGGGAAAGTGGTTTGGGAGCTCAGCAGGCTCCCCAGCTTGAGTGGGCCAGGCGATCGCCCTCAGCTCCTCTCCCGCTTTTCCTGGAGAGTCCCTCCCTCCTGCCTCTCCTGATCTCCCCGGCCTCAGGGGCCCTGATCTTATCTGACCTCCACTTTTTCTCCCCACCTCGGTCCCCCTACGTTCTACTGGTTCACTCTGGGATTCCTCCTGTCTCCTTGGGGATCAGAGTCCCCCACCAGCAGCCGGCAGGCGCCCTAGTTCTATACTAAGTTTCTTTAGGAGGGGGTTGATAATACCTCCCCTTTACGTTTCCAGGACAGAGACATTTTTTCTTGCTCACTAGCCCTGATCCCAGGACTTTAACCAAGTATGTACATGGGCACTTGGTTTTGGTTTTTTTGCTGCCAGCAGGTTCTCCCAGAGAAACTCCCATGTAGAATAGTCCTATGTTCAGGCAAGATATTCTAGGCCCTCAACATATGCTAACAAAGTGCCCCTTAAACTTTGAGTGTCTTTTTGAATCATTACAGATTACATTTCAAATACATGCTTGAGAATTCATTCTCAAATTGACTGCTTTCCATCTCCTTTCAAAAAATTTAATTGAAGCAATTGATATTAGAAGCAGTTATTTCAGTGTGTCACGGACCGTTTTCTAAGTTCTCATCTCATTTGTGTTAGAGTGTTTCCTCAGGTATAAGGAGTACAGTTTGTGTACCTGATGATTTGGAATAGCACAGATTTTGCAGCAATAGAACACAGAAATACTTTTTCTATGACCATCTTAATTTATCTGAGAAAAAAATAAAACTAACATCAAGATGACTGGTGATTTTGTACCAGATGAAGTTAAGGTGAAAAGTTAATTTAAAGGCAATTTAAAGAAAAAAATTGAGTAATATGTAGTGCAGATGTTACAAGAGATGGCTAAAATGGCAAGGGTAGATGCAAATGGTAAAAATTTTGAAAGCACTGACCTGTTGGTTAAAAGCACAGGTGTGAGTCCCCTGGCACTTCTTGGCTTCAGTTGTTCAGCTTTTACTTAATTGAAAGTATGTAAATTTCTTTTATTTAGAGAGTTGCTGGAGATAAAAGTCTTCATAACCACTTAACCCTTGCTATCTCTAATACCTCCTAGTAGCAGCCAATTACTAGAGTAAATTGGTGTCATCTGTGAACACACTGCACTCAAACAGTAACAAGATAATGTATCACATTTGGACAGCAGATTTTATAATGTCCTTGTTTTTTGTCATTATTGAACCATTTAAACCCAAAATTTATATTAAAGGGTTAACAAAAAAACTACCATTTGTCCTGTCACCTAAAGTATATATTTCTAAGCAACCTCTCTGAGTGTGTGACTTTTGTAGAAAGTATTGAAATTCTTGTGGGGTCTAAGACAGTGCAGCACAATAAAGGTTGTGAGGGTAAAGTGGGCACCACACGAGAGTCAAAGGCAAGTCCCTCCTTGCAGGGAAGGGAGGAAGCAGTGTGGTTGTAGAACAGTAAAGCAGAGGGGTTTTTTCTGTCCACCACACCTGTGTACTGTTAAATTGCTCTCCTTTTATTCTCCACCCCTGTCCCACCCAACCCCCTTTTATTTGTATAGACACGGAGCAATATAGGGAAACAACTGAGGTTTCAAAAAGAAACCTTTGAGAGCAGGAACCTGTTCAAAAGAACCTGTTTGAGCAGGAAAACGATAGTTTTAAAGATGCTGAAGCTTTGTTTCCCTGTCCTATGGGCCTCCCCACTTTCAGTTCTGTAATATCGGAAAGAACCCTGTTCAGCCTGCTTCATTACCCCCAGATTCTTTCTAGAATTGCTCTTTAAACTCTTTTTCTTGGCTGCATTGGGTCTTCGTTACTGCACGTGGACTTTCTCTAGTTGCTGTGAGCAGGGGCTACTCTTCGTTGCGGGGCGTGGGCTTCTCCTTGCAGTGGCTTCTCTTGTTGTGGAGCCCAGGCTCTAGGCATGTGGGCTTCAGTAGTTGCAACACACTCAGTAGTTATGGATCGCGGGCTCTAGAGCACAGGCTCAGGAGTTGTGGCACACAGGCTTAGTTGCTCCATGACATGTGGGATCCTCCCAGACCAGGGCTTGAACCCGTGTCGCCTGCATTGGTAGGTGGATTCTTTTTTTTTTTTTTTAAGTATTTATTTATTTATTTATTTATTTATTTTTGGCTGCATCGAGTCTTAGTTGCAGCATGCGGGCTCCACAGTGCATGGGCTCTCTAGTTGCAGCACCTGGGCTTAGTTGCCCCGTGGCATGTGGGATCTTAGTTCCCCGACCAGGGATTGAACCCATGTTCCCTGCTTTGGAAGGTGGATTCTTAACCACTGGACTACCAGGGCAGTCCCTGGCAGGTGGATTCTTAACCACTGTGCCACCAGGGAAGTCCCTCCATCGACTTTTAAATTCACCCCTACCCCATCATGTCCCACTTTGCCCTTAGAACCTAGTAAGATAGCAGCAGAATCCCTTATATCCTCAGCCTCTTCTCAGAACTTTCCCTCTATCTTCCCCCAATACCCCTTTTTTGTTGTTGTCATAATAAAAACCTAGCTTTCCCCTGAGCCTGCTATGTTGACTTTTCTCTAATACCTCTTGTACCACTGGGCCAAGAAGTGGGATGGGTATCTACCTTGTTCCTCATTGCCACTTCCAGAAATCCTCCCTCCCTCTTCCACAGAAACCCCCCAGTTCTGAATCTGACAAGACCACCCACTAATCCTCCTCTTTGTAACCATCTACAAACACCCAAGTCTTTCCTTGAAAGTTATTCTTTGAAGGCTACTTGTCACTCTTCAAGAGTTCTCCACAAATTCTTAACGATTTCGTATGTATAGTCCTTTCAGTACCCTGGCCTTTTCTTCCAATGAGCTTTTCTCTGTCCTGTCATAGTCATTCATTCACATTGTCACACCTACCCACATCCCTACCAATACTGCCATCTCTTCAAAATCTCCATTTTAGGCATCTAACTGACCACTACCTCCTCTTTCCAGTTCACTCCCTCTAATACCCTAGCTCTATAATTCCTTTGATTCTACCAGACCTGCAGTCTGTTGATTCTCCCAGCATTTCCATCCTGACTCATCCCAGCATCCTCACTTTCCTCCATACCCAGTCCATCAGTATACTCGTTCTCTTAAAGACACTCAACTCCCTGCCCCTCTCAGTCACACCAACCAGGTCGGGTTCAATCCGGCTCTCTACCTATTCTGAACCTTTACCTCCACAACTCTAATGGCTGGAGAAAAACATACAAACATACTGATTGGTCTCACTTTAAATTCATGACTATTAAATTCATGTGAGCCTTAATGCTAGCCTGCAAACCAGCTAAATTTCCTAGTCCATTTATTGTCCCACTTTCCTAATAAAGCTGTTAGATTTCATCAAATTAAGATTTCATCAGTTTTAAAACTTAGCAGTATTTTATGTACCTATAAGAAAAATCACTGCCAGTTGTACTGTAACATGCCATGAAATGTAAGACCCATCCCAATTTTGGAGATGGTAAGATGTGGGGGGAATGTGCTTCTTAGAACGGGTGGAATATGGTATTCCATACCTTCACCTTCTCTTAGCTCAGAAAACGTCCCTCTCCTCACTTCAGCTGATTTCTTTGTTCCTCGTTTCCCTGAGAAAACAGAAGCAACCAGAAGAGAATGTCCACAGTCTTCATCGCCTGGACCTGGGCCCATACACTCTTCCCTTCCTCACACTTACTGTGGGCGACTTGTCTATTGTCTTGTCTCAAGCCAGCCTCCCTCCTTGGGAACCGGATCCCAGCCTCCCTGGCCTATTTAAAGACACCTTTTCAGCAGTTTCCCTCTTTTTCTCCCGCATTATCCACTTTTCTTTCTCTACTAGATCATTCCCAGCAGAACTACAAACATGCTGTAACACTACCCCTCCCCAGGTGGGCGGCCCTGTGGGGCAGAAACTCTTGCTTCCACATCCGTCTCCAGCTCCCACTTGACTTTCCTGCTCTTTGTAGCAGGATTTCTCAGAAGATACGTATGTAGTCACTTTCTCCGATTTCACTCCTTGCAGTCTGAAAACCACTCCAGTCAGGCCCTGTCCTCTGTAGCCATAGTCCTGAAGCTGCTCTTGGGAAAGTCCAGTAACTTTCTGAACCCAGTAGTCAGTTCTCAGTCCTTCTCTTGCTCTTCCTCTTAACAACATTTGGCCCAGCTGATCTCTTCCTCTTCCTGGAGATCCTTCGTTTACTTAGCTTCCAGTCTCTTCAAGTTTTCTTCCGACCTCAGTGGTCATTTTATAGGCTGATTTGCTGGTTCATCCTTTTCTTCCTAACCTTTTGATATTGGAGTATCCAGGGCTTGGTCCTTGGACTCTCCTCTGTAGCTCTGCTCACTCCTTTGTCATAGCTTTAAATGCCGTCTATACATTGATGACTGACTGACTCCTCATTCTGGACTTCACTGCTGAAATCCAGAATTGTATATCCAGCTTCCTGCTCAACTTCTTCACTTGGGTGGCATCTCCGATGTAACTTGCCTAAAGCCAGACTCTCGATCTTAACTACACCCCTGTTCTTCTGTGTTCCTCCTCATCTCAGTGAAAGACAACTCCATCCCTTCATTTGCTCAGACCAGAAATCTTGGCGTCTCCTTAATTCCTCTCAAAGCTCAAGTCCAGTCTCAGCAAGTTATGTGGGCTTTACGTTTGGTGTATATCTAGAGTTGAGCCACTGCTCAACTTCCCTGGTACCACCTAGGTCCAAATCATTGTGTCTTGTCATTATTACTGCATTCACCTTCTAATTGGTCTCCCTGTTTCCACCGTTGCCTCCACCACCCACCAGCCTCTTCTCAACCCAGTATGATCTTTACATTTAAAATTAAAGTCATTTTGTAAGTTAAATCAAGATGGAGTTCTAACCCATATCCCACTGCTCTCCCCTCCACTTTCCCCTCTCCAGCTCTGTGGCCTTGCTGTTCACTCCGCGTAGGATGTTCTACCCCACGTCACTTCATGGTTTGCTCACTACCTCCTTCTGATGTGTATTCAGACATCACCTGCTCAGTAAGGCCTCCCCTGAGTCCCCTGCTTAAACTTGCAAGATCATATCACTGTCATCACTGCCATTTCTCATTCGCTTCCTTTGTTTTCTGTGTGTTTGTCATAGTGTTACCACTAGAATGTAAATTGTCTTCACTGCTGAATCCCCCAGACCAGAATAGCACCAGGCACATGATGGGTACTCAGTTTATTGAATGAGTGAATAAAACTTAACAGAGCAAGTTTACCACTTCTGAACAAATCAATTTCCCACATTAGTATGGTCATTATAATACTGCAACTATAGAATTTAACTGAATTTTGCCAAACTTAAGTGGATCAATAGAACCTAACTTTTCTGAACCTAAGATAACAAGCATACTAGAAACTAAATTTAAAATGTGTCACTTCTGGGCTTCCCTGGTGGCGCAGTGGTTGACAGTCCGCCTGCCGATGCAGGGGACACGGGTTCGTGCCCTGGTCCAGGAAGATCCCACATGCCGCGGAGTGGCTGGGCTCCTGAGCCATGGCCGCTGAACCTGCGCTCCACAACGGGAGGGGCCACAACAGTGAGAGGCCCGCGTACCGCAAAAAAAAAAACAAAAAAAAGTGTCATTTCTGACATGGGGAGACCTACTTATTTATTCACATTATTTTATAGCATAGCAAATTGTTAATAAAATTATTTTAAAGGTAAGCTGTTGAAAGTAATTAAGACAATCGTTTTTTCAGGAAGGCTTGACTTTATTCATAGTTAATATATACCATAAACCATACTCATTTAGCTATTGAAATAAATCCTTTACTTTGTTAGCTTCACTTGTACCTATGTTTGTACTTGAAAGAAATAAAATGTATATGGTTTTCAGTAAATTACACTGACCTCTTTTGAATTAAATTATTATCTTTGTGATTGATGTTGACATCCCTCAAGAAACCAAAAGATTGTGTAAGATTATGTTTTCTCTAAGAATTAAAAATATCTGTATGCAAATTGACATTTTTATATTCATCTTTTGCTGAACACAGTATTGTATATTATATTAGATCTAAAGTGTGCCTTTGTTATAATTCAGGTTTTTATTAAAAAGACTCATTTCTATAAATCTAGGAAATTTTATCTCTTTCCCTTATGGCTGTCCTATTCATTCCAAACTAAAAACCACAAATAAATAGAATTGAATTTAGATCTCATTTTGAACTCACTGTTCTCAGAGAGATTTGGTTAGAATTTCCTTTAAAGATTCTGAATGTTAGGAGGTTCAGAATTTTAAGGAAGGAAAAAAAGTTGAATATTTACTGCAAGCCAAAGACTATTGTTGGCATTTTTAAAATCAGTTAACAGGGCTGTGCTTCGAGTCCCTATTACAAAGCTGTGAACGTTGCTTTACTTTTTCACTTGTCGGTGACAAATTATTCTTTTAAAATCTCATCATTGGCCTCTTTCCTCTAAACTTGCACTAACAGTTCTAAAATGAAGCTGTCTGTTAATCATCAACACTGTGTCTGTTAATCATCAACACTTGAGGCAGAGAAGGAGTGAGGAATTGGTTAACAGTTTAGAACTTTTAAACTTATCCTAAAACTCTCCATGCTCAATTCTAATTGTTCAGGTCTCTGGTAATTTGACAGTAAGGTGTCTCATCATCATGTGTTTATCTCGACAGTGACCCTGCCATGAAGCAATTTCTGCTGTACTTGGATGAGTCAAATGCCCTAGGGAAGAAGTTCATCATTCAAGACATTGATGACACTCACATCTTCGTAATAGCAGAGTTGGTTAATGTCCTCCAGGAGCGAGTAGGTGAATTAATGGACCAAAATGCCTTTTCTCTTACCCAGAAGTGAAAATATTAGATAATAACCACTTAGGAATTAAAAGTAACAAATGTGAGAGACTCACCATTCGATGTCTTGTGTGACTGATTAGATTTACAGAATTGCTCGGAAGCATGTGACAGGGAAGACTGTGATATCATTTGTTTATAAGAAAGCCCCTGAACTGACTTTCTTGTTCTGTTTTTTTCAGTGTGTGTACCCTAGAATTTAAAAAAAAAAAAAAAATGCTTTAACAGTTGGCTATAATTTGGCTTTTATTAACCTATATTAAAATGTAAATGTAATTACTTTTCCTGCTTCTTAATGCCAATTTAATACATTAAGAATATAATGGAATATGCTTTTAAATCATCAGTCTAACCTACATACCACCTATATATTATCTTTGCTTATTCGTATTAGTAATTGGGGGTTTGGTAGTGTAGGTATGGTTTGTTTTGTTTCCACTAGAAACTTCACAGACTGTTTAGGTAAATATGCCAAGGTGGGAACTTCAGTAATATTTATACCTTACAAATAGTATCTGCATGCCAGCCAGCTCTGTTGGTGAAGAAGATGTGGAAGAGAAAGAACCCTGTAACATTAACGTAAACTGCAGTTTGCATTTCCCTAAAAATGCAGTTTTTTAAAAGCACAGAGGGTTAGAAACAACCAAATGGGAAAGGTACATGCTGCTTTGCAGCTTTCATCTTTCCTTGTTCAGACTTTGTTGGTCACATTTTCCCATCAAGGCAAGTGCTCTTTTATTGAGAAGTCAGTTTTCCTTGGGCCTTATTCCCTATGAGAATCCCTGTTTAAATTTGTCTAAAAAAGAAAGGTAGGAACAGATAGAAGCAAAGTCATTCTTGGGGGAGGTTAAGATGTGTTGCATCTAGTTCTATGGTTGATCGAGGCAGAAACAATAACACTGATGGGGGCTTTGCTTCCCTTCCTGAACATAGTGGTACTAGGATGGGTTCATGGGGTGGGAATTTTCCAAGAGAAAAGATAACTTTCATGATGTTAAGTGGAATCGTATCAAACCCACTTTACCTGCCTCCTTATGGTGTGTTTATTCAGAGCATCTGTGTACCATAGTCACTTACTTACACATGCGTTCCCTAAAGCTGGAAATTTCCATAGGTATATTTATCATGGTTCCCACCCATGTAACTCAAGCCACCCAATTTTGATTTTCACATAACAATGCAAACAATTTTGATGAGTTATTGGTACATCTGGTACTAAAATTTGCTCAATACAGTACATTTCTTTAGGATTTCCAGCGGTACTGAAGTGTTACTGACTCTTGTATTTCAGGCATGTCTAAATCAATTTCTAACATGCCTCAGGTGTTTGTCACCTAATACCTTTTAACATGAAACTTAGAGAAAATTTTTCTTACAATCTCAGAGTTTAAGAGGTACTGGCAAGACTATTGGACAGTGAGTACAAAGAGTGTTAAGTGAAGGAAAATCTTTATTTCATTAGCCCTTATTGTTTAAAAGTTGAGTTAGGGCAAATGTTCGATATCTTTTTCTGGAAGTACATTAGAAAGATGGGACAGTGTGGTGCTGGGAGCCGCACTTGGAGCCACTGAGTTGGCTCATCCAACTATGAGAGAAGCTGGGAGAGAACAGAAAATATCCAAGTGACATTTTCTCCAGGCTCTGCTGCTTGGAATCTGCTTGACATTATTCGATTTAGCACACTTTAGATGTCCAGAACAAGATATGTTGGCTGCTGAGTACTGGAGAAATTTACTACTGTCTTTTTATTTTTAACAAAGTCCTTAATACTGTGAAAAGGTAGTATTAACTTAAATTTTCCTAATTGCATACAAGAGTCTATTTTAATTTATGAGATAGTTGACCAGTCACAAATATCCATGTACTAAAATTGTGATATTTAGAATTATATTAACTTCTTGAGAAAGGTTTTTTTTTTTTTAATACCATATAAGGTCAAAACTTCTGTATTCGGGCTTCCCTGGTGGCGCAGTGGTTGAGAGTCCGCCTGTCGATGCAGGGGACACAGGTTCGTGCCCCAGTCCGGGAAGATCCAACATGCCGCGGAGTGGCTGGGCCCGTGAGCTATGGCCACTGACCCTGTGTGTCCGGAGCCTGTGCTCCACAACGGGAGAGGCCACAGCAGTGAGAGGCCTGCACACAGAAAAAAAAAAAAAAAAAACTTGTGTATTCTTTGAACCCCAATTTCCTTGTGAAATTTAATGTGATTATTTTAAAATTCCAGGCATCCTAAGTATGCATAAGAGTTAATGTAAAAATGTTTATTGAGACATTGTTTTTGATGAACACTAACTAAACATTACTGATAATAAGCAACAAAGGCTACTCTCTTTTATTTCTGATAAACACTATAGGTGGCAGTCAAAGTTATTAACGATTATATTGCTCTTAACATTATGTATAATAGAGGTGATTTGACATAATTGTACTTCTTTTCTGGAAAGATGGTAAATAATGTGCTTACTCTATTTTGTAGTTACACATTAAACCTCACTTAGCTCTAAAGAAACTAAATAAAACCTTTTTTTTTTTTTTTTTTTTTTGCGGTACACGGGCCTTTCGCTGCTGTGACCTCTCCCGTTGCGGAGCTCAGGCTCAGCGGCCGTGGCTCACGGGCCCAGCCGCCCCGTGGCATGTGGGATCTTCCCAGACTGGGGCACGAACCCGTGTCCCCTGCATCGGCAGGCGGACGCTCAACCACTGCGCCACCAGGGAAGCCCTAAGTAAAACCTTTGATATAATGCCTTCTGATTTAACTAGTATACTGGGATCATTCTACCTCTTAACCATCTTAACAGATAGGAAAAGGGTATGTTTTAAAAATGAAGAAATGGTGCAGCTTGCAAATATAGTCAATAAATATTCTCAAGTGTGCATAGCTCTGCTTCATTTGTAGCGGAGATCACTGAAAGATCTGTTGGTAAGATTATTGGATAAGCTTTTGAAAAACACTGTTCTCACTATAGAAAAGTGATTAAGAGCCTGACTGAGTCCAGACTGCCTGGGTCCAAATGTCAGCTCCCTGCTTGCTAGCTCTGGGATCTTGTACACGTCATTCAGTTTTTCTGTGCCTCTGAGCTTTCATCTGTGAAAACAGGAATAGTTACCCTCAAAAATTGTGTGGATGATTGTAAGTTAAAATATGTAAAGCAGATGGTTCTGAAATTTAGTTACCTTGAATCTAGAAGAGCACAATGAAAAAGGGAGAAAAAAGACATTTCAGCACACACACACACATATTTTGTTTTGTTTTGCATGATCACAGTCCAGTGAGAACAAGCAGCTGGGGGAGGAGGGGAATTCCTTGTAAAAGAATATTAGGTAGATAGTTTAACAGGGACCCCCTACCTTCATTGATCTCAAAACTGTCTCTGAGCAACATTGTCAGGAAATACCTGAATAGTTAGCTTTTCTGAGACCATTCCTTTCTCCATTCTTAAACGATGATTAGTCTTATATAGAATTCCTGGGTCACCATCCATTTGTATTAAAACTGAGCCATTTTTCTCATCATCCTCAGGCATTTACTGAGACCAGTTTGGATTTTATTCTTTTGAATAACTTTTTCCACTTGGTTTGCAGGAGTTTCTTTGAACTCCTCTCTTTCTTACCCAATGTTCTTTTTCTACTTGGCTTTCATTCTTAACCAATCCCTCCCTCCATCCTTTTTGTTTGTTTGTTTGTTTTTATTTTGTTCCGCTATAGTGTTTATTATTTCTTTGAAATTTTAAAAGTTAACTAAGGTGTATATCCCTTGTTAATTTTGCCTGGAATATGTGTGTCTTCCTGAGCTCTCAAAATTCAGGTGGTTTGTTTATTTACGTTGTGGAGGATTCTGTTTAAGTTTTTAAATGAACAGATTTTCTGTTAGAACTTTCATACCTCTATTCTGTTTGTTCTTTAGAAACACCTATTCATTAATTGATTCTCCATGATTAATACTTGTGTTTTCTCATCATTTTCATTGCTTTTATTCTCTGTTACAGGAATGCTTTTCAAATTTGTCACTAAACTTGATTTTACTTTAATGAAAACCTAAACTCGATTTCACTTTATGGAAAACCTATTTCCTACTGCTTCCAACTTAGACTTTATCTTGGCTGCTGCATTTTTGGTTACATTATACTTTTTTTTTTTTTTTTTTTTTTTGGTACGTGGACCTCTCACTGTTGTGGCCTCTCCCGTTGCAGAGCACAGGCTCCGGACACGCAGGCTCAGTGGCCATGGCTCACGGGCCTAGCCGCTGCGCGACATGTGGGATCTTCCCAGACTGGGGCACGAATCCGTGTCACCTGCATTGGCAGGCGGACTCTCAACCACTGCGCCACCAGGGAAGCCCTACGTTATACTTTTTTAAACTATTCCTTGTCATAGCCTGTTTAATGAAGATAAGGTCCACTGGTATCTTTATTTTTAATTGAAGTTACCTTTTTTATGAGCAATACACTTTCATTGCAGGTAGACTGGAAAAGGGAAGCAAAAGAAGAAAAATATAACTCGTCCACAATCCCACCATTCAGGAATAACCACAATTAAAATTTTGATGGCAATCTTCAAACCTTTTTCTGAGAGTATAAAAAATGGTCTCCACTCTCCCATCCCAGTGAGATCACACTGCTTTTACACTTGCTTTTCCACTTAATCTTTTTTTTTTTTTTTAAACATCTTTATTATAGGGCTTCCCTGGTGGCACAGTGGTTGAGAGTCCACCTGCCGATGCAGGGGACACGGGTTCGTGCCCCGGTCCGGGAAGATCCCACATGCCGCGGAGCGGCTGTGCCCGTGAGCCATGGCCGCTGAGCCTGCGCGTCCGGAGCCTGTTGCTCCGCAACGGAAGAGGCCACAACAGTGAGAGGCCCGCGTACTGCAAAAAAAAAAACAAAAAAACATCTTTATTGGAGTATAATTGCTTGACAATGGTGTGTTAGTTTCTGCTTTATAATAAAGTGAATAAGCTATACATATACATATATCCCCATATCTCCTCCCTCTTGCATCTCCCTCCACCCTCCCTATCACACCCCCAGGTGGTCACAAAGCACCGAGCTGATCTGCCTGTGCCATGCGGCTCCTTCCCACTAGCTTTTACAGTTGGTAGTGTATATATGTCCATACCACTCTCTCACTACGTCCCAGCTTACCCTTCCCCCTCCCTGAGTCCTCAAGTCTATTCTCTATGTCTGCATCTTTATTCCTGTACTGCCCCTAGGTTCTTCAGAACCTTTTTTTGTTTTTCAGATTCCATACATATCTGTTAGCATATGGTATTTGTTTTTCTCTTTCTGACTTACTTCACTCTGTATGACACACTCAAGGTCCATCCACCTAACTACACATAACTCCATTTCTTCTTATGGCTGAGTAATATTCCATTGTATATATGTGCCACATCTTCTTTATCCATTCCTCTGTCGATGGACACTTAGGTTGCTTCCATGTCCTGACTATTGTAAACAGAGCTGCAATGAGCATTGTGGTACATGACTCTTTGAATTATGGTTTTCTCAGGGTATATGCCCACTAGTGGGATTGCTGGGTTGTATGGTAGTTCTATTTTTAGTTTTTTAAGGAACCTCCATACTGTTCTCCATAGTGGCTGTATCAATTTACATTCCCACCAACAGTGCAAGAGGGTTCCCTTTTCTCCACACCCCCTCCAGCATTTATTGTTTGTAGATTTTTTGATGATGGCCATTCTGACTGGTGTGAGATGATATCTCATTGTAGTTTTGATTTTTATTTCTCTAATGATTAATGATGTTGGAGCATTCTTTCATGTGTTTGTTGGCAATCTGTATATCCTCTTTGGAGAAGTGTCTATTTAGGTCTTCTTCCCATTTTTGGATTGGGTTGTTTGTTTTTTTGTTATTGAGCTGCATGAGCTGCTTCTGTATTTTGGAGATTAATCGTTTGTCAGTTGCTTCATTTGCAAATCTTTTCTCCCATTCTGAGGGTTGTCTTTTGGTCTTGTTTATGGTTTCCTTTGCTGTGCAAAACCTTTGAAGTTTCATTAGGTCCCATTTGTTTATTTTTGTTTTTATTTCCATTTCTCTAGGAGGTGGGTCAAAAAGGTTCTTGCTGTTATTTATGTCATAGAGTGTTCTGCCTGTGTTTTCCTCTAAGAGTTTTATAGTGTCTGGCCTTATATTTAGGTCTTTAATCCATTTTGAGTTTATTTTTGTGTATGTTGTTAGGGAGTGTTCTAATTTCATTCCTTTACTTGTGCCGTCCAGTTTTCCCAGCACCACTTATTGAAGAGGCTGTCTTTTCTCCACTGTATATTCTTGCCTCTTTTAGCAAAGATAAGGTGACCATTTGTGCATGGGTTTATCTCTGGGCTTTCTATCCTGTTCCATTGATTTATATTTCTGTTTTTGGGCCAGTACCATACTGTCTTGATTACTGTAGCTTTGTAGTATAGTCTGAAGTCAGGGAGCCTGATTCCTCCAGCTCCATTTTTTGTTCTCAAGATTGCTTTGGCTATTCGGGGTCTTTTGTGTTTCCATACAAATTTTTTGTTCTAGTTCTGTGAAAAATGCCATTGGTGGTTTGATAGGGATTGCACTGAATCTGTACATTGCTTTGGGTAGTAGAGTCATTTTCACAATGTTGATTTCTTCCAATCCAAGAACATGGTATATTTCTCCATCTGTTTGTATCATCTTTAATTTCTTTCATCAGTGTCTGTAGTTTTCTGCATACAGGTCTTTTGTCTCCTTAGGTAGGTTTATTCCTAGGTATTTTTTTTTTTTTGCTGCAATGGTAAATGGGAGTGTTTCCTTAGTTTCACTTTCAGATTTTTCATCATTAGTGTGCAGGAATGCAAGAGATTTCTTTGCATTAATTTTGTATCCTGCCACTTTACCAAATTCATTGATTAGCTCTAGTATTTTTCTGGTAGCATCTTTAGGATTCTCTATGTATAGGATCATGTCATCTGCAAACAGTGACAGCTTTACATCCTCTTTTCCGATTTGGATTCCTTTTCTTTCTTTTTCTTCTTTGATTGCTGTGGCTAAAACTGTCTAAACTATGTTGAATAATAGTGGTGAGAGTGGAGAACCTTGTCTTGTTCCTGATCTTAGAGGAAATGCTTTCAGTTTTTCACCATTGAGAATGATGTTGGCTATGGGTTTGTCATATATGGCCTTTATTATATGTTGAGGTAAGTTCCCTCTGTGCCTACTACTTTCTGGGGAGTTTTTATCATAAATGGGTGTTGAATTTTGTTGAAAGCTTTTTCTGCATCTATTGAGATGATCATATGGTTTTTCTCCTTCAGCTTGTTAATATGGTTTATCACATTGATTGATTTGCATATATTGAAGAATCCTTGCATCCCTGGGATAAATCCCACTTGATCATGGTGTATGATCCTTTTAATGTGTTGTTGGATTCTGTTTGCTAGTATTTTGTTGAGGATTTTTGCATCTATGTTCATCAGTGATATTGGCCTGTAGTTTTCTTTCTTTGTGACATCTTTGTCTGGTTTTGGTATCAGGGTGATGGTGGCCTCATAACATGAGTTTGGGAGTGTTCCTCCCTCTGCTATATTTTGGAAGAGTTTGAGAAGGATGGGTGTTAGCTCTTCTCTAAATGTTTGATAGAATTTGCCTGTGAAGCCATCTGGTCCTGGGCTTTTGTTTGTTGGAAGGTTTTTAATCACAGTCTCAATTTCAGTGCTTGTGATTCATCTGTTTATATTTTCTGTTTCTTCCTGGTTTAGTCTCAGAAGCTTGTGCTTTTCTAAGAATTTGTCCATTTCTTCCAGGTTGTCCGTTTTATTGGCATAGAGTTGCTTGTAGTAATCTCTCATGATCCTTTGTATTTCTGTAGTGTCAGTTGTTACTTCTCCTTTTTCATTTCTAATTCTGTTGATTTGAGTCTTCTCCCTTTTTTTCTTGATGAGTCTGGCTAATGGTTTATCAATTTTGTTTATCTTCTCCAAGAAGCAGCTTTTAGTTTTATTGATCTTTGCTATTGTTTCCTTCTTTTCTTTTTCATTTATTTCTGATCTGATCTTTATGATTTCTCTCCTCCTGCTGACTTTGGGAGTTTTTTGTTCTTTCTCTAATTGCTTTAGGTGTAAGGTTAGGTTTTTTATTTGAGATGTTTCTTGTTTCTTGAGCTAAGATTGTATTGCTATAAGCTTCCCTCTTAGAACTGCTTTTGCTGAATCCTGTAGGTTTTGGGTCATTGTGTTTTCATTGTCATTTGTTTCTAGGTATTTTTTGATTTCCTCTTTGTTTTCTTCAGTGATCTCTTGGTTATTTAGTAGTGTATTGTTTAGCCTCCATATGTTTGTGTTTTTTACAGTTTTTTTCCTGTAATTCTTATCTAGTCTCATAGGGTTGTGGTCAGAAATGATACTTGATATGATTTCAGTTTTCTTCAATTTATGAAGGCTTGATTTGTGACCCAGGATATGATCTGTCTTGGAGAATGTTTCATGAGTGCTTGAGAAGAGAGTGTATCCTGTTATTTTTGGATGGAATTCCTATAAATATCAATTAAGTCCATCTTGTTTAATGTATCATTTAAAGCTTGTGTTTATTTATTTTCATTTTGGATGATCTGTCCATTGGTTAAAGTGGGGTGTTGAAAGTCCCCTACTATGGTTGTTTTACTGTTGATTTCCCGTTTTATGGCTGTTAGCATTTGACTTATGTATTGAAGTTCTCCTATGTTGGGTGAATAAATATTTACAATTGTCATATCTTCTTTTTGGATTGATCCCCTGAACATTATGTAGTGTAGTGTCCTTCTTTGTCTCTTATAATAGTCTTTATTTTAAAGTCTATTTTGTCTGATATGAGAATTGCTACTTCAGCTTTCTTTTGATTTCCATGGAATATCTTTTTCCATCCCCTCACTTTTAGTCTGTATGGCTTTTTCACTTAATCTTTCACAACCTTTTGTTTGTTAAAAACTTGAAGCAGAACTTCTATTTCAGAGGAAGGTTTTTCTTCTGCTTTCTTGAGCAGAATAGAATTACATGGGGAGCTTTCGAAAAATACTGATACCTGTCCTTAGTGCCCCCCTCCTCCCTTATTTAGATGTAATTGTTCTGGCATGGGACCCAAGTTCAGCATTTTTTAAAGGCTCCCTTCTGTGGTGTGTCTAATGCAGTCAGAGCTGAGAGCCCCTGGCCAGTGTGTATGAAAGCGACTTTGGGTAGGAGGTTTTGTTTTTGTGTCTCATTTGGTTTTCAGTAGGCTAATCACCCAGCACAGCTGTTTCCTTTTACTGCCAAGGAAATGGCTCGGCCTATCAGCAAGGAACCAGCTTTTGTTAAAATCCACTCATTAGATTCCCGAAGTAGTTGCAGAATCTTACTTATTGATGGTAGTTCCTTTGGTTTAGATCCTTTGGTTGGATTGAGGAAAGTAAAGGCAGCATTCTTAATTGGTTAAATATAAATTCTCTGCAAGATATTTTAGTCATTATTTACATTTACATGTGGCAGAATTTTTTTAGTGAAACAAACTATTAAGCTGTGTCAGTGTATCAGCTCTCAGGACGCATCTCGCTGAGGGGGAACTCCAATATTCAACTTTATAATAGTCACTCCTCTGTCTCCCCAAAACCTTTAATAACATCTTCACTTACCACAAGCTCTCTGGATGTATATAATATATATTTTGTTAAATTAAGAAGAGAAGTTGAGTTTCTCATTCAGAAAGGCAGGGAGAGCAGAGGCAGGACTGTGAAAGATGTGTAAACAGAATTGATTTAGTGACATGAAGAAATCACAGAAATCTTGATGAACTTCCCATAGGAGATATTTCAGTCTTATAAAGCCATTACATCATACGGTATTTACAGCTACAATTTGCAATTAATACATCTTGGAAATTTTAGTAGAAGCTGCCTTTGTCTAAAAGTAAATGTTCTTTGAGTGCTTAAAGCTTTAACTATGGCTGTACTAGGTGATTGGTTCAAAAGCTACTCTGAAAATTTTCCAGAATAAAATTATCTTGGTCATGATCTAGACAGATATGCTATTGAGAGCTGCTGCTTCTGTATGAGGGCTTTTCAGACCTCAGTGTGCCATCTGGCAGTCTTGTTAAAATGCAAATTCTCATTGAGCAGGTCTGGGCTGGGGCCTGACATTCTGCGTTTCTAACAAGCTCCCAGGTGGCGTCAATGCTACTCCTTTGGCAGGTTGCACTTTTGAGTGCCAAAGCTCTATCCCACAATAGCTGAAGACCCAGAAGAGGAGAAACCTCTCAATACTTCGCAAGAGCAAAGGTGCATTCCTCCTAAACTATTTTATTGCTTTATTTTGTTTTTTAATCTTGCAGATACTGCTAAAGAACTAATTAGCTAACTGTCCCTGGAAACTATATAGGTCTTATAATATGCATCTCAGTGTGTTAATTTAGCTGAGGCTTTTAATTTCATATCCTGACTTTTCCTTCATTCCAAATTCCTCATTTCTTTTATTCTTTGTATGAAAGCATTCAAACACACATAAATATATTGAATCATATAAGAATATATGTACTAGTCAATATTAACATTCATATTTGATTCTGATTTTTTTAAAGAAATAAAACAGTAGAGAATTGAATTCCCTTGTGTGCTCCTCCTCAATCACAGTCCTCTTTTTTTACTCTCCCAATACGAGTACAACAGGAAGCTGATGTATCATCGTTTACATTTCTTTAATTTATATTACTTAGTAAGTATCCATAAAAGATATCTACTATCATTTTTATACATACATGATACATAAATGGTATCACGATGAAAACCATCATTCTATAATTCTTTTCACACTAATTTTGAGATCCACATTATACACGTGGTTTCAGTTCATTCATTATAGCTATTATTTACTGTTCAGTTATGAATACATACAATTTACATGTCTCTTCCTTTTTTGATGGACATTTAGGTGTTTCCAAATGTTAGGAACAATAAATTCTGCAGTAAACATCTTTTTTTATATATGCATACACACACATATATAATATATCTGTCCTCCTGCACCTGTACAAGTGTTCTTTTACATTATTTCCCAGAAATGGAGTTATCGAGTCAGAGGTTAGGCACATTTTCAACTTCAAGTAATCTTGCCAGAGTATTCTCCAAAACAGTTGAATCAGTTAGCACTGACCAACAATAGGTGAAAATTCCTGTTTCTCTACATCCTTGCTAACACTTTACTTTTACTAATCTGATGGATTTAAAATGGAATATAATCACAATTATGTTTTTATCTTTTTATATCTTTGAAAGTTGTTTCAGTCTTGTGTATGTGTAACAGGGGTAATTATATGCCTGTATTTAATAGGAAATATACAGCATTTCTACTTCATTATTCTTACCAGTCGGCATTTACCCTAAGCGTTATTCTAACACTGAACCTATGTGAAAATATTGTTTATAACAACTGAATTACAAGTGAGCTATTATACATACAAAGACATTCATAAATTGGGGACTTCCCGCAATAAGCTAGTCCCTCCCACCCGTCTAAATTTTACTACAAATAGTGAACCATTTTGTGCTGTTTGTAAATAAGCATTGCTTAAGAGGTTTATCTGCTCCCAAAGCTGATCAATAAGATGCTAGAGATAGACATTTTCAGGGTGAATTTTTTTTTAATTTTATTTATTTATTTATTTTTGCTGTGTTCTGTCTTCGTTTCTGTGCGAGCACTTTCTCTATTTGAGGCAAGCGGGGGCCATTCTTCATCGCGGTGCGCGGGCCTCTCACTATCGTGGCCTCTCTTGTTGCGGAGCACAGGCTCCAGACGCGCAGGCTCAGTAGTTGTGGCTCACGGGCCTAGTTGCTCCGCGGCATGTGGGATCTTCCCAGACCAGGGCTCGAACCCGTGTCCCCTGCATTGGCAGGCGGACTCTCAACCACTGCGCCACCAGGGAAGCCCAGGGTGAATTTTTAAAACAAACTTTATTGAAGTATAACATACATACAGAAAAGTGCATGGCATAAATGTACAAATCTCTGAATTGCCACAAATTGAAAACACCTCTATAACCAGTGCCACGATCAAGAAGAAGGAAATTATCACCATCCTAGAAGCCCTTTCATAGAAAGCCTTTCTGTCACTACCCACTCAAGGGTAAACACTGTCCTGACTTTGACCAGTGATTAGTTTTGCTTATTTTTAAATTTTGTATCAGTATAATCATGCAACATGTATGTGTGTGTCTGGCATCTATTACTCAACATTATACTTGTGAGATTCGTCCATGCTGTTGCATAATATAATAGTATTTTCATTCTCATCGCTATGTGGTAGGCACTCCATTATTTGCCTCAATCATACTAGCAATATATTGGTTAATAAATCCTAAAAATTAATAAATATATGTGCATTAAACTTCAATTTGAACTTGATAAACATCAAAAATTTTTACTGCTGTCAACTAGTCATACTAATAAATTTTTCCCCAGTGACAGAATGCATACAACTCTATTGTATTTGTTTGAGAGAAGAAATAGAAGTATAGAATCTAATTGCCAAGTATACTGGCATTAAAGACATTGATATTTTATGGTTATTATAATAGCTTCTTCATTTAGTCCTTCACTTACTCATTTAAAATGAGTAAGATGTGGAGGAGACAAGTCCTAGATGTGGAGGCTAGCTACAGTTATAAAAACAAGATGAGGCACCTGCATCAATTGGAAATGCATTTGACTTCAAGTAACAGAACAGCAACTAAGTGACATAACAGTAAAGAAGTAATTGTCCATATAACAAGAAAGCTGGAGGTAGTTTCAAGGGTTTCAGCCCTCTTCTAACTCTGCCATCCCAATAACTTTGGCTTTCCATCCCTGGCTTATCGCCTCATGGCCACAAGATGGTGGCTGCCACTCCAAGGATTGCATGCTCATAGCAGCAACCCACACAAGGAAAGGAAGCCTCCACTTGCCTGCAGAAACAAGGAAGAGCTTCCTCCTAGTATAATTATTTCTTTTTTATCATGGAGAAAAATCTTTCCTAGAATTGTCACACATGTCCATCCCTAGACCACTTACTGGCAAAGAAGAATGGAATAATCATAACTGGCTTAGATTGGTGATTCTCAACTCTTAAAATCACTTGGGGCCTTTCTTACAGAAGAAATCAAAATTTATGTAGGTACTGTCCAGTCCAGGTGGAGCTGATTCCCTATCATGAGTGTGGGTTGTACTTAGTGACTTGATTCCAAAGAATAGATTTGGACAGGGTGAAAAAGTAACTGTACAGTGGAGAAACCCAGACAATATTGCCTTAGCCAGGTGGTCAGGATTAACATCAGAAATAAAGTCATGTTGACACCATGTACCCCTATATGTGATGAGACGGGCACATCACCTCTGTGGTTTTCTTCCTTAAAAACTATAACCCCAGGCTTACCATGAGAAGAGCATCCGACAAACACAAATTTAAGGAAATGCTACAAAATACCTGATCAGCACTCTTCAAAACCATTAAGGCCAAGAAAAACGAGGCAAGTCTGAGAAACTTATAGACCAGGAGAGACTAAGGAGACACCATGACTAAATGTGAAGCAGTATCCCTGATGGGATCAGGAAACAGGAAAGGGACATTAGGTAAAACCTAAGAAAACCTGTGTAAAACCTGCAGTTTAGTTAATAAAATGTACCAATCTTGATTTTTCAGTTGTGACAAGCGTACCCTGTTAGTGTAAAATTGTAAGACATTAATCATAGTTAGAAGCTTGGGGTGGGGAGGGTTAGATGAGCCAAGATTGGCAAAATGTTGGTAAATGTTGAAGCTGGGCCATGGATCAGTGGGACTTACACTGTTTTGTCTGCTTTTGTATATCTTCGAAGATTTCCATCCTTGGAGTTTTACAATGTGAATATTTTGTTCTAGTACATAATATGCCTATATTTGTTTCAATAATCTATAAAGTACAGCATAATGGTTAATAGCATAGGTTTTTGTATCAAAAATTCTGTTTGAATCTCAGTTTTGCCATTTAATAGATGGTGATTTGGGACAAATTACTAAATATTTCTAAATCTTGGTGGTTTTATCCATAAAATGCAGGTAATAATAATCATGATAATACCTCCCTCACGGGGTTAGTTTTAAGGATTAAATAACATAAAGCATGCGTTGCTACAGCGCATGACACATAGTAAGCACTGAACAACTTGAAAGTTTCCTCACCAGCATATAAATTTAGTCGCTTTTAGTTCTAATTAACAGAAATACAATTCAGTTAGATTAAGCAAAAAAAGCAGAATTTATGGGCCTCCCTGGTGGCGCAGTGGTTGAGAATCTGCCTGCTAATGCAGGGGACACGGGTTCGAGCCCTGGTCTGTGGAGGATCCCACATGCCACGGAGCAACTAGGCCCGTGAGCCACAACTACTGAGCCTGCACGTCTGGAGCCTGTGCTCTGCAACAAGAGAGGCCACAACAGTGAGAGGGCCGCACACCGCGATGAAGAGTGGCCCCCGCTTGCCACAACTAGAGAAAGCCCTCGCACAGAAACAAAGACCCAACACAGCAAAAATAAATAAATTAATAAACTCCTACCCCCAACATCTTCTTTAAAAATAAAAAAAAAAGCAGAATTTATTGTCAAGGTGACTCACAAAACCCAAGGACAGGGATGCAGCTGAGCTTCACAAATAAGCTAGAAACAGAGACCTTCCAGCTCCTCTCCAAGCACATCTTCCTTCTAGCCGAGGACCAGCTTTCTCTGCTTCTTACTCTTGACTTCAAGAGGGAATGTTGTGTCCCGTAGCTGTAAGGTTCCTACCTGTCCATTCAGAATGCCTGTTAAAATTGATATTTTGGTTTATGTATCAGTATTGGAAATTCTAAAATGAAAATAGAAGGCTAGCAGAAGCCAGAAAGGAAGAATATTCAATAATGAAGCAGGTCCAGCCAAAAATATTAACACAGGCTTAGGATTCTAATTCTGATGAAGTGAACAGGTCACATTTTCTAAATAATATCCTTAGGAAGGATTAATGAAGAGGGAATAATATAATGAAGGCATAATGTGGGAAAATATAACTCCTTTGTAGATCTTAATGTTTTTTTTCCTTAAAACCCAGATTAGATCCAATTAGGTACTTAATAAAGTTCGTAAGAAAAATAGAAATTTATTGTTTGGTGATTATTCTGCCATCCCCAAACATATAGTGGGTTATTTCTTCACATGACACTTCTATTTGGGAAGAACAAAAGCAGCTTAGCACATTAGTTCTTACAAGCTTAATATTAGCTCTAACAGCTGATCTTGAGATCCACACATTGCCAGTTTGGAAAGCCCTGTAGAAGGGCTTCCAAATGCACAAGAAGTTAGGCAGTGGGGTTATTTTTAAATAATTATTCCTCAGGGACAGGAAGTGTCTGGTCTTTTTCTCTCTTGTGGTCTCCAGGTGAGCACCCCTTCTTAGGAATCCTCAGCACTTCCAAAGCCCCCAAACTCTGCAACCTTAATCTGATGAGCAGAACGCTTTCTCTCCCCCTCCCCCGTGCACCTTCCTCCCTCCTTGTAAAGACAGGAGCCTCAGATTCACCACCGCAGGGGCCTCTTCCTGGAAAGCCTAGTTTGGGTGACTGCTACACTCGTGTTCTGTGATGCCCCAAACACGAGTCCATAGTCTGCTCTGAGAAGCAGAGGCCCCCACGGGGGAAGTACCCTCTTCGTCCAGTAACCAGACTTTGGGGAGCCCCCAGTTCCTTTCCAGCCTCTGCCCCAGATGTCTGGAAGGCCCTGGAGCCCCGATAAACCACGGTGATGCGTAGACGAGCAGCATCGGCCGCACCTGGCAGCGCACTCCAAACTTGCTGAATCAGAATCACACTCTAATGAGTTTCCAAGATGATTCTTACACACATTGAAGTTGGAGAAGAACTACCCTGAAGGAGCCACCCTGGGGCCAGGGAGAGAGGATTCGAACACCCACTTGGGCAGCCAGAGGGGTAGCAGATAAGGGATCAGATGAGGGTCTTCCCAGCACACATTATGTGGCTGTTAATCATCTTAGTATGATACAAGCTGTGGCCCGACACGCTCCCTTCTGCTCCCACCCCAATTCAGGGGAGAAACCTGGGGATTAACAACAGTGATACGGCTATGGTGTTCTGTGAAGAAGCTTCATAATATCACCCGGTCCAGACAGGGGCAAAGACACCTTCACCAAAATAAAATCAGCCTCATTACTTCACAAGAAATAGGGTCGAATTTCTATTAGTAAAAGAAATACAGATTCTGAAATGCCCCACTTTGCAGATGGGAAGCACAGAACTGCCCTGTCCAGTGCCTTTGTGCAACTCAGAGAGAGGTGGCAGGTACTGGCTTTGCTACTGGTCAGGGCCTTTGGGTGAAGAAAAAGACACCTCTCCTTCCACAGGACTTCAGCCCTCTCTTACCCTGTCAGCAGGATGTCACAGTAAGCAGTGACCTGGAAACCCACAGCACAGAAAAGAACTGACGCTGTGACAGGGTGACAGGGCAGCTGACTCCTGCCTACCAGATCACTCGAGTTCCCGCAGGCTATGCCGGTCAGGTAAACTGCTTCATTTGCTGATCTTACACGACACTGGGACAGGATTTAGCCTGTTACTGCATCTAGAATCATTAGATGTCCACTTCTTATTTTTAAATGTTAATTTTGTCCTTTTAAAAGCTGTATGTCATATTACAGAAAATTTTTTTAAATATTAGCCAACACCTCACCATCCTCACCCCAAAATTAACCTTTTGGTGTATCTCGAGCAAATCTCAGGTGTGCTTTACAGCTCTGTGGATGTCCCCTGGCTCAGTGAAACAGCCCAGGCAGTCAACAACTTAGGCTCCCATCCCAGCTTGTGACACACACACCCTCCACCTCCTGGTTGCCAACTTGCTTTCTCCCACATAGCCCAGTGCCTCTTCAGACCTGGAGACCTGGAGAGAATTACCATTTGGTTCAATCCAGAGCCCAGCTCACCATGAACTCTACTTTCTTTAAATGGTATAATCCAGAACCATTCCCTCTGTGCCTTGAACCCAGAGGGTGGAATCTGGGTCCTTTTTCCTTTATGCATCTATTGTCTTACTTAATCCAGAACCATTCCCTCCGTGCCTTGAACCCAGAGGGTGGAATCTGGGTCCTTTTTCCCTTATGCATCTATTGTCTTTACTTAATTGCTGTTTGCCTTGGCTCTGTGCTTTAACTCATTTCAACTTCAGCGCCTCAGAAGACCAACAGCTTTCACAGCAAGTACCCAGACTCTCCTGTTTTTACCCACTCTGCCTTCATTGCAACCACTGATTCTCTTTTTCAAGATTGCATTGTTCTGGGACTTCCCTGATGGCACAGTGGTTAAGAATCCGCCCGCCATGCAGGGGTCACAGGTTGGAGTCCTGGTCCGGGAAGATCCCACATGCTGCGGAACAACTAAGCCCGTGTGCCACAGCTACTGAGCCTGCACTCTAGAGCCTGTGAACCACAACTACTGAGCCTGCACTCTAGAGCCCACGTGCCACAATTACTGAAGCCTGCACGCCTAGAGCCCATGCTCCGCAACAAAAGAAGCCACCACAATGAGAAGCCCGTGCACTGCAACGAGGAGTAGCCCCCGTTCACCACAACTAGAGAAAGCCTGTGCGCGTCAATGAAGGCCCAACGCAGCCAAAAATAAAATATAAATTAATTAAAATTTTTAAATGCCTTTTCAAAAAAAGAAAAAAGATTGCATCGTTCTTTTTGAACTTAGCAATTGTGCCTAGTTTCTCTGGCTTCTGACTTTCAGCTCCCTTTGAAGGATTTCGGTTTGGACTCAAATTACTCAAGTTGATTAGTTCTGCCTGTTGCAGACAATCCTGGAAGCAGACCTAAGTCTTAGCTAGGTCCTGGTGTAGTGTCCAGTGGTGTTGTAATATAAGCAGTTTTCTATGTTGCCCAGTATTTAGCTAAAAATCACACATTTTAATGACTGCACTTTGTCTTAATATGTCATAATTTACTTAGCCATCTTCCTATTGCTGGAATTTAGGTGGTTTCCAGTATTTTGAGTACCTGAGTAATACAGTGATGAATAACTTGTACAAAGAGTTTTGGATTATTTCCTTAAGAAAGATTCCTAGATGTAGATTCACTGGGTTAAAGAATATCAATACTTTTATGGTCCTTCATATATGTTTCTAAAGTGCCATCAGCTGTGTGTAAGTGTACCAGCTCCACAGCACCCTGACCAGAATGTCTTCATTTCATTATACAACCAAGTGTTGCGTTAGGTGCAGGTTAGGGTGTGGGGAGATAGACATAATATCCTTGCTGCCACAGAGCTCAGATTCCAGTGCAGGAAAGAGAGGTCAACGTGATAAACACAGAAAATGTAAGTTATTATAGCATGCCATGTGAAAGAGGTGGGAACACCTAATTCTGCCTGAAACTTCACAGAGGAGGTGACATTCATACTGAAACTTAAGGATGAGTAGTTCATCAGGAAACAGGACAGGAGAGGGATTTCAGGCAGAAACGACAACATGGGCAAAGCAATGGAGGTGTGCAACAGTGTGCCACATTCGAAGAGCTACAAGCTATTTAGTTAGGCTAGAGGACAGACAGGGTGTGTTTGGGAGAATGGCAAGAGAGCAGATCCCGTAGAACTTTGTAGTTTTCTGATGGAGTATCTGCCTTTCATCCTGGAGGCAATGGGAAGCCCCAGAAAAGTTTTAAGCAAAATAATTTCATGATTTGCCTTCATTTATTTTGATAAATGAATATCTGGTATCTGTTCAGAAGGCTCAAGGAACAGTTGGCAGGAGTGTGAACTGGAGCGGGAGTGGACCAAAGGCAGAAGATCTGGGTAAGAAGTTGTCTCAACATACCAAGTGAAAAATGAGGGGGTCTCAACTATTGAGGTTGCAATGGAGATGGAAAAGAGAAAAAGGCATCTAGCAGGTTGAGTTGACAGGAGCTAGTAAGTGGTTGTGGTTGGGAGGAGAGAGAGAGGATTTGTTAACCCATTTACCGAGACAAGCAAGAGAAGAGGGTTACGGAAGAAGATGTGTTTGACTTTGGAATGTAGAAGTTGAGTCCATGCAGGTGGAGAGATCCAAGGGCACTAGGTTACATGTTTTACTATTCAGGAGGAAAAACATGGGGTGGCAATAGAAATTTGGACATTTGTATGGGACGTAGCTATAGCTTTGACTACTCCCTCTTATGAATTAATTGGCATGTTCTTTGCCTATTTATCTTTTGGGGGGGTCTTGATATTTTTCTTACAAATTTGGGTGAACTTATTTTATAATATTGTCTCTCGTACTAGCCCAAAACTAGATGTCCCTTTAAACCTTTCATTTCTATTTTAATCCTTTCATGTTGAGTGAAAATAAAGATATGATAAATTAATGTTGTCTATGGGGACAATAAGTAGTGTGAGCTGCAAATACAGAGACAGAGATAGGAAATAGCTATTAAAATATTTTAGCCAAAAACATGAGAGATGAAGATTTATAGTACACATCTTACATTCAGCCACAAAAGAGAAAAAAGCAATGTGGAATGATACCAGTTCAGGGCACAGAACCATAGGTGTTGTCTGTCAGCAAGTTGGATCCTGTGTTCTTAATCAAGGGGTAGCATATGAAGACAGGGGTTTATGGAGCAAAGTCCTAGACAACACAACAACCCACAGCTTGCTCCCCTGACCCCACTCCTTCTCTTATGGTATCACTGGCTCCACACAGCCTGGAGATTTGGACCTTTGCCTCATTTTTATTCCCCTGCTCCAGTGGATGCATCCCTTTGCTTCTCTAATGATGTGAAAGGTTTGGACAATAAGGAGGTAGGAACAAGGACTTCTTGTATTTTTACAAAAGATTCTTTTATGGGCCGTTTTAATCTGAATATTATATATTATATATACACATATATATTAATTCAAAATAAAAATTTGTATCATAAACTTTTCAGATCAAACAAAATTTCAAGATTAAAAACATATTTTAACTTCTAGTTCCACTTAGTAAAAGTTGTAAGACAACATCACTCTCACTCTAACAATGAGGAGAAGCTAGCTAAGGTAAAAAAAATCATTTGTTTCATAAACTCATCAGGCAGCTGAGGTAACAAAGAAACCTAAATGAACTAAATTCCGGAAAGTGATGAGCCCTTCCTAGGACAGAAGAGATCTACAACCACTTTCACTCTCTGCGTAGTGACATGAGTAGGAGGAACCTGCTATGGATGGAGGTATGGAGAAATCAGCCTAACTTTTAATAAACTTGATGGCCATGTGTGGGCTGGCATGAGGGATTGAGCTCCAGTCATCCAGCAAGTCTGCACCCATTCGCCAGCTGTCTTCCACAGGCCTTCACCAAAGTGCACAAGGGTAGTATGTTGGAGGCTGGGGGCAGGGCAGGAAACCTGAGAAAGATCCTGCTGAAGCATCTGGGCCTGTGCCTAGTGAACTCCCGTGATCCTCCAAAGTCTGGGGGCAAGCAGCAGAGCAGAAAGCAATTCCTCTCTGGCCTTCACCAGGTACAGTATAGTGGCCTTGTGAAAAACTGGGCTTAGGGCAGCAGGATGAAGAGAGACCTCCCGAACACAGAGAGCCAGGAACAGGGCTTGAGAAAAAAGAGAACCCTCTAGCAGCCACAAAGCTAGCAGCCAGGCTATTATTTAACTATAAAGCACACAGAGCTGCAGTTCAGGGAGCCACTGGCTGGGTTGCAAAGCATAAAGAGATCTCTGGAGTCTCACTGGTGCTCAGATTACAAACCCGATCAAAAGGAAAGTCCTAATTCTGATCTCAAAACATTGAAGATAATGGAAAATCTAACCAAAGCTGCCACAAAGCCCAGACCTAGCTCAGCTACAGATTATTTTCACTCAGTCTCCTCCCTCATTCGTGGCATGACAGGAGAAGGGCATATCCCTTTCTGGGACTGAATATTTTTTATTTCAGTCTCTGTTGTTCTTTTGCTCATACTATCAATCATACAATATGACACATGTAAATGAAAATGTGACAGATGTTACAACACATGTAAAGAAGCAAGAACATGTGGCTTATAGTCAAGAGAAGAAATGATTAATAGAAATAGACATAGAAATGCCTGAATGTTAGAATTATCAGACAGAGAACTTAAATATATTATCATAAATATGTTAAAAGAGCAAGTAAAAAATGGACAACATGCATGGACAAATGGGGATATACAGCAAAGAGATGGTAACTGCAAAAGTGGAAATGCTAAAATATTTTTTTTAATATCAGAAACTAAAATTCAATGGGTTAATAGAAAACTGAATACAACAGAGGAAAGGATCCATTGACATGAATACAGATTAATAGGATGTTTCTAGGCTGAGATACTAAGACAAAGAATTAAAGAAAAAAAGGAACAGAGCCCGTAAGATCTGCAAAACAATATCAAATGGTTTAACAGATGTGTAAAGGAGAATGAGAAGGAGAGGAAGGGGAAAATTGTGCAGAAGAAATATTCGAGCACAGAAGGGCTGAGAATTTTCAAGAATTGTTGGAGGACATCAACTCACAGATCTAAGAGTTTCAAGGAACTCCAAGCAGGATAGGTGCAAAGAAAAGTCATATGTATGCACAATATAGTCAAAATGCTGAAACCAAAGATAAAGGAAAATAATTTAAGTAGCCAGAGGGGAAAAAAATATTTATTACATACATCATCAGAAACAATGGAAACCAGAGGACAGGAATGTTGGATTGGAATTGGAAATAGGATATAAACTCATGATATGTATATATTATATACATCCACATAGTTCTAGAAATAATTACAGATGTATGTAGAGAATTTCCTATCTCTGTCTCCAGAAACAGACTAGAAGCAATGACATCCTCATAGCAAAAGCACCAGATCTTGGTTTCTAAATGCTATCCTATACTAATAAGTTCCTTGAGAAATGGCTGATGCTAGAGTTGAGGTAAAGAAAGTATAAGATGAGTAAGGGGGCTTCCCTGGTGGCACAGTGGTTAAGAATCCACCTGCTAATGCAGGGGACACGGGTTTGAGCCCTGGTCCAGAAAGATCCCACATGCTTCAGAGCAGCTAAGCCCACGCACCGCAACTACTGAGCCCACGCACCACAACTACTGAAGGCTGCATGCCTAGAGCCTGTGCTCTGCAACAACAGAAGCTACCACGAGAAGCCCACACACTGCAACGAAGAGTAGCTCCCACTCACTACAACTAGAGAAAGCCTACACGCAGCAACAAAGACCCAATGCAACCAAAAATAAATAAAATAAATAAATTTAAAAAAAGAAGAAAGGATACAGAAGATTTGAATAACACTCTCAATGTTTGATATTTACAGAACATTTCACCCAACAAAAGCAGAATACACATTCTTTTTAAGTATGTACACAACATTCACCAAGATACAGCATATGCTGGTTCATAAAACAAGTTTTAATAAACTTCAAAGGTTAAAAAAAGAGAGGAAACTAATTAGAAATATCAGGAGTGAAAGAGGGAATATCATTAGAGATCCTACAGACATTGAAAGCTTAATAAAGAAAATTACAAAGAACATTATGCCAATCAATTTGAAAATGTAGGTGAAATATACAAATTTCTTGAAAAAATGTGATGGATCAAAACCAACACCAGATAAAATATGAAAGCTAAACAGCCCAATACTATTGAGAAAAGTGAATGTTTAATCAAAATCATTCCACAGATAAAACTCTAGGCCCAGTTGAAGTTCTATTAAACATTTAAGGAATAAATAACACCCTTCTTACACACACTCTTTGAGAAAATAGTAGAGAACACTTCCCATCTCATTTTATGAGGCTAACATAACCCTGACACCAAACCAGGACAAATATTACCACAAAAATGATCAATTAAAATCTTCCATGAGAATAGACACAAAAATCCTTTAAAAATACTACCCAGTGGAATCTAGTAATATAAAACAAGCATATTTATACATATGATATATGTATAAAATAAATAAATATATATATATAACCAGTAATATATAACGAGAATAATACATCATGACCAATTGAACAACATTTGAAAATATTAGTGTTGGAAATTCTCTGGTGGTCCAGTGGCTAGGACTCGGCGCTTTCACGGCTGGGGCCCAGGTTTGATCCCTGGTCGGGGAACTAAGAAAAACAATCAGTGTAACTCATAACTCACTACATTAGCAGAATGCAGAAGAAAAACCATATGATCATCAAATATATGTCAAAAAGTATTTGATAAAATTTAACACTCATCCATGATAGAAACTCTGTACGAACCAGGAGAATATGGGAATGTCCTCAACCTGATAAATGCATCTATTGACATAACTACAATTGACATATAATAGCAAAGACTGAATGCTTCCATTCTAAAATTGGGGACAAGCAAGAATATCCACTTGTACCATTCCTACTCAACATTATACTGGAAATCCTAGCTGGTGCAATTAGTAAGAAAAAGAAATAACAGGCATGCAGGTTGTAAAGGAATAAGTAAAACGGTTGTATTAACAGACAACATGATTATGTATGTTGAAAACCTTATGAAATCTTAAAAAAAAGACAATTTAGCAAAGTCATAGGATGCTAGATCAATAAACAGAAAACATTTTTTTACATACTAGCAATGAAAAATGAAATTTTAGAAATGCCATTTCCAATAGCATGAAAAATATCAGTTACCTAGGAAATAGAGCCATCCATGTATCTCAGTTTCCTCACCCATGAAATGAAGATGATAGCAGTCCTCCCTCATATAGTTGTTGTGAGAATTAAATGAATACCTATATTTAAGTACTTAGAATACTGCCAGACAGGTCATAAGTCCCATGTAAATGTTAACCAAAGTCTCAATGTAAACACCAACTATGGGGTAAATGGAAGATGTGATATGGACCTTTTAAATCAGCACTTAATGTGAAATTTTTCTCCCTGCCACAAAAAAAAAAATTTGTGACTTATTGAATATGCAACACTGTGTTAGGCTTGTTAAAAATTTGAATCTTAGGACTTCCCTGGTGGCACAGTGGTTAAGAACCGGCCTGCCAATGCAGTGGTCATGGGTTCGAGCCCTGGTCCAGGAAGATCCCACATGCTGTGGAGCAACTAAGCCCGTGCGCCACAACTAATGAGCCCACGTGCCACAACTACTGAAGCCCGTGCACCTGGAGCCCGTGCGCCTGGAGCCCGTGCTCCGCAACAAGAGAAGCCACCGCAATGAGAAGCCCACGCACCGCAACGAAGAGTAGCTCCTGCTTAACGCAACTAGAGAAAGCCCGCGCGCAGCAACGAAGACCCAGTGCAGCCGAAAATAAATAATAAATAAATAAATAAACAAAAATTTGAATCTTGACCAGGAGTCTGATGTCATGGTACTGAATAAGTTATTCCAGTAGGAGGAGCCCTGACCAAGAGTTTTAAAAGCACAGACACGTATTATCTCTGCTTTGAGGATCCAGACCTTCCATGCCCTAGAATTTGTCCTTCCTTGCTCCCTGTGTCACGTCAGTGAAATAAAATACTGCTGCAAACTATATTTTTTCCTCCTTAGAAGCAGTACATTGGAATAAATGAACTCCATTTGGATTTCAGATTTAATTTCTACCAGAGAAATAGTGCAATTATCTTGTTTTGCCAAAAAAGCATAATTTCCTACTTTAATAAACATCCACATTTGAGGATTTCAAACAGTATATATACTTATATATATTTCCTTCCTTTAAGACCACTGTATAGAAAATTTTACAAATGCTTTCTTGGCCTCAGACCTCAAATTTGTCCTTATGTTTCCACACTCCCTTTACTATTAAAAAAAAACAAAAACAAAAAACAAAGCCCCACACAGAGATTCTGGAGAAACACACCTTCATCAGCAAGAGCCATTTTTTGTAGTTGTGTTTTAATTTTTATTAAATTCAAAATATTTTTCCTATTTTATTTTGACTTCTTAACCTATGTAGTCTTTAGAAGTGTGATTTTTTGTTTTTATTGAGGTGTATTTGATAATTAAGTTGTATGTATTTATGGTGTACAGTTTGATGATTTGATATAGCTATACATTGTGAAATAATCAACACATTCGAGCTAATTAACATATTCAACTAACTCTTCAGATAGTTCCACTTTAGCAAGTGCCGTTTTACATAAGTATAATCACTACAGGGAAAAGGGAGAGTATTCCAGAGTAAAATTAATATTTTCCAAACTAACCTCAATATCCTAACACAGTGACAACATAGGTAGTTTGTTCCTAACGATCATTGCCCTATGCTAGCATTATGAGTTCTTACATTTTTGTCGTTTATCTCATAGTTGCCCTTGAAAAGCCTGATTTAAAATCAAGTCAATGGGGCTTCCCTGGTGGCGCAGTGGTTGGGGGTCCGCCTGCTGATGCAGGGCACACGGGTTCGTGCCCCGGTCTGGGAGGATCCCACATGCCGCGGAGCGGCTGGGCCCGTGAGCCATGGCTGCTGAGCCTGCGCGTCCAGAGCCTGTGCTCCACAACGGGAGAGGCCACAACAGTGAGAGGCCCACGTACTGTGAAAAATAAATAAATAAAATAAAATAAAATAAAGTCAATGAAAGAGGACATGTCCCATAATCTCAGGTTGCTAAGCAACAAGTCTACTTCTCCACAGCATCTCTTCTTTTGTTCAGGAGATTCTGGAAGGTTAGCAGAAAGTATGTACCATTTAAGACAAATATATATATGTATATATGTGCGTGTCTATATATAATATTAAATTATTATAATTATATTGAATATATATTATATTGATCATATTTACATATCACAAATATATATATTTTAATAGAATAATTTCTAGGAAAACTATCCAATCTGTGGACTTTGTGTTCTCTTATTTCTCCAAGCCAACTACCTATTCCATCTTTCAACCTTATTAAGACAAATAAAATTAATATTTAGAATTCTTCTTTAGAGAAATGAATGTCAATGCATATTTTCTCAGGACTTCCCTGGTGGTCCAGTGGGTAAGCCTCCACGCTCCCAATGCAGGGGGCCTGGGTTCGATCCCTGGTCGGGGAACTAGATCCCGCATGCATGCTGCAACTAAGAGTCCACATGCCGCAACTAAGAAGCCCACATACCGCAACTAAAGATCCCACATGCTGCAATGAAGATCCAGTGTGCCGCAACTAAGACCCTTTGCAGCCTAAATAAATATTTTTTAAAAATGTATATCTTTTTTCTCTCATCCTTTAAAAATTTTCATATAAGATTTAAGTTTTTTGGGGGTCCCCTGGTGACCTAGTGGTTAGGATTCCGGGCTTTCACTGTCCATGGCCAGGGTTCAACCCCTGGTCGGGGAACTGAGATCCTGCAAGCCGTGCAACACGGCCAAAAAAAAAAAGGTTAAAGTTTTTCTTAAAACTAATATCAAAACCAAACGTTTTTCTTACTGTCATACCAGTTGATATTCATAATTGTCACTGTATGTGTTTAGGATTGCAAGGTCAGAACTCCAGAAGCTGATGATTTCCTGTAGGGTAGCTTGCCTATAATTATATGTACTTAATTTATAATGATTTCTCATCTCGTATACTTTTACTTCTTAAAATAATAATTAAAAGACTTAAAATAGTACTCATATTAAAATAGATAAATACAGAATCTTTAACTAATATATCTAATCACTCATTTAAAAGATCAGAGAATAGCAAGATAAAACTCATCGTCCAATCACCTTTCCAAGCTGAACCTTCTCTATCACATCTCACACCCCTGCCAAGTGGTTGCCCAGTCTATTTATTCTTTAATACCTCCAGTTATTCCTTTACTCAAAATATCCAGAAATAAATACTAGTTAACGTGAACATTTCCCACAAATACTTAGTGTTATTTTTTTCCAAACTATTACAGTTTTCACATGAACACAATTTATTCATGCATCATCCACCCATCAATTTGTTCATTCATTCATTCATTCATTTAATCATCACATATTTAATCACTACCTGCTACCACTCTAGGCACTGGAGATGGGGATACAATAGTAAACCATGAGACTTGCTCTTTTTCCTCCTAAAGTAAAAAAATTTTCTGATGTCTACTTAGAGCTTCAACAGTTCAAGATAGCCGAGCATCTATGTTAACATTAGCTGCAGTTTTCAGAAGCTTAACAAAATGAAATTTATTTTGTACTCCTTTAGCAGTCCCACGTAGGTATTTCTTGTTGGCAGTCAGCTCTCCATCATGAGTGATTCAGAAGTCCAGGCCCTTTCCATCTGGTGGCTTTGTTTCCTGGGGCCTCAAGTTCTTTGTGTTGAGCTGGCAGCCAGGGGAAGAGTTAGGGTGGAGAAGCACACCCATTTCTTAACTGCTGTGGCCAGAAGTGACACATGTTACTTCTTCTCACATTTCATTGGCAAGCAGCAGTCATATGGCCCCAATTAGGTAGAGAGGGGTTCTGGGAAATGTTGTCCCTGGCCAGGCAGAGACTTCCCAGTTACAGCCTTATCTTAGGGTAGACAACTAGCCACCTCTGAGACACTATCCCAAACTCTTGCATTATTTTTCAGGTGTGAGTAAGTTTACTTCACTGTGAGCAATGGGGATCACTTGCCTATTTCAATGTAATGTTGCTGGGATGCATCTCTTTTGTAGCCTGGTACTTAAACAGTACATAAATACTTAAATCTTTCAGAGCTTCTCTCCTTCTAATTTTTTTTATATAACAAAAATTATTGAGCATCTAATAAGTGATTCTCTTTGGAGCAGTGCTTAATTATATAGGTATGACTTCATATTTGTATTCATTGGTCTTATTGGTAAACATCACTTTCATCAGCGTCTCTGATTCTCAGAATTATCAGTCACAAAATCTAAGCTTTTACAGAGCTAAACTGAAAATGGCTAGCATTTACATAGAAGTTATCGATTTTACAACACAGAGACTGTAATGGTTTAATACATGGTCTTAATCAGAGATTTATTTTCCTAAATGTGTGTGGGTTCTAGTATATTTCCACTGATTTGGCTATATAGAGTGCTGATAATTTCCGTTAACTTTCATGAATGACAACTTTATCACATTTTATTCTCTATTCAATTTTTGTCTCGGGGCTTCACTGTCTTCATTTTGTAAGTAATGCCACTGATTTGTTTATGGAAACATAAGCAAAATGGATGTAAACGTCACTGAGGTCCTCAGAGCTAAATGTAAATTACAATGGTTGGGAAGATTTTTCAGCTAGCAAGAGGAAACCCAACCTAAAACTGCTTAAGCAAGAAGGGGATTTATCATCTCAGAGAACAGGAAGTTTAAGATAGTGAAAGACTGTAGAATACACACCAGGGTTGGGTCTTCAGAGGGTCAAAGTGGCCTCACAGACCAGTTCTCGCTACCCTGCCGTCCTGGCTGTGTGAGCTGACGCCTCTGGTGGTCACAAGATGGCAGCAGCAGCCCCAGACACTGCATCCTCGCCCAAAGGAGCAGCCTTCGGACTTTCTCAGGACTTCAGCCTTTACATTCTTAAGAATTAAGGGCCCCAAAGAGCTTTTAAAATATAATTATATGGGTTATATCTATCGATGTTTACCATTTTATAAATTAAAACTGAGAAACTTTAAAAAATATTTATTAGTTTATCGAACCCATGTCCCCTGCACTGGCAGGCAGATTCTTAACCACTGCGCCACCAGGGAAGTCCTGTAATGTCTTTGTTAATAGAGAACAAGTGGGTTCTCATATCTACTTCTGCACCCAATCTGTTGTGATATTGCACAGCATGTAACCTCTGGATAAGACCAATGTACATTCACGAGGGAATGCGAGTGAAAATGCAAATAACATCTTAGTATTATTAAGAAATCAGACCCACAACTTGCCTGGGAAAATGTCCTCATATTTTTTTTAGGAGCTAAAAAGCTGTTTTCAAAAGGCTTCCCTTGCAGACTATCACTCGGGTTTAATTGGCCAGAACAGGATCACTCGCCTATTTCTAAGAAAAGAGAATAGAATTGTCAAGATTGGTTTATACCAGTGATTCTTCCGTGTGGGTCAGAATCACCTGTGGAGTGTGTTAAAACACAGGATGCTCAGCCCCCAACATGAGGGTTTCCATCAGAAAGTTTGAGGTGGAGGCTAAGAATGTGTGTTTCTAACAATTCCCAGGTGCTGCTGTGGCTGGCCTGGGATCCACTGTGAGAACCAGTGGCTGAGACCCGGATGGGAGTGGGCAGTGGCCAGGCCTCCGGGAGCACTGGCCAGTGGAGGACATGGACAGCTTAACACACTGGGTTTTGTTAGCAAGCAAGAGGGGAGAACGGTGGTTGGTCCAACCGTGTTTGCTGTACTTATAGCCTCAGAAAGTTTATGGTAGATGCCTGCAAAATGGAGAAATACTTGAACATTGGTCCTGTTCGTGACCTCATACTGGTGACCAAGTATATTTTGGATTCATGGTCAAGGGAAGAAAAGGGTGAGTGAGGGAGGAGGGACAGAAAAGGAGAGGATGGGGTAGAGACAGAAATTTGATTTTAAAATGCTCTTTCTTCTTCTACAGCTTTCCTAGCTTAAGAAATGTAAATTGGGTGAATTTGACATGGAGAAACTAAATGTTAGGGGGGAGGTCTACGCTTTGCAAACTCATTTTGGCACTTTATACTTTAACAAGTCCACTGAGGTCTACAATTGCGTGCAGCCAAGCCCCCACCCCCTGGCAGTTCATTTTGTCCTTCACTTAGCACGGCCAAGTTAAATGAAATATTCCTGACAGTGGGTTGTTATGAATATTCCAAACTATAGAGAAGCCACAGGTTAGGAAAGGGTCCTATGCATTTCTCTCTATTAACAAATCTCATTGAAAGAGTCATAGAGTTTTAGAGTGGGGAAGGATCAGGGACCAACACCCCCTCCCCCTTTTACAGGCTGAGCAGTGAAGATCGGAGAGGCGGAGTATGTGTCCAAGCTCACCCAGTCACCAAGTGATGGTACGGATGATAACCCTGGGCCTTGTGATGATGTCTGTTCTTCCCAAGTTCCAACTAGTTCTTCCATGTGGTGGCTAAAGCAAAGACAAAAAGAAGATATAACAAACAGGTTATATACGACAGAGTAACAGCTGAGACGCAAGTGTTTAAGGCATTTGATGTTGGAGTAAAGTCGTTTCTGCTGTATTATGTTTTGGCTACCAGACTTACACTCTGATCATCTTCAGTCCCAACCGACAGCCCTCGGCTCTCAGCTCCACGACTGTCATCCCCAGCAGCTTCCTGGAGGGCAGCCAACCTTGTGAGGTTTGAGACCAAGCTGGTTCCAGCCCCGCCCCGGCTGTGCGCGCAGCTGCCCCTGGCCAGCCCCAGGTGAGGCCACGATTCCATCTTCTCTGCACTCTTGGCACCTTCACCTCCGAGGCCTCCCGGCTGTGGCTGGCCTGTCATGGCCCTGACACTGAGCCTGGAAGAAGCTGTGTGTGTGTGGGGGCGCTGCTCTCCACTCACTCCTCCTCCTTCAAGAGTGAGGCAGTTTTAGGACCTCACTAGAAAAAAAAAAAGTTTGCCCAAGACAACGATGTACTTTAAACACAACAAAATTAGAATTGTTGGACCAGGGGGTTTCAAAGGCCAGTGGTAGGGTCCGCATTGCCAAATCTCCTTCTTAATGGCCCCCAGCTGCCTCAGATTTCTAAATTATAGTCAATTTTTATTTCATAATTTGAAAGGTTTTTTTTTAAACTTAAAATGCTGATTCACAACTGATTCAATAGATTTCTGTAAATGAGCCTTCAAGTTAAAATGGCTTAAGGAAACCATTTTCCTTCTGAAAAGGCAGAGAGAGGGAATAGGGAAGGTGGTGGTGGTGGTACGGCGGGGGATGAAGGGCACCCACCCTGAGTAACAGGGAACAGAAAGAATAGTAAAAATAAGAACCAGCAAGGCACAGCATTTGGCTCGTGGCAAGCATTTAATACACTGGAGCTCTTATTTTTGGTTGAGTACCTATTATGTATCAGGCACTATACTCAGTGCTTTACATAAATTATTTTATTTAATTCTTTCAGCAGCCCTGTGAGGTAGATATTGTTATTTGAATGTACTGTTAAAGAAGTGGTGTTAGGGGCTTCCCTGGTGGTGCAGTGGTTGAGAGTCCGCCTGCCGATGCAGGGGACACAGGTTTGTGCCCCGGTCCGAGAAGATCCCACATGCCGCGGAGCGGCTGGGCCCGTGAGCCATGGCCGCTGAGCCTGCGCGTCCAGAGCCTGTGCTCCGCAACGGGAGAGGCCACAACAGTGAGAGGCCCGCGTACCGCAAAAAAAAAAAAAAAAAAAAAAAAGACAAAAAAGAAAAAGAAGAAGTGGTGTTAGGTATGTTGTTCTTGTTATCACTTGTTCTAAGTGGTAGAAGCAGGACTTCAATGAAGATAGTTGCTTCGGAGACCATTCACACCACCGCTCACGCTGTGGGAAACTGCAGAGGTGGAAGACAGACCCGAGAGCCTTTGCAGTTTTGCTGAGAGTTGGCTGCATTTGTGCCAAACAGTGCTTGAATAAAAGAGAGTTTGCACATGTGAGCCATAAGGAAAACTATGGTATTAGGAGAAGAGTGGTTTCAAATTTAATATTTTGCAGAAGAAAGAACACCCACATTGTTCAGTCTTAATGGTATTTGTTAAATCATTTTTAGGCTGTTATATCCATTGCATTTGTTAGGTCAAGAAAAGTTCTTCAGGGCTTTCCTGGTGGCGCAGTGGTTGAGAGTCCGCCTGCCGATGCAGGGGACACGGGTTCGTGCCCCGGTCCGGGAGGATCCCACATGCCGTGGAGCGGCTGTGCCCGTGAGCCACGGCCGCTGAGCCTGCGCGTCCGGAGCCTGTGCTCCGCAACAGGAGAGGCCGCAGCGGTGAGAGGCCCGCATACCAAAAAAAAAAAAAAAAAAGAAAAGAAAAGTTCTTCAACTGCATATTTTCATCTTTCATCAGTTTACGAACTATTTAAGGTCTAACAGTCAGGGTCAGATTTTTCAAAATTTGCTCCAGGTCCTGATTGCTGACCCCAGTTAATGCAGTTGAAGCAAAATACTCATTACATTGCAATGAGGGAGGATTATCTTTTATGGTTAAGGTACTCTAAGACTTGAATGTAGTTTTACTTCTGAAAGGTGTCAAAATTAATTTTAGAGATGTTATAAAATGCGATTAAATAATGCTCATATTAATACTTCTCTTGAACACATTATACTTATGTGCATATGTTAATGAGGCAAATATTATCGTTTAAAAACTTTTTAAAAATTAAAACAATCTAGGCAGCACTTGCCAACATTGGTGAAATTGTAGGTATGTAATTTCAGGATTTAAAGACTCTAGTCCAACTCTTTTATTTTCTTTCTAACAACCAGAAATTCACGGAAGCCGGAATTCTTAACTCTGAAGCCGAAGCTGATGTGAAAATTTTGGCAAATAGGCAAAACAGAAAAAAGTGCGGAACACTTGCAAAGATTAGCTGCTATACTTAAATATATAGGGCATGTTATGCCTCAAATCAAGAAAGAAAGGATGCTGCTCTTGTCTATTTTTTTTAAAAATACACATACATTTTTTAAAAAATACACATCACACAATCAGCAGTGTCATTTCTGTGTACGTGATGGAAAATGAAGGACGGATGCATAAAGTTTCCATTCCTAGAAGGACATCAATTTAATGGGGGGAAGAAGGCTGTGAATTCTTGTTCCTCTGTGTGAGTTAAAATGACGCTATCCAGTCCTTTCCCCATAAGATCAACTGAAAAAGATACGATATATCTGAGATCAGATCGTCACCATCAAAGACACTTCAGTGTCTTTATGCAGACATACGGTGGTTCACACTACAAGCAACGTGCGCTTTCTACAGACTTTCAACTTCAAGAGTGTGATATCCACTTCCGGCTCAAATTAAGTTCGGACCGCACACAAATCATTACATTACCGGGTAGGAAGCATTCCTCAAGGGGGTGGGGTTCAGACTGGCTAGTTACTGTTTTCACTGTTGTCCAGGCTGTGTAGTTGCCCCGAGGGACGAAGACTGCGGGGTGCGCGTGTGTGACACGTGCGTGAGAACCGGTGGGCGCGCGAGTGGGTGTTCGGCGGTTGTGTGTGCGCTTTGAGGGAGTGCTCGCGAGTGTGCAGTGGCTGGAGGGTCTGTTTAGTTGGGGGTTTCGCGCGTGGCAGCAAGCAGGTGACGAGCGCGTCAGCAGCTTGGGCCGCGGCAGAGCGCGAGGCGAGGGTGGCGGGGGCCGCGACCCCAGTACGGAGCCAGCGGGCGTCAACGGACGGGACGCGGGTCCCCGGGGGCGCGAGGGCGCGAGGCTGGCTGGGGAGGCGCCTGCCAGCCGCGCCGGGTCACGTGGCGCGATCACGTGGCGCACAGCCGGGCCCAGCGGCGGCGGCGGCGGCGGCCGAGGGAGGCGGAGACTCCGCGGAGACACTGGGGGAGGCGGCGGCGGCGGCGGCGGCGGCGGCGGCGGCGGCGTGGGGCTGCTGGAGGCGGAGGCAGAGAGGCGCGGAGGAGCGCGGGGCCGCCGCCACCGGCGCCCGAAGGTGAGGCGGGAGCTGGGCTCTTGTCACCGCCGTCCCGGCCCGGGCGCTGCCGCCCTCCCATGGAGGAGGTGGCGGGCCCGGCCGCCGGGCGGAGCGCCCTCCGGAGCCGGGCCGGGTG
This sequence comes from Grampus griseus, assembly GCF_964374135.1. Taxonomy (NCBI): domain Eukaryota; kingdom Metazoa; phylum Chordata; class Mammalia; order Artiodactyla; family Delphinidae; genus Grampus; species Grampus griseus. The sequence continues at coordinate 79,650,292 of NC_139007.1, forward strand.
CCTGTCCCCTCGGGGCGGGCGCTCGAGCCCCCAGCCCCGGCCAGGCCCCTCTGCCGGGCTTGGGCGGGGGTGCGTCGGGCGGCCCCCGGCCGGGGCTTGGGCGGGGGGCGGCGGGCGGCCCCCTCGGGTGGGCTTTCCCGAGGGCGCGGTGGGGAGACGGTGGCCGACACCCGGCTCCGGGCGGCGCTCGCTGCCGTTTAGCGGTTTTAGTCTTTTGTTTCAGTGTCTAAGAAAATGGGGCGATAGAGGAGCTTGGTGTGCGCGCGCGCGCGTGAGTGTATGTGTGTCTGTGTGTAAATCAGGAGGCGTTTGGCTTGGAGCCATTTTTTTTTCTTAATTGTGGAGACAGAAAACCACCTTAATTGTGGAGACAGAAAAAACGGTTTCCCGGGGGAAACTGTGCTCCTCCTCTTCCTCCCCGGCGTCTGGATGGAGTGGATTTCCCTCCCGGCCTCTGCCCACCTTCTCGTCCTCCAGGCTGTCCCCCTCCCGCCTGGCCTTCCTGCCGCCCCACCTCCGTGTTACCCCCGACCGAGCGGGGTGTCTGCAAAGCGGCCCGGTCACCTGTCGTGGCAGCTGCATGGAAATGCTGGCGCTTCTGCTGTTTGGTCTGTGCTGTTTCCTCTGGCAAATCACGGGGATTCCGCTCAGAATGCCAACCCTTCCTCTTTTCTCTCTGCTTAAAAACAAAGTGCATTATGCTGCGTCTGAAGTTTGACCGGCTCGGGCAATTAGTAGGGAGAGGTGTCTACTTTTTCTTGTCACACCACTTTAAGGTTGGAAAGGTGAGGTTCATCTAGCTTTGTGGAAGGAAATAAGGGTGACACAGTTCTGTCGGGGATGGATGTGACTTACCTGCTAAATTGCCATGGTGATCAGAAAGTCTTCTAACACTTCTCCCCTGGTGGACAGTCAGCTCCCCTTACAGGGAGCTCTGCCCTGGATTTCTCTATTTGGGGATTGTCCTCCTCTTTGTATTTTGCAGTAGTTTAGCAGCACCTTAAGGATACCCAGTAGGCAGATTCTTAAAAAAACACAGGGAAAATAATTTATTTCTAAAGTTTTGAAGAATGTAAAAAAACATTTGGGAGTCCCTTTCTTTGTGCCTCTCTGTGTCTCAGGTTTGCATTTCTTGGAGTTTAGTTCTTGCAGGCAAGGCCACAGGGAATGGTGCTATGGTCCTGGAGGATGCTCATCCCCAGGCCCTGCAGCACTGATTGCTGGGATTTGGGGTTGTGATGGATGGAAAGTGACAGGGCTCCTTGCACATAGCCACGCCGCAAACCAGAGGCAACTGCCTGGACTCCTGGTGATCTGGTGGGGCAGTTTGGAAGCTGATCTCAACATTGTACAATGATAGCCACGCTCAGATTGGGAGGACCTCAGCCGTCCCTTTCTATTTCTTGATAGTTTACTGTTGTGGAAATGAGTATATGAATAAATTGTGAATAGCTAAATCTAGTGTTTAAGCATAGGACTTAATTTGTGTGAGAGAGTTGCTAGAGGATGTGAATTTCTTTGGAGAATTTTAAGTGCTCTATTTTAGTAAGGGCTGTGAAAGTAGCAGTGTTTTCCTGTGATGGGGGGAGGTGTTGTTGACCTCTAGAGTTGGAAGTATGTAGTACTGAGTTAGAGGGATCATATAGGGAACATTTTTTTAACACAGTGAAGCTTTATGACATGGGAGAAGAATAGAAAGCCCAAGTTAACTTCCTGTGCCCGAGAAATAGTAATGTATTTACTATTGTTTATTTTAAAACCAACTTTTCATTTAGAAAAGATGTGTGTATCATATTGAACTTTCTAGTTTTCATATGGAGCTATATGAGTGGTAGTTTGATTATTTACATTTTCCCCACCAAAACCCTGCATGGAAAAAAACTTTTTTAAGCCATAAAAGGGTATGTGGTTCATGAAACCTGTTTTATATTGAACCATCCAACATTGATGCTGAGATCCCCAGTGATGAAAGAACAATAAAGAGACAGCAGCCTTCCTTCAGTGCTTTCCATGTGCAGGACTAAGCTAGGACATTGTTCTTCATCTGTTTCACTGCATTTACAGTATCAATGATCTCTTTCCTGTTCTCTTCTGTGGATGGAGAAAGATTGAAGATAGATTGAGTGACCGAACTATGCATGTGATTCATCAAATGCATTAAAAAATTGAGTAAGGGCTTCTCTGGTGGCGCAGTGGTTGAGAGTCCGCCTGTTGATGCAGGGGACACGCGTTCGTGCCCCGGTCTGGGAAGATCCCACATGCCGTGGAGCGGCTGGGCCCATGAGCCACGGCCACTGAGCCTGCGTGTCTGGAGTCTGCTCCGCAACGGGAGAGGCCACAACAGTGAGAGGCCCGCATATGGCAAAAAAAAAAAAAAAATTGAGTAAAACTTTTGTTATGAAATGTCTTGATTTAGTTATTGCATTGGTTTCTATTGGTTCCTACCCTGTGAAGTATTTTCAGTATTACCAAAAGCTTTTCCCAAATTGTACATCTCTCCTTAGTGAGACTGCAGGGAATATGTAATTGAAATGTCGAATTTCTTTTAGTTTGGTTGGGATAATGTTAATTTAGTCAACTAAATTTTAACAGATTAAAATACTAAGTTTTTTATGATAAAATATACATAACATAAAATTTACCATGTTAACCATTTTTAAGTGTACAGTTCAGTGACATTAAGTGCATTCACATTGTTATGCAACCGTCACCACCATCCATCTCCAGAACCGTTTCATGTTCCTGAACTGAAACTTTGTGTCCATTAAACAATAACTTCCCATTCTGTCCTCCTCCCCGCCCCCCACACACTCCTGACCACCACCTTTCTGCTTTCTACTTTCTATCTCCATGAATTTGACTACTTTAGGTCCCTCATATAAGTGGGATCATACAGTATTTGTCCTTTTGTGACTGGCTTATTTCACTTTGCATGTCAAGGTTCATCCATGTTGTAGCATGTTTCAGAATTTGCTTCCTTTTTAAGGCTGAATAATATTCCATTGTATGTATACATTACATTTCGTTTATAAAGGTTCTAAATTTTAACATACTAAGTGTTAGCAACTGAGGTAATCTCATGCTGATCAAGAGCTCTCACTGGAAATTATTTGACTATGATTTGTTTAATTAAAACAGAAAATCAAATTAGTTGTTTTAAAATTTTATTTAATTTTATTTTTTAATGCACAGTACCTTTTTAAAAGTTTTATTTATTTATTTTTTATACAGCAGGTTCTTATTAGTTATCTATTTTATACATATCAGTGTATATATGTCAACCCCAGTCTCCCAATTCATCCCCCGCCGCCACCCGCCCCAACTTTCCCCCCTTGGTGTCCATACGTTTGTTCTCTACATCTCTGTCTCTATTTCTGCCTCGCAAACTGGTTCATCTGTACCATTTTTCTAGCTTCCCATGTATGTCTTAATATACGATATTTGTTTTTCTCTTTCTGACTTACTTCACTCTGTATGACAGTCTCTAGGTCCATCCACATCTCTATAAATGACCCAATTTCGTTCCTTTTTATGGCTGAGTAATATTCCATTGTATATATGTACCACATCTTCTTTATCCATTCGTCTGTTGATGGACTCTTAAGTTGCTTCCATGTCCTGGCTATTGTAAATAGTGCTGCAATGAATATTGGGGTGCATGTGTCTTTCTGAATTAAGGTTTTCTCTGGGTATATGCCCAGTAGTGGGATTGCTGGGTCATATGGTAATTCTATTTTTAGTTTTTTAAGGAACCTCCATACTGTTCTCCATAGTGGTTGTATCAATTTACATTCCCACCAACAGAATGCACAGTACCTTTTAAAAATATGGGAACCATGGGGGATGAAACTAATATGTATGTTATATCCTTTCTGGGTCCTTTAATTTCCCTTCCACGTGGATAGTGACATATGGTACATCTTTCTGAAATTTGCAGCTGAGGCAGATGATGTTTTTTTCCTCAGCTAATGTTATAATGGTATATTTTGTTGTATGGAAGAGCATGAAGGACTCACCCTGAGGTATACATACATTGTGTAGGAATGTTTGATTATTTCCCTTTATTTGCCACTCTCCAAAATCATGAGTTGGTTCCCTGCCATCTTCCAATGGTAATGGAGCTAGGGTCTTTTCTTTCCTTTTTTTTTTTTTCTTTTTGAGGATCTTTATGAACTTCTCTGTTTTAGCATATATGATGCGTTTCAGTCCATTTCAATTATTGTCCTTTTGATGCTCAAATTGCCATATCTTTGGGCAGATAGACTTATTCAGTTTGGCTCTGAGTCCTTATGACACAGCTCTAGTAGCCTGTAGTAGCTTCCTTGCTTTCTGGTGTGACAAGATGTTCCAGGCTCATCCTGTAGCCTTCCTGTTCCAGGTTTGGAATCAGAACAGACCATTTTTAAAAGAAAAATAAAAGAGAAAGTAAATGACCAATAAATATATTAAAATATTCAACTTTACTAGTAATTGAAGAAATGAAATTAAAAGCAAAAATAAGATACCATTTGTTATGAACCGAATGTCTCTCCCTCAAATTCTTATGTTGAAGCCCTGTCCCCCAGTGTGTTGGTATTTGGAGATGGGGCCTTAGGGAGGTAATTAGGGGTAGGGTGGAGCCTTCATGATGGGATTAGTACCCTCATCAGAAGAGACAGACAACAGAGAGCTCTCCAACCCCTTCCAAAACACTTCCCTCCCCGCCCCTCACCATGCACAAAGAAGGGGTCATGTGAGCACATAGCTAGATGGCAACCACTTACAAGCCAAGATGAGAGGTCACAAAAGAAATCTGCCTTGTTGCCATCTTAATCTTGGAGTTTTCAGCCTCCAGAATGGTGAGAAATAAATTTCTGTTGTTTAAGCCACCCCAGACTGTGGTATTTTTTAATGGCAGCCTGAGCCAACTAAGACACCATATTTCAATGATTATATTGGCAATGTAATTTAAACTCAATTTAGACCTTACTAGATGTGAAACAATTTGGTAAAGCTTGATATAAAGTATTATGTTACTATGATTACTTTGGGTATCCATTCTCTTGGTAGTCTTACTATTTGGGCATTTCCTAATTTGGAGTGGGAATAAGGATGATAGTAATTCCCAGTGCTGGTGAAGATGAAGGGACATGTATACTCTTTGGTCTCAGTAGAGGTGTAAATTGATGCACTTATTCTAATCTTTTAAAAAAAGTTTTTTAGTTTGGCTTTGTTGGGTCTTCGTTGCTGCATGTGGGCTCTCTCTAGTTGCGGTGAGCAGGGACCACTCTTCATTGAGCCGTGTGGGACTCTCATTATGGTGGCCCCTCTTGCTGTGGAGCACGGGCTCCAGGTGCGCGGGTCTCAGTAGTTGCGGCCCGCGGGCCCTAGAGCGCGCGGGCTTCAGTAGTTGTGGCTCGCGGGCTCTAGGGCACAGGCTTAGTAGTTGTGGCTCGCGAGCTTAGTTGCTCCATGGCATGTGGGATCTTCCCGGAGCAGGGATAGAACCCATGTCCCCTGCATTGGCAGGCAGATTCCGAACCACTACGCCACCAGGGAAGTCCAATGCACTTATTCTAAATAGCTACTATTATGTGTCAAAACGTAAAATTTGCATAACCTTTAACCCAGCAAGCCCACATTTAGGAACTTATCCTAAAAAATAGTAGGAAAAGTTAGCAAAGGTATATGTATACAGTAAAGAACTATTTACTGTATACGGTTATTTAGTAAATAACCTTAAGGAATTGATTAAATAGATTAGGGTACCTTCTTTGCATACGGCCATTGAAAATAATGATATAAATCTATATTAACCAATCTGGAAGGAGGCCCATTATATATTATTGAGTGAAAAAGAGAGGTTACAGAATTGTAGGCATAGCAATTACATATAATATAGGCATAGAAAATGCTGAACGACTAGGCTTTGCAGGCCAAGAATCAGACCTTCGAGGAGCTAGGCTTCAGGAACCGCCTAATGGGCAGTCTGCTACAGGTGCCGTGGTCTTGAAGACAGCACCCACTGATTTCATTCTTGTGTTGAAAGATTTAGTTTTCCTGGGGAGAGACTGTGATTGGCCTTGTTAGGTAATTTGCCCTTTGGCTGTATGTGTGTGTGTGTGAGTGTGTGTGTGTGTGTGTGTGTGTGCGCGCGCGCGTAGGATTGCTCTCAGTTGACAGTCCCACAAAGATATAGAATGGAGGAATCACAAGGTGAGTTGGGGTGCTTTTAACTAAAGAAAGGGAAGACATTCCAGGAAGACAAGGCGATAGATGCCCACTACACATTCGGTTAAAATTAAATACATTCTTTGCTCATAAACATTGAATTAATTACTGCATCTCCATAAATTACTACACACTCTGATAAACTTGGGCTTTCTTTTCCTTTTAACTTCTGTTTTGTTCATGTTAGGACCTATACCAGTCAACTCTATTTGATTTCTGGCTTTCATAGAAAATGGATCAAAATTAAAATTTTGGATTATTCTTGGATTGTAAAAATTATACCATTTTTCCTTTAAATGTGGTTAATCCAGAATCAGATATATTTCTCTGATGTCAGTAAGTAGAAATAGAAGTCTTTGCGCTTATGTGGTGACAAGGATACCCACCTTTGAGAGAAAGTATTTTAAGAATAGAATGGAAAAGTAGTGTTTATGGAAAGCCTCCTAGTAATGGCGTAGTAGGCTGTAGAGTGTAGAAAATTATTCTGTAGGTGTGCAGAGGTGCTGTGCAGATAATACAGACTCACTTGAACATCTTTCTCACTGGTATTATTTCTAATCAAAAGCACAATTAGAGTCAAAATGGATGTGAAAGAGCTTTGAGAAAGATAACACACACTACAACTTAAGATTTACAGTTTCTCACTTTTTAAAAATTGAAGACTTAATTTAGATCTTAATGGATGTGAAAGGATTTGGAAATGCATAATGTAAGTTATTATGTTGTTACAATTATTTCTGCTATGTCTTTTTTTGGTAGTCTTAATACTTGGACATTTTCTCCCAGTTTGGAATGGGCATAGTAGAACCACTGTGTTATAGTTTTTCTTGTATCAGATCTGTTCGTGTCTGGTTAAGGCTAAGAATTGGCCTTTTTCGTGAATAATTTTTATGACAGTCTCAACCTTTCCTCTTAAGTCTCACCTGTTGATCCCAAGCTAGTTACTGTGTGGGACACTTGGTTCTACAGGCTCTTTGGTATCTACTTTCTAAAACTGTTGCTCAGTGTTTTCAAATTCTCCTTTGATAGAGACAAATATCACTGGGTTCAGAATTTTTTCATCCTAACTGAATGTTTCTTTGACCAGTTTCTTGCAATCAGCAAGGGAAGATTAGTTTAAATTTTGGAGGCAGTTACACCTGGTGTGTGTGTGTGTGTGTGTGTGTGTGTGTAATTTTCAGTCTCTGGCAAGAGAAATGAAGAGTCTTGTGTAGAACATACTTTGAGTACCATGTTGTTGGCCCCCTATGAACCTTTCCTTCATCTTTGGCTTTTAAGAGTATATGATACTGTCCTGGGGAAACACATGGCATTGTGTCAGAGTGCCAGGGGTCCTCCATGAGGACAGGCCGGTTAGTACGGGGACAGTTTTAATATTCCAGAAAAGCTGATCAGTAGTGATGTTATCATGTGCTGAGAATATACAGGATTATCTTCACATGTAAATCAGTTTCTGAAGCTTCAGACAGTCCTCTTAGCCACAACCCAGATGGACAAATTCAGCTCCAGTGGTTAGAATATCAAAACATGCGTGATAAGAAGTTAGCCTGATGCTGTGGATGAAAACCCTGGACACCAGAGCTGACATTTCAGGTGGCCATAGTTACTGCTGTGTTAAATCATCAGGAAGTATATGTATTAACGTCTGTCATATTACACAAGAATGCCTTCAAAAAGTCATTCCTGGATTTAACTTACCTGAAAGAAAGAAGTGTAAGGAGGTTGGATCATGGGGACAGCTAGGTGGATGAATATGGCTAAACCCAGGTCACATTTTCCAGTGCCTACAAATAGTTGGAACCCTTTTTGTTTTTGTGCTTGCCGTCTTTTCCCAGGAAATGAGAAACCCAGTCTGTGTTTCCTTTGTAGGAAGTTAACTTTTCAGAATTTTCTGATATCTGAATGATGAAATAAATTCTGTAATATTTGAAATGCTTGGAATAAAATACAGCAACTCAGTAAAAGAAAGCTCACAGTTTGCTTATTTTATTCCAACAGTAGTAATTTTTAATACTATGACAGAGTGAGAATGAAAGTGGCACACACATTGTTCTGTCTCCTCACCCAGCTTTGATTTTGAGGGACTTGGGGATAAATTAAGTAGCGTGGGATCGGGGTCCCGCCCACAATCCATCCGTCATAGCTAACTGGAGCATCACTTCCCAGCCTTTGTGGATTTATGGCGTCCTGTTTGTGTTTGATTTTGCATCTGCTTCCTCCTCACCATTCTTACAGCTACGACAGCCAGGTCTCTGTTATCATTGGAGAGTAAAGTGCTGATATATGAAGTCCACAAGTTATCACCATAATTCAGTTTTATCTAATTATGTCAACCTTTAATTTTAACTAATCAGCACCAAATCTCTTCTGGACCATTAACAAGCTGCACAATTACATTGCTGTATGGAATAGATTTATTTAAGTTTTTGATCAACTAATTAACGTTGTTTTGAAAACTTTCGTGATACAGTACAGTGAATAGGACTTGTACTTATGTGTATTTATGTGCAAGAAATGGGATAGAGAAACATTAAGTACCATTGTAGGTCCCTCCTAGGCTACAAATGCTTTTCTTCACAGAGGTATTCATAGGAGCAATAATGTTTATGAGGTGCTTTGACATCAGTCTCCTATGAATTTAATGTAATAAGTTTATTGTAAATAAGTAGAGAAGTCTCAGGATTAACCCATGGTTCAGAAATGGTGTATTGTTTTTAATTCTGAGAGCCTTGGGATATCCCATTGTCTTCCCTTTCTTTGCTGTCTGTGATTTGCAAAGAACAGTGATCTCTGCTGATCAATGGTCATAGAAATGGAATCTCCTTGGCCGTCCTTCACCCGTGTTCAGATGGTGAAGTTTTTCTCTTTCATGTGACATAGAAGGATGTGCGTGTATTTGGCTTTGGGGAATTGAGCTATTTCTCTGGTGTATGTAAGACAGCTGAAACTTGTGGGAGAGAGGTAGGCACTGTCACGTGAACTATACCAGTAATCACCAGAGGTCAATATAAGCCAGTTGCTTCAAACCTTTTACTAGATGGTTAATGACGAGCACAATTGGTTTAAGTTAAACCTCCTTTGGTGCTAATGAGCAGTAAGGTGGACCCAAGGTGAGATGTCTGAGGAAGGAAGCCTGCTGGGGAGTCTGGAGTTATTCACAAATTAGATCATGAATGAGCGTCAAGAAATTAAGATTGGGTTTAATTCTATTCTTCGTTTTGTGTCTACTTGGCCTTAAGTACTGTCTTAAGTACTTAGAGTTATTTTAAGACATGAACTACTGTCTTGTAGCATAGGAAACTCCAGGTAAGTAGGGCAACAGAAAGTCTGCCTAAGGTTAATGGAAGAATGTAATCAGCTGGGGTGCAAACTTCTAGCTCCTGAATTTTTAGCTAGTGGTTTTAATCATGGTCACACTATTCTGTGTGAAAAATATTTTATCTTTTGACTTCTGTATTGTTTTATGTATGGAACTTCAACGTTCTTTTTGCTTCTTAATTTTAATATAATATGACTAATATTAATTCTTAGTATAATTCTAACTGACATAAACTCTACATATATGGAGACACCTTGAAAGAAGTATATTCTTCAGATTCTCTGGTCCCCTTCTAAATTTAAAAGCACAGAAATAACAACAACCAAAAAATTACTAAGATTGGTTGGCTCTAATATAAACTGCTGAGTTAGTTGTAACTGTGTTTTATTTTACGAAGGTGCTTTTTCTCTGAATAGGTGAGTCTCTCTAGAAATCCAGGTAAATGGGGCTCCAGGTGGGAGGCGGCTGCCCACCTGTGGTGAGTGCTTTTCTGCTTCCTTTTTTTCTGATTGGCTGGTGCTGAAATTTGAATCTGGTTTTGACCTGCGAGGTCTTCGCACACCTTAGTCTTTTCTCAGGATTCCCACTTCTGGTTGTGGTTTGACCTGTTTTCAGTATTGTGGGCACCAAGTAGGTAAGCTTGACATATTGCGCTCATAAAGAAGAAGAGTCCTAGATTCTAGAAGGAGACTTTGGTTAGGAGTGGTCCAACAAATTGAACAGGGTTAGCCGCTGTGGGGAAGGCTGCACTGAAGCTCTGCTTTCTCTAGCAGAGCCCCCAGGTGTGGGGGGCTGTCAGAGGCAGTGGGTGGAATGGGAAGAAACGTGGTTTAAAGGGACTGAATTGGAGTTTGGACATACAGATTTGATATGTGTGAAAGCAGTTGTAGCAGATGGAGTACCTAGGCATGTGGCCTTTTTTTAAAAATTAAAAAATATATGAAGTTTGCTATGTTATGTATATCAACCCCTTTTCTCGCATGTATATTATAAATATTTTCCCAGTTTCTTGGTTGCCTTTCAACTCCAACTCTGTTCATGGCATATTTTATGTATAAAAGTTTAAATTTTCTATGTAGTCAAGTCTTTCAATTTTTTTCCCATAGTTTCTACTCTGATGGTTTGCTTAGAAAGTCTTTTCCCATGCAGTGTGTTTTTTCCCCTTCTTTTTTTTTTTCTTTTTAAGCAGACAGGTGTTTTAAACTTTTAAAAATAAGCTTCGTATCTTAGAATAGTTTTGGATTTACAGAAGGTACAAAGATACTCGGTACAGAGAGTTCCTCTGACCCAGCTTCCTCTAATGTTATCCTACAAAACTATAGAACATTTGTCAAGACTAAGAAATTAACGTTGATACGTTGTCATTAACTAAACTCTAGACTTACTTCTGATTGCACCAGTTTCACTGATGTCCTTCCTCAGGGCACTACATTGCATTAAATGGGGTGGGTTTTGAAGAGGCAGGACCACACATGGCAACGTGCTCTGGGGAGAAGCTGAGCTCGAGACACTGCACTGGTGTGGGACATGGCAGCTTTATGGTTTACAGAATTCTTTCATACATACACATGATTTAGACGGAAAATATTCTTGATCATCGGTCTTGTTAGACACACCTGCCCCTTGGAAGTGTGTGTCTTGGGAGTGGCGCTGTTCTGCATGTGTGCGACCACAGGGAACTTGGGCAGAGAAATACCTCTCAAACTGTCCAGACTGCCAGTTGCTGCCTCCGTTTTCCCTGCATTGTAATTCCCTAACATGTCTTTGCTCTCACACTGTTACCTGGTTCTTCTGCCTGGACTGGAGTGGAAAATCATACGTTGTTGATTTTTAAGTCTCGGAGAGAAAGGCACCCTCACCGTGAGGAAGCGTTTTAAGTTCCTAGACGTCAAAGTAAACCCAGAATATCACTGCTTTCACCCTCTCGAATCACAGTACTAGGCACGGCCAGTCTTCTCACTTTATTGCCCAAATGAAGGGGGATGTATCTAATGAGAAAAAAATGTGGTTGGCGTAGGTGAACGCGTATCTTACTCTTTAGATGGGTTTGAGCCTCTCTGTGGCTCGCTTGCCCATCTCTACCCCACGGTAAGTGGAGACAGATGAATGAAGAGGTGGGGCGGGCAGGTGGGAGATTAGGTAGAACACAAGCCATGTTGGGTGGCTCCATGCCCACACTGCCTGACAGAAATAGCGTTAGCAGGGAGGCCTTAGATACCTCTGCACTTATTATCTATAGGCATCGCGACTCACACACGTTCACGTGAGTTGGGCTGAGCTGTCTCCTGGGTAACCACTGGCTTCTACTTGTGCATTCAAATCCGTCTCCCCTCTCCTAACTGAAAACACTTAGGTTTTCTTAGCCTTTTCTGGCTTGTAAACCACTCCCCCCCCCCCCCCCGCCTTTCGATTTAGAAGGCAGTGAGAATATGACTGCTGTGCGTGCCTGAGGAGGAGGGATCAACGCAGAAGTGAAGAGGACCCTGGGTTGGCTTCCTACGGACCCCTAAGGCAGTTTCTGTAGAGTTGTTCTGTGCCACCTCAACTCAGAGAGAGTCGGTAGATCATGTTGGAAAGCATCCAACCAAGTCACAAGTAAATCAATAGAAATGTAATTTTTAAAGCAGAGATCCATTAGTAGATTATACCTGCTTCAGTTTGGCCAGACAGACAACTTTTTTTTTTTTTTGGAGGAGTTTTTCTCGGTGGCTTGTGACTTTTTACAAGTTTTAGTTATCATTGTTTTTATAAAGCCTTTTTCCACATCTGCCGTTTTATCTGGTCTTCACAGTAACCTTGCACATCATGTCAAGCATGTATTTTTTTATTTTATGAGAAAGCTGAGGTTGGGGGTTTGCCCACGGTCACATAACTGTTGAGCAGACGTCTTGGGACCTAAGTCTGCACCTGCTGATCGAAAGTCCGCATCTCTTCTCTTACCCCCTCGTTTGCCCTGTGGCCTCCTGTCCAAGCTGCTGCTGCTGGTTTTATAGGTGCATGTGGGTGAAGCTAGTGGGGTTTTCTCTTGGCAACAACCAGCACGTATCCCAGATTGATAACTAGCCGACCCTGTTGAGTGCATTTCTAACATCCTTTCTTCCCTTCGTCATGGAATTGGGGTTTTGTTTAGATACCCTCCCCGTCTGCATGTGCTGTGGGGAAGGCGATCCATCCCCAGCACAGGGGTAAGTCCTGATCTGTTTCAGCCAGTCCTGCGGGTCCCACTCACCATCGGTGACTGCTGTAGGGATAAGCAAGAGACCTGGTTCTGGTCTGCCAGAGGTTCTGGAGTACTTCTCAATCTTAAAATGACAACACTAGGAAAGATAGTCCTTTTCCTCTGAGTACAGTCCTGTCTGGATGTGGTGCCTGGAGTTGTTACAGCCGCATTTCTACAATCTGAACGTGAAGCTGGTGCAGGGGAGAGGACAGAGCCGAGAAAAGAGCAGCGAGAACTCCTCGGAGCCAACCACGCACCTGCCTTTGGACTTATTTTGTGAAATACATTTACCTATTGTTTAAGGCAACCTGAGTTGAGATTATCTGTTACTTGCACTGAAAGACATGCTAACTCGTTCATTCATTCATACCACGAAGGAGAAGTGCAGGGTATAAAGGTGGGATTTAATCTGGTCAGAAGGTCAGAGATGGTTTCCCTGAGGAAATGCAGAGGACTTGGTGAGAGAGATGCCTTTTCGTGCTGGGCCTTGTATCCCGTGTTTAAGGATTTTGGTCTTTATTGCAGGAGCAGAGCCCCTGAAGGGTTTCATCACTGGAGAGTGGCAGGAGAACGTGGAGCTGTAGTTAACTTAAGCTGCCTCTGCTAAAGGAAACCTTGGCTTAGCATTCCAAAGAGTCCCGTTGGATCTGCTGAGCAGGCAAGGATCAGTCAGTGGTTCAGGCCCTGGTGATGGTCAGGTGTGTCCACAAAACGTGAAAGAACATCTCTGCTTGGAATCTGGTGAAGTAAACAACCTACTTTTCCTTTTCTTCCTCCTTGCCAGTGTGTGTGTGTTCACACACGTACATATCCATGCACAGAGGCAGCTTTCCTGTTTTCTAATTTAGGCATAATTTGTGAACAGTCTGTCGTTCTCTTAGTGTTTGATTATTTAAGTTAAAAAATGGCAGCTAAGAAATCTGTGTTGGAGTTATAAAAACAGGATAGATAGTTTCATTGTTAGTAAAATTTTAAGGATATATTAATGTGGCTGAAATGGAACTTTTAGCATCTCCAGAGGTTTTCCTCCAGGTTTGATGTAATGAGATCTGCTCTGATTCTCATACATATGGATATATTAGAAAACTGGATTCCGTCCCAGTGTAATCAGGCCGGGAACCAGCCTGAGCTGCAGAGTGGAACTGCAACGAAAGCTGCAGAGTGCCCTGTAATCATGTTAGAATGCGATGCGGTCCCTCCCTATGTTTATTAATTAGTGGAGTTGTAATGAGACTCCCCCCCATGCTTTTAAGGATGCTGATCAGTGGGCATCTGGGCGGGACTTGAGTTGTGTTTGGGAGCCTTCTGTGTGCAGGTGGGAGGGATCGGTGTTTCAGGTGGCGGCAGGTGAGCCTCCCGCCAAGTCGGCATAATGGGAACAGGACTCTTCTGGGTTGCCATCTGTTTGTGGCGGATAGGAAACCAGCAGTGACTTCTGAGGAGTTCATGTTGAAATACTTAGGAATTAGTAATGCTGAGACTATGCTGATCAGGTATTAGGAGGTAGGGGAGATAGCCTGTGGAGTGGCTTTTCATCACTGCTGGTTTCAGGACGTGGCTGCCTGGGCTCAGCAGCCCCCGCTCCCACCTCCCCCAAACCGCAGCTCTCTTGTACCCACCCAAACGGCCACTCACGTCGCCCCGGTTCTGTTCTGAGTTGCCCACGGCAAGGGGACACGTTATTGACAAGACTGTCTCAGGTAACACCGTGCATCGTGTTTGTCGCAGGGTGGGGGGCTCAGTCTCTGTGACTCTTGATGTATCATGTTTTTTTTGTTGTTTTAAATTGTGGAAAAATGTACATAACAAAATTTACCATTGTAGCTATTTGTAACGTGTACAGTTCGGTGGCAGTAAGTACATTTATGCTGTTGTGTGACTATCATGATGGGTCATGTTTTAACCAAGTAAAAATAGTGGATGCTTCTTCTCTGTTTACCAAATATATGTATAAAAAAATCATCAGCATGCTCTGTCTGATGGATGTCCCTGTGGTTTTTAAGCTGGGATTTCCTTCCTTTCCGCCTGGGAGTTGACTTGGTGGGATAGAGGTGCCGTGCCCCCGTTGTTCTGGGTTTAGTTTGCTGTTCCTGAACCTGGGAAGCTCTGCCCTCCAGGCACAGTGCTTTTTGACGGTACCCTGAAAGCTGCTCTGCCTCTCCTGTATTCCTCTTTAAAGCAAGGGTATGGAATAGAGAATAGCTCACTCCCCTTTTAATCTAGCATTACTTGGTAGGTTAACTAGAGGAGTTGCCCTCGGGTGGCCTGCTGAGGATGTGTGAGGTTGGAGTCACCCTGTTCAACCCCTGCTGCTGCATCAGGTTCTGAGGTGCTGCCTGCCTTTCTGACTTGCAGACCCGGCTGGGTTCCATCTGCCACCTGCAGGTTTCTAGCTTGCCTCCTTCAAAACAATCAACAGAAAGGACCACAGAGCCCTCTGTTAGTTAGGGGACTCCTGGTTATAAGTTAGAGAGACCTAACTGAACTCGTTTATACACTAAAGGCAATTTATTGGAAGGATTCTGGGCTGTGTCCTAAAATCTCTGCAGGGATACAGCTGGGCTTCAGGCCAGGAGCCAGAGACTGGAACACTCTGTGGATGGGCCTGGGAAGCTCTTTCCTTCTCTCTGTCCCCATCTCATAGCTTCCTTCAGTGCTTCGAGTTCTTTGTTCCAGACCAGCATCCTCTGCTCCCTGGTCCATGTGGCACAACGTGGCTGCCAACACCCATGTTCTTCATTGTTATGATCCTGGTGTCTAGAGACTATTTTCTCTGTTCCAGAATTTCCTGGGAAGAACTCATGAGTGGTCACAGAAGATGGAACCAGGCTGTGAAAGCACCTAATACGCTTTGCATTAGAAATTACACAGAACAGTGAGACCCCAAACGAAATCAGAACGAAGTGCTACCATCTCCACTACCAACAAAAAATCCAGTGAGTTGAGGAGATGAACCTGCCAAACACATTCTGGAATCACCTTTTTTAAAATTAAATTTCTTTTTTAGTGAAATAAATTAGAGCCTATTTTTATGTCAGCATTGTTTGAACTCAGAGAAATTGTGGCCAAAGTTTCCTTGAGCAGGGTAGCTTGATGTGGGAGATAGATTCCTGAAAACCTGAGTATAAATACAATATTTTAAATTAAATTATATTTTAAATATACAAGGGGAGTCAGTGGTTAAGGCCCTGACTGCTTGCTATCAGAAGGAATCCTTCTGTAAATCTTTTTCTAAAATGCAGTAATTTTAACCTTATGAATTTGGATCTTCCTCTATCACATTTACCTAAGATCAAAGTGCACCAGTGGATTGTCCTTCCTTGCCGTCATTATCTTGTCGGGGTCACTGGCTCATTGGCAGATTGAACGCTCCACCGACTTCTGAGGTTATGAACAATAACAGTTCCTCTTTTAGTTGTTTGGTTACACCCATAGATCCCCTGTATGAATTTGAGAATTCCTCTGTGAGTTGGAATTAAGTTGGGATTGAACACTCTGTCTGAATTGTGAAGCTGTATGCAATAATCCAAGCAGGTTTGAAAGTATCACTTAGTGATTGCAAGGAAAAGAGCAGTCTGACAATTCTGGGAATTAGTGCCATTTGAGAATTTGGGAATTGGTCATGTTGTCAAATGTGCAGGATCTATTGTATTTGCACAACAGTCGTAAAGGTGGTTTATTACCTATTTGACTTATTAGTGTATTTAAAATTAAAAACTCAGTTTCCCTCCTCAGAAAATGTGGGTTGTGTGGAAGTATGAGTATCACTGGCCTTGAGGGGAAGGGCATGGTTAGCACCTGAGTAAATATTGGCGTAGTGGAAGATGACACCCTCTGGAAGGCTGCTCTATCTGACATGCCCCTCACTGTACTAGATTTCCTGCCCTCAGAAGGATAGGAAACATTTCTGCTTTAAAGAATTTAGAAGCCACTGGTATTCTAAAATAGTGCTGAAAGAGCCCTGCTGTTGGATGAAACCTGGGAGTACTGCATGTGGGTTATGGGAAACCCTTTATTCCATATGACCTTTCTCTCCTTGTGCAGGCCTCTTTCTACATACCATGGGGGATACCTCTGACATGTCTTGTCTTAAATAGAATGCCTTGAACCGTCCTTCTGTCTCAGAAATGCAGAGCTGGGGAGCTCTGAGGATTGGGGAGACTCGGTGCTCTCAGAACGACAGAAGTTAGAAGTAATAATGGAAAAACAAAAGCACATATGAGGGGGCCGATTTCATGTGGTGCCTTATGACAACCCAGAAGAAATGAAATTAGTATTGTAAATGAGTATTGTAAGTTAGTACTGTAGATTAGTATTGTAAATGAGTATTGTAAATGAGTATTGTAAATTAGTATTGTAAATTTGATAAGGCACCACCTTTTAGTTTATAAAGCATGTTACATTCCTCAGAGCATTTTTATAAACGTTGTCACCTTTGATCTTTATAGTGTTGTCAGTAAAGGTGGTAAAGAGTGCAGCAAATCGACTCTCCATTTACGGATGGGAAGCAGTCTGCGAGCAGCTGTGCGCCCCTGGCATGTCCCCGCCACTAACTAGCACAGCTGACTGGAGCTCCTCTTCCAATTCCTGCTCAGATGCTTTTCCCGTTTTACTTTTTCTGACCCTCCTTTTTAAAAGAAATTTTATTTGATGATAACTTTATTTACTTACTTATTTAGAGCCCAGCCTTCTCCCACAAAAGAGTTAAGGTGGCTTAAAAGTAATGACTAAGAAGGAAATTATGTTGATAGAAAATATTGGCTCAAGTAAGGCCCGTTTTCTTCTTAAACTTTGAAAATGGGGATAAGAGGAAAACTGTTAGGTTAAAATTAAATCCTCTCTGTGTGCCGAGAGCTCCCCAGCAGTTGTTAGGTCATTGCACAGCCCCCAGATATTAAGCATATATAAACCTTTTTCGTGCCCCAAGGTTAGGATTGTATGAATGGAGAAAGGAGTAGTACGTGAGGGAGCTTTGTGGTTACAGACACCTGAGCTTCGCTCTTTTGGTGTTATACTTAGTGTCTTTATAAGTGTAAGCATAAAAAGCAGCAGTATATTACAGTACATTTATACAACGGTGGAAAATCACCTGCGATCTCCACCATTATTATAACTCTTAAGCATAGCATTATATTGAATTCTCTTACAAACACCTTTGTATGCTTTTGAAAATTGAACATAGCACAAGAATTTTTCATGTTTCTATATAGTCTTCATAACTATAGCTTTTTATTGCGACAAAATATATAACATACAATTTACTCTTTTAACCATTTTTAAAGTGTGCAGGTCAGTGGCCTGAAGGACATTCACCTTATTATGCAGCCATCTCCACCATCCGCCTCTAGAACTTCTTGTCTTCCCAGACCGGAACTCCATACCCGTTAAACACTCGTTCCCCATTCCCCACTCCTGGCAGCCACCCTTTTTCTGTGTGTCTGTAGGAGTGTGACTACTCTAGTTACCACATTATATTCACTTACAGTGAAATCATACAGTGTTCGCCCTTTTGTGACTGGCTTATTTCATTTAGCATGATGTCTTCAAGTTTCATCCATGTCGTAGCGTGTGTCAGAAATTTCCTTCCCTTTTAAGACAACAATATCCCATTGTATGTACATGCCACGTTTTCTTTATCCATTCATCTGTTGATGGACACATGGGTAATTACACATTTTTGAGGACTGTATAATATCCCACCAAGTAGATAAATCATATAATGATATTCTTCAGTGTTTGCTGTTTGGGTTGCTTCCATCTGGGGGCTATTTTAAAGTAAAGATGTAGTAAATATCATCGTACTTTTTTTTTTAAATCCTTCTGGGTTGTTTCTTTGCAATGATTATACAAATACTTATGTTCTGTTTTGTTTGTCATTTACTGAGTTAGAATTTAGGCTAAACTTTTGGATGAAAATAATTTAGGTGTATGCTAAAAATAAAAAGCATTACTCTGCATTTTATTGACTATGCCTTAGTTTTAATGAGGAAGGGCCACCTAAAGAATTCTTATTACGTCAGTCAGTAGAATGCCTCCTCAGTGAGAGGGCATGGCGCAGTGGTTTACAGATGTCAGAGATGACTGATGTTTCAGTAGTTGAAGAACTGATTTCAGGACAATATTCAAGAAGAGTCTATGGGCTGATGAAAAGATGATCAGATCTTTGAGAATTAGTCCAGTGGTGAAACTATAATTTTTACAAGACGGAGTGGTCATGTTGGGGGAGAATTGGTATCTTTGTTCCTGTTTTTGTTGTTATCAATCTTTGGCATGTCTGTGAATACAGAGCTGGAGTGAAAGATGTGATCCTTGACCTCAGAGATCTTACACCCAGGTTGTCATACCACCATGTCAAACAGTTAGAAAACCAAAGCAGCGAAGTGGTAAGAGAAGCCGGCATTGGGTTCCTACAGAGGAAGCAAAAGCAGGCTTCCCTTGCTTTTAAGATAGTTGTTAGACTGAGAGGAGGGTAGGCCCCAAGAGAGTTCCAGAAGAGGGTCTTCAGTTTGATATCCTGCCCTCCCTCCTGCACCAGCTGCTGCTACATTAGGCCTCTGCGTACAGTTTGTGGCCGTCTGACAGTAAGTCCTCCGATCACTGGGGAGCTTCACTTCTTTGCAAGGCTGATCTTCACCCTTTCCCAGGCAGCTCATTGCTGTGGCATCCACCGTGACCTGGAGTGTCGTTCCCCTGCCCATGGGTGCAATAAGAAGGCCTGTGCGGTCTCACCGACCCAGTGCAGACAGCCATTCCTTGGCCAGACGTTGCCTACAGCGCTTCAGTGGTGTGCTTGCCTTTCCTGGCTGAATTAAGGCTCTTTGTTACTTTTCTGTCAGTCTAAACCTATCTGCTCCATGTCTTTTAGAAATTCCTCAAGGGCCTGTCAGTAGTGCCTATCTGTTTTGTGCAAAAAATTCTTGTGGCACTTTTATATTTGTTTGATCATTTTAAAGGAATTTGAGAGAGGGACTAGGTAAACACATAGGCTCATTCATCACTTTGAATTTATTCTTGTGCGTTTTGTTTTCCCATTTTACTGAACTCTCTTAATAGTACTAATTTCATTCAATTCTGTGTGTTTTGCAGATGGAAAATTATTTATAAATAAGGATTTTTTGCTCTTTCCATTTTTATATGACTTTTTTTTTCCCTGTCATAATATACTTCTTGGAATTTTTGCAGTGGTGTTGAACAGTACTGTTGGTGAACATCTTTGGCTTAATCCTCACGTTAGCCAAACTTTAGCACTGTTGGTGTTTTTTTTGGTTTTTTTTTTTTTTTTTTTGCGGTACGTGGGCCTCTCACTGTTGTGGCCTCTCCCGTTGCGGAGCACAGGCTCCGGACGCGCAGGCTCAGCGGCCACGGCTCATGGGCACAGCCGCTCCGCGGCATGTGGGATCTTCCCCGACCGGGGCACGAACCCGTGTCCCCTGCATCAGCAGGCGGACTCTCAGCCACTGCGCCACCAGGGAAGCCCAGCACTGTTGGTTTTAATCACTGTCTTGTGTATTGCCCAGTCGCTTTCTGGAAACTGGGACTAGTACTGGAGTGTACATGTCACCTACAGCCTCACTAGTGTTGAGTGCCCAGAGTATTGCCAAAGCTCTTCTTAATCTGTAGTTCTGTCATTTTAACATTAAATTTGAGTTTGGTCATTGGTTATTTCCTGTAGACATTCTGGAGTCCATGAGAACAGTCAGAGTTGGGCTTTATTCATACATCATTTTGTTCTCATCAAATACTTATACACAGCTTTCCCTTCCTATTCCAGAGCAGCTTGGGTGTGGAGTGGAAATTACTGGCAACACAGTTTGGTGGAGAAAGTATGGGCCTTGGAGTCAGGTGTCAAATCATAGCTCTGTGACTAATAGCCCGATGATTTTTGATAAGCTTAACTTAAACTCTGAGTCTTGGTTTAATCATTTGTGAAGTAGGGATTTTACTGTCTTACAGAGTGGCTTTGAATGTAGGGGAAGATGCAAGGAGGGCTCTTAGTAATGCAGAAGTCATTCTTGCTCCTTGCCTCTTCTCTCCCCAGTGGGTTATTAACATACTAAGGCCATTCAGCAAGAATTGGCCACGATTTTGGTAGACTTTACTTTTAATCAGAGATAAGTTTTACTTCTCCACCACTCCGATTCTTTGTCCCTAATTTTCCAATTGAAATCAGGGTGAATGATGGTTGTTTTTACATATCTTTTTAATAACTTATTTTATTCCAGTTTTTTAATTGCTTAGTGGGTATAATATAAATAACATTACAACAGCAATGTCTAGCATTTTTTTGAGCAACTATAACTATGTGACAGGCAGGTAATTAAAGTACTTTGTATTTATTTATTTATTATTATTATTTTGTATATATTTATTTAATCGTCCCAGCAGTCCTTCTTCATAGGAAACTGAGGCTGAGACAGGTCACCGAGGTTGGGAGTGTGACCCAGGCTGCACATCCTGGCAGTCTGACTCTGGAGTTGTACTTCTGCTGCCTCTGGACTGCCATCGTGGTATTGAAGGGTTTGTTCCCTTTATTCTGTATTCCTGAAGCCCATTCTAGTGTGAGTGTGTATACATATGTATGTAGAAAAAAAAATCTTAGTTTTTGAAAAGGCTAGTTATTATGAAGTTAGATAGCAAATGTCAAATACAGAGCATTCATATCTATTGAATATGTTAATTCTAATCGGTAGCGTTAAGGCTTTTTCCTTACCTAGGCAATATAATTTGATTTATCCCCCCTTGAAATTGCCACTCAGATCTGAATCCCTCTACTATGTCTCTAGAACCCTGGTTTCGTTTTGTCCTAGATTATCATAAAGTCCTCGTTATTGGGATATTCTTAAAATTTTTTATTATAAAATATATCTAACATAGAATTTACCATCTTAATCATTTTTAAGTTACAGTTCAGTGGTGTTAAATACGTTTATAATGTTGTGCAACTGTCACCACCATCCATCTTTATAACTGTTTTCATTTTGTGAAACTGAAACTCTTTACCCGTTAAACATCCTCCCCCAAGCCCCTGTCAACCACCATTCTACCTTCTCTCTCTTTGACTAACCTAAATAGTTCATATAAGGAATCAGACAGTACTTGTCTTTTTGGGACTGGCTAATGTCACTTAGCACAGTGTCCTCAAGGCTCATCCAAGTTACAGCATGTGTCAGAATTTCCTTCCTTTTTTAAGACTAACATCCCATCATATGTATATACCACATTTTGCTTATCCATTTATCTGTTGATGGATACTTGGTTTGCTTCCATGTCATTATCTGGACAGTCTTGTCAGTATAGTTCTTGTCAGTATATTCTCCTTGCTTTGGCCCGTGGTTAAAATCTCTTTTTTTTTTTTGCTTTGCTATTGCACCATCTTCTTAAGATCTACACTGGCTTTATGTTTCCAGGATCTGTCGTTCAGTCACGATGCTCTCAGCTCTGCCCCAGTGCACTTGCTGGCCCTTGGTTATAGCTTATATCTTGTAATGTTGAAGTTTACATGTTTTGCCCATCTTCTCCGACCATGTGGGGAGCTCCTCAGGGCAGGGACTGGATTTCACTAAACTTCGCAGTGCTGGCTCCCCCTGAGTGTCTGGGCCTGGGTGATGGGTACCCAGTGACCACACCTCGCTTCTTGTTTCTTGTTTGGGTGTTCCTCGGCTGCTTTCCTCATTTCATATCTCACTTTGGACTCTTGCAGCTAAAATTAACACACATGAGCCATTGATTTGATGCTTGCCCTTTTTAAAGCCTTCCTAAGCTTTCAAAATTGCTTCTTGAAATTCTGGATCCTTCACTGATGGAATGTCTCCTGAATTAGAGGTAATTTTTACCCCAGCCTCCATTGTGCCTAAATGTGGCATCTTTCGAGGCTGCCTTCACTTTTGTCTCAGCTTATACGCCAGCTTATTGTCAACATAGGCTGTAATAGGTTTATTTAATGTAAGCGGTTTTGTAGTAGTCTCTGCTCTGCCCTATTTTATTTTGTTTTCAGTTGTTGCTTATCATGTGGTAATCACGAAAGCATTTGAATCCTTCTCAGGTGGGTAGCTGTTTTGGTCCAGCTCCTCAGGGTTGTGTCATGAGGCATTGATGAAGAGGATGGGCAGAGAAATATCTAACCCACATATGCTTTGTCTCTTAGCAGAGAGAGATTTTTTTTTTTTTATTGTATTGCCCTTTAGAAATTTTGGAAGGGAGCTTTGATTCAGGTATAACTATCCTCCCCAAGTAAAACAAAAAGTACTGAAAAGTTGGATTCTAAAGTTAGAAAGCACTGAGAATGAATCTGTGCCAGGGAGAGCTTATTGGAAGGCTACATTTGGGAATCTGTAGGGTTGCGTTTAAGGCGAGGTAAAGGGTGTGTGTAAAGAGTTGGCAGGGGAGGGGGGAGCTCCTTGAAAGGATTTATTAGGGAACCTGAGCAGTGGAGACCTTAAAAGTATTTGCAGAAATAATGTTAGAATCTTTAATTTTTAAATTAGAAATTTAGGAGTGGAATTTAGGAGTAAAGGGGTTGAATACCAAGAGATTAGCTCAATAACTGCTATCTCTGAGTCAGATGTGGATGCTGCCCTTGGTGAGGTTACAGTCAGGGGGGAGCAAAGCTTTCCCCACTAGATTTTTTAAAAAAATAAATTTATTTATTTTTGGCTGTGTTGGGTCTTCATTGCTGCACACGGGCTTTCTCTAGTTGCGGCGAGCGGGGGCTACTGTTCGTTGCAGTGTGCGGGCTTCTCATTGCGGTGGTTTCTCTTGTTGCCGAGCATGGGCTCTAGGCGCACGGGCTTCAGTAGGTGTGGCACGCAGGCTCAGTAGTTGTGGCGCACGGGCTTAGTTGCTCCACGGCATGGGGGATCTTCCCGGAGCAGGACTCGAACCCGTGTCCCCTGCATTGGCAGGCAGATTCTTTACCACTGCGCCACCAGGGGAGTCCCTCCCTACTAGATTTTAATTACAGTAAGATGCTGAGTTTCATGTGATAGGATGGCAGATGTATTTCAGGCACCCAGAATAAGAATGTTTGAGTTGGGAGTCACCAGTGGTCACCATTATATTCTTCTTTTCATTATTTTCCCTCTTTGTCCCCAGAAATGACTAATCTGATTAATAGCTAAGAACTTTTGCTCAGTCTAAGATAATGGTATTAATAGTTCTTACTCATTAGGTACTTAACAATGAGCCCTGTGGAACCCAAACATTCCAGGTCAGGCCAGGGTGGAGGAACCAGCAATGGAGACAGAGAAAGAACAGTCAGGAAGGAAGAGGAAAGCCAACAGGGAGTTCCTGCCAAGATCTTACAGATGAGGAGGCTGAGACTTTGAGTGGTTAAATGACACAGCTGTCTGTGGTCACGCCCTGAGGAGTAAGTGATGGAGTCCCCCTTCTTAAACACTGCTGCTTCCCAGGTGTACAGGTGTTTCCATACCCAGTTATAATTTCACCCAGAAACAAAGAAATGTGACAGTTTAGTTTGTATAACTTTATCTTAGGTAGATGCCTAGCTCTCAGTACGTGTTTTACATTTGTGGACTGAAAAAAAATGCACAACCTAAAAGTTGAGAATTTTGATTTATTTGGCAGAGAAAACTGAGGACTTAAGCCCGGAAGACAGCCTCTCAAATAGCTCTGAGGAACTGCTCCAAAGGGTAAGAGAGGAATCAGGGTATATAGGGGTTTTTGCAACAAAAAGCAGATAGTTCGAACATCAAAGGATTACTGTTAATTAAAGAAAACCAGATACCTCAAGTTAATGAATTTAGCACTTGAAGATTCAAGAGTCTGGGCTCATTGACATTATTCCTTTGGTATGCGCCTTAACCGTCTACGGCCAGTATCCTGCTTTTCTCCATCTGGAGTCCCGTGCTTTTTTCCATTTCGGGGTGGCTGCAGTGGCTGCAGTGGCCGCTGGCTTGATGCCGGCAGCATCCTTTGTTTACTGATATGGCAGGCGGTGTTTTTCGTCCACACACTTTATCTTAGCCAAAAGGCTGGGAAGTGATCAGTACATGTTTTAAATATTGAAAGCTAGTGAATGGACTTTGATTAGTGGGTTTTAGTGCTTAGGGTACTCATGACCTGTAATTGGGAATCTGGTCCAACCTTGCCATTTTACCTAAGGAGAGAACGGACACCCTTGTTGTTTAGGGACTTACCCAAGACCTCACTGGAGTGGACTTCAGTCTTTTGACTCCAGGGTCAAGTTTTTTTCACTGTACATGGCCTTTGGAACGCATTTTCTTTTACAGGTAGTGTTGTAAATGGAAGTTAGGTAGAGTTGAAGTGAACACATAAGATGCTAAAAATGCCGTCGTCAGAATCACTGGTGTCACCTCCACAGGACCACATCCAGTGTCTTCATCCACCCTGACACCCCAGCTGACCTTTTTGCTACGTTGTGAAGACTCCACTCTTCATTGGCTTTCCTCCTCCTCTTGACTCTTCTTTCTCGGTCTGCCCTGCTGGCTTCTCCGCCTTGGTCTGTCCTGGAGTGTTGGGGTTCCATAGGGTTTACCACTAGACCCTCTTTCCTCCTTCGTCTTCATCCTCTCCCTCACTGACTCACCAGGTTTTGTACTTAACTCATCTTGATGTGGATGATTCTTAACTTAATACTTCTAGTCCAGTCTTCTCCTCTGAGGTTCAGATTCATGTGTCCGGCTACTTACTTGACCTTGACATTTGGATGTTTCACAGACACTGCAAACTTAACATGCCAAATGGAAGCTCTTCCGTAGGCCCTCTGGACCTGTTCATAGCACCCCTCTCCCCCACCCTGCTCTTTAGTTATTGCCACCACCAACTGGGAATCATCCATGATGATAATAGTAAGAGCTGACATTTATTGAGAATTTATTATGTGCCAGGGACTTCCTTACAGGCATTGCATGAATTAACTCAATCTGTTTTGTTCTAACAGCAGTACCACGAGGTAGGTGATGGTAGTAGTAGTCGTAAGGAGAATAGATGATTTAGCTCCTAGCGCATACTAGGCACTTTTGTAAGCGTGTTGTAAATACTGACTCGTGGAATTCTCAAATCACTGAGGTAGATACTCTTACTATCCTTCGTTGACAGATAATGTCGGAAACTGAAACACAGAGAGATTCCGTTCTTCCTACCACACTCCAGGTCCCCCAGCTAGTACGTGTGGAGCTGGAAGTACAGTCCGGCAGAGACTGAGCATGCGCACTGGCGCTGGTGCTGTTTCTTACTGTGATTGTCCCCATTTCACAGACGGGAGGCAGTTCCTCCGTTTCCTCTCCCACATCTGGTGTGTCAGAATTTCTGTCGATCCTGCCCCCACACCTGTCTCCAGTTGTCTGCTCCACTTCGTCTGTCTGGTGAGTGTTGTAGTTTAGCTACTGTGGGCTCGCCCTGGACGGCGGCCACAGCCCCTGCCTGTGCTTTCTGCTTTCTCTCTGTCCCCTGCAGGGCTCCTCCACACAGCAGCCGCTCCGGCCTGAGCCTGAAAACCAGGACGTTTCCGCCCGCTGCGGAAAGCTGGGCAGGGGCTCCCACTGTGCTCAGAAGTAGACGTGCTCTCCTTTCTGTGGCCCTCAGGGCCCCCTAGACCTTGTTTATGCTTTTGGTCTCCACTCCCCCCGCCCCAGTCTTTTTCGTGTCCTCATGTCTGTCCTTGCTGCCTCTGGGGCCTGGCACGGCATCCCCTTGGCAGGGAAGCTCCCACCCGCCGCCAGCCTTGTCCGGCCTCCGCTGCAGTCTCTCCCCAGGCCCGTCCTCCCCGCTGCTCCGGAGCTCTCCTGGGCTCGGCACGTATCACCCGTGGCCCTAACTTCCTTATCTCTGCCCTTTTGCTGCTGTTTCTCCATAAGGATGTAAGCTCCCTAAGGGCCTAGAGTGCAACAAGTGTTTGTTGAAAGAAAGAAATGCAGATTGAACTTTGGCTGCCTTAGAAAGCTGGCTTTTTCCAGGTGCAGGTGTGTCCTGAGCCCAGCAGAGCTGCCTCTCCCGGAGCCCTGTGCTGCTGTCTCGGGGGGCGCAGGCGCCAGGGTCCCGACGTCCCACCAGCTTCCTCACGCACCACAGGGTCTGAACCTTGTGGCACCACTGCTGCCGAAGCCTCAGGCACTTTGTGGCCGGGGGAGGGGAGCCAGGCGGGGGCTCTCACCAGGTGAGCTGGGCCTGCCTGCGACAGACCCCCGTCCCCTCCCTGCAGCTCGGGTTCTCCCACAGCCATGACCTCTCTTCGCTCTGTCTGGGTGGCCGCTCTGTCCCTTGGCAGCTCCAGGTCACTGTCCCTGGGGATTCTTCTAGAACGACCTTAAATGTGCATGTCACTTTAGCAGCAAGTTCTTTGACTTTCTTTAGTAACTCATTCTCCCAGGATGGGGTCCAAGGAAATGTGCCTTTTGAGAATTCCTGTAGTTAAGCAAAAAGATGAAATTTGGGCTAATATTAGTAAACAGGCAGTAACTGTTAGCAAATTAATTACAGTCTTGCTTGTAGTTCTGTTGTGGAGGACAGGAAGCGATCAGCTTGTCGAAGACCCTGTAACTTCCTAAGAACTGACATCCTGTGAGAGTACGGGATGCGGTGGGCCCCGGCGGGAGGTGTAGGAGTGTGCTGGCGTACGGACTCCTAGACTGGGGCACTCACCTCTTCCTGAGCAGCAGTAGTGGCTGCAATGACCTGGGGAGACCCTTCCTCTGAAGGAACAAAAACATCTTCTTAGTTGACAGTGGAAGAGTAAACACGACCCTGATTAATGACTGCTTCAGCTGTTCTCTGGTCCTGAGCTCACAATTTACACAGGTAACAGCCTTCGGGTCCCCTTCCCACAGCACTCTTTTGATTTTAATTTGGAATAACTGGGAAGTGATGGGTGTAAATCAGCACTTTCTCTGCACATGCCCCAAGGTGTTTCTGTTGTGCAGATAGGGCCTAAGCTATTAGAATCTGCAGCTGTTCTTTTGCCTGGCTCCTCTTGGTCCCGAATGCCACCTGTAACCGCCCCGCAGCCAGGGAGGGTCAGGGAAAGGAGATGGCTTCGTGGATGGTAAAGCGTGCGGGGGCAGGTGCTGGTGTGTTAGCCCCAGTCCATTGTGGGGTGCGGGACTTATGGACTCGCCTGCGTAGCAGTGATAATGCTTGACTTTACTTCGTCAGGATCATTTATTCAGAGTTCCGAACAATCCACTCACAAAGACTGTAACCTCATAGAGTGTGGACTAACGGGGAAGTTTGCAGCAGGGCCACCAGAAGAGAGGACTGGCCTGGGCCACACAGGCAGCAGCAGCTCCTCCTTCCGGTCCTCTGCTGCCGCCGTCCTGGTCTGGGGGAGCTCAGGGTGGGCTGCGTAGGGTCTTGTTTCTCCTGTCACACTAGGCTCGGTGGCTCTGACCTCTTGGTGGCCTGGAGGGTAACTTCTGGCTTTCGTGTGGAAGCAGTTGCTGTGCACGTTGAGCATTAGATCTTATACAGGACACCTCGGGATGAGTCTCAGCTGTGGAGCGTTCGCGTCAGTGATGCACATATCCTGAAACCACTCACTCCTTCCTACAGAAGTCCCCGGTGTGTGGGCACCAGAAACATCCCTCGTTTTCTTTTTCTGACAGCAGTCATCTTTGTGGGCTCTGTGGGGCATCTCAAGCTTGGCTTGAGGCAGCTCTGCTTTCTTCACTCAGAGATCATCCTTTCAGCCCCTGTCTCCTCTAATTCCTGTTAAGTCCCTCCACTTCCTTTATACTGGGGCCTTCTCAGCAAGAGGCAGAGGCAGCTGTGGGCTCCCTCCCTCTCCTGCTAAATTCATCATCACAGTTGTGGAGTGACAACTTCAAGGGATCTTAAATCTGCCGATTGTCAGTCAAGTGGACTGCACTGTATTTGTTTTAGATAAAGTTCTGGGGGAAGGGTAGAGTCTGTTTTCACAGCTCCTTTCAGACTCTTCAAGGTGTCCAGTCTTGGTGGATGGTATAGTGAATTTTATTGACAACAACTTCATAAAGAAAGAGCCAAGTCCAGCCCCTGATCTCTCCCTTCAGTTGTTTTGATATAGTACATTTTGGAGTGTTTGGAGGGGGCAATGTAGAGTAGGGTACTGGGGGTTTTTTTGGCCTCTTGTTTTGAATGTAAAATGATCCAGCATTTCCAAAATATGTTTTTATTATTAGAACCAAAAGACGGTGTTTATGCTCATGTTGATTGAATTGATTGAAATGCTTAATTTTATTGACATGCTTAACTCTTTTATTGACATGCTTAACTCTCTCCTAGGATGTTACTTTGATAATACTTTTTGGCTGAGAAAATTTTTACATCATGGATTTAGAAGAATTGTTGCTCTGATAGGAGTGAAAATTTCTTTTGATCATTCTACCTATTTTCTTTTTTAATAGATGCCAGTAAGTATTTATTTGATCCTCATTTTTCCCCCCTTTAAACTTCTAATTGAACAAATACTTTTGGAGAGTCTGCTGGCACTATGTTAGGTGATACAGACCCAAGTCACAGTCTCTGTATTAGGGAGTCGTTAGGTGAGGTTTAGCCTTCCTTTACACAGACTCTGGGAGGGGGTGTGGTCAAGAAGACTGGGCATAGTTTTAAATAATGTAGAACAATTAATCATTGTTCAGAGTTTAAGTCTTGTGTTTGTTTTCTACCATCTAGTTGAAACTTTAAAAAGATACTGTTAAATTTACACATAAACTGCATTAGTATATATCCATGCTTTAGCTCAGGTATGATAGAAGATGTTCTTTTCCTTACTCTGTTACAATCTAATCTTTTTTAAAGTTTATTTTTCTATTGTCTTCTTTTTAAAAATATTTAATTAATTTATTTTATTTTTGGCTGCGTCAGGTCTTAGCTACGGCACACGGGATCTTCGTTGCGGCATGCGGAATCTTTCGTTGTGGCTTGTGGGCTCTTCGTTGCAGCGCGCAGGCTTCTCTCTAGTTGTGGCGTGCGGGTTTTCTCTCTCTAGTTATGGCACGCGGGCTCCAGAGCGCATGGGCTCTGTAGTTGTGGCACGCGGGCTTAGTTACCCCGCGGCACATGGGATCTTAGTTCCCCAACCAGGGATCGAACCTGCATCCCCTGCATTGGAAGGCAGGTTCTTTACCACTGGACCACCAGGGAAGTCCCTGCTATAATCTAATCTTAATGTCGTGGGAAGATAATAATACAGAGTTTGGTAGTAATATGTTTAGAAGATGCTTCCTAGCCTAAGTATATGATATTCTATATGCATCAGTGAGGAAAGCCTTCATTTAATATATGGCTCAAACTATGGAAAAATAAGTTTCAAATGACTTCATCAGTATTTAACTTCAGATAATTATGTTAAAAAAGGGAAGAAACGAAGAATCTCCCTCTCCCAGCCCAGTCATTTGACGCGAGCGTAACTGGGACAGTGTCCCTGGCCTGTCTCCTTCCCCTGCCCCTGGGATGGTATGGGCTACCCTGTGTTCTTGCTGAGACATACAGCAAGCAGACCTCTTCGTTCTCTTCCAAAAAGTTCTCAGACGCAGCAGACAACTGTGAACACTGGATACTTGCTTGGCTTGGAATTAGCATGTGAACCTCTCTACCTAGAAAGTCATTCTCCAGAACATAGGGCTGTTGCTTCAGAACGGTGTTTGAAATTAGGAGATGCCTCTGTATGAGCAGGCTGAACGTTGAGGCATTAACCGTGTAGACAGCCAGGAGATGCATCACAGTAGATGAAAGGGTTTGGCTTTCTCAGTAACTGGGGAGTCAAAATGGATAATTCAGTACGTGAGAAAATGGCATATTTTAAAAATATATTCTCTCTTCATTTCCTTTTATAGATCATCTTCAATGTTTGTTGTTGAGAGGTAGACCTTGGTGTGAACTTTAATTAGAACTGTGGTACAACATTAATCTTGTGGTAGCAAGCCCAATGTGTTATGAATGCATGTAAAAAAAGGAATGGTTATACATTATAAAATGGATAATTGAAGCCATGCCAAGTGCACGGTACTATGCTTTTATGCCATTGTATCTTTTTTTCTTTTGGTATTGCTTTTTTATTTTTAATACTTTCTACTGGTCATTTATCACCTTATCCTCCCTGGTTATTTAACATTTGTTCATTTTCCTTCACCAGGAACCCATTTTCTTGGCTTCTTGGAGTAAGTGGCTGCCTGAACGTAGATTTTATTTTTACAGTGAAGATTAGTTTCTTACAGAAATTCTTCAGTGAGATTAAAAACTGCTTCACACCGAAGGAGAAAACCATGGTCAGGAAGAGTCCCTGCACGATTTGATCTCCCCCTCAAATGGCTGCCTCGGTGCCTCTGTAGCCAGGAAAGCTCCTGGCACAGTGCCTGCTGGCTGCGGGCACAGAGCTGAGAGCCCAGCTGCCCAGTGGCCCTAGTCGGGTGATTTTGTATTTGAGTCCCCGAGCCATTATCAGGTTTGCAGGAGACAGTCTTACATTCTAATGCTGTTTGAAAGGTGCATTCTTATCGTGCAGTACACATTTTAACCATTTAAATTGGGAGAGGGAAACACTGTCATTTGTCATCTAAGTTAGAAAGTCAGGGATGTGTTTTATTGATAGTTTCTTCACTGCTTAGCACAGAGGCTGGGGTGTAAGGTGCTCAAGTTGTTGACTGAAAAGAAATGCTCAGCCTAGAAGTTGAGAGTTATGGATTATTCGGCTGATTTTCTGAGGGCTTAAGCCAGAAGACAGCCTCTCAGATTGCTCTGAGGAACTGCTCCCAAGGGTATGGGAGGAGCCAGAATATATAGGGGTTTGTGCAACAAAAACCGAGTAGTGGGGGCTTCCCTGGTGGTGCAGTGGTTGAGAGTCCGCCTGCCGATGCAAGGGACACGGGTTCGTGCCCCGGTCCGGGAAGATCCCACATGCCGCGGAGCGGCTGGGCCCGTGAGCCATGGCTGCTGAGCCTGCGCGTCCGGAGCCTGTGCTCCGCAACGGAAGAGGCCACAACAGTGAGAGGCCCGCGTACCACAAAACAAAAAAACAAAAAACGAGTAGTGGGAACGTCAAAATACTAGTGTTAATTAAAGAAAACCAGACATCTCAAATTAATAAATTTAGCACTTTTCTATGTATGGAAAGGTGCAAGAGTCTGGGCTCATTGAAATCATTCCTTTGATATGCACCTTAGCTATCTGGGGCCAGTATCCATCCTGAGTTCCCTCAGGACTCACTGTGGGAAGGCGGGGAAAAGGGGGAGCCTGTAGTGGCTGATGGCTTGATGGCTGCAACATCCTTTGTTTGCTGATATGACAGGTGGCATTCTTAGTCCGCAGGTGTTTGTTCAGTGAACTAATAGAGGGACAGATGTATGGATAAATATATTTAGTTGATTTTTATTCTTAAAATATTTTATTTAGGAAGAAATAGCAGATATGTTATATCTGAGAAAAAAGAGCCACTTTGAATCCTTCGTGCTCCCAAGTTTTTGGGCGAGTGGCTGGGAGGGATATGGGTGATCACATAGGGCCTGGTAGAGCTAGCTGCCTCAGCCTGGGAATGTTCTGGGAAGGATATTCAAAAAGGCAGAAGAAAGAAACGGAATTTCGTCATTAGTTTCCATGAATTTTACTGGTATCTGAGAGAGTTAATTGAGACTTTGGGCTCCCTGGGCTGAAGTCCTTGCTTTAATATCCTTATTTACAGAACCAGCCTAAATAGTGGGGTCTTTTTTTCCCATCCTGGCGTTTAATCCTTCCATCAGCTCAAAGGGATGAGGCACTGAAGTGGCAGCACTTCACAGGTGACAGAGGGAAACGGGGAGATGGAGTGTGAGCCTTAGGGCCCTTATCTTAATTTGTAACTAGTCTGATTAAGAGTCATGCGTTTGTTTATGGTTTCCTTTGCTGTGCAAAAGCTTTTAAGTTTCATTAGGTCCCATTTGTTTATTTCTGTTTTTATTTCCATTTCTCTAGGAGGTGGGTCAAAAAGGATCTTGCTGTGGTTTGTGTCATAGAGTGTTCTGCCTGTGTTTTCCTCTAAGAGTTTAATAGTGTCTGGCCTTACATTTAGGTCTTTAATCCATTTTGAGTTTATTTTTGTGTATGGTGTTAGGGAGTGTTCTAATTACATGTAGCTGTCCTGTTTTCCCAGCACCACTTATTGAAAAGGCTGTCTTTTCTCCATTGTATATTCTTGCCTCCTTTATCAAAAATAAGGTGACCATATGTACATGGTACCCTCAGAATGGGAGAAAATATTTGCAAATGAAGCAACGGACAAAGGATTAATCTCCAAAATTTACAAGGAGCTCACGCAGCTCAATATCAAAAAAACAACCCCATCCAAAAATGGGCAGAAGACCTAAATAGACATTTCTCCAAAGAAGATACACAGATTGCCAACAAACACATGAAAGGATGCTCAACATCACTAATCATTAGAGAAATGCAAATCAACACTACAGTGAGGTATCACCTCACACCAGTCAGAATGGCCATCATCAAAAAATCTACAAACAGGGCTTCCCTGGTGGCGCAGTGGTTGAGAGTCCGCCTGCTGATGCAAGGGACGCGGGTTCGTGCCCCGGTCAGGGAAGATCCCACGTGCCGCGGAGCAGCTAGGCCCGTGAGCCATGGCCGCTGAGCCTGCACGTCCGGAGCCTGTGCTCCGCAACGGGAAAAGCCACAACAGTGAGAGGCCCACGTACCGCAAAAAAAAAAAAAAAATCTACAAACAGTAAATGCTGGAGAGGGTGTGGAGAAAAGGGAACCCTCCTGCACTGTTGGTGAGAATGTAAGTTGATACAGCCACTATGGAGAACAGTATAGAGGTTCCTTAAAAAACTAAAAACAGAACTACCATACGACCCAGCAGTCCCACTACTGGACATATACCCTGAGAAAACCGTAATTCAAAAAGAGTCATGTACCACAATGTTCATTGCAGCTCTGTTTACAATAGCCAGGACATGGAAGCACTAAGTGTCCATCGACAGATGAATGGATAAAGAAGATGTGGCACATATATACAATGGAATATTACTCAGCCATAAAAAGAAATGAAATTGAGTTATTTGTAGTGAGGTGGATGGACCTAGAGTCTGTCATACAGAGTGAAGTAAGTCAGAAAGACAACAACAAATACCGTATGCTAACACATATATATGGAATTTGAAAAAAAAAAAAAGTTCTGATGAGCCTAGGGGCAGGACAGGAATAAAGGCGCAGATGTAGAGAATGGACTTGAGGATATGGGGAGGGAGAAGGGTAAGCTGGGAGTAAGTGAGAGAGTGGCATGGACATATATACACTACCAAATGTAAAATAGATAGCTAGTGGGAAGCAGCCACATAGCACAGCGATCAGCTCGGTGCTTTGTGACCGCCTAGAGCGGTGGGATAGGGAGGGTGGGAGGGAGATGCAAGAGGAAGGAGATATGGGATATAAGTATTTGTATAGCTGATTCACTTTGTTATAAAGCAGAAACTAACACACCATTGTAAAGCAATTATACTCCAATAAAGATGTTAAAAAAAAAAAAGTCACGCTTTTTAGGAAGACTGGGACGGACACATTCTCTGTTCACCTCATAGCACATTTCAGTCCACAGTACCCTAGCCCTCAAAAAACTGCTGTACCTATTAAGGTTAAGTTTTTATTTGTATTTCACTATAGGAAATAATTGTAAATCCTCTTCTGCATTTGTGTGAGATTGTTACAGACATTATCTTTTCCATCATCTGATGGCCATTCTGTAGTGCTTTGATATTGAAATTGTTTCAGAATACAGTAATAGGGAAAATGTTTCTTTCCTGGGTAATAGACAGTTTCCTCATTTCTGATAATAAGATTTATGTAAGCCATCCTGAGTCTCCTTCTGCCCTGGTTGCAGGCATGCTTATGGCCAAGATTTTTGTGCTCAGTGTTGACATTTTTTGTCTCCTTTTTCTTAACTTTTTTCTTTTAAAACTGTTTTAAGGTGATAAATAACCTTATTTTGTATGCACTTTTTAATCAGGTGCTTTAAATTCTTTCTGGAGAGATTTGTGCTTTTAATAGACTCATTAAAACAATGGTGCATGTTTATTATTCATTAAGTACTTGCTTTGAGTTTACGCTTGTTGTACTACAGCCCTCTTTTCTTGCTAACTCCAGTCGACTTTTCTTTCTTGTTTAGTCCTGGGCCAGGCTTAGTATCTCCATATTTAGGTATACTTATACTATTTTATTTAAGATCTTAAGGTTGTGATATAAGAAGTTGAAGGAAACAGAACTGATCTGTTTCTTCTGAAAGCTTAAGCTTTTGATAAATTACTCTGAATCCCTTCTGAGAACCTGGGTGATATAAATCATTGCCCGAACCCAAGACTTATGTTCATTATCTCCAGCTGTGATTATTGCCCTTAATTGAAATGCAGTTTAAGGGAGGATTTGGATCATTATCCTTTTTCCTGCTACCCAGTGTCTTCTCTTTTGTTTGAGGTGATGCTGTTTTCTGGGAAGAAGGGTTACTCCAGTGATTAGAGAGCATCATAGTGGAGATTTAAATTCTGCACTTCATTTTCTCATGTTTTATTTGCACACTTACTCAGCCTATGAATTAACTGAATTTTCCCTGATACTTTTCATTCTTGTTAGTGTTACTGTAACAACGCCTGTAGGAAGCAGGTATCTGGATCCTACAGGGACACGGACGCTTTCCTTGATGAATCCCATTTCATATCAGCTTTTTCTCAGTTTTGAATTCTTTCAGCTATTTCATATACAGAATGTTATATTATGTGACAAGCTAGAGTTGTGTGCCTGTAAGTGCTAGGATGTGGTGGTGTGACACTGGATCTTTATCCAGCTTCTTTGGGCTTCATTTTGCTAATTATGAGTATCTCCCATGTATGGTTATTACAAAAAAAAATAATAAAAAAATCTTGAAGCAGTATGCTTGACTACATTCAGTAATAATTGAATTAAAATAATAAGTGTTTCCAAGCCCTTGGTGCTGGTCCACTTATTCCCCAGTCTTTATAACCAGATTCCTTTGTAAAGCAGCACCTTAATGTGGAATGTGACAAGGTTTGGCTTGTGCTGTGAATCTCATGATTTCACAGTAGCATAACACAACTGACAGTTTGCTTCCAATAATGGAACATCCACTTCATTTATCTCATTTCCGGTACGTGGGGTTTCCTATGCCATATCTCCTACTTGAATTAACTTTATATCTGTGTGCTTGTCTTGAATTTTTTTGATAAGTTATATATACAAACGACAGAGTTATATTCCCAAATTGTCCTTTTCAACTGGTGGAAGTACCGGTAAAGATAAGCATTGTTTTCTTTTTCTTCCAGTCATCCTTCAGAACTGATTTCTGAAGCTCACATTGGTCTCCTTATCATTATGAAGTCAACGCCTGCGTTTTGTCTTGTGCCCTCCAGGTCTTTTGCGCCACACCCTGGGTCCTGCTCTTGCCCAGCCAGCCCTAGCTGCCTCTCACGTGGCCCTGCGCGTTTCCTTCGCCTGCGCTGGGCATATCCTGCTTTGACTGCTCACCTTGTTTCAGCTCCTGCTCACCTTAGGGATGATTTCTAAACCCACGTTGGAAGGTGGTAGGTGGTAGTGTGTGAACCCCTCCTGGAAATGGAAGCTGACCAGATGTTATGGAAACCTTCCTGCTAGAAACACTTCCACTAGAAATACTGGAGAAAATAAAACAAACACCCTTTTATTATCTTTATTATAAGAAAGTGAGAAACCCACAGGTGGGGAAAAAGATAAAGAGGAGTAAACATTTCTGAGAGAGAGAGAGAGAGAGGGTCTAAAACCAGAGTGGGACATGACAGTGAGGGGACTTCTGCTGATTCTGGGAACCTAGATTTCAGGGAGACGGTTTCATCTGGACCTGTTTGAAGGGCTAGTCTGCGAGTATGCGTGGGGTGGGAACATCCATTAACAAAGGGAGGAGGTGTCTTCTTAGCTTTAAAAAAACAGTCTCTTTTGAATCTTGTTGGATTTGGGATTTGAATTTATGCCCTCCGCATGGTCTGGAAAACCCAAGATGGGAAGCTCATCTCAGTGCATCTGGGTTGGAAGTGCCCAAGGGCTTGGCAGAAGTAAACACAAATCTCCTCTGGAAGAATGCCACCCTCAACCCACTGATTAAGAGCTCTGAAATTCGGACGAACAACAAAAACTAGATGTATAAGGAAATGAGTCACCATAAGGAGAGTCACCTCGGAGCCCATTGTGATGTGCCGTTCGTTCATCCATTCATTCCTCGAATTTTTATCTATCGGTCATTGTATACTAGGTGCGCTTCTCAGTGCCGAGGTTATAACAGCAAAATATTCTGTGGGGAAGGGGGTATTGCTGTTGACCCGAGGCGAGGCTTTGGTACGTTTGCCCCAGAGTCCTGCCCGCTTCAGGTTTCTGAGTCACTTCCAGGAAACTCTGGTGCTTTTTCATCCCCAGTTTGAAGACCTTTATTTTACAAGTGAAAAAACTGAGACCACTGTGGTTAAGTAACCTGCCCAAGGTATGAACCTCAGTTTCCTTGTCTGTAGAATGGGGATAATACCTACCTCTTGGGTGCTATCATGATGAAAGGTTAACCTACACGTCACCTGCCACAAATACGCCTGTTCTTCCTTTTCTGTGCCACTGATAGTCACACATGGTACGGACTCGGTTCTCCTGACTTTCAGGCTAAATGCTTTTTTACTACTGGTTCAACTCCATGAGATCTTAGACTGTTGAAGCCCGTACAGAGTCCCACACTTTCACGCTTAATTGTTCTCTGATTATTTCATGTTTGTGAGTTTTGTTTCCATTAGTTAGACTGTGAACTGTTTAAGGTCAGGGACCAGATCTTGTATTTTTTTTTTTTTTTTTTTTTTTTTTTGCGGTAAGCGGGCCTCTCACTGTTGTGGCCTCTCCCGTTGCGGAGCAACAGGCTCCGGACACGCAGGCTCAGCGGCCATGGCTCACAGGCCCAGCCGCTCCGCGGCATGTGGGATCTTCCCGCACCGGGTCACGAACCCGTGTCCCCTGCATCGGCAGGCGGACTCTCAACCACTGTGCCACCAGGGAAGCCCAGATCTTGTATTTTTATATTAATTTTGTATTATCTAGTCTCAGGCTGGTTACTTGGTAGAGGTTTTATAATATTTGTTTATTGTTGCTTGATTAAGCATGTAATGCCATTGTTATGAGGAAATGAAAATATTTCTGTCCAAAAAAGTTATTACGGTCATAATGTGAGAGTTTTGGCAAAGTAAGAAAATACTTTCGCTGGCCTTTATGATGTAGACATCTGTATTCTGCACTCTATCCCTGACGGATAAGATGATTCCCACCTGGCTTCCTGCTGCAGTGTCCTTTTGAGTCCAAGACTACTCATTCATTCAGGGCCAGGCACGTGTGTAAGGGCTGCTCACCAAGCTCGGACTCTCTGTGTGTTGGAAATTACTGAATACCCCACAGCCATTTCGG
The DNA here is from genome assembly GCF_964374135.1 of Grampus griseus. Taxonomy (NCBI): domain Eukaryota; kingdom Metazoa; phylum Chordata; class Mammalia; order Artiodactyla; family Delphinidae; genus Grampus; species Grampus griseus. The sequence goes on from NC_139007.1 coordinate 79,688,454, forward strand.
TGTAGTTCTAAGCACATGTTTAGGATCGGAAATGTGTCCACTTGTATGGGCACTGGGCCATCAGTCAGCCCTGGTCCCCTGCCTTCCTGCCCTGCCCTCTGCCCCAGGACATGGCCTCGATGGACAGTCGGGCGTGCTCTCTGTGTCTGCCCTGTCCATCTGTTGGCTGCGGGTCAGGCATTCCTGCTCACCATTGGAACCAAGAAGGAATCACTTGGAAGTTATCCCTCCCGTAGAACCCAACTGAGGCTGGGCAATAGCCAGGACTCTGTTCTCGTTCAGTTGCTGGCTGCATTTCAGCAATCCATTTGAGCCCCTTTTAAAAAAAATTCATTTATTTATTTATTTTTGACTGTGTTGGGTCTTCATTGCTGCACGCAGGCTTTTTCTAGTTGTGGCGAGCGGGGTCTACTCTTCGTTGCGGTGCGCGGGCTTCTCGTTGCGGTGGCTTCTCTTGTTGCGGAGCACGGGCTCTAAGTGCGTGGGCTTCAGTAGTTGTGGCTTGTGGGCTCTAGAGCACAGGCTCAGTAGTTGTGGCGCATGGGCTTAGTTGCTCCATGGCATGTGGGATCTTCCCGGACCAGGGGTCGAACCCGTGTCCCTTGCGTTGGCAGGTGGATTGTTGACCACTGTGCCACCAGGTTGCCTTTAATTTTTACTCCTGTGCTCTCCATATCTGGTTTTGGTATCAAAGTATAATAGCCTCATAGAATTAGTTGTGGGTGTTACCACTTTTTCTCTTCTCTGGATGAGTTTATCTAATACTGCAGTGGTGTTTTCCTTGAATGTTGGTGGAACTTATCTGGAAAATATCTGGACTTAATGTTTTCTTTGTGGGATGATTTTAAACTACTGAGTCATTTTCTTTAATGTTTATGGCACAGCTTAGACTTTTATCTTTCTTCTTGAATTAGTTTGATTAAATTATGTTTCCTAGGAATTTGTTCATGTTATCAAATATTTAAGCATTCAATTGTTGACGGTATTCTTTTATCTTTTTAATCTTCACTGTATCTATAGTTCTACCCCCCTTCTCATTCCCAGTATTGTTTATTTGTGCTTCCCTTTTCTTCATCTGTCTAGCCAGAGGTTTGTGTCTTTCATTACTTTTTTGAAGGGTCAACATTGACTTTGCTTAGCCTCTCTAATGTTATTTTTTCTCTTTTATGAATTTCTCTTCTTATCTTTATTATTTCCTTTACTGTCCTTTGGTTTATTCTGTACTTTTAAAATGAACATTTATCTTCTTAATTTGTAACACTTTTTCTTTTCTGTTATAAGCATTTAAGGAAATAAATTTCCCACAAAACACTGCTTTTTCTGTAGATGACAAGTTTTGGCATGTAGTATTTTAATTCACATTGAGTATTTTACATTTTCCATTATAATTTCTTCTTTGTTTTATAAGTTATTTAGAAATGTGTTTGTTTAAAATTTTCCAGTATATAGTTTTATGATCATATTTGTGTAATTACTTTTAGGGTATTTTTTTTTTTGTGGCCGCATTGGGTCTTTGTTGCTGTGTGCGGGCTATCTCTTAGTTGGTCTTAGTTATGGCGAGCGGGGGTTACTGTTAGTTGCGGTGCGCGGGCTTCTCATTGCGGTGCGCAGGCTTCTCATTGCGGTGGCCTCTCTTGTTGCGGAGCACGGGCCCTAGGTGCGTGGGCTTCAGTAGTTGTGGCCCGTGGGCTCATTAGTTGTGGCACACGGGCTTAGTTGCTCCGTGGCATGTGGGATCTTCCCAGACCAGGGCTTGAACCTGTGTCCCCTGCATTGGCAGGTGGATTTTTAACCACTGCGCCACCAGGGAAGCCCTGTGTAATTGCTGTTAACTTATTAGCTTTGTAGTCATATTTCATTGACACTTATTCTTTAAAATATGTTGAGACTCAACTTTACATGGTAATTTTTTTTAATGTTCTTTTGTGCTTGAGAAGAATATGCATTCTCTGAATAGGATACAAGATTCTCTATTTGTTCATTAAGACCAAGTTTGTTAATTGTGACATTAACATCTTCTAAATGTTTACTTTTTTTTCCCCCCAGCTTGATTTATAAGTAATTGAGGGAGCTAATTGAACTCTTGTATTTTGATGGTGGGTAACTAATTTCTCCCCATCACTTTTTGCTTTGTGTATTTCAACGTTATTTCATTTTGAGTTTTATCAGGTTAGAGTTGTGATGTGCACCTGGTGAATAGGACTGTTGATCACTCTGTGGCTAGGTCTCTTCTTTGCTCCATGTTAACTACTTTTGCCTTAAAATGTATTTTGTTTGATATTAATAGAGTAACCCTAGCTTTCTTTTCGTTTCTGTATACATAACATATCTTCTTTTAAAAATCCTTTTCTTTGGGCTTCCCTGGTGGCACAGTGGTTGAGAGTCTGCCTGCCGATGCAGGGGACACGGGTTTGTGCCCCGGTCTGGGAGGATCCCACATGCTGCAGAGCGGCTGGGCCCGTGAGCCATGGCCACTGAGCCTGTGCGTCCGGAGCCTGTGCTCCGCAACGGGAGAGGCCACAACAGTGAGAGGCCCACATACCGCAAAAAAAAAAAAAAAAAAAAAAAATCCTTTTCTTTTTTAAAGTATTATTATTTTTTTAACATCTTTATTGGAGTATAATTGCTTTACAATGGTGTGTTAGTTTCTGCTTTATAACAAACTGAATCAGTTATACATATACATATGTCCCCATATCTCTTCCCTCTTGCATCTCCCTCCCTCCCACCCTCCCAATCCCACCCCTCTAGGTGGTCACAAAACACTGAGCTGATCTCCCTGTGCTATGGGGCTGCTTCTCACTAGCTATCTATTTTACATTTGGTAGTGTGTGTATGTCCATGCCACTCTCTCACTTTAAAATCCTTTTATTTTCATTCTTAACTTGATCTTAGGTTTTGGGTATGTCTCTTGTGAAAGCATTTAACTGTTTTTCTGGGTTTTTTTCCCTTTGGTGTAATCTGATACTCTTTGAACTGGCAAGACTAGGTCTTTTAATCATTGATGTGCTGTGATGACTAATATATTTGCATTTAACTTCGGTCTCTTGTTTTCATTTATTCTGCCTTTTGTTTGGTTTTCCTCTTTTCAGAGGACTGATTTGAATCCACTCCCACCTCCTCCATTTTTTCTGTCTCGTGACCCGGGATGTTGCATACTTTGTTTCTGGTCTTTCAGAGATTGCCCTTTACAATTCACCATGCTTACCTAAGCTAATCAAGTGTAAAGTTAACTAGTGTTTTAACTTTCTGAACATTATAAGGGCCTTAGGGTATAGCTCTGATCATTCTTCTTTTCACCCAATTGTCTTTTTTCTTTTTTTAGTTTTCTATTTCCCCCTTCAAATAGACACAGGTCAGTGGTTAATCACAGGGGCTAGAAACCTACAGCCTGTTTGAACCCCAGTTCTGCCACCTACCAGATGAGTGAAGTTGGGCAAAGTGCTTAACTTCCCTGTGCCTCAGTTTCCTCATCTGTAAAGTATGGACAGTAAAAGGACTTTTTTCCTGAGGCCAGGGGTTTTGAATGAGAAATGCAGTACCTATAGAGCATTTAGAACTGTATCCGGTGGTTAGCAGGTGCTGTGTAAGTGTCTGCTATTATTTTTCTTTTTTGAAAAGACAGTGTTTAATTTTACCTACGTGTTTAACAATTTCTTTTTCATCATTTCTTCTTCTATCTTAGACTTTCTTTCTGAGTCACTCTCCTACCTGAAAAATATTCTTTAGAATTTATTTTGTGAGTTCAGCTGGTTTTAAAATTTAGCTTTTCCCCTTTTTAATCATCTTTGTTATTTAACTTTTAATTCTTAAAAGACAGTTTTTCTGGGTATATAATTCTGTGTTACATATCCAGAGTAGAATTCTATATTTTCTGTCAGTGCTTTGAAGATCTTAGTTCATTGATCTCTGCCATTGTTGATGTTGAGATGTCTGTTCTCAGTCTGTCATTGCTCTGTAAGTCCCTGTCTCTTTGGCTCTGTGTTTTGCTAAAATGTACTCAGGTGTGGATTTGTTTTTTATTTATCTGCCTTGGCGTGTGTGTATATATATGTGTGTGTGTGTGTGCGTGTGTGTGTGTGTGTGTGTAGTGCTTCTTGTATCTGTGGATCTTTCATCAGTTCTGGCAAATTCTGTCATTATGTCTTCAGATATTTCTTTTCCATATTCTTTGTACTATCCTTTTGGAATTCCACTTAGATCTGTCCTCCTTTTCTCTTTCTCTTTCCTTTATATTTATATCTCCTTGTGCCTCTGTACTACAGAAGCTTTCATGGGAGATTTCTTGGAGCTGTTAGATACAGTTCATTAATTCCTTTTTTGGCTGATGTCTCACATATTGCATTCTGTTTTAGTGATTAGGCTTTCCTTTTGTCTCTCTCTGGTCAATTTAGATAGTGTCTTATTGCTTGCTTTTTTATTCCTTTAAACATTTAACTATTTTATTTCTCCCTTCCTAATCTGGTGAGTTCAACTATATTGTTATGGATTTTCTGCCTGTTGGATCTGTCCATTTCTGATAGAGGGGTGTTGAAGACTCCAACTATGATAGTGGACTCATCTCTTTTTCCTTGCAGTGCTGTCACTTTTTGCCTGACGTAATTTGATGCTCTCTTGTTAGGTACATACACATTAAGGAGTATTACGTCTTCTTGGGGAATTGACTCCTTTATCATTATGTAAAGCCATTATTTATCCCTGATAATTTTCCTTATTCTGAAGTCCGCTGTGTCTGAAATTAATATTGGTTCTCCCACTTTTTAAATTTGTGTTAGCCTGGTATATCTTTCTCAGTAGATGTAGCTTTTAATCTATATGTGTCTTTATATATATATATATATATTTTTTTAATTTACCTGTCTTTTTTTAACATCTTTATTGGAGTGTAATTGCTTTACAATGGTGTGTTAGTTTCTGCTTTATAACAGAGTGAATCAGTTATACATATACATATGTCCCCATATCTCTTCCCTCTTGCGTCTCCATCCCTCCCACCCTCCCTATCCCACCCCTCTAGGTGGTCACAAACCACCGAGCTGATCTCCCTGTGCTGTGCGGCTGCTTCCCACTAGCTATCTATTTTACTTTTGGTAGTGTATATATGTCCATGCCACTCTCGCACTTTGTCACAGCTTACCCTTCCCCCTCTCCATATCCTCAAGTCCATTCGCTAGTAGGTCTGTGTCTTTATTCCCGTCTTACCCCTAGGTTCTTCATGACCTTTTTTTTTTGTTGTTGTTAGATTCCATATATATGTGTTAGCATACGGTATTTGTTTTCTCTTTCTGACTTACTTCACTCTGTATGACAGACTCTAGGTCCACCCACCTCACTACAAATAACTCAATTTCATTTCTTTTTATGGCTGAGTAATATTCCATTGTATATAGTGCCACATCTTCTTTATCCATTCATCTGTTGATGGTCACTTAGGTTGCTTCCATGTCCTGGCTATTGTAAATAGAGCTTCAATGAACATATTGGTACATGACTCCTTTTGAATTATGGTTAGCTCAGGGTATATACCCGGTAGTGGAATTTCTGGGTCATATGGTAGTTCTGTTTTTAGTTTTTTAAGGAACCTCCATATTGTTCTCCATAGTGGCTGCATCAATTTACATTCCCACCAACAGTGCAGGAGGGTTCCCTTTTCTCCACACCCTCTCCAGCATTTATTGTTTCTAGATTTTTTGATGATGGCCATTCTGACTGGTGTGAGATGATATCTCATTGTAGTTTTGATTTGAATTTCTCTAATGATTAATGATGTTGAGCATTCTTTCATGTGTTTGTTGGCAATCTGTATATCTTCTTTGGAGAAGTGTCTACTTAGGTCTTCTGCCCATTTTTGGATTGGGTTGTTTGTTTTTTTGTTACTGAGCTGCATGAGCTGCTTGTAAATTTTGGAGATTAATCCTTTGTCAGTTGCTTCATTTGCAAATCTTTTCTCCCATTCTGAGGGTTCTCTTTTGGTCTTGTTTATGGTTTCCTTTGCTGTGCAAAAGCTTTGAAGTTTCATTAGGTCCCATTTGTTTATTTTTGTTTTTATTTCCATTTCTCTAGGAGGTGGGTCAAAAAGGATCTTGCTGTGATTTATGTCATAGAGTGTTCTGCCTGTGTTTTCCTCTAAGAGTTTTATAGTGTCTGGCTTTACATTTAGGTCTTTAATCCATTATGAGTTTATTTTTGTGTATGGTGTTAGGAAGTGTTCTAATCTCATACTTTTACATGTACCTGTCCAGTTTTCCCAGCACCACTTATTGAAGAGGCTGTCTTTTCTCCACTGTATATTCTTGCCTCTTTTAGCAAAGATACGTTGACCATATGTGCATGGGTTTATCTCTGGGCTTTCTGTCCTGTTCCATTGATCTATATTTCTGTTTTTGTGCCGGTACCATACTGTCTTGATTACTGTAGCTTTGTAGTATAGTCTGAAGTCAGGGAGCCTGATTCCTCCAGCTCCATTTTTTGTTCTCAAGATTACTTTGGCTATTCGGGGTCTTTTGTGTTTCCATACAAATTGTGAAATTTTTTGTTCTAGTTCTGTGAAAAATGCCAGTGGTAGTTTGATAAGGATTTCATTGAATCTGTAGATTGCTTTGGGTAGTAGAGTCATTTTCACAATGTTGATTCTTCCAATCCAAGAACATGGTATATCTCTCCATCTATTTGTATCATCTTTAATTTCTGTCATCAGTGTCTTATAATTTTCTGCATACAGGTCTTTTGTCTCCTTAGGTAGGTTTATTCCTAGATATTTTATTCTTTTTGTTGCAGTGGTAAATGGGAGTGTTTTCTTAATTTCACGTTCAGATATTTCATCATTAGTGTATAGGAATGCCAGAGATTTCTGTGCATTAATTTTGTATCCTGCTACTTTACCAGATTCATTGATTAGCTCTAGTAGTTTTCTGGTAGCATCTTTAGGATTCTCTATGTATAGTATCATGTCATCTGCAAACAGTGACAGCTTTACTTCTTCTTTTCTGATTTGGATTCCTTTTATTTCTTTTTCTTCTCTGATTGCTGTGGCTAAAACTTCCAAAACTATGTTGAATAATAGTGGTGAGAGTGGGCAACCTTGTCCTGTTCCTGATCTTAGTGGAAATGGTTTCAGTTTTTCACCATTGAGGACGATGTTGGCTATGGGTTTGTCATACATGGCCTTTATTATGTTGAGGAAAGTTCCCTCTCTGCCTACTTTCTGCAGGGTTTTTATCATAAATGGATGTTGAATTTTGTTGAAAGCTTTCTCTGCATCTATTGAGATGATCATATGGTTTTTCTCCTTCAGTTTGTTAATATGGTGTATCACGTTGATTGATTTGTGTATATTGAAGAATCCTTGCATTCCTGGAGTAAACCCCACTTGATCATGGTGTATGATCCTTTTAATGTGCTGTTGGATTCTGTTTGCTAGTATTTTGTTGAGGATTTTTGCATCTATGTTCATCAGTGATATTGGCCTGTAGTTTTCTTTCTTTGTGACATCTTTGTCTGGTTTTGGTATCAGGGTGATGGTGGTATGGTAGAATGAGTTTGGGAGTGTTCCTCCCTGTGCTATATTTTGGAAGAGTTTGAGAAGGATGGGTGTTAGCTCTTCTCTAAATGTTTGATAGAATTCACCTGTGAAGCCATCTGGTCCTGGGCTTTTGTTTGTTGGAAGTTTTTAAATCACTGTTTCAATATCAGTGCTTGTGGTTGGTCTGTTCATATTTTCTATTTCTTCCTGATTCAGTCTCGGCAGGTTGTGCATTTCTAAGAATTTGTCCATTTCTTCCAGATTGTCCATTTTATTGGCATAGAGGTGCTTGTAGTAATCTCTCATGATCCTTTGTATTTCTGCAGTGTCAGTTGTTACTTCTCCTTTTTCATTTCTAATTCTATTGATTTGAGTCTTCTCCCTTTTTTTCTTGATGAGTTTGGCTAATGGTTTATCAATTTTGTTTATCTTCTCAAAGAACCAGCTTTTAGTTTTATTGATCTTTGCTATCGTTTCCTTCATTTCTTTTTCATTTATTTCTGATCTGATCTTTATGATTTCTCTCCTTCTGCTAACTTTGGGGGGTTTTTGTTCTTCTTTCTCTAACTGCTTTAGATGCAAGGTTAGGTTTTTTATTTGAGATGTTTCCTGTTTCTTAAGGTAGGATTGTATAGCTTCCCTCTTAGAACTTATAAGCTTCCCTCTTAGAACTGCTTTTGATGCATCCCATAGGTTTTGGGTCATCGTGTCTCCATTGTCATTTGTTTCTAGGTATTTTTTGATTTCTTCTTTTATTTCTTCAGTGATCACTTCGTTATTAAGTAGTGTATTGTTTAGCCTCCATGTGTTTGTATTTTTTACAGATCTTTTCCTTTAATTGATATCTAGTCTCATAGCATTGTGGTCAGAAAAGATACTTGATAGGATTTCAGTTTTCTTAAATTTACCAGGGCTTGATTTGTGACCCAAGATATGATCTATCGTGGAGAATGTTCCATGAGCACTTGAAAAAAATGTGTATTCTGTTGTTTTTGAATGGAATGTCCTATAAATATCAGTTAAGTCCATCTTGTTTAATGTGTCTTTTTTTTTTTTTTGCGGTGCTTAGGCCTCTCACTGTTGTGGCCTCTCCCGTTGCGGAGCACAGGCTCCGGACGCGCAGGCTCAGTGGCCATGGCTCACAGGCCTAGCCGCACCGTGGCATGTGGGATCCTCCTGGACCGGGGCACGAACCCGCATCCCCTGCATCGGCAGGCGGACTCTCAACCACTGCACCACCAGGGAAGCCTAATGTGTCATTTAAAGCATTTGTTTCCTTATTTATTTTCATTTTGGATATTCTGTCCATTGGTGAAAGTGGGGTGTTAAAGTCCCCTACTATGATTGTGTTACTGTCAATTTCCCTTTTTATGTCTGTTAACATTTGCCTTATGTATTGAGGTGCTCCTACGTTGGGTGCATAAATATTCTTCTTCTTGGATTGATCCGTTGATCATTATGTAGTGTCCTTCTTTGTCTCTTGTAATAGTATTTATTTTAAAGTTTATTTTGTCTGATATGAGAATTGCTACTCCAGCTTTCTTTTGATTTCCCTGTGCATGGAATATCTTTTTCCATCCTCTCACTTTCAGTCTGTATGTGTTCTTAGGTCAAGTTGGTCTGTTGTAGACAGCATATATATGGGTCTTGGTTTTGTATCCATTCAGCCAGTCTGTGTCTTTTGGTTGGAGCATTTAATCCATTTACATTTAGAGTGTAATTATTGATATGAATGTTCCTATTCCCATTTTTTAAATTGTTTTGGGTTTGTTATTGTAGGTCTTTTCCTTTTCTGGTGCTTCTTGCCTAGAGAAGTTCCTTTAGCATTTGTTGTAAAGCTGGTTTGGTAGTGCTGAACTCTTTTAGCTTTTGCTTGTCTGTAAAGGTTTTAATTTCTCTGTCAAATCTGAATGAGATCCTTGCTGGGTAGAGTAATCTTGGTTGTAGGTGTTCCCCTTTCATCACTTTAAATATGTCCTGCCACTTGCTTCTGGCTTGCAGAGTTTCTGCTGAAAGATCAGCTGTTAACCTTATGGGGATTCCCTTGTATGTTATTTGTTGCTTTTCCCTTGCTGCTTTTAATATACTTTTTTGTATTTAATTTTTGATAGTTTGTTTAATATGTGTCTTGGCGTGTTTCTCCTTGGGTTTATCCTGTATGGGACTCTCTGTGCTTGCTGGACTTGATTAACTATTTCCTTTCCCATATTAGGGAAGTTTTCAACTATAATCTCTTCAAATATTTTCTCAGTCCCTTTCTCTTTCTCTTTTTCTTCTGGATCCCCTATAATTCGAATGTTGGTGTGTTTAATGTTGTCCCAGAGGTCTCTGAGACTGTCCTCAATTATTTTCAATCTTTTTTCTTTATTCTGCTCTGCAGTAGTTATTTCCACTATTTTATCTTCCAGGTCACATATCTGTTCTTCTGCCTCAGTTATTCTGCTATTGATTCCTTGTAGAGAATTTTTAATTTCATTTATTGTGTTGTTCACCATTGTTTGTTTGCTCTGAAGTTCTCCTAGGTGTTTGTTAAGTATTTCTTGTATTTTCTCCATTCTATTTCCAAGATTTTGGATCATGTTTACTGTCATTACTCTGAATTGTTTTTCGTGTAGACTGCCTATTTCCTCTTCATTTGTTAGGTCTGGTGGGTTTTTACCTCGCTCCTTCATCTGCTGTGTATTTGTCTGTCTTCTCATTTTGCTTAACTTACTGTGTTGGGGGTCTCCTTTTCACAGTCTGCAGGTTCATAGTTCCCATTGTTTTTGGTGTCTGCCTCCAGTGGATAAGGTTGGTTCAGTGGGTTGTTTAGGCTTCCTGGCAGGACCGTGTCTGTTGGTGTGTTCTGGGGTGTCTGTGAACTTATTATGATGTTAGGCAGCCTCTCTGCTAATGGGTGGTGTTGTGTTCCTGTCTTGCTAGTTGTTTGGCATGGGGCGTCCAGCACTGGAGCTTGCTGGCCGTTGGGTAGAGCTGGGTTTTAGCATTGAGATGGAGATCTCTGGGAGAGCTCTCGCCTATTAATGCTACGTGGGGCCGGGAGGTCTCTGGTGGACCAAAGTCCTGAACTCGGCTCTCCCACCTCAGGCTCAGGCCTGACAGCCGGCCCGAGCACCAAGACCCTGTCAGCCACATGGCTAGGGAAGATGGGCTATGAGTTGGGTGTCAGCCACTGCCCTGTTGTAGCTCTGTCTCACCTGTCTCCAAAGGTCGCCCAGATACATTGGGCTATTCCACCATTCCTCAGAACTTGCACCTGCCAGTCTGGGATCTCCTGATACTCTTCACTGAAATATGTTGCATTCATGGTGGTGAGAGATATGCTAGTAGTGTTGGTTATCTTCACTTCAGAGACTGGGACAGTCTGAGCCTTCATGTGGCCAAGTCAGGAGCACCTGGCCAGTGGTCCCAAAGTGATAACATGTCAGAATCCAAGAAGGCTTTCTGTAGCTCCCGAGCAGTGGTCCCAAGCGGCCACTCCGCTCAGGTGCAGCACTCTGACCAGGGGACTCGGTGGGACCCTCAAACGAGGATTTCTGCTGGCCTTAGAGCCTGACTCGCCCACCCAGGCAAGGTGCTGAGGAGAGCGTCTCCCGGCCCCGTCTCACCGGAGGAGCGGACACCTGGAAGCTCACCACAGTATTTTAACGTCTAAGTTTCCAGTGTGGATTCATTCTCAGAAGTATCTAGTTCCCACTCTTTTAAACTTGTAATCAGTCTGTTTGTCTTGCAGCCTCCATGCTCTCCTGTCTCTGTACAGATAATTAGATGTTCATGTTCTTAGAAATGGCTGTAGAAATCAGGCACAGAGAGTAAATAGGAGTAACCTTCCCTGAGAATGTATCTCCTTGCTGTTCTCTGAACACAGCAGTGGACCGCAGTCCTCTCCCTGAATTCTTGCAGTTGCATGGGCTGCAGTGCCTGGGGGCCTCAGGCTTTCAGAAGGCCCAGATCTGAATGGTTGGTGTTGGTGACCACTTGGTGGTTTGTGAAGAGAACCTCATTCAGTCAGCATTTAGTTTCCCTTTTTCGTAGGCGCCTGTTTGGGACTCTGAACCATACTTAATACAGTGTTGAACACTTCATTAAATGCATTACTGGTGGGTACTGCAGGTGAGATAAAAACTGGAGTTTGGGTGTTTGTGGTTTAGTAGGTATGGTGGGTTATACTGAAAAATAGCTGTACTATGAGCAGAGAAGACCCTTGCCATGTGAGTCTGGGCAGTGCTTCTGTGTACTACGAGCATCTAAAGGAGCTAGTGCTGTTCGGAATAGGACAGCTTTTCTGTGGGAAGCGTCTCTAAGATTTACAGTCAACAGGAAAGTGATGTGACACTCACACAATTGTAGTAAGATTGCATCTTTTGAATAAGCCTGGGTATCACCATGCATATGTGTCTTTAGTTATTATCTCACTAGCATGTTTTGAGAATTAAGATCTAGAGAATACCACGATAAAATATGTTAAATCATTATTAAACTCCATTATCTTTGCAGTGGTGTTGTAGATGTTTCATGTGTGTAGCTGTTTCCCTGCATATGTAGGTAGTAGCCAAGTGACAGTTGATTGCTGGGAGTGTCTGGACCTTCTCGCCCTCTCTTCCTGCCCCCTAGGCTGTTTGACATTGATTTTTTAAAAAAATAAGTGTGGTTGTTTTATAATATTATATTAGTTTCAGGTGTGCAGCATAGTGATTCAGTGTTTTTATAGACTATATTCCATATAAAGTTATAAAATAATGGCTGTATTTCCCTGAGCTGTACAATATATCCTTATTGCTTATCTGTTTTATACATAGTACCTCACAGTCCCCTACCCTTCTTTTGCCCCTCCCCCTTACCTCTCCCCCCTGGTAAATAGTTTTCTATATCTGTGAGTCTGTTTCTGTTTTGTTGTACACATTCAATTGTTTTATTTTTTAGATTCTGCTTATAAGTGATAACATACACCGTATTTGTCTTTCTCTGACTTATTTCACTAAGCGTAATACTCTCTAGGTCCATCTGAGAATATCCCTACCTTTAAAGGCAGTCTTGGAAGGCAGATTTGAACTAGCCTCCAGGCAGCTATCGAAACTAATTAGGAGCCAGTTAAAACTCCCTTGATGTTTGTGGGGTGTGGAAAATTCCCCAGGGAAAGGAGTGACTGTAATTAGAGGCAGGTCAGTGTAGTTACTTTCAAATGTGGAGGTCTTCCCTGGTGGCGCAGTGGTTGAGAGTCCGCCTGCCGATGCGGGGGACGCGGGTTCGTGCCCCAGTCCGGGAAGATCCCACATGCCGCGGAGCGGCTGGGCCCGTGAGCCATGGCCGCTGAGCCTGCGCGTCCGGAGCCTGTGCCCCGCAACGGGAGAGGGCACAACAGTGAGAGGCCCGCGTACCGCAAAAGAAAAAAAAAAAGAAAAGAAAAGAAATGTGGAGTTCAGGACCTGTTGTTGTCTGTGGAAAGGAGGCATCAGGGGAGCCCCGGTGCGGCGGCAGCCACCCTCCCTCCACCCTGCCGTGGAGCTCAACCCAGGACAGCAGGTGTGCTTAATTTACATCACCAATCAGCAAAACTCATGTTTATATCCTTTTCTTTGCTCAAACCTGCAAACAACTCTGTAGTCAAAAGCTTATTAGATTGTTGGGAATATTTTATACAAAAGTTTCTACTTTGTTTTTTTTTCCTGTTTTGCATTTATCTAACAACATCTATGTATTTTTTCCTAAAATCTACTCTCCGCTTCTCATCTCAGTCTTCTGCCTAACTACTGTATAAATTTTTATCCTTTAGAAAGAAATAGAGCTTTATTCTGAAATTTTCTTATATCCATTTGTTACTCCTAATATGTTTTTTCTTTGTGGATACTTTCTTAGCTTGAGAATTAAAATACCATTTTTGATACTTTTTTGGGATTTTCTAGATTCAGAGAGTACTCATTAAGGTTGTATATAATAACTAAAAAAACTCTCTTAATAATTGATTTAAATTATCATAAAGCCCCAGAGAACTGATGCCTAATATAGTTCACAGTGCGTTAAACCTGCTTATTGTGAGATGTACCATCCATGGAGAAGAATATGTCAGACATAGAGGTGTAGTAAAGAATAATTATGGAGTGAACACCCCGGAACTACCACCCAGATCAAGACATGGAATATATGGAATATTGCTAGCGTCCCAGCAGTACCACTGTGTGCGCCCTCCCCAGGCACAGTTTCCAACCCCCTCTCCCCTTTCAGGTGACTACTAAAACAAGTGACAAATGCATTTTTATTCCCCCCAATAGTAGATTTTATCCATGTTGGTGGAAAGTAGGAATCAGATAAAACAGAATAACCTGTAGTGAAATAACTTTAGTTAGAAAACAGAATATCTAACCGGGGGCAAGAGGGGCAGCAAGTGCAGCACAGGGGCCTCCTGCATAATAGATGTTCAGTTAACATTTGTTGGTTGATTAATCCAGGAGTGCCTGTAATTAGTACAGAATTTTCTTGATGATGTACAATTCTGTCCCTAAGTTGTACTTTCCCAAATTCTCGGGCTCCTAATTTGCCATTAGGACTGGATAGTATGGGAAGTTAGAGTGTGAGGCATCTTACATGTTTACTGTCTCCTAGATCGCTGTCAGGTTATTAATTCAATCAGGCACATGTATTATTTGCTTTAAGATTGTAATCTTCTAAAAGCAGATTATAGTAGAGTTGATAGAATAGAATGGATTTTTCAGTGATTTACTATAGGAATAGTCTGAAAATAAGCTGTAATTAACAGAAGCAGGTTTGGGCCAGAATTCAGAGGTTAGCATTGTTTCTTCCTAATGAAAGCCTCCAAGGATGGCTCATGGGCCTGTATTACAGTTTTAGGGTAAAAAACATCATAATGCCAAACTGAGTATTTACTTTCAGTCTGTTATCAAAAAACTTTGTATGAATAGTTGCTTTTCTCACCTGATTTTAAAAATTGAGGTGAGATATACGTAACAAAATTTACCATTTTTATCATTTTTAAGTGTACAATTCAATGGCCTTAATAGAAGTACATTCACGTTATTATGCAGCCCTCACCACTGTCCATCTCCAAAATTTTTTCATCATCCCAAACTGCAACTCTGTACCCATTCAATAATGACTCTCCTGTCTCCCCGCCCCCAGCCCCTCACAGCCACCACTTCCGCTGTCTCTATGAAGTTGGCTACTCTAGATACTTCATATAAGTGGACTCATACTTACATGTATTTGTCCTTCTGTGTCTGGCTTATTCCACTCAGCACAATGTCTTCAAGGTTCATCCATGTTGCAGCATGTGTCAGACAGAATTTCAGTTTTTTTAAGGCTGAATAATATTGTATGTTTTTCCACATTTTGTTTACTCATTCATCTGTCTGAGGACACTTGGGTTCCTTACACCTTTTGGCTATTGTGAATAGTGCTGCTTTGAACATGGATGTGCAAATATCTGTTCCGAGCCCTGCTTTCAGTTGAATAGTTGCTTTTTAATCTTTTTATACCAAACACCTTTACTAGTGTTGATTTGACAGTCAGCTTCCCTCAGAAACTAGTTAATCAGTTAGAGCCTTATTTTCTCATCCTGATGAGAAAATAAGACAGAAGGGAAGTATCCAACATCACCTATTTCTATTAACGGTAGCACTAAGATAGGCACCAGCCTTTCAGTAATTAGGAGACTATGATGGTAGTTTTTTTGTTGTTAGATTTTTGTATCTGTTATCCATTTGAGAAATAATAAAGGAGCATGTCATTTTTCCTTAAATGATCTGCCTTATTTTGTCTAGCGTATATGGCACTCTGTAATTTTAAAAGTTTGATTAAAAACCATTAGCAGCATATATAAAATGAAATACTTTTGTCTGTGCTTTTACTATGGAAATTTATCCTACATACTTTATTTCAACAGTTATTTAAGGCTTATATTCTGGAGAGTTAGCATATGTCAGTGATTTGTAACCTTTCTGGTTTTAGGACCCCTTTGTAGTCTCAAAAATTATTGAAGTCCGAAAAGAGCTTTTGATTATGTGGGTGTTAGCTCTTGATATTTACCATATTAGAAATTAAAACTGAGAAATTAAAAAAAATTACTAATTCATTTAAAAACAATAAACCTATAAATATTATAAATAATATATTTTTTATGAAAAATGACTATTTTCTGACTAAAAAAATTACTGAGAAGAGTAGCATTATTTTACATTTTGGTAAAATATCTTTAATGTCTGATTTATTGAAACGATAGTTGAATTCCCATTATGCTTCTGCATTCAGTGTTACAATGTGCTGTTTTTGTTGAAATGTCTGAAGAAAATCTGACCTCACACAGATATGTAGCTGGAAAAGGGAAGAGTATTTTAATAGTCTTTTCAGCTAATCATGAATATTTTTCTTTGATACTGTACTAAACTCAACAAATGGTAGTTTCTTAAAGGTTAGTAGCAATGGAGAATTTTAAATATATCAGTGACTTTTTTGTACTTCGTTACATTAAAATCCATTTGTCTTTCTTGCACCTTGAATGGCTCTGTCAAGCATAATTGGTATCATCATTCACTGGTCATTTGAAGAATATTGCTTCAGCAAATTATGTGAATCTTCCGAATATTGACACACTATGAAATATACTGTCAGAAATTCACATTTATTAATATCACCTTCTGTTGCTTGCAGAGTGTCTTTAAATCTTGGGGAGCTATCAAGCTCATAGTGATAGATGCTGGTTTTCCCACAATTCTAGTTTTAACTTGAAAGCTCTACTTTTATTATCAGCAACAAATACCATCAGTTGTTTTCTTTAAAGTGACAGCTCACTTTGTTCACATTAGAGAAAAATGTCTGCCAAAGACCCAAGCCTAAATGACCATAATTTGTCATTCATTCTTTCCAGTAAACATGGCATTTCATGAAAAAGCAGTTTGCTCAGCCCATAACTTAAACTATAGCACAAGCGCTTTTTCTTAGGATTACCACTGTGGTGCTATAGTCAGCAGAAGTGCTATGTGTGTATTTACTGTTTGAAACACAGAATATTAAACAACCATGTCCTCAAGGGGTGAGATTTAATAAATTAATAATTTTTACTGCTGCACTAAGAACTTTTTTTATTTT
Organism: Grampus griseus; assembly: GCF_964374135.1. Classification (NCBI taxonomy): domain Eukaryota; kingdom Metazoa; phylum Chordata; class Mammalia; order Artiodactyla; family Delphinidae; genus Grampus; species Grampus griseus. The sequence continues at coordinate 79,705,075 of NC_139007.1, forward strand.
TAATATTTATTTATTTACTTGGCTGTGCCGGGTCTTAGTTGCGGCGTGCGGGATCTTTAGTTGCGGCATGTAGGATCTAGTTCCCTGACCAGGGATCGAACCTGGGCCCCCCTGTTAAGACTCTGGGAGTGCAGAGTCTTAACTGCTGGACCACCAGCCAAGTCCCAAGAACATTCTTAAGTGAAGCTGGCATTTAAAAAACTCTGATGAGCACTGGTGCTGGCTGGTGCTGGGCCTTTATTTGTGTCACAGAGCTGGCTGATAGTTTGACCCACTGTTGCTGTCACACCGTTGATAGAAATTGTCAATGCCGTGAAGAAGACAAATAATGTCTTAGTTTTATTTTGAAAATAATTTTGACGTTATAGACCCCTCTCCCTCCAGGACAGTGTGAGGGAACTGATGGTTTACATTGTCGTGTTTAATGTGGGTGCTTTAGTAATTGTGGCTTATGCTCTTAAATAGTTTAAACCCTGTGTATATATTGCTGGGTCTTGAGAAGTCGCTTTTGCTTTTCCCCTCTGTGGTGCTGTCCCCAGGCCAGGGTAGGGACTAAGGGAGTATTATACAGTGACATTAGACTTTCAGGAGGAAGGACATGGCACAATTTGAATTTTATAGCATTTGTTTTCACTTTTTCCCCTTGGGTACAAGTGCTTCCTGAGAGAATCTGTTTTGATTTTAGGCACATAGGAAGTATATGTCCTGTGACTCACCTGAATTAGGGTATCTCCAGGAAATTATCTGTAGCTGCTGCCTTGCCCCCGCCTGCATCCTCTTACAGACTTTTACTGAGTAACTTGTTTGTGCTAAGCTCCTTGCCAGGGACGAGAAGGGTAGGCTCCCAGCCTCTAGACGCAGCGAGAGGAAGACTGTTGCACGGGTTAGTACGGAGTCTCTGGGAAGCTTCATGGGAGAGGGGGTGTTCGGTGGGTGTTAGAGGGGGTGTGGGCTGGCTGGGCAAAGGAGCAGCAGGTGTGGAGACATGAAGGAGAGGGGGCACTCAGTACTTGGGGACATGGTTCAGGGAGTGGCCAGAGGGCGACGGCTGCAGCACAGGCTGGACGTGGAGGCTGTGGCAGAAGAGGACAGGTTGAAATCACATCCTAAGGGGTCTTGCTGGGACTTGATCTCATAGGCCAGTGGTTCTCAAAGCTGGTCCCAGACCAGCAGTGTTAGCGTCTCTCAGGAGCTTGTTAGAAATGCAGATACTGAGGCCCAGCCCTTGACCTTCCGTGTCAGGTATTTGGGGGTGGGGGTGGGCTGTCCGTTTCAGCTAGCTCTCCGGGGTGGGGGTGGGGTGGGGGTGGGAGACTGCCTGGGCGGGGCGAGAACAGTCCAGGCTCTTGGGGCAGCCTTGAATTTTAGAAAGATCGCTCTGAGCGTCCTCTGGAAGGTGGGGTGGTGTGGGGAAGTTAGGGATCAAGTTGTCCAGTGTCTTTGCGGATGTGATGTGGGCCTGGACTGAAGGCAGCAGGAAGGAAGAGGGGATGGGTTTGCTGGAGGTAGATTCTCTAGGACTGTGTTCTGGTAGACGACGTAAAAGCCGAGAAGACAGCTGTGCCTTGCTCTGTGACCTGCCGGCAGTTAAAGGCCTTTGCTGCCTTGTGTCTTCAGGGATTGTTTTTTACTGAAAGTGAAAACATCAATTCAGAGAACTTGCCTGAGGCTCTCCTGCCTCCTCTTTGAAGATGCCTGCCGAACTCAGGCTGATGACCTCTGGGTGGTAAAGGTGCACCTTCAGGGCTCACGGTCCTAGGAAGGACAGTCTTAGGTGTTATTTCATTCACTCTGCACAGCTGCGGGCAAATTTAGTAAATGGTACCTGGCGCTCAGACGCCTCATGTCGCATGTTGTCTGTAAGCTGGCGAGGAGCACCCTTTTACTATTCGAATTTTACCAGTCAGTTGCTCCATTTGATATATGTAAGTGTCCAGACGGGTCTCTGATTTCAGTTACAGTGATTACGATGTTATTATACGATATTCATATGTTCATGAAAAAAGGTGTATTAGAACCTTTATTCTTCAATATTTTAAAGTTCTTTTTTTTATGTCCTATTTTGTTTTACAGATTTGTAAGACTCCAGGGCCTTCAAGCTGTGATTAATCCCATGGTTCCTGAAATGACTGGGAAAGCAGACGTTTTGTGTGCCAGTTGAAGAGTGTATGTCTGTGTCTATTTAAAACCTTCTTTCTGTGCACACACCTTTACACGAGAAGGCAGGCTCATTCTTGTGTGCACTTGAAGAGTTTTACAACTGATGAAAATTAATTTAAGAATCAGATGGAGCAACTTGACACCACTGGGCTTGGGAGCCCGGGGAGAAAAATACATCAGTAATGGCCAGTTTTCCATATGGTCTTCACGGGTGAAGAAGGTTTGCAAAAAGAAGAAAAAAAAACTTGCACAGATCAGGCCTCAAAAATACCTCTCCAGTTTAAAGAAGGAACTAAGTGAGAAGGTGACTGAGGGAGAAGTGTGATTTCAAGCATTGCAGAGGGGAGCATGCAGTGCTTTTTGCACTTTATTTTTCAGTGGGTCTGGTGATTTGGACAGAGGTGAAAATTCTGGACCGAAGAGTGGCTCTTACTGTGTGGTTATGACTGGAGGGAAGCCAGTTAGGGTATGATGGGACAAGTTTGAACAGTGAACTGATTCCTTTGCCTTTTTTCAGTTAACTGTATTCCAGAAATTTTAATTTATTACTTCCCTTTTCCTTTCCTATACCTATAGGATAATACCTTAAGGTAGCAGTTGAAACTGATAATTACAAACTAATTATCAAGGAGCATCCGAGTAAAGCTTCTTTCCCTGGACTGTGCACGTGGCATTTGGAGACGGTCTCTGGAGGTGATCAGGAAGGTGCCCGTCAGCCGAACATGGTCGCTTTGTAGGGAGACAGTGGGGAGGAAGCTGACTCTCACCTGTGTTTTCCGTTTTAAGGGATTCCCTTCCGTGTTGAGGCTAGGAATCTTTGTATATAAGAGGAAGGCTACTTGATGGACTTAATTCTGAGATTAGTTTTTTTCCTTCAAGATGGAAAAGTATGTAATCTTTACGAGTGGAAAGGGGAGAAGTGACTAGGGTAGGAAGGGAGGAGACACAGCCTGCAGCCCAGCTTGGCTCCCGTTTGCCAGCAGGAGTATTTAGGATTCGCGGGGGGCCCACACTCAGACTCCCTCCCGTGAGAGCTTTAGAGCCTTCTGGCTCTGCTGAGGGAAGGGGCTTTCTCACCCGCCTCTATGGCACCGAGGGGTGCGTCGGCCTGCAGAGGGGCCCTCCCCGGGGACGCAGCCACCTGCTGGGAAGCCAGGTTGGGCTTCGAAGTTGGAGGTTTCTGGTTCTGAACAGTGGGGAAAGAGTCCTTTTTTCTCCTAAAATTTGGACTGCTGTCTGCACAAACTCTGGTCTGTTTTGCACGGTTTGTGTGCCTTTTTTTCCCTTTATGCAATCTTTTTCAGCTTTAGCAGCAGAGATTTGTCTAGTTGAGAAAACAAGCCAGAGGGTGGCTTCAGAAGGAAGATGATCCCCATGTATTCTGTCTCTGCATCTGAGCTTTTGAAGAGAAGATTCCAGCTCGAGGGATTCTCAAAGCCTTAAGTTACTTGAAATCTATGTATTTGCAGCCCTTTGTCTCTGGAATCACATTACACTAAACTGGAATCTCAGGCTGAATAAGAAGAACCAAGTTGAGTGAAAAGAAGAACACTCAGTTTCTTTATCACCACTTGTTAACAATGCTCTTTCTCCAAAGGGTCAGCCCTCTCTTCCTCTGAGGACTTGAACATAAAAATGGACCCCACGTTGTTTTTAAGCATTACCTTTTCTTAGCGGACTGCCGTCATCTTTTCTAGAGGAATTTTTTCACTATGCATTTGGTGGATCTTTATAAAATACTGACCTTCTAATTAGAACCGGGTCAGTCTTAAAAGGGGGTCAGGGAAAACAGCGCAAGCCAACCACAAAAATAACATCGATCTGTCAGTGGAAGCAATTTTTCAGCATTCAGCATTACTTTTTAAGTAAAACGGTTCTTCAAAAAAAAGTATGTATGCAGCGGTGGAGCATGGGCCTGTCCTGTGCAGTGACTCCAACATCCTCTGCCTGTCCTGGAAGGGCCGCGTCCCCAAGAGTGAGAAGGAGAAGCCCGTGTGCAGAAGGCGCTACTACGAGGAGGGCTGGCTGGCCACGGGTAACGGGCGCGGCGTTGTTGGCGTGACCTTCACCTCCAGCCACTGCCGCCGGGACAGGAACACTCCGCAGAGAATCAACTTCAACCTTCGGGGCCACAACAGCGAGGTGAGCGGGCTTCTGTTTCCCTTTTGGTCTGGTCACTAGCAGTGGATTTGAGCCCATCCTGCATGGATTCCAGTTTCTCAGACTTGCTGCTGAGGGAGACTTTTCAAACGTGAACCCTGTCTTGTGTGTGTGTCCCAGTCAGAGACACAGCTCCCGGCGGGCTGTGTCACCTCTCCAGCGTCCCTGGTCCTCCTCTCCCTGCGGTGGGTGGGCTGCCCCCTGGCAGGGACACCAGGGCGGCTTTCTGACCAGGTGTGAGGTTGGATGAGACGATCCTAACCTGCCTGTCATGCTCTGAGCCTTTATGGTCGCCTGTATCCATGGCAAAGAGTCACTGCCCCAGTGTCAGATGGGGAGTGCAGGCCATGGAAGTGGTGCTGGCTTGGCCGTGCACAGTTCACATCTGCATGCTTTGTGATGGTGTAACACCTAGCTTGTATTCTTGTAGTGGGAGGTAAACAAATGAATTAATTGGACAGAGGTGAAAGGAGTAATTGGACAAGAGTCATGGTTTTTCACATCTATGGGGTATATTCTGTTGAGGACATTATATATATATGTATACATGCGTATAGATTCCTCTGGGCTTCTGAAACATAACCATGGTCATTATCTTTGAAATTCCTTCAACCAGCATTTAGTGAGCAGTGTGTTTACAAGAAGAGTTGTACTTGCATAGCGTGTTAACCATATTCATGCTTCACTGTTCACTAGTTTCTCATGAGGAATCCACCTTAAATTGTCACTAGATGGTTTTTGGTTAGTCGTTATAAAGGGGAAGAGTATTTTTGAAGGGTAGCATACAGGAAAGTGCATTACCCGTACGCATACGTACGTCTCAGTGATTATGTACATACGCAGTCACCCATGTAACCCTCCCCCAGATCAGGGTGTAGAACGTTTCCAGGACCTCTCACAGGTACCTGCTGCCCCTTCCCAGGCCCTACAGCCCACTGAGAGGTGACCCAGACTCTGGCTGTGTCATCACAGATCAGTTGTGCCTGTGCTTGAACTTCATGTAAGTGGAATCATTCATTTTATTCTCTTTGTGTCTGGCTTCTTTCACTCAACATTGTGTCTGTGAGATTCATCCTTGTCATGTGTGCTGTTAGTTTGTTCCTTTTAACTGATGTTAGTTTTCCACTGAAGGAGGACACCACAGTTTTTCCATTCCTCCATTCTTCAAATGGTGGGCATTTGGAATGCTTCCAGTTTCTTGCTGTCTTGGTGAAACCTGCTCCGAACATTCGTGTGCGTGCCTTCTTGTGGACCTGTGCACTCATGACAGGTTTCCAGGTTGCACAGTGGGCATGCATTTAGGTGTAACAGGAATTGCCAGGAACAGTTTTCCAAAGTGATTGTGCCGTTTGATACCCCTACCATGGTTGTATGAAAAGTTTCAGTTGTGTAAGAAACTTCTTTTGGATTTGGACTTTTCATATTAAAAAAAGGTAGTTTCATGCAAGGAATTTTGGTTTACAGATTCTTCTGTCCTTACTACACACACACACACACACACACACACACACACACACACACACCTACCTGTAATTTTGAACTGGATGCTCTCTTAAAAGACATATTTTTCTTTTTCTTTTTAATAGATCTTTATTGGAGTATAATTGCCTCACGATACTGTGTTAGTTTCTGTTGCACAACAAAGCAAATCAGCCATAGGCATACACATGTCCCCATATCCCCTCCCTCTTGAGCTTCCCTCCCACCCTCCCTATCCCACCCCTCTAGGTCATCGCAAAGCACCGAGCTGATCTCCCTGTGCTATGCTGCTGTTTCCCACCAGCCAACTATTTTACATTCGGTAGTGTACATATGTCGATGCTACTCTCACTTCACCCCAGCTTCACCCCCCGCACCCCATGTCCCCAAGTCCATTTTCTATGTCTGCCTCTTTATTCCTGCCCTGCAACTAGCGTTCATCAGTACCATTTTTTTTTTAGATTCCATATATATACGTTAGAATACGGTATTTGTTTTTCTCTTTCTGACTTACTTCACTCTGTATGGCAGACTCTAGGTCCATCCACCTCACTACAAATAACTCAATTTCATTTCTTTTTATGGCTGAGTAATATTCCATTGTATATATGTGCCACATCTTCTTTATCCATTCATCTGTCGATGGACACTTAGGTTGCTTCCATGTCCTGACTATTGGAAATACTGCTGCAGTGAACATTGTGGTACATGACTCTTTTTGAATTATGGTCTTCTCAGGGTATATGCCCACTAATGGGATTGCTGGGTCATATGGTAGTTCTGTTTTTAGTTTTTTAAGGAACCTCCATACTGTTCTCCATAGTGGCTGTATCAATTTACATTCCCACCAACAGTGCAAGAGGGTTCCCTTTTCTCCACACCCTCTCCAGCATTTATTGTTTCTAGCTTTTTTGTTAGTGGCCATTCTGACCGGTGTGAGGTGATACCTCATTGTAGTTTTGATTTGCATTTCTCTAATGACTAGTGATGTTGAGCATCTTTTCATGTGCCTCTTGGCCATCGGTATGTCTTCCGTGGTGAAATGTCTGTTTAGGTCTTCTGCCCATTTTTTAACTGGATTGTTTGTTTTTTTCGTATTGAGCTGCATGAGCCATTTGTATATTTTGGAGATTAATCCTTTGTCTGTTGTTTCATTTGCAAATCTTTTCTCCCATTCTGAGTGTTGTCTTTTTGTCTTGTTTATGGTTTCCTTTGCTGTGCAAAAGGTTTTGAGTTTAATTAAGTCCCATTTGTTTATTTTTGTTTTTATTTCCATTACTGTAGGAGATGGGCCAAAAAAGATCTTGCTGTGGTTTACATCAAAGAGTGTTTTTCCTATGTTTTCCTCTAAGAGTTTTATAGTGTCTGGCCTTACATTTAAGTCTTTAATCCATTTGGAGTTTATTTTTGTGTATGGTGTTAGGGAGTGTTCTAATTTCATTCTTTTACATGTAGCTGTCCAGTTTTCCCAGCACCACTTATTGAAGAGGCTGTCCTTTCTGCATTGTCCCTTGTCGTAAATTAGGTGCCCATATGTGCATGGGTTTATCTCTGGGCATTCTATCCTATATTTCTCTTTTTGTGCCAGTACCATGCTGTCTTGATTACTGTAGCTTTGTGGTACAGTTTGAAGTTGGGGAGACTGATTCCTCCAACTCCGTTTTTCTTTCTCAAGATTGCTTTGGCTGTTCGGGGTCTTTTGTGTTTCCATCCGAATTGTAAAATTTTTTGTTCTAATTCTGTGAAGAATGCCATTGGTAGTTTAATAGGGATTGCATTCAATCTGTAGATTGCTTTGGGTAGGATAGTCATTTTCACAGTATTGATTCTTCCAATCCAAGAACATGGTACATTTCTCCATCTGTTTATGTCATCTTTGATTTGTTTCATCAGTGTTTTATAGTTTTCTGAGTACAAGTCTTTCACCCCCTTAGGCAGGTTCATTCCTAGATATTTTATTCTTTTTGTTGCAATGGTAAATGGGAGTGTTTCCTTAATTTATCTTTCTGATTTCTAGTTGTTGGTGTATAGGAATGCCAGAGATTTCTGTGCATTAATTTTGTATTCTGCAACCTTACCAAATTCACTGATTAATTCTAGTAGTTTTCTGGTGGCATCTTTAGGATTTTCTATGTATATAGTATCATGTCATTGGCAAATAGTGAAAGTTTTCCTTCTTCTTTTCCAGTTTGTATTCCTTTTATTTCTTTTTCTTCTCTGATTGCCATGGCTAGGACTTGCTAAACTATGTTGAATAATAGTGACGAGAGTGGACATCCTTGTCTTGTTCCTGATCTTAGTGGAAAAGCTTTTAGTTTTTCACCGTTGAGTATGATGCTTGTTGTGGGTTTGTCATATATGGCCTTTATTATGTTGAGGTAGGTTCCCTCTGTGCCCATTTTCTGGAGAGTTTTTTACCATAAATCGGTGTTGAATTTTGTCAGAAGCTTTTTCTGCCTCTATTGAGATGATCATATGGTTTTTATTCCTCAATTTGTTAGTGTGGTGTATCACATTGATTGATTTGCGAATATTGAAGAATCCTTGCATCCCTGGGATAAGAGATATCTTTCTAATGCTGTGCAACAAATCACCATGGACTTAGTGGCTCACAACACCCACTTCTTATCTCACAGTTGTGTAGGTCTGAAGTCTGGGCTGGGTCCTCTGCCTGGGGTCTCATGGTGGCATCAGGGACTGTGAGCTCCTCTGAAGCTGGGGTACCCCTCAGACGCATTCAGGTTTTTGGCAGAAATCAGTTCCTTGCGGCTGTAGGACTGAGGCCCTCAGCTCCTAGAGGCCGCCCACCACTCCTGCCACATGGCCCTCTCCGTAACGTGGCTGTTTGCATCTTGAAGGCCAGCAGGAGAGCATCTGCTGTAGCTTGGAGTCTGACTTTCCATCTCTGAAAAAGGGTACATCTGATTAGGTCAGACCCACCCACACTCCAGGTGAGGGAATCATATAGGGTGTGCACACCAGGGGCTGCTGTTTTAGAATTGTGCCTACCACAAAAGAGGTGATTATAATTCCTAGTGACATGGATATTTCACTACTGAAGCTATTTCATGTGATTTTTCCATTTTGTATTTTTACTTTTAATTTTTCTTTTAATTGAAGTATAGTTGATTTACAATATTGTGTTAGTTCCTGATGTACAGCAAAGTGATTTAGTTATATATACATACATACTTTTTCATATTTTTTTCCATTATGGTTTATTACATGATACTGTAATCGTTTCCTGTGCTAATTTCTATTCTTAACATTAGAATAGTTCCTATTTATTGAGTGCCTGCCAAGTAGGGTGACCAGCCATCCTGGTTTCCCAGCATGTGTGACTGTCAGTGCTAAAACTGGAAAATCACAGGCAAACTGGGATGTTTATTCATCCTACTGCCAAGGGCCAGACATAGTATCAGGTGCCTTGCAACCAAATTACTTCATGTGGTTTTCACAGTAGACTTAGGGATAGATATCACTTTCCTATTTTACAGGTCAGAAAGCTAAGGTTTATGGATGCTAACTGGTTTGCCTAAGTTCATACAGCTCGTATGGAGGAGAGCTGGAATTGGATCCCAGAGCTCCGCCATTCTCCTTCAGTGTACCTTTATTTTCTTAAAACTTGTGTTAGGTGTAAGTTCTCAGTCCCTTAACCACAGTTGTGAAATCTAAGGACTCTGAAAATGGAAAGTTTTTGCATGACTCATTTAATGGCAAGACATGAACTGATGTGAGGCTATTTTTTGTCCTCATCCTGTCATGTCGGCTGCAGAAATGTTTATGTTTTTATTATGCGTGCTGCCCAGACCCTGCTGGGGGTGTTGTGTATTGCTGGTGTCTCCTGTTTTCAGGCCTAAAATTTCAAAAACTCTGAATTTCAAAACTTACCTGGCTGCAGGGATTTTGAGTACATGATTATGAGTCTGTATCTTCCTTTAAGGGAATCATGAAAAGCAACCTCTGAAGAGTTTTATGTTTTTTCATTTTCAGGAAGGCTGACGTTTAAGTCATCTCTGTCCATTGCTTAGTTACCTTATCTTCACTGGCCTTCCACTCGAGGAGCCAAGTCCCCCTGCCCCCACCCTGACATACCCTAAAAACTCTAGTCAAGAACTGTCGCAGGATTTTACTGTCTTCTGGCCATGGGATGACCAAACTGCGCACGTCAGGTCTCGTGATCTGCTGTTTCACAGCTGAAAAACTTGGGAATGTTTTTCTTTTAGAAAACAATTCATTACGGTTATTATTGATGACATGCAAGTTAGTCACTGATTCTTCATTTAAAGAGATTTTCTTCACTTAAGTACGGACAGGCATCCATGCGTGTTTGGTGGGATTTGTTTCATTACAGGGACACATCCACTGTAGGAACGGTGTCTCCTGGGTTCCTGGATCTGGTTACTTCTTCTCTGAGAAGCTTTTTCTGACCCTCTGCCCACCCCCACTCCCCATCCCAGGCTGTACACTGTACACCGAACAGACTTCTGTGCTTGCCCTGGTAATGCCTTATTACAGTTACCTGCTTGTGTAGATTGGTAAACTTAGTGAAGATTGTCTGTTCTCGTGTCTTAATTTCCTCACCTCCTACTATTTAAAATGTCATTCGTTTATTTTAATTTCCTTTAACTTGTTAGCCCACTTCAGTGGGGCTTCTTTTCCCACCACTCCACTGAGATGGTCACATTCCCAATGACCCCACGTTGCTAAACCCGTAGGCCACTTTATTGCACTTGCTGTCTTGGAAGCCTTCAGTGGAGTTGAAACGTTATTTTCTCTTGCTTTCCAGGACACCAGGCTCTCCTGATTTTCCTCTTACCTGTCTGGCCTCTACTTTCCACCCTTTTTGCTGGCTCTGCCTATTTTCACCTCATTGTTAATAAATGTTGGAGGGCCCCAGGGATGCATCTGTTTCTAGATAATCTCTCCAAGTTGGTGCTAAATCTACCTATATGCTGATGGTTTCCGAATTTATATCTTCCACCTGCCATCACCTTCTAGTTCCAGATTCTGTTCTACGATTTGTTATATGAGATACAGAATTGGACATCAGTCACTAGGCTTCCCAAACTGTAGGCCCTCTAAGAGAGAACTCCTTTTCCCCCTGCCCCTTTAGCCTCCATCTGTCTTCTCCATCTCAGGAGATGGCCCCATGGCTGGCCAGTGAGTCACACCGTACGCTGTACGCGCAGCAACCTCCCTGCCGTTTCCTTTTTCCCAGATCCAGTTATTAGCAAGGCCTCCCACTGTATTCGACTTCCAAGTGATGTCTGAAACATGCCTTCCTCTCTCCTTCACACCATGCTGTACAAGCCTACTCACAGATCTTTTGACTTAAACTCTGTTGTTAACCCATTGTGGAGGGCTCTGCTTACCAGGGTATATTTAGTGTCTCAGGTGTCGTTAAAGTATTCTGATTTATATCTGATGTACTTTAGTTTTCTTTTCTCTTTCCTAAGAATACTGTATGACATAGGTCACAATTCTGAAAAGAATGAGAATTTCTGGATTATAAGAATGATCTCCCCTTGTAGTTGAATCTCAGGTTTCTGTTATGCTCCGTGGTGTGTCTAGTTCACCCTCCTTTCTAGAAGCCCCAGGGCTCCGGGGGGATTGCTGAGCCTGGGCTTGTTTTTGCATCACTGTGCATGGTGATGGTCAGCTTTCTTAAACTTAAAAGAGATTTGAAAACTGCTTTTGATTTATAAACATTTGTACAGGATTCAACATATTTAAGGGTCATACACTAAATCCAGAGAGAAAATTTGACAAATTCTGGATTAAAGCCAGTGAGAAGACACAGGGAATCTTTTATCTTCCTTCTAAATTCTTCATAAAAAGTGACTTTTGGTAGATTTGTGGTCACCCACTGTGGTATCACAGTGATAGATGGACGGGAGGACGGTGATTTACTTCCTGTGGTGATGGCCTATTCCGTTCCCCACTCTGTTCCTGTTTTTCTATATCTCTGTTCCAAGAAGTTCTAGCTCTACCACTTAACTAGCTGGTGTGTCCAAGCTGTTCATGTCCTTATTTTACTCATGGTTAAGTTGAAATAGTAATTTCTTTCTTTCAGAGTTGTCGTGAGAATCTATGAGAGTATATTTCTGAAAGGACTTCTGGTTTTTTTTTGAAGAACATTTTATTAGCCTAATCACATAAGTTTCTATTAATTTTCATTTCCATAATTAAACTCATGATTTTATGTAGTTCTCCTGATCTGCAATCATACTGTAAGCTATTGCAGCACACTGAGCAGTGGAACCCTGTGAAGCCAGCTATGTTCTTAGCAATTAAGAAGTTGAACATTCAGATACAGGAAAGTAAATATCCACAGAGTACTGCTAATATCTGTGTCAAGTCGGTTGTCTTTCATCCCTGCCTTTGAAAGGACTCTGAAAATAGTGAACGCAGTGTATATAAATGGTGATGTTAAAGTATTTCATACTCTATTTACTTACTCATTTTGGGTTCTGTAAATACTTGAGGGGCCACGCTAGGCTGTAAGCTGCTGGACTTCGGCTCCGCAATGATGAAAGAAGAGCCATTCCTGCCCAGATGACCTGCGTGTCAAGAGAATGGATATGGTTTGTAAGGAAATAATGTTGCTACTGCTGATGACAGTTGCCACATATTATATGGCCACGATTTTTTTTATGTGCTTTATGTCCACTGTTTAACCCTCAGAACAACTCTCTACAGCTTTGTTTTACTATCCCTGGTATACAGGTGAAGAACCTGAGGATCAGAGGTGTTATGGAAGTTGTCCAAAGTATAGAGCTAGATGATGACAGTGACAGATCTGGGATTTGAATTCATGCGTGTGTGTTCTTCCTTCTGTAAGACACTGCTTCGAGAAGAGGTGAACCACAATGAGCAGAGAGACAGTTATGAGTGAGACGGGAGTGCAGCCACTTACACACTGGAGGTATTTGAGAAGCAGCTCTTTTAAATGTTCTTATGAATTCTTATTTTGAACAGAGAACTGTTCTAGCAAAGAGGCAGAAATAGGCATGTTTCTGGATCTTTAGGTCAGAATTTCCTAAGACAGAATTCGTAAATCATAAATTTTAAGACTTGTATGTCTGAAAATACCTCCATGTTGCCTTTACTCTTGATGCACAGTTTGGCTAGGTATATATTTCTAGGTTGGTTCCTTCAGAATTTTGAAGGCATTTTTCCATAGTCTTCAAAGTTGCAGAGTTATTACTGAGAAGCATAATAGTTAAGAGTTCAGGCCCTGAAGCTGGATGCAGTTTGAGTCCCAGCTTTATCACTCAGTAGTGTTGTGACTTTAAGGGTGGTGTTTAATTTCTGTGTACCATAATCTTCTCATTTGTGAAATGTGTTTGTTGTAAGGACTAAATGAGCTACTATATGTAAAGCATTTACAGCAGTGTCTAGTACATCATGGGGACTTGGTGAAATTGGCTCTTATTATATTATTATTCTAAGTCAGTTATAGGTGGCCTTTAAAAAAACTGACATCTGCTCATTATCCCAGCTATGCTGAAGTTTCATGATGATGTTTAGAAGTCATGTATTGGAAAGCTTTTCGTCACCTCTGTGTGTGTGGGTGGGGGGCGCGGGTAGTTCAGCTGATGGGCTTTACTGTGGAATAACCTGGGGGAGAATCAACTGTTCTGTTGGTGACTGCTAAATGCCAGCAGCCAAGCATATTCACTGGGGCTGTTCAGTTTCTCTACATAAGGCCCCTCCGGTTGCCTGCCTGTGAATTTACTCCTGCTGTCAGCATTCTGAGAGCCTGAGGAGGGGGTGTGTGTGTGCGTGCGTGCGTGCGTGCGCTGGACGAGAGGTCGTGATAGTAGAAGTGGAGGGGCAGGAGGAGGAGCTGATGCTTACTGAGTGCTTGCTGTGTGCTGGCCCCACTGTCAGAGCTTTACCTCGTTTAATCCTGACATCGGCTCTAGGACTTTGAACCTGTTTATTATCACCATCTTATAGATGAGGAAACTGAGGTGCCGAGATGCTGAGCAGCTTGCCTAAGGTGACGCACCTTTGCTAATCGATGGAGCTGAGACTGAGCCTGGAGCCCCTCAGATTCCACACACTTTTTTTTTTTTCCTATGATTCCATTTATTGGAGTTACCTCCAGTGGTCAAATTCATAGAGACAGAATCTAGATTAGAAGCTACGAGGGGTAGGGGAAGATAGATTCCACACTCTGAACCTCTCGGAAAACGCCCAGTTGTCAGGCCTCGTTTTTGTCTTCTCTGTGCCCAGTGTCCCCGAGACTGCTTCCTGTGGTTCACTCTGCCAGGGGATTAAGCCTTCAGGCTCTGACGCTGCGGTGAGGATTGCCTGGCGACGTCTCTGACGGCTCCGGGGTCGGGAGCGTCATCTGGCTGCGTGGGCGCCTGCGCTAACGTGCTCACGCCGGCCCTCTGGCTTCAGCCCAGCCTGCACCTCTCGCAGTCCCTGAGCCTCATTCCTGAGCCTTTCCGGGCTCCCTTCTCCCAGGCACCTCTCTGCAGGCGCCCTGTTTGGCCTTCCTCAGTTTTGTGCAGCCAGTTGCCACGTTCCTTATCCATTTCCTGTCTGCACATGCTGCGGTCAGGGCACCTCGAAGGTGGCTTTTGTGTGTGTTCTCATGCTGCTTGTGTTGAGGTGATTTCTACGGGATGGGTTAGGATCGTCTTTATTTTGACGTCTTAAATCTGAAATCTCCTGTTAACATAGTTTTTAAAGATTCTTAAAGGCATTAAATGCAGATTTATTTTCCCTAAACAAAACCCAGACTATAATAGAATTATATTTTATTAAGAAAATAGAATTTGTCAAAATAATGGCATTGTTCATTTTTTTCCTTTAGCACTTTGGTTTGTCTAATTTTTTTCTCTTAATGAAGATAAATGATCATATCTGAAAGTACTTTAGACTCATGGCAAGCTATCTTTTGGGTGTTTTTTTTGTTTTGTTTTTTTTTTGCTGTGTTGTGTCTTTGTTTCTGTGCGAGGGCTTTCTCTAGTTGTGGCAAGCGAGGGCCGCTCTTCATCGCGGTGCACGGGCCTCTCACGATCGCGGCCTCTCTTGTTGCGGAGCACAGGCTCCAGACGCGCAGGCTCAGTAGTTGTGGCTCACGGGCCTAGTTGCTCCGCGGCATGTGGGATCCTCCCAGACCAGGGCTCGAACCTGTGTCCCCTGCATTAGCAGGCAGACTCTCAACCACTGCGCCACCAGGGAAGCCCTGGGTGTATTTTTGCTAGAGAGCGTGAGAGAGGGATGTGAGTACAGGACAATAATTTTTTTGGTAGTAGCCTCCTAGGGAAGCAGCTTCAAGCTTCATGATGTCAAAATGAGAGCAAATGAGAATGAGATTGTTACTGAATTCCTGGGCAAAGAAATACTTCCTGAACTGTGGAATCTGTGTTCATGATTTATTAATAGCTGAACCTATGGATTCTTGAGCCAGACTGCTTGGGTTTGAGTTGACCCCCTTTTGGTGTGATTTGGGGCAAGTACTTACCGTCTGTGTGCTGTGGTTGCATTATCTCTAAGGGAACATAACACCTGCCGCCTAAAGTGGTTGTGCTGACTGAAAAATGTGACCCACAGACAATGCACATAGAAGAGCTCATTAAGTCTTAGTTCTTACTTAATTGTTGTTAGACTCACTGTCATCCTTGGGTGTTTCACCTGTCTGCATTTCCTTCTGAAGCTAGAACAGTGGACCCATGGCCTCTTTTCTTAGACTGCATGAGTTGGCCTCATGATGGCAAAACACAGGAATGGAGCGTGAGGTGGGAAGCAGGTGAGGGGTTAGGAGCAGAATGAGAGTGTCCCAGCCGCGAGGGAGGCTGGGCTCGTGCCAGTAGTTTTATTATAGGTTTGGGATTCTGGGACTAAGGGCGCCTCACCTGTGTTGGTTCCTTATCTGCAAGGCACTCTTGACTTCGTCTTAAGCAGAGCTCATTCCTGCTGTCAGCTTCTGTCTGAGTCCACGGGGCCTGACTCGTGGCCTCGGGGGTGCGTGGCGCATCTGTTGATCCTTCAGCAGGGAGGCTGTTAGACATAACGCAGAAATGGATCCACGTGCGCTGGCAGCGGGTATCGTATTCTAGTAGGAGATTTTTGTCTAGAGTTGATCGAAGTCTTCTTTCTGGGATATGGTCTGGGGTGGGTGGGGAGAGTGTGGGTCAGGAGAGAGAGCCCGGGATCCTGTGCTGTGAGTCAGTTTGGTGATTCTAATTGGTTCCGTCCACATGCTTGACTCCGAACTTCCAAAACAAACACACCTATGCACGTTGCCCAAGACGGTACTGCTGGGTGTTCTTATCGTACGTTCTGGCAACCCACGTTTGGTTTCTTTCCCTCGTTGTTGCTGTTGTATAGAATTCTTACTGACATTTGTTGTTTTCTCCACTTGGCCTGGTTAGATTTGGATAACTAAAATACAGAAGAAATTGTCTGGCCCAGGGACCTTTTCGTTATCCTGAAATAATCCTGTTTAAGTTCGTGCCCGACCTTCCTTTCTCCTCCCTGTGTATAATCCCTAAAATAGTGTTTCAAACAAAAACCAGTTTTGTCCGTCTTAGATCAGTTCTCCTCTTTATGTCCTTCTTAAACCTTTAGAGTTAAGGAAGAGTTTGTCAGCCAGAACCTTAAAACGGAAAAATAAGTAACGTTGTAAATAACATCGTTGTCAGTCAAGTTTATTTCATAAACTCCTTGGTAGCAGAAGTAACTGTTTAAAGGCTTTGTTTATAAGATACTATAAGTTAATGTTTAGGATTTGGGAAATTGATGTTATTCATACAGAGTTTGAAAACAGAAGTGTGAAAACCATCTATTTGTCTTCCCATTTGCTTGGTATTTTCATGAGTTTAGATTTTATTTTTTCTCCTCTTCAGGAAATTTGCTACAGATTAGCCACAAATCGGGCAATTACTTAAACAACATGACCAGAGAGCTCTTTCTTGTCTCCTAGGCCTTAAATTTTTCTTTTCCCTTAATTATGCCTTAAAAAAACCTAATTATCTACTTTATTTCCAAGATTGAAATCACCTTAGGGGAGTCAGAATCTGTAATGTTCCTTGACATTTTTCTCTAGTAATGAAATACTTGTTTAAGAGATCAACAAACACCTCTTTTCAAAAAAAGGTATTATTATATTTTAGATCAGCATTGTAAGAGAAATACAATGTGAGCTACATGTGTAATTTTAAATTTTCCAGTAGCTACATTATAAAGTAAAAAGGTGAAATTTATTTTAATAATATATTTTATGTAACCCAATATGTCTAAAATATCATTTCAATATGTAATCAGTATAGAAACTCTTAATGGGATAATTTATATTCTTTTTCATATCAAGTCCTAGAAAGTTGGCACGTCTCAATTTGAATCAGCCACATCTCAAGTGCTCAGTTGCTACATGTGGCTCGTGGCTACCATATTGAATGGTGTCATTTTGGACGATTCTGCTTCTTTTTGAGGATTATGGCAGAGCTGCATGCTTACCCCAGAGAGCTTATTAATGTACGACTTAAAAGGCCTTTTGTCCAAGGTCCTAAAACCTTTTTATTTGGAAACAATTTCAAACATACATAAAAGTTGCAAGGTTAAACACGCAGTCTTTCCACAGATTGACCTGTTGTTAACTTGTGCTTGCTTGTGTGTGTGTGTGTGTGTGTCTGTGTGTGTCTGTGTATTTCCCCTCCCAAACCATTTGAGAATATATTTCTTGATTTTTTTACCCTGATATACTTCAGTGTATAAATCCTAAGAATAAGGACATTCTCTCATATAACCACGATAGTACAGTTATCACCTTCAGAAGATTTATTGATAACATTGATTCGATGCTTTAATGTACTGTCTGTATTCCTTTTTTTTCCCCACTAAATGTTCATATTTATTGCTAACTTGGGGCCTATTAACATTTAGAAAATACAGTTTCTAAGAGGCAGCTGCTAGAGATTGGCCAATTATAATTCACAAGTCAAAGAGAAAATCTTATTTGACTTTAAAATTCTGTACTTGTTTTCTCCTTTCATGAATTATCACACAGCCAAAGCACTGTGTCTGTGAGAGGAGGGATACAACAGACTTGCTTCCCGACTGTCTGCAAAAATGTATCACCTCAGATGACCTTGGTTCTTTCTACACTAAATAAGGAATTTCCTTCTGCTGATTTTACAACCGATTTAATTACAATAAAAACAATTGTGTGAATAAAATAGATTGTGATTATCTATCTCTGTTTTCAGTTCCTGTGAGGAATCTTGAAATGTCAACAGTTCTGTAGGAGAGCGTTTGTGTCATTTATTACAGTGTGCCTCCTGTATCGTGATACATCCAAAAGCCATACCAGACTGATGCTTGGTCTCCCAGACAGGTGGTTTTCAGAGCTGGGTTAAAATTCTGAGTATATAATTGCTCTTTTTTTTTTCTATATTTATTTTTGGCTGCGTTGGGTCTTTGTTGCTGCGTGCAGGCTTTCTCTGGTTGCGGCGAGCAGGGGCTACTCTTCGTGGCAGTGCGTGGGCTTCTCATTGCGGTGGCTTCTCTTGTTGCGGAGCACGGGCTCTGGGCGCACAGGCTTCAGTAGTTGTGGCTCGCAGGCTCAGTAGTTGTGGCACAAGGCTTAGTTGCTCTGCGGTATATTCCGTTTTTTGTCAAAATTGTTTCTCCAGTACAGAATCTAATTTAGGCTCACAGATTGCATTTAGTTATTATGTATGTTCACACCCTTTTAATCAGGAACAGTTCTTCAGTCTTTTTTCTTTTCCCATGTCATTGGCATTTTAGAAGAATACCCTTCCCCATCTCTAATAGAACGTTTCTGTATTTGGGGTTTAATTCAGGTTAATTGTCCCCAGCTGAACACCCTGTAAGTGATACTGGATGTTGCCTTCTTCTCAGATACTGTGTGGAGGCTCATAGTATCTATTGGCCCCTCATTGCTGATGTTAATTTTGATCACCTGGCCAAAGTGTTGTCCAGTTTCCCTGCTGTGTAGTTACCATGTTTTCCCCTTGCATTTGACAGGCATTTTATGGGAGGACACTTTAAAACCACGCAGATAGCCTTTTCCTTATCAGGATGTTCTCCATAGGTTTATCATCCATTAATGATTCTGGCTTCAGCCAGTTTTTATTATGATGGTTGCGAACTGCTGATTTTCAGCTGCAGTACTCCCTCCACAGAATGTTCCCAGTGGACATTCTATGTAAGCAAGAGCTCCCCATTCTCCCCATTCATCCATTCATTTACATATTACCAGTATGAACTTATGAATTTCAATTTTTTTCTTCAGTGCTCATTGTACTAAATTGCTGAGACCCAGTTTTGCTCAAATTATTCCATGTTTGGCCAGTGGAAGCCTCTTCAAGCTGGTGTGTCCTTTTGATGCACTCCAGTCATTGGGGGTGCCTCTACTTTCTGCCACAACAGAAGAGAGCATATTATGTATTTTTTTTCTCCTGTTTTATTGAGATATAATTGGCAACATTGTATTAGTGTTAGGTGTATATATATGCTTTTTTGTACTTTTGCTTTTCTACTTAGCATCTGGAAGTGGCTCTATGTCAGCTCATGCAGAATGTCCTCATCTTTTTTTTATAGCCCACGGTGCTCCATTGTGTGAAGGTACCAGAGTTTATTTGGATAGTGTCCAAATATTTGGATAGTGTCTCTAAATATTGAATATTTAGAGAGTTTTCTGTAGTTTGTAATTATAACTAATGCTGCAGTGAATAACTTGTACATACATATTTTCATATTGGTTTTTTTTTAATATTATTTATTTAGGCTGTGCTGGGCCTTAGTTGCGGCATGTGGACTTCTTAGTTGTGGCCTGCAGACTCTTAGTTGCGGCATGCATGGGGGATCTAGTTCCCTGACCAGCGATCGAACCCGGGCCCCCTCATTGGGAGCACCGAGTCTTACCTGCTGGACCACCAGGAAGTCCTGTATTTTTGTATTGTTGGAGGTGTATCTTCAGGATAAGTTCTTAGAAGTGGGATTGCTGTGTTCAAGTGTGAAAACATAAGTAGTTTTGTTGGATTTTGCCAGACTCCTTTCCATGATGATTGACCCACTTTGCATTTCCACCAGAAAAAGTATTTTCAAGCTTTAAAAATTTTGCCAATCTTCTAGATGAGAAATGGTAACTCAGTGTAGTTTTGATTTGGATATCCTTTATTATGAGTGGATTCGAACATCTTTTTAAATATTTAAGGGTCATTTTTATGTCTTGTGGGTTGTCTAGTCACATTGTCCGTTTTTCCGTAGGATTTTTGATTACTTTGCCACCTTTACATTTTAAAAGTTCTTGGTGTATTGGGGATATTAGTTTTTTATTTGTAATATATATTGCAGATGTTTTCTCCCAGTTTGTTATTGATCTTTTAACTTTTCTTATTATATTTTTTGCCATACAAAAGTTTAAAAAAATTTATCTAGTCAAATTTATCAGTCTTTTATTGCATCTGGATTTTGAGTCATAGTTAGAAAGCCTTTTTATATACCTCGGTTATAGAGAAATTCACCCGTATTTTCTATAGGTTCAGGAGAAGACTTGTAACAGAGTACTGCTCGAAGAAATCAACACATACTTTGTACTTGCTGTGTAATCTGTCATCCATGGCCTCCTTACAGCAGGACAAATGGTAATTATGAACTCTCGGACCTGCCAGGCTGTTGGGTTTTGAACTGCTTCTGCAAACAGATAAACTAAAGAACAGAGAGAACCATTCAGGTTAAGTTAGAATTTCAGTCAGTGACAGAATTGACAATGTAACTCATTTTTAAAAACTCTTTGTATTCTTCATCTATTTTGAGTTAGTCCCTAAGACCAATCCACTCGTTTCTGAGATTCTTGTTTGTTAACTGGGTCCTTTCGTTTAAGGTTATTTCCTGATTTCATAGAGCATCTTGGCAAGTCTCATCGACATCTTAGAGCTGTGTTTGTCTTAGCATAGCGCTGAGGTGTGCTGAGGTTATCTGGAGAGCAGTTACAGGCCGTGACGTTTCTTAGCCGTCCTTCGTGACCCCCACTGAGCAGAGGCTTAGGATGGTGATTAGCTCCGTGTGGGCGGGTGCAGAAATCAGTCTTCACACCCCTTTCTCTGGAGAGATTTGTGTGAAAGGCCCCTTCAGCAAATGAGCTCCCAGCAGTCCAGGGGCTGGGAGAGGGCAGGTTCCCTCTGTTACTGAATAAGTGAAAATAATGTTGTAGTGATTGGTTTTCTTACAGTGAAGTATGAAAACGGGGGCCAGGGAGCAGCAATGAGTAGATGCTGAGCCCTGGTGTCTGAAACTGCCCGTGTGATCCGTGATGGATGGAACCAGTGGGAGGGAGTCCTGGGTTCTGTTCTGGCTGACAGTCACCGATGTATGACTGTCGGCCAGTACTTTCTGACCTTTAATTTTCTTTATCTTAAAATCAGGTGGTCTCCAAGAACCTTCCCAGCTCCAAGGTTCTAAATTCTTCTAGTGTCTTTTATTTTCTGCTTGTAATATGGTCCCCAAACTGCTAAGCACATTTGAGTCTTCGTCTTTTTTTTTTTTTTTTTTAAACCATTCACTTCTTTCTAAAATTTTCTTTTTGAACATTCTTGGTCTTAAGAGTATTGGTCAGATAAGTAGATTGGTACTTGATACTTTGTCATATCTGGTTGAGTGTAAGCTCCATGGGAATGGGGACTTGGCGTTAGCACCTTAAACTAAAAGGTAAATAGTGTATTTCTTCTTGGTGTGGCTTAGGTTCAGAAGGGTAATCAATCCTAGGGGCTTAGTAATATTGAGGTAGGCCTTAATGTTTCAGGTTTTTACCATATAGACCAGTAAGCTATCTTTGTTTCATGGTCCTACGTTGTACCCTTGCGTAATTATGGCCGGCGATCATGAAAGTTCATTGTTGGGTGCAGAAAGGTTGGGTGAAATTGTTGCTTGATCCTTGCAGATCCATCCTAGTGCCTTGAAAAACAATGCAAAATATGGTAATGAATTTATACTGAAACCACATTCAGTATTAGTTCCCCCTGCCCCCCAGCTTATGTTCTGCTGTTTCACTTGTAAAATTTCCTTCATGTCTGAAGAACGGAGAATTTAATTATTAAAAAGAAAATCCATTCCCAGTTGGAATGACATTTATTGAGAACATTTGGCCCTATTGTTGAGCAGCTATCTTATTTCTCTTATGTGGGAAAAAAAAGCCAATTAAGTTTTCAAAGTTGTGACCCAGAGCCAGATGTTCACTTGAGGTAGCCCATGTCCCTTTTGTAATGACCAAAGGTACAAAACAATTCATGTTGCCATCTAACAGTCAGTGGTTATCATAGAGTTAGCTTAATCAGGAAGGAAATGCCAAGAGTTTTGTGTAATATAAAATTCTTTTAAGTTCCATGGATTTATAATAATTACTGTAAATGGAAGGCTTCTTTTCCAATGTGGATTATGTCTGTAAAGTCAACTTTTCTTTTTTTTTTTCCTAGTGAAAGTGAATTTTGGTGGTTGTTTTACTGTTGAAATTTTAAAAGGTAAAAATACCCATGTAGGGAGTTCCCTGGTGGCCTAGTGGTTAGGATTCCGGGCTTTCACTGCTGTGACCCGTCATTAATCCCTGTTTGGGGAACTGAGATTCCGTAAGCTGTGCGGTGTGGCTAAAAAGAAAAAAGAGAGAGAGGAAAGAAAAAAATAATAAATTATATATATAAAAAATACCCGTGTAAAATATTTTGACCCTAGGTTTTCATTCAGCTCATTTGAAAAAATGTTAAGCATCTTCTGTGTGCTAGCTGCCATACTAACTGCTATGGTGATAGGGGTGAACAGGATGAACATAGGTTTTATTAATTATGATATGTTTGGTTGCAAGCACAGAAAACCTACTCGTATTGGCTTAAGCAGTTAGGGAAAGGAATGTGCCGGCTCATGGAACTAAGAACATCCAAGAGATATCAGGTGTGAGTAGTGGCTTGAGCCGTTGGGACCTGGTGACTCTCCATCTCTCTGCTTCTGTCTATGTGGGCTTCGCAGGCAGGCTCATTTGACCTGGTTGCCCTTGGCAACCTAAGCTAATAATCTCCTAGTTCTCACTCTGATGAAAAAGAGAGAGACCGCTCTTCCCCAATAAAATGTTGGGTTTGACTCTTATTTATGTGGACTTAGTCATGTGCCCAAACCTGAACCAGTCACTGTGGCCAAAGTGAGGCAGTGCTCCGATTGGCCAGGCCTGAGCCAGATGGAGAGAGTTGTCCCTTTTCTAGCACGACGGCTGAGAGTAGGGAATAGTGGTCCCGGGGGGAAATCCAGGCTCTGCCCTAGAAGCAGGGAGTGAATGGAGTCAGCAGTAACCATTGTCTACCTTACAGCCTAGTGGAGGAAGACGGAATTTCAACAGCAATGACTGTAAAGGGCGGTGGCGCTCTGAGAGAGGAAACACAGGCTGCCGTGGGTGCACCCGGCAGGAACACGTCAGTATAAAGCTTACTTTAAAATGTAACAAATAAGAGCAATCAAAAATGCATCCTTAAAATTACATGTTTTAAGGACACATAATATGGTGAAGGAACGTGGCAGTTAACCTTATTTTGGACATTCTCGGGCAGCAAACCGGTTGAGTCAGTGCCTGTCGGCTCTTTCTCTTTGGCCAGGTCTCTGCTGGAAGAGGACTGACTCAACCGTGAACTTTTCCCAGGCCGCCGGGGCAGTGACCTCTCATCCCGTGTTCCCTGCAACGGTGAACATCCTACGTTTCCATGTAATGAGGGCTGGTTCAGTATTGTGATAGTGGGTCAGCCACCTGTGTTGCACCTTTAGTCAGAGAGAGGCAAGTGTGCTGCAACATGAGGTCTGCACAGGGACCTGAATCACTGCCCCTGTGATGGCAGAGGGGACTTTGGGGGGTGGAGGGGTGATCACAGAACATTTCATGGACAGCATGGCTTTGAGGTAGGCCTTGATTATGACCAAGGTTCCTCCTGACTGTGGGAGCCCTGCCTCACTTCATCTGCCGTCTGCCCTCTTTGGAGTCCCTGAGGATGGCTCTTCTCATGCAGGTGGAAGCATTCCTGGGTGAGTGAGCGTTCCCCATGCTCACCTGGAGGACTTCCTGAGAGGATTGCAGAGCTCAGGGAACGTCAGTCCAGTGGCCAGTTGAGTGCATTTGAGGTCCATCTGCTCTTGGGCCCTGAGTGGGGCTCACCGTGAGGACAGAAGCAGGAGTGTGGTCTGACCTGGTGCCTGGGGGCAGCTGCTTGTTCTCTGGAGGTGTCCCCCGCAAGACGCTGCTTCAGTGGCCACTAGCAGGCATGCTCAGAGATGTGTAATTTCATTTGGTGGTATGTACTTTGGTAATTCAGTGACTAGTGAAAATGTTATTTTTCTGGGAAGGGCGTTTATCAGAATTGTTTTGTATTTATTTAGCCATTATATTCAACAAACCTCAAATAGTAGTGTAGACATTCAACTATAGGGCTACTCATAACTAGTGAGTACAAATCATGTTTACTGAATTAAGGCCCCATTAATTCAGTTGTATTTTCTTAAGTTTGTCCCTGAGTTTCCGAGTGTCCTTCCCCACTCCTGTGTGTGTGCATGTGGGGCGAGTCGGGGCACGCACACAGCCTCAGGTGGGAAGGGCTTTGCTGGTACCGTCGCTTAGAGGAATGAGATAGCCTGGACTCATTCCCCAAACCATCCACCGCAACAGCACTGGGCCTGCGCTTCCTGTGGATGTGCTGTCCTGCTACCGCCTCCACCTTTCCTTGGGAGTTCCTCCTTAGGACCTGCCTTCTTTCTTTCATCACCAGGATACATGGTATCCGTTCTCAGGACTCCCGTTCATCCTGCTTTTCCCTGAAGCTCCAGACCATTTGGACCGACGGTCCCTGAGGGCCTCCCACTTTAGTGCTTGGTGACTCTATGGTCACCCATCGCTAATCGTGCCACTCGCTAGGCGTAGGACTCCTTGTCTTCTGTCGTGTCCAGGGGTGTGTGCGCGTCGGGCTCCTCTGGTTTGCACTGTCTGAGTTAGAGCCTTTGAGGGGTGGCTGAGCTGCTGGAGACGGCACACAGTCAGCTGGGAGAGTTAAGGAATTTTAAGGCTGCCTCTGTTTCTCTGTTTTTGTTTTTTTTTTTTCTTTTGCGATACGGGGGCCTCTCACTGTTGTGGCCTCTCCCGTTGCGGAGCACAGGCTCCAGACGCGCAGGCTCAGCAGCCATGGCTCACAGGCCCAGCCGCTCTGCGGCATGTGGGATCTTCCCAGACTGGGGCACGAACCCACGTCCCCTGCATTGGCAGGCGGACTCTCAACCACTGTGCCACCAGGGAGGCCCAAGGCTGCCTCTGTTTTGAAAACATGTAGAGAGACTGCTGCACTTTGAAAACATTAATTTACATAAGCCCGTACTGTTTATCACCATGAGTCACATCTTACCTTTGTGGTTCGTTTGTACACATTAGATATGAATCCTGAAAAACTAGCGTTTTGCTTATATAGCCTGGATTGTCAGTGGAGGAAAGTAGCTCTGCACGGCTGATTCATTCAGGGAAGTAACTGCATGGCCAGCTTGGTATCTTAAGCATGCAGGATTTCTAGAATAATGAAACAACTAATTATATAATACGTGTTTTAGATTTTGTATTTGGTACTCCTCAGTGAAAGTGCAAGTCCCTGTGCTCAGTTGCCTATAATGCTGACCTTTTGAAGGGTTGGATGAATGACACTGTGGTATAAAGATCTTAGGATCTGGAGTCAGATGGACCTTGCAGCAACTCTTGGTTCTGTCCTGTACTAGCTGTGTGGTCTCACCATGATTCCTTAGCTATGAAGCAGGGATTTTAAAAGCATATTGGACTGTTGTGAGGATTAAATAGGACTGTGTATATTTATCTCACATATAAAGTATCTGGTATAGTGTTTGACCCTGAGAAGATGCTCAATAAATGGTAACCGCTAGGCTTCCTGTAGTGAACAGTGGGATGAAAAATAAACAGTATGTTTTGGGACCAAAACTTAAATTTCGGGATACTTCTTCACAATTGTCATCTGATAAAACCATCAATTTAGTGCTTTGCGGTGCAAACACATAAAACCATGTGTCTGCTGCCAGGCCCGCTTCCTCTAAGAGTGCTTCCTCCAGTCCAGCCCCAGGTGATGGGGGAAGATGGACCCACTGCAGCAGGGGAAGAGGCGGGACTGGGAGTTTCTCTGTGATGGCCTGAGGCTCACACACAGCTGACCCAGGAGGAGTGCGTAGGTTGTGCTCTTATAGCTGTGCTTACCTTGGAGCTGTTTGTGAGGGAGTTTGAGCTTTATGCTTTGTCTGTGAAGGGGAGGAGCTCTGACTCCAAAGGTGAGGTTTGCTCTGGTTCCTGTCAAGGGGCTGAGCTGGAATAGAAGTCAGATTCTGATTGAAACTGGGTCCAAAATGATGTTGTGATCTAGCTTCTCCAAACTTTACCTGGTTAAATCATTGTACATATGCTTTTTCTTTTTGTTGTGTTTCTAACCAGACAAAACACAAGTCAAGTTAATGCTGGGAAGGGGAGCATGATGAAGAAGAGACTAAAGGCTCTTCACTGGCTTCCTTTTTCCTTTTCCTTTCTTTTTTTAATCTGTCAGGACAAGTAGTTTGACTTAAAATGAAAATAGTAATAAAATGAAGTACATAGAGAAAATCATAATAAAATTAAGTATGTGAATCATTCCTATCACTGTTGTTTAGCTTTCTGAATATAAAAAGAATGTGTAATATCATACCTGGGCTTCTTTTAGTACTAAAAGGTCCAGTATTTTGGGTTCTAAAGGTTCATTTAGGCAGAGTATTTTTATTTTATTTATTTATTTATTTATTTATTTGGCTGTGTTGGGTCTTCGTTGCTGTGCGTGGGCTTTCTCTAGTTGCGGCGAGTGGGGGCTACTCTTCAGTGCATGGGCTTCTCGTTGTGGTGGCTTCTCTTGTTGCGGAGCATGGGCTCTAGGCGCGCGGGCTTCAGTAGTTGTGGCTCGTGGGCTTTAGAGCTCAGGCTCAGTAGTTGTGGCGCATGGGCTTAGTTGCTCCACGGCATGTGGGATCTTCCCGGAGCAGGGCTCGAACCCGTGTCCCCTTCATTGGCAGGCGGATTCTTAACCACTGTGCTGTCAGGGAAGTCCTAGGCAGAGTATTTAATGATTTAAGATTGGTCTAGAGTTTCAGCTTTTGCTAAAGCAAACCCCCTTCAGCCACTTCTTTCCTAAAATAGAAATCGGGCTTACATTTCTGCTCTTTCCTCATGACTGGAATAATCATGATTCATAATTCTCTGATCTTTGCTATGTGCTAACTCGACATTGAACTTTAACCTTAATGTGTGCGTATCAAAATTTGGATGTAAAATATGACCATAGCTGTAGCAAACGTGCAAGATAAAGTTCATTATGAAATTCCAGAATGTAAAAATGTCAGGTAGTTTTTTTGTTTTTTTTTTCCTTCTGGCAAATAATTTTTTGTTTTCCTTTTTTTGAAATAAGCCATTACAATAAAATATAGTTTATATAGCTTTTAACGAATTGGAAATCCTATTCTCCTGCGCTGCAAGGGTAGTTGATATTGATCATATGATCCTAAGGCATTACAATATTCCAAAGTGTCTTCTGAATCATTAAAGAAATATTATCTTAAGTATAGTTTTTTAGTTCATTGCGTTTTATTGTATTATAATTGAAAAATAGAGATCTGCATATTTCATATATATGGGAACCTTCTCATTTAAAAAGTAATGCATGATCCATTAACATATACATAGCTATAAATATAGAAATATGAAATGTTGTGCATACATTCCTAATCCAGTCACTTCTTCTCATTCTGCTGCTAACCCTTCCAGAACTGTGCTGACCTAGCTGCTCACCTGCTTCTCCTCCGGACGTCCCTTTAGTCCACACGCGGCCAGAATCACATTTCTGAGCGTTAGGTGATCCCGTCACCCGTCTGCCTGTTTAGTGCCTGCTTCCTCCTGCCTTCCTGAGGTGCAGTCCTGCCGCTGACCTCCCTCTACAGCCCTGGGGCTGAGCTGAGCCACATCCGCCGCCTGCCCGCCTAGTGCTGTCTTGCACTTAGGTTCCACCTTGTTTAAGGTTGCTTCCTCAGAGAGGCCTGTCCTGACCACTGAGTCATGAGTTATCCCTTCTCTAGCTTTCTTGCCTATTTAATTAGATTTTTCTGACAGAACATTTGTATTATATTACCTCCCTGATTAAGAATCTAGAAGTGTTCTCTGAATTGTTTATCTCATCAAATGCAAACTCATACTTGGATGTTCTTCTTGATTTGCTCTCTCATTCAAACGTTTATGTTTTATACAGTAAACCTAGGGCCCCTTTCCTTGCTGAGATGCTGTTTCTAACAGTTGGTCATTTAAACAGCATAACCCTGAATATAAATGTCGCAAGTGTCATTTGGGAAGGCTGGCTATATGCATGACTTTATGTTGTGGTCTTTCACTGTGTTTGGGGGCTGTCACAGAACTCAGGGGTATGGACTCATTCTCTGGTACGGAGCCACACGTGCTTGCACTTACATAGGCTCCTGAGAGAGAGGTGAAGAACGGATGCTTGCTTAGGCCGGTTCTGTCACTGTCTTGGCCTGCTGCTCAGCCCCGTGGACCCAGATGTGCTCACGCTGGCATTTACACCTACTTCTTCAGCGCCCTGTCGGGTCTGTTCTTGAGGCCCAGGCTGAGCACAGCTTAGTGAGTTTCAGCTCCTGCGTGGAGAAGGCTCAGCGACCTGCTCGGGGGAACCAGTAGCAGTGAGAGTAAGGCTGCTGTTACAGCTGTCACAGTAAGGCTGCTGAAAACTGTGTTGTTTCATTTACAACTTATGGTCACACGTGTCGTGTTCTTAGGAGATGAGGAAGTGCTGGTGGCATTTCCTAGGAAGAACTCTTGGTAGATGTGCTCTCTTTTATAACTGTGACCTAGTGTGGTATTTATGGTCCCCCAGACTTAGCTACCCTGTGTAATTCAGGGATTGTTTGCGTTGGCCCAGCTGAATTTTGTCATTTGTGATAATTAAGTAACATCTTTTCATATGGCTGTATTGTGATTCGTTTAATCATTTCCTCATTGGGTGCATTTAAAAAATATTTTCAAGTTTTCCTTAGAGTAAATAGTGTTAACACACTCTTTGTAGAAGTTCCTTTGGGATTAGTTTCTGGAGATACAGTTTCAAAAGTGAGATTAATAAGATTAATGACTTGAGTAATTTAAAATTTTTGTTGTACATTCCAAGATGTTTTTCCAGAAGGATTGGCAAAATGATGAACACCAGATTTTTTTAAGACTTCTGGAGTCTAGAAGTTCTAGATCATATGGAGTCATAATTCTTTTTTTTTTTTGGATAACTGAGGGGTAAAGTACTATATTATGGTTTTTGGTTTTATATTTTCATTTATTAATTAGGTTGAAATTTAACAATAATATCAACTTGCCATCTATGTGGACTAATATTGATTCTTTAACTTTGCAGATATAGTGAATTTTTGTATGTTGTATTTTATTACTTTTCTCCACCCATTAAAATATTTTTATTTTAATTTAATTTAATTTTTTTTTTATTTAAAAATTTATTTATTTATTTATGGCTGCATTGCGTCTTCACTGCTGCACACGGGTTTCTCTAATTGCGTTGAGCGGGGGCTACTCTTTGTTGCAGTGTGCAGGCTTCTTACTGCGGTGGCTTCTCTTGTTGTGAAGCATGGGCTCTAGGTGCGTGGGCTTTAGTAGTTGTGGCACGTGAGCTCAGTAGTTGTGGCACACGGGCTTCAGTAGTTGTGGCTTGCAGGCTTCGGTAGTTGTGGCTTGCGGGCTCTAAAGCGCAGGCTCAGTAGTTGTGGCACATGGGCCCAGCTGCTCTGTGGCATGTGGGATCTTCCTGGACCAGGGCTCAAACCTGTGTCCCTTGCATTGGCAGGCAGATTCTTAACCACTGTGTCACCAGGGGGGTCCCTAAAATATTTTTTAAATTAAAAAAAGATTTTATCTTTAATCACACCCTTCACGTCTCTAACAATCACATTTAACTTTGTTTTAAAATAAATACGTAAATCTCTTCTAAATATTTATCATGATTTAAATAACAAAGGCAAATAAGATATGTTTCCTTTCAAAATGTTCTTTTGTATTTGTGCCAACTTAATTTTTCTGACAAATTTTACTGTCATTTTAAAAAAATTCATGATTGTCAGGGCTGCAGAGAGCAGGTTCTAGTTATGAAAAAAAATTGGTCCTCAAACCCAAGTAAGGATGAGCCAGCCAGAAATTTTTACATGGGATTGGTGTTGATCTGTGGTGTGTGGTCTGTCTGCTTCCCAGACGGCTTGGCTCCAGTAATGCATCTGCTTCTTTCATTCCCACCTCCCGTGGCTCTGCCAGTAGTTTTCATCGCGTTTGATAATGCTTTAAACCTGTGTATTAAATGGGGCCATGTCTCCATTGCTGTATTTAGAATTCCAGTTAGAATCCTCCAGTATCTCTCCATTTGTCTTTATCTCCCATTAGAGTTTTATAATTTTCTTTAAATAGATTGCTTATGTCCTACTTTAAGGTAATTCCCCCAAATTGCTCTTACTGCAAATTATAATTGCTTTACAATTTCATTTCGGTCCTATAGTCATGTATAATTTCTCAAAAATTTGGAGCCATAGAACAATAAACATATTCGGTATGTATATATATTTTAGTACATGCTCTTCATAAATTGAAAGCAGTCTGTGTAGTAAAATTCTCAATGTGTTCTTTTTTTTACTCTACCTGAAAATACCTTTCCAACTTCCAGCTATAAGTTTACATCTTCTTTAATTGGTTCAGACATATCTTTTATTGGGTGCTGTTTGTGGAGAGACAGGTAATGAGAGTGTTAAATTGCTGGATTGCTTGTTAGTTGGTATCTTCAAATACAGTACTACTTGTATCTTCTGTCTTTAAATTTTAGATCTCTGAGGATAGATCATTCTTAAAGTCCCTAACATTTCTTTTTTTTCCTGGAGGTTGAAATACTATGAATTCTCTAACAATAAAAACCTCCCAAGTAAAGCCTTTGACTTTGAGATTCTCTCAAGTGTTTTTTGTTTGTTTTTTTGTGTGTTTGTTAATGTGGACACTTGTTAAGGATGTCAGAGAACAGCATCCTCTCTGAAGTAGCTTCAGTGGTCGCTGTGGGAATAGGCTCTGGAATCTTCAGGGAGCATTTCCGTTGACCCAGAAGATGCTGCGTCCTTACCCTGAACACCCATCAGGGTTCTCCACCACCACTCTTTGCTAAGGAGCACCTTTGGAATTTGGGGGGTAATTATATACCCACTGTATATTAGGGATTTTATTAGACGATTGTTATGTCTTCATTTCCCCCAGTATTTGCACTTCTTCTCGGAAAAAGGTATTTAATAATTGTTAGTTGGCAGAAAGAACGAGTGAACTAATGAGGCTGGAAGCTAAAGTGTGAGTAACTTTTATGTGTTTTAACGTGTTTTAGTTCATCTCTAAGGCATCTGGAGAATGTCCAACTGCATGACAGCATCACTGAGCAAGTGCGACCATGGGTGCGTGCTCTGGTACCAACATTTTCTGTTACCGTGTTTGCTGACTGGTATCACCGTGAACAGGTACAAAACTCTGTCCTCTGACAGATTTGGAGTGTGTCTAATGGGCAGGCTTAGTAGAGTGTCAGTTTTTTCTTGTTTCACGGCTTATTTTTTAAAAACCCAAAATAGTTGTCGAGGCCACTTGTCGACAAGTGTGAATAAAGGATAAAATATTTGTCCTCAAGATGCTCATTGTCAAGTATAAGTAAAAATTTCCATACAGTGAAGTAGTTGGGTAGAGGTGTGTACGAGGTGTTGGAAGCTGTGAGGAGAATGTGAGGGAAGTCTTCAGGGGACGGTTCAGACCAGATGAACTATAAACAGTTTTGAAGGGTAAACAGAGGTTTGTGAGGAGACTCATTTGTCCAAGAGTCAGTGTAGCATGAGAGGAAGCGGACGAGGTGGGACCTTGTGTACCGAGTGAGGGATCATGTCGTCCCCGTTGATGGCGGGATGCAGCTGAAGGATGGAAGCATTTGCGTTTACGCAAGCTCTGTTTGTGCAGCGTAGGTTCTGAACTGCAGGAGAAGAGGCACTGGGGGCTGGGACTTCGGGCTCCTGCAGGGATCTAGGCACAAAGGGGTGCTCAGGCCATGGCAGTGGGAGTGAAGAGGGCAAATTTGAAAGAATGGAGGAGATCAAATTACGGGGTTGCTGACAGGTTTGATGTGGATGGCAAGTAGGGTGGAACCCAGGATGACTCCCAAATTTATAAATGGATGTGATTGACTGAGATAAACAATGTAGACTTCATTTTGGGCCGTGTTGCATTTGAGGATCAGGTAGGATATGTATTAAAAATTCAGGTTCAAATTTATACACACAACAACAGGGATGAATCTCAGGAACATTATACTGAGTGAAAGAAGCCAGACACAGATAACTGCATGCATAGTGCGTGATTCCATTTATGTGAAAGTGTAGCAGAGACAGGTCCAATCTGTAGTGTCAGAAAGCAGGTCAGTGGTCGTCTGGGGGCTGAGTGAATGGGTGGGGTGCATTAGGAGAGCGGAGGTTGGATGCAGATGGACCCGTTTCCTCTTGGGGAGCAGGGTGGAGAGGCCGACTGAAGGGGCGTGGAGCAGCTTTGGAATAGCTGCCTAGGAAGCGGGAGCGGGACGTGGCCCCAGAGGAGCGCAGGGCTGCTGAGAGGAGCTAAGCCTGCAGATTAGAAACTGCCGGGATTCGGGTTGGACGGGCTGTCGTTTCTCCCGCCGTGCCCAGCCCTTCAGAAACACAGGTTTCTCTCGCTAAGACACAAGGTGACTAGGTAGCCAGATTAACATTCCCTTTAATCCGGTTCCTAAGGGGCATTGCCTTACGTGCTGCAAAAGGTCATCTCCGTCTGCAGCCCCCGGCGCCGTCCAGGAGGGCATGTCCTGGGCCCTTTGCCCCCTCCCCATCTGTGACCACCGCGCACTGGACGTGAGACTGGTAGGGGTTGTGTTTGTAATTGACTTTGTGCCTCTCCGAATAAAGGTTTTGTTTGACTAGAAATGAGAGCCTTTTGCCTGAGGAGAGCATGCTCTTCCCCGACCCCCAGCTTTATTGAGATATAATTGACATGTGTATTGAGTTTAAGGTATGTAATGTACTGGTTTCATGTATATATTGTGAAATGCTTACGACGGTAAGATTAGCGAACGTGTCGTTCACCTCACGTAGTTACAGGGTTTTTTTTGGTGGTGAGAACTTTTAAGATCTACTCACTTAACAACTTTCAAATGTACAACACAGTTTTTGTTTTTTAATACATCTTTATTGGAGTATAATTGCTTCACAATGGTGTGTTAGTTTCTGTAGTACAACAGAGTGAATCAGCCATATGCATACGTATATCCCCATATCCCCTCCCTCTTGCGTCTCCCTCCCATCCTCCCTATCCCACCCCTCTAGGTGGTCACAAAGCATGGAGCTGATCTCCCTGTGCTGTGCTGCTTTTAACTATAGTTACCATGCTGTGCATCAGATCTCCCAAAGTGAAGGTTCACTTTGACCACCTTCAACACTGCCCCTCATGCCCCAAGAATATGCTTTCTTTAATGAAAATAGGCTGAAGGAGTAGCAGTTGGTGTTCCCTGGTAGAGTTGGCAGAGCGCTTATGTCAGGCTTAAAGCTGAGCCATCAGGTGAGAGTCACTTGTGCTGTCTTCTAACAGGCGTTTGAAATGCAAACCTTAGCTTCCGGTTGGAGGACCACCCTGAGAACATTCTCTTTCCCAGGACCCATGTTGGTGTATAAAGCACCTCTGAGATCCTATGTAGCAATGACCACAACAAGCTCACAGGACCCCAGATGCCAGCAATTCCATCAGCTTAGTGGAGAAAGTGCTGTGGTTTCTGCTGCTGTTGTTACTGGCAGGAGAGCTCCACCTTTCTCTGTGATCCTGTGCCCAGAAAAGGAAATGTTTTCTGGAACCAAAAATGTTTCTCTGGTTCGAGGCCTGGCCCTGCCCTGCTGTGAGCGCTGCATGGCCCAGTTTTACCAGGGACTCCCACGTGCCTGGCCTTTTCCAGTTGCTGAGTTCGTTGGGTGAAGCAAGGAGGAGAGCTTTCACGTCCACCTTTGCTTCTTACTGGACTGTAACCTCTTGATTCCTTTGTAAAACTTAGGACCTCAGTTATGTGCTAAATTCAGAAAGCATGGGTTTCTAAAGATCCAGTGTAAGCGAGGAGGTGAGGTTGGGCATATCACTTCACCTTCTGCACCTAGTGTTCACCTCTGGGAGCTGGGTCGTGATTATGTCTGTCCCGCCCACCACATTGGAATGCCCTGGGCATTAATTAAGAGGGTTTAAGCAAAATGCTTTGAAAAATGTAAAGCACCACGCAAATGTTAGTTTTTAATGTTGTTGTAAGTCCAGAGAAGACCTTGACTTTCAGCCTTTCCGCCTTTCCTATGCCACCCAAAGACCTGTTTCTCAGAGTCTCCTCCTCAGAACAGCATGGGGGGCACAGGCGGGGGAGCGGAGAGCGATTGTGTCTGAGAAACTCTGACAATTTTTTAAACTAAAGACTCTGTTTAAATAAGATAATGATAGAGCTGTATGAACTCTTCTTTGAGGCAAAAGTGATTCTTCGTGTAAATTTTAAGTGTGCTTTGTCATCATTGTGTCAGAATTGTGCTCAGAATGCTCTACCCTTGCCCTACGAAGGTATTTTATTAATTTAAAAAATCTGAATCCATCAATCCTCGTGATGATGTCACTTTATTTAATTGAGTTGGTCCATTTGGGAAAAACTTGCTGACTCACATGGACTTATGCCTTACTTATTAGGCAGTTAGCACCTGTTTTACAAAGAGAACTTGAGGGTGAAGACTTTCTCAGCGTCATTCTAACAAGGAATAACAAATGAACTTACTGGTTCTTGCAGTAAAACCAGTGTCCTCTGTAAGGCTAGTCAACACGTCCTTAGCAAAGGGTATAAAAAGGCCTGTGTTTCTCTAATGATTAATGATGTTGAGCATTCTTTCATGTGTTTGTTGGCACTCTGTATATCTTCTTTGGAGAAATGTCTATTTAGGTCTTCTGCCCATTTTTGGATTGGGTTGTTTGTTTTTTTGTTACTGAGCTGCATGAGCTGCTTGTAAATTTTGGAGATTAATCCTTTGTCCGTTGCTTCATTTGCAAATATTTTCTCCCATTCTGAGGGTTGTCTTTTGGTCTTGTTTATGGTTTCCTTTGCTGTGCAAAAGCTTTTGAGTTTCATTAGGTCCCATTTGTTTATTTTTGTTTTTATTTCCATTTCTCTAGGAAGTGGGTCAAAAAGGATCTTGCTGTGATTTATGTCACAGACCTACTAGAGAATGCACTTGAGGATATGGGGAGGGGGAAGGGTGAGCTGTGACAGGGTGAGAGAGTGGCATGGACATATATACACTACCAAACGTAAGGTAGATAGCTAGTGGGAAGCAGCCACATGGCACAGGGATATCCGCTTGGTGCTTTGTGAGCGCCTGGAGGGGTGGAATAGGGAGGGTGGGAGGGAGGGAGACACAAGAGGGAAGAGATATGGGAACATATGTATATGTATAACTGATTCACTTTGTTATAAAGCAGAAACTAACACACCATTGTAAAGCAATTATACTCCAATAAAGATGTTAAAAAAAAAAAAGGCCTGTATGAGAAATGGTTCTGTACTCACAGGGCTCTTACTTGACAGCAGAAGACATGCTTGTAGGCTAGTAATATACAAACCGTGAAAAATTCTAAGTAAGTGAAGGACTAAAGCACTGTGATAACTGAGGCATCATCTCTGATGATGTCAGAGAACACTTTCAAAAGCAGGACATTTGAGCTGGGTCTTGATAGGCAATGAGGGGGTTCCCTAATTGAAGAATGGAGAACAAGTGATGCCAGCCCACGGCCCTTGCAAGGGATGTGAGGAGACAGGCAACTGGTGTTGGCTGGGGCCTGGGAGGGCCTGGCCAGGCTGGAAGCGGGTGCTGGTCTGAGCTGTCGGAGCTGGGTTCATACGTGCACGTTCCTCTTCAGTTCAGCTGCTCTGATGTTAAATTAGGAGTAAGATGTGGTGTGCTTGTGTTATAACATAGCTTTTCATAGGAAGATTCTGCCCCAGTTTATTGTTTTTATTTGTGTAGGTTTGTGCCATCCGCCCTCCCCTCCCTCATTTACCTAGAACTAAACTGAGAGAAAATGGGTGTCTCACGGTTTACAGAGGAGGTGCATGCCCATGGAACTGGGGGAGATACTCCCTCTTCTTTTAAAAGAAAAAACATCTTTCTTTGGTAATTATTGCTCTGTTCCTTCATAGGTATATCAAAGGCAGATAATACGATCTTTAACTGGTAAGTTAAAAAGTTTTAAATGCCCAGAATTTGTCCTCTCTTCTCAGTTAAATAGACCTTGACACAGAAGGTTTATACTTTTGCTTATTATGTGATGAGCTTCTCTGTGGGCCTGGCCCCCACAGATTACCTTTTGGTTTCTATCCAGTTCTTGTCCTTTGCTTCATTTCATCTGGCCCTGGGGACTCGCTGATTATTTGGCTCCACTGGACTAAGGGTTAAAGTTACCGTTGTGATTTTGGTAAACTAAAGCAATTGAAGCTTTTTTGTGCCCTGCCCCCTTTTCCTCAAAAAGTGTGAGGTTAGGGTAATCATACATAACAGGAATTACAGTCTTCATGCTGGTTGGGGAGCAGCTCTGTGTTTTGTTCCTGTGCACCCTTGTCATTCTTGGTGTCCATTTGTCCATCTTGGAGTGCTTGACAGGGTCCAAGGGAAACAGAAACCTGCAAGAACTGACAGACCCTTAATTCACCTTCTTCGGGGTTTGCAGCCTCTAATGAGATTATTAGTGTCTGCCCAAGAGGATTCTTATTATATAGCATATGCCTTAAGAATCATTCTTCCAAGTTGATGCTATTTTTCTGAGTGATGTAGAAGATTGATTTAAAAATATGGTTGGCCTGCAGTGGCAGCAACAAAGATGTGACATTTATAAAGAATTGGGTCCTATTACAAAATGAGTGAGTAGCAATAACCAGAACATTAGGTGGAAGGGGAAGAAAGACATCCAGTAATATTTATTTTACAGATGTTTGCTGCTCATACATTTACTGAATGCTGGAAGATGGAAGATTAGAAGAATACCGTCTCACAGGCTCTTAGCAGGTCAAATAGGCTCTGAGCAAGTGACTCCCTCCCCGATAAAGAAGTCTAGCAAAAGACGCAGCCCATGTTGTCATTTTCCCATCAGAAATTAGCCTGTGACTGCATTTATGTTGCAGAATTACATTTAATGGAATTATCGGTACAGTCGGACTTAGGGCTGCTATTTTTCTATTTGTCTTACCTCCTTTTTCGATTCTTCTGATCCTCCTTTCCTGTCGCCTTTTGTGTTAACCAGAATGTTTTCCTATGTTCTTTTAACTTGTGGTTTTCAGTTGTTTCTTTGCTGTATATTTGGGTTTTTTTTTTTAAGTGGTTGCTCTAAGGATTATAACGTTCATTTTTGGATTTGTCACAGTATACTTAAAGTTAATATGCAGTCACTTCTGGCAGATCCAGGCGCCCTGCAGCAGCGCCGTTCCATTTTCCCTCTCCTCATCCTTGGTGCTGTCGCCGTGGGGTCTTTCCTTTCCCTCTCAGTGGGTTGGGGCTGTTGGAGTTGGGAGCAGAGAAGTGTCAGGAGGGGCTGTTGCTGCCAGGGGTGTGTCCACACCCGCTGATGACTTGAACAGAGCGGTGTTTAATTGTAGTTTGTTTCATGACGTTTTTTTCTTTTAAAAACCTATGAGTAGAGTGTTTTTCACTGTTTAGAAATAGCATGTGTTGCTCCTTAGCATTGAGAGAGATGCATCCCTGAAAGAGAACCTTAAAAGCCTATTTGATCAATGTGCCAGACTGTTTGGCTTTTCCTTAGTTTTTTCTGAAGTGGTGGATTAGTGTTATATTTCATTTAATTAGAAGTAAATCCCTATCTTATAGCTTGTTCCTCAAATCTGTTAGCTTTTTAAGTGTTTCTGACTTTTAGAGGTGCAAGTGGCTTATTTTCTTTTTGAAATTAATACGTGTACATTCTCACTGTAAAAACCTGGGTGCTGCATAAACGTATGGAGTAAAATGTGAGTTTTTCTCCATGAGGGGAGTCTCGTGGCACATGGAGAGCTGCTGTCTCTCACCACTTCCATGTTCATTGCACCTTTTCTTTCTAACAAAGAGTGTGTACTCCTCCAAATAATACCAACTTCCTCCTGATTTTAGAGGTTAACTTATAGATGAGTCTGTCTGTTCCATCTACCTCCCCTTATAGCTTAGAACATTTCTCAGTCATCAACATAAAAGTTTTAGGTGGCTTATTGGTTTTGCCTCAAGAATATTCAAGCTCTGCAGCTTTGAAAACTTCTCTGGTAGTTGAAAGATTGGTTTGAGATTAGTTTTATTGGTTTCCACAGAGAAGGTCCCATAGCATCATTGAAATAGTGCTGTTGCATAACTGTCCTGTGTCTAAAAATAACGGTTGAGTAGCATCAGCTCTTGCCCAGGGATATGAACACACACTCTTTTGGTTATTTGTACTGACTCTGACCACAGACTGGCTTCCAGTGTGTCCTGCCAAGTGATCCTTTATAGGAAACACCAAGCTTGTTCCCATGCGGTCTGATGCTGTTGTAGTCACTAACGGCACGGCAGACGGACAGCACTTGGTGTCTGCCCAGGCCTGACTTGCCAACATTGAGGGATTTTCATAATTGTTTTTATACTTCTCTGAGGTCTCGTTGCCTGGGGTTGAAGATTGTCTATATCTGCACTGAGCCGGTACACAGAAAGTGTCTTGAAGTGAACCTTCAAGTCAGATTCAGTGTCACAGTCTCTGTATTAGGTTCAGGGTGTGTTTTCCAGCTATACACTTTTGAAATTAATACTCCCTTTATTGCCTGTTTTATCACATGAAAAACTATTGACCCTCCTCTTAATGGCTGTCTGTACAAGGTTGTGAGTGATTTACAGAGCCTAAAATAGGCAGACAATTGCTCTGGGGTCCAGATGTGGAGATTGTGGGATGACTTTATTAGGGAGTGTGTGAATGTACCAAGGATTGCGCACAGGAACCGATGTTTATATGTGAAGTGCTGTTACGTCTTTGAGGGCATCTATTTTTTTATTCACCTAGAGTGCCAGCTAGATTTTTAACTATTGTTATTTCAACTCCTATTTCCCTTTGAATTAAGGATATGATAGTCACGTGTGTTTTGTTTTCATTAAGTCAGTACACAGTTGGTATTTGCAAAACCCACTTTAATAAATGCATATTAAAATAGCAAAATAATTAGGGTCATATTAAAAGGAACATGCAACATAGACAGAATTTCTCTTCATTTGCATACAAATCAAAGACAATTATGAACTATTTATCAAAACTTCACATTTTAGAATTAGGTGAAAAAAATCATGATTTTGTGTTAAATATAGAGGAAATGGAATGAATTGTTAAGGGCCACGGAATTTGACCAAGGAAATGCAGAGAAAGTTAAATGACTAGTAAATAACTTCTTTTGGAATTCCTCCTCCTTATAATTATGCTCCAGGGAAGTTTTTAAATTTAGAAAAGGAGAAATAAGAATCTGAACGTTGTGAAAAGTATTTTGCTCGTATTTAGGAGCTGTCAACTTGGGGTTTTTAGAACTGAAAAATTAAGAGGCAGAGAGTTAGTTGAGAGGAAAGAATACTAAACTGGCAGTCAACATTCCAGGGTTCTTATTTGTCTCAGCCATTAATTAGTTATGAAACCTAAAATAAATCTTTTATTTTCTCTCTCAGCTTCTTGTATTACCTTTCAGTTTTTAAAATTATTTTTGTTGAATGTATATTCTTTATTAGTTTTTGTAGAAACTGTCTGTAGAAGGTAAACTGAGTCTTCATGTTTCATTAAAAAAAAATCTTTATTTCATTCTCACTCTTCCTCCTTATAGATTCTAGGTTAACAATGGTTTTCCCTCAAAACCGAAAATATGAATTTGTTGCTTTCTACATAAAATTTATTGTTGTTATTGAGAAGTCTGCTGCCAGTCTAATTATCACTCTTGTAACTCTTTGTTTTTTTCCCCATGGTTTTTCAATCTGTTTTTCAAGATTCCTTTTTTTCTTTGAGTTTTTCAGCCTCACTACAATTCATCTAGGAGATTTATTTTTATCCAGTCTGCTTGGCACTCACTGTGGGCTTTCAGTATCAAGATTCATGTCTTCAATTCTGGAAAATTTTTGGCATTATTTCTAACACTGCTTCCCACCATTCCTTCCAGCTTCATTTCTGGAAATACTGTTAGCTGTGTTTCTCTGTCTCCCTGTTGTGTTACTTAACTTCTCTGTATGTACCTTATCTCTTTCTCTCCACTCTGAGCAAACTTCAGTTTACTAGTTTTCTCTTTGTGCCTGGTGTTGAGTTTCACTCATCTACTGAGTTTTTAATCAAGACCTTTTTTTTTTTTTTCATTTCCAGGATTTCCAATAGACCTTTGTTTTCAGGTCTACCTCTTGATCCATTATCTGACTGATTTTGGTTCCAAAAATTTGGGGGTGGTTATTTTTCTTTTGTATCTCTTTGAAGGTTTTAATACATTTATATAACAGTCCTTTTCCGTTTGCCATGTTTTCATTTTGTCAGGAGTATCTTTTTCTGATGGTTGAGTATTTGTCAGTCTTTTTTCTTTTTTAACTAGATCTCTATCAGAGTATAATTGCTTCACAATACTGTGTTAGTTTCTGTTGTACAACAAAGTGAATCAGGCATATGCATACACATGTCCCCTTATCCCCTCCCTCTTGAGCCTCCCTCCCACCCTCCCAGGTCATGGCAAAGCACCAAGCCGATCCCCCTGTGCTATGCTGCTGCTTCCCACTAGCTAACTATTTTACATTCGGTAGTGTGTATATGTCCATGCCACTCTCGTTTTGCCCCAGGTTCCCCCTCCCACCCCACGTCCTCAGGTCCATTCTCTATGTCTCCCTCTTTATTTCTGCCCTGCAACTAGGTTCATCAGTACCATTTTTTTTTGTTTTTTTTTAAGATTCCATATATCTGTGTTAGCATATGGTATTTGTTTATCTCTTTCTGACTGAATTCACTCTGTATGACAGACTCTAGGTCCATCTACCTCACTACAAATAACTCAGCTTCATTCCTTTTTATGGCTGAGTCATATTCCATTGTATATATGTGCCACATCTTCTTTATCCATTCATCTGTCTATGGGCATTTAGGTTGCTTCTGTGTCCTGGCTATTGGAAATAGTGCCGCAGTGAACATTGTGGTGCATGTCTCTTTTTGAATTATGGTTTTCTCAGGGTATATGCCCAGTAGTGGGATTGCTGGGTCATCTGCTAGTTCTGTTTTTAGTTTTTTAAGGAACCTCCATACTGTTTAACATAGCGGCTGTATCAGTTTACATTCCCACCAACAGTGCAGGAGAGTTCCCTTTTCACCACACCCTCTCCAGCATTTATTGTTTCTAGCTTTTTTGATAATGGCCATTCTGACTGGCGTGAGGTGATACCTCATTGTAGTTTTGATTTGCATTTCTCTAATAATTAGTGATGTTGAGCATCTTTTCATGTGCCTCTTGGCCATCGGTATGTCTTCTTTGGTGAAATGCCTGTTTAGGTCTTCTGCCCATTTTTTAACTGGATTGTTTGGTTTTTCATATTGAGCTGCATGTGCCGTTTGTATATTTTGGAGATTAATCATTTGTTTGTTGCATTTGCAAATTTCTTCTCCCATTCTGAGGGTTGTCTTTCTTTTTGTCTTGTTTATGGTTTCCTTTGCTTTGCAAAAGCTTTTAAGTTTAATTAAGCCCCATTTGTTTATTTTTGTTTTTATTTCCATTACTGTAGGAGATGGGTCAAAAAAGATCTTGCTGTGGTTTATGTCAAAGAGTGTTTTTCCTGTGTTTTCCTCTCAGAGTTTTATAGTGTCCGTTTAGGTCTTTAATCCATTTGGAGTTTATTTTTGTGTATGGTGTTAGGGAGTGTTCTAATTTCATTCTTTTACATGTAGCTGTCCAGTTTTTTCCCACACCACTTATTGTAGAGGCTGTCCTTTCTGTATTGTATGTTCTTGCCTCCCTTGTTGTAAATTAGGTGCCCATATGTGTGTGGGTTTATCTCTGGGCATTCTATCTTGTACCATTGATCTATATTTGTTTTTGTGCCAGTACCACACTGTCTTGATTACTGTAGCTTTGTGGTATAGTTTGAAGTCGGGGAGGCTGATTCCTCCAACTCCGTTTTTCTTTCTCGGGAGTGCTTTGGCTATTTGGGGTCTTTTGTGTTTCCATGCGAATGGTAAGATTTTTTGTTCTAATTCTGTGAAGAATGCCATTGGTAGTTTGATAGGGGTTGCATTGAATCTGAAGGTTGCTTTGGGTAGTATAGTCATTTTCACAATATTGATTCTTGTGAATATTGTGAATATTGATTCACAATATATTCTTGTGAATATTGATTC
This sequence comes from Grampus griseus, assembly GCF_964374135.1. NCBI lineage: Eukaryota > Metazoa > Chordata > Mammalia > Artiodactyla > Delphinidae > Grampus > Grampus griseus. The sequence continues at coordinate 79,747,439 of NC_139007.1, forward strand.
ACAATATTGATTCCAATCCAAGAACATGATATATTTCTCCATCTGTTTATGTCACCTTTGATTTCTTTCATCAGTGTTTTATAGTTTTCTGAGTACAAGTCTTTGCCTCCTTAGGCAGGTTTGTTCCTAGGTATTTTATTCTTTTTGTTGCAGTGGTAAATGGGAGTGTTTCCTTAATTTCTCTTTCAGATTTTTCATCACTAGTGTATAGGAATGCAAGAGATTTCTGTGCATTAATTTTGTATCCTGCTACTTTACCACATTCATTGATTAGCTCTAGTAGTTTTCTGGTAGCATCTTTAGGATTCTCTATGTATAGTATCATGTCATCTGCAAACAGTGACAGTTTTGCTTCTTCTTTTCTGATTTGGATTCCTTTTATTTCTTTTTCTTCTCTGATTGCTGTGGCTAAAACTTCCAAAACTATGTTGAATAATAGCAGTGAGGGTGGGCAGCCTTGTCTTGTTCCTGATCTTAGAGGAAATGGTTTCAGTTTTTCACCATTGAGAATGATGTTGGCTGTGGGTTTGTCATATATGGCCTTTATTATGTTGAGGTAGGTTCCCTCTATGCCCATTTTCTGGAGGGTTTTTATCATAAATGGGTGCTGGATTTTGTCAAAAGTTTTTTCTGCATCTGTCGAGGTGATCATATGGGGGTTTTTTGGTGAATTTTTGAATTTTATCTTTATTTATTTATTTATACTGCAGGTTCTTATTAGTTATCTATTTTATACATATTGGTGTATATATATGTCAATCCCAGTCTCCCAATTCATCCCAACACCAACACCACCACCCCACTCCACCACTTTCCGCCCTTGGTGTTTATGCATTTGTCCTCTACATCTGTGTCTCTGTTTCTGCCCTGCAAACCGGTTCATCTGTACCATTTTTCTAAGTCCCACATATATGCGTTAATATACGATATTTGTTTTTCTCTTTCTGACTTACCTCACTCTGTATGACAGTCTCTGGATCCATCCACGTCTCTACAAATGACCCAATTTCGTTCCTTTTTATGGCTGGGTACTATTCCGTTGTATATATGTACCACATCTTCTTTATCCATTTGTCTGTGGATGGGATTTTGGTTGCTTCTGTGAGCTGGCTGTTGTAAATAGTGCTGCAGTGAACATTGGGGTGCATGTGTCTTTTTGAATTATGGTTTTCTCAGGGTATATGCCCAGTAGTGGGATTGCTGGGTCATATGGTAATTCTATGATCATGTGGTTTTTATTCCTTAATTTGTTAATGTGGTGTATCACATTGATTGATTTGCATATATTGAAGAATCCTTGCATCTATGGGATAAATCCCACTTGATTATGGTGTATGATCCTTTTAATGTGTTGTTGGATTCTGTTTGTTAGGTTTTTTTTTTTAAATTTTTATTTATTTTTTTATTTTTGGCTGTGTTGGGTCTTCATTTCTGTTCGAGGGCTTTCCCTAGTTGCGGCGAGCAGGAACCACTCTTCATCGCGGTGCGCGGGCCTCTCATTGTCGCGGCCTCTCTTGTTGCGGAGCACAAGCTCCAGACGTGCAGGCTCAGTAGTCGTGGCTCACAGGCTTAGTTGCTCCGCGGCATGTGGGATCTTTCCAGGCCAGGGCCCGAACCCATGTCCGTGCATTGGCAGGCAGATTCTCAACCACTGTGCCACCAGGGAAGCCCTGTTTGCTAGTATTTTGTTCAGGATTTTGGCATCTATGTTCATCAGTGATATTGTTATCTGATTTTCTTTTTTTTGTGATATCTTGTTCTGGTTTTGGTATCAAGATGATGGTGGCTTCATAGAACGAATTTGGGAGTGTTTCTCCCTCTGCAATTTTTTGGAAGAATTTGGGAAGGTTTGGTGTTAGCTCTTCTCTAAATGTTTGATAGAATTCGGCTGTGAAGCCATCTTGGTCCTGGACTTTTGTTTGTTGGAAGATTTTTAATTACGGTTTCAATTTCATTACTTGTGATAGGTCTGTTTATAGTTTCTAATTCTTCCTGGTTCAGTGTTGGAAAATTGTACCTTTCCAAGAATTTATCCATTTCTTCATGCGTGTCCAGTTTATTGACATATAGTTGTTTGTAGTAGTCTCTTATAATCCTTTGTATTTCTGCGGTGTCAGTTGTGATTTCTCCGTTTTCATTTCTAATTTTATTGATTTGCGTCCTCTCCCTTTTTTTCTTGATGAGTCTGGCTAAGGGTTTATCAATTTTGTTTATCTTCTCAAGGAACCAGCTTTTAGTTTTATTGATCTTTGCTATTGTTTTCTTTGTTTCTATTTCATTTATTTCTGCTCTGATCTTTATGATTTCTTTCTTTCTACTGACTTTGGGTTTTCTTTGTTCTTCTTTCTCTAGTTGTTTTAAGTGTAGAGTTAGATTTTTTTTTTTTCTGGTTAGATTGTTTATTTGAGATTTTTTCTTGTTTCTTAAGGTGAGATTGAATTGCTGTAAACTTCCCTCTTAGAACTGCTTTTGCTGCGTTCCATAGGTTTTGGGTCATCGTGTTTTCATTGTCATTGGTTTCTATGTATTTTTTAATTTCTTCTTTGATTTCTTCAATGATCTCTTGGTTATTTAGTAGTGCACTGTTTAGCCTCTGTGTATTTGTGTTTTTTACAGGTTTTTTTCCCCTGTAACTGATTTCCAGTCTCATAGCGTTGTAGTCAGAAAAGATGCTTGATACGGTTTCCATTTTCTTAAATTTTCCAAGGCTTGATTTGTGACCCAAGATGTGATCTGTCCTGGAGAATGTTCCGTGTGCGCTTGAGAAGAAAGTGTATTCTGGCGGTTTTGGGTGGAATGTTCTATAAATATCAATTAGACCTATCTGATCTATTGTGTCATTTAAAGCTTGTGTTTCCTTATTTATTTTCTGTTTGGATAATCTATTCATTGGTGTAAGTGGGGTGTTAAAGTCCCCTACTATTATTGTGTTACTGTCGATTTCTCCTTTCATGGTTGTTAGCATTTGCCTTGTGTATTGAGGTGCTCCTCTGCTGGGTGCATAAACATTTATAATTGTTTTACCTTCTTCTTGGATTGGTCCTTTGATCATTATGTAGTGTCCTTCTTTGTCTCTTGTAATAGTCTTTATTTTAAAGTCTATTTTATCTGATACGAGTATTGCTACTCCAGCTTTCTTTTGATTTCCATTTGCATGGAATATCTTTTTCCATCCCTTCACTTTCAGTCTGTATGTGTCCCTAGGTCTGAAGTGGGTCTCTTGTAGACAGCATATATATGGGTCTTGTTTTTGTATCCAGCCAGCCAGTCTGTGTCTTTCGGTTGGGGCATTTAATCCATTTACATTTAAGGTAATTAAATGTAATTAATTACCTTTAATTAATTGGGGGTCATTGTCAGTCAGAAGGAGGCGGAATTTACTTTTGTACAAGCTTCTGAAGTCTGTCTCTTGATGGAGGATTGGTAGAGCTGTTTGTTTATGTTTTAAGAATAATGTTTAATGAAGAACTGCCAACATTGCAGTTAACATTTTTCGAAAAATAACTTAGCAAGGAAGCAACCATATGGTATTTGTTTAAACCTGGAGGTGTAGAATCTATTTTAAAAGATAGACCTACAAAAAGGCCAAACACAAACCAAACCCTCCCCCACTTTAATAAAAATAGTCTTTAACCATTTATGGTTAAATTTAAAAATTAGACCTAATAGTTTTAAACTTTTACAAATAGCATGTTAAATTTGGCAAGCAGAAGTTCTGAGGAAATGTAAATTTGATCCCAGTCCAGTGGTTCTCAGTGATTCTTCTGTTGCTAACCTTCTAAGCAGAAGAAAGAATTGCAGATGACTGCAGTTTTTAGGGAACCAGGTGCTAGGAGAAGAATGGGGTGAGGGCCTGCCATTAATTAGGAAGAAAGGCAAGGAAGTAGTTAGAACAGAGGGGGGAAATGGGCTCCTGAGTGGAGCCCAGGAGGAGAGGGTGGTGCTGCTGTGACCTGATGCCCAGGCCGACTTCTCACGTGGCCCCCACCTCTTTGACACACACAGGCGCTACCTGAACATCAGGACCTCAAAACTGGCGTCAGAAGTGACCTATCAGATCTCAAGTAGAACTTTGAGCTATCCATGAATTTCCTTTGTTGGAAATTCTATTGCCTCTTGGTTAGTTTGTCTGTATAGTAAAAACCTATCTATATAAAATGATTAGAATTTTTTGCATGAGAAGTTATGATCATTAATGCTAAAATGATTTATAACAGAATTGAGTTATACTCTTTAGTTTAACTGCTGGATTCAGTGTAATGTTCTTAGCCCTTTTGAACAGTATCCTATATGCCTTTTGTCTTATGTTGAAAGCATATCAGAAACCCATCCCTAATAGTCTTTAATGGCATTTGTGAATTGGGCTAATAATTAGCCCATTTGGTTAAAACACTCTGTTGGACAGAGTATTGCTTCAGCCCCTGGGTTGGCCAGTTAATTTCTTTCAGTTTTCTGAGTACAGAGCCTTGGTCCCCAAAGAGGAATAGATCCTCACATCACAATTATAAAAACAACTTCAGGGTGCACGACTAGGGCATAGTGTGTATGTCAGTACCATTTTCATTAAAATGTATATACACACAATCTCTTTTTTTAAGTATATAAAAATTATATAGTTGCCTCTTGTGGGACAAGGAAACAGTTAAATTTTTTTTTTTTTGCGGTACACGGGCCTCTCACTGTTGTGGCCTCTCCCGTTGCGGAGCACAGGCTCCAGACACGCAGGCTCAGCGGCCATGACTCACAGGCCCAGCCGCTCCGCGGCATGTGGGATCCTCCCGGACCAGGGCACGAAGCCGTGTCCCTTGCATCGGCAGGCGGACTCTCAACCACTGCGCCACCAGGGAAGCCCTCAAATAGTTAAATTTTAAATACGTTTTTATCTTTGCAGTATTTGTACGGTATTTAGCAGATTATTTTTTCACTCAGTATGGTATAAAGAATCCTTATCATATGCTTCTTGGCCTCTGTGTAACCATAATCTTGAAGAAAACTGTGCTATGATGTAGTTTTATCTGTTTTGAAGGGACTTTTTAGAATTTTATAGTGCCGAAGAGCCACTGTAGGAGATATGGTGCCAGATTGCAAGGAATGTCTCCCTTTATATCTTATTAGAATCAATTTTAAGAATACAAATAGAGTTTCATTGAAAGGCCATGATTTTATCCTCAAGGTAACTCTTACTTCGTGCAGCTTTTATTTTGTTATAATGGCTTGTGATGAAACGTCATTTTACAAGGGAGGAGACAATATTAAGAGGCTCCGAGTTAGCCTCTGCCATAGGAGGCCAGGGCAGGAGTGGAGAGAGACCACCTGGGTGGGTAACTCTGTTGCATCTGGCGTTGGGACAGCTTCACTTGAGACTTTCAAAGGTGGGAGCTGAGTATGTTTTTTAAAGCAAAGTACAGAGCAGATGTTGCTATAATTTGGTTTTGCAAAGTCATACATGTATACTTCTATACGCGTAAACTATCTTCAGAAGATATTACGCAAGAAAATGGTAACCGTGGTTGCCTCTGGTTGTGGTAATTTGTGCTTGGTGACAAGACTTGGTGGAGTCAGATAATAGCTCTTATCTTAGGGAATTAATTTATCTTCAAGGCTCAGTTTTCTCAGAAGAGGGGAAAGGAGAATATAGTAGACATCTGTTGTTTTTGACATCTAGTATCCATGCACCCTTTATGGCAGCCCTACTGGGGTTCTTGCTGGGGTTCCAGTGCAGCTGCGGGTGGTCCCATGACCTGGAGCTAGGCTTTATGGTTCCCCGATCTACAGCGATTGGCTCAGGAATAGGGTCATGACCTTGACATAGTCAGTGAGAGGTAGAGAGACTTTTGTTAGCACATCCAAGGATGAAATTCTTGTTCTTTCCCACTGGACTTGACTGAAAAAAAGGTGTGAGGTTTGGAATAGCAGTCATCTACATTCTAACCCTAAGAACCAGAGAAAATGCCAACAAGGAGGAAAGCATGGAGCCTGGAGCCACAGGTGGGATCAGGCGACCCTGGCAGCTCATTGTGTCCCAGCTGATGACTAGGCTCTTCACGTACTCAGGCCAATAAATTCACTTTCTGGCTTTAGTTAGTTTCTTGTCACGTATGTGAGAAAACAAAATCCCAGCTGGTACAGGGGAATAGCATTTGAATTTTAGGATCACTCGTTGATTAAATGACACGTATCTATTAATACAAAGTGTGGTGCCTGGCACGTTGGTCGTTCTGGAATATTTAGTCACATTTTACTACTAACTTGCTCTGAGGTGGAGTAGAGGCTGCAAGAGAGACTCTAACAGGTATTTAGCTCCCAGGCCTGGCACAGGTACACTCTACTTCTGCTCAAGGCCAAATACTGTGTTAAGATAAAACACAAGTCTCTTTGGTGTATCGCAGCCGGGAAACACTAGCTCTGCTCAGGTTTCAGAGTTGATTTGAATTCCCTGTTTTTTTCGGATTTAAAAAAATACGATTCTATTCTACCTGCTACTCTTTTAAAAAAAAAAAAAAGAAGGCTATGTTGGGTGACTTAAAAAAAAATAAAAAAACAGGAACTCAACAATAATGAATGTCAAAGACTGATCAGGTCTCCGGAAGACAACACCTCATGACGGCATGATGATTTTGACTACCAGGTCCTCCAAGGCAGAAAAATCAGAACAAGCAACTATAGGGATGGAAATGTGTTGTTTTAGGTTGTTAGCATTGAACCACAGAACCCATTGGATTACATAATAGCAGAAATATCATTGTTGGTTTTCTGACATCTCAGTACTCTCCTAAAAGTGCAGTGTGGCATATTTTTAAAAGATTAAATTGAATTAAAATCAGTTTCTATTTTGAGAATTTGAGTAGAGTGAGAGATAATTGCAAAGGCCCTGGAGTGCTTCAGTAATGATTGATCGTTGTTCTTAATGATAGAAATGAACCCTGAAATGACAAGCATTTTATACCCTCCAGCTAACCTGATTTTTAAAATAAAAATATTTCTAATGCATAGGGAGCTCATGTCCCCTATCTGCAATAATCTTGAACTTTTTCCCGCTTAGGGCTTTTATGTGATTATCTCATCCCCGGCACCATGTTTCTGAAGTGTCATCTTTTTTGTTACCAGCAAATATAACATGCACAGTATATGGTTTTGTTTTTGCTGCTTCATTGCTTTCACATTCTGAAAAAGTAGCACATAGCATATAGCAGATCAGTCAGAAAACATTAGGCATAAATATAAGGAACTAGGAAATTAAGCTGATATTTAGATTATTTTCACGCAGTAATAATGGAAACTGTTGCTAGCACTCCGTCAGCAGGCACCACTACTGGTGAGCAAGGTCTGGTCAGCTTGCCACTGCTCAGAGAGGAAGAACCTGAAGATTAAAATAGGTAGTGAGTAGAGTAGGGTGGGAGCTTGACCATAACTAAATGGGAAGTCAGGTTCTTAAAGACGGAGTTCTTTGAAGCAAGTGTAGAGTCTGTCCACAGTGGTAAGAGGAATTACAACAGCAGTAATGGTTTATATGTACACAGCTCTCTCTGTGTCCCAGGCACTGTGCTAAATGCTCTGCATACACTAACCTACTGAGTCCTCTTAGCAGCCTCCGAGGCAGGTGCAGGGGAGCCAGGGCACGGGGTGGTGAGGTGACCTGCTCCAGGCACCCAGTTAGCAGGTGTGGGCACTGACGCTGTTCACCACCCCCCGTCTCGCTTCCCAAGTGGATGGTCCCTTTGATGAGCGACACGTTGAGAAAGCCAAGGGGAGCTCTGAAGAAGCGGTCCTTCGTCCTGAAGGCTTTGCCCTTGAGCCAGATTTAAACATTGCGCCCGGCTGGACAGTATGGGTACTTCTTGAAAAACAATTTGGTTGGGTCCACTTACAGTTATGGAGTTCATCTCCTCTTGATAATACTGTCTTAATGAACTTCATGCTTTTCAAGGAGAGGACATTTGGAATAAACAGGTTATGGCATCCCCAGGTTCCTGAATGGTTAATTCCTCCAAGAAGCTGCCTTTAACTTTCTCAGGCCACACAGATTTTTCTTTAGGATTTATTCATGATAATTATTTACCAACTGCCAAGTACTGTGGCATGTTTTTTAAAGTTATTTTTCATGTTGATGCATTCATCAGATGTTTATTGGGCCCCTACTGTGTTCCAGTCCCTGGAGAGAGGGATTGAGGACCAAAGTGGTCCTCAAAGACTAGGTAGGTTCCATGTGGGTGGAGAGACCAAGCGATCTTACTAGAGGAGAACAGCCTGTGCAGTTGTTCAGAGAGGACCATGAGAGAGGCTTATTTTCCTTTATTTTGTAAGATACTTCAAACCTGGAAACTGTGAATCTCTGGGTTGACACATCCTGCTGTTTGGGAATCTTGACTGCACAGACCGTTTCTGGACTTGTTTTAATAGTGCCATTAGGATACTATTAATAACAGAACAATGCAGAGGCCTGCTTAGATGCAAATGCTGATTAGAAGTAAAGAGTAGACATTTTCCAGGAGTGAATTGGTAGTGTGGACGTATTGCAAATATGAGTGGTATTTGGTGGTTTACATTGATTTTCCAAAAATGGAAAGAAATGGGAGAAGAATTACGAAATTCAGAGAAGATACTACCTTGTTAGCCTTTTAGGATCTGCTCTCCAATTTTGGATTCTATCGTGGGAGCTGTCGCATGGACCAAGGAGGAGGTCAGGAGTCTAGCTTTCAGCCTGCTGCTGCCTTGGGTGACAGGGTTTATCCCTTAAGTTCTCCATATAACTCCAGATATTTACTGTTTCACTCAATTTCTTAGAAGTGGTTAAAGTTGTTTTTAGGGCACATTGCCCATTCCAACAATGCTAATACTAACGTAGGAAACATCATACTGTCCCAGCCGTCATTATGAGTTCCAGGTTTCAGCTCTAAAGCAGTGAATTTATTCACGAGTGTTACCTCCTAGGACTCATTATATTTTTGTTTTAAAATAGGTCTGAAATGTAACATTTTCCCAAAGTAGCTTATTAAGGATGCTTCTTGGTGTGTTTATAGAGTTATCAAGGTTTTATTTCTGTCCTCAAAGTAGTAGCCTTGCTATGCTTACCTAAACTAAGTGTTAAAAAAAGTCAGGTTCTCAATCATAATTTAAGCAATTAAATGGGAGTTTTGTGTTTTTTTTCATTTAAGCTCTCCCTTTTTTGTTAGTTGTTAGCAATTCAGTATGTGTTCCTTTTTCCTCCACTCATCAAATGTTTGCTGAATACCTGCCGTATGTCAGCATTTGGTGCGGGGAATAAAAAGCGGAATACAGTACAGTCATTCCCTTAGTAACGAAGTGGTTTGGTGAGGAGACAGGCCCACAGTTCCGAGATAACGGGACAACTGAAAGGAGTTGAGGAGTGTGGAGAAGGGAGAGTGGGAGAAGAAAAGGACACACAGCCCAGCACTAAGTGGTGGAGAGACACTGAGCATCGTGTGAAACACAGGATGCTCAATTTCATTCCGCAAGAACTTATTAAACTTCTACTCCTTACCTGGTAAGGAGTAAACTAATGTATATAGTGCAGTTATATGTTGGGATCTCCATGAACAAGAACTCATACTAGATCTAAGAAGCCAGTATAATGGGGGAAAAGAATGTGACTGAATGTAATTCAATTTTTTAAATGTCTGTTATGGACAGCGGTCACTGTGGAAGTGTGAGGCGGGGCCCTGTCCTGAGGATGTGAGGCCATGTCTGCTTGTGCTGGCTGGGGCTGCAGCTCCAGGTGAGGCAAGAACAAAGGCACGGAGGCCAGAAATAGCTGCGGGATCTGGGGCAGTGAGGACCGCAGCTGGAAGGACAGCTCCCTTTCCTAAGCCCCTTCTCTTTTGCCTGCCCCCACTGTTTTAGTTGTCTGCACTGACGCATAACAAATCACCCCAAAACTGAGGAGCTTAAAACAGTAGTAATCGTGTATAATCTCTCACAGTTTCTGTGAATCCAGTACTCAGGAGCAGCCCCGTCAGGCAGTTCTGAATCAGGGTCTGATGGGAGGACTCAGTCCAGTGGTGAGGGGCTTGGGCTGTGGTCATCTGGAAAGCCCTCCTCAGCCCCCCACCTTGGGGGGGGTCTGTCTGCATGGCCTCTTCAGCCCGACTCTTCACACAGAGCCTCAGGGCCCCAGAGACATACGTCCAGGAAAAAGGGAAGTCCAGGTGGAGGCTGTATCACTGCCTCTGACTTAGCCTTGACAGTCACCAGCATCACCTGCACTGTCACAGAACCCCACCCAGATTCAAGAGGAAGGAACTTGGATCCTGTGTCTCAAAGGGGGAGTTTCAGTGTCTGTTTAAGGAGAGCATGTGGAATGGGGTATATTAGTGTGGCCATCTTTGGGAAATGCAACCTGTCAGAACCACAGAGCCTGTTCACTTTCTTGGCCTCTCTTGTGGGATGTCAGTAAGACATAAGGAGGAGTTGGCTGGGAGCCCTGGGAAAACCTTTGTTTTCCACGTAACGGGAGCAGACATGACTGCCACTGCCTCGTGCTTACCCTGCCAGATGTGGTCATTATGCCAGGAGCTGTGGCAGCCATCTTGTGACCGTGAGGGAAGGGCCAAGGGAATCCGAGTGGTTGGCTCTGGCCCTGTCTGTCGTTTCGGGTGCTGTAACAAAGTACCATAGACTGGGTGGCTTATAAACAACAGAAGTTTATTTGTCACAGTTCTGAAGGCTGGAGGTATGAGATCTGTGTGCCAGCATGGTTGGGTTCTGGTCACCCTCCTCTTCCAAGTTGTAGACTACCAACTTCTTGTAACCTCACTTGGAAGAAAGTGGGTGAGGTTCTTTTTTTTTTAAATTTTATTTATTTGTATGGCTGCATTGGGTCTTCGTTGCTGCACATGGGCTTTCTCTAGTTGCAGCGAGCAGGGGCTGTTCTTCGTTGCGGTGCACAGGCTTCTCATTGCGGTGGCTTCTCTTTGTTGTGGGACACGGGCCCTAGGCACGCGGGCTTCAGTAGTTGCGGCACGTGGGCTCAGTAGTTCTGGCTCGCGGGCTATAGAGCGCAGGCTCAGTAGTTGTGGTGCACAGGCTTAGTTGCTCTGCAGCATGTGGGATCTTCCCGGACCAGGGCTCGAACCCATGTCCCCTGCATTGGCAGGTGGAGTCTTAACCACTGATCCACCAGGGAAGCCCCTGGGGGTGGTGAGGTATTTTGGGGTGAGGTTTTTTGGGGGCACAAATCCCATTCATGAAGTTCTACTTTCATGGCCTAGTCATCTCCCTAAGGCCCCGCCTCCTAATACCATCTCTTTAGGGGTTAGGATTGCAGTATGTGATTTTTGGGGGGGACACATTCAGTTCATTGTAGGAACTTTAGACAGCCCCGGACAAGTGACAGCACCTGTTTGCCTCCAGGCTTCTGTTTCATGGAAGAGAAAAACTCCTGTTTGTCTGAGACACTGTTTCTGAGGTTTCTGTTGCTCACATCTGAATGCCTTTCTAATGAGAGAGTATGTGATATTATATAATATGGGATGGAAGGGGTAGTAAGATTTTTTTTATTGCTGCTGCATGAGAGTAGTTGAAATTTTAATAGGCAGTGGGAAGCCATTTGAGCTTCGTGTGTAGAGTTTGAAATCAATCTGTTGCTGAAGTATTTATCAGTGTCTCCTACCTGCTCCGCTGTGTTATGCAGGATGGGAATAAAAAAAGCACAAAGTAACATCACCGTTACTAAGTAACTTATAGTTTACTTGAAAAGAGAAAAGCAAGTGGGTAATATTAATACACATACATATGACTTTTTATGTGCCAGGTATTATGCTAAATTATTCAATTTAAACTCAGAATTATTATGTGAGGAAGGTACTCTTATCTCCTTTTTTTTTTTAATTGATGAGGAAACAGATGCTTAGAAAAGTTAAGTAGCTTGCCTACGTTTAATTGTAAGGTTTTCTGTTTTTCTAAATGTGAAAGGAATTCGCCCTGGAAGTGCACATTTTTCAGATCATCACTTGACATTCATTTAGCCTGTATTTTGAGCCTCTGCACTTGTGCTGGACACCGTGTTGGGTGCTGAGAGCACAGAGAGAAAACATGATGGGACCTGCGCCTTTGAAGAGCCAAATGGAGAGGGAGGCCAACCTCCGTGTAACCACATTTGGGAATGCGACACACATCTATCGAGGGCCTTCTGTGAGCTAGGACGTTTTAATATGTTCCCTTTTAATGCATCAAATTAAGTTCTGTAATGGTTATTTATTGTAGCATAACAAACCGTTTCAAAACGAAGTATTGAAAACAACAGCTGTTTATTTAGAACAAGCTTCTGTGTGTAAGCAGTTGACTGGGCTGAGCAAGGCGGCTCTTCTGTGCTCGACCAGACTAGTCACACTAGTCACACTAGCCACACTAGCCATGCATCTGTGGCCAGCCGCTGGTCAGCTAGCTAGCTCTGCTCTGAGGGTTGGTAGGCTGTCCTTTGGAATGACAGGGGCAACCAGCCCACACGTCCTTCTTCATCCAGCAGGCATCCAGGTTGGCCTGGGCTTTCTTTCATGGCAACTGGGCAGGATTCCAAGAGAGAGAAAGCAGAAGTGTGCAGGGTCTTCCGAGGCCTAGACCTGGGACTGGCACATCCTCTCTTCTGCGGCCTTCTGTTGGCCACGGTCACAGAGCAAGCCCGGTTCAAGGGATGGAGACTAGGCTCTGACTCCTGATGGATGGAGTAGCTGCAGAGTCACATTGCAAAGGGGAAGAGGATGAGTTGTGGCCATTTTTATAATCTGACCCAAGTGTTATGATAGAAATACGTTCCAGTGCATTGAGAGCTGAGTAACTGTAGGGTTTCTATCTTAGGAGTATGGTGATATCATGTATAAAAATTGAGTGATTGGGATGGGGGTCCCAGTTCTGGGGGGAAAGATAAGTTCAGTTTGGAGATGTTGAGTTAGAGGTGACAGTGGCTTATCCAAGCACTTGTATTTAACTGGAAATTTGGACGTGGAAAAGTCAGGGGGCAAGAGAGAGCTTTTTGGAATCATCTTCCCAGGGTGACAGGAGGAGCCGTGAGAACGATTTTGCCCTAAAAGGGAGGAGGGCAGAAATCTAAGTGCTGTCTAGTGGCCGTAGGAGGACCGGAGTGGAACAGGGAGACAGTGAGGGCTGCAGGAGCCTCCTAGGAGAGAGACAGGCTGGTCGTGGCACATGTGATGATGGTGAGAGTGGATTCTGGTAGAGGTGACAGGATTTGCCAACGAATCACATTTGAGGCGTGAGATAAAGAGAGGACTCAAAGCTTTCTGGCCTGATCAGTTGGAAGGATAGAGTTGCCATTTACTGGGGTGGTAAAGATTGAGTACCACACTTGGGGCAAGAATTCAGGACTTAATGCTTTGAGCTGCAGCTTGAGATTCCTTGGCTATCCATCCAAGCAGTGATGTCAGGTGGGCAGGTTCATAAAGGAATCTGGAATTCAGGGAGGAGATTCAGGCTGCAGATAAAAATTGGGGGGTTAGCTCTGTATAACTGGTATTTAAAGCCACTATAAAAAAATAACCCACTAGATTGGATGAGATCACCTAGGGGTGCTGTAATAGATGATTAGGGACTGGGTTAGGGTGGTGGCAGTAGGAGTAGAGAGCAGGAAATTCGAGAGTTATTTAAAAGAAAAGTGAACAGGACTTGGTGATAGTTATGATTTCAAACCTTAAAGATAGGGAGGATTTACACATACCTCCTTGATCTTAAGAGGAGTTTGAAGATAAAAAAGGACAGGCTTCCTGGTTTTGTTTACCTTAAGGTCTTGTCAGCAGTTTTTTATTTTATTTTATTTTTATTTTTATTTTTTTATTTTTTTTGCGGTACGCGGGCCTCTCACTGTTGTGGCCTCTCCCGTTGCGGAGCACAGGCTCCAGACGCGCAGGCTCAGTGGCCATGGCTCACGGGCCCAGCTGCTCCGCGGCATGTGGGATCTTCCCGGAGTGGGGCACGAACCCGTGTCCCCTGCATCGGCAGGCGGGCTCTCAACCACTGCGCCACCAGGGAAGCCCTTTTATTTTTATTTTTTAATTAATTGTTTTTATTTTTGGCCATGCCCTGTGGCATCTTAGTTCCCAGACCAGGGATCGAACCTGCACCCCTTGCATTGGGAGTTCACAGTCTTAACCACTGGACTGCTAGGGAAGTCCCAGCCGACAGTTTTAAATTTTACTCTATCTTGTATATGAAAACTGTGATCTGGTGAGAATGGAGCACACTTACGAGACCCTCACAGAGGGTGCAGGCTCTGCACAGCCCCTCACCACCTTCCAGACCACACATCCCCTTGCTTTGGCAATAACGTAGAGTTAGGAAACAGTTGTGCTGAACAGATGTTTCTCAGCCCTCAAACGGCCTTTCTGTGTTCAGCAGCCAGGCCTTAAATAGCTCACTTTGGGTTCTATCTCACAGCTTTCAAGCAAAGCAGAGTGCCAGGAGGAACACGGCGGCCCAGGTGTTGCTCAGCATTGCTGAGGGTAGGGCAGTTCGGTAAGGGTGGTTTGTATCTAGAGTTGGGGTGACTCACGGGCTACACAGATGAATTTCTGTTGGGTAAGAGCCCAGGCACTCTGCTGGGCCCCAGACAGAAAGACAACGACGACAGCTGTGCTCTTGTCTGGTGAGGAAGATGGATGCGGCCCAGGCAGCGGCCCGCTGGGTGTGCCAGGTGGAGGGCCGTTCCGAGCCCTGTAACGGCGGGGCGGCGTGGGGCGGGGCGGCGTGGGGGGGGGGCGGGGCTGGAGCGGAGAGGGTTTCCTGACCAGGGTGTGGCTCACTGTGACTCGTTTGTGCGTTTTGCTCTGATCCTTGGTGATTTGGGGGAATGTCTGCAGGCAGGAAGATAGATACTTTTTACTTGACAGTGAAAAGTAGTGTTTCTTTGATTTCTTACTTCCTCTGTGCTTCCGAAAGCAGATACAGCACCATAATTTTATCTGAGACTCTGTTCTTGAATTCTGAATATTTTGAATTTTAGAAGGTATCGGACGCACATACCATAGAGTGTGAAAGATTCCTCGCAGGGCTGGGTAACACTGTAACCAAACATAGTATTTCAGCACAGCTCCCTAAATGGATGAATAAAGGCCTAACTGAGCCATGTGCCAGTTCAGAACATGATTTGTGGCCAAGTAATAAGTCAGCTTAGGTTTTATCATCAAATGAGTTAGTGAAAAACATCGGATTTTCAGCAATTTCTAGAGCTCAGAATTGTGGATAATTGATTGTTGACCCGATTCCAAATGTAGGGCGCTGCTTCCTACTTTCTTCTTCCGTTACGGACTCGATGTTCATTAGAGCCGCGGGGCATATTTCACAGTGCGGGGGTAACGTGACTGAATTTGTGACTCGCTGTGTGGGACGAACCCTGCCTTCTGAGCTCAAGATGTAAACTGTTACCAAGAAGACCAATTCAGGCGCACTTATTCTTTAATAATGGCAATAGTAGAGTTTCATTTATCTTTCTAAAAGCTCAAATTATGAATATTTAACTTTTCTTCATGAAACTCCAAGTAGAGTGAATTCTCTCTTACTATCAATAATCTGTGTTAATTGGATATGGCATTTCATTATGTGCAATGCGATTATTTGTCTTCCTCACTAGACAGGAAACCCTTTTCAGGTAGGCGCTGTCTTTTTTAGCTCTGGTGTCGGCATAGTGGACACTTAGGGCTACACGTGGCTCTGGCCTGACTCTGGGATGCTGTGTCCCGTGTTCTTCAGAAGCCTCCGGAGGTGTCAGCGTGCTCTTTGGTACTGAACTGACGGTCAGGAGCAAAACTTTCAGAAACAGATTTCTGAGACTGCATCTGGCTGGCTGGCTGGCTCTGCGGTTTGGGCACTTGATCTCTATCTCTATCTGTTTAGTCTGGGACTCTGTCCGTGGCCTCTTGTGCCCGCTAAACCTTGAGAAGTGGAGGTTTCAGTGCCCTGTGAAGTTTGGGGGCCTTCACCTGTCCCTTCAGCATGGTAGACCTCTCCCTGCACGAGGATGACAGGATCCCTCTTTTTTCCCCTCTCCATTTGCCATGTTCCTCCAGGTGGTAGAATGGGTGAGAAAGAGCTTTGGAGCCCAGCAGACTGGGAGTTGAATCCTTGGTCTGCCATTCCTTACTAGTTTCTTTTTGGTGGAATTACCATGAATCTCTGAGCTAGGTTCTTACCTCTGAAATGTTGATTAACAGATAAGCTCTACTTCACAGGCCCGCAGTAAGGATGAAATGAGCTATTTCTGTACTGTGGTGCAGGACATGCCACCAGGGAAGCCTGGATGAATGGAAGTTCCATCATTGACCCCACCCCTGTGTGTGCCTTGAGACTTTGGAGAGGAACTCTGGCATTTGTGTGAGAAGTTGAGGTGTCATTACAGCAAAGATTGACATATTAATTAGAGCAATGTCCTTTTCACATAAGTGAGTCAAATACCATAATAAATACCATTAATCTTGGGAAATCAAAAAGGAGGTCCTCAGAGGCAGACGGGGTGGTGCTGGAAGTGGAATGAGAAGAATCAAGGTCACACGGCTGATTGAGCCCCCAGTGCGTCATGAGAAGTATTTGCTGGAGCAGTTTGGCACAGTTTGTTGGATCTGGGACTAAATTGAACCCATCTTGCCCTGGACCGTTCTGCTCAGCACCTGCCTCAAAGTCCCATGGCCTTTAAGGTGTAGAAGCTAGATTCAGACCCAGTCCTGTGACTTCAGACCCGGGCGCCTCCCCCCCGCCCCCCCACCCCGGCCTTACTCCTGCTCAGAGTAACACCACCTCCCGGGGTACGTTCAGCAGGCGCCAGTGATGATGAGAACACGACTTGGTGAATTCTGTGAAATCTTGTATCCCGTTCCCTGCCTGTAACACGGGAATGATTATGTTTACTTCCGCGTACTCTTGTGAGTATTGTAATGGAACGATTCAAGTAAACGTGGCACACACAGGAATTTTATACATATTTCGGCTGTTATTACTAAGGTGTGGATTTACATCGTTCGGGTTGGGGTAGTGCCTGTTTTCAAGGCTGTGGGTAACTAGTCTGGAGATGAACCTTATAAAGGTGAAAAGAAATGGACCATTAGCATTATAGGCTGGACAGATAACTGACTAACCCACAGCAGCGTGGGGATGACAGGCGAGCCCACAGCGACCGGGAGTGTGCTCTGAGCTGGACTTGGAAGGCCCGAGGGACCCAGGAGAGCACAGCCTGGCCATTCTGAGTGCGCAGGTGGAGCCTGAGAGAAAACCTGGGAACATGGCCCATGGATGTACTGGGACGGGGTGAGGGTGGGGTCAGGGTGGGAACTGCGGACCGTCAAAGGGGCTTTGTTCTGATCTGCAGGGCTGACTAGATGAGCACACTCGGTGAACCCCCTTCTAAAGAGTTCCAAAGGGGGTGACTGTCTCGTAGGAGTTGGATGTGGCTTGGATAAGGCTTTGGAAGAAAATGAGAGCAAAGAAGTATCTGGATTTGGCAGGGAGTAAAGGGATGAGGATGCATACTGCGGAGCCAGACGTTATCTATCACAAGACTTGTGGATAGAGGAGGGGGTCTAGCAGTGACGGCTGAGCCTGGTTGGTAGGATTGGTGGGGAGACTTTGGTGAAGTTCGTGAGCTCTGTCCTAACCTTCTGTATGACCGTAGTATTCTTTCTTTAAAATAAATTACCTCAGATATTCTGAACACAATTTTTTTCCTAGCATATAAAGCCAATTCTTTCATTCCCTGAATGTAGTAGACATTATGAGGAAGTAATTTAATTTTGAAAATGTGACTTTTAGTATAAGAACTATATGCTTGTTTAGCTCTTACCATTCTGTCTTCTTCTTAGTTGGCAGTGGTTGATCCTTTCTTCAGGCCATGCATTTTAATTGTTTGACAGGCCATTAGCTGGCTGACTAAGATGGGGTGAAGTGGCGTTGTCACCCAAACTAGGATGAGCGGTTGACTCCGTAGCCATCTGGCATCGGACCTGAATGTGCCCTTGTTGGTTGTCACTGAAGGACTCTAGGAGCAAGACGTCCCGGGCCTTATTGCTTTGGAACGTAGTCAAGGGCTCACCTTATAAATGTTTGGAGAGTGTTTAACATGAAGAGACTGCAATATCAAACGATCTGCTTGGAAAACTTCCCAGCAGTAGCTTTAGGAATTCTGAAATTAATTCCAGATTATATCTCCCAATACCCAGCCCCAAAGTTAGGCTTTTAATTGGGTTAGCCCGTTGACGACAATAAACAAATGGATGCTTTCATCTGGAAAGCAGATGACCTCACCTGCCTCAGGAGGTGCTGTTGTGAATGTAGGCTCTATTTCAGTAGGTCACTCAGTAATTACCAAGAAAAATAGAAAAGGTGCATGAGCACCTACTGGCCTTCCACTTCCATCACCCACTAAAATGGTGATCTTGGTAAAATTATCAGGGGCTTATGATTTTATGACGGCAAACATTCCAAGGCCGTTCTTGCTGACTTTCTGTTGCCTCTGGCTGCTATTATTTCTCACCTGTGCAGTCAGGGCTTCCAGCTCACCTTTAATTAGATTGTACTATATGTGATAGCCCACAAGGGATGGTTTTGTCAAAACAAGCAATGCCATCAAAACAAGCAATGCCCCGTGGCAGAAGGAGCATGGGCTCTTGGATCAGCAGACTCTGGCTTCAAATCCTGCCTTTCAGTTTAGTAAATGTGTCACCTGAGCAAGCTTTTTTTTATTTTTTATTTTTTTTTTGCGGTACGTGGGCCTCTCACTGTTGTGGCCTCTCCCGTTGCGGAGCACAGGCTCCGGACGCGCAGGCTCAGCGGCATGGCTCACGGGCCCAGCCGCTCCGCGGCATGTGGGATCTTCCCGGACCGGGGCACGAACCCGTGTCCCCTGTATCGGCAGGTGGACTCTCAACCACTGCGCCACCAGGGAAGCCCCTGAGCAAGCTTTTAACCTCAGATTGTTCTGTGAAATGGTGATACCTCCGCCTCAAGGAGTTGTGAGGATTAAGCTAATATGCACATATATCATATATACATATATTGTATCTACATATATACACCCATATAATTATATACACACTATGTAAATATACATTATAATTTATACATTGTATGTATCATTTACTATAGTGCTTGGTACATAAAGTTCCTTATTCAGTGTTAATTTTGATTCTCCCTTCTTCCCCATAATCATCTTGCCAACACATATGGTGCCATGTAGCTCAGTTTACGTTGATTAAGGAAAAGCTTACAGATACTCTGTATAATATCTTGATTATAAAGATTTCAGTTGGCTAGCTGAAATATTCACCCCAGACATTATTTTATTTAATCTTAGCCACAATTGTCAGATCACTGCCCCTATTAATTGTAAGTTTTATTTCAGAATTAGAATAATAAATTTGGAATTTCAGTGCTCAGACCTTAAGAAAACAGTGAATTTTCAAAATTTAACAAAGTAAAACATTAATTAGATATAATTTGGAGAATATCCAATCTTTCATGGTGACACAGTGAAATTTACTAAGAGATTTGTACTCTAGCCCTCTTTCAAGAGAACAACACCTGCATAAGGTGTTCGTAGGTGCTAAGAGACACAGTGGTAAACCCATCGTTTTACTAATTTAATGTATATAAATTTCTTTCTTAAAACAAAATAACATATTACAGACGTAACTTATTTCATGCATAAGAAGGAGCCCTTAATTCCTTGACTGCAGTTTAATATAGCTACAAAGTTCAGATAGGACAGTCCCTGTTCAGAAAGGCTGTATCTAAGCACACAGACATAAGCCAGACGGGCTGGAGTAGAAATCTGACGTAACCATTTATTAGCTGAATGACCTTGGGCAAATTCGTAAACGTCTCTGTTTTCTGTATCTTTATTTGCAAAATGGGGACAGTTATCATTCCTGTCTCATAGGGTTGTTAAGGGAACTAAATGAGTTAAAGCTTGGAAAGTACTTAGAATTGTATCTAGCACACAGTGTTACCTGTTTTTTAAAACTTTGAAAATTGAGGAAGAATTAGTTTATTTTCTGTTTGTTTCTCTCATCTCAAAGTGATTACAGAAATAAACAGGTTAGGGAAAATTTGGAGAAGGTAGTCAAAATAGGAAAATGTTGTAAAAGCAGAGGATAAAATCAGGAAGAAACTGTACAGTACAGTTGGGAGAGCAGGTAGGGGCTAAAGCAGAGAGGGAATCATGCTGCCGTATAATAAATGTGGAGCTGTTTGTGTAGTTGTCAATTAAAGCTTTTAATGCAAGTTCATTGTATTATACCAAAGTGCAAATTGAAATTTGAAGATCACTTCTCATATAGGACATCAAAATTGCTATATGCCTTATATATTAAATGAGCACCCACCAGTTACACGTGTATCTTAAAGCTTCAAGATGTTCTCCAACGTAGCATGCCTTGGTAGATGTCCGTATTTGAAGGAATTGAGACTGGCAGGTGGTTGGTTAATCCAAAAGAGAAAAAAGAGAAAAGTTGGATAAGATAAGGAGTCGATTAAAAAATGATGCATTTTACTTTAAAAGTTTTACTTTAACTTAAAGCATAATTTCTGAGCAGCAAATTAACCAGTAAATAGTTTTTCCATATGTTCACTACATGGATTCCATGATGTTTTTTCCATTGTCCAAGGCATGTGCTACTTGCCATGAAATACCACACTGCCAGTGTTTTACTCAAGAAAGATACTGATGGGATTTCAGGTTATCTTTCTTACCCCCCCTCCCCATTTACCCTGAGACAGACAGACAGACAGACAGACACACACACACACACACACACACACACACACACACACACACACACACACACACACACGCTTCTTTCTTTTTAATTCACATACCATACAATTCACCTGTTTAAAGTTTGAATGTTCAGTGTAATGTTTACAGCCGTTTATTGTGAGCAGAATGAAAGCCACTTGGAAGGGAAGGCTCACAGTGGGCGCTCTCTCTAGATTATTGTCTCTGATTTTTGACAGTCGGATCACCCTCAATTCAACTGAAATCTTTCTAAGTGACCTGCCTTCATTGAATCTTTGCAAATTGAACTTAGTTTTCATAGTTAAATCATATTCATGAATGTGCATGTGAACGACTCTAACTCATTCCTCCCAAAAGTGAATTTTTAAAAATTAATTAATTAATTAATTAATTTTTGGCTGCATTGGGTCTTCGTTGCTGTGCATGGGCTTTCTCTAGTTGTGGCGAGTGGAGGCTACTCTTTGTTGCGGTGCGCGGGCTTCTCACTGTGATGGCGTCTCGTTGTGGCGCATGGGCTCTAGGCGCACGGCCTTCAGTAGTTTTGGCTCGCAGGCTCTAGGGTGCAGGCTCAGTAGTTGTGGCACATGGGCTCAGTAGTTGTGGCACATGGGCTCAGTAGTTGTGGCTCGCGGGCTCTAGAGCACAGGCTCGGTAGTTGTGGCGCATGGGCTTAGTTGCTCCGCGGCATGTGGGATCTTCCCGGAGCAGGGCTCAACCCCGTGTCCCCTGCATTGGCAGGCAGATTCTTAACCACTGCGTCACCAGGGAAGCCCCCCAAACTGAATCCTATAATCAGTTCTGCTGTCTTATTTTAGTGCATATAACATAGATGCTTAGAGAAAATTGCTGCTTTAAGAGATTCAGGTGTCTCAAATGGTTTAGCTAGAGTAAATATAAATAATCACATCTTTTCTGTTTTCCCTCTATTCTAGCAGATTGCCAAATTCCATCCAATTCATGTGGCATAGGACTTAGTAATTTCTCTGCTTAACTAGCAAATAATAAGCCTTGAAATTTTGTTTATATAGAAGACTGGTAATAAAATTTGGTCTCATCTATCAAGTAAGATTCTTAGAGAAAAATAATATACTCCTTTTCTAATGAATCAAAGAAAGCCCTCATCAAAGGTACAGTTTTTCTGCACATGTATAATTATGTTATTATTTTAAAAAACAGTCGCCTAAAAAAATTTTAGTTTAAATTAAAAAATATCTTCCTGAAGTAATCGAAGTAAACTCTGTAAATTATGGTCAAAAGTAAATTAACTCTGTAAATTATGGTCAGTGTCACAACTGAAATCTTACTAAGAACTGTAAAGCACAGACTAGATCACAGTTGTTCTGAGTTCCGTGGTGATAGCAAAGGTGACACTTCCCACCTGGGGCCGTTTCCATGGTGACTGCCAGTATTTACCGAGAAGAGCACAGGTCTGTTGTCACTCTGTCCAGCTTCAGGATCTCTGATCCTTATCTGAGGTTTGAGGAGGAATGTCCCAACTCAGGATGATGTGCGTTTGCTGATTCATGTTTCAAAGAGATACATGAGACCAAAGTAAACAGTGTCATAGTTTTGCCAGCTATGGTAGGTTTTGCTGAAAGTATCTTAATAGGCAAAGGATTTAATTTTCTCACTAAAACCTACAACTGAAATCAGTAAAAGGCAACTTTTCCCTGAGGTAAAAGTGAGACAGCATTTTTTTTCCCTGTACTTCTTATCATATACATAAAAATACATGTTTTGAATGGAGATCAGTAGAGGTGGATTTGGGGATTTTATTGTACACATTATTTCTTACGTTTTAAATAATATTATTAATCGCAAAATGCTATAAAGGGCCATATGAATCGTGTGGTGTGCCTCTTTCCTTGGAGTTGGCAAACAATGCTTTTGATGAAATTTCTATTATTAATAAGTATGGATTTGGCCAGAAGATGGCCAGAGCCCAGTGGTACCCCTCACACCTCAAGTATGGGAAGAGCCTTTGGTTTAAGGTTAGGGTATCTGTTGGAGAGTATAGCCCAGTTCAGGTTGTTGAACAAAAATTGATGTGCACATGAATAAGCAACCAGGCTAGGTAGTTTTATTTGGTTTGAATAGTGTTAAAACATGTTTAAAACATAAGTCATTCATTTGCATAGTGAGAAATAAAGAAATACATGAAGTGAAATACCGTCTCCAGTATCTGGGGAAGCAGCTATGGGTAGCAGTCTGATATTCTCCGTGAATTTTTTTGTGCATTCACGAATAGGCAGAAAGACACGCAACATGTACATAAACGTCCACAGCTTTTTGTAAAACAGAGTTCAATCACGGTACACCTGACCAGCACCTTGCTTTTTTCTCTGTGTAACTATATGTGAACTTCTTTTCTTATCAGTACACTTTTTTAAAAAAAAAGAGAGGGGAAAAAAAAAAGAAAAAGATTGTTATTCAAATGAATGGATGGGCCATTATTTATTTAATTATTCAGCCATGTATTGGTGGGTGTTTAGGTTGTTTTCTCCTTATTGATTTGTTAGCATCTTCAACTTAAAAAAAATAACAATCTGATTCCAATTTGTCAGCTACTGCAGTAAGGACTCCTAGCTGCAACTGTCTACAAACATTATTGTACTGTTGACTTCTTCCTGCAGTTAACTTTATCCCGCCAAGTGTTCAACCTCATTTGCATAGAAGGTTGACCCTTCTGTTTGGCCTATCAATCTTTATACTTCATTTCATCAAATACATTATGTAACTGGAAGTGTCGTTAGAGAACATCTATAGGGTGTTTATGTGACAGTTTCCTAGATACGGAGTTGTTACTATGCCCAACAGATGGGAAAATCAAATCACAGCAGGAGAGGGAGCCAAACAGAAGATCTAAGAAGATCGCAGCCTGTGTACCAAGTAATTGAAAAGTCAGATGATAGAGAGAAGCACACTGTTTATGGAGTTGTTTTGTGGAAATTAAAAACTCGAGTGAAGAATTTCCATCAACTAGCACATTTATTTTATTATGTATGGGTACTATGTTTATTTTAAAATAGGAATAAAATGGAAATACTTGAAATAATAAATAGCAGCCTGGAGACAACTTTAGTACTGTAAGGATTTCTTTCTTTAGATAGTATAGTGTTTGTGGATGTATTTATGTCTGGGGGGCAGGTAGGGGATGAGAGTTGGTGTTTATTTCCTTTTGTAAAATTTAAAATAAAAACCATAAGGAAGTGTTTTATTATGAAATGGAATAATATGGATATATCTTGGAAAATTGAATAACAAGTACAGCCCTTGTATACAGCAAGGTCTTTAGCTTTTATTTTCTGTTTCCTTATAATAATTGCATTTTTAAAGTTCATCATGCCCACAGGAGAGGATCCCAGGGAGCTGTGATGGAAGCCAAATAATCATTAGCAGCAGTTTAGAATCGGCTATACTTTATGAGGGTTTGCTCAGGAAATTTAAACATAGAGAAGCAAATTTGGTGAGTATTTAAAAAAATATTCTTTTAGCAACTACATGTTTCCCCTAAGACAAAATTTAAACTAGACCAGAAATACTGAATCAGGGGCTTCCAAATGTGTTTCCATACCTGGTGTAAAAAACATGGAATTCTTGGATTAAGGAGAACGAGTTAGGAGTGGGAGTGGCTACTTTGATACATGTGGTCTGCTTGCTTTCCAGTGTGAACCAGGCTGTCTCGGAGTCCGATTGTAGTTTTATTGTGACTTTACCAGCATTGGATGTTGTATTTCACAGTGACCTTTTGTTGGTATTAGTTTTGCTTATGAATAGGTGCTTAATGCTGTCTGTCGTGCTTAGACGTGCTTTCCTCTGTGCTGTAAGGAAGCTCCACAAGATCAGGCCCTTTCTGCTTTGCTCTGTATTCCTAGAGCCTAGGATAGTGTCTGGAATGTGGTGGGCACTCAGTAATATGTTGAGTGAAGTAACAACATATGCCTAACTGTAGCTTATAGAAATAGGATTTTGAATCACATAATAGAAAGCCCAGAGGCAAGTGGCTGCTGCCGGGTTTTTTTAAAAGCCTGAAGCAGCATCTCTGCCATTCTCTTGGCCTTTTCCTCATGGCCGTAAGATGACTGCTGCGGTTCGCTCCACCGCATTAGAGTATAAGGCAAGAGAAGCAGGGTAGGGTGGCTTCGGCTGCCTTCCGCTCACATCTCATTGGCCAGAACTATGATATATGACCAGTCCTGACTACAAGGGAGGTTGGGGGGGTGGGGAGCCTAGGAAATCAGCAGAGGCAGATAAGGAAGGGGGTGTGTCGGGATTGGATGATAATGGGTAAGCCATCCACCGTCCTACACTGCCACTGTATCTGTTTACATTTGCATTTCTTTGCTCACTAGGGAAACTGAGCATTTCCTGTTATTTATTTATTTAGCATTTTCTGTTCTTAATCCTTTATTGTATTTGATAGACACATTTTTCCTAGTTTGTTTTAACCTTTTAAATTTACTAATTTAGTGATTTCAGTTAGCATTAGTTATATCTTTTTTGGTTGCCAGTTGCGTAGATCTGACTTTAACTTAGCCCCAAACACAGAATTTATTGCCTCTTATGACTGAAATGCCCTGGGTTGGTCTGGCTTGGATGTATTTCGGTCCACACATCAGGTGGTGTCCTCAGCTCTGCTTTCTCCATGTGTTGATTGTAGTCACTCATCAGCTTCTCCCACAGGAGGTGGTTTCTGATAGCCCCCAGCTTCCATGACCTCAATGGCTCATAGCGCCAGGTGAAAAGTAAACCCTCTACCCCTGGAGCTGTGACGTCAGCAGCCACCTGGAAGGCCTGGTTGGCGGCCTGAGTCATGGTCGTCCTGGCCAACTGGCAGGGAGGCACAATGATGGCAGTCCTGGCACCAGCACACGGGGTGGATGAGGAGTTGCTGGACACAGAGAAATGGGGTGTCCACTCAGACCTGACAGGAGCATGTGGATGTTTCTGTAGTTGAGTCTCCTGTTTTTCTTTGATTTTTCTCCTGTTGCTTCAAAGCTTAGAAAATGGTCAGTTTTCAAAGATGTTACACCTGTACAATTCTGTTTTACGCTGGATGTGCTGTTGTTTGATATTTCCGTTCTCTGCTCAGTCCCCCTGGAGTTGATCTGAAGTGTGATGCGGGCGAGGTGTACAGAGCTGGCCCTTGACTCAGATCCCCAACTTCACAGCATGGCCCGGCCTGCAGCAGCTGAGACCTTGAGCAAAGTAGGAAGTCTTCCTGTGCCTCCGTTTTCTCATCACAGAAAGTCTGGATAAAAGTAGTTCTCACTAGTGAAGTAATGCTCAGAGTTCAGTGAGAAAATGCATGTAATACTGTTAGCAGAGAGCCGAGCGGAGTGTCGGCCCTGGTGCATGTAGCTGCTGTAGTTACTGCTGTTTGCGGTATTGCCTCTCCCTCCAGCCCGTCCCGTCACAGCTGTCGTGTCAAGAGCAGAGCTCTGCCTCTTTCCTCCCTTTTGTTGTGCCCTCATGCTGACTTCATCACTTACATGTTCTTGGCAAAAATTATCCTTAATTTTAGGCAGTTCGGTCAGACTATGAAGAAACATTTACAGAAAGCTTAACTCTGCATGCCTCCTTTGAGATAGAGGTCCAGTTTTACAAGTCAAGTAAGTACTGTGATAGTCAATTTTGCTTTCTTTACATCAGGTGCGATACTTTAAAAAGGCAGTCAGAGGGGTAATGTATACAAAAGGAATTCATTGTCATGAAATAGGTCCTTTGAAAATATACTAAAGGGACCAAATTTAATACAGCTTTTCTAATTTTTATGTAATCTTTTATATATAAATTTATATAAATATATTTATTTTGTAAAAAATGTACAGCAGGAAGCATATAAAAATCTTTTATAATCCCATCTCCTAGGTGGCTTTTTTTTTATACACATACACATATGTTGTGATATAACTTAAGATGTTTCACTTAAGTAGTCATAAGTGGGAGAGGTGTTTTTTTTTTAACTTACTGGTAGTAACTTCCCTACGAGAAATGTACATGCGTTTTTCTTAAGCCCAGGCAACCAGAACCCTGGAGAAACTGGCCGAGCCTGCTTTCGGTCTAATCTGTGGGAGGGCAGCTGGAGGTGTGGGAAGGCTTCAGCTTCCTTATCTTCACAGGACATTAACCAGGGATTGAGGAAAATATGGACCATGATGAGATTAGCTGATGTAATTATGAAGAGTGAGGATGTGTTTGCTCTGCAAGAGGGATTTTCAACAATAAGATGACCTTTAGGTGTTAGCTGACAACCACGTGGAGAGCAGCTGGAGGGAAGTTCGGGAAGTGGTCCTGGGAGCAAGGGTGCTGTTGTTGGACAGCCTTATTGAAACGTTTGCCTTGACTGTGGGCACTTGAGTCTCAGAGTAACCAGGTCAGAGTCAGAAGTGCCTCTTGGAATCTGGCTGTGCTCCCCATGCTGGTGCCCTGACTTCTCCAGGGACATGCAGGATTGCCCTTCTCCTTCCCTTCAAGTTAGATGTTTGCAGTTAATTCACGACTTGGCCAGTGAAATACGTGCAGAACCTTGGAAAGGCTTGCTTGATTCTCCACGCCCCCTTTCCCTGCACTGCCGGTGATGATGGAACGGGCACTAGAGGCTCCATCAGCCCAGGTCCCCCGGTGAAGACAGTGTGGAGCAGAGCTCCAACTCACCCTCACGGCTGTGAAGCATAATCAAGACAGAAGCCTGTGTGATTTTAAGCCTGTGAGGTTCGGGACATTACTGGTTATCGCAGTGAGACACGGCCCCTCTGGGCTGATCTGTGGCCTTGGCCCTTGTCCTCACCTGCAGAACCAGTTCACCTGTTCCTGGGCCCAGGTGGAACTGTAATACTGCTTCTATTAGGTTGGCAATCCTATCCTCCTAGCTTTTTTTTTTTTTTTTTGCGGTACGCGGGCCCCTCACTGTTGTGGCCTCTCCCGTTGCGGAGCACAGGCTCCGGACGCGCAGGCTCAGCGGCCATGGCTCACGGGCCCAGCCGCTCCGCAGCATGTGTGATCTTCCCGGACCGGGGCACGAACCCGTGTCCCCTGCATCGGCAGGCAGACTCTCAACCACTGCGCCACCAGGGAAGCCCCCCTCCTAGCTTATTGAGAATAGGTTCATTTTGGTGTATGAAATATACTGATGACCTCCTATTTTTTCATATGTCATGAAACTTTGAAAGTCAAAATAGAGTTAGAAAGATAGATAATAGATGTTCTGCAGGGTGGTGAGGGCAGATCCAGTCCCAGAAAACCACCGTGTTAGGTTCGCGCTGGGCCTTCCTGCCTCGGGCTCCAGCAGTCTAGTGGGTCGAAGGGGAGTAAAAATCTCTCTTCTCTACCCGTCTTACATTCTCAGCTGGGCCTCTTAACTAAAGGACAGATGAGCGAGAGCAAAGCATACACATTTATTTAATATATGTGTTACATGACACGAGAGCCTTCGTGAGGAAATGAGCCGTGAAGGAGTGCTTAAGCCTGAGTGTTTCGTGCTGGGTTTAACGCGGACTGGGAAGTGGTGGGAACGTGATAGGACAGAAGGGCTGTGGCTGAGTGCAGGGAACTGGGGGAGCTTAGCCAGGCTCGTCCGTCCAGTCCTCTCACGTCCCTCCATCTTCGGAGACGATGGTGCCCCTTCCCTTGGGGTACGGGGAGGCCACCTCTCACATGAGGGTCGATGACCTGCTTCAGGGGAGAAGGATGAGGGCAAGGTCCGAGCCCTTCCCGCTCCTGCCGTTTCTCAGATTCCTTCAGTGTAAAATACGCAGCGTGCCAGCGTGTGCACATGTTGGGGAAGTGCGTCCTGAACCCCATCAGGGTGATGACCTAACAGGTCGCTAGTGCCCGGACACACAGCCAAAGGCTTCCCGCCTTCCTCACCAGGTCCTAGGGCTGGCCCTGTGGAGCCTGACGTCCTTAGTCCATCTGATCTGGGAAGTCAACCAGTTACCCCTGGTAAACACCACATGTGGGGAAGGTTTCACCGCTTCTCCAAACCAGGCTCACGGCAGGCAGGCTCCTCTCCTGGATGGCAGCTCGCGACCCGGTGTGACCGCTGGGGCCCGGCGCCGGTGTCCTCAGCTCCCAGTGGTGGTCGGCCCAGTGCCTGGCCCCCGAGGCTTTTGAGGGCTGCCTCTTCACCACGAGGCCAGACGGTGCTTCCTGCAACACTGACCCACATTGCTGCAAATGACGCTGCCCCCGCCCTGCGTAGGAAGAGTGTCTTTCGCTGAGGGGCAGCTGTAGTCACAGTTTAATATGCTGCCCTCACCCCAAGCAAAACACCTTTCACTCGTGGAACCACCTGTGTAGACTCTGCGAAACCATTTTCCATTAGTATACAGCTGATGTTGAGTTTTCTTTAGTTGGAGTATCGTTGATTTACAGTGTTGTTAGTTTCAGGTATACAGCAAAGTGATTCAGTTCTCTCTCTATATTTTTTTTCAGATTCTTTTCCATTATGAGTTTTCTTACTTTTAAATGCCTTAACAAAATTACAGAGCCATCGCGACCTCTCAGTGACTGGTATGTTCTGTTTTGGGAACACAGGTCGTTGCTATGGCTGCATCTGAGTGGTGGCCGTGTGTTCATCTGAGTCCGGCGGTTTCTACCATCCACCTGTCGGTCAGGGGGTTTCTAAGTAGAGAACACCCTCGATGTGCGTGTGCAGGTGTGTGTGTAGGTGTGCGCAGGTGTGGGTGTGAGCCTCTGCTGGCACCTTCCTCTCACGGGCACCAGTGTTCACTTTGGAAAAAGATGTCTTCCTCTGCCTCAGTTTGGGAGCTGTTCAGAGTAATCCTTAGTTTGCTGGGAATCTGAAAGGCTGGCAGCTTGTCCTAGGACTGCTGAAGTAACAGGAGAAAGGAGAAAAGACAGGAGGGGTTGCTGCTTGGCAAGGAATGGCCTTGTGGGCTTAAATGTGCTCCCTTATTAGCAGCTTTCACCTGGGTGGGTTTTCCGGATGCTGAGTGGGTGTCCCAGCATTTTATGTGACCACATAGCTGGCGATGTGGACGTTTAGTCCTGTAGGGCGCTGCCTCGCAGACTTAAACACGCATATGAGATGCCTGTTGACATGCAGATGCTAATTCCCTGGGCCTGGCGTTGCTGATGTTCTGACACTTGGGGTAATTCTGACCGGGCTTTCAGATTCCAGTACTCAGAAGAGAAGGTGCTAGCATGTTATAGCCATTGCTTAACAGTCTGTTAGCCTCAGAACTGTATGCTCCAAATCACATTTAACAAGATAAAATGTTTACTGATAAACATGAAATTTAACTATGTTATCATTTTGTTACCATTTTGATAAAGTTTATCAAATTAAAGAATTTTAGGGCTTCCCTGGTGGCTCAGTGGTTGAGAGTCCGCCTGCCGATGCAGGGGATACGGGTTTGTGCCCCGGTCCGGGAAGATCCCACATGCCGCGGAGCGGCTGGGCCCGTGAGCCATGGCCGCTGAGCCTGCGCGTCCGGAGCCTGTGCTCCGCAACTGGAGAGGCCACAGCAGTGAGAAGCCCGCAAACCGCAAAAAAAAACAGAAACAAACAAACAAAAAAAAAAATTAAAGAATTTTATCTATAAACCTTTTTAAAATTTACTGAAGTGAAATAATGTAAAGATATTTTTTATACCTTAGCATGAGCTACAAACTTTCCTTGAACAAACACCTCCAATCCCCATCAGTTAAAAAAAAAAAAAAAAGCACGTACTCCAGTAGATGGCGTATTTATTTACATATTATAGGCTCCTATACCAATAAAAAGTGTGTACCTTATAACATAAACACAAAAGAGAAACTGTGAACGCATGCGATGTCAGTGAAATAGTGAAATAAGTAGTAATTTTAAATGTCTTGCCAATCTGGTGGATTCATTCCGTCATTCATGTCTGAAGGTGTAGTGCTTAGAAGGCCCTCTGTTGAGTCACAGTTGTCCTTGTAAATCAGTGTCTACAATGGTCATCTCGGTAATTTCTTTCTTGATAATTTGAAATATATGTATGTTTATACATATATACATATTTAATATTTATATAGGTTTATTTAATACACACATGCAGGCCATGTCTTGTCAGATCTGTCTAGATCAGCCTTGTACTTTTGTCACTGGTGAAGAACCCATTCGGACAGTAGGGAAAATGTCAGTCCTACCATTTTCTTGTTTTCCCTTGTGCTTGCATAATTAGTTTTATCTTCACCTTCGTTTTCTTGGCAATGTCTTTTTAAAACTGGTTGTCCTCTTTGTGAGGTTGGCTTGGGTAAGCTGGGTGCACACTCAGAAACGCAGCCCTGGGTGTGCGTACGTGCGCGTGCCTAGGACGGCAGCAGCGCTGCACAGCTCCCCCTCCTCCTCTGGGGCCTGGCCTGTCGTACCTGACCTGGGTAACCTTTCCGAGTTGGGGACCAGAGGGCCCCACTATAGTTCATATGTTAAATATTGATAACATTTTTGTTTACTTTAACTTCAAATAGTTACAAGGAAAAGTATTTTCTCCCCGCCTCCCAGTGGATTGCCTTGTGTACACCTGTGCTAAGCTGCCAGGTCAGTTGGAGGAGGTTACGGGGTCTGCCTGTCGGAGCTCTGATCCGGTCTTCAGACGTGGAGGCTTCCTCGGGTGGCAGTGGCACTCAGTGATTGCCGTGTCCTAGTCAAGACCACAGCTCTCTTTACCTTGTAATGGCAGCGTACTATGCTTCACTACAGCCTTTGGTCGATGATGGTTTCTGTCCTCTTGAAAAATGACCTCGTGTTCAAAATGGTCAGGTGTCCGTGATGTGACTCTGCAGTCTCCCCAGGACCGTCAGTCAGGGCTCCACAGGACAACAGTGTTTCAGCCTCATAAATGTAAAGACTCAGGTTTCTCTTGACTTTATATAAAGTTTAACTCTACAAATGGCCTCCCTTTTCCAAGTCAATCCCTTGCTCTTACCAAAAATTTTACACAGTGAATCTTGCCTTTCTGGCTTCTGCTGAAGAAATAATTATGTACCGAATATGTACAAAGGACCCCTCTCCCTGTTGCCTTCCTCCGGCGTGGGTGTGTGTCTTCCTGCTGCTCAGGCTTCTCGGGAGCGCCCTCCCTGGGGCATCTGGTAGGAGCTGGGTTTGCTTTTTCAGCACCTGGAGCTGAAGCATCTTCCACTAAACGGGTACAGCTGCTGCCCTGCCTTCACGGCGCACGTAAGCTCCCAAACTGGTTTCATCAGAATCTCCTGGAGGGCTTGCCAAAACACAGATGGTGGGCCCCACCCCAGAATTTCTGATTCACTTGGTCTGTGGCAGCCTAAAAATTTGCATTTCTCACAAGTTCCCAGGTTGTTCTGTGTTGGTGAACCTGGGACTAGACTTTGAGAACCACTGGCTGTGGTAACACCAAGTTTCTCATCAGTCTCATTTTTCCAGACTTAACAGAGCGTCTTTGGTGAGCTGGGTGCCCTCGAAGCAGAGCCTGAGATGGGGATTCTTGTTTGAACAGTTTACTGAAAAGGCTCTCAGGAGAGCGGGAGTAGGCGGCGTGGGGCAAGCTGGGCCAGACTCAGCACGGGGTCCAGCTTCACCCCTGCAGCAGCGGAGAAATGGGGCAGAGGGCGCAGATCACCTCCCGGGGCTGCGTGTTTTCTCCCTGAGGAATGTTGGGTGGGATTTCGGAGCCTGCCTGGCAGAGCAGATGGGAGGGAACGAGAGAGTGCAGGTGACGTGATTCAAGCTGGGGCACACGTGGACTTGGGGGCTTGAAAGGAAGGGGACGACTTGGGTTTGTCTGATCCCGAGAACACAGGGTGGGCTGTGATGCCCAGGCCACTCTCCTGGCTGAGGCTTTCTCAGCAACGTTAGAAAACGATGTGCTCCTTGATAGCAGCCACTATTGTGGATGCTGTCTATGGGGCTTGATCGTCCGGGCGCTGGCCCCCGGGCTGTACTTGCATCGTCTCTAACAGGAAGGAGACGGCAGTTTAGAGATTAAGACAGGCTTTGGGGTCTGACTGACCAGGGTCATCCCTGGCTCTGTTCCCAGTTGCTGAGAGATTTGGGACAAACTGCTGAGCACCTCAAAACCGCAGTTTCCTCATCTTTGCGGTGGGATGGTCCTCCATACCCAATAGGGCTTTGGCATGAGGATTAAATGAGGTGCTATGTGTGAAGAACCAAGCAGATGGTGAGTCCAGAATGAATGGTAATTATTCTTCTCTGCAGTTGACTCTTGCAGCAGTCCTGTCAGTTAGGTGCTGATGCCTCTGTTTACAGATGAGCAAACTGAGGCTCAGGGAGATTGTGTGACTCACCCAGAGGCGGGCGAGGCGTGTGTCCCGTTTTTGGTTAACGGTACTCACGATGGAGTAGAATTGACTCTTGTTTTTTACAGGTTAGTAAAACAGTGGCTGAATTCTTCGGCCACCGTTGCCTTTGATGATTCCCTTCACAAAGAACGTTTGCTCCAGAAATGTGTCGAGCAGTGGATCCTTCAGCAAGATGCAAAGAAGTTGAGCGTTAATAACTAGGAACATAGAGCGAGATGCAAACACCGAGTGGCTAAAGTGGAATTTAGGTGTAAAAAGGACTGGAAGTACATTTCCGGTATCTCAGGCTATTGACTGAGATCCAGTGAATGGTAAGTTATACTGCAGAAGCACATATGCACAGAAAACTAAACACTGAGAAATACTTTGAAGGGGAAATCTCAAATGCTAAATATATTAGGGAATATATAATTATAATTTTTTGTTTGTAGCTGTCAAAAAGCCCACCCCAGTTTTCATTCTGAAAGGGAGTACTGGGCAGAAGGGAAGTCTCTTGCTTGTTGAAGGAATTCTAGATAATTAGTGTTTTAGCAGGGAATGCTAAGCTCCCCTGGCCCTGGGGGTTTGGAGACACCTGAGAATGTCTTTCCCGCAGGGATCTGTGGCTAAGGAAGCCTCCCCACGCGTTCTCTCTGCATAGAGTGTTTCTGGCACCTCGCTGAGCCCATGGTTGTACAGTTACTTACCTGCCTGTCTCCCTGTCCTGAGGGCCTCTCGGGCGTGTGAGCCAAGTGCCAGCCTCGGCTGTCTCTCAGGCTCCAGCATGGTGTCCGGCGCGGGGCAAATGCCCGCTAAGTGTAAGAAGTGCCTCAGGGTCCTCTACTGTGTCTTGTACATTTTAATTGGGGTGTAAGCCCAGTGTCATTTGCCTATTAATTCTATAGGCTAGCCACCCCAGTACTTTTTGTTAATAATTGCATTGTTGGAAATGACGTAAGTCATCCTGGTAATAGTTTTGGTAACGCAGAATTTCACTTCTAGCCTTTCAAAATGTGAAAGAGTCATAAATCAATTTGATAAGAAGCTCAGCTGGGTTTTTCCCTCCTATAAGTTGTGTTTATGTTGTGTATTTCTGTGTATCATATAACTTAAAAGAATAATGACGTTTCATTTCTTAACATGGACTCATTGATGGGACAACGTGGTGTTCTCGGCTGTGTATTGAAATAAGTAAGCAGAAAATAAGGTCTCAGTAAGGCCTCTCAAGTGAGAAGAGAACATCGGCAGGTAGGTGTAGTTCAGGTTGACCAGTTGTTCGCATAAAACGCAGTGAATGTTTGCCTGTGCTGCTTACTTTCATCTGTTGCACATATTCTGGGTTGTAAGTGTAAAGTGTCCCACAACCCAATAAGTAAACAGAAGAGGGACTTTCCTGGTGGCGCAGTGGTTAAGAATCTGCCTGCCAATGCAGGGGACACAGGTCGAGCCCTGGTCTGGGAAGATCCCACATGCCGCGGAGCAACTAAGCCCGTGTGCCACAACTACTGATCGTGCGCTCTAGAGCCCGCGAGCCACAACTGCTGAGCCCGCGTGCCACAACTACTGAAGCCTGCGCGCCTAGAGCCCGTGCTCTGCAACAAGAGAAGCCACCGCAGTGAGAAGCCCGTGCACCACAACAAAGAGTAGCCCCCGCTCACCGTAACTAGAGAAAGCCCACGCGCAGCAACAGAGCCAATGCAGCCAATTAATTAATTAATTTAAAATACTTTAAAAAAAAGAAGTAAACAGAATATGTCAGACAGTGGTGAGTGCCAGAGATGGAGCTGTGCTGGGCCCTTTCATTTGGAGGCGCTGAAGGGACCTGTGTGGGGTGGAGCCTTGGTCAGAGGGTGTGGGCGGGGCCTTCCAAGCAGTCAGCAGAGAGTCAGCTCTCCGCGACTTAGAGACTCATCACCTGGTCTGTAGCTTACCTGAGCCTGACCTTCTCACTTGTCTCACGTAGAGTGCTGTCTTCTAACTTTTGCTGTTCTCCGGAATCACCCTAGTAGGTGGAGACTACACCTCCTTTCTCTGTTCTTTTGTTTGTTTCTTTTTTCGGTGGATATGACTTCTTCATAATGCTCAATGACCATCTGGTTTTTGTAAAAGTGGTTCAATCTATACCTCAATGTGGTTGAAATTAATCACTCAAAAGCAGTGTGGTATTCTGGACCGATTTTTAGGAGCCTGAATCTTCGTGCTGGCTTATAGATAAGTCATGGAAAGGTCTTAGATAAAACTTTGATGTATGTTGTCTTATGTGAAAATGCTCCCCGACTTCTGAGAAAGTTGTGAAGTTTCCCAGGGATGTTATGAGGACAAGTTAATTAGAATTCTTTGGTGCGGCTTTGAGCTTCAAAAGCACAAACATTGCCTAAAACCTAGTTCTGAGTTGACCTCCCGTAGGTGATTCATACCTCCCATGTGGTATTGTCTTCCTAATAACCGTGCTTTAGAAAATTGAAATGCAGCCAAATGTACAGTGCAATGCAACCAAGGATTCTCCAACAATAGTTTTTAAAATACTGGTCTCCCTCCCTTTGACTGAGAAGTAAGAGAAAGTTCAGCTAATTTTAATATAACTATGGTTTTCTGTACGGAACTGCACCGTCTTCGTTTCTGTTTTCTCACAGACATCCATTCTTTCCTCAATTTTTGTGACACAAATATTATAATTTTGAAAGAATAACCATGGTCAATGCTATCTGCCAACTGATTAACAGGAAAAAATGGGGGGGAGGGATAAATTAGGAATTTGGGATTAACATATACACACTCCTATATGTAAAATGGATAACCAACAAGGACCTACACTATAGCACAGGGAACTATACTCAGTATTTTGTAATAACCTGTAAGGGAGAAGAGTATAACTGAATCACTTTGCTGTATACCTGAAACTAACACAACATTGTAAATCAACTGTATTTCAATAAAAAAAAAAAAAAAACACCAATCTGTGATTCCATCTGTGAGCTCTCTGCTTTTGCACTTCAATTCAGTCCAAACAACAATCAGGCACTACCCTCGGGGCTGGGACTGTGCTTGGCACTGAGATACCAAGGGTTACGGCACAGTGTGGTACACGCTGCACTGGGGATTCGGCAACGTGTGGGGTAACTGAGAGCGGGGGCGGGGGGCGGGGGCAAAGCAGGGGCACTGGGTACTTGGGCAGGAAGAGCTCCCCACGGGCGGTCAGCTCAGCTGTGGCTCGCACGTGGTGAAGCCGGTCCTCGCATGCGCTCTGGTCCCTCTGTTCCCCCAGGCTGAGCCGTCAGCAGGGCTGCCTCGTGCCCTCATGCTGCTGCCAGTTGAGAACGTTGGGAAGCTCTTCCCTGTGGCCGTCTCTCATCTGACTGAAAGCTGTGTCAGTTCCAGGAGCCCCGAGGAGCTCTCTGGTGGGGCAGTCCTTTAGGACAACCATCCACGGGCTCTGGTGAAGGTCAGTCAGTGGCGCCATTGAGGAGGGCTCCTCACTCTCCTAAAGGAAGTCCTGGCTGGTTAACACGAGCTGTATTAAGGAGCTGCTCTTCCCGGGCACCAGGGTCTTGTGATGTGGGAACAAGATGGGGACGGGGGGTGTTCCCTCTGCCCATGAGTTTGTGGTTCAGTTTAAATACAGAATTCAGAAGTGAGAAATTGCTCGAAAACAAGATACTAGTGTGTGCAGAGATGATGACAGGAAATGGAATTGTTGTGAGGCGATGTGAGGAACTTAGCTTTTGGAAAGAGGAGGACGAATACACAG
The DNA here is from genome assembly GCF_964374135.1 of Grampus griseus. Lineage (NCBI taxonomy): Eukaryota > Metazoa > Chordata > Mammalia > Artiodactyla > Delphinidae > Grampus > Grampus griseus. Next base: position 79,784,200 of record NC_139007.1, read on the forward strand.
TTATTTGGATTAAGGAGTCGTGCAGGTCTGTTCACCAGCGAAGGGAAAGTATGAATCTGAAGGAATGTGCACCAAGTAGTTGAGATCGTTGTTTCAGAAGTACAGCATCTCAGGGAATGTTCCTTTTCTACTTACATACTTCTGTAATGTCTGAATTTTACTTAGTGTATATTTACACGACTAGAAGGAAGGTTAAGAGGGAAAATCGTATATGAATATTTGAGAAAATTGTAAGATATTTTAACTTCTGGGCCCCACTCAAAACCGTCAGCTTTTCGGGTCCCTAGGTAGATAGGCCAGAGTGTCACACCCAGATTAGGAGCACGTTGCCTCTGAAATCCAAAAGGGGCCCAATCAATTTGACACATAAAATTAATTATCACTATACATAGAAACTCAATCTGTATGTAAGTCTTGAACTAATTACCTAAAAAGTAACATCTCTCAGGTTTTTAAAATTATGAATGCTTAGGAGGAAACTTTTATTTAGCTCCTAACTCTGGTTGAATTATTATAACATATTCACTCAGCTCCCATCAGCTGCCCACCCTCCTACCAGGTGTTATGTCATGATCCACGTGCTAGATTTGTTTTCTTGGGTGGCACATGTGTTGAAGTTTTGCAGGATACTGCACTTAGGCGTGCCTAGGCTGTATTTGCTTAGTACTTGACCAATTAGAATCCAATGTGTCAAAATAGTAGCGCTGGAAGTATCTTTAGAAATGGTCTAGGCCAATTTACTTTTTCAGACAAAATGAAGATGCAGGGTGTTAGAGACCAGAGTGGAACTTGGGCTTTCTGTTGTCAGTGAGAAGGGCTTCTCGGTTCTGGCTCTGCCCTGCTCCCTTGGATCTGAGAGGCGTGCTTTAGGCTGGGCTGAGAGCCAGCTTGTTGGGAGGTGAGCTGACGTTCTGTCTTCAGTTGGTAGTCTGGCAAACTTGGCCACCGATCAAAGGTGGTGACTGAGAGGTAGCGATCTTAAAGAGCAGGATGTTGAGAATCCTGCTATCTTAACTAGTTGCTCTGAGAATTGAAGAGGAGCATCTGCTAGATTAAATGTAAACGACTAAAGTACACACCTGGTTGACAAGGTTACTATCATATTTAATATACAAATTTTTAATTCAAATGGCCAAGTTAACTACTTGAATAATTGAATTTCCCTGTAGCAAATTTAGTGGCAGTTCATCAGTAGGTAGACGCTTAAGAGCTTAAGATCAGCCTTTTTGTTTTTTGAGGCCGTAGCATCACCGGTACTAAGGCCACGTTTAATTTCGATTTGTCATCTCGGAGTTGGGTGGATGGTGATGTGGAGGTCCTCTGGTTCTAATCCAGAAGCACCCCCAGACACACACAACTGGTTAGATGAGTTGCTTCCAGGTACCCTTGGCAGTTGGCTGTCCGGCCTCTTTTTTAAACCCTTTCCAGTGTTCCAGCTGCCTTTTGAAGACAGCCCCTTCCAGTGATTGGCCGTGCTCCTTGTTAGAAAGTTCTCTTTCACAGTAAACATTGGGCTTATAATTTGCGCTTATGTCTCCTGGTTCTGCCCCGAGACTTTTTTCTAGTTTTCTCAATATTTTTCATAGCTCATTTAGGATAGGCAAAAATTCTAGACTAGAGATTTCAGCTTTCTAATTAAAAAACAAGTTGAGCATCCTTCACAAATACAGTAGTTTTCCCAGGGTGAATAGGTGTTTTCCTCCCCCGCACACACACCCCAAATAGGATCATGAAGTGATTCTGCCTTACTTCACTTTATATTGATAGGTAGGAAAACACACTGGACTAGGAATGGAGGTACCTGGTTCCCAGCCCCTGCTCTGCCTCTTGCTATTTGGGTACTTCGGGCAAGTGAACCTCCCTGAACCTCAGTTTCCTTTTCTATAAAGTGAAGATGATAATGCCTGCTCCAGGTACCAGGCCCTTTTGGGAATCAGTTGTTTTTGTAGTCTGTCCATTTCCCTACAGATATAGGAGGTTAACTCCCTTGTTTTAGAACAGAACATTTTGAATTATAAATTTGATTTATCAGGGGCTTAGATAACAAGTTATGATGATTAAAAAAGGATAGATGATGCTTTCTCAGGAGTCTAAACTCCATGAATGTGGTGGGTTGACAATTCAGTTTATGCTTTTCTGTTTTTATTTTAGAGACTGGGAAGAGATTTTAAGAAATTCAATAAGAAATAAAATGTATGAGTTATATTGTGGAAGCTAACATATTTGTTGGCTTAAATTAACACTGCATACCTTTAGTGCGGTCCGTGTGAAGATCCTGGTTTTAGCTGGGATCCCTGCTACCTCCACATTAGAATCAGATCTAAATCCAAGGGGGAAAAAGTATCATTTGCTAATAGACAATAATGACTTTAGGAAATTAGCGACCTTTGCTGATTAATGCTTTTTATTCAGAATACTTTAATTTCTCATTTGTTCCTGCCTGATTCTCCTCTTTTGGTACTTCAGGCAATCTGCTTTATTTACAGCTGCTGGCACCTGAGTCCTCTCTGTGCGCTTCCAGCCAGGCTCACCAGGCTGGAAGGCTGAACAACACAAAGATGTGCTCTTCCCACTGTGAAAACAGTGGACGTGCGGCCTTTTTCTTTCCTTTCCTTTCCCTTTCCTTTTTAAAATCAAGCACTGAGTCCATTTTTTCACACACTCTTCTCTCTTGCCAACCAGAAACATATTACTTATTGAGAAATTAATTCTAGAGTATGGGAATTAATACCCATACAGTGGGGTTGTTTCACAGTCACGGTTTTGGGGGGAAGAAATAAAAATGTGTAAAAGGAAATAGTAATACAGTGTTTCAATCGAATTTGGTGCATGTGACACCGGTTTTGAGCTTTTTGTGTATGTGTGTGAATCATGTTTTACAAGAAATGTTTAGTTCTGTATGATAGCCAGTGATAAAATCTTACATCCTCCTTTAATGTTGTTTGAAATTTCAAAAGAAATGACTGAAAATCAATTAAAGCATGTGTAGTATACTTTAATAACAAGTTTTTAAAAAGTAAATCAAAGCAATTATACTTAGTATGCTTTAATTATGCTTAATATGCTTTTTTCAAATTCCACGTATTCCAGCCCCACAAACCATGCCCCCAAATCTGATATGTTTTTAGGTCCTTCTTTGAGATACACTGCCTGGCACATTATCTTATGATTTAACGGATTCTAACTAAAATGTAACTTGAAGCTTGAAAAAGAATGCTCTCAGTACTCTGTGCATAATGGGTATCGCAATGATCTGATACCTGTGTAAAGTGTACCTGTGTTAAAAAGAACAACAGCCTTCATTACCAACAGGATAAAAGCCCAAGTCCCTTTAGCCTTTCTATTGAAAGACACTGTTGGACCTGACTTAATACTTAATGAAATTTACAGCAGGGGGAACAGGTAATATATTTCCTTTGTTTCTTTTAGAGGAGTATAAGGATCAGTTAAAAAAAAGCTGAGACTTGAACACAAGTGCTAATAAGTATCCTCAGAAGTTAATTTGAGTCATTCTAATGACTCAACAGTAGGGTTGTCACACTGTGCTTCTAGTTAGCATTTATTAATAACAAATGATGTTGAGCATCTTTTCATGTGCTTATTTGTCATCTATATAACTTCTTTGGTGAAAGGTCTATGAAATCTTTTACCTTTTAGAAAACATTGAGGTTTTTTTTTTTTTTTGAGTTCTGAGAGTCAGATCCAAACAAGGTCCGTTACATGAATCGCATTAGGTTGCTATGCCCTTTAAATCTTTTAATCTATAGGTTCCTCATCTCTTTATTGTTTTCCTTGCTTTAGGAAAACCCAGAACATGAGAAATTCTGTAGGAAAAGTGGATTTTCCTAATTACATCCCCAGGATGTTCTTTAGTCTGTTTTTCTGTCTTCTGTATTTCTTGTAAACTAGTTGTTAAGGTCTAGAGACTTCAAGTTTGACTTTTTGGGGGGCGGGGGGGTGGGTATTGTTTTGGAATTGCTTCATGGATGGCGTCATGCACTTCCATCAGGAGGCATGTAATACATGATTGTCTGCCTTTTTGTGATGTTTACATTGGTGAGTTAGGGATTGTCAGTTTGATCCATTCATACTGCAGTCCCATCAACCTTTCACCTACAGCCATGGTTCCATTAGTAGTTGCAAAATGATATCCTAATTTTGTCGTTCCTTCTTTATTTATTAACTGGAATACTTACACCAAGAAAAACTTTGCCTCATCAACTGTTTGTTTGTTTTGGGGTAGTGTTTGTAAATAATGGCAGGATAAATGTGGGTTTTGGTTTTTTTCCCCCTTTTTGTGCCTGGTTTCAGGGCAGAAGTTCTATACCATTCTCTAAAAGTTAACAGTGAGGATTTTACTTTTTAGGATTGTCGTGAACTCATGGATTTTAGCATGCATGAATTTTAAGGTACTTGTCTCAGCGCCTTGCACTTTTTGTTGCTCAAATTGTTCCGTCCTTGGTTCCTGGGAGCCCTTTCCAGTTGGGTCTAGAGGTCTTTTGGTATCTGTTTTGCCTTGTGGGATACTAAGATGTCCCAGGCTCATCTTGTAATTTGTTGATTTTTTTAATGTCAAAAGCCGTTTACCTACCCAAGTAGCAATGAGCACACCTAGATCTTGGTTTCTTGGATCTAGACGCAGACCTTAGTTTCTAGTACCATCTTCCAGTAAAAGGAACCAGGGTTCCATGGAGAAATGTCTTATTCAAGGACTGGAGCAGGAAATACACATGAGTCTGGCGCATCTCGTGGTGTCAGAAAAAAAGATGGCACTCAGAAAACAAAACGAAACACATACAGTGTCGGGGGTGTGTCAAAGGGACGGAGGAACCAACTGAAACTGCTCCCAGTGGCCAAAGAAGGAACAGTCTGAGCAGCAAAATACATGGAGTGGTGTTGGATTATAACCCAGAATGTAGAGCAGACATCCGTTAATTCTATTAGTGTCCATACTGGTAAAATTAGTGGAGAAAAGGCAAATCTCCTGAGCAGAAGGGTTGTTAAGTAATTTATGTAGACACTCCTCCCTCAAGGAGGTGGAGCATAACGCCAGTCCTGAAGTGTGGGCTGCCCGTGGTCACTTCCTTCCGAAGGGTACAGGTGAGGAAAGGGGGAAAGGCAGAGTCAGTTCACAGTGGAGAAACTGAACGGAGACTACTTAACCAGGTGATCCGAGTTAAACTTCAACAGCGACAGGTCATGTTGAGAGAGTGTACCACTGATGGCATTTCACCTCTGTGGTCGTCCCCCCAAACTCCTAACTCCAGCCTATCACGAGGAAAACATCACACATACCCTCATTGGAGAACACCTACGAGTTCTCCTCAGAGCTGTCCAAGTCAGCGAAAAGAAGGGACGTTTGAGAGACTTTCTTGTTGTAGTCAAGAGGAGCCTGAGGAAACGTGATGACCAAATGTGGTACTCGAAGTGGGGTCCTGGAACAGATAAAAGACACTACATTAAAATTAAGGAAATTTGAATAAAGCATGGGCTTTGGTCGATAATAATATATCCATATTGATTTATTAATTGTGGCAATATACCATGCAAATGTAAGATCTTAATAATAGGGGAAACTAGGTATGGGACATGTATGGGACCTCTGTACTATCTGTGCGGTTTTCTGTAAATCTAAGACTATTCTAAAATTTAAAGTCTTAGGAATTTAAAGAGTTGTTTACCCTTTGGCAGTAACCCCAGGAGCTGATATTTGTATAGTGCACCATTGTCTTCAAACACGTTCTCAGTTCCTTTCTTTGAGTTTCTCCTCTAGTTTCCAGTTAGGCAGGGGATTGTTTTTCATGAGCATTAAGGCCATATCTAAAGAAACACGTTGGAGCTAGTGCCACAGTTAAGACATAGAACTGGGTGGTGAAGATCAAGCAGAGAGTAATCTTTTCTGCACTGGCCGAGGTTTTCATCCTTCGTTACTTAACAGCCACAGAGGGGACACCACCCACACTGCAGGAAGCCTTGCCCTTGACAGGGGGGCAGCACTGTGTCTCTGCCCAGACGGGCCCCCCACCCAGCTGATGGGCCTGAGAGGCAGGGAGGGAAGTCTGCTTTGCTGTCCGTGTTCCTGCTGTTGACAGATGGTGTCATTCACGTGGGTGAAGAGCACGGGGGGGGGGGGGGGTAGGGGTGGGAAGAGACCTGTTAGGGATGTACCGAGTTTGCCAGGCCTGTCTGGCCTCCAAGTAGAGATGTTGGGCAGGATCTAGAGTAAGGGATTGAAGACAAGAACTTGGAAGTCATCGTGCTTAGATGGTTAGACCATGGATTTAAAGCTGAGACTAGATCAGATGACTAGGCAGTCAGAGTAGACTGAAGAGGGCAGGGTCAGGACTGAGCCTGGAGCTCTGCGCCCCTCGGAGGCCGGAAGAGGAAGAGCTGGCAAAGGGGAGACTGAGGGGCGCTGGAGGCCGCTGTGTGCACCGTCCCCCAGCCGCGGTGCGCGTTGGCTACTGAGGCGTCCAGCTGCAAGCTGGTCCCCTGCCCCACTCCCCCGTCCCCGTTCCCGCCAAGCGGCCAGCAGCCCATGACCAACGCCCGGGGTGGCACTGGAGGCCACCCCTACCTCAGAGCGGGGCCAGCTGTGCCGGAGCCACACACCAGGGCTCCCTGTGGGTCAGGCTGAGGAAGCCGGTCTCCAGCGACACATGTCCTTCCCTTACACCCCAGACCTGTCCTGCCTCGCTCACTGCCTTTGTCCTGGGAGGACCCACAGGGAAAGGCTTCAGTGCGCGGGTCCCCGTCCCAGGCTCTGCTTTCAGGGACCATCACCGAAGACGCCCGTAGAGAAGACTTACCGAGGGGTGAGGCCAGTGCCTTAGTGAATGTCAGCTGCGATTCTCCTCTTCCGGGCACAGACCTCCCTCCTGGAGCCTGGAGCCTGTCCGCCGCAGGACGGGGCGGCTGCGGACAGAGCTGGAGGCAGGCCGGGCCGGGGGCTGGGGACACAGAGGACGCAGTTCTGCCCACGAGAGGTGGCGACATTGCCACAGAGGAAGTGACGTTTGAACTGCGCGTTGAGGGAGATCCTGCACCAGCTTCAAGGCTTAACTCAGGATCCACGCTGGAGTGGCCCTGGGCCCCCTTTGCGGCTCTGTCGGCTTCAGCCTCCCATGTGGGAGCTCTCCAGGCTCGCCGGCCCTGTGGGATATTCACTTTCGAGCCACGGCACGTCAGCCCAGAGGAATGGAGAGGAGGGCCTCAAGAGTGATGTGACGTGTGCTGAGCTGGTCGGGTCTTTGGGCCGCCAGAGCCCACCACCTGCCCAGTCTGCCCCCTCCCTCTGCCCGCAGCCCGGCTCCTCCAGGGCACGGCTGTACCTCCTGTGCTGCTCGCCCTTGGTGGGCCCGGCGGTGGCTGTGTGGCAGGTGCCTAGAGATGCCTGTCGGGTTCATAAGACGACTCTGATTTCTTCTTGGAGGAGGCCATGAAGGGAGGCCTCGGTGGTGGGTGCACAGCCGGGAGCTGAGAAACCGTTGTCCGGAAGCACAGCGGAGGGGCGGCGAGGGGCAGAGAGAAGGAAGAGCCTCGGTCTGTCTCCTCAGAGCATGGCACTGAGACGTGTCAAGTAGAATAGAATGTGAAAGTCTGTGGAGATACGGAGAAACTCAGAAGCAAAATCTGAAATGATTTTACACGTGTCTGATTGGAAAACATTTTGAAGTCTGGCAGGGTCGAGTGCATTAGGATCTGAGGCACAGCTGGACTGCTGTTGGGATGTGCACTGTCGGCTCGCTCTGGAAAGTGACCCGGCACCGTCTGGCGAAGGCAGAGCTGCGCCTGCCTCTGCTCCAGCTGTTCCCCAGTGCAGACTCAGGGGAGCCCTGCTCTGGTTCACAGGGGGCTGGTGGCAGCATGGTTATAAGCAGCAGTGCTAGTGTAATAAAAGCGGGAAAGAAAGGGAAGGCAGCCTAAATGTTTGTCAGCAAGGGGATGAGGTAACAAACCGTGGTGTCGTCACAGTGACTGCGATGAAGCAGTGAGAACGGGCGAGTTGGAGCCACGCTTGTCAACAAGGATGAATTTCACAGCCTAATGCTGAGCTAAAGAATGCATAGAGGTTTTAAAGCTTGAGAACAGGCAGAAAGGCTGGTCATGTGTAAGCTGGACGGCAGGTACGTGGAAGCTTATGATCCTGGTTGCTCTTCTTGGGTGTATGTTTAGTGTTTTCTGTAATATTTAAAATTTTTAAAGAAACACGAAATACTGAAGTGAGGATGCGTACGTGGGTATAAAAATGCATGTGAATTAAAAACATGAAATGCCCAGGAAGTGTTTTTTTCCTCAGAGGAGGGAGGGCTGAGGTGTGGGAGGAGCACACGGGGGCTTCCAATGGTCCTGGTGATATTTTCCTAAGCTGAATGAGGACATTACTTCAGGTGAATTTTTCTTTAAACTGTTATGTCTGCCATAAATATTGTGAAAACTCTTTTTTAAGTTTTTTTAAAAAGGCTATGGAAATATTTGTACCTTCTCTCAGCTCCACTTTTTAAATCTGTGAAATGGGAGGTTAGAATAACGGTAATACCTCCTCCTAAGATATCTGTGAAGATAAAATAAGCTAATGTATGTGAAAATGACTTTCAGACTCTTGATTATTATTATTATTATTACGAAAAGAAAGTGTTCAACTTCCTTGCTACAGAAATAGGTGAAGCTGGAAATACGTTCATTGTGGGAAGATCAGAAAACGTAGAAAAATTCTGATGAAAATCCCTTTACTTCACCACCACTAATGTTTTAGTTTATTTCTCTTTAGTATATGATTTTTGTTTTCTTCTGTCAGAATTAGAGTTTGTTGGTACAGCTGTTTTTGAGAATATTTCTGCATCGCAGAAGTCTGACAGCAGGAGTAAGAAAGAAGACATGAGGCGGCTTCTCCAAGCTCCCCCAGGCGCTCCTTGAGGGCAGGACGTCTGCTCCATCTGTGTGTGTCCCGTGAGCAGCGCCTTGGTGGGGCTGAGGGATGGATGGCCCCGGGCCAGTTTGGTTGCGGAGACCAAGTGCCCTGGACCGGAGCGAGGAGACTGAGGCTCTGGCCTGGAGCCTGACCTACCTCGAGCGTTCTGTGTGACCTCATGCTGGCTGCCCCCATCCTCATCTGTGAGACTGCGTGGTCGTGTCAGCTCTCAGTTGGCTAAAGCCAGTAACCGTTGTCTATACCAAGAGTATTTGTGCGAGAATAAGTGGGAGGTGATAATGGAGAACACATGCTTAGCCCTGGTAAGGTGCTCTGTAACCTCAGGGAACAGTGTTTGTGACTGAACATACTTTCCAGTAAAATTCTGCTTGGGAGATGGCAACTGAGATGGGACAGAGAAGGATGGAAGTGGGAGTCACAGGGAGTATTCACTGCACTGGTTTGAGATATGCACAAATCAGAAAATGGCCAGGAGATGAAGGTACTGACTGTTGGGTTTCCTACAGACTGTACTTTTGGATGAAGCCATTCAAAGCATTTTATATATTGCTTTAGTGGAAGACTCTCACTGCCACCTAGTAGATGAGAAGGCTAGGGACGGTAATTTTGCATTCGTGTCAGGAGACTTGATAGAGCTCTTTTTTTCCTAACTCAGTCCTGCCTGATAATATAAACTCTCCCCAAAAAGAAGATGTATTATTTTCCAACAAGAAGGTTTGGAAAACATCAGGAAGGAGTGTGTAGCTGTGAGTTTCCTGAGAAGCGTCTTGGGGAGCCAGGACTGCGGAAGTCACCTCCAGACAAATTCAGATTCAGGTTTAGAACCACGTAGCAGCACCCTGGTCCCTGGCCTAGGGCTTAGAAAACCATAGATCCGTGTTTTCTGAATTCCCTTATTGTCCCTGAACCATTTCCTTCATGGAGTTCTTATCAGCATATTGAATTGAATGAAGACTGGATCTGTGAACATGTAAATGAGAGAAATAGATTATGTGGAAATAAAAGCAAAAATTTCCCTCAAACAGAGTGTTTCAAAAGGCTTAGAAAGAGAAACTCTTGCAACTCACTAATAAAAAAGACAACCCAATTAAAAAGGGGCACAGGATCTGAATAGACATTTCTTCAAAAAAGGTAAACAGATGCCCAGTAAGCACTTGCAAAGATGCTCAAAACCATTAGCCATCAGGGAAATGCAAATCAAAACCACTTCACACCCACTAGGATGGCTATAATCAAAAAGACATAGTAGCAAGTGTTGGAGAGAATGTGAAGAAACTGGAACCTCATACATTGTTGCTGGGAATGTAAATTGGAGCAGCCACTTTGGAAGACAGTCTGGCAGTTCCTCAAGAAGTTAAATGTAGAATTATCGTTTGACTCAGCAACTCCACTCCTAGGCATATACCCAAGAAAATAAAAACTGATACACAAATGTTCATAGCAGTATTATTCATAATAGCCAAAAGGTGGAAACAACCCAGATAATTATCAACTGAATGGATAAACAAAATGGTATATCCATACAGTGGAATATTATTTGACCATATAAAGGAAGTAAATACGGGCACATGCTCCAACATGGATAAACCTTGAAAACATTATGCTGAGTGAAAGAAGCCAGGCACCAAAGGCCACACATGGTATGATTGCATTTATATGCAGTGTCCAAAATAGGCAAATATGAACAGACGAAAGATCAGTGATTGTCTCGGGCTGAAGGGAGTACTGGAGGCTGATGAAGATGTTCTAGAATTTACTGTGATGATTGCACAGCTCTATAAATGATACAAAAACCATTGAGTTTTACTTTTTAAATGGGTTGTATGGTATGTCAGTTTTGTCTCAGTACAACTGTTGATGCCCCCCGCCCCGCCCCAAATCTCACTTGGACTAGTTTTAACATCTTAGTGTTGAAAGAGAACAGTATAAAATTCTAAAGAAATACGGTTAATCGTCCTTCAGGAATATTTTAATTTAGAAAGATTTGTGGAGTGCTGCTGTGTGCCTGCCGTCATGCCGGGCCTCAGGAGTACAGATGCAAAGAAACTGTCAGGCTGGCGAGACCCAGAGACGGTGTGCGGGGCGTGAATGCATGCACCAGAACTGGGCAGGGGCACGTTGCTGTGTGCCTGCTGCTGCCCTAAGGTCCTTTCTCATCGTAGTTTTCACAATAGCTCTAGAAGGATTGCTGCTGTTACCCCTGTTGCAGATGAGGAAAAGGGACCCAAGCGGGTCAACAGGGTGCCCGAGGCCATGCAGCTGGTGAGCGGTGCGGCCGGGGCTGAGCTCTGGACCTCACGGGACCGTCACGCTGGTGGGCATGAAGCCGTTGTCCACATTGAATTTCTTCCAGCCTCTGTTTCAGGGTGCTTTTGGTTCTTTGTTAAAAAACAGCTAAATGTATCTAAAATTCAGTTGGCACTCATTTTGTTTTTCTTGTACAAGTGAAGTTAGTGCTGTTTCGCTTAATAAATTACAGAGTAAGAACTGAGTGGTAATAATCACTTACAGGGATTTATAACTTGAGCTATTTGTAGTTAACGTATGTCCGAATTACATTCTTTTAGGGTTAAGGGAAATATTTCTGAACATTGGTGATACTGGTTGTTCACTGCGGTGGTTTCCTGTGTATATCTGTAAAGTAGAAATGATATCTGCCAGCAGCATTTGAAGGGCTCCTGCCTCAAACGATGAACGTTCTTGGATGAACTGGTGCCTTGGATTGACTGGCACTAGAGTTTTGTTCTGCCTAAAAATAGTTCTAGAAGTAGGAGGTGAAGTGACTTATTGAGGGCATTAGAGTACAGCCCAAATAGGCCTTCAGCAGACCTGCACTGTATTTTTAGTGTAGATTTCTCTGCCGTTAATTGTACTCAATAAGTATTGATTGATAAGAATAGCTGTAAAATGATGGAAACCTTACATTGGAGAGGGTGACAGGCTAGCATTTTGGGGGACTAATCAAAGACCTGGGTCAGAGCTTGGCTTAGCCTCTGTCTGTAGAGGAACACGTACTCCAGCTAACATGTTAAATGCTGAAGTTCTTTTGTGCCCAAAGCAAGCAGGAGCCCCGTTTTCCTTTAAAAGGGAAGGAAGCTCTGCCTTAGAATGCCTGGGCAGCTGCCTAGCACCCTGCCACGTCATCTGGGCCACTGAGAACCCAGCTGGCCCCTGCTTGGTAATTCCTCAGCACTCTGGTATGTCCTGACATTGCCAAGCAGACTGGAGGGATTCGCAGAACAGGAAATAAGCGGCCGGGAGATAAGACGGGCAGCTCCGAATCGCAGACGAGAGCGGAAATGAGAAAACTAATCCAGGGAAACAACATCGCAGTTTAACTTTATTTTTAAACCAAGGATCACTGGAAAGATTTCTCCCTCTAATTTAGGGGAGCAACCCACCTATATTCAGTTATACCAGTTATACTCACAGCAAAGAAGTGTGTGTATGGGGACTGCACTTCTGTTTACTGCTGCATCTCAACTGATCAGGAATTACGAAAAGATGACATTGAGACTGTGAACTCTTTGTTTCTCCAACAACTACTACTGTGTTGTCATAAGACCAAGACATTTTTAACATTAGAAATAACTTTAAAACATTTTTTTGCCTCTGCTCTTTTGTGTTTGTGTCATGCTGCGACTTGCAGGCTGTCTTCATGAAGAAGAGAGGTTTTGTTACTGATAATAACTAAATACGCAAGCATGTGTGGCGATGGTTGTTAAAGGAAAAAGGCAAAAGTATAGAAAATGTGACTAACTGTTCTCTGAAATGTGATGCCTTGTCATCAAATATTATAAGGAAGGTCATAGTAGATGAATGTTCGCTGTATTTAACTTCGGAAATAAGTTCTTATTTGTCATATTCCGCCCTCTTGTAGCCACCCCGAAGTGCATTAGTGATTGTGGGCTTAGGTGATGCAGGTGTCTTGAGGGACCATATTGCAGCACATTGTGGGCGGCACTGCTCAGGCCGATTGTTGTTGGGTCCGAAAGTTTATGAAGTTGGTTTTTATTGGCTACTTGGAAATTCTAAATTTTATGATACATTCAGTGCGGTGCGTTTAAAGACTTTAATTGTGTTGGTTTTACTATTTTTAAAAATTAGATCAGTAATTTAAATACAGAATTTTTAAAGCTAGACTTTAAAAACATGAATCTGGATTTGTTGCCCTCCCGTCCGCCTGTTTTGAGGCCCCTCCTGTGTATGTTCACAGCTCTGTACTTGCATACAGAGCAGGGTGTTATGTCTGGTTAGTGAACTGAACTCCGCAGGGACAGAGATTTCCTAACTTGCTATCCTCACAGCCTAATGGTTTGTAATAGGCAGTCTGTCAGTATTGGCTCTTGTTAAAATGCCTTTGGGAGTCGAAAGTAACCTACTTGAAGTAGTTTTCAAAGCGTAACTGAATGAGAATCGTAACTTACGTGTGGCTGTTTGGCATGATATGCTCAGCATTCCTGTGTGTCAGTGTTCAGAGGTGAGCATGCCTCTGCCCTTTTCCTCCGGTGGCCCAGCTCAGGGGGAGGAGGGTGCACGTAAACCTGTGGTTATAGCAGGTGGTGTGAGCGCGGCACCTGCAGAGCAGTGACCAGAGAGGGACAGGCAGTCGCAGTGGAGGGACAAAAACTAGATGGGGCTGCCGGCAGCTGGCAGTGTCCGCATCCACGGAACTTGCATCCGTTTTGCAGACGGGCCATTGACTAGCTTAGATTTGGCCGACAAGTGCCAGGTCTCAAAAGATTGCAGCCTTTCAGCTCTTGATGCACAGTTTTAAAAAAGAGCTACAGTATCCTTACATTTTAAGTGGGTAGTAATTTCCTCTTGGACAATTTGAGGATTTTAGTATGCATCTTGCAACAAATGCTGATACCACCAAGTGTGGTGGATCAAGGCTGGGGGGCCTCTCCTGGCTCCCTGGTGCCCATGGTACCACTTTGAGAAGGGGCAGGGCTTCTGTGTCGGTCTGTGGTTTGGATGCAGATGGACGTGAGGAGGGAACTGTGCTTTTGGAGGCCTGTGATGGTCAGTCCTTGCTCTCAGCCGCTCGCAGTCAGTGGTTCAGAACATAAGTGGAACTTGGGGACCCTATGCACCGGTGCCACGTATTCACGAGGGTTGTTAGCTTATCAGGCACAGAGTCCTGGGAGGAGACGGGATTCGCATCTTGTGAGCAGCAGGGGTGCTCTTGCTGGTTAGTAACAGTCCTCATTTGACCGACATACATCCGTATGTGTCCACGTACCCATGGCTGTTCTGGCTTCCAGCTGGACTTTGCGCTTGCCGAGGGCAGGCCCTGTCTTCTCTACCTCCGTGTTGGTCACGCGGCAGCGCGCAGCATGGATCTGATGAGTACGAGCTGAACGAAGGAAACGATCACGGTCACCAGCGCGGGCGGGCCAGGTGACCTCCAGAAGCATTCCCCGTGGGGAGCCCGGCTCTGGTTTTGTGCCTCCTGGGACCACTTCATAGCCCTGTGCCCTTACGGGTTTTACTGGGCTCTGTGAGGGCTGATCCCACAGACCACCTACCTGCGGCCACCTTTTACATGAACGAGTGATAGTTGAGAAAGATGAAAATGATTGTCCACGTTCAGGATTTTTCAAATTTAAAAATTAAGTTCTCATACTCATCCGTTTTGAAGCTTATAGTTTCCTCGTATTTCCTCTGTGATAAATCCTGAACAGCTTAGATATTTCAACTGTGTATTTTTTCCAAATTGGCATGCTTAGATGCTGAACTACGTGGAAATAATGTAGCCTGGCAAAGGTACAGAAAATTTCACTTTGGGAGAAAATGAGATTACATAGGCCGCACCCTTTCTTCCATCTGTACCAAGCAAATAGTGCCCTGCCTCAGGTGCACACAGGAGGTTTCGAGGAAATCGTTCCCGCACCGCCCAGGGCCCTCAGGCGAGCGAGCCTGGCACTGTGGAGGCAGGGCCGGGTACGGGTGGGCTCTGGGCCGGCTCTGCGGTCACGGCGACGGGCGCTGCGGCGCTGTGGTTCGTGGTTTGCTCAGGTGCCTGCTGTTTGTCAGGAGGCCACGTCACGTGGGCCTGGTCCCCTGAGGCGCTGCTGTGTGTCCTCTCTGCTGGACTCCCCACCCCCCATCCTCCCCGAGTCCTTGCCTTTGTCCGTGCGTTCTAGTTAGTTCTGGGTCTGATAACGTCGTAGACGTGATTGCGGCCCACGGGCTCCTTCCCTGCAGTAAGTGTCTTTTTGGTCGTTTCCTAGGTCGTGTTGGTGAGGTGGAACGAGCCGTACCAGAAGCTGGCCACGTGCGACGCAGACGGCGGGATATTCGTGTGGATCCAGTACGAAGGGCGGTGGTCTGTGGAGCTGGTCAACGACCGAGGGGCCCAGGTGAGCGGGCAGGACGCTCCTCCAGGGAAGGGCGGAGGGCAGATGAATGAAACCAGCATCCTGCTTCTCGTGCTGCCCGTTGAGTACATCACTAGAGCGAGAGAAGGATCGTCCTTCCTTCTCTTCCACTCTGCGGCTGTTGTGAGAACGCTCCAGGCCTTAAGCTTTAATTAAACCTGTGAAGTCGTTTTTCACCACTCAGGGTTGTGATTACCTGTTAAATTCCGATTTAGCGAAGCACTCCTGGCGTAGCGCTTCTTTGCTGCCCCGTGGAAGGTATTTTCCCGTGTTGTCATCCTCCTAGTTCTCTCACGGGGAGCTCCACATGACTGTTCTCACAGCCAATCCCCAAGCCGAGTTTTTCACAGTCCCTTCGGTCAGGTTTCAATTAGCGGGGCCACCTGTTGTCGTCACTCAGCTCTCCCTTTCTGGTACCAATTTGTCGCTGCTCTGAGGAAAACAGTTGCTCCAGGGACGCCCTGCCGAGCTGTGCTATTTTAAAAACCACTTCGTGGGTTCTCGTGGCTGATGGTATGGCCCTGGCTCTCCCTCCCCGCGAGGACGGCTGCGTGGAGCTCCTGTCTCGTGTGTTTAAGGACACGGGTCCCGTGCCAAGGATTTGACAGGCCCGAGTGCTGGGGGAACCTTCATTGACAAGGGGTTTCTTAGTCTGTTTGGCTCCGGGGTGGTTCCCCTGTGACTGCCTTTCTATACATTCCTAAGGAAATGAATTCTCACCCTCTCTCTTCCCATCTGTTGCTTAAATAAGCTACGAGCTCTCCAACTTCGAAAGATGCAGATGGGTGAGGTGACATAAAATTGCAGGGAATGAAGCTCTTACTGGCAGTTACTGCCAGGCTGAGGAGCTTTGTAAGATGTCATCACAGGAGGCAGAGCTACCTCTGGGTGCAAACAGAGCATACTTCTTTGTGTGAGTTTATTTATTTGGTAGGGTCGGTGTCATAATTTTGACTGACTCTGGTAAGGCCTTACCGGTTTCCTGTATTCCGCCGTGAGTGGAAAAAGGAAGAGGTGGTGCCTACGCTGTGACTACTAACTAACCTTGAAATTGAGCCACAGATGTGGAAACCTCCATGCCCGTAAGAAGTTCACGTCACCTAGAAGGTGGACACTGTGGTCCAGAGCATGAGCTCTGGAGTCAGCGTCTCGGTCCGTCACGCTTCAGTAGGAGATACTTTACTTCTGTGCCTCAGTTTCCTCCTCTGTACACAGGGAGTTTAATGGTGCCTGCCTCCACGGATCACTTGGGAGGATTACAGAAGATTCCATGTGGAAGGGAGTTCCCTGGTAGCCCAGTGGTTAGGATTCCAGGCTTTTGCTACCGTGGCTCGGGTTCAGCCCCTGGTCAGGGAGCTGAGATCCTGCAAGTTGCGTGGCACAGCCCCCCCCCCAAAAAACAGGTTAAATGTGGAGAACGCTGTGCCACTGTCTGCACATGATGGTCGTCCCCACAAGTTGCGACGGTGCCTGAAGCACTCACGAGGTGCCAGCACCCATAGCCGCAGACCACGGGGCGCACCTGCCCTTAGGTCGTCGCCGTAGCGTCATCACCAAAGACCAGCTTCAGGCCTTGAGGCAGCAACTCTTCTGCACTTGCCCACGAGGGTCTTTGAAGTGCCGCTGTTCTCCCATCCACCAGAGTGAAGCCTTTCCCTAGAAAGGCCCAGTGGTCACGTGAGACATGTCTTCAGACCTTGGCCGGCAAGAGGTCTTACAGAGTGTTACTCCTACAGAACGGCACTCAGTGCTGGCCTTTTCCAGGTGTCATCCCTCACCTCCACAGGAACCCTGTTGGGAAGATGTTGTTACTCTCAGTTAATGGAAGAAAAAACCCAGCTCAGGGAGGTTGAGTAACTCACCCAGGGAAGTTAGTTCATGGTTTGTAAAGCCAGAATTTGAACCCAGGTTTGAGTCCGAAACTCTGTCTTGTTCCCAGACAATAAACTGTTTTCTCTTTAGCAGAGGTGCATATACTCATAGTACATCCAGAGAGCTCAGGCTTCACTGCCATTGGCGAGTCCGGCCCCCCCAGCCTGGTGGTGCTGCCACACTGTCTCCTGCTGACGGCAGCTTCTCTGAGGAGGGAGACATCTGTCATCTCCACGTCAGAGCCGTGTGGCCTCGGCCACCGCCATATACCCTCAGCCTTTCTTTTCATTGAGAGTTTGGCGAAAAAAAAAAGCGTGTTAGAAACAAGAACGGATGAATTCAGACCTGGAAGTGAATGAGCTTACATGGACCATAGAACATCTGGAAGCACCTAGAATCTCCCAAAAGCCTGTTCCTTTCAGGTTCGACCAGAGTAATCACTGTATCTAGTGATCTGATCCAGATCTTCATATAGCTTTGCTGTTTGCCACTCTGATTCTACAGACCTCAGAATCCATTGAGCAATTGTTATCGTTAAGCACTTGCACTTGGGGGAGATTTGGCCGCTTTTAATTGTGTTGGAGTCGCGTCCTGTATGAGAAGCATCATGCACCGGTGAGGATGGCTCACTGGTGGAGGGAGTGGAGGGTCCGCGCGCCGGGAGCGGTGTCTGGGGGCAGGAGGGACAGTTCTGTGCCTGGAGGAGGAGCGTCCTTGAAGTGATACTCTTTAGAAGAGGTGACAGGTGATCTTTGTTATATAGCAGGCCTTTCATTGTCGTGAAGTAATCAGACATTTGGCAGAAGCCAAGTGAAGCTTTGACACTCTTTTTTTCAGGAAATGATTATGAGTCCTTTATTTCCAAAATGAGTCTGGAACAGTGCCTGCATTATTTCACAGCATTGGTCACAGGCCGGCTGTGCCAGGCCCAGGCCTCGGACCGTCAGAGGAAAGGCTGTCTTGGGCGGCGGGCCGTCCAGGCTGCTCCTCAGCTTTGGTCAGTCATGTCGAGAGAGCCCTGAACGTGGGCCAGGAGTGCCACGGCCCCCCGCATCGGCTAGGCCACAGCAGAGGGCTTTCTGCTTATTTCCTTAACACACTAGGGACTCAGTTCCCCTGGTTTTGTTTTTCCAATTTTGGTATAGTCTTATCACTCTATGCCAACCTAATTTAATAAATGCAATTAGATCATGTAAACATCCTCTGTTAGCATTTTTTGTGACTGTAAGATGGGTGGTGCCTTGGAGAAGCATCTTGTCACTGGCTATACGTTTTCTTACTCTAGTGAGATGTTTTTCCTTTAGCACAAAGATAAATGAGTTAAAACCCATGTAAATAAGTAACATTATCTTTGCAAAATGAAATGACTTTTACAGTTTATTGCAGAATTAATGTGTTGTCTGTAAAAAAAAAAAAAACTTTTCAGTTCTTAAGAAAAACTAGATAACGTAACTGGTTGAAACATAAGGTCAGAGAAACCAAGATTCTGAGTTGAAAAACAAACAGCTTTTTCCAGTACCTTCAGACCAGCTGTCGAGGAGCTGTCTCACACCCCCATGCCATTGTCATGAGGGGGACGTGCTGACCACTGATAACCTATAACCCCTGCTGGGAAAACAGCAAGAAGTTCATGTCCTTTTGGTGTTTGTTCATTTGTTTTATTACTACCTGAAGTGTGAAAAGTCCAGTAACTGTTACAAATTTCAATGAAGGTGAACATTTCCAAGTATAAGCAACAGTGAAGATGATAGATAATCCATTTTTTTAAGTTAGAAAATACTTAAAAGGTAATACAAACTGAAAAAGTAAATTAAGGCGATAGAAACAGGACCAAGTATAACAATAATTAGAATAAATGTAAATGGACTGACTTCACGGATCAAGATGATGCTTGACAGATTACGTTTTTAAAAACATAGCTATATGCTATTAGGAGCCACACCTAAAACTTAAGGACATATACAAGTTTAAAGTAAAAAGGTGGAAAAGATGTATTGAGCAAATATCCAGGAAAAAGGAAAGCTGGAGTAGCAACTGTTACTTTCGGATGAAATAGACTTAAAGATAGAAAGTAATGTTTCGTTTATAGAGTGCTACCACATAACGATAAAAGCTGCAGTTTACCAAGATGATATTTTAAATATGTGTGCACTTATTAATAGTAGCGTCAAGATATGTGAAGGAAATTGACAGAACTGAAAGTAAAAACTGATAAATTCATTGATATACTGAGAAGTTTCAACAACAAAAAAAATCAGCAAAGATATAGAAGATAGGAGCAACACAGTTAACAAGCTTGACCTAATGGACACTTGTAGTTACTGAATCCACCGAGTAGAGAACATACATTTTTCTCAGACACACACAGAATGTTTACAAAAATTAATCATGTTCTGAGGTTTCGCAGACTTTTTCTGTGAAGGGGCAAGTTAGTACATATTTTAGGCTTTGTGGACGAGGAGTCAGAATTGAGGATATTACGTAAGTACTAACAAGAAAGAAAAGAAAACCAGAAAACGTTTTGTTGATAAAGTTAAAAAGTTTATTTATGGATGCTAAAATTTGAATTTTATATAATTTCACATACAACAAAGTATCATTCCTCTCGAAATTTTTTCCTAACCATTTAAAACCATAGTTTGTGGACTGTACAAAAATAGGTGGCAAATAGATTTGGCCCACTGGCCATAGTTTGCCAGCCTGTTTCAGGGCATTCATAAAACCTAAACAGATTTCCATCGGTAGCTCTCAGGATTATGGACCATGATTTCTGAATGGGTTAGAAGTTAATAACAAAAACATAAATTTAAGAAATTGGTGGGAATTCCCTGGCGGTCCAGTGGTTAGGACTCGGCCCTTTCACTGCCGGGGCCCAGGTTCAGTCCCTGGTCAGGGTACTAAGATCCCAGAAGCCATGCAGCGTGGCCAGAAAAAAAGAAAAGAAAGGAAATTGCTGACCAAATACCTGGACACTTGGTCATTTTTAAACGCATTGTTAACTAGTTCACGGCCATTTATAAAAGCTTAGATCTGAATGGTAACGGACTGTCCACATATCAAAACTTGTGAGGTAGGATTAAAGTGGTGATATAAGAAAATAGATATCCTAGGGTCTTCCCTAGTGGCGCAGTGGTTAAGAATCCGCCTGCCAGTGCAGGGGACAAGGGTTAGAACCCTGCTCCGGGAAGATCACACATGCCGCAGAGCAACTAAGCCCGTGCACCACAACTGCTGAGCCTGAGCTCTAGAGCCCGCGAGCCACAACTACTGAGTCCACACGCCACAACTACTGAAGCCCACACGCCTAGAGCCCGTGCTCTGCAACAAGAGAAGCCACCACAATGAGAAGCTCATGCACCGCAACGAAGAGTAGCCCCTGCTCGCCGCAACTAGAGAAAGCCTGCGCGCAGCAACAAAGACCCCACACAGCCGAAGTTAAATAAATAAATAAATAAACTAATTTTTTTAAAAAAGAGAATATATATCCTTAATTTATGTATATTAGAAAGGAATAAAACTCTGATCAAATGAACAGAGTAAACCCAGTAAAAGGAGAAAGAAAATATAATTTAAATAAAAGTAGAAATTAATGCATAGCGAAAAAATCATACAATAGAGGAGATCAACAAATTCAAAAATTTGTTCTTTGGAAAAAAATTAATGAAGTAGACAAACTGCTGGCAAGCCTTGAGTAAGAGAAGAAAGATGAAACCTAAAATAATTTTATGAATGAAAAGTTGAGCATAACTGTAGATAAGGTAGAGATTACAAGGTAGTCAAAGGTAAATAAAAGATGCCTAGGTAATTCAGTGGGGGAAGAACCATCTTTTTTTTTTAATTGAGGTATAATTGACATATAACATACTGGTTTCAGGTGTACAACAGAATTTGTATCTACTGGGAAATGATCGCCACGATAAGTCTATTTGACATCCAAGGAATAGTCTTTTTGACAAATGGTGCAGAAGCAACTGAACATCTGCATTTAAAAAGTAGAACCTTGATTCTTACCATACACCCTGTGCAAAAATTAAATGAATCATAGACATTAATGTAAAAGCTGTACACTTCTTCTGGAAAGTTTGCGTTTGCCACCTTGGGTTAGGTAAAGATTTCTTGGATTGGATACAAAAAGCATGAAACGTAAGAGAAAGAACTTGATATTGGACTTCATCAAAATTTAAAACTTACTTTTTGAAAGATATCCTTAAGAAAATGAAAAGGCAAGTTACAGAATGGGAGAAATTATTTGCAGCACATATTCAGATAAAGGATAGTATCTAGAATTTTTACAACACAATAAGAAGGTCGAAAACTTCTATATATCTGTATACATATGTGTATGTGTGTGTGTATTTACGTATATAATGAATAGGTGAACGTGAATGGATATACAAATAGATATATATGGCAAGGGATGTGAATAGAAAGGTTCCAAAAGAGGATGTGCATATGATCAATAAGCACATGAAATGATGCTCAGCATATTAGTCATTGGGGAAATGCAAATTAAAAGCACAGTGTCCTACCACTACACACCTACTAGAAGAGCTAAAATAAAAAAGACTGGCAACACCGAGTGCTGGTGAGGTGTGGACCTACTCACATATATTGCTGATGGGAATGTGAAATGGTTTAGCCACTTTGGAAAAGCTTGGTAATTTCTTATGCATTTAAACATACACTTACCGTATGACCCAGCAGTTAATTCCATTCCTAGGTATTTACTCAAGAAAAATGAAACCATGTGCCTACAGAAAGTCTTGCACGTGAATACTCATGGCAATTTTGTAATAAGCAAATACTGGAAACAACCCAAACGCCCAGCCCTTTGGGGAGATGAATAAATTGTGGTATATTTATGCCGTGGAATATTACTCATCTATAAAAAGGAATGAACTACTGATGCACACAAGAAATCAGAATACTCTCAAAATTATTATACTGAGTAGAAGCAATCTTAAAGAAAAGTGAACATACTGTGTGGTTCTATTCATGCGAAATTCCTAGAATAAGCAGCTAGTTACAGAAGTTAGGTCACTGGTTGCCTCAGACCCAGGGTGAGGGCAGGGAATTGACTGCCAAGGGGAACTTTATTTATTGCACATAAATTATAGCTCACTAAAGGTGATATTTAAAAGGATAATAAGTACTATTAACAACTACGTGCCAACAGTTTTGAGAACTTACATGAACTGGACAAATTCCTAAAAAATTATTTTAATAGAACTGACTCAAGAAGAAATAAAAAGAGAAGCTTGCCTGCTGCTAACACTATTAAATAAATTGAAGCAATGATTAAAAATCATCCCATAAAAAAGTGCAAAGCCAGATGGCTTCACAGGCATGTTCCACCAAACTTTGAAGCAACAGGTCGGCCCAGTTTATACAAATTCTTCCTGGCCATGGAAGAAAAGGGACTACCCTCTAACTCATTCTGAGAGGTCAGCATTAACCCTGATAAATTCAAACAAAGACGTTATAAAAAATGAAATCACAAGTTTGCCTCACTCGTGAATACAGATGTGGAAATCCCAAACACGTGATCAACTTCAACTGTATGTGTAAAGGACAATACTTGACCTCGAAGTTGGGCTTCTTCTAGGTATGTAAGGATGGCATAAAACTGGGAAATCCATGGAAGTAATTTGCTGCAGTAATAGATTAAAAGAGGAAAAACATGTGGTCCTTTGAATAAATGCATTTGATAGAACTGAACACCCACGTATAAGTAATGTGTTCCGGTTAGAGATTATTTCTCATTTTGATTGCGGGAATGTTGTTAGCAAGACTGAGAAACGTATATAATCAGAAACTGAGAGCTTTACTATCTTGATAAGTGACCACGAGACACTGATGGAGAATCTGGTACTATAAGGGGCAGGCCGTAGAACAGTGTCTAAAAGCAAGGATGCTGGAGCCGCACAACCCTTGATCATTCTCTGCCTCTCGCTCTGCCCCTCGCCAGCCCTGTGAGACCAAGGAGAAGTTACTTCTCTCCGTTGTGGGAGGTATTACCATGGGCTTAATGAATTACCATGTGTGACACACTTAGCACCTCCACGCTGGCATATGCTTTTCAAATAATGTGTTTTATGTGTTATTGTTAAAATACATGCAACAACATATTGTATTGTCTCTTTAAGGCCATCTCGATCTTAGCCAAAGGCTAAGGTAATGACTACGTCTAGTCTTTGATAAAAGTGCTTTCCCTTTCAGATTACAAATTGACTCCTTTTATCTGTGTGTCCCAAAGGTGAGTGATTTCACGTGGAGCCACGATGGGACTCAAGCGCTTATTTCGTATCGAGATGGGTTTGTCCTGGTTGGTTCTGTCAGTGGACAAAGACACTGGTCATCTGAGATCAACTTGGAAAGTCAAATCACATGTGGCATATGGACGCCCGATGACCAACAGGTAACGCCTCTTGAACATGATGTGTCATGTTAAAACGACGTGAGCTGAGGGGGAAAAGCGTTAAGTACTAATACGGGGTGGGGGGAGGGGGGGAGGAGAGCTGTCTCAAAGGCTGGTAAAGAATGACAAAGGGAAAGAACACTGAGCTTGTCCAGGTAAAAATTAACACCAAAATTTCATGTGTTAATAGATTGGGGAAATAACATTCCCCACCGATACTGTGAATACTGAGTTAACAGTTTAATTATAGAAAATACTCATACAAATTTACTTTAAAATCTGCATAAATAGCCGATTGATAAATGGATAATGGACATAATTCGTTCACAAAAGAAGTTCAACCAGTCAGTAATCATGGTGGGAAAGTATGTACTCGCAGGGAAAAAATGGGAAATAGCATAGTGAGAGGGTATATTTTCACTTATTAACAAAGAAAATGATACCCATGATTTTATTTATCATTCGTAACGGTTTAATCAAATAAGTATTTTCATTCATTGCTGGTAATAATATGCATTCGATCTTTGGGGTGGCAAAGATTTGATACAATTTTTAAGCAAGTCTAAAAAATTATCATCTGCTTTGACCTGGTGATATGCTTTAGGAATTTATCTAAAAGAGACAAAATGGGAAGAAAATAAAAGTTGTGGTCGTTAAAGCATTATTTATGATAGTAAAAATTTGGCAACAGCCTACTAGTACGAAAATAGAAGACTGGTTAAGTAAACTGTGGTATAACCACTTAAAGAATCATATAGTAGTCCAATAAATTAGAGATCGTGGTTATAAAGATGACGTAATAATCTGAAAGAGCTCTTATGATATAATGTTAAGGAGAAAAACCAGGATACGAAATGGTGTATGTGGTGTGATTACCACATCATAAAACAACTGAAGGAAACTACCCACATTGTCAAACTAACTGGAAGGAAATTAATCAAAATGCCGCATGTAGGTGGTTATTTTATGGTGAGCCTCTGGGTCATTTTTAAAACCTAATTTCAAGTTTTTCTTTAGGGTGCCTATTTTACGTTCATGATGAAATGATGTATAATAACCTAGTAAAATTATATATTGATAATTCATTTTTTAATATAAGGGTTGACTAGTTAAAACCTTTGTAAATGTACAATTTGTGTTTTCCAAGTCCAGGAGAATCCCTAAAATGCCAGAACATTTTATCCTTGAGATTTCAGTTTAATTGTGGTGAAATCAAACAGTATAATATGAAACCATAACTTTTGGGGGAACCTTTTTTCTTTTTCTTTTTTTTAATGAATTGCTTCTTGTGACTTCTTATCACTGTATATTTCATGTTTCCATTTTATTTTCAAGTAAAAATGCTCAGTATTTTTTTCTCTCCTCAAAATTAGTGTTATGAGAATTACAAAGAGGTAGTAGTCTCAGCTCTTGAGCTTCTTCCCTCCCCATCCCCCAAAGGCATCTTAGTATCCAGTAGCACATGTGTGTTTCTGTGTGAAGCACTTGGACTTACTTATTACAGCATTTTATTTTTGTAGGATTTTACTGCCCCTGCAGTCTGCTCAGAGATGCGTGCCGTGGCCCAGTGAGTGACCTTGCACACATACTTAACCTCTCCCTGCTTCAGTTTCCTCCTCTGTGACAAGGGGTGTGAATTATTTCCTGCCTAATTCCCAGGGCTTTTATAATGATCAGATGAGGGAAGAGATGCGAAAGCAGTTAAGAATATGTCAGAGGAAGTCTCGGCTTCACATTCTTCCCTCACCTGGAGTGACGGAACCGTGAGGCTCATGTCACCGTCCCCTCTGAGCTGTGCTGGACAGTGTCCCCAGCAGACTGCACACCTGGAGTGTGACAGGCATGGGACCCAGAGAGGCTGGGGACACAGTGTGTGAGATGCAGCACCTGCCTTTGAGGGCCTTGGGCCACTGGAGGAGGCAGGCCCACAAGCGCCTTGTGCTGCGTCCAACATGGTCGCCCAGGTGGCAGACAGCATGGTGTCGAGCGGGGGATGGAAGCGGGGTGGGCTGCAGCTTCGACTGGGTTCCCTAGGCCTGTCGGCAGGACCCCAAAGCAGCTTTGCAGATGGTTGGGCTCCTGGCCCACACCTCTGTCTGGATGGCTGTTTTTATGGTTCTGTACTGAGGGCCAGCAGGTGGGATTTCATTTGAGGAAAGAGCTCCATTGCCTTTATAAAAAGGATTGAAGACCTTGGAGGAATTTTACACAGGGAAGAGGTGTGTGGGACGCTCTGTGGGTCGTGTTTGAACTGAGACATTCCTCCCTCCGTCTCTGTCATTCTTTCGTATCTTTTGCTTAGTTTGAAAATTATTGATGAGAAAAGAGTGTGAAGACAGTATAACGTTTGTAGTTAATGCCCTGAGCTCTGACATTGGGACGGTCTCAGGTGTGGGCTGCAGGAAGCCGGCTACATCTCTTTTCTTCTCCTTGAGAACCTTCTGCCCTTGATGTAGAGTAAAACAGCCTCCAGGGCGCCTCCTCACATCTTGAGACAGTTCTGATTGTAATGGGATCTGAGGCTGCTTCCTGTTAACTCTTCAAAATGTAAGCAGTACAGTTTTACAAGCAGTGAGTTTGAAATCTAGCCATTTTCCTGTTTGTCATATATTTTCCTCATTTTTTCTGGGGGGTGTGGGTGAACACTGTGCCTCTTCAGACATGAACATTTACAAATATGCATCCAGCTCGCTTTGAGTCTTAGCTGAGTATCAGTTCACTGTCAGAGCCTTTCAGCTGGCTGTGGAGAACTTGAGACGTGTTTCCGTTAAGTGTCCATCATCGGATGAATGGATAAAGATGTGGCACATACGTACAATGGAATATTACTCAGCCATAAAAAGAAACGAAATGGAGCTATTTGTAATGAGGTGGATAGACCTAGAGTCTGTCATACAGAGTGAGGTAAGTCAGAAAGAGAAAACAAATACCGTATGCTAACACATATATATGGAATTTAAGAAAAAAATGTCATGAAGAACCTAGGGGTAAGACAGGGATAAAGACACAGACCTACTAGAGAATGGACTTGAGGATATGGGGGGGGGGGAAGGGTGAGCTGTGACAAAGCGAGAGAGAGGCATGGACATATATACACTACCAAACGTAAGGTAGATAGCTAGTGGGAAGCAGCCGCATAGCACAGGGAGATCAGCTCGGTGCTTTGTGACCACCTAGAGGGGTGGGATAGGGAGAGTGGGAGGGAGGGAGACGCAACAGGGAAGAGATATGGGAACATATGTATATGTATAACTGATTCACTTTGTTATAAAGCAGAAAGTAACACACCATTGTAAAGCAATTATACTCCAATAAAGATGTAAAAAAAAAAAAAAAAAAAGGTAGAGATGCTGGCACGTGAGCCAGCACGTGTCTAGGAGTTAGCACTGCTGTCCCAGGAGGAGGGTGAGCAGCTGGTGGATCCGTGTCCGCAAGAGCAGGACAGAGGAAAAAGCCTCAAACTTACATCTGACGGATTTAGGTTAGATGAAGAAGGTTTTTGTGGTTGAAGTTCTGAGCACAAGAAGAAAACTCTCCCTCCTTTCCTTTCCGCCCTTCCTGGGAGAACTCCAAGAAGGCGGCTCCCAGAAACATCCCTCTGTGGTGGGGACCAGGGGTTCTGCAGAGGACTTCTCAGGCTGCTGGCCTTGTCTCATTCTTGTCCCAGTTGCCGCTTCTCTGTCACAGCTCCCACGAGAGGCACGTGTATGGTCTGGGTGCGCCAGCCGTGTTTGGATTCGTTGTAAGGGATCTCGGGCGTCAAAGCCATGTGCACGTGAGGCACGTTAGCGACTCCTGCTTGCACACAGTCAGTGCAGCCCCTGATCAAACAGGCTCATTCCATCCCGGCGTTTGCAGCCTCCCTCCCCAAGCCAGTGGTCCTTCCCACTAAACCCAGTCCCGGCCTGCTGGCCTTTCTTGCCGCTTCCGCACACTTTCTACTCAGGTTGCCTGCCCCCGGGCCCCCGGGCCCCCAGTCTTGGAGCATCTTCTCCCTGGGCTCCTGCCTCGGGTGAAGGCTTCCCTCCAAGCAGCCCGCGGCTTCCCTTGGCTGCTGCCCCACTGCTCAGCCCCTTCGGCCCCAGGCCACACGTCCAGGCTTCGTGCTCTCTGGTCGCTGCTGGCCAGATCCAGCCCCTGTCCCAGCCTCGTCTTCCCCTTCCCAGTGCCGCCCTTCGCCTGCTCCTGGAAACCTTCCCCAGCTGCCCTGTGCTGGCGCTGCCACCTCGGGCTCCCGAGCTCCTTCCACGCTTTCTGGGCTTCCCCCCTTGGCCTTCCCCCTTTTTGCCTGTCCTCGGGGCGATTTCTTCCACTGCCACGTGTGCATCTCAGGCTCCCCAGCTCTGTGCTATGCTCACGTCTCCCTCTGGTCCTTCACACTGAGCCCCGGCTGCCCGCAGACCCCGCTGGAATCCCGTGTGGTCCGCACTCTCTGGTCCGTCCTCGTCCCCGCCCTGCTCCTCTAATTGCTGATCACTTACGACCCCGACTGGGAGCTGTGCTTGACTTTCCCTCTTCCTTAGCTGCACCCTCTACATAGTCACTAAACCCTACTGAGTCCACTTCCTAAATACTTCAGGGCCAGGAATTGATTTATTTGTATTTAAAAGTGGCAGATGACTGTGCTCAGACTAACGTCCGTGAAGGTAGGTAAGGCTCCACGTACCTAGAATTCTGGAGTAGGGCTGGTTGATCTGGGGACTCCCAGGTTCTTCCCACCGCTCCTCTCCTGCAGCTTCGTCCCTTGGCTGGTTCCTTCTGTCGTGTCTGGTGGCTGCTTCTGCCAACTGGGCTGCCTTTTTCTTGGTTCATGTCCAGTGAGGGAGTGAGTGGCTCTTCAGCTCTTTGAAGTTACTCGAAGGTTCCCCTTGGCCACCGCAGTGGCTTGCACACGGTGTGCATTCCTCAGGGAGTTGTGCATCTGCCTTCCTGGGGCTGGGGGTGGCCTACGGCCCGGGGAGGAGGGGGCGGAGAGCACCCAGCAGAGCCCGGGGCAGCCCCACTTCCGTTAGTTTTAGATGTGTTGTTGGGATGGGAATCTGCTCCCTCTCTGCACAGTCTGCTTCCTCTCTAACTTCCTTTCCTATTTATTTTTACTAATTTTTATTAAAGAGCTGTAGTTTTTAAAAGTCAGATAGTACTACTGGGTTTATAATGAATGTTTTTTAAAAACCACAAAACACAAGCACCTTTCAGCTCCCTGCGCCGCCCTCCCGCTCCCAGATCCCTGCTCCCTGTGGCCAGCACTTTGCTTGTGTTTCCCTCCGCATTTCTGAGTTACGGGCTTATGTGCCAGATCTGGATCTTTCTTTGGACTCAGGTCTTCTCTGCCGACTTTGCACGTGGGAGATGAGGACTGGCTGTCTCAGAAGGCCCCCTTCCACGGCTGCCCGCCCCCCACCTCCCATCCTCCCAGTGTGCTCTGTCTTCTCGCTGAAGGCCCAACTCGTACACAGAAGAACCAGGATAGCATTGCCTTCCTCATGCAGTCATTTGCTTTTTCCAGAATTAGTCAAGTTGCTTTATTTATTTCCTTAGTTTTCTGTGTACCAATCACAAATTAATCCCTCTGCTCTCCAAAAAATTGAAAATCTCCTCCGAAATGTTCCACCACCCCAAGTGGTACATCCGACTCACTTGTTTCCTGGCGCTGCCCCTCCCTGGGCCCTCAGCCGCCTGCTCCGGCCTGAACCGGTTGCTCTTGGCCTGCAGCACACCTGGCATCCTGAGCACCCGTTCCCTCATCTCCTCCTGTTTCTGGGACGAGCACCTTTATTTTTGTGGTTTGTCCCCTCATTTTGGTGGAACGTGTCTTCAGGGTGTTGTATGTTTCAAGATGCTGTGCTTTGTCTCTCTCACCTGTTTGGCTGGGACATGGTGGTCATTTTCCAACTTGTCCTTCGCCTCCAATGACTTGTCTTAGTTCTGTGATATTTTCTTTTCTCTTTCTGGAAATCGTATTATTCAGATGATGTTCTTTTAGGTTGATGATTTGATTTTAATATCTTTTCTCGCCCTGTTTCTTTTCTTTGCCTAATCTTGTTTTCTGGGTGATGTCCTGAGCTATATCCTCCAAGTTTTCTTTGACTTTTAAAAAATTAATGCTATCACATTTTTAATTATTAGGAGCTCTTTTTGTTTTGTTTTGTTTTCTGATTGTTCTTTCTTTAAAAAAAATTCATTTTATTCTTATCTCATGGAGAACAAAACAACGTGAGGATATTGATTTGAAGGTTTTTTTGGGGTTTTTTTTGCGGTACGCTCACTGCTGTGGCCTCTCCCGTTGTGGAGCACAGGCTCCGGACGCGCAGGCTCAGCGGCCATGGCTCACGGGCCCAGCCGCTCTGCGGCATGTGGGATCTTCCCGGACCGGGGCACGAACCCGCATCCCCTGCATCTGTAGGCAGACGCTCAACCACTGCGCCACCAGGGAAGCCCTGATTTGAAGTATTCTTTTGTATTCTTCATTGTCTTTCTCCTCCAGGTTCTTTCTGGTTTTGTTTTGGCTTCTCTTTTTCATGTTAGATGCTTTTCTCAAATGTCTGGTGATCCTTGGTTGTCTGCTCATATTTAAGAGGTGGATACTAAAAAGTACTTGGAAGCCTGTGGAATGGGGTAATTAGTGGACCTGTCCTTCTACTTGGAAGACCCATCTGGACATCAGAGTCTGTCTTTGAGCAATCTTCTTCCTGACCGTGGCTGTGTTGGAGGCTGGCTGCCTGTGCGTCTTACCTGGTGGCTGAAGTGGGCTCAGTTTTAGCATTCAGTTGCTGGGTTTTTCACCCTAGGCCCCTGAGCTGTGTCTGGCCTTCTGTTCAGCCCCTTCACAGAGAGTAAGATGCGTACCCGCCTGCCTGGGTAGGAGAGGAGATGCGGAGGGCTAACCATTCGTTTTCAAGGCTTCCAACCAGTCCACTCTGGGAAGGTGACCCTAATCAGCTTACTCTTATGTTTCCTGGTGTCGCTTTGGGCTTCAGCTCGCTCTGGTCTACTCTGTCACTTACCTCGTGCCCATGTGCTGTCAGTTTCTAAGTGTTGACTTCTCTGTCTGCTGACCTCTCCGCTCTCTCTCTGTTAGAGTTTCACGCTCGTTACCCCTCAGTTGAGTGGGGTTCGGGAAGGTGTCCAGTCCATCACGCAACCCCTCGTACCTTTCTAGGCTTCTCTCTGCCCCTGTCTCCCCTTCACACTCGCCCTAGTGGACTAGTTTGACTTCCGAAGCTCACATTGCTTTCCTACTTGCGAGCGTGCTGTTGCTTCTGCCCTTGCCCCTTGTCTGTCCAGTCAATTTCCAGTCGTCCTTGAAGGGTCAACTCAAACATCACCTCCTCTGTACAGTCTGCTCCCTGCCACCTTCCTCCACTCCAGCCCAGGCAGAGCTAATTAGACTCTGGAGTGTTCCAGGAGCACCTCCTGTACACCAAGAGCACATTTTGTAACATTTTCCACACTGTGTTGTAACTGTTGGTTGCATATTTTCTTTCTTACCGGATGTGAGGGCAGGGGCCACGCCTCATTGTTCCCTGTGCGGTAGTAGTGCGGTCATGCAGTGAGTGCGGGAAGAATGCTTTCTCTAGAAGCGCCGGCCTCCCCCTCCTCTCCGCCTGGTGATGATTAAGTCCTTATCCTCACCGAAGGAACTGCCATATTTCCTCCCGTCCTCAGGTACCACACAGTCATGAGAGGAGTTCTTGGTTTACCCCACATAGGCTGTCCTGGGAGGGCCCAGCATTAGTTTTTCATTCATAACTGTTTCATACAGAAAAGTCTAATTTTTTGGTTTTTCACATCTCCTGATACTTGTGTGGAATCTTTCATTACTTAAGGCTGGTTGGATTGAGGGGTGGGGTGGGGCGTTGTTGGTTTTTTCCTTAATTTTTTTAGGCTGTGTGGTTATCCCTCCTTTAGAAAGCAGTTTGAGTGAGGATCCTAATAACTGAATTCTTCTTCCTACTCAAATCCAAAAACAGTTTCTGAATATGAATCGTCAGCTTCATCTTGATTCACGGTATAGAAAATTCAACTCAGGGACAATTATTAGCTCTTAGGATATAGTACCAAGAAAATCCGCGTGGTTTCCTTGGAGGAAGGCCTTTGCAAGATTACATGTCTCCATTTCCTGGCATGGTGGCCCTGCAGTGCTGCCTGAGGACGGCGGGTTAGGATTGATGACATCTTCACAGACCACCCCGCCCTAAGATTTTTTTCCTTTTTTCTTCCTATGTCATATCTGACCCCTCTTTTTCCCTCTCTTCCATCTCTTCTTTACAGTAATGAGAATTTTTTTATCCTGAGCCAACAGACTTTTAGTGTCAATATTCTGAAATTCTCCTCTTTCCCCAGTGTGCCTATGACACATACTCATTTTTTTAACTTCAGTTGCAAGTGGATTATGCACCACTGTTACCGTATTGCAGACCTGGGTCTCCAGGGTGCAGGGCGGGTGCTTAGCCTCACTAGGATTCTCTCGGTGGTATGGTGAATAGTTACTAGTTGTTATTCTGGTGCAGGGGAGCAAAGTCAGGAATGACGATTTCACCAGCTTGGTGACATCATTCCCGATAAAAATTCATGAAGAACATACTGGAATTACATTCAGGAAGTCTATAACCATAGGAGGGGCACTTTAAGGCTCTTTTCCTTTAATGAGGACACAGGTCAATATTTTTAAAAATCATAAAGGCAAATACTTGTTCTTCATAAAATTTGGAAGTACTGATAATTACTTTGTAGAGTTTATCCAGGCGACGACAGATACAAACTATGATTAAATTATACAGCAGAGGTTATTGTGTGATGATGATGAACTTCAAAAACAGAAGAACGATCCTATACAATAGAAGAGAGAGAAGTAGACTATGAAAACAAATTTTCTGCTCCAAAGGATTTACAGACACAGTCTTACAAGTGAAACCTATTATTTCAGTAGACACATACTATGCTTGACCTTCAATTATAATGAATAACCAGTGGTTTCTCCTTTGGAATGTTCTGTTAGGAAACAAACGTTTGTCACATAGCTGGAATATTTAAGTGTTTGCTACTGATGTTAATAGTCCTAAAGAAATACAGGTATTCTTCACTTTATATACTAGATGTTAAAATGTAGGTGAACTGAGTTTTTGTAATCATAATTATACTTCAAGTATCCATGTAAGGAAATCTTTCCTATTTAAAAGAATATTCTGTAGAAATTGCCCTTGTTTAGAAGGCAGTTTGGTGTGAAATGGGAATTCTTCACCTAATACATCTGTTTGCTAAACGTCCAGACTTTAGTTTTCCAGGAGTAGAGGTAATGTTTGTTTATATACTAAAGCTTAAAACTTGGTACTGAATACTAAAACCGTTTTCAAAGCAAGTCTTAAATACTTAAATAGACTTGATATTTTCTTAGACACTTCAAGCCATGATTTCAGATAAACTAGAAGGGGTCTGGGGTTGGTACGTCTTAAACAGCCCCAAGAGAAGGCTTTCCAATTTTCAAGTCTTAGTACGCGCAGATGTGAGTGGGGTGAAATCTTCTCCTCTGGCCTCCATCCTGGTGTGTTGTTTTTGTTGTTTTTAACCAAGGAAGAGAGGTTTATTCTTTTTGCTTTTGGATACAAATGGTAGATTCCAAGCCTCCTCTCATCGGCTGAAAGTAAGTTTTTCACAAAATGTGGTCCCTCCTGATCCAGTGTCTGATGTTTGCTGATGTGATCAGTGATCCACCAGCGTTTTTACAACAACTTTAAATGCAGTCGGTGCCGTGACGTGAACGACAACAACAAGAAAAAATCTCTAAAAGTACCCTTTGTGCCTCTGTGACATCTATGAAATGAAAGCTGTTTTTATGTACACGCTTCGTAAGAAACATGACCTTTATTTCTCATTTGGAGTAGACTGGAGTCAGGACTTGAGTGGTGTAGCAGGATCGTTAAAGGGGATACTTCAGTGCAGGATTAATTCATTTAGTTCAAATAATTTTAAAAATAAAAAAATTTAAATCATTACTGTACAGCATCTTTCTAGAGATATGAATTGGTGAAAAAGGAACTGTTATGGTACTAATATACGCTTAAAGCTTTAACACATTAGTCGGTTGAAAAGAGTAATTATTCATTTAATTCTGAAATATAAGGTTATGAAGGACCAACATAGGACTCAAGTAGATTTGCTGACTCCCTCGAAGTATTTTAAGTAATAAATGATTCTGTAGGGTTTTTTAATTTTATAAATTTTAAAACTTTGATTATAAAAAGTTCAGTAACACGTCAAAAATAAAGAACCCAGATATTTTACCACATTTGCTATTTTATCCCTTTATTCTTTTTTTTCTGTGCTGTATTTAAGGCAAATCCCAGATAGCATGTCCTTTCACCCATACTTATTTCAATATAAATCTCTTCAAAATGTGGGATTTCCTTCCATAACCACAGTGCTGTTATCTGTCATACCACCTCTTATCTTTACTTTGAAGAAGGTCTTGTCAGATTAAAGTAAATGATTTGTCTGGGGCTTGGATTAGCCATGGCTTTAAAGGAGGGCATCTGTTACATCAAGAAGATGGGTGTTCATTCTGAAGTTTTTCTTTGTCTTGCACTGTAAGATAGGAAATGGTTTATAAAGGAAACTTTAAAAAGCAGTGTAAATCTTTACTTTCTCAGCTAAAAATGTGATGTTGCCACCGTAGTTTTGTAAATGAAACGTAATTTACTGATATTTGACATACAGGAAATGACTGTCTCATAGATGCGGCCCGATCATTGATAGAAAAAAAGTCAGACTTAACAAAACCAAAATAAAAAGAGTCCCAGTTTGTTATTTGCAAGGAGTCTTTTCTTCACCATAAGAAAATATTCTGCTCTGCTGGCTGTGTAAGTGCTGGTTTTTGGAGTGACTCAGCCGACTGCCCCCCACAGTGCTGCCCCCACCTCTCCAGGGAGCTGCCCCCACCTCTCCAGGGAGCCTGCCTGTAGTCCTTTTAGGTAGTAATTACGGAACTGTATAGGTCTTGGCTTCCCTGGAAAGACTTGAAAGCCATTGTGCTAACACAGTGAGAGAAGAACATGAAAATCTCTTACCCAAGCTCTTGTACTCAAATTATTTATTACTATTATTATTTTTAATCCACAAACTCACTAGAGTAACAACTCAGTGAACGATTCTTATTCTGAAGACCCTCAGTCGTGAGGGAACTGTAAGTAGGTTAAAGGACCTGTGGAGTACAGCTCCTGCCTAGTGGCTTGTGGAAACATAGCTTTGAAATCAGATTTAATCTAAACCAGTGGGAAAAGTGATTCTCTTCCCTCTCTTCCCATTAGATTTTCCCATGAGTTTTTAGTGGTGCATGTACTAAAAAAGTACTGTACAAGGGAAGCTCATCTTTATTTAAAGCCTTGAACTGAACATATATAGGAATGCTTCTTGCCAAAATAGGCAAGGAGGATGTGAGTAACGATGAAGGAAAATAATGGAAACATGCTCAGGAAAGGAGATCAGGAGATGGCCTCCCACCCATTGTGGCTATCTTTACACTACTGTGAATACAGTTTCAACGTTTTTGGATTTTGTTTGTACGTGTATGTTCTGGATATTCTGCTGAGCTCTTCATAGGAGAAAATAGATTTTCTTTAGCAAAAACAGGTGAAACTACTGTTTGTACTATTTTGTGCTGTTTTGGTTGAGTGACATTGGCAACTAAGTCATTTAAAAATTAAATTGCTCTTTGTTATCTCCAGACTCAGATCATTGTTGGATCACTATATAGAACACTCAGTACAGATAAATTATAAAATATGCCAAATAGAAAATCTCCCTTGAAATTTACATTTGGCAGTTCAGGTTAAGAATGAAAGGCGGGAGGCAGTTTTTGTGTACAATGGCTGTTACTTAATACACCCTTTAAAGACTATGTTGGGCAGGAGCGATGTTAGCAGAATGGCAGAATAGCAAGCTCTGGACCCTCCTTTCTTCAACAGGCACACCAAATCAGTAATACACAGACCAGTTCCCTTTGTGAGAAATCCAGAAACCAGTTGAGAGGCTTCCACACCCCAAGTGTGTGTGAAACCAGCCACATCAGAATTGGTAGGAAAATTTGAGATACCCTCTTGCCATAATCACCACCCCTGGCAAAGTGCCATATGATTGGGAGAAAACTCCCAGCTTCTCCCTGGGAAGAGAAGGAAAGAACTGGATCATACATCCAATATTCTGCTTTTTTTCCCTGGGTGTAGCCTAAGCCACTGGCTTCTGTCTCATCTGTCTCAAAGGGCTGATTGAACACCGGGGTGACTGAGAACAGAGGTGGCAGTTTGAACTATCACTCAACACAGCCCCTCCTCCTGGCCCAACACAGAGTGAGCTGGTGAAAAAAAGCCCAGATTCCAGCTTCTACTTTGGGTGGGGGCTTGGGGGGCAGGGAGAGTTGGACCATGTATCCAATGTTCAGATTTCCTGAGGACTGCCCAAGGGCCTGGCTTCTGAATTAGAGCACTGACATGACCCAGCATACTCTATACACCTTGGGGCCACTAAGAACAAAGAGAGTGGTTTGGACTAGCAAGATAAATCTCCAGACACTGACCCCAATGACATG
This sequence comes from Grampus griseus, assembly GCF_964374135.1. Lineage (NCBI taxonomy): Eukaryota > Metazoa > Chordata > Mammalia > Artiodactyla > Delphinidae > Grampus > Grampus griseus. The sequence goes on from NC_139007.1 coordinate 79,820,385, forward strand.
GAGATATATAATTTACCTGACAGAAAATTCTAAACCGCAGTCATAAAGATGCTCAGTGAGTCCAAGAGAACAAAGCATGAACCAAGCGAGGCTTTCAGATGTTTTTTAAAAATTAGCAATTAAGTAACTGAGGTGTACAACAACTGAAATGAAGAATACACTGGAGGGTTTCAGCAGCAGATTAGATGAAGCAGTGGAAGGAATCAGGAAACTTGAAGATGGGTCATTGGAAATTATCTAGTCAGAGGAGGAAAAAAGAGTGAGAGCATGAAGAAAGCTTGAGGGGCTTGTGGGATACCATCGCATGGACCAATATATGTATTATGGAAGTCTCAGAAGAAAAGAGAGAGAAAAGGGCAGACTGTTCATTCAAAGAAATAGTGGCTGAAAACTTCCCAAATCTGGGGAATGAAATGGACATCCAGATTCAGGGCTCCTCATGGATCCCCAATAAGATGAACTCAGAAATCCCCACTGAGATACATTATAATCTAATTGTCAAAAGTCCAAAGGCAAAGAGAATTTTGAAATCAGCAAGGAAAAAGCAACTTGTCTCATGTAAGGAAACCGCCATAACACTTTCAGTCCAGGAGGGGTTGTGACTATATATTCAAAGTGCTGAATGAAAAAACACCTGCCGATTAAGAATGCTATACCTTGCAAAACTGTACTTAACAAGTGATGGAGAGATAAAGGCTTTCCCAGACACACAAAAGTCGAGGTAGTTCATCACCACTAGACCTACCTTACAAGAAATGCTAAAGGGAGTTCTTTAAGTTGACATGAAAGGATGATAAACAACAGTATGAAAGTACAAAACTCGCTAATAAAGGTATAGACAAATACTATTTTGTTACTGTAATGGTGATGGATATATCACTTTTAATTATAATAAAAGTTAAAAGACAACTATTAAAAATAACTATAATTATAAAACTGTGCCAGTGGATGCACAATATAAAAATATATAAATTGTGACATCAGTAACATAAAATGCAGTGGGAGGGGAGAATTAAAAGTAGAGTAACTATAATTTCTTTTATGTAAGCCCCATAGTAACCAAAGAAAATACCTATAGAAGTAAAAGAAAAGCAAAAGAAGCAAAAGGAAAAGAGAAAGGAATCAAAGCATATGAATACAAAAAAATCAATGAAACACAAAGGAAGACAGCAAGAGAGGAAAAGAGGGGCAGAAGAACTAAAAGACTGACAGAAAACAGTTAACAAAATGGCAGTAATAAGTCCTTCCCTATCAATAATTACTCTAAATGTAAATAGATTAAGCTCCCTAATAAAAAGACACAAAGTAGTTGAATGGATGAAAAAAAAAAACAAGATACAACTATATGCTGCCAATAGGAGGCTCACTTTAGATTTAAGATCATATATAGGATGAAAGTGAAGGGATGGCAAAAGGTATTCCATGCAGACGATAACCAAAGAGAACAAGGGTGACTATAATTATATCAGACAAAATAGATGTTGAGTCAAGATCTGTCACAAGAGATAAGGAAAAACATAAAGGCAAAAGGGTCAATTAACCAGGGAGAAATAACAATTATAAATATATATGCGTACAACATTAGAGCACCTAAGTATATAAAACACTAAATTATTATGTAAAGCAAACATTGACAGAGCTAAAAGGAGAAATAGCAATACAGTAATGGTAGGAGACTTCACTACTCCACTCTCAATACTGGATAGAACAACCAGACAGAAAATCCATAGAGGAACAGTGAACTTTAACAACACTGTAAACCAAGTGGACCTAACAGACGTGTTTACTTTTTTCATTTTAAATACCATATCAGGTTTATTTTAATAATAATTGTATACATAGTATAGTGTGTCACATACTGTTCGCTATTTTTATGTGAGGATAGAAACAAAACTGGGTAAAAAGAATTTTTTTTTTTTTACTTTAATGAACTTAATTTTTTTCTTAATTTTTTTTTAACATAGCAGTGTCTACATGTCAATCCCAAACTCCCAATCTTTCCCTCCCCCCCCACACACCCTTCAGCGCTGGTAACCATAAGTTCCTTATCTAAGTCTGTGAGTCTGTTTCTGTTTTGTAAATAAGTTCATTTGTATCTTTTTTTTTTTTTCAGTCTTGGCTATTGCAAACAGTGCTGCAGTGAACATTGAGGTGCATGTATCTTTTCAAACCATGTTTTTCTCCAGAGAATATGACCAGGAGTGGGATTGCTGGATCATATGGTAGCTCTATTTTTAGTTTTTTAAGGAACCTCCATACTGTTCTCCATAGGGGCTGTACCAATTTACATTCCCACCAACAGTGTAGGGGGGTTCCCTTTTCTCCACACCCTCTCCAGCATTTATTTTTTGTAGATTTTTTGATGATGGCCATTCTTACTGGTGTAAGAATTGTAGTTCTGATTTGCATTTCTCTAATGATTAGCGATGCTGAGCATCTTTTCATGTGCCTCTTGGCCATCTGTATGTCTTCTTTGAAGAAATGTCTATTTAGGTCTTCTGCCCATTTTTTGACTGGGTTGTTTGTTTCTTGGATATTGAGCTGCATGTGCTGTTTGTAAATTTTGGAGACTAATCCCTTGTTGGTAGCATCATTTGCGAATATTTTCTCCCATTCTGTGGGTTGTCTTTTCGTTTTGTTTGTGGTTTCCTTTGCTGCGCAAAAGTTTCTGAGTTTATTTTTTATTTTATTTGTTTATTTTTGTTTTTATTCCATCACTCTGGGAGATGAATCGAAAAAGATATTTCTGTGATTATTCTCCTTATGTCAAGGAGGGTTCTGCCTATGTGTTCCTCTAAGAGTTTTATAGTATCTGGCCACCATCACCCTGGTACCAAAGCCGGACAAAGACACTATAAGAAAAGAAAATTACAGATAAATATCCCTGATGAACATAGATGCAAAAATTCTCCACAGAATATTAGCAAACTGAATTAAACAGCACATTAAAATAATCTTACACAACAGTCAAGTGGGATTTACCCCTGGGATGCAAGGATGTTCAACATTATAAGTCAATTAATGTGATACACCACATTAACAGAATATAGGATAAGAACCGTGTTCTCAATAGATGCAGAAAAAGAGCATTTGACAAAATCCAGCACCATTTCAGGATAAGAAAACTCTAAACGAGGAATAGAAGGAAATTAATTCCACATAACGAAGACCATACATGAAAATTCCACAGCTAACGTCATACACAGTGGTGAAAAACTGAAAGCTTTTGCTCTGCGATCAGGAACAAGAGGACACCTGCTCTCTTTACTTTTATTTGACAAAATACTAGAAGTCTTAGGGCAGTTAGGCAAGAAAAACAAAGAAAAGACATTCAAATAGAAATCATGACATAGTTTTATATGTAGAAAACCCTAAAGACTACACATATACAAAAAAACTGTTAGAATAAATGAATTCAGTAAAATTGCAGGATCCAAAAATCAGTGTACAGAAATCAGTTGCATTTTTATATACTAGCAATGAACTCTCTGAAAAGGAAATGAAGAAAACAATCCCATTTACAATTGCATCCAACGGAATAAAATACTTAGGAATAAACTAGATTAAGGAGGTGAAAGACTCGTACACTGAAAACTATCAAACATTGAGGAAAGAAATTAAAGAAGACACCAATAAATGGAAAGACATCCCGTGTTCATGGACGGGAAGACTTATTATGGTTAAACTGTCCATACTGCTCAAATCTATTTACAGATTCAGTGCAATCCTTATCAAAATCCCAATGGCATTTTATACAGAGATAGGGAGAAAATTCTAAAATTCAGATGAAGCCACAAAGGTCCTAGACTAACCAAAACAATGTTGTGAAAAAGAACAAAGCTGAAGGAGTCACACTTCCTGATTTCAAAGTACGCTACAGTGCTGTACCAAATATAACGCTGCGGTACTGGCATAAACACCAATGGCACAGAGACCAGTGGGACAGAAATTTAACCCATAGGTAGTCAACTGATCTTCAGCAAGGGTGCCAAGAATATACAATGAAGAAAGGGTAGTCTCTTCAATACATGGTTCGAGGAAACTGGATATCCACATGCAAAAGGATAAAAGTGGACCCTTATACCATATACAAAAATCAACTAAAAAATGGATTAAAGATTTAAACACAAGATCTGACACCGTAAAACTCCTAGAAGAAAACATAGGGGACACTTCATGACATTGGTCTTGGCAATGATTTCTTGGATATGACACCAAAAGCATAGGCCGCAAAAGCAAAATTAGCGAAGTAGGGCTATATCAAACTAGGAAGTTTCTGCACAGCATAGAAAACAGTTAACAGAGTGAAAAGGCGACCTGTGGAATGGGAGAAAATATTTGCAAACCACATATGTGATAAGTAGTTAGTATCCAAAATATATAAAGAACTCCTTCCACTCAACAGCAAAAAAAATTAAAAATAATGAAAAATTAATAAAGTATAGAAAAACAAAAAGAAAAGCCAGAATAAAAAATGAGCAGAGGACTTGAATAGACATCTCTCCAAAGAATCCTTACATTGACCAACAAGTATATGAAAGATGCTCAACATGACTAATCATCAGGAAATACAAATCAAAACCACTGTCCGATACACCTTATACCTGTCAGGATGGCTGTTACTTAAAAAAAGAAAAAAAAGTACTGGCAAGGATGTGGAGGAACTGGAACCCTTGTACACTGTAGTGAGAATGTAAAACGTTGCAGATACGGAAGTTCCTCAAAAAATTAAAAATAGAACTACCATATGACCCAGCAATCCCGCTTGTGGCTGTGTATTCAAAAGAATTGAAAACAGCGTCTTGAGGTATTTGCACAGCCATGTTCATTGCAGCATTATTCACCATAGCCAAGATGTGGAAACAACCTAAATGTCCATCAGTGAATGAAAAGATAAAGAAAATGTCATATATTCTTACAATGAAATATACACATACTGTGAAATACTGTCTTAAAAAGGAAGGCTAGGGGCTTCCCTGGTGGCGCAGTGGTTGAGAGTCCACCTGCCGATGCAGGGGACGTGGGTTCGTGCCCCGGTCCGGGAAGATCCCACATGCCGCGGAGCGGCTGGGCCCGTGAGCCATGGCCGCTGAGCCTGCGCGTCCGGAGCCTGTGCTCCGCAACGGGAGAGGCCACAACAGTGAGAGGCCCGCGTACCGCCAAAAAAAAAAAAAAAAGGAAGGCTAAATAATATAATAAAAAACCTTGAGGACATTATGCGAAGTGAAATGATCCAGTCACTAAGGTCCAAATACTTCATGATCTCATATATATGAGGTATCTAAAATAATCAAACACATAGAAGCAGAGAGTAAAATTGTGGTTGCCCAGGGCTGGAGGGAGGGGAGAACAGGGAATTGAAGTTCAGTTGCTATAAAGTTTCAGTTATGCGAGATTAACAAGTTCTAGAGATCTTTTGCACAGCGTTTTGCCTATAGTGAACGATATTGTACACTTAAAACTGTGTTGTACACTTAAAAATTTATGAGTGTAGATCTCGTATTCTTACCACAATTTTTTTAAAAAGATATGTATTTTTTTTAATTGGTAGTCTAAATTATTTTAAAGTCAATTTCTTGTCAGTTTAGTGTTATATTTTCTTCATATGCTTATATTAATACCGCAGCATGGCAGTGGCCTTGTGACGCAGAGCCCTTGCAGGAATGGCGGTCTTTGTCCGGATGGCTGCACTACAGGATTGAGCTTCCCAGGGTTCCCTTTGGCATTCCTAAACCTCGAATGCCTTGCTGCTCTGACAGCCCTACCATTGGCATTGAATACATCCTGGTGTCATTTTAGAGGGAGGTGATGTGTGTCTCTAAGAGTGACAGACACTCTCCTGACTAAATTCTAGGCAGGCCCCGCTCTTCTTGACTGGGCCTCAGCCTTGGCCTGTCAAACTAGATTCGCATCACAAATGTTTCATTCTCTCTCTCTCTCTCTGTCTTGAACAAACACTAGCATAGTTTCTGTCCACGCAAGGCTGTGTAGCTAAAGATGACAACCCCAGCCTTCCGATGTTCTTGCCTGGGAAAGCTCGAGGCTGCCGGAAGAATTACAGCATCTGAAACTAGGGCCCCTGTCTCCCAGTCTCTGGACCTTAACTAGCAAAACCCAGATGGCCTAATGACACTGACAGTCCCCACCTCCCACTTTTGGCAAAATTTCCACTTCCCTGGCTCTGCCCTAGCCCCCGCCTCCCTCGCTGCTCTCTCATTCTCCCTTTAAAATGCACAGTCATGTCTGCACTAGTGGAAGCTGGGTTCACCTCCTCCTTATTGCAGTAGTGATTACTGGGTAAAAATCTGTCCTTACCTCCTTGACTAGTGTCCGGCTTCACTGATCTTTGACACCAGTCACAGGTGCTGTTGGGTCTGCCCTCATCACCGTGTACCCTGACAGCTACCATTGAGTCAGAAGACCGTCACTGTCCTCAGACCAGGAAATCGTTTCCTCTGAGCCCTTTTGTTGAAGTTTATTAGTAGCCACAGGAGGAAATTACTGTTTCTGTATACTGAGAAACATATTTAGATATGTTTCAAAGATTTGGAGCATTTTGAAACAGGAAAGGATTTGAGAGCTCATCTAATATACCTTTTTTAGATGACAGAAGAGAACAAATACTCAGGAAGGTAAATGATCAATTCGAAGTTACATAAGTATTTAGGAGTCAAAATAGAACCAGACCCCTAGCCAGCCAACTCCCAGTTCTGAGTTCTTCGCAAAGAAAAGGATGTTTCCCCAGAAGATTTAAGACTGTCTTTACCAAACAGGTTAAGCAGACTTCAGCGTCACCTAGCACCTCTTTCCCAATCCAAGGACCACGTGGTAAGTGGCCTGGGTGTTTTCACCCCGCTCCAGAGATCTGATATGGAGCTGTGCTCCTGAAACTTTTCTCTCTACCTCATTCCCTGTGTAGTAAATATAAATATATTTTAATAGTATATTCACATGGTATATAATTCTAAATGTTCAAAAGGATATATGATGAAAAGTTCCATTTTCCCCACTATCCTCAAGCCACCCACTTCTGTTCCCCAGAGGGAATTGGTGTTTCCAGTTACCTGTGTATCCTTCTGGAGGTATCCTGTTTTTAAATTAGTCCTCTAGTCATTCTGTTCCCCACCCCACCCCCAGAAATCATGTGTAGGTGTCTTAAAAGGGTGAACAAACTTTAAAATGGAGCCTGAAAGATTTGGGGAAGAACGTTCTAGCAATGGGAATTATCTAACATTAAATTCAGTACCTGAGGCAGATAGAATATCTCCTTCTCTGAAAATCTTTGAACTTAGCAGTCTCTCATCTTTATGGGTTAGTTTATAAGCAGTTATTCTGCAGTGAGGAGATGAAATGACTTCAAAATTACATGTTTGGACCAAAGATACAAATTTTTATTCTATATTTTGGGTGAGATTTCTTTCCCATATTTATCAGAATAAGTCTTAAAATGTCCATTTTAGAAATGCATGTTATAGTCAATTGTGAAATTATATTTCATCTTTTTTTTTGAACCAGGAAATACTGTGTTAATCAACTGAGCAATTCTGTCCTTTACAACTGTCTGATTTCAATGACTATTTCCTTAGTTGCAAAATACTCAAATCTGGCCTTGAAGCACATTGACAAGCTAGTGTTCTGAAACCCAACAGGGAGGTCTTTTCAAAACAAAAGTTTTACTGTGGTGGCATCTCAGGACAGAAGGTTCCTTCTAAAGAGCAAAGGGACGTCACGGCCTGTCCCTTCACTCCTCCCTCCACGGTAGTGCATTTAGACATTTGCCACCAACGGAGCTGAAGTTACTGCAGGCGTATCTCAGGGATGTGTGGGCTTGGTTCCAGACCACTGCAGTAAAGTGAGTCACACAAATTTTTAGGTTTCCCAGTGCATATAAAAGTTATGTTTACACTATACCGTGGTCTGTTAAGTGTGCAACAGCGTTATGTCTAAAAGAACAATGAACATACCCTAATTTTAAAAAGACTTTTAAAAAAAAATTAATTTTTATTTTTGGCTGGGTTGGGTCTTCGTTTCTGTGCGAGGGCTTTCTCTAGTTGCGGCGAGCGGGGGCCACTCTTCATTGAGGTGCGCGGGCCTCTCACTGTCGTGGCCTCTCATTGCGGAGCACAGGCTCCAGATGCGCAGTCTCAGTAGTTGTGGCTCACAGGCCCAGTTGCTCCGCGGCATGTGAGATCTTCCCAGACCAGGGCTCGAACCCGTGTCCCCTGCATTGGCAGGCAGATTCTCAACCACTGCACCACCAGGGAAGCCCTAAAAAAGACTTTATTGCTAAAAAATGCTAACCATCATCTGAGTGAGTCGTAACCTTTTGGCTGGTGGAGGGCCTTGTCTCCGTGTTGGTGGCTGCTGGCTGGTCAGGCTGGTGGCTGCTAAGGCTGGGGTGCCTGTGGTAGTTCTTAAAGTGAGACAGCAGTGACGTCTGCCCCATCAGTTGACTCTTCCTTTCATGAACCATGTCTCTGTAGCATGCAGTGCTGTTTGATAGCATTCTATGCACAGTAGAACTTCTTTCAAAATCAGAGTCAGTTCTCTCAAACCCTGCTTTATCAACTAAGTTTATGTCATATTCTAGATCCTTTGTTGCCATTTAAATAATCAGTTAAGTTCGCCATGTTATATGGACATGGTTTGTGATGCCCCAAAATAATTACAATAGTAACCTCAAAGGTCACTGATCACAGATCACTCTAAAAAATATAATAATGAAAAAGTTTGAAATGTTGTGAGAATTACCAAAATATGACACAGATACACAGAGTGAGCGAATCCTGCTGGGAAACTGGCACTTGCTTGGCACAGGGTGTCCACAGACCTTTAATTTATAAAAAAAAAAAACTATCTGCAAAGTATAATAAAATAAGGCCTACCTGTAGTAGGAATTTGTAATCACTTTGTTATCCTCTCCCCCAGCTTTAAATCACAAAAGCAAATAAATGGGGCAAAGTCAATTCCTTTTGTAGCTGGTTCCAATGCTACTGGTTAAAGTCTACTACAAAAAAGGTGAACAGTTACAGAAGCACATATTTTTATAGTTGAAATCTCCTAATATGGTCTTTATTTGAGAATTTAGATGCGTACCAGTCTCCAAAGGAAAAATCACTGGTGATATATGTCATCACTGGTTCCAAAACATAAATCTTTTGAATGATTTGCTGTCTTCTTCCTACCTCCTTTGGTCTGTGGCTTGGTTCGATTTTAATTGCTGGTGATAATTGTGTTACATTTTAAAATAATTACATCTAAAACTAGTTTAGAATGGAGTACATTTAAATGGAGAGATTATATGTGGATACCACAATTTTTTAAACATTGCATTGATACTGAACACTGCCCTGCAATAGTGTCCCCCGTCCCTGAGGGACCGCCGTTGAACTGGTGTGGCCTGAGGCCTAGCAGGTTTCTACCACCTTCTTTGGTTCTTAGTGCACCCGTTACAGCGGGAGCATTGTCCCTGCCCCTCTGTGAAGCCTGCAGTCCAGTAGAGAAAACAGCAGGAAAAATATGAGACAGAAATTTATGTCATCCATAACTGAAAGTGTTTTGGAGGCCAATTTTATGGGAGGATTTGAGCACTGGTTTAGTTTAAAGAAGAGAGGAAAGAAGTTGTTGCTTCATTTGTAGGAAAATTTGGGCAAAGGCAAAGCTTTGGGCAGAAATTTGCTTGCTAATAGTCACTGGGCATCCGCTCATGCCAGGCAGCATGGGAGAACCTGGGGGTGCAGACCTGCCCTCAAGAACCTCGTGGTTTAATGGGAAAGACAGACATGCAAAAACAGTGTTGTGGGAGCCATGGTTAGAGTGAGGTTAATTCTGTGTAGGGGGCCCCAAAAGCCTCGTCTGAGCACCTGTAACGTATCAGACACCGTACTGGACACTGGAGATAAAGCCACAGTCTTTGCTGGCAGAGGACCTGCTGTGTGTGGGGGTCAGGGGATGGGTGAGGTTATGAATCTCATCTGGGACATGTTGATTCTGAAGGGCCTGGCCTTCGACACATCCAGGGGTAGGTGGCTGGCAGGCAGTTGGACCTGTGAGTCTGGAGCTTAGGGGAATGGCCTGGGCAGGAAGCCAGCCCTGAATGGGGTCCTTGGGGCTGTGGATGTGACTCTGACCTCCTAGAAAGGGAAGGAGGTCTGGGGCCAAGCCTAAAAGAGGAGACAGAGCCTGGGAAAAAGGAGCCGGCACCATTCTGTCCAGAGCACCAGAATTAAGGAGTGGAAGCTGCAGGGACGGATGCATTTGCCAGTGTGTGTATTTATTATTATTAGACTTTTCTGTCTTGTTCTCTTGAAGTCCTTGGCTCGTAGAAGCTTTATCTCATTGGAAATGATTAGGCATGAAAAGAACTTGTAATAGAGGAGATTTTTGAAAATCTGATTTTATGTCATATCAGTGTTCTTCAGTTATCTGACACACTTGTTCCAAAACAGAGTAACTTCCTCCATCACTGCTTGACAACCCGACTGCTAGGGTTGCCTTTTTCCTTCTCTCTGATCCTAACAGTGCATCATCTCTCCAGAGAGATGTAGTCGGAGGCGATTAATGACGGGGGATTTGGCAGCTGGGTTTTTTGTCCTCTTTTGCTTTACTGTGATGTTGAACATTGAAAACTCATTAAGCCACCAGGCCTTTATTCAGGAATTAGATGGTGTCTGTTCTTCTCCAAAATGGAAAAATGTGAGTGTTACTCAAAAGATGCTTCATTTCCTCCTTCCCTTCACAAACCCTGCCATGTGTCATCGGATATGACAGGCCCTGAGGAGATTGCAGCGATCAGAGCAGACATAGTCCATGTCCTCAGAAGCTTGCAGTCTAGCATGGGAGTCAGACAAATCAAATAATCCCACAGTCAGTTATGAGAATAGTGGTGATTGTGCCAGTGGAGACTGTGGGAGACATAACAGGAGGGGTCTGGGAACTTGTTTGGGGTTGATACGTTTTAATCCTGGGTACTTGAGAAGAATGACTGTTTGCCCTTGCCTGCTAATGAGCTACGTTTAGGAGAAACAAAGTCACAGGTGATGAAATAACGCCTTCACGTACACCATGGTACAGGGCTGCCCTTCAGACATGCTTGAACAAATGGGTGAGGATGTGGAAAGGGGAGAAGAAACGCCTGCTTCCTGGGATGTTGCCTTACAGTGGGGTTCCCACACGTCTTTTTCTTCTGAAATATGTAAACTGTACATTTCAGTTGAAGTTACAGGAGGTCACGCTCCATATTTATCTTCTCTGCAAACTGCTCAGGAAGCATATTCAGTGTCTGCCTCTGCCAGGGCTTCAGTGGCTCTGACCCACCGCTCCAGTGTCTGCCTCTCTCTGCCCGTGTCACATGAGGTCTTTGTGGACATGCTGGTGGATACTGTTTATTTTCTCTGTTGGCAGCCAAGAATTCAGCTTTTTCTAAAATGATTTTTACTGTGTTCCTATTACGTCTTATCTGTTTTTTCCTTTAAGCAGCGTTCGATGATGATTCATCACTGGCCTTGGGGGAAAACTGTTTTAGCTTCTTTTTTTTTTAAGTTTACAATCATTAAAAATGTAGATCATGTTTAAAGGTTTTTTTTTTTTTTTTTGCGGTACGCGGGCCTCTCACTTTTGTGGCCTCTTCCGTTGCGGAGCACAGGCTCCGGACGCGCAGGCTCAGCGGCCATGGCTCACGGGCCCAGCCACTCCGCGGCATGTGGGATCTTCCCGGACCGGGGCACGAACCCACGTCCCCTGCATCGGCAGGCGGACTCTCAACCACTGCGCCACCAGGGATGCCCTAAAGGAATATTTGATGGACAATTGGTTTATCTAAAACAGCTCTAAATTCTGTGAGCATATTACTGCTGAAATGAAATACATCTTCCCTTGCAATTAATCTCTCGTAATCATCAGGATAATTGCCTATTGATTGTCACTGACTTTAATTCACTCACGTAACCATAAATACTTATTGAGTGCCTACTGTACCCAAAGCTCTGTTAGGTGCCAGGGGTACAGCTGTGGACGGTCTTGGCCCTCAAGGAGCTCAGTGTCAAAATCTAAAAAGCAAAAAGTAGTATGGACCTAAAAGTCTTAAATAACTTTCCCTTTGTGTAGATCCTGGTATGGTTCTCCCAATGAGTTGTCGGTGGATAGACAGATGTCATTAGACACAAAAGATACAAAGATTTCAATGCCGGCAGACGCAGAAACCGCAGAGCCTAGCGCACAAAGCAGGAGATAACACTGTGTACTCCTCAGGGAGGTCCTGCTTCCCAGGCCCCAAGGGTCCCCTCAGGGTCTTCCAGTGGGATGATGTCCGTGGGGGGGGCTTTGAGCAGCCACGAGCAGCTCCTCTGCCGCTCCGATGGAGGGCCTCCGCCGCCGCCCAGTCTCCCTCTGCATGCTTGTGCTTAAGCCCTGGCCGTGTGTCTGCCTGCGGGCCGGTGACTGGGGGGGGCCCTCGGAGCGGCCCTCAGCACACAAGGCGTCAGGCCTGTCTCAGCTCCGTGCCGGCAGCGCTGGCGCTTGCCTCCCAGGATTGTTTTGACAGTTAGTGAGGTAAACTGGTTAGAATAGTGCTTAGCCCAAAGTAAGCACTTAATGAATGTATTAATATCATGAATTCATTATAACATTATTACTTAAATACATCAACACCATTATTAGTCTCAGTGAAATAGAACATGAGACAAACATGCTTACATACACTTAAAGTTTTTCTTTAAGAGATTTTTAACAATGAACCTCTGCTGCTGCTTTTTTTTTTTAAGAAAAATAAGAGAATATTATCCTCTTCTTAGCCCTCCTCCTTCAACCAAAAAAGCAAAACAAAGAAAAACAACCCACAGAAGGTGAAACAGTGATTTTGCTGGTGTTTGAAAAGTCCACATAACATAATGAATATATTTATTATAGCATTAGTCACTAACAGAGGACTAAAATTCTTCCAGTAATAGCCAGCTAAGTTTCCGCCACTTCCTGCTTTGTGTATTTCCTCAGTTGCTTACCTGGTCTCTTTCTTTAGTCCTGGTGGACGAGTCAAGGTGGTGAGGTTTGCCAGAAACCACAGACCTTTCTCCCCGTCCATCACGAGTCCTGGTCCTTGGTTGCAGGTGCTGTTTGGCACGGCTGACGGGCAGGTGATCGTCATGGACTGCCATGGCAGGATGCTGGCCCACGTCCTCCTGCATGAGTCAGACGGCATCCTCAGCATGTCTTGGAACTACCCCGCCTTCCTAGTGGAGGACAGCAGCGAGAGTGACACCGACTCCGATGACTACTCCCCGCCCCAAGGTAGCTCGCGGGCTCCGTGGGGACAAGAGTGTGGAAGGAGAACGAACCCATCCGCAGGGGAAGGGACAGGCCCGCCGTGCGCACGGCTCCCTAGCCTACTGGGCAGGGTTCTCAACGGAAGTGCAAGGCGGAACTGGCCCAGTCTCTGTTCTTGGTTGGACCGTCTTCTCTCTGCCATCCCTTTTTGCAGAATCACTGGTCAGGTTGATGAAGCTCCATTGGCTTAGGTTTTCCTAGATATAAAGCAAGACTTATGGCCGTTTCCATGTCCCTGGGGTGTCGTGGGACTTCGCTGCTTAGTGAGAGTAGAGAGAGCTGAAGATGAGAAATGCTGTGCCATTATTCTTATACCCTAATCTGTGGTGTTTCAAATCCCTAACGTTATTAAAGCCCGTAGCTTTAGTTGTGTGGGGAAAGGATTAGCTCTGCCCGTAGTGAAGGCCGGTACACTGGGCTGGTATCCATGCCCCGTCTTTTTTATTTCAGGCAGAAGGTCTGGGCTTCCTCAGTTTAGGTGAACCTGCCGCCCTCACCCCCCGCCCCCAAGCCTCACAGTGACGTTAGATTAGAGTAGATGACGTCGGAGTTTTTTAACATTTGGATCAGTAATGAAAGATTGTTTCAGACCCTTGGTGGGGATAATTTCAGGTTCCAGCTTCCTTCACCCCTTGCAGTGTGTGTCTTAGCCCCCAAAGCAGAAGCCTTTGGTGTCGACGCTGGCCATCACCAATGTCAGCCCTCAGCACTGGCCCACTCAGGGCTCTGGCTCTTCCCCAGTGTCCCATCCCCTGCTCCAACCTCTTTTTTTAAAAGGAGAATATGTTACGAGTAGTGGAAGGAAAAGACTTCCCGTGGTCACCTGCTGCGGGACTTCCGGGCAGCTGTGCTCACACTGCTGGCTGAGTGCCCTTAATGGGCTAAAGGCATACGCTGGACAGTGTCTACCCTTCCCTGTGACTGTGGGCATGTTCAGCCTGTGAAGGGCTGGTCCAGGGAGAGTATTTTTAACTTTCTCCCCCATCAGCATCTGCCCTCACTGGTACTTGAAGTCTTCTCTTGTCCCAGACGTGATAAAGTGTCATGCTTGTCCCAGACGTGATAAAGTGTCATGCTTCCCAGAGACGTACACATATACATCGCCATTCGTGCAGTTAGGGAGAAGGCAGTGTTCAGACGGGTAATGAAAGATTGTTTCAGACCCTGTGAAAAAAGTGTAGATTGGCGGTAGTGTTTCAGGATTGGTGGGTGTCGGGAGGGAGAGCGTTCTTCGCTCCTGGAAATCCATCACCTCGTGGGGCCCCAGCCTTGAGCGAAGTGCTGATCCATCCTCCACCTCGTGGCGATGAAGCCAGTGTCTTTCAGCCTTGGACTCGGCATCCTTTTAAAACAGAACTTTGCTAGATTGAATGCATATTTGCTTATCCACATTTATTAGGGGAAGAAACAAGATCCAGAGACCAAGTTGCTAGAGCAAGTCCAGAGTAAGTCTCGGAGCAGGACGCAGTTCCTGGCTGCTACGCTAACCTGTTGCCCTCTTCAGAAGCAGAGGCCAGTTTGGAGGATGACTGGGATTTACCATTCAGATAGAGCAGGGTGTTTCTTGGTGGCCTAGGGAATTTGAGCACAGAGGTAGGTACCTGCAGCATCTTAAAAGTGAAGCAAAGGAGAGTCATAACTGGGGATCCTCCGCAGGCGGGGCTGAGCATGGTGAGCGAGCAGAGATCAGGCTGGCCCGCCCTGGGTGGGAGAGTACAGAGCGTCGTCCCTCACGGCTCCTGCCTTAATGCACAGTCTCCTCGCACGCACGAAGCAGGGTTCCCTTCTGCTGGCCGTGCGCTGGGTGTGAGCCACATCCGACCTTGGCCTTCTCTCCAGGTGTGGGGTCTCTTCTGGGAAAAGCAGAGAGCTCACGGTGGCTGCTCACTGCCTATAACGTTCAGTGAAAGTGTGTTCAGTGTTGAAAGGCAGCTTTTCTCTGTACATTGGACCAGGATTAAGAAAATGTTTTCATCCCTCTTCGCACCATCCTTATACGTTATGTGACATTAAAATAATTGGCGTTTGCACATCATCAGAACCATGTAAACCCTTGACCACAGGGGTTAATAAACTCTGCACGCACGCTCTCAGCACGGCGTACAGAGCCCAGGGAGCCCTTGCTCGGTGCCCTCGGGGCTTCGGCCCCCAGCGCCTCTCATTCCAGGGGGCTCCGTGTAGTTCCTGAGTGCTGTGCAGCATTGCCTTACTTGGTAATGTCCCAGCCCAGAGTCTGGTCTGCACTGTTGGGCAGTTTCAAGGCCCTCCGCAGGATTGCAGCACGCGGGCCTGGATTCCGGTCACATGCTTGTTGCCTCGTTTTCACTCGGCGCTTCTGTCCCCGCAGATGGTCCGGCGGCGTATCCCATCCCAGTACAGAGCATCAAGCCGCTGCTCACCGTCAGCTTCACCTCAGGAGACATCAGCTTGATGAACAACTATGACGACTTGTCTCCTACTGTCATCCAGTCGGGGCTGAAAGGTACGGATCAGCCCGAGCGGCCGGCCTTCCGAGCTGGGCGTCACAGCCAGGCCTGTTGACCCCCGGCCTCTGCAGTGGCCTCTTCCAGGCTTAATGGAGTCTGTTCACTCCTCTGCTTAGCCGACAAGTCGATTCCTATCTAGTCTCACCTTGAGGAGGGATTCCTGACAGTCCCCTTCATCTTCACCTGCCCTTCTCCCCCCACGGCAGGAGCGATCCTCTCGGGTGTGGGCCGCTTGCCTGCAGCCAGCACTGCAGGTGTTGGGCGGCAGCACCTGCCGTGCCTGCGGCAGCAGGTGACACACAGGACAGCCGAGGCCTCGGTGTGAAGGTCAGCAGTCAGGGGCTGATGCCTTCCTGAGGGACGTTAATGAAATGCTGTCTCAAGGCAAGACAGGCACCCGTAAGCATTCGCAGTGTTCTGAATTTTGCAATTCAGGAATACCGTCGAGGTTGTGCCTCTGAGGAGTTCTTTGGAAAAACAGTTCTGTCTCTTCAGGGTTGAATGGTGCAGTGTAGAAATTCCAGGGCTACTTCTGGTCCTCGAGGTTAAGGGACCTGCTATAATCTGAATGGGAGCCATTGCGGGGCCCGGCGGTGGGGAGGCAAACCGGAACCTTCAGTTCAGCTGCTGTCCTTCGAGACTGGCCATCAGACCAGAGTCCTGGCCATGTTGCTTCTTGTCTGAATTGTTCAGGAATGCCAGGGATATGGAGAATCAAGTCCACATACTTAACTGTTGATTGGTGGGAATGCATCGTACCTGCCTGCACACCCCACAAGCACTTAATTCTGTTTCAGAACTATTGGATATTCTTGGAAACAAGTTAAACTCCCTCTTTTAAGTGTCCCATTTGCTGTTTCAAAACTATAATTGTAAGGAATTATTTAGCCTATAAATTCCGGAGGGACATGTAGACGTCCTTCTTTATTATCACAAATGGACCCGTTAGGAGCTGAGTAAGTTTCTTTTTACGATGATGATGAACTTAAATTCCTTGGACTTTTCTGTAAATTCTTTTCTGAATTTTCTGTCTTTCATGGAGCTAAAACAAAAAGGTAGTCATCATAAATTCTCTCATATATTTAGTGATCCAAGCTCTACTTTTGTTCTAAAATTCTGTTTTTAAACCTTTTAACCAAGTTTATTAATTGCATCAGTACCTGCCTCTAGTTCTGCCGTCCTGAACTTCGTTCTCTACCAAGTGTCTGACCGAAAATATCATAATTACCACTCAGTTCCTTTGTATTCTTTGTCGGGTGAGTTTTTCAAATTTTTCACCATCTTGGAAACTACCTATGGAAACTTTATTTTTTATTCCTTGGATGTACTCTTTTGTTCTCTATCAAACTAAATTATATTGGAGCAGCCCTTCTAACACAGTCCCACAATGGGCATGAGAGGATTGGGAACATGAAGGTGAGGTGACTTGGGGAGGCGACCCAAAGTACCCCTCCCAAATGTGAACGTTCTTGACTTGAGTTTTATCCTAAAAATACAGGCAAATTTAGCATCCTTGTGATGACCTAGCTAGAAATCTCAGTCTAATCTCAAAATGTTTTCAATCATTTATGCCCTCATGACACGAGATGCTTTTGCACTGTCTTCCCAATTTCAGAAAGTTAGGTGATGTTTCAGTAGATTGCTGTCATCCAGTAGGTGCTGCGTGTAGGCAGTTCCTCTCTTCTGTCTTGGTTTCAGAATATTTCAGTCTTACGTGTGGTATGGACAGCAGTCGTTTTTTGAAAATTTGTTTATTTTTGTCCACCGCTTTATGGGATATGTTAGTAAATACTGGGAACAGGTCGCCAGGTGCCGTCAAAGATGGCTCACCGCAGCTTCTTCCACCTGCGGTAACCTGTCCCATCACGGACAGGTCGGTCGTTTGACTCGCAAGGTGCAGGCGGTCCCTGACTTACCGTGGTTCAACCTGGGGTTTTTCAACTTTATGACGGTGCAAAAGCGATATGCCTTTGGTAGAAACCGTATTTTGAATTTTGAATTTGGATCTTTTCCCAGGCTAGTGACTTGCAATCCCATCCTCTCTCGTGATGCTGGGCAGCGGCAGCGAGCGGAGCTCCCAGGCAGCCCCGCGATCACGAGGGTCAAAACCCGATACATTTAAAACCACTCTGTACCCGGACACTTTGTTTTTCACTTTCGGTACAGTATTCAGTGAATTACGTGAGCTATTCAACACTTCATTGTAAGACAGGCTTTGTGCTAGACGATTTTGCCCCAGTGTAGGCTAATGTAGGTGTTCTGAGCACGTTTAGGGTGGGTGAGGCTGAGCTACGATGTCCGGTAGGTTTGGTGTATTACATGCATTTCCAGCTTACAGTGGGTTTATCCAGATATAACCCTGTTGTAAGCCAAGGAAGATCTGTAGAGCAGAAGGGCCTAGTATTCCTTTTTTCCTGTCTCGAAGAAACATCATCAGGGAACTTTTCCAGCGAAGAAAGGTGACTCCTGGTATTCCCCAGTTTGTCACCAACACTGTAATCTGTGTCATGTGCACAAGAGCTTACAGTGCTGGACCCCTCGTGGTCTCCACGGCCAGCCCTCCTTCCCACCCCTGCCCACTCCATTTTCACTGCAGACTCGTGGGGTTGGGGGGACTTTGCCTTGCTGACGTTTGCTGAGGAAGTTCTGCCTTGAAGAAAAATCTGCTGAGTATCCCAGCTTCGGGGAATTCTGTTTATCACACAGTGGACTGTAAACTGCTTCACCTCATTTGGGGTTTTTACCCTTTATTGTGACTTTCGTCTTTCTTGAGGACGTAGCGGGGAGGAGGGGAAAAGGCTATTTCCCCTCTACCCATCTTAGGCTCTCAGACCAGGCCCTGTAAGTTAGACTGACAAAAAACTGATTGACCAGAGATAAACACACAGAAGCTTAACAACACCTGCACTGTGTTTACCTGTGGAAGCACAGAGATGAGTAGCTCAGAGGGTTTAGATAGCATGTTAACAAAAGAACAATACATTTTTTGGAGAAGTGACAAGGAGAAGACTTGAAGTTTCTAGGACAGCACATTGTGGGCAGGTAATTATATGGGGGAGCTAACGGAAGATAAGGGCCAGTTAGTAAAGTTTGTTATGCAGATTCCGCTGGTGTTGATAATGGTCTAGCGTTGTCACCAGTGGTTCATTTCTGTCCTTCCTGGTGGGGAATGGGTAGACACCTTCACAGATTTATGTCCTGCTTTTAGGCAAGTAGGGGGAAGGGAGAGAGCTTTTCTTCTATCTGCTTCTTCTCCATCGCCTTCAGCTCTACGTAATTCTCATGCCAATGTGGCATATCTTGGGGTGCACACTCTGTTATCTTTCAAGGAAAAATAATTCAGTCATGAATTCAGACTCTGACCGAGCCAGAGCATCTTTGCAGGGAAGCAAGGGTCCCACCCTCGTGCTGACCGTTTTCCTCTTTCTGATTTCAGAGGTGGTGGCCCAGTGGTGCACGCAGGGAGACCTCCTGGCAGTCGCTGGCATGGAGCGCCCGACCCAGCTCGGTGACCTTCCCAATGGCCCTCTTCTGAAGAGTGCCATGGTCAAGTTCTACAATGTTCGCGGGGAGCACATCTTTACACTGGACACGCTTGTGCAAGTAAGGATGTGTGCCAGACACCCGGCCGTGCCTCTGATGTGTTACTTTGCACCCACGCTCCGTTAAATGCTCGTGAGCTGATTCTACTCACTGTGATTATCTTTGACAGATTTTAATCTTTTGTTGACCTGAATTAAATTATGGGGTATAGACCAGAAGAAGTAAGGGAAAAAGAAGTTTTTGCCTGTTAGCCAAACCCATTTCCATTCCCAGACGAGTGCACAGTGAGTAAGCAGAGCGAGCTGGTGTTTATCATCATTCTGAAGTAAAAATCAGAAACTCGCAGAGAAGTAAATGCTGGATTTACATTTATTTACTCTGATTTTGTTTGTTACGCCAGTAATGTACTTTTACAACTAAACTAAATTATTGTTAAACAGTAAGGAAAAAAGCTTAAAGGTGTTTAAGAAAGTGTGCACACGTGGGCCCCTTTCTATTTGTTTTTATCTCCCAGAAAGCTTTAGGCCGCCTCATTTCTGGTCTGGATCGGTTATGGTGGAGGCAGAATTCCACTACAGTGGAGTGGAGTGGAGTGGAGTCTGAGAGCGAGTTGATGGTTGATGGGGGTGACAATAAACTAGGGACTTATGTCCTAACCTTACCCAGCTCATCAGAGAGACAGGTATACCAGGTTTGGGGAAATTTGTAATTAGGTGCAGGCATTAATTATTTAAATGTATCTTTTTTTTAAATTGTAGTAAAATACACATAAAATTTACTGTCTTAACCATTTTTAAGTGTATTACATTATTTTGTAACCAATCTCCAGAATTTTTTCATCTTTGCAAAACCGAAACTGTCTATACCTTCTTGTTTCTCTGAATTTGACTGTTCTACGTACCTCATATAAGTGGAACCATACAGTGTGTGTCTTTTTGTGTCTGGCTTACTTCACTTAGCAGAATGTCCTCGAGGTTCATCCACATCGTAGCCTGTGTCAGAATTTCATTCCTTTTTAAGGCTGAATAATATGCCATTGTATGTGTGCACGACGTCTTGTTTATCCATTCATCCATCAGTGGATGTTTGGTTTCCTTCCAGCTTTTGGCTGTTACGAATAATGCTGCTGTGAACAGGGATATACAAATATCTCTTTGAGTTGCTGCTTTCAGTTCTTTTGGATAAATGCCCAGAAGTCGAATTGCTAGGCTATATGGTAATTCTGTGTCAGACTTTTTGAAGAGCTGCCATACTGTTTCATGGTGGCTGCACCATCTTACGTTCGCCCCAGCAGTGCACAAAGATTCCAGCTTCTCCACGCCCTCGCCAGCACTTGTTATTTTCTGGTTTTTTGATGATAGCCGTCCAGATGGGCATGAGGTGTTATCTCGTGGTGGTTTTGATTTGTATATCCCTGAAGATTAGTTATGTTGAGCATCTTTTCCTGTACTTGTTGGCCGTTTGTATATCTTCCTTGGAAAAATGTCAGTTCAAGACCCTTGCCCATTTCCTAATTGGATTGCTAGTTTTTTTTGTTGCTGAGTTGTCATAGGATTTAAATGTATCTTTTGACAGTGTAATATGTTCTGTGGGCAGATAAGCGTATTTGTTTGTTCGTTTGTTCAAGCACCCAGCAAACATATTTTGAGGGGCTCCTACGCAGCTGGCCCTGAGCGCAGAGCTCTGCGTGCTAGTGCATAGAACGCGATGCAGGAGCCCTTCAAGGTAACAAGCTGAAATCAAGCCCCGGCCAGAGCAGGACAGCGTGGCTTTAAAGTGAGAGTCAACGTTGCCCAGGCCGCCTCTGCAGCCCCGAGAGGCAGAAGTGGTACAGGCTGCCTGAAATGAGGAACTGGAGAGATTCATGTAGCAGAGAGACCAAAACTGGAAGGAATTCAGGGAACTGCGAAGGATGGTATAGAAATGGGCAGCCAGGGAACCTTGGTGGGTAGCATCTGCTCTATGACCTGAGACTGGCAAGTAATATAAAGTCGTAATAAGGCATGTTCAGGAAGAAATGATAAACACAGGATGGGAAGCTGTGCTTGGATAGGAAATGCAGATTCCTATTTTAGGAGTGAAGTAGTTCTAGGCGAACCCAGGAAGAGCTCAAGTGGAGCAGAGTTGAGGCCGTTAGCATGAGGCCAAGGTGTGTGGCAAAATAAAGGTAGATATTGGAGTCCCTATGGATTTGGGATTGAAGGAGAGATTACCTTGTTTACACAGTAATTGTTACCTTACTGCCAGGGCATTGCTTAATACCTCTGGCATGTGTTACACTTTTCTGTTTATTTGCCTTATTTTCTTAAAGTCAAAGGCCACGGTTTGTTCATTTTTCTGACCTTCACTGTGCTTAGAATGTAGTAGCAGCTTGACGGCCTTAACCATTGCAAAAGTTCTCATCAGCTATCCCATGAAATTAACATAGGTCCTGAATTTAAACCATTTGAGGCCCAGGGATAAGAGAGGGGCTTGGCTCATCTTCCTTTGGAGAAAGCTATTCACACAGTGTCTCAGCATTTTAATAAATTGTTGACTCTTTTTTCATTTGAGGGTCTGTTTCAGCCATTGGAAAAATCACCTCAATAATATAAAGTTAAATAACGATGCTACTAAAAACCAAGTACAGTACTGCTTATATGTAGCACCAACTTAACTGTCGTCTGTAATGATTCTAGAATCACATGTCTGTACTGTGCCATTCAAGTTGTCCAAAGGCAGGAACGTTTTTATAGCAGGAAGGAAGTTAGGCAATTTATTGGGCTGTTTATAAAAAGAACTAAATGCAGTTTAGATTGGCTAACTTATTTCCAAGTTAATGAGATTGTAGGTTATCGCGTACAAAGCCGTTGCCCAGCACAAACTGGCGGCAGCCTCATTTTAAAACTGATTCTCCTGAGTTACTCACAACAGCAATGCCTGTGGCTGAAGCTCCCAGAAGGAAATACACTGTAATTTATTTTCTTTTCCTTCCTGTCATAATTTAAAAGTCTAGAGTTGATCACACTAGGTGCTATCTGTAACCATCTACATGTAATTGCGTATCTGATCCTTTGACCACAGATTTTGAGGGTTAGCACCACTGACGGAAGTTCACAGGCTTCGGTAATTCAGGTCTGTGTGTTTTTTATTTGGTTGGATGGTTGGGTTTTTTGGGTGGGTTGGTTGGTTTGTGTGTGTGTTTTAGCTTTATGAACTTTTTTTGCAATAAAGGCAAGTTGGTGGAGTTGCCTTATATTCTGTAAGGTTCAGGTGTTGATGTAAGATATTTGGGTAAAAAATTAAAAGAGGAAGATGGTAGGTGTGGGAACCGAAAAATCAAGTGACGGAGTGCATTTACGGTCATAGACTTCCGGCTCTTGAAGGAAAATTCTTTAGCAAAACTATTTTTGCCTTTTTTTTAATTGAGAATTAATTGTACCTGTTCTCTCAAAGCTGCCACAGGTGTGTTTTTCCCATTGTTTGCTGTAAGTAGCTGAGAAAGTCCCTTCTGGGCTGTCTGCTTATAAAATACAAGAACGGCATGTTCTTTCAAAACGGAGATTTGGGCGACTGAATCCTGAGCTAGCTTTTATTACTGCAGCTTAGTTGGTGGCCAGATCATTGTAACTTAATATTCAAAATTGTCCATGGCTCCAGCCAACACAGTTTTACGGTGAACAGTCACCACCTTGGTCTATTTAAAAGTGAACTCTGCTGGAAGGCTTTCCTCCTGTGTACTCGCCTGTACAAACATTAAACACCCCCTTCTACCAGGGGCTGTGAAACATTTGAAGTGCATTTCCTCTAAGACAGAGATCCCCACCTTCTTCCTAGGGGAGCTCAGAAAGGAGGGAAAGCAATTGGGAGACAGGAGACCCCTCTGACATTCCCGGGTTCTCACTCCTCGTCCCAGGGCTCCATCAGCCAGCAGCTGCGTACCTGGATGGCCTCTTTTTCTCTCTCTTGGGCCAGTGTAACTGGTTTGACCCTTTTGTTGTCTCTTGACTCTAATCCTGCTTGAAAAGCTTATCTTTACCATGGAAAGGACACCCCGCTTTTTATTCCCTTTTAAACTTTTCGAGGACTCCGCGCAGCGCACTGCTGCACACAAACGGTGGTGTGGTGAGCAGGCTTTCAGGTCCAGCCACAAGCGTCACCAACTCACTCATCTCAGGCTCTGCTGAAACTTCCTGCACGGAAGCTTTCTCTGCTCCCCTGTCTGAAACGATCCCGTTGCTCTGCCTCTAGCCCCTTATTCTACCGTTGTTACCTCGTAGCATTCTTCACTAGCTGACACCATCAGGTAGTCCGTCCCTGTCACAGAGCCTGAGGCACTTCTCTCTCCCCGTCCCCCCTCAGAGCGTCAGCTCCGTGAAGGCAGGGAGCTTCTTTTATTCCGCGTCAATCCCCAAACGCCCAGCATGTGTCTGGCCCACTGCGCACATTTGACAGGGATTTACTGACTGACCGATCGACAGCTCAGGAGGCGAGTACGTGATTGGACGGATGCATGGCACGGATCGTGTAGCAGCAGGAGATGAGGTCGTGAGGTATTTAGCGTCTCTTTGCGTGCATAAGGGGTTGAAACAGGCCGTTAACCTTCCATGATGCTGTGGCAGCGGAACTAGGGTGAGCAGACTAACCTGCTTTCCTCGTAAGTAGCTGGCGTCTGACACAGAGAGAGGGACAGCCTGACTGTCCATTGGCCGCTCCTCTCGTACCTCTCCGGCCCAGGGACACCTGGCATCAGGCCAGCAAACTCACCAAAGCACCAGGTTCCCGCCACACGGATACTCCCCGAAATGCAGCTCGTCGTCTTGCCCTTCTGCCTTAGATGTACGTGCCGAATACCTACACAAATTAAGTTCTAGCCATCGGTTCTAAAAATAGTCATTTTGTGCAATTTGAGAAAGCGATGAAGTCCACACATTTACAGCTGGGTTTCTCCCTAGCAGACCGGCAGCTGTTCAAAAACAAAAACATTCATCTGCGGGAGTCGCGTCTGTGTGCACCCTCGCGTGTTCCCAGGTTCGCTGGAAGAGAATGTTTGACACCGTTCTCTTCCGCTGCAGCTAATCCTGGTGGGTGGGATGTGCCTGGGGAAGATGAGCTTGGACGCGCTCTACCGGGGGCAGTGAGCAGGGGATTCCTGTTCTACCTGCAGCGACGGGTCCCAGGGGCCGGGGCTGCTGAATCGGGACGCCCCTACCCTGTGTCTGCGGGCACGTGTGTTTACCACCGCCTTGATTCCTGTCCTTTCTGAGAAAACGGCAAGCTTGTACTGAGGGCTTTGCAGGCTGGAGCGCCAGTAAACAGCACAGGAAGATGAGCACCGGCAGGAAATGAGACTTGTAAAAAGTAAGATGACATGTAAAAAACTGTAAAAGTATAAGCAAGGTATAAAAGGATTTTGTTGTGTTGTTAATTTTCTTATTTATTTATTTCCAGTTTTATTAAGATATATTTGATATGGACACTTTGTAAGTTTGAGGTCTACGACGTCTGGATTTGCTATACGTATGTATGGCAGTATGATTACTGCCGTGAAGTTAGCTCTCAGCTCCCTCATGTCACATAATTACCACTTCTTTTCTGTGGTGAGAACATATAAGGTCTTCTCTCTTAGTAACTTCTAGGTATTTGTACAGTATTGTTAACTGTAATCACCATGCTGTGCATGGATCCCAGGTAGTAGGACTTCCTACGGGCTTACAGGACTTACAGGGATCCTGAGAGGTCATGGCCCTACTTACTGGCCTCAGACTCAATGGTAACTATGACAGTCAACTTCCCCATGTCAGTGATACCTCAGCGTCTTCAGACAAGAGTATCAGCTTTCACTAGTTGTAAATTTTTCCTTACTTTTCTAATACAGCTTTAAGATTTATTATGGCAAAGGCACCAGTATTTATTTTGCTACTTTATTATCTTACGTGGGGCATATGCTGTAAAAATAAATTCAATGAGTGTGATTTCCCCCTTTGCTGAAATAAATAAATCATCACTGACTTGGGCAAGTAAGTGAATGCTGTACCGTACTGTACTGTACTATAAATTCCTAGTGGTAGTGGTCTTGTCCTGCTCTTAGAAAAGGGGGTTTCCTGGTCACCTTGCTCCAGATAACAGGTCCTTTGAGACCCTGCAGGCATCACTTCTCCAGGCCAAATTATTCCAGTTCTTTTTTCCCGGGTCTAGTTTTCAGTCCTTTCACTCCTCCTTGCTGAGAATTCTCAGTTTTCCTCATTTCGCGATGCCGGGTGTGGAGGGCACAGCCCTTCCTCCACCTTCTGCTGCTTCGCGCTCACCCGGCAGCGCCGCGTGGCTGGGTTACCGCCGAGCGCGGGCCCATGTGACCGGGGGGCTCTTTTCTGCCACAACGAGTTATTCCGGTCATTGTCCCCTCGTGGTTTATGCAGCTCGTTTCTCCTCTTATCTGTTGCCTTTTCTACACATCCGTTGTTGGGTCTGTTTGTGAGTAAAATAGCCTTGACCAAGCGGATTAAGGGGAGAACTGTGGGGAGAATTGGGGTTCGTGACTGTATTTGTGGTTGACAGAGAGGCAGCGCGTTGTAGTAAGATGAGCATAAGCAGCGGGGTTGGGGGATGGGTGAGAATGTGCTCTCCTGCTGATCAGCTGTGAGTTACGGAGCTCTCTTAGTCTCAGTTTCCACATATGTTAACTGGGAATAATGATGCCTGTGTGGCAGAGTTGAGAGGATTAAATGAGATAATACGGGTGCTTATTAAGATACCTTAATGTGCAACTGGAATGTAGTTAGTTTTTAAGACCTGATTGTTAATTTTTGTTAAGATGGGTAGTGATTATACCTGTAATTATAACAGATAGGATCTTTATCTGTTTATAGACTTGAAAGTCTATAAAGTGGTTTAAATTCCTTTTTACAAAGCTATAGCATACTTATCATAATGATAATCTTATAGAAGACCCTCCCAAAACATGTAATCAGCTGTTAACACAGAGGTAATTACTATGAAAAGCAAACCAGGAGGAGGGAGGGGAAGAGAGGATGAATATATGTGTTCTTGCATTGTGACCACTGGGACATCAGGTAGATGGATTCAAAACTCATGGAAAATTGGAAGAAAGAAGTGTCTGGTATTTTTGCAGCCAGTTCCAACCGAGTCAGATTGTGCTAATTGGAAACGGTTCTTCATGATTTGAGCTGTAGGTTGTAAGTATTATCTTCGGAGACTTGGGGGTTGGCAGGGCAATTTGCAGCTTTAAGATCAAGCATGATTATGCTACCAATAGAGCTTTGTCCTAAACTGCGCTTACGGGGGGTCGGTCATACTGAAGAAACTCTCTTCGTATATTTTTTATGTGTCGTCTGCCGTGTCTTCGGCAGTGATTATGTCTTGCTCTAACCTAACAGTTTCCTCTGTGGGGGTCTACCCTCTGTGAGGGATCCTTTTATAAGGAGGCCCTTCTTGGAAGTACTCTGAAGCCCCCAGACTGAGCTCCAGGCCCTGTGACCCTCCTCCAGGGGACTGCGGCTGTGGTCCTACCCTGCGGCTGCGCGCGGCCTCGCCATGATGGAAATGAAGTTATCTTCAGCCTTGCATTTTTGTTTTGAATTCGAAGCCAGGATTAGCTGACCCTGGAGGCTATTTTAAGCAAGTGTCTTCATGTGTTTCTTTTATCTTGATGCCTGTCACTAAAGTGTTGTGAAACTTCTCTTCCTGTTTCCTATAAAAGATCTGGTATCCCCACTTCTGATCTTGACTTCATTAAATTGGAACTCCGCCTGTCTGGACCAGAGTGAGCGAACCCTCTCGCTGCTCTCCGTCGAGACCCTCCGCCTCTTCCTGGGCTGACCCTTCCTAGATGGCGCCCCTGAGCTTCGGAGTCTTTTTCCCAGTGCAGCCAGTTTCTAACTTGCATATTTGGATTCCAGCCTGCCTCTTCAAAGCCAATAATGGCCACAAACCCCTAGAGCAGCTGCCACAGGAACTGTGTCCCTCTCTCTCCCCTTTCCTGCCCCATCGGCTCAAGGATGGCTGAGAATAACAGTGATTGAATACCTGTGGGTTATCACCTGTGATGAGTCCCAGACGCACTCTGATTTCTTTCATCTCCTTTAATCCTCACAGCCCCCTTTTGACTCATGAGAAAGTATGAGACTTGTATTATTCCCTGGGTCATGAACTTGTGACTCAAATCCAGTGTTGATCTGACTCTGAAATGTTCCGTATAGGGACAAAAGGGAAGGGCCATCTGGTCTACCTCTCCAAGCCTTGGAAACTACCCCTGTTACTTGAGGATCCAGGTAGCCAGAGCCTCAGTAAGGAATACGGGTTACTGTGTACCGCAGGCTGTTTGCATCTCCTGGCAGAGATGTCATTATATGGAGCTAGGTTAGGTTTTATGTCACCAAATTAAATGAGATAATACATGTAAAAGAACTTGGTAACACTATTCCGGTGCTTTGTGCTCTGGCCTGAGCATCTAACTACTTTTCAATGAAAATACCGACTTTTTTTTCCCTTAATTAATTAATTTTATTTTTGGCTGCGTTGGATCTTCGTTGCTGCGCGCGGGCTTTCTCTAGTTGCAACGAGCAGGGGCTGCTCTTTGTTGCGGTGCACAGGCTTCTCATTGCGGTGGCTTCTCTTGTTGCGGAGCACGGGCTCTGGGTGCGCAGGCTCAGTAGTTGTGGCTCGTGGGTTCTAGAGCGCAGGCTCAGTAGTTGTGGCGCACGGGCTTAGTTGCTCCACGGCATGTGGGATCTTCCCGGATCGGGGCTCAAACCCGTGTGCCCTGCATTGGCAGGTGGATTCTTAACCACTGCACCACCAGGGAAAGGCTGAAAATGCCGACTTTTTATAATGTAGGATTTAATATCCTCGTCTGTGCTTTTTAAAACCAACATTCTAAAAATCTGTTAGATCATTTTATTTCACTCGACACAGAGAGCGTGATCTTTCTTTGCTTTTCACAAGAGCAGAAGCTTACACACAGTCTCCCTTCCCTTCCCGGCAGCGCCCCATCATCTCCATCTGCTGGGGACACCGGGACTCTCGGCTGCTGATGGCGTCAGGACCGGCCCTGTACGTGGTGCGTGTGGAGCACCGGGTGTCCAGCTTGCAGCTGCTGTGCCAGCAGGCCATTGCCAGCGCCCTGCGAGAGGACAAGGACGTCAGCAAGCTGACCCTGCCCCCCCGCCTTTGCTCCTACCTCTCCACTGCCTTCATCCCCACCATCAAGGTAAAGCCTTCCCCCTGCTCCTTCTTCACCCTGCTGGCTGCCTGCCTGCCCCGGAAGGACCGCCGGGAGGAGGGCGGAGTCAGGGAGATGGGCGAGAGGCCCAGAGCAGGACCACAGAAGTGGTGCGGCTCCCCAGAGTTCTGCCGTGGTCCTCCCTGTGTGCTGTCTGTCCCTAGCGTTAGTGTCCATGGGGGACTCGCCTTGTGTGATGGACGTGAGCTTTCTTGTCGTAAAGGCAGTATTCCGAGCCTGACTGCCGTAGCCTCCCGACGGTCAGTCCGTCCGTTCAGTCCTGACTTGCGGGCAGATGCTGCCATTGTTCCCACATGAGACAGCGGGAAACATGTTCCTAGAAGTCAGGTAACTCGCTCCATCGATAGTTACGAAAATGGTCGGGATTGAGCCCAGTTCAGTCCTAGGGCCTGCCTTCCTCACCACTGTGCTGAGGAAGCTGACCGCTGCCAGCACTCACTGTCAGCTGTCCTCTATACGGGTTGTAACCCAGAAACTAGTCTGTTCTCAGTGGGAGTGTGTGGAACATAGCTGCCAGTTGCTGTTCAAGGGTGGGTTTCCTCCTTAGCCTCTGGCCCTCTGCACCTTAGGTTCTTTTCTGTATTCTCTTTTTTGTTTTTTATCTTTGCTTCTAAGTATCAGATTGGCTTGTTGGTTACTTTTTTTCTAAAACGTCAGAGTTTTAGAACCTGTTATGATGTTTTTTTTCTAGTTGGTTTACAATCTTGGTTTTGCAATAGTGGATTCTCCACCCTGGCTGCACGTTGGAATCACCTGGGGGAGTTTTTAGAAAATGCACATGCCCAGGCTTATCCCCTGGAGATTCCAGTTTCATTGTCTGAGGTGGGATCCTGGCTTAGGTATTTTTTAAAAGCCCCCAGGAGATTCTTTTTTTATTCTTTGGTCATACCATGCAGCTTGTGGGATCTCGGTTCCCTGACCAGGGGTTGAACCCGGGCCCCAGCAGTGAAAGCGCCGAGTCCTAACCGCTGGCATTCTGACACACACCCAGCGCTGCGAGTCCCTGTTTCACGGCACATAGTTAACCCTTCCTGAGCTGCAGCCAGTGCAGAGTATCAGTGGTGCCCACACTCGCTTCCTTCTGTGTCCTGCCTCCAGCCCCCAATTCCAGACCCCAGCAACATGCGAGACTTCGTCAGCTACCCGTCGACCGGCAGCGAGCGACTGCACTGCACCATGAAGCGCACAGAGGACGACCCCGAGGTGGGCGGCCCCTGCTACACGCTCTACCTGGAGCACCTGGGCGGGCTCGTGCCCATCCTTAAGGGGAGGCGCATCAGCAAGTTGCGGCCCGAGTTCGTCATCATGGACCCGCGGACAGATGGCAGATCAGGTGGGGCCCCCTCCCCCGGAGGCACTGAAGCCCTGTCGGGTGTGGTTGTGGAATAGCCTTCCTGGCGAACTGTGCGGAGGGGGAGCCTGTGGATGAAACGTGAGCCTGTCTGGGCTGGCGAGGAGCATCCCTGAAGCTGCTCCATTTCCAAAATGCCGTTAAAGTTAATGACTCTCTTAATGTACTTTCTGATGGGTTTTTAACAGCGTTTTGTGCGGCTTCAGTGTGGCCGGGTCTGTAGAGGCAGCGCGGGCTCCAGTCGGGGGAAGCTGGCGTAGGCCTTCTGGGAATGGCGACTTCCTCTGTCGGTTACTCATCAGGTGTTCACTGAGGACCTTCGTGTGCTGGTGGAGGCCATCGGAAAGTAGTAGTGAGGTGCTGTCTCCGCCCCCCAGAGGGAACGATAGAACTGGAGTTGTCAGACCTTCAGCCTGCCCCCCAGCCTCCCGCTAGCACCTTGCTTCTCCTCCTCTCTAATCCACCGTTAACTGCTTTGTAGCCGACCTCCAAGGAAAACTGCTTGTTCACCCATAGAGATTTTGGCATGGTGAACCACCCCTGCCTTCCAGAAACCCTCCTAGACTGGTCTTCCTGACTCGGTGGTGTGTCCAGGTGCTCTCTGCGTACTTCTTTCTCGGAGCCTCGAGGGAAGGAACCGTGTTCTTTTTGTTGGTACCGTGTGTGCTAGCCCGGGGCCCCCACCTGGTGACTGGCATGGCCTGCGTGTCCCCGCCAGCAGGACCTGCCAGCCCGAAGGTGCTGCCGCCTCCCTGTGGAGTCTTGCCCGTCGCCGTGTCCCTCAGGGCCCGCGGTGGTTGTCACGCCAGGGCTCCGTCTGGCCCCCGAATCTCGGGGGCCTGCGGGGAGGGAACTGAGTCATCGTGGTACCCCCAGGGCCTGACATGCACCTGACCTTGAAACGACACGAGCTGAATTGGGTTTGTTTCCATTAGTTCATCTTTATTCTCTCCACTTCCCGTCTCCCACTCACGCTCCTGCCCATTAAGCTGGGCTCTGCCCCTTGATATGTCCCCAAAGCCACAGGTCATGGGACGACCAGAGTCATCCTCCTGTCACAGTGCAGTGGGCTTTCTCAGCCTCCTTGCCCCTCCAGTGTTTTATATAGTCAATCCACCTCTGTCTGCTTTTCTTTATTCACTCAGCATCTGTGGCAACATTCTGCTACCAGTGTTACTGCATAAAATTGAAAGCAGTACAGCTGTACTTACCTTAGTCAGTTTTGTCTTCAGGAGCAGGGAGAGCGAGTAGAAGGAGTGGAGGCTGGTGAGGAGGCAGGTGGAGGCAGGAAGGCAAAGTGAGGAGAACAGGCGAGCAGTGGACGTGAACTTGGAAGGAAAATGCGTTTCAGGGGATGGGAAAGAAGAGAGCTGTTGACGATGAGCGTGGCCGACGAGGGGACGTGTGAAGAAGGGCTGAGCGGCACACGCGTCCCGGCTTCTCACGGGCGCTCTTGCCTCCCAGGTTCCTCCCGGGCACGTGACTTCATAGAGCCTATGCTCAGGTGACATCTTGAGGGGAACTTGAGTGCACAGCTTGCCTCTGTTCCCCGGGTGCATGGATTTCCTGCTGAAGAACAGGACAGAAGCCGGGGGGTGGGGGGACGAGATGTTTTATTTTTGTAGTTAAAAGAAGTTAAAAGTTGTAAAGCAAAGTGATTCAATAAGGTGTGTTTGGTGCCTACTTTGTACACGGTCCTTGAATCTCCTGCAGCTGTGAAGCAACGCCAGGGCGTCTCTGCTTTCAAGGAGTTCATAATCCCTTTTGGACGGCAAGACAACACTCGAAAAGTTCATTTAAAAAGTCAAGATTTAAATACCTTGAGACAAAAATAGAAGATGTATCACAGGCAGAATATGACTAATTACCAGCTGAATGGTGAACGTAAACGGGTGCAGAGGAGGAAAAGCTCCCTGACCAGGAGAAGCCAGGAATTGCTCATCGTGAGAAGCGGATTAACTCTTCCAAACCTGCACATCGTTGTTTCTCACGTGTGGTCCATGGGCCGCCTCCCTGTAAGTCACCTGGAATACTTACTTAAATAGAGATTCCTGGGCTTTTGCCCCTTAGGTTAACTCAGCAGGTCTGGAGGGAAGCCTAGAAATCTGCAGATTAATGGGTGTGCAGGTGATTGTTATGTTCTAAAGTTTGTGATCCACTGTTGTAGATGTTCTCCAAGCAACTTAACAGATGTTCCTCAAAATTACCGCTGTATGTTTTTATAATAGATAACATGAATCCCAATAATTTTTTTTAGCAGAAATCCACCAGTTCTCAAAGGATTCTCAAAAGGAATCCTTAGAGCTTGCGATGGACTGAATTGTGTGCCCCCCAAATTCACATGTTCAAGCCCTAACCCAGGGTTACTGCATTTTGGAGACAGGGCTTTTAGGAGGTAATTAACGCTGTCATAACGGTGGGCTCCTCATCCGATAGGATTGATAGCGTTCTAAGAAAATGAGGAGGGAGAGCGCTCTCTCTCCCCTCCCCCCTCTCCCTCTCCCCTCCCCCCCTCTCTCCCCATCTCTGTCTCTCTCACGCGCTCTCTCTTGCGTGCTCTCTTGCTCTTTCTCGCGCTCTCGCTCTCACGCTCTCTCGCGCACGTGCTCTCTCTCTCTCTCTCTCTCTCTCTATCTCTGTCTGTCTCTCTGTCTCTGTCTCTCTCTGTCTCTCATGCGCGCTCTCTCTCTGTCTCTCTCTCTCTTGCGCGCGCACGCACTAACCCCCCCCCCACATGTGCACACACCAAGGAGAGGCCATGGGAGCACATAGTGAGAAGGTGTGGGTCTGCAAGCCAAGGACACGGCCGTGCTGGCCCCCTGACCTTGGGAATTCTCAGCCAACATTACCGCACAAGCCAGTTCCCCTCCTCTCGTTCCCTTTTCCTGTACGTGTGTGGAGAACCCTGACTAATACAGACTGTAGTACTGAGAAGTGGGGTGCTGCTGGAACAGATACCCGAAGATGTGGAAGCAGCTTTGGCGCTGGGTCCTGGGTAGAGGCTGGAGGAGTTCTGAGGGACACCTTGGAAATACGGAAGTTAGGGCGATCTCTGGTGACGTCTCGGGCAGAGTGAGGAGCATGTTATTGGAAACTGGAGGAAAGTGACTCTTGTTATAAAGCGGCAGGGAACGTGGCTGAAGTGTGTTCTGGTGTTTTGTGGAAGATAAAACTTGCAAGCCAGTGAAACTGGATATTTACCCCAGGAGATTTCTGAGTGGTTTGGAAGGAGTGGCTTGGTTCATCGGGACTGCTTAGAATAAAACGAGAAAGGGGAGGACGAATTGAAGAAGGAATTGTTAAGTACAAAGGAACCAGAACTTGAAGATTTGGAAAATTCTCAGCCTTTCCACACAGGACGAGGTGAAGGCAGGCTGTTGGACATCTTGGATTTGCCGGGATGGGATGAGAGAGCTGTTTGTAGGAACGTACTCTGTTCTTCAAGAGAGAGAATGACCCCAGCGGCAATTCAGAGGTCAGCAGGGCCACTGCCGCGGTTTCAACAGGCAAGACGGCCTCAGCCCAGAGCCTTGAACCGCAGCCCAGCGTACCACGGAGGCGACACAGAGTATTGAACCAAAGGGGATTATTCTTGAGCCTTAAGGTCTAATGGAATTCCCCTTACTAGGTTTTGGACTTGCGTAGGACCCATCGCCCTTTCTTTCTTTCCTTTTTCTCCTCCCTTTTGGAGCAGGAATCCCTCCCCTGTGCCTGTCCCACAGCTGTGTTTTGGATGCACATAACATGTCTGCTTTCACTGGTTCACATCCGGAAAGGAATTTTGCCTCAGTGTGAATTGTACCTTGAGTTTCACCCACATCTGATTTAGATGATATTTACGTGAGACTTTGGGCTTTAGATGAGAGTGTTGATGCTGGTGTGAGGTAATAAGACTTTGGGGGCTGTTGGGATGGGATGAGTGTATTTTGCATGGGAGCTTGCCATGAATTTGAGCGGGGCAGCAGGGATGGGATGCTGTGGACTCTGGAGTTCGGGCTCTTAGGGGTAATTAAGGTTGAACGAGGCTGTTGTAAGCGTGGGGTCCTGATCCAATAAGACTGGTGGCCTTGTAAGACGAAGGGAAAGAAGAGATCTCTCTCTCTCTCTCTCTCTCTCTCTCTCTCTCTCTCTCTCTCTCTCTCTCTCTCTCTCTCTCCCCTCCCTCCCTCCCTCTCCCACACACACACACATGCACGCACTGAGGAAAGTCCTTGTGAAGACACGGTGCAGAGGAGACCATCGGCAAGAAAGGAAGAGAGCTCTCACCAGAACCTGACCTTGCAGGCACCTTTATCTTGGACTTCCAGCCTCCCAAACTGAGAAAATAAATTTCTGTTGTTTAAGCCCATGTCCGGTGTTTTTGCCACAAGCCTCTTGCCATAGACACCTTTGCTGTGAAAAATAAAATAACTGATTGACACTTTGGTTTGACAGTTTGGTTTCGGCTGGTTGAAATGCACTAGCATTTCTCCCAGTTAGTGACGTTACTGATGGCTTTATTGGGCTAACAGATGACGATGATTTGCCCTGAGAGTTGTTTTCCTATTTTGAAACACACTACGTTGGAGGAGAAGGAAGCCGAGGGCCTCAAAGGTGCAGAGCTGAACCCGTGTTGAACCCGTGTTTCTCGTAGAACTTTGGAACATCTATCAGCAGACGTGGGACCGTATGCCAAGAACACGAACAACAGTGTAGGGGCATTCCCAGCGCAACACAAAGCTCAGCCACAAATACGCAGCCTAGTATTTGGAAACCACTCTCTCTCTTTTTTCTTGGCCGCACCATGCAGCATGCGGGATCTTAGTTCCCCTACCAAGGATCGAACCTGTGCCCCCTGCAGTGGAATGGCGGATTCTTAACCACTGGACTGCCAGGGAAGTCCCAACGTATCCCTGTTAATGAAGGAAGAAATTTGGCAAGAAAAAAAAGTGCGGTGTCAAATGAGGAGACAAATAAACAAGCAAAAAAAAAATAACTTACGAACAAAAGACTTGGAAGACAAGTGCTTAGGTACAACCTACAAAATCAGTTATTGGCACAGTGTTGCCATGAATCAATACACGCCTTAAATGCATTCACATATTTTGTATTTCACAATAAAGTCCTTGTAATTTTGTTACTCACTTCTCATGTTTTATTATGTCCTTTCTAATGTTCCCCTTTCATGTTTCATTATTATGGCGAAATTACACGCTAGGGAGACAGCTAATACAGTAGTTACGAATGTTTGTGCCCCCATCCAAGAAAGGATTCAGGTGTTGAAATTCTGACGCCCAGTGAGATGGTATTAGGAGGTGGGGCCTTGGGGAGGTGATTAGGTCATGAGGGCAGAGCCTTTATACTCAAGAGATTAGTGCCTTATAAAAGAGCCTGCAGGAGGATCCCTGGCCCCTTCTGCCACGTGAGGACACGGTGAGAGGTCAGCAGTCTACGGTCCCGAAGAGGGCATGACCAGAACCCGGCCATGTTGGTACCCTGACCTTGGACTTCCAGCCTCTAAAACTGCAAGACAGTAATTTCTGTTGTTTGTAAGGCACGCAGTGTGTGGTATTTTGTTACAGGAGCCCAAACAGACTAAGGCTTCAGTGAAGGAAACGAGCAAACGATATGGTATATAGCAGTGGTTAACAAGTGTAGGTCAGCGTTGAGTTGTGTTACTGAACTTCCTCAGGTCTGTGGACTGGCTCTGTGCTCATGAACATGCGAAAGTGTTCTGTGAGGTCACATGCCTGTTTGAATCATGGCCAAACTTCCTTTGATCCAGGAATAATTTGCGACTAATTATAAATGAAGTAGTAGAAAGCACTGCTCGGGGCGTGGTGGAACTCAGATGCACAGCACTCTGGCTCGCTGGGTGCCGGAGCTGTGCCTCCTGATTCAGGCAGCAGCTTAAGGGGGTGAGGTAGTGACGGGCTGGGCGTCAGCAGCCTCCCTGCCGAGTTGTTCTGCTTTGCCTCCTGTGGCCTCCGAGAGGCCCCTGTTCACAGATGTCATCTCCACATGCTCAGAAACTTGGCGCCGAGTTTGGATTAACAGACTCATCCTTTCCAGTATAAACAGCCCTTTAAACGATCTAATCACTCACGTTCTATAAGTTAGTTCACGTGCCTTTTTCTATCACCTGGCAAGGCTCTCGGAGCCTGGAGGGATGAGGCTTTGTCAGCAAAGTGATTCTGAAGCACGGGGTACTTCCAGTGAGGGCAGAGCTGGGCTTCGGGGGGTTTTCGGGGGTGAGGGGTGAGGAAGGCAGCAAAGGAGAGGGGCTCTGGGGAGGACGTTAAATGTGAACTTCATCTCCTCTGCGGTTTGGTGACAGCCTGCTCTGTGCACATCATCTTCTGCCTGATGGCCAGCTGGCCCCCATACAGGCACCGCAGCGGAGCCCACAGCTACCGCCGAGTGTTCTACTGCCTGGGTCTCATTCCAGCCATTGCTCGAAGCAAGCCAGCAGCTCCTGCAGGTGGAAAAGCCAAGGCCCACCGGCAACCTTGTGGCACTTCCAAGACCACCTGGCATCCAGACGTAAACTTCTGGGAGTCCCTGAAACAGACCTGACATGGGTCTTGGTCCAGAGCAGGCCTGGAACCAACTGGGGTCTTCCTAGGTCCCAGGCCAGCAGCAGGCTCTCAGGGCAGTCACTGAGTCAGCAAGCCCCTTGCTTGGCGTGGGTTCCGGGGCCGCCGCAAGCCTGTGTGGCCCCAGGTGGCTGCCTGGTGTGTCATGAGGCGCAACAGCACAGCCGTTTTGGCTCCAGCCTTCCGCACAGTAAACAGGGCCAGACTGTTTTGTACATTCCAGAGGCGTTAAAATTCATGCCCATATTGATAGCAGTAGAAGTGCCTACTTTTGCTTAGGAAATGTAAGAGCATAAAAAGGTAGATGGAAAACAATGTCCTGCTCCTTTCTGTTTCAATCTCTAGACTTAAACTGATGGCCTGTCAGAGTCAGTCTGTCCTCTGGTTTCTAGTAATGATCATTGTTAGGGTCTAATCGACATTACTCCCCTAAATTTTGCTGGTTGGTGTCTTACCAGATGAAATCTATGGGAACAGCCTGATTTCCACGATGATTGACAGCTGCAACTGCTCAGACTCCAGTGACATTGAACTGAGTGATGACTGGGCTGCCAAGAAGTCTCCCAAGATCTCCCGAGCTAGCAAATCACCCAAACTCCCAAGGTAATTTCGGTCTTTAGGGGTGCGCTCCCTTTTTTGTGTCTCCGAAGGTGTGTCTGTTGTGTCTGCAGCAGAATCCCACTGAAACCAGCAGCTGAAGAGCACAGCCAGAGGGCGTCGTCGCCTTTCATCTGGAAGATCTGCCCGCAGTAATCACAGCTTCCTTCATCCTTGCCTTTGGGATAGAAAAAGACATCCAGTAGCAAGTCTGCTAAACGCGCAGAAATTCCAGGGGTGGTTAGCACTGACGGTGGGTGGCATGGGGTGGCCATAGCCAGGGCACTTGTTTTACCTTCCAGTTTGAGAAAAGTAAGAAAAATGTTTTTACGGTGTATGTAATGTGTTAAAGAAAGTGCAGAATTACATGCCTATAATTCTGTAACAGGGAAAAAATAGTGAACTAAAAAGAATTAGATCCTAAAGTTTGTCCTAAGGAGCGGCAGAAAGCTGAGAGGAGGTGGAAGGGGCTACGGTGTTGTAGATAAGAAACCCCACGTGCCCCATCCTGGCTCCCTGACCTGGACACCACTTTCCTTATCTATGGAAGTTAAAGGGTGGACCAGATCTTCACTAAGATCCCTCTGTGATGCTGTGCAAAACCAAGGTATAATTCACATACAGATAGAGT
Organism: Grampus griseus; assembly: GCF_964374135.1. Lineage (NCBI taxonomy): Eukaryota > Metazoa > Chordata > Mammalia > Artiodactyla > Delphinidae > Grampus > Grampus griseus. Next base: position 79,858,129 of record NC_139007.1, read on the forward strand.
CCCGCCCGATCTTAAACACATAAGCACGGTGTAGTTGATAAACCAGTGTATTCACCACCCAGTTGAAGATGGGATTTCCATCACCCTGGAGGGTTCCCTGGGCCCTTCCTGTTCGATACCTGCACCATTCTGACTTCTGTTGCCGTAGGTTCGTTTTGCTTGTTCTTGAACTTCATATAGATGGCGTCAAACAATACGTGCTCTTTTTTTTTTTTGTAGGCTTTTTTGCTCAACATAATGATTTTGATTCATGCATGTCGTTGCGTATATCAGCAGTTTCTCTTTTTTTGCTCTATGAAATTCCCTTGTTACGAATATACTATAATGTATTCCATTTACCAATTGATGGATATTTGGTAGTTTCCAGTTTGGAGCTATTATGAATCAAAACCAACTGTAGATGTTCTTATACAAGACCTTCTGGGGACCTATGCACTTGTTTAGGAGGGGAGTTGCAGGGCCATGGGGTAGACATGTGTTGAACTTTATGGGAAGCTACCAAACAGTATGCCTAGGTGCCTGTACCATTTCAGATTCCCACCAGCAGTGTATGAGAGCTCTCACTGCTCCCATTCTTACCTGCAGTTGAAGGTCGCTTAAAAAATTGTATGCATTCCGGTGGGTGGGAAGCGGTATTTGGTTGTATTGGGTTGGCCAAAAAATTTGTTTGGGTTTTTCCATATGATCTTATGGGAGACCCGAACAAACTTTTTGGCCAACCCAGTAGTTTAATCCTGGTTATCTCCAGTGATTAATGATGCTGAGCAAGTTTTCATACGTTTGTTGGCCATTTGGGTGTCTTGTGTTTTCTGACTGTGAGTCCTTCGGCAGATACATGGATTGTCATACAATCTAATATGTGAATTTCTTCTTTTTTTGTCCTGTTGAGGAAATCTGTGTCTACCCTAAGGTCATGAAGACATTCTTCTGTTCTCTTCTGGATGCTCTGTAAAGTTTTAGCTTTCATGTTTCGCTCTCAGATGAATTTTATACCGCAGATTGATTTTTGTGTAAATATGAGTTAGGGGTAAATGTTTGGGTTTTTTCCCACGTAGATATCCATTTGCTCTAGCAAACTGATTGATTTCTTTTTTCATCTTTATTCTAAGCTTGTTAATTTGCAAATTAGATTATGAACTTTCCTACACTTCTGCAGTGTTTCCGCTTTTCCCGTTACTTAAGCAGAGAGGCCATTTAACACATAAGTAGTCAAATCCTTCACGTGTAAATGTCCATTTGAAGTTCCTGGGTGCGGCAGTCTCCAGAGCTGGTCCTCCTTCCTTCCGTCTTTCCCAGCGTTGAATCCCCTGCACACAGCAGCCAGGCTGGTTGTCCTCGCACGGAGATTTAACGAGCTCTGTCCCCCTCAGCCCTAGATATCTTATCAAGCTCTCAAGCAGTATATGTGAGGCTTCATGGTTTTCCTTCATAGAACGCCATCAACCTTACCATGTTCATTTTTATAATACTCTCTTTGGGGTAGATTGGCATTAAACACATATGTTCCCCATGTCATAAGCATAGGAACTGAAGACAAACTTTAGATCTAATTTAAATATTGCAGGTGGTGAAATGCTAGATAAGTCTGTTGAATTCCAAACATTATGTATTAGGAATTGTGAAATCATTGTGGTCTTAAGGTGAGAAATAACTCTTCCCATCCACCATTTCCCCGGGACTAATTTTGTAAACCCCCGGCAGAAGGCATTTCTAAACGTACTCTTCGTCAATAGGAAGTAAACGTTAATTCTCAGGGGTTCCTTACAAACGAATCGCTTCATCTAACCGCAGTATGCTTTCAATATGTGCTATTTGATATACGATTCTGTCCTTCTTTCCTCATGTTCGTAAGGCAAAAGCAGATGGGAGGGACTTGATTAAATTAAGGGCCCAGCCTCTGAGAGAGTGACACCACGGGGGGCTGCTAGAAAGTGAGGAGGGTCCGGGAGCGCCGGTGGGTGCCTGACCCGTGGCCTCGTCTCTGCAGGATCAACATCGAGGCTCGGAAGTCCCCCAAGCTGTCGCGTGCGGCTCAGGAGATATCCCGGTCTCCTCGCCTGCCCATGCGCAAGCCGTCCATCGGCTCGCCCAGCCTGACGCGGAGGGAGTTTCCCTTTGAAGACATCACTCAGGTAGTGTCTTGAGCCCCGCCACGCACCCCTCCTCGTGCGTGCATGACAGCGGCTGAGCCCTCGGGACCGTCTCCGTGCCTGGGACGGCAGTGCCCGACCCGGGCGCCCTGGAGAAGAGCCCTGGTTGCCCCCCTCGGTACCCCTGCCACCTCTTCATCCCGCTGGGCCTCCCTCCCACCTCGGGCATCCCTGCTTCTGCCACGAGAACCTTCTCCCAGGCAGCTCTGCTTGAGACATATCCTCATGTCCACCTCTGCTCCCTCAAACTGCTCCTGACCCCCCAGTGACTCCCAGTGTCTGCGGGAGCCCAGCCCCAGCTGCGGCCCCGCAGTCTGGCCTGCCTATCTCCCTCCTGGTCCCCCTCACCCCGGGGGCTACAGCCTCGCTGTTGACTGGCCTCTTCCCACCTTTGTGCCTTTGTCCTGCCTGCGTCTCCATCTCCGGGTCATCGGGCCCATCCTCTCATCTCCTCCCCCTTGTTTCTGCCTTCACGCTTCCAGATATAAGTTCACCTCCATGCCGAAGCCTTCCTTCCCTGACTCAGCCAGAGTAACCCCAAAGCATGTTGTTTATAGCTCCCTTATAACATTGCTGCGTGACTCTCTGTCTGCAAATAATTACAAGCCTGATCTCCTCCATCAGCTTATGAGCTCTCGGTGCCTATGTGTATGTGTGTGGGCAGGGGGGAGGTTTAAGTGTAATTGACCTACAACACTATGTTAGTTCCAGGTGTACAATGTAGTGATTTGATACTTCCATACATTTCAAAACGGTCACTGTGGTAACTCCAGCTGCTGTCTGTCACCTACAAAGTTACCATAATATTGTTGACTGTCGGCTCCATGCTGTACATCTCACCCCTGTGATGTATTTATTTTGTAACTGGAATTGTAGCTCTTAACCTCCCTCACCTGTTTCACTCATCCCCCCCCACCCTCCCCTCTGGCAACCACCTGTTTGTTCTCCACGAGTCTGTTTCTGTTTTGTTGTATTTGTTCATTTGGTTTGTTTTTTACAGTCCACATATAAGTGAGATCATACAGTATTTGCCTTTGTCTGTCTTACTTCACTTAGCATATACCCTCTGGGTCTATCCATGTTGTTAGCAAACGGCAAGATTTCATTCTGTGTATGGCTGAGCCATATTCCTGTGTGTGTGTGTGTGTGTGTGTGTGTGTGTGTACCACAGCTTCTGTATCCATTCATCTATTGATGGGTAATTAGGTTGCTTCCATGTCTTAATTATTTTAAATAATACTGCTATGAACTTTGGGGTGCATATATCTTTTCAAATTAGTGTCTTGGGAGTTTCACTTTCAGAACAATACCCAGAAATAGAATTGCTGAATCATATGATAGTTCTATTTTTAGTTTTTTGAGCAACCTTCATACTGTTTCCCACAGTGGCTGCACCAGTTTGCATTTCTACCAACAGTGTTGGAGGGTTCCCTTTTCCTGAGGAGCTAGATTTTATTCGTCTTTATTATTGCCCTTGCACATGCGTACACACACACCCTACACATATGTGTGGTTTGAGCACAGTGATAACTTTTTAAGTTTTTTGAAATTTAATTGAATGAAAAAACATAATTGGGTGGTCTCAGGACATAGTGGTATCAATGCAACTGATATTTCTGGGAGAAATATCAAGGCTAAGAATGGAGTCAGAGCTTGGTACCTTGTGTAATAGATCAGTGACCGGGGCAAAAGGAGAGGTGAAGAAAAATGTGCCCACGTCACTTCTGTGACCTTTCTAAGCTACCCACACACAGGCACACTGGGACACCGTCCGCCCCTCACTCCCAGACCTGAGAATCACAGCCCGTGAGCCACCACTTAAAAACAGGGCCTGGCATGCTGTAGTCGGCGTCTGGTATTGAAAACGGTGGAACGATACAGAGAATGAATGTTTCTGTCAGTGCCCACCAGCGACTTTTTAAGCAAAAAGTGTTGGCATTCTTACTTCTTAAGTGATTGATAGAAAATATGGAAAGAGATTGTGATTTTTCTTCTTTTCTGCCCCCCCCACCCCACAGCACAACTATCTTGCTCAGGTCACGTCTAATATCTGGGGAACCAAATTTAAGATCGTGGGCTTGGCTGCTTTCCTGCCAACCAACCTCGGTGCAGGTAAGCACTGCATGCATCCCAGTCAGAACTCAGGCTGAGAAATCAGTTTTGACCTCCAGTGGCCTAAAGTAAAACACGAGCTCTTACGACACCAAAAGGTTAGCATGTGCTTTACCTCCAGGTTAGCCACCGTGATGTTGTAAAAATTAGAATTATTGCTCGAATCGGGGTTTTTTTGCCAGTGGTGCTTTGATTTTTTTCTATAAGCCCTGACTGATAAAAATGACAGAAATAACCAAAAGCTCTGATAGGTTTCTGGTTATTTTGATTTCTAGCCTTTTACCGTGGGCAGATTTTGGTACCAGCGTCTCTAGGTTCTTGAGGCAAAAGAAACTTCTCAAGAAAGTCGAGAAGAGAGCATTGGAGGCTATTAGAACATGTGGGCTGACTGTTAGTACAGTTCTTAGTGGTAAATCTTTGTAGATTTCATTTCTAAGTACCAGATAAATATCCTGTCTGTTGGAAGCTTGAGACATCGGGGAAAATGGAACCAATGGAGGACAGAGCTGGGCGAGAACCCAGAGTGTGCGTCCTCCTCGGTACCCGACTTGAGTGAGTAGCACTAACGTGTCACTTTTACTCCGGGATAGTGAGGGAGGGAAATGACAGAGGTCCTTTTCCAAGTGGCTTCCTCCTGATGGCTCAGCCCTGTATGGGCTGAGCGGCTGTGTGTCCCCCACCTTGTGGGGTGGCCCGATCATTTGACACGCACACACCTCTCCAGAAGGCCGCCTTGGCCAGCCTGTGGCTGGGGGCCCCATCTTGAATGTGCTCTGTGTAACCTACTAAAACTGTTTTTTGTTTTTTGTTTTTTTTTTTTTAAATTCTGAATCTGCCTATTAGAGCTGTGTCAAACACAGATCCTTTAAAATAAATAATTCTTGCAAAGCAGACGTCAAAAGATACGTTGCTGTGTCTGTGTCTTCAGAGGCTTATTAAGTAGTGCTGCAGGTGGATTTTGAAGTTATTCAGCTTAAAGAAGAGGAGGAATAAAGGTAAAATATAAAACTGACTTAGGACATAAGAGTCGACTATCCCTGTACATAATGCAGAGAAATCTCTTAGGGTATCTTCCACAACCTGGACAGCCCCTGAAGACCACAAAAGCCTGTTCTTCAGTAGTTCAGCAGTGCGCTGCTGGTGTACACGGGGTCCTTACACCACTGTGTGAGGGCTGTGACCATCCCCATGTCAGTAAGCTGAGAACTTAGCCATCTGCTGACTGTAAACGTTGAAAAAAGGCATGAAGGAATTTACTTACTGGATCTTTTCATTCTCTCTGCCCTTATTGCTTGGACGTTGAGTAGATCCGCGAGTGGGTCAGCGAGACCTTAAGATGGGAGGGCCCGTAGGTGCCTCTGAGGCCCGTGCTGCTGCAGCACGAGGAACCTGAGTGCCCGGGACCAAAGCCTGCTGTGTGACTGTGGTGAAATCACTGTCCTAGTCACTGACCTTTTTAAAAAGAGGGTTTTAGCTAGTACCATATGTCAAGCGGAGAGAATTTTCCATTTGATTCTACTAGAGAGAAGAAATTACCTCTTGGATTTTAGAAGGTATATTACATATGGGCACCCTATTAAATACTCTGGTAAGCTCACCAGTGTGGATGGAAAGCTAGAAGTCTGTATGGCCTGGCCTGTGGTTATTAAAAGAAAAAGAGAGTGCTGTTGGTTACTTTATATTGGATAATTGGATAATAATTTGTTTCTTTCTATTAGAATGATCTGGCCTGTGAAATTTTCTATTTTTAATTTTTTACATTTCTTAATTTTAAAAATATGGAATAAATTCAGAAGGTTTAAAGGAGCATAGTTAAGCTGTCTCGTCCTCACCCCCAGCACCTAGGTTTCTTCCCCCCCTCTGGAGGCAACTGATGTTATGTCTTAATCCCTCCTGAGATTTTTAATTTTATTTCTCTTTGTCAATCTGAATGACAAAGAATAGCACTTTAATGCATGCATTAATATTCTTAAGCTATATGGCCATCCAGAGTTTTTAGGCCGAAATGCATATTCTCTTCTGTGGGCAAGGGAGATGAAAAAGACCTGTAAGGACTGCTGGGTTGGAAAAATCGTCTTAGCCCACGCCAGTCCAAGCACGCACCTTACAGAGGTGCTTCAAAAAAGGAAGCCTACTGTGCCCTGGGGCTGCTGGCCAGCCAGCCACCAGGCTGTTGGAGGTGAGAGCTGTGGAGATAAGGTTTGGCTTATCTTAACACAAAACTTAAAATAGTAATAATTAAAGCAACTCTACATATGTCACAGGAAAGAGTGTAAAGGGAAAGTTGACGGGGCAGTTTCATCCTGATTCTTATCTACCGTGAAACTTAAATTCAGATTCATTATTTTTTTCAGCTTATTTTGTCTCTAAATATTTTAGTTGCAATCTAGGCCTTCTCTTAAATGTCCCCATTAATCAAAGTAAACCTTAGTATTTAAAGAAGCATGTGGCAGTTCCCCGTAAGTGTCTATCCTGATCATGAAATTGAAATTGAAAGTCAGTAAGATAAGAATTCAGTCCTGAATAAAAGCGGCATTTCATTCCTACCTGAGTCACGTCACCCCTTCTGTCATAGTTGCCTTCAAACAGCTCCTTGACTGCCCGAGATTCCCCTGAGCTCGGCGCTCTGGTTATCACAACTATTTTCACCAAATTATCCTTCTGATTGCAAATGAGGTTTAAAAAAATATATATCATTTCCAGCTCATTCCAAAAAAGAGTGTACGTTTTTAACATTTAAAATGTGTGGTTCTGTGGACAAACCACTGGCAGAGTGGCCGGGCTAGACCGAGAATTTGTTGTCCCTGAATCTGCACTGTGTCCAGGGTGGCGGGTCGAGTGCCAGGGGCAGATGCGCAGCTGCCCTCAGGCTCTCAGCCCGCCCGCACAGATCTGTCTTCGGAGGGCAGGGACACCGCAGCCCCATTTCTCTCCCCGTGAGGGACCCTGCTGGCACCCTGGCTGCCCTCTGCTTGTCTCTGTTGACCGTGCTTTCCTCCTCCTCCCCACCAGTAATCTATAAAACCAGCCTCCTGCATCTCCAGCCGCGGCAGATGACCATCTATCTCCCGGAGGTTCGGAAGATTTCCATGGACTTTGTTAATTTACCTGTCTTCAACCCAAATGTGTTCAGTGAAGATGAAGATGATTTACCAGGTGTGTTCACGCATGTCAGCTGGTTTGTCACGAGCCCACACCCTCTCTTAGTGGGTCGTGTTGGGGGCCAGAGTGGTAGTAGTTGAGGATTACAGCACGTCAGCCTGTGCCTGCTGCCTCAGTAAGGTTGGAAGGCATGTGAGGTGTCACGGCAGAAAGGTCACACACTGTCACTAGTTTGGGGAGGAGGGGAGTTGCCAGAGTAAGGACGATGGAGGTGGAGGTGGCTGTGAGCGCTGCTGCCACCTCGTCTCACCCTCAGGGTGATCCTCCTAGTCACGTGCCTGCATAAAGAGAAGTTAACGGGACCAATCAGACATCAGAAACGAACCCTGTCTCACGGACCCTAGGCCAGCCCTCGTCCTCTCTGTCCCTGTTTAGAGAATGACGTCACGCAGATGACCCTATGCCCACGAAGCCCAGTTTCTCAAACCTGCCCCGTCTCCTGGGCAGAAAACCTGTGCATTTCAACGTCTCTCTCTTAAGTGCAGTGCAGGTCTCCATGCATAGAACAGAAGCCTGGTGTGAGTTAAAAGTAAAATCTGGTACAAGGTTTTAAAATCCCAGTTTACAGATTTTGAAATATCTATAGCATCTTAGGTTCATTTAAGCGCTTTCTAGTCAGGGGGTCCTATTTTGATTAACAGACTAGAATGAATTCTAATTAGTCTCCCAGTTATTGTCTGTGACTATTCTCAAAAGAAGTCCACCTGCAACAGTTTTATAAACACAGAGATTCCTCTGCTTACAACCAAGCAAGGTTCTGAAAGTCTCTGGTTTCTGAGCCAGAGGAACCCTGCATGGGCCACTGACTTTTCCTGTTCCTGGTCATTCTCAGACAGAAGGGCTCTAGTCTCGCCATGGGATGGGCTAGACACTGATCCCAGCTCAGGCTCTGAAAGTGAGGGAGTTGTCTGCCTTCTCTCAGCCCAGTGCTTTCTGACAGTAGCCGCCTTTGGTCCTCTGACGGTTTACCTCTCCTCATGGGTGGGGCAGATGTTCTGGACTCACGCGGCCCTGATGGGCAAGGTCTTGCAACCGTGTTAGCCTGTGGTTTGGTGAGGCTGCACACCCTTGAGCGTGTAGCCTGTGCCCTGCTAGCTCACAGCCTTGGATCTGGGAGTATCTTTTACACTTTCTCCTTATCGCCTTCCATTCTCCCAGAACGTGACTGATAGAGCTCTCGCTAATGCTCAGCTGTTGTTGTAATCGTCTGTGGTTCCCTGTGGAGGAGGGAACGTTTGGTCTCAGAGTTTAAACTCAGTGCTTCGTGACACGACAGAGACTCTTTTGTCTCATTCAGTGGGGAAGACACCTGTCGTCAGTATTCTATACCAAGAAGAGAACGTCTGGAAGAGGAAGCTGAACAGGAATAGTAGAAAACTTGGGACAGGGCCCAGATTCGTGCAGCCAGGAGATAGTTACCTCTCACAAGAGGACCCCCCGGAAGGGGAGAGTCTGTTACAGGCGCTGAGGGTGGGCTTAGCTTTTCATGAACCAGCTGGTTTCGTTCTGAAGTTCTGGTGAACGGTCAGCCGGCCTCTGCAATTAGCCTGTTAAATTCTATTTCCTGCTCGGATACTGGTTGCCACACAGCACTCAGCTTGCCGTGCTCGGTGAGCACTTCAGACAGGGCAGTTCAGACAGTGGCTCTGAGCACATGCACGTGGTCTGCAGATCAACGCTCAAATATACACTTTATTAAATCCCCACTGTGAACAAATAGGATATATTTACAGGGTTTATTCAATGGGGCTCACCTTATATACCATTTGAAATGCTAAAAAGCAGCTAAATTAGGAAATGACCCTTCCCCTCATATGCAGATTTGCTAGAGGAGTCTTTTCATTGGTTTCTCTACTGCATTTCACATGGTTCTATTTACAGAAACTTAATTGCTGTACAGATCTCAGACACACACCTGCTGCACGACACTTCCCACACTAACCAGTCCGTGACCCTGGATGAATCCACTCTAAAGAAGCCTAGGCACTGAGTCCTCAGTGGAGTTTCATACTGTACCAGGGCCCTCTTCTTGCACAAAAGAGGGGGCCGTTTTATGAATATCACAAGTTAAAAGCATCTTTTAAACACTTAATCGTTTGCCATGGTGCCATTCAGGTACATGGTACCAAATTCAGAAGGTTCAGAGGTATTTATTGAAAAGCTCTGGCAGTGCCCTTAGCTTACGGACGACTGCAGGCTGCCCTGAAGAACCCCCTGGGATTGCCTGTGTGTCCTTCTAGAAACATTTAGGGAAGTGTTGTGTAACTTGTGTGAACTGTCCAGCTTTCCCTAAGCAAACACACCTTCCTCTGTAGCGACTGCATTCTGTATGCAGAAGGACTGGATGAGTAGAGGTGTGTTGCTTATTCTGACCCAGTTTCATGGCAGTGTTTTGTTTGTAAGCAGTTCATCTTTCTAATTTCCTTTCAGTGACAGGAGCATCTGGTGTGCCCGAGAACAACCCACCTTGCACCGTTAACATCCCCATCGCCCCCATCCACAGCTCGGCTCAAGCGATGTCCCCCACGCAGAGCATCGGGCTGGTGCAGTCCCTGCTGGCCAACCAGAATGTGCAGCTGGATGTCCTGACCAATCAGACCACAGCCGTGGGCGCTGCCGAGCACGCAAGCGACAGCGCCGCTCAGTACCCAGTGGCCAGCCGCTACTCTAGCCCTGGCCAGGTGATCTTCGGGGGCGTGGAGATGAGCCGCGTCATCCCCAACCCCCCTCAGCTGTCCCTGCCACCGCCAGCACAGGGGGCCATCCAGCTGTCCGTGCTGGACCACGGGGACCGAGACCACGAGCACCTGCAGAAGCCAGCCAAGGCCCTGCGGCCGGTGCCACAGTTGGCTACTGAGGGGGACGCGGTGGTGTTCAGCGCCCCCCAGGAGGTCCAGGTGGCCAAGATGAACCCCCCACCCCCCTACCCGGGAACCATCCCCGCGGCCCCCACCACCGCGGCGCCCCCGCCGCCGCCACCGCCCCCGCCGCCCCCGCTGGACACGTGCTTGAAGAAGGGCGACTTCTCGCCCTACCCCACGGCGGCGCACTACCAGCCGCCCCTGGGCTACGAGAGGATCACCACCTTCGATAGCAGCGGCAACGTGGAGGAGGTGTGCCGGCCCCGGACACGCATGCTCTGCTCCCAGAACACCTACGCGCTCCCGGGCCCGGGCAGCTCGGCCACGCTGAGGCTCACCGCCACCGAGAAGAAGGTCCCGCAGCCCTGCACCAGCGCCACCCTGAACCGCCTGACGGTCCCGCGCTACTCCATCCCCCCGGGGGACCCGCCCCCCTACCCGGACCTCGCCGGCCCGCTGGGCGCCCCCGGCCGCGGCGCGGGGCAGAGACCCGACGGCGGCCTCATCCACGCCACACTGCGCAGGAACAACCGCGAGGCAGCGCTCAAGGCGGCGCCGCTGGCCGAGCCCCCGCGGCCGCCGCCGCACCCGCCCAGGCCCAAGGGCGCGGCGCAGTTCCCGGCGCGGCCCCCGCCCGCCCTGTACACCTGCAGCCAGTGCAGCGGCGCGGGCGCGGCGGGGAGGCCGGAGCCGGGCGCGGGGTCGCAGCCGGGCGCCGGCCTGGCGCACGCGGCCGGCACCTCCCCGCTGACTTCCCAGTCGTCCTACAGCCTCCTGAGCGCGGGCGACGGCGCCCGCGAGCGCGCCGACTACGTCAACTCGGCCTTCACAGAGGACGAGGCGCTGGCCCAGCACTGTCAGGCCGAGAAGCCGCTGAGGCACCCCCAGCTGAGCGAAGCCGCTGTGGCCGTGAAGCGGCCGCCCCCCTACCAGTGGGACCCCGTGCTGGGGGAGGATGTTTGGGTTCCTCAGGAAAGGACAGCACAGACCGCGGTGCCCAACCCCCTGAAGCTGTCGCCTCTGATGGTAGGTCAGAGCCAGCACCTGGATGTGTCCCGAGTGCCCTTCGTCTCCCCCAAGCCTCCCGCCAGCCCTACTGCCACTTTCCAGACAGGCTATGGCATGGGAGTGCCCTATCCGGGAGGCTATAACACCTCCGCTTTGACGGGGGTGCAGGCTCCCTGCTCCCCGAAAGACGCTCTGGCCTCAGCACAGTTTGCACAACAGGAGTCCGCAGTGGTTCTTCAAACGGCCTACCCGCCCAGCCTCTCCTACTGCCCCCTGCCCCCCATGTATCCGGGAAGCAGCGCCTGCTCGAGTTTACAACTGCCACCCATCGCCTTGCACCCTTGGAATTCCTACAGCGCGTGCCCGCCCGTGCAGAACCCCCAGGGCGCTCTTCCCCCCAAGGCGCACTTGGTGGTGGAGAAGCCCCTCGTGTCCCCGCCGCCCACGGACCTCCAAACCCACCTGGGTACAGAGGTGATGGTAGAGACAGCAGACAACTTCCAGGAAGTCCTCTCCCTGACGGAGAGCCCAGTGCCCCAGCGGACAGAGAAATTCGGAAAGAAGAACCGGAAGCGGCTGGACAGCCGGGCCGAGGAGGGAAATGTTCAGGCCATCACTGAAGGCAAAGTGAAGAAGGAGGCTCGGACTTTGAGTGATTTTAATTCCCTGATCTCCAGCCCCCGCCTGGGGAGAGAGAAGAAGAAAGTGAAGAGTCAGAAAGACCAGCTGAAGTCGAAGAAGTTGAATAAGACAAATGAGTTCCAGGACAGTTCGGAGAGCGAGCCGGAGCTGTTCATCAGCGGGGACGAGCTGATGAACCAGAGCCAGGGCAGCAAGAAGGGCTGGAAGAGCAAGAGGAGCCTGAGGGCGGCCAGTGAGCTGGAGGAGTTCAAGTGCAGGAAAGCCAGCGAGAAAGAGGACGGGCGGCTGGGCAGCCAAGGCTTCGTGTACGTCATGGCCAACAAACAGCCTCTCTGGAACGAGGCCACCCAGGTGTACCAGCTGGACTTCGGGGGGCGGGTGACCCAGGAGTCGGCAAAGAACTTCCAGATCGAGCTGGAGGGGCGGCAGGTAAGAAGCCATGTGCTGGGGTGTGGCCCGAGTGCCACTGTCTGGTCCCGACAGGTCTCTGGACTTTGGCCTTCGGGAGCATTTTTATGAAGGCCAGATGGGAAATGTGGGAAACGGCTGATGACTCTTAGCTGGGGCCGGTCGGGCTTGTAATTTTCAGTGTGCCTATTGCTATCTCTTCTTTATTTCTCCCCAAAGTAATGCATGTCCTGATTTTTTGAAGTCAGATGGTTCTGTGAGACCCATGAGGAAAATAGCAGGCACCTGCCCACTGCCCACAGCTGCTCTGCAGAGGCCAGCTCTAACAACTAAGTCTGTGTGCTGCTTCTGGTGTTTGCCACCGTACTTGCGAAGAACACATTCCTACTTCTATCTCTTGATTTTGTAGTTTGGGGCGTCATGTACTGACTTCTTCCTGAGCACCATAAGGGTTCATTTTCTTCACCCCAACGCCCCCCAACAGGTGAACTTTCCCTTCCCCCTTTTCGCAGGTAAATCAGTAGTCATTGGTCCCCTCGTTGTGCCACTGAATATGGTTCATTTCTGAGCCATGTATTAGGGTTTAATTACAGTTCCTTTTTTATCGTGTAGTCTTTTTACTCAAGACGTAATAACTACCCAGTTTTCATTTGCTTGTCTTTCTGTGTTTCTGTTAAGTCCTTCCGCAGTTCTCTGGCAGAACATACATCTCTTCTTGGTGCACTTGAGCACTTTGCATAGTTTGTCAGTTCTTCCTGCGCCAACCTGGAATTGTTGCTGGGGTCCCACTGCATAGCTGTCGTTCTGGGACTGCCCTTCTCCACCATCCCGGAAATTCCCTTCACCGCTCATATTTAAATCTCATCGTCATTAATTCGCTCAAGAAATGATTATTGAGCACTTGCTATGTGCCTGGCAATCCTCTTGGCCAGGAGTTGGGAAATTACGGCCTACAGGCCCATCCAGCCTGCAGCCTCGTTATATAAAGTTTTACTGGAACACAGCCTCGCCCATTATTTCAGTACTGTCTGCGCTGCTTTTGCCCTGCAGCAGAGGTTCAGTAGCTGTGGCAAAGTCCATATGACCTACAAAGTCTAAAATGTTTTATCATCAGCCCTTTACAGAGAGTTTGGGAACCCCAGTTCTGAGTGCTGAAATTTAGAGCACTGAGGAAAACAGAGGGAGATCTCTGTCCTCCTGGAGTTTACAAAAATGGAAGAAAGACCATAAACAAATATGTGTAACAGCATATAATAACATGATACAGTGTGGTCACAGTAAGCACTGGGGTGACAGGAAAGCAGGTGCAGGAGGTGGAGTGCAAGGGGGACCACGTGTGCTCTGCTCGGTCCCTCTCTGAGCAGCGTGACATCTGACATCACAGGTGGTGGTTCTCTTAAGCCTCTTTAGCCTGTAGATTTTCTTCTCTACGTTTTCTTTCTCCTTCTGTTTCCTTGGTGGAGAAACCACTTCCTTTGACCCGCGGAGCTTTCCACGCTCTGAGTTTTGCTTGTGGCCTCCCCACTGCACGATTTAACGTGTTCTTCCATCTGTTTTTCCGACAAACTCATAATTAGATTGAGAAGCTTTTCAGAGTCGATTTTGTTGGCAGAAATATCTCACAGGCCGCGCTGTCTGCTTCTATCAGGAGCCGCAAGGAGGTTTTCCTTTAACGTCTTTGCTTCCCCGCCCCACCCTCACCCCAGGTGATGCAGTTTGGAAGGATTGACGGCAACGCGTACATCCTGGACTTCCAGTACCCCTTCTCTGCTGTGCAGGCCTTTGCAGTTGCCCTGGCCAACGTGACCCAGCGCCTCAAATGAAGAGACTGGTGTGGGGAGGAGAAAGCGGTCTGATCGCAGACGCTGGAGGAGCCTGCACGGCCTGGTGCCCGGGGGACCAGAAGACAAGGGCAAAACTGGAAACGTCTGTCAGGCCCAGGGGAGGGCACTGACCTTTCGTTGTTGTTTGTTTGGGTTTTTATTATCCTTTATTTTTTTTTTCTTCTCTTATTTTTTTAAACAAAAGTAAAATACAGGAGAGCGGTGTTTGCAAGCAAAGGGTGCGAGGCACCTATCTGGTGGTGTTTAGGAGGCGTGGTCGCTGTGGGAATGTCCTACTGGGTTTGCTTATGTCGGTGACGGAACAAAGGGCCCTTCAGAGGGAAGGTTAGACTGCCTTCTCACCTGCTGTTCTTCTAGACGAGGAGTGTGCATTGTTTTCATTCTCCACAACATCTAGCTTTTATTATTCCTCCAACATCACTACTAGTGTAAATATAAAAAACTTGTTAAGAAAAACACAACCAAAAAATCCTGAAGGTACAGGTTCTCTTGGGGGGGGACAACATTTAATTCACGCATATTATGTTATTCCCCCAGAGGTGACTTGATTAATGAGGGGTATTTTGGCAAATGCACTGTGTTTGACTAATAAAAGTAGGCGTTTTACGGGGGTGCTATTACCAGGTATAAATACGATTTGCTCATGAGCTCGTAGGGGAAAGGATGAAGGGCGAGGAAGGATCTCCTGCAGGTTTTCACGCAGGTGGCTCACACGACTTGAAGCAGTACAAGGGCCACGCTCCTCTTCAGAGGAGGTTTACACTGAAACCTCCCCTAGTTTCCTAATACGTCAGAATTCTGTTGGTTCAGCGATCATTCAGTCTGATTGACTTCGGGAGAAAGATCCCCGAGTAGTGTGGTGTGGGGCAGCGATTTTCTGGGCTGCGGTGGTGGCTCGTTAAGAGACCTGCTGCTGAGAAGTGGGCTTCACTCCCTCTCCCCTCTCATTGTTGAACCTGGGAACCGTGCCAGAGGCGGTGTCTTCCCCATTAGGTAACACTGTTCTATACTTGCTCTTTCTAAAAATGCTGACAACGCTGATTTGAAAGCACTCCTTTCCTCTTTGGGGCTGTATTAAAATTCAGTTGGTTAGAGATGTTTTCCAACAGATTAGAAATGTAGCAAAAGAAATGTTAGGCATTTGCCAGGGTATGAAAAGATAAGAGTTATAATCAACTCTTGACAAGAGCCCCACAAGCTTTTCTAGAAAAAAAAAAAGTTGTTTATTAACTTACAGACTGTTTACTGAGGAGATAAACCACTGGGAGAATGTGGTTAAAGTTACAGTACTTAATGTAGTTGGTTGACTATTCTTTGTTAATTTCAACAACAACAAAAAAAAATCCAGAGGTTCTCTTTTCCCACCTCCCCCTCCACGGAGGGCAATACTCAGCCCTGATAACAAGACCCAGTTCATCGTTTTCAGTTACTGATATCTGTGATGTTGTTTAGGGCAGGAACACAAGAACTGTGTACCAGTTTAGGGTCCTAAATTTGGATTTTGTTTGAAAACAAACAGGTGGAAGATACTGCAGAAACGTTATTTTCCCCCCCCAAAAAAAAAATTTGTTTTCCATCTTCTGTTTTAGTTTAAAAATTAGAAAAGAAACAGGCCCAATGCAAGATGACATCACTTACCATTTTCTTCAGACCCAGCAGAAACACAGGTGAGGTTTCACATATGGTGAAGGACATCTCCCAGCTAACACCAGAGCTTCCCGTTTTATATTTTAAAATATTGAACCAGATTCTTTGGTGGGTAAATATTTCCAGAAAGAATTTAGCAATGTATTCAGAATTATATAATTCTTTTATATGAGTTTCTGTAGCTTAACATGATGTTTCAATGCTTATTATCAGCTGTGCAATAATGGTTATAGCCTATTTCTAAATAATTTAAATGCAGTTCCTCTGTTTTATTGTCCAAAAGTTAATTATTTATCTTGCTTTCATAGTGTTTGTAGGAATTATTTTGTTACTATGTTCTGGTGAGTTATGCCCACTTTATTATTTATTTAGAAAAATAGTATGTAATGACTTATTTGGTGGCAGTATATTTTGCTGCAAGAAATAAAAAGGATGTGATAGAAGGTTTTTTTTACTGGACAATTTGTAACTTTTTCTAATTGGGAAAAATTCCTATTAATCCTTTAAAAGCAATTCTTTTTTTTTTTTTTTCATTTTGTGGTATCAATTATATAAAAGGAGAAGATTTCTTTGAGATAACATATCCTAAAATGTTATTTCCCCTTCTGTTGAAAACTTTATTTTTAATGAAAATAAAAGGTGAAATGAAATGAGACTTAAGAGAATGAGAGTAGCACAAGAAAGGAATTATAGTCGTAAGTTTCAGTTCTTCAAGTTCTGACTGGGTTTTGAGATGTGAAGACCACATTTTAGAACTTTTCCTAATAAGAGCAAAATACAGAGGGAAATCCTTGGAATGAAGACTCCAGATGCGTGAGTGAAGAGAAAGTGAGTGTGTGTCACGAACAATTAACTAAACTTCCTGAATTCTTAGCTCCCTCCCCAAAGGACCTTTTCCCCACCTGGGGACAAAGGCCTCCGTCTGGGATCCGCCTCTGGGTGAGCGGCGGTCGTCGCTCAGCTCTGCGGCCCTGGCCTGAAGGAAGACATAGTCCCCAGTCCAGTCAGACAGGCGTCTGCAGCCGTGGCGACGCGTGTCTTTTCACTTAATGGTGACGTTTTCACTTAACTTTAAAAATGCTTCCATTCGGTCAGTCTCAATTTATTAAATGCTACCAAAGTCAGTACTTTAAGCAGCAGAATTCTACATATTTAGTGTCCATTAATAGCAACTTATGAATATTAAGATACCTCAGTGAATCTCTAAAGTTAAAAACATTAGCGCAGTAAATAGCCAACCACACACAGAATCCAGGCCTTTTTGAGGGAAGCGGTGTGTTAACAGACATGAGAACCAGTTTTAAATTTGGTTTTACTTCATCAAACCAAAGGCACAGCTTTGAGTATAGTATATACCCATTGAATGTATGTATATCCTAAGAAAAACCGGTACCAAGAAAGCAGGAAGATGTCAGAGCTCTTGTGGCAGGATAGGTCAGAGGGTTTGCAGTGTTTTCATCCACGGCTGTTGCTTCCTCATCGAGTGCCCCACGAGGGCATGCGAAGACGTGTAATCGTAGACGAAAGTCAGGAGACCCCGGGATCAAGCCGGCTCTGCCACAAAACTGGAGGGTGACCGTGGGCCTCCATTTGTCTGTAAAAGAAAGGATGGCCTGGACAATTTTCTAAACTCCTGTCGACCAGCTCGAACGGCTTGAGGGCCCAAAATGTAACAGTTTCATCAATTCCATTTTACAAACTTGGAAGGAAGGTTTCAAAACATTGCCCTTTGTAGAGAAATTTTTTTTTTCCTGTATTAATGAGCAACCTACTGAATGTAAACCAGTGCATTTAAAATAATATCTTTGCAAGGTTTACCTCTAGCAACGAATGCATTTGGAATCATGTTTGTTCTCATAAAATTATACAAAAGCACCGATTCCAGGTAAGACAGAGAAGAGAAGCCTTCCCATGAATGTGCCCTACTCGGTGGACACCCCAGAGAACAGCCCTAAAGTAAGTCACCACTTTGCCCTGAAGAGTGAGTTGAAGAAAGAACAAAGGAGTATATGCCTAGGCTGGCTTGAGTTCTTGAGTGTGCTGTGCAGTGCAGTGTTGCACGAGCTTTGCGTTCAGAAGGTTTTCTCGAGAAGGAACCCGTTGTGTCCCCTTGTGGGCCACCTATCGTTTGGCCAAGTCAGGGGTTGTGAGCAAAGTTAGCGGAAACGAAATGTGTCCAAATGTTGTTTGAGTTCCTGGAATTTTGTCATAGCACACAACTCAAAACTCTTCACCTTTTGTGTATTTCCTCGTCCCTGGCTGATGAAGCTCGGAAGGGTTATGGTTTTCATTTCTTTGGCTTTGTGCAATTTTCTTGTAACTTTACTTGTACCTATATTTTCTGTTTATATGTTCTTTTAAATGGGAGGGGGAGGGTTCTAAGATCTCGTTTATTGTAGATAAAATTTTTTTCGTGTTGTAGAAAAGCATGGGTTATGCGTTTGACTGAAAAAGGCACTGTATTATTTACCAAAGGGGTATTGTTTTTGCATTTGTTTATAAATGCATTATTTTGGTACTGTAAATTTGGAAATAATTTCTGAGTTTATTACTACTGGCATTTTCTTTTTCCTCCCCCCCCCTCCCCCCGCCAACTGTAAGTGTGCGATGCAGGTGCACAGGTCCCAGACCAAACCAGACCACCAGCATGTTCTTGTCCCTGCCTCGGGAGCGGCGCGCTGCTGTGTGTGCCTGATCCCTCTCACGTTGGTTTGTTCGTTTTTGAACTCAGCATCCTGCTTTGTTTTACTTTCCAAGCAAGATCTGTTGAGATTTCTGATTTGCATTCTAATGAGCTCACCCTTATTTCCTCTCTTCTTATGTATTTTGTGTATTAGATTGTGCAGGAGGTATTCTAGAAGGCATTAATGGTTTGCATTCAAAATGGCGTGGTTTGTCCAAAGTATTTTCTGTCCTTATTACTGAGATGGATTAATCTCCTTATTTTTTTCCTGATGATTTGAAGTTGCAAGAGTTGTCAGCTATTGCTTAATAAAATTTTACAGATCAAAAACGAATCAGTTACTTGTGTGCAGAATTCAGATGCGGTCTTGAGTCCTTTGAGAAGAAATCACCGCTCTCCATTGGCATGACCCACCCTCCAGCTGCTTCTCTGATCCCTGGGTTACTGCCAGGGGTTGCTTTGACACCTGAGATCTTTATCATCATTGCTCTTTCTGAGAGCTCAGAGGTTGTGCTGTTTTCTTGGTGAGTTGGTATGAGTTTGTGTTTGTTTTTGTTTTATCTTTCCTTGCTTTTTCAAAGAGGACCCATCTGTGTCTCTATTTCTGCTAAGATCATCTATACCATTTTTTTAGATTCCACATATATGTGTTAATATACGGTATTTGTTTTTCTTTTTCTGACTTACTTCACTCTGTGTGACAGTCTCTAGGTCCAGCCACATCTCTCCAAATGACCCAATTTCGTTCCTTTTTATGGCTGAGTGATATTCCATTATATGTATGTACCACATCTTTTTTTTTTGTTCCCTGCCTCTTGCATCTCCCTCCCTCCCTCCCTCCCTATGCCACCCCTCTAGGTGGTCACAAAGCACCGAGCTGATCTCCCTGTGTGTGCCACATCTTCTTTATCCATTCATCTGGCGATGGACATTTAGGTTGCTTCCATGTCCTGGCTATTGTAAATAGTGCTGCAGTGAACACTGTCATGGTAGAATCATTGAACTTTGGTCCATATCATTCAGTGTATTCTGATTACATAAGTGTTGATGATCCGTCCAAAAACAAGAGGATGTGATTCACAGTGTTTCTGTCACAGCACCTACAAGACCTGAGGTGCTAGAAACATCAACACCTTTTTAAATTTGTAGCAAACTTAATAAAACCGGGTTTTGAGCAATTCCACTACAAGTGCTAATATAACACTTAATTGTTGTTATTACTAAGGAGTCTTAGTGCACCTCCTTGCTCCACCCTAGAATTCCCTCTGACCGTGGGAGGGAGGCAGGGACTGGGGGTCATAGGAGGCGCATCTGTAAACACCATAGTTCCCACGTGCATTTACAGAACCACCCATTTGTTTTTTTCAGGGATAAAAAATAGACACGTAGTCACTCAGGCTTTGGGAGAAAGAGAACCAAAAACGACTGTCGTCTCTAACAAATTCTAATCATTCATTAAGTTTTAAAATAATCAAAGGACTATAAATCTGCTTTAAATAGTAATAACCATATGAAGCTAACCCCAATTCCGTAGGCGAATCTAAACGCGTCTCGTTTTACTGTGAAAGTCTGTGAACTTCCAGTTAATATTCCTTGTATCTTCATCACTTAAATCAGGTAGCAGGGAAACCTGATCAGGAACAGCCCCCTCCTCCCCTCCCCCCAAAATCAAGGGACCAAGACCCTAACAGCCAGGCTGTGTTGGTTGGTGCCAAGGGCCATGTGTAGGAGTGGGGCTACCTTCTCCACCAGCCCAGTCCCAAGGTCAGCTTTGGGACCGTTCGGCGTACGTTGGTGTCTCCAGAAGTGTCTTATTTTTTAAGTAAGAAAACTTGGCAAATCCCTTGCCTTCTACAGACGTATTGTGAAAAGCGTGCGTTCTATGTTTATTCTGGCACTCAGCATGCTTTTCCCGGGAGTGTTAAGAGAAGAGGGAATCAGTTTAGCTCTCACATCCTGGTCCCCAGAACTCATTGTAGAAGGGAAATGACTGCCTCGTGCAGACTGCATTGCAGTTTTTCAAGAGTGCACAGGTAACTCTCCAAACTCCACTATGAGGTGGTTACCTTTTGCCTTCCTTTCCTTTCAGAAGAAAATTGAAGCATGGAGAGGTTGAAATGGTTCCTGGATTCCACAGACAAAAAAAATGATCCTGAAATAGAATTGAAGATTTCTAGGCCACATTAATGAATAGGCCTAGTTTATTTCCAGCTTCTCACTCGGGTGTTTCGTAATGATTTGCCTGTAATGAGCTCTGAGCCACTTACACTTAGTCATCTCCCTTGAAAAGAGGCAATGTAGGTGGGCCACCCTCGCCCATCAGCAGGTGAGCTCACCCTGTCGACAGCTCTTTCTTGTCAGAAGATAGAACAGTTAACTCACCCAGGCATCCCGGAGGAGCAGGTCTGTGTGGATTTGTTTCTTTGCGTATCTTAAAAAGAGTTGCTCAATCCACTAAAGAAGGTGAAACCATCCACGTGAAGAATGGACTCATTTCTTAAATCTGCTTGAAGCTCCTGTTAGAACGATAGCTTCAAATGATAACAGGCACACCAGCACAGAAGCAGGACCCCGGCAGGAAACTGAGTCAGGTGTGAAAATAGTTATACCTCATCCCTTCTGCTTTCCCTTTTCTTAGTTTCCTGCTTTCCACATCGCTTCCCTCTATAGGGAGTGCGTTCTCTGTGCTTCAGGTGACCTTAAAGCCACTCTCCTGAAGCTTCCCTTACATAGGGATGGGAGCTTTCAGTGCAGTTTCAAGCCTTGTTCCTTGAAACCTTGCTGTTGAGGCAAAGTAAAAGCTCTGTGGGAAATTATAAAACTATAGCAGAGAACTTAATTGCGTTTATCTTAAGGACAAATAAGCCTGAGGAATTTCTTAAACCTCAGTCACCTTCAGGACAGCGTGCACACGGTTTGCATACCATTTTTGTCTTTGCCGTGTGAAATATCTGTGCCTTTGGTGGATCCGAAATTCCGGCCCATGCACCATTTAGCTCTTGCTCTGTTCCAGGCACTTTCTAAGTCCCAGGATTATGCAGCATTTTCACTGCCTGTGCTCCGTCCCTCCTCTGCCCCCCCCACCAAAAAAATGGGGGGAGTTTGGATATTAAAGGCTGGCCGCATAGCAGTATCTCAAACTACTGATCAAGTTGCCTTCTCTTAGTCAAGCCGGTTACCTTAGTCATTTACCCCATCTTCAGCCGTCAGGGTGCAGAGAGAACCTCATGAGTTCTCTTCCAATCTTCTTCAAAGTAGGAAGAAGTGCCCAGTCCTGACACCATTCCCCGTTGTGTGCACGGGGAACCAGAGGTCGCTGTGCGTTTTTTTAGTTGGGCCTCCAGCTTGTTCAGACGGTCTTGTGGTTTCTCCTTTCACGTGGATTAATTCGGTGTTGCCTGCCTCCCTCCCTAGGTGTCACCTTGAGGGCCCGCCATGAACCGCCTGTCACAGTGTTGCATCGACCCAGTAGTGGTGCAGTCCCTGTTGCAAGAGGAGAAATCCTTGCGTCCCTGAATCCCGTTCTTTTCACGTCTGGTATCATGGAAACCTGGGCTTTACCAGTGTTACTTTTTCTTTCTCTCCTGGTAAGGTGAGTGACCCAGACACCACAGTGCTTGCGACACACACGTGCGATGGATTCCCGCTGTAAGCAGGGTTGTCCTCGAGTGACTCATTTCTTTCTGTGCTGGAGCCCCACGGGGTCCTGTGAGTCCCGGTCACATGTTCCTCAAGAGCCTTTACTGACTACACGAGGCTCTTAAGTCCCAGAATTGTGGTTTCTTGCCAGTACTGAAGCTTGACTCCTTTGTTTTAAATCATAAGAGAAAACATTTCTCTGACAGGAAGAGATTGTCTCCACTCATTCCGTCAGAATAACCAGCCCCAGCCGCGGCTTGGTGTCCAGCAGTGTGGGAGAAGGTCCCGTCAACGCCAAAGGGTTCATTTGTTGACACGGATCCCAAGCCAGTGGGGGAGGCTAGTTGCTCTAAAAACTGCAGAACGTTGGATTTACTGAACCCTCAGGATTTCTGCCCCAACTCAGCCACGTGGAGTTGGCCTCCTTTCCGCTAGCCCTTCTGTTTCCTTCTGTTCCCACGAGCTCCACCCCAGTGGGTCTCACCCTTGCTTCAGGGCTCCCCTCCCATGCGATGAGTTCATAAGCATCCTCTTTTCCAACACCCATACCTCCTGGCAGGTGCTGAATTCCTGGGAGCCTGAGAGAGTGAGTGCAACAGACTTGGAGGGGATCAGCCAGGTTTCTCCGCCCGTGTCCCCAGGAAGCCCTCAGACTAGATCACACCCACCTCCTGAGAGCGTCACATTCCCCAAACCTGCTCAGTTCCTGGCATGTAACTCACTGGGTGGATTCTGCCCGCCAGCGGCTAGAAGCAGTGATGGTGACACTCCTCCTTCTGATGGGGTCCCTGCAGCGACCTGCCCTCCAGGGGGATTACAGCACGGGGCACGCCAGCCTGTCTCTTAATGTGTTTTCATGGTGTTGGTCTCTCAAGTTCGTGCTTGAAAAATGTGATCTGTGTGGAAAGAAGAACTGGTAAACCTGTATTTGAAAGCATAATAATTTTTTAAAACTAGCCAGATACAAGTGCATCCGTACCAAGAGACTTTTATTTGGAGCCTGGTACTTTTTTTTTATCCTCAGTACACCGTAGAGACTCAGCTAAGCTAAAGGTCTCCTGTCTAACTGGTGCAACACAAGGCTGTCTGGCTGTGTATCAGTACCCAAAACCAAAGCAAAGGTAAAAGTGACACCAACAGCGCAACCCCATAAAAACAGCAAGTTTTGCAAACCACAGTGGGAAAGCATGCCCTTGTGGCATCATAAATCCCTCTTCACAAGCCCTTTGTGGGAAGGTTTGGTCCCAGTTTAGAGATGGGGAAATCAGGTAGAAATTCCTAAGTGACTTTGCTCCAAGCCAGGCAGTGTTGAGAGAAAGCCAGGAGCAAATCTCAGAGCAGCCAAATCACCACTCCTCTTTGAAAAGGGCTCCTGTGAAGCTTTGTAAATGACAGAGAACAACAGCACTGACACCTCCCCGCCTCCAAGCCCCGGCGACTGGAAAGCCGCCCTCCCCCTGGAAATGATGCCCAGACCCAGAGCCCAGGGCGAGGCTGAGAGCTGTCCTCAACATTTGCCCTTCACTTACTTTCTCCTTGATGGTCAGTTTCCCAAGAGGGATGTGATGCTCCAAAGACCCAGGTTCATCTTGTCCAGACCCCTGACCAGGACGTCTCAGAAGTGACAAGAAACTCAGTGAGTTAAAATTCAGAGAAGAGAAGCCACTCTGCAGGACAGCTCACTTTTCATCAGAGAGCCTGAGCTGCTAGCAGAAAGACCTGCCTGGGTGCGGGAGAAAGGGACTCAACCCAAAGAGAAGAGCCAGAAAGGACAGTACACCAGCCACCCTCCTAAGGGGAGAAAAGAGTTGATTTTCAAACCTCTCACGTGGGCCAGACAAAGAGCTGCTAGAGGTAGAAGAGGCAGGGGCCTGACCCAAACCTTCCTACACAGAGGTCTCCTTTAGGCTGCTTTGTGCTATGAAGTGTTCCAGGCTTTGTTCCCTCTTGTCACAGAAGCAGCAAAGTGCTCTCCCAGGGGCCTGGGCTCCTAAACGCTTCAGCCCTGCCCAGACCTGGTGCCTGGCCGGCTCCACTGGGAGAGGCTCCATGCTGTGCACCTGTGGAGCTCCAAGGTTACAGGTAAGTGATGGGGCAAATCAGCAGAATTCCAGCATTAAAACCCAGGCGTTTTTCTTGGAAACAGTTCAGATTTCATTTACAACTTATGAAGTATGCATGTCCTTAACAAATGCCTGTGTGCACCCTTGGATGGCAGAGTTATAACTGAGACCAGACTTGAATGGAAAGTCCTTGGTAAAGGCTGGGTCACAGCACTCTTTCAATGAGTAGTGACAAGACTGTATTAACGGTGAACGGGTTCTAGGTCAGTGAGAATACCTGGCTGGGTGTGTCATTGTCCCGGGCCTCGTGGAGAGGCAGCGTGGCGTAGGGCGAGGAGCACTGCTCTGCAAGCTGGGAGATGAAGGAGCTTATCCCGGATCTGTCACCAAATTGCGCAACCTAACTGATAGATGGAGACGGGACTAAGTATTCCCCAGGCGTGGGCCAAACTTCCCCAGTAATTGCGCACACTGACGAAAGGAAAACACGTTCCTTTACTGTAGGATTTTCTGGAAACATCAGTATGCTAATGTGTTGTGCGTGGTTGGGCCACCAAGAGGAGGAAATACCAAACTTTTTTGCCCTCAGAATCCTATTTTAAGGGAGCATCTTGTAGGACCAATGGCCCAAGGAGTAGATAGGATTAGGGAAATTGGACTGGATGCTCTCCAAATTCTTCCCGAGTTCAGAATTCTGTGCTTTTGTGAATTTTACTGAAAACTTAAGGCAGGTTTCTTTTCTCCCTCTTCTGATAGAATAAAAGATCTACTTGGCTTCTGCGCAAGTAGGCGAGAGACCCTTGTTCAAGTGTGAAGTGTGTTTGCTGAGCTGCACAGGTGTAGAGTGTTGTTTTGTTTCTACAGGGTACTTAACGGAGCAGAGCTGTTGGGAACAGAAATGAGCTCTTGCCCATTACAGCCCACCAAGATGCAAATATTTAGCTCGTTGAGTTTGCAGTTCTAACTCAGACAAATACACTCTTTCCTAAGGTAACTGAGATTGAGGACGTCAGACTCATTCTGACCTACCTCATCTTCTGGCCCTAATTGGTATTTCCAGATTTCTGTTCTCTAGTTTCACCAGGGGCCCTAGACATCATCTTTCACTCAGTTTAGAGAAGAGAACCACTTAGGGTCAACCAAGCATTCATCTGGGTTGAAGCCAGTACGTTACACCCTTAGGTCTGCGCTCTCCAGGGGTTGGGAGTTCATATCCAGAAATGCGGTCATAAATAGAACTTCAGCTGGCTGGGTAGGTGATACACGAAAGTAAACGTCTCTTCTAAACTCCTGCAAAAAGACTTCTTGTCATTTCAGTTGCCAAAAACAAGCCAAGGGCTGAGAATATTCATCTGATCTGAAAGTCAGAGCAAATCATGTCCCCTAGGGGGACCCCATTCCCTGACCCCATCACCTGAGGTCTGGCATCCACCTGGGCCCTACCTAAACGGGAGGGGGACAGCTGGTAGCCACCTGGGGATGGCCTAAGCGGGAGGGGGTCTGGGCCTCACTGTGTGTTCCTGGGAGGATCCCGAGCCCCTGGTGAGGACCTCCCTAGGGGAGGCCTGGTGCTCAGGGCCCTGAAAGGGCCCCTAGGGAGATACTGAATTGTGCCCCTTGGTTCCAGGGAGACAGCCCAGGAGTCAGGGTTGCCTCAAGATGAGCTGGAAGTTCCTCATTGTCTTACTTTTATGGAAGTAAAGACCGACCAAATGGTGACAAGCAAAGCCTACTTCTTCAGAGCTTGCTGGAGCAAGGGAGTCAGCCACCATCGCTGAGATTGCCAGGGACTCAAAGGCAGGCAGAGGAGTGGGAAAGCTTCGTAGTGAAGAAAGGGACGGCTTCAAGTGTGTCCTGGTGGAGGCTGCGGGGAAGCTGGAGGCGGCTGACTAGAAGCCTGGGATCCGTGATTGTTAGGGGTGCATATTGGCTTTCTCTGGCTGGTCCTAAATTAGAAGCAGGGACAGAAATTAGGGGAACTGTCAGTTATTAGTCAAGTGCTGACTGTTTGGGGCCAGTTGTCGCAGGGGTGATGGTTGGGCTTCCGGGATTGTTGCTGGAGAGGGCGGTGTGACTTCCTGTATGTCTGACTTCGGGGTCAGACTGTTGCTGGAGAGGGCGGTGTGACTTCCTGTATGTCTGACTTCGGGCAGACAGGCTTCTGGGGTGCTTACTGCAGGTTGCAGGCACGTCAGAGTGTTTGTATGTGGTCTGGACGCTGTTGACTTATCTATTGGGTCTCTCAGTTTAAGAAAGCAAATTTCCAGTTTTCCTGAATTTTATCATAAGAATGAAATCAACCTTCCCCCAATGAACAGTAGACTAACTGACATTAATAAAAATACCTTACAATCGCACAATTCTATCTTTAAATACCTAAGAAATGCTGTCCAGAAAACATGCGAGACGCATCTTGCCCAGTTTCTAATTTGATCATGCAAGCATGGAAATGGCCTGCTGGACTATGGGCACATTGGGAAATAATCACAAGGGGATAAACACTTAGGCGCCACTGGAAGTTACGTGAGAAAGATAATTAGGAAACACTCTGCAGATCATAACCTAGTTCCAGTCACATTTTATCACAAACCTCATTTTTATTTTATTGCCTTGATTCACCCCCAAGGAACACAAAAACAGTCCCTGCAGTGCGCACGGTGAGTTCTTGCAAGCTTTGTGTTTTCTGTGGCAGAGTTGGGGCAGTGATTCTCTTCACTGATGGAGGTTAGTCCCGGGGACTGTGCTCTCCCGAAACAGGGCTGTGCTGCCCATTACCAGGTCACCTGCTTCTGAAGTGTTTGACTAAGAATTCTCCCACCTCTAAATAGTAATACCACCCTGGGGAGGAAAGTGGATTCTGATTCCCACGGGGGTGGCGGGTGGAGAGGGGGGAGGCGTAGCAACTTCGAGAGAGCTCAGCAGCGCGTGAATATTAAAGCCAGCGTGTTCTCAGAAATTCATGGAGAATTTCACTACTGATTGACTCACCATCCCTGCAAACCTCTCAGTAGAAGGGGTGGTACGTATAAACTGTATGTATAAAGCTGTCAGTGACAGCTTTATCGGAACTCCAACTTTTCCATACTCCTTTTGAAATCATCCAGCCTGCCCGTGTCCTCCTGCTGGACGAACAGGGTTATCTCCCCCTCTGCCCCTGCAGGTCCTCTGGTGCTTGGGCCTTGTCTCCTTCGAGATACCCTGTCTCAGAGAAGAGTACTTTCAGCTCAGGGTTGAGTGCAGTGACCTGCTGGCAAACGTTTAACAGCCAGCTCTCCGGACACAAGCAGAATCCTGCATGCATAAATATACCTACCTAAGCATTATAAATTGCCGTGATATAAAGAACGCATAGCACACAATCACAAATAATAAAATGTACAGTGCTCTAGTATAATTCCGTAGAGCCATTTGCGTCTCGCGGAATGCTTCTGTCGATTTTTGCCAAACGCTTGTATCCATAGCCAACCAATGATCACAGCTGACAAACGAGTGCAGTTCGGACATGAATGTTGGTTGATGCCTTCATTTACAGTTATGAGCAAGACAGACGTGAAACAACAAAGATGTGTGTTCAGTGCATCGCCAGAACTTCACCCGGACATTAATGACATGAGCAATTTCTGTGATAAATCGGATCATAATTTCTGAATGCTGGAAGAAAATTTCCTCAAGTTTTTGGTGCTATTCACAGTGTAATGGCTACCGGCATGATACATTTTTCAAGTTAAACTGCATTATCAACATTGTCTCTGACTTTCTGAAGTCCAGAGCTTACACTTGAAGCAATAAACAAAACCAAGTTCATTCCTGATTTATGGCTTTTTGCTGATTTTCATGGTGTAAATATTCCCACCAGAGCCAGTTTCAAGCAACCAACGTGTCATCGAATGTGGAGTTAGAAGGAAATGTGCAGTAAGTAGCAACTTAATGTTTAATAAGTGACTGGGTTTAGCAACAAGGTCTCAAGATTCCTGAAAATAGAACCATCGTGAGGCAGTGCGAGCCGACTCCAGCATGTCACTCGTGTGCGTTGTTTGTCAGAATACAGAGCAAGCCCGGCCTCAGGTCGCATGGCAACGTAGGGGTTGTTGCATCTAAGGAGGCTGCGTGCTTCACCACAAGTTATTCAGCTGGTGGGTTCAAGACTTAGATTTTTAAAATTTTTCCATTAATTCAGCACATATTAATGAAGTGCCTACTACGTGCCAGTCACCATGATTCCTGTTGAGACAGGAAATCCCAGCGTGAATGAAATAAGCCCAGCCCCGCCTCACAGAGTGTACGGTCCCAGCGAGACTCTACTGACTCCCTCCTCTCCCAGGTCAGCGCATCCTCTCCACTCAAGGCCTTAGTGTTCCGGAACCCGGTGGAAGGGCTCCCAGCTGTGCAGCCAGCCTGGTGCACTCCTCTCTTCCTGCTCCCACGATGGCACACCGCCAGGTCCCATCCAGCTCTCCTCCCAGGGCTCTGGAGCCCTCCCACTGCTCCACCTCTGCAGCCTCGAGCCCGTTGAAGCCCTCGTGACCTTCCACCTGGACTTCTGGAGCCTCCTAACTGGTCTTCTGGCTGCTTCTTCCCCTGGACCACTCTCAACTCAGTAACCAGGGTGATTTTTTTTTTAATCCCTGTTTTTATATCATTTCTCAGCTTAAAATCCCCTAACAGTGATCAAGCGTGGTGGTGAGAGGCATCACCTCTAGATCCAGCCTGCTTGGGTATGTTGCCCACTAGCTGGGTAACTTAGGGCAAGATGACACAGCAGCTCTGGATCTGTTTCCCCACCCGCAGAAAGAAGATACTATAGTGCCCACTGGATAGGGTAGTTTTGAGGATTGAATGAGTTAGCAGTGTGAAGTGCTCGGAATGTCGCATCACCATCCTTATCATTAGGATAAAAACCAAACCCCCTACCTGCTTCTGACTACTCTTCCAGGCTCAGCTCTGTGCTCCAGAACCCAGTTCCTCTCTGCACGCTTCTCACCACGCTGGCCCTTGCCCAAGCTCATCTCACTGCCTGCCACACCTTCCCTTATCCGCCCAGCTTCCCCTTTAACTCAGCTCACCCTTCAGAGCTCTTTCAAGACCATGTTTGCAGTGAAGCCTTCCCTTGCTCCATTCTAGATCAAGTATTTTGTTAAGTTCCTTCAGAGCACATGTCCCATTGTACTCACACGTGGGTTAGGATGAATATATAACAGTACATGTTCTGTCTACACTGCGGACCCCATGAGAGTGCCCAGTGCTTTGTAAAGTACCTGGAACAGGGTGGGTGCTCAGTATACGTAAAATCTCTGTAATAAACAGGACTTATCTAAGACCCATCTGTGAGACCACTCATCATAAGCAAAATTCTCCTCCAGCAAAATTCCAGTGTAAATTGAAAAGTTTGGCTGCAAGCCTGATTTGCCTAAAGGTAGCATTTGAAAGAGTCAGCTCTTTCACCCTAGTACTCCCGTTTCCCAAAACTGCCAAGCGCCCCGCTTAGCCTCTACCAAGTGCTCAGCATGACAGGAAAAGGACAAGGATAATATCAAGACTCTGGGGCCTTTCCAAAGTATGTTACCCTTGAGGATTGCTAGCTGTTGAGCAAGCCAGACTTCCCAAGACCATTCCTAAAGATCTCAGTGGGTAAGTAGTTGCCACAAACACTGAGCAGCCACTGAATACAGGACATCCCTGCAGCTGCCTCACCTTGACTCTGTTTACCAGGAAAGACTGAACTAGAGAAGGGGTCAGCTTCCCAAACGAAAACCTGAAAACTAGGTTCAGCTCACTAGGGTCAAGCAATGCTTTCCTCGTAGGTGCAACACACTTTGTTTATATGTTGTAAGTCCTTATGAGAGAAAAATACTGAAGTAAAAACGTTGTATCAGGGATTTGCTTTAATATAGCCCAACAGCAAAAATGGTAGGGAGATCAGATAAAACAAGAAGGGCACTGGTAACTCAGGCTGGGCGAGAGATGATGGATACGTGGATGGGGAGTGAGTAAGGGAATTCATTCAACTAGACTCTTTTTGAGTATGTGTGAAAATTTCCATAATGAAAGTTTTTAAATAGAAATATATAAAGCAAAAATTGATGGACCTACAGGGATTCATTGACAGATCCACCAGTGTGGTGGGAGCTTACATCATAGTTCTTTTCATTGTAGGTGGATCTAACACTCAAAAGCCTAAGTTCACGGACATAAGTAAAACTTGGCACCCAACAACTAGAGCATACAAAATCTTTTGAAACAAAAGTGGAACATTTATAAAAATTGATCACATAGGAGACCATAAAGCAAGTATCAACAAAATTCAAAGAATCAGTACCGTATAGACTATGTTTCTGGAACACAATGCAATTAAGGTATAAGTCAATATAAAGAGAGAAAATTGTCCAGATACTTGAAATTTTGAAATGCATTCTAAGTGATCCAGAGACGAGAGAAGAACTGTATGGTAATGAATCGAAATGAAATGCCATGAAAACGGTACTTGGAGTTACATTTGTAGCCTTAAATGCTTAT
Organism: Grampus griseus; assembly: GCF_964374135.1. NCBI lineage: Eukaryota > Metazoa > Chordata > Mammalia > Artiodactyla > Delphinidae > Grampus > Grampus griseus. The sequence continues at coordinate 79,888,861 of NC_139007.1, forward strand.
TTTTACGTAAGAACAAAAACGGAAAATTAGCAAAATATACGTCTTCGGACATTGGAAAAATAACAGAAATTTAAAAAAAAAGAATACAAAGATAAGAACAGATGTTAATTAACATAAAAACCAAAAACATTCAAGAAATGGAACAACAGCTGTCCTGTGACCTCTCAGTGCTGTCCTGGATCAGCTACCTTCCCTCTGAGCCAAAGCGAGTCCTGGGGCTGGATTTTATTCTTGTAAGTCATATTTACTCTCTACCATCAAGCATTCACTGACCTCAGAGGAAAAGGCTATGAGCAGTGTGTGCTAGTGACTCTCTCTTTGCTCTCCTCCCCAGATCCTGTGCTTTCTCTGTCCAGTTCTGAGTCCCAGGAGACTGACACCGATGGACTGCATCACTCAGCAGCCTTGATCCCTGGCTTCCTGTCAGGTTTGTTTGGTCAGTGGGAGGCACTGGCATGAGACTGGCAGAGGAATATGTATGCACGATTATTACTATCACAACTGTAACAGGACTCTGAACATTGTAGCCTCACTTGTCCTTAAATAGAGGGTGTATCTTCAATGGGTTGTGTGATGATGCTATGTGAAATCAGGGAATCAGAGCTGTTTCTTAATGGAGCTGCAGTAGCTCATTCTCCAAATACAGCTGGTCTTCAGTGGGGTGCCTCAGCAGAGGCTGTACCACGTATTGAGTAAAAGTGAAATCTCTGCAGTCAGACACATCTGGGATCAAATACAGCTCCTGTTACTTGCTGTGGAATTATGAGCAGATACTCAATCCCTCTAAGCTTCGGTTACTTCAAAATGTCAATAATAATAGTAGCCACCTATGACAGTTAATTTTATGTGTCAAGTTGACTGGCCATCGGGTGCCCGGATCAAACATTATTTCTGAGTGTGTCTATGAGAATGTTTCTGGATGAGATTAGCCCTTGAATTGGTGGGCTCAGTAAACTAAATTGCCCCCTTCCCAACGTGGGTGGGTATCATCCAACCCACTGAGGGCCTGAATAGGACAAAAGTCAGAGGAAGAAGAAATTCACCTACTTTTTATCTGCCTCACTGTTTGAGCTGGGGCCTCTCATCTTCTGTGGTCCTCAGACTGGGACTTGCACCGTAGGCTTTCCTGGTTCTTAGGCCTTTGGACTTGGACTGGAATTACACCAGCAGCTTTCCCAGGTCTCCAGCTTGCAAAAGGCAGTTGTGGGAGTTCTCCGCCTCCATAATCACATGAGCCAATTCCTCATAATAAATACATATATTCTGTTGGTTCCTGTTGTTTCTATTTCTTTGGAGAACCTAATGCACCACCTCATAAAACTGTTGAGATAGCTGAGTGAGACAGCGGCATCACATGCTTATCACAGTGTCTCGCACACAATATGAAACAGGTCTATTATGATAGTTGTTGGTAATAAAACTACCATTGGGGCTTCCCTGGTGGCACATTGGTTAAGAATCTGCCTGCCAATGCAGGGGACACGGGTTTGAGCCCTGGTCCGGGAAGATCCCACATGCCGTGGAGCAAGTAGGCCCGTGCGCCACAACTACTGAGCCTGCGCTCTAGAGCCCGCAAGCCACAACTACTGAAGGCCGCGCGCCTAGAGCCCGTGCTCCACAACAAGAGAAGCCACCACTAGCCGCAACTAGAGAAAGCCCGCGTGCAGCAACGAAGACCCAACGCAGCCAAAAATAAATAAATTTTAAAAATAAAAAAAAAAAACACTACCATTAACAGTGTATCCAGGGAATATCTCAACTAAGAGCCAGAAAAACAAGAAACTTGCTGTGTGGTTTCTTTGAGGAGCAGAGAAAGAATTGCGTGTTGCTGTTTGTGACTGAGCAATAATAAATTATACCGACCATATTCATAGTACTCCTCATCTCATCTTCTAGTTAGATTTTCTTACGGCTTTCCTTTATTGTATTTCACTCAGAGGATGAAGATGATCTGAAGAGTATTTTTGATTTGATGATTCTTTGCAGAGTCTCTTATGTTCTCAGAAGAAGCAATGCCCTTTAAAATCTAATCCGCAAATAAACAAGCCAGTAAGCATAAGGAACCCTGTATGAAATGCAGTTCACTCTGAGGTCTCATGGTTTCGTATTTCAAAAGACAGGGATGCAAAGGATTAACTTTAAGGGGTATTTCTCCTCTTTTGCTACCAACACCTTTTAAAGAGGCATCAAAAACAAAGATTTACAAAACTGTATATTCAGTCAAAGTTCATGTAAATGAACAATGTATTTCACTTAGAAAAGTTATAAAAAGTTGCTGGCTTCAGACCTTTTCAAAATCTCATTAACATCTTGATCTTTAAAAAATTGAACATTGGGGGAATTCCCTGGTGGTCCAGTGGTGAGGACTCTGCGCTTTCACTGAGGGCCCAGGTCCAGGAACCAAGATCCCGCGAGCCGCATGGCTTGGCCAAAAAAAAAAAAAAATTGAATATTGGGGCAATCATTACAGGGACTTGGGCAGTAATTTAGTGTATTACACGTATTGTAAGAGAAGTATTTTAAAATGTTTACAGTGATTGTCAGTGGTGAATACATGGATGATTTTCATTTTCTTAGCTAAGCTGTTTGTTATATAAGTTTCTATAATGAGAAAGAATGGATATCAGTACTCCTGGGGGGAGGAAATATGCAAATGATCCAGGGGAGTTAACCCATTAATGAGAATTTACTGTGGACCAGGCGTGTATTAAGTGCTCTACATAATCTTTCCCACAAACTCATGAGGCAGCCTGCATTATCATCCTTTTTGTACGCATGAAAGGGACCAAAACTTAGAGATATTAAGTATTCAGCCCAAACTCACATTGCTAAAAAAGTGGTAGAGTCACTCATCTTTCTGATTAGAACCTGTGCTCTTAGCCGCAATTGAATGAACATTCTTGCTTTCTTGCAGTTGCATAAGAGCATCACAATAAGATAATGGTCCTTTTAACAAGTGGAAGTGTAGACGGGATAATTTGAGGGCATTCAACAAGCCTGTATTAAGTACCTATCTGAGCTGAGCACCAGCATAACACTGTTAATAAGACGTGGTCCAAAAAATGAAGGTGGAGGATTGAACATACTTTTGCTAAAACCCCACAAAACCCCTGAAACTCCACTAAAACAACAGTAAAGCGATTTTAAAAAAAATTAATACACCCTCAAGGACAGGAAGAATGGGGGAGAAGATAATAACAACAAAATTTTGCAAATCATAAAGCAAATGAGCAGATATGGAAAGCCTTATATACTTAACCTGCAATGAGGAAAGCCAGAAAACAACCCAATCTGCACCGTAGATTCCTCAAGCATTTTGGGAACCAGCGGCAGAATCACCTTCTTTAGAAGTGAGAGTGAAGGGGCTTCCTTGATGGCACAGTGGTTAGGAATCTGCCTGCCAATGCAGAGGACATGGGTTCGAGCCCTGGTCCAGGAAGATCCCACATGCCGCGGAGCAACTAAGCTCGTGCGTCACAACTACTTAGCCTGCGCTCTAGAGCCCGTGAGCCACAACTGCTGAGCCCGAGAGCCTAGAGCCCGTGCTCCACAACAAGAGAAGCCACTGCAATGAGAAGCCCGCGCACCGCAACGAAGAGTAGCCCCCGCTCGCGGCAACTAGAGAAAGCCCGTGTGCAGCAACAAAGACCCAACGCAGCCAAAAAAAAAAAAAAAAAAAAGAGTGAAGATGGGGCAGAAATCATGATGAATCACTACAGACCACTAGAATGGCTACAAGTAAAAATCTCGAAATCAAGAGTAGTAAGGACATGGTGCAACTGGAACTCCTGCACATTGTTGATGGGAATGTAAAATGCCACAATCACTTTGGAAAACAGTTTGACCGTATCTACTAAAGCCAAATATATGTGTAGTCTATAACCCAGTGATTTCACTAGGTGTAAACCCAAGTAAAATGAGTGCTTATGCCCCTCCCAAAACAATACAAGAAAATTCATAATCTGAATAACCAAAAACGGATAAATTACACTATATCTATACACTGGCATGCTGTATAGAAAAAACAAAGAAACCAAAACCACAAAACACTGCATGAAACAACACTTAAAAATACAACATAGGGCTTCCCTGGTGGCGCAGTGGTTGAGAGTCCTCCTGCCAATGCAGGGGACACGGGTTCGTGCCCCAGTCCGGGAAGATCCCACATGCCGCGGAGCGGCTGGGCCTGTGAGCCATGGCCGCTGAGCCTGCGCGTCCGGAGCCTGTGCTCTGCAGCGGGAGAGGCCACAACAGTGAGAGGCCCATGTACCGCAAAAAAAAAAAAAAAAAAAAATACAACATAATATTCAGCTAACAAAAGTCAAACAGAAGAATGCATACTGTATGATTCTATATAATATTGAAAAGTAGGCAAAATATATTTATAGTGATAGAAGCCAGAATAGTGGTTACCACTGGGAGAGGAAGTGGCAGGGAAAAGACATGACAGAGCCTTCTGGGGGGTGGGAAATGTCCTGCATCTTCATGTTTGTAGTGGTTACATGGATGAATATATATGTAAAAGTTGGATAATGTATACACTTAAAATTGCATAATGTTATGTATGTTATACCTCAATTAAAAAAAAAACAGGAAGATAGATTGAACGTCTGATAAGCAGTTAAATTCCCAAATCTATCTCCACTCTGTGCCAGTAGGCAACTTCCATTCCTCAACATTGGTGGGAAGCTAGAGGTTGATTCCCTAGAGACTATGAAATTGAGGGTATCTGGACTGGGACATACTGGGCAAAATCACAGGCCGGGAAACTGTGCTGAAAACAGGGGTATAGAAACTAACCTTCAAAGATAGCCCCAAACAGTTCCCCCCTCCCTATATGGGCATGAAGCAGCTCCCATCAAGAGGTTGAGTCCTGTTAATTCCATTAAGCTGGGCTGGGTCTCTACTGCTTCAACCTGTAGGATACAAAGAAAGTGCTGTCCTGGGACTCCCAGGCACTGCCATTAAGAAGGCCTGTCTGCCTACACTATCTCCTTCTGAGAACCTACTGCCATACTGTGAGGAAGCCCAAGCAGCTTCATGGAGAGGCCTACATGGAAGAGTCAGGCCTTTTGCCAGCAGCTCAGCTGAGCTCCCAGCATCAGATGGCCAGCCATGTGAGTGAGGCATCATGGAACTGGATCCTCCAGCTGGAGGAGCCACCCTGGCTGATGTCACATGGAGCAAGCACAAACTGTCTTTGCTAAGCTTTGCTCAAATTGCAATATTGTGAGTAAATATGCGACTTATTTTAAGCCACTGATTTTGCAGCACAGCAACTGATTGCCAAAACAAGGGGGATGAAGTAAATATGAACGTTAAATGCATAAGGACCCTTCCCATCCTTCCTCCTCCATTCTGCTCCCAGGATACTGGCAACCAGACCTTCACCTTCCAGTAAGAAATGAAAGAATCCTTCTCTACAAAACGGGATTGATGGTGTTAATTTTCTGTTGTGGCAAAATGAACTATCTCAAAACATCAGCGTATCGTGATTTTGTCATGATTCTGTCTGGGCTCAGGTGGGCGTTTCTTCTGCTCCGTATGTTGATCGTTGGTGTTACTCATGTGGCTGCCTTGAGTTGAGAGCTGGGCTGGGGCTGGAACGTTCAAGATGGCCTTGCTCACACGTCTGGCAGCTGGTGCTGGCTGTTAGCAGGAGCATCTCGGTTCTTCTCTCTGTAGTTCACATCTTCTAGGTCTCTCTCCACAGGTTCTCTCCAGCAGGAAAGCTCAGACTGGTGTACACAGGCTGGCTTTCAAGAGGCTGAAAACAGAAGGTACAGCACTTCTTGAGCCTACAGCCAGAAGACATTCAGTGTAACTCCCAACTCATTTTACTTGTCCAAGCAAATTACAGAACGAGCCCAGATTCAAGGTAAGAGGAAATGGATTCTGTTCCTTGGTGGGAGAAGTTGTGCAGTCACGGTACAAAAGGGTGCCCTTCAGATTCCAACCTCAGAGGAAAGACCTAACCGTATTGACATCAGGAGTTCATCAAGGAAGTAGCTCAGCCATATTATGTACAGCAAAGCCCCCTCCCTCCATAAATACACACACACACACACACACACACACACACACGGCTTCCAAACATGTTAGTGTTCCACTCTTAAATGGGAGCCTTAAACCAAATCACTGGGCATCTGAAGAAAACTTCTAACATGAAAGATAGAGACACAACCAAGGAGTAAAGAGCAACTTGGAGAAAGTGGATTATAAGAGGGGAAGGACATATTTTTAAACTATCATTGATATTGAGAGAGAAGGAGGGAGAGAGAGAGAAAGATAAGAAGAAGAAGGAGAAGGAGAAGAAAGAAGAAGAAGGGGAGGCGGAGGAGGGAGGAGAGTAGAGTGAGGGAGGGAAAACCTTGCATCCGTGAAACAAGAATAGGATGTTCTTTAAGAAGTAATATTCAGTGAACTAATCAAAGCTCTTAGAAATTAAAAGAATCATAGTATTGATAGAAACAAAAATCTTAACAGAAAGACTGGAATACAATGTTGAAGAAAAGCAGAATAAACAGAAAAAGAAATGAAAACTGGTAAAGAAATTAGAGGAACAGTTCGGCATGACCACTTCCAACTAACAGGAGTTCAGAAAGAAAGAATAAAGAAAACAGAGGGAAGAACATTATCAAGGAAACAATCAGGAAAATTTCCCCAAACTGAAGTACTTGCATTGCTAGCAGGAAAAATCGCTCTCAAAGGTCCAGTCCAATGGATAAGAACAGCCCCACAGAATCTTGAAGTGTCATCATACTATGGACAAAATGAAGCTCCTGTATGCTTTCAGAGAGAAAAAAAATTACATAAAAAGGATCGGGATTTCTCATGGCTTCAGACTTCTCAGTAGAAACATTGGAATCTGAGAGACAATGGAGAAATGCCTTCAAAATTTAGAGGGAAAATTATTTCCAACCTAGAGTTCTGTCCCTAGCTACACTATCAAGAAAGTGTAAGGGTAAACGAACGACATTTTTCTACATTTAAGACCTCAAAAAATTGCATTCCCTGGCTCCTTTCTCAGATGTCTTCTAGAAGTTATGTTCTTCCAATAAAGAGAGAGACATTGGATCCAAAGAACAGAGGGGAGAGAATTCCCAGGTTGATGGTAAAGAGATGGCTTAGATGACAGCTGTGCACCAGGCATAGGACAACCAGTTCACGGCTGGTCAGAAGGCCAAGACGAGATTTTGCAAAGATGAAACTGATAGAATGCATCTTGTGCCTGAATAGCTTAAGAGGGGAATTAATTAGACAATTGGTGGGGGACCTGAGGTTGAAATAAAAATCAGTACATAGAAAACTAAGCAGTAAAATATAATTATTAATTCTAGAGGAAATGTACAGAAGAGGAAAAGTAATTACAGTATACCACCTGGCTCAAGTGTGTGTGACACTTACGCAGTTGTTACATATGTACACGCACCTGCGTATGTGTGCTATTTTATCTAGCATTTCCAGCTCTTTGTGGTAAAAGAAGTAACGAGGTAGATGAGTACCCCACGGTGCTAGAGCCAGAAGACTTGCATTGTCCTCTAGGGGCTACAGTAGTTCAAAGTCGGGGCGGGGGGCGAAGCTTAGGCTGGAGAAGCTAGAGGAGGATTCCTGGAGAATTTTTAAGTGCTCTGGGATATCTCTGAGGTCAGTTAATATTTCCCCTAGTGATAAGCTCTCTGTAGCCAGTCATAAAATAATTGAAATATGGCATATGCTGGTCTCATAAGCTCTACCACATTACAGAAAACAAATCTGCATGTGTGTTTCCTGACAGATCTCGTCTTAGCTCCATTCTTTGTCCTCCTGAGACGGTTAAATGCAATGCTCACGTTATTGAATTAGGATTAAAACCTAACTCTGCGCAGTACAGGATGATCAGAAGTCAGGGGAATATCTGCAAGACCTGAGTGGACAGCTTGGCCAGCCGGCAAAAATGTTGTTCCAAAATGCAAGGGGAGGGAGGAAATAAAACATGATGATAAAGAACAAAGAGCAAGGAAGAGTGGGTGAAATTAGAACATAGGTAAAAGTAGCAGGAAATACGGGAATTCTGAGACTATCTTAAACATGAGTGATCATTAGACTCACCTGAGGAGCTTTGAAAAATACAGATTCCTGGGAACCATAGTCTATAATTTAGATTCAATAGGGAAAGCTGGACCCCCGAAACGTATAATTTGTAAAGGCTCCTCTACTGCGTACGAAACCAACCTCACATGGAAACCCGTCCTGAATTCATAAGGAAGCACAGTGACATTATCGGGAACAACCGTTTCTGCACCTGTTATTGGGGAAATTCACAAGAGGAGATGACACCATCTTTGGGTAAGTAGTCCCACGGAGGACGTGTTGATTTGAGTTTCATTTGACGCACTAGTGTTGAGCTTTGTTCGTAGAGGCCTTTGCCCAGACTTTATTTTCTATTTTTGGTGGCTTTAGAACGTATGGGAAAAGGCATCTCATTTGGACACATTTCTTTATCGTTAAAAGATATTCATTAAGATATAACCGTAATGGGTGTCGTTTAAAATATTTTTGCATCAGGTAAGGGGGAACCCAGGAAGAAGGGAAAGCATTCCGGGAGCTGTCCGTGGTGCTGAACGCGAGACCCCGCGCCAGCCTTTGACCTTCCCATCGAGAGGGCTCTAGGTCCGCCCCCAAGCCCCATTTTCCTTTCTGTCCCCCTGTCCAGTTTCTTCCCTTTCCCAACAGGAGCAGTAGCAAGGGCGGCCCTTTGCATTTTTGTCCTGGGCTGCAGACGACCTTGTGCTGGGCTCCGCCACCCCCAGCCCGGCCTCTCCTTCTCCCTCCTCGCTGGGCGGCGGCTGATGGGTGCGGCGCCCTCCCCTCCTCAGGCCCCCCTCGGTGGGGCGGGGACCTCCATCCCCACCCTCCGTGGGGCCGCCTCCCAGCGTCGTAGCGCTGGCGCCCTGAGCGCGCCGGGCGCCCCCTTCCTCCGCGCCCCCCTCCCACCTCCCCCTCGGTCCCGCCCCGCCGGCAGCCCCGATCCCCGCAGCTGGCAAGAGAGAGGGTGCGAAGGAAGCGATACAAAGGGCGGAGCGGCGGGAGCAGGGGACGCCGGGGCTCGCGAGGACGGCGGCGTCCGGCTCTGGCGGGCGCGGCGCGGGCATGGACGCCGAGTACCCTGCCTTCGAGCCCCCGCTCTGCAGCGAGCTCAAGCACCTGTGCAAGCGGCTCCAGGAGGCGTACCGGGAGCTGAAGGAGGACCTCACACCTTTCAGAGATGACCGCTACTACAGGTAGGGGCGGGGCGGGGGGCGGCAGAGCCTGGCTTTGGAAAGCAGCCCCGCCCACGCCGCTCTCGGCCCGGCCCGGCCTGCGCTCCCGGCCTGAGCTCCTGGCGGGGTCCTGCCCTCGGCTGCCCTCTCCTCCCGGCGGGCGCGGAGCCCCGGGGAGGGGCGGGGAGGGGGCGGCAGGCCGGCGGGGCTTGGCTGCTGCGCTCTGGCTCGCACGCGGGGGGTCAAGGACAGATCCAGGCAGCCGCGGCGAAGAGCTGTTTTCCATTCCCTGGAAAGCTGAGCCGAGGTTCTCAAATCCTGAGACAGGGACCCGCGGGGCTTTAGTCCCTGCTTTGCTCCTCCCTCTCTCTCCCTTCCCTTCCTGTCACCCCCTCCACCCTCACCCCCCATGCCTACCGCGCCGCGCTCTTTGCTCAGACCTTGCTGAGACCTGGTTTGGGGAGACACCACTCGCCCTCGAGCGTGGGCAGCGAGGGCCTTGGCCTCTCCCCTGAGGTACTCAGGCCCCTGGGCTTCGGTGGGAATCTCTGAGGCTGGGCTGCTGCTGAGGATTGGAGGCAGATGGCCTTAGGGCTGAGCGGCACCAAGGTGAAGATGCTGGGAGAAGCCGTGTGTCAGCACCCCCAGGAGCTGTTGGTTTGGGCTTGTCTTCGTTCCTCTCTGTCTCCCTCTCCTGCAGCCAGAGGGAGAGCTGTGAGGACCTGCAGTCCCTTGCCTGCGGGCAGGGCACCTGCAGCTTCCCCCCTGCGCTTTGCTGTTCTGATGGGAAAGTGTGCCCATTGCCAATGGCTGGACTTGCCTGCTGTGTGATGAAAGGACCCTGCAGGAGTCTGGAGACTGGAGCCTAGATTGACTTTGTTACTAACTAGCTCTGTAACCCTGAGAAACTTAATTGCTAACTCTGCACTTCAAGCTTCCTCATCAGTCAAATGGGAAGCTTGAACCAGAAGGTTTGTTTAAGGTGAGGGTTCTAGTGACGATTCACTCACCCCGTGCGTAAGGATGGCAGGTGTATTGCGCAGCTATCTTTGAAGTGGTAGTAGTCATTTTTGTACAATCCACCCTGGACTAAAAATCCTATGTGTGTACATATTCAGAAGAACATGTATCACGCTCATCATCAGATTTTTTTCAAAAGCCTAATGGCTTCCCAGGGGCTAATCAGCAACATATTGCTGACCAATATATTTGTCATAAAATTACTGAGTGGGAAAGCCCATTTTAAAACATGTAATCTCAAGATCACATGGAGTAGCTTTTTTCACAATCTATCTAATCTAGCCCCCTAGGAGATCTGACAGTACGGGTCCCTGATGTCATGGGGCTTATAGGTAATTAACAAGTGAGTACATATAGCAATGAGTGCTAGCAAGATAATAAACCAGGTGACATGATAGAGTGATGGGGTGCTACTTCAGAGAAGGTGGTCAAGGAAGGCCTTTTGAGAAGGTCATATTTGAGAGGGGAAGAATGAGTTGCCCACTAGACAGTGATCTGGGGAGGAAAGTTCCAGAAGAGGAAGAGTAAGTGCAAAGCCCCTAGAGGCCATAATAACATGGTATGTTCAAGGAGCAGGCAGAAGACCAGCATGTTTGGAGCACAATGGTCAGAGAGAGGCAGGGCCAAGTCACATAGCACCTTGAACACTAAGGAGTATGGGTTCCATTAGAATTCCAAAGTGAAGCCATCAGAGGGTTTAAGTGGGGAAGTGACACGAACGGTTTGGTTGCCCGCATCCTGCTCAAGCGTTTGAATCTTTGCTCCAGGAGCAACTTCATTCATTGAGTTGGATCTTGAAGACCATGAATTGACTCCGCATGGAAGGGAACCGTGTTGATTTCTGCCCCCTCCCCCTGGCCTGAGAATAAGTTAACTGCAGAGTGCTTCACAACCTTGTGTGTCAGTCGGCAGAGCGGTCAGGCTGACTCACAAAGACTGTTTTATAGTGAGGAGACGTTTCAGGCCACTGAACTCCTTCCCCTGCTCCATTGAACGTTTATAGTAGTGGACTGTACCTTTACAAACCTAGGTGAAACACTCTCGGGTTTCTAAGTCGGGAAGCTGATAGTCACAGCCCCTGCGTCTGTCTGGCTGGAAGATGATCTTGCTACCATAATTTTTGCTTCTGCTCTTCTCACCATCTTCATTTCCTCATTAGTGATTTATGGCTAAAAGTCGCCAGTCCATTCTTCCCTGGAAGGCCAGGGATTCACTTCGTGTAGCTGACGGTTTCCTCACAACAGGGCGTAGAAAGGAGACAGCTGGTAATGCTCTGTTTTCAAAAGATGGTTGCCCCCTCCGTTAGGTGGTCTGTCTGTCTGCATCTTAGCTACATAACTTGGTATCACTGAAACACGGCAGCCGTGTTGTCAAAGGGCTCACAGTCATTCTCACAAAATGGGAGATGACAGTTGTACTGCCTGCTAGGAAAGGGGGCAATGCACAGTGTGGGCGATAAAACAGGAAGCTGGGCATCTGAAATCCCAACACCATCGAATTTCACTGAGGATTGGCTCATCAGAAAAATGAAGCAAGGATGTTGTGAGACTCAAGTGCTTTTTGAAGGTAGCACTACAGATGCTCTCCAAAACAGATAATGGAAAAACCAAAGCAACCGGCCTAACAGTAAGGAAGAGGACTGAGTTGTTGATCCAGCAGCTCAATGATGTCACCAAGTCCTTTCTTTTTTTACTTGGTAGCAATTGGCTGCACTTGGCCCCTAGTAATCCTTTGGGCTGTTGCTTCTCATTCATATTCATGGGGAGAACTGGCTGGCTTTCTACAGCTCTCTAAAAGAGGAGGATCAACTTGAAGCCCACAGCAAAACTCCTAGAATCTCTTCTATATCGCCACCAAATGGTACCAATGAAGACAGACATGTGTTAACAAGGACATGGAACCTTCCCGCACTGCAGACGGGGTAAATTAGTACAATCACCGTGGAAAACAGTTTTCAGTATCTACTAACATTGAACATACACATACCTTTTGGCCCAGCAACTCCTCCTAGGTATGTACCCTACAGACATGCGTACACATGTCTGTCAGCAGACATGCACTAAAATGTTCATAGCAGTGCAATTTGTAATACCCTGAACTGGAAGGCAGCCAAATACTCATCAACAGTAGAATGGATACATTTGGCTTGTTCCATAATGGAGTAGGATACAACAATAAAAGTAAACGACTAACAACTACACACAGAGCGAATCTCACACACGCCTAATGCAAGCAAAAGAAGCCAGAAACAAAGAATACACACTGTGTGATTCCATTTACACAAAGAAGTATGAAACGGGTAAAATGGCTCTACTGTTGGAAATCAGGATAGTGGTTATCCTTGAGGGGACAGTGACTGAAAGCAGGTAGAAGAGGGTTTTCCAGTGGTGGCTACACAGGGATACTCAGTCTGTGAACAGTTAGCAAGCTGTACACACGACGTGTACTTTGCTGTGTGTGTGTTAGGCTTCTTCAGAAAGCTTTGAACAACACCAGCTCCTGTGTCTCATTGACTAGATCGGGCCGCTTGTCCTTTCTTGAACACAAGCTGGCAAAGAGGATGGCATTGGACTTAAGCAAATCACAGTGCCCCGGGAGCTGCAGGGGAGCCAGCTCGCCTAAGGCATAGGTCTTCAAGGGAGGAGGGGTAAATAGCCAGACCCAACTGGGGTTCTGTTCGGAAGAAGATGTGGGGAATGGATGCTGGGTAGGCAATCAACTATGTCCATGGCATGAAGGATAAAGGACTAAAGAAACATGAAGGATAATAGACGTGATCCGTTAGAGCTCAGCGCTCAGAGAATTTGTGTTTGGCCATTTTGAGGACCCATCTTTTGTTTCTTGGGTTATTACTTTATCTGTGTAAAATATAGGAGCGAGCAAGTTGGACTTGAGTTTCCTTGGCCAGTGAGGTGATGCCCCAGGGTGTCCTCACCCACGAGGCTTCTGGAAGCAACATTTCATCACGTCAGTGGATTCATCAGGGCTCTGGGGCTGACCCTCAGTCCTGCTGGCTTAATTTCGCCAGCACATTGAGAGAAAACCAGCTTTCAGTGAAGCCTTCCCATTAACCAAGCTCTGGATTAATGTGCAGAATCAGAATGCCAGTTTAACGGGCCGATGCAGACCCATGAGAACACAGGCAGTGGTGGGCGTGGAGTCAGAGCCAGGGAAACAGTCAGCTCAGGGCTTCTCAATGCTGGCCGCACATCGGAATCATCTGGGGGAGCTTTTAAGATACAGAGGCCCAGGCCCCACCATCAAGGATGCTGACTTAATTGGCCTGGGCTGATTCTCAGCCGGGATGGAGAACCCATGTGCGTGAGGGGAAGGTTTACGGGCATCAGGCTGAGAGAGCCTGGTGTACCCATCTCCTCAATGGGACGGACTTGCCATCGGACAGGAGTATTGGGAGTTGGCAGTCGAGGCTCTCTCTCCCCTACACAAACTCAGTGGCCGCTGTCAACCATTACGTTGGCTAATTCTCCCTTTGCCATGCTCCTAGGCTGACCAACCTTCCTTGTTGAATGAATACATCTGGGCAGGTTGCAGTCAGGTTTAAAGGTCTGAGAACCATTTTTTTTCTGTTTAAGGCAAACTTGTGTGTCTCCGCCCTGTCCCATTGGTACTGATGTGAATGTTAATGTTTCAGCGGGCTGACTTTCTCCTTGTTTTCAGCTTCCTGGAGCAGCTCTGTGACTATTGAGCATTGATGTCTCTCTCTGTCTTTTGTTTCTTTTTTGATGGGAGGAAATAATAAGTGTCCCTGATGAGACTGTGTTATTAGAACCAGCTTCTCTGGGGAATTCCCCAGCGGTCCAGTGGTTAAGACTTTGTGCTTTCATGGCCAAGGGCACGGGTTCAGTCCCTGGATGGGGAACTAAGATCCCACAAGCCACACGGTGTGTCAGCAAAAAAAAAAAAAAAAAAAAAAAAAAAGCTTCTCTGTCTCCATCATTTCAAAGATAGAAAAAAATCATTTCATTAAGCTTACATGCTTGAGAACTTAGGATTGGGTGCAAATCTGGCTCAGTGGCGGAGTCTGGCACTGTTGTTTTCTATCTGGGACAAGATGCAGGCCCCAGGTGGGCCACGGGCCACAGACCTGAGCAAACACATGTGTGAGGGGCCAGTGGCAGACGCCAGGGCAGGTCAGCTACCCCCGGGCACCCCCCACATGTCTCCATGCCACCCCCTGACCAGCACTCCATCCCCACGACTGCTGCTCTTCCCCAGGCTCACCTCTCCCTTCTCTAGGGTCTTCCTCCATCAGTTATCCCCCATCATGCTCAGGTCTGCCTTCCCCTCCACTCTGACTCCTTCCCATCTGCTTAAACAAACAGACTTGCCTCAGCCCAGCCTCCTTTGGAAGCAACCATGTCTTCTTCTCCAACATATGTTGGTCTGGCTTCTGCCCCACCCACCGTGTTTTTCTATAAATGGGTTAAAGATGGTCCCAGCACGTGGGCTCCCATGTGGTTTGCTTTTTCACTTATTTCATAGAAGATGCCTAACTCCCTCCCACTGGCACCCAACTCAAATTCTCACAATTATTTTAAATATAGCCCAAAGAAGCATATTTTTAGCCATTCAGAGTCCCTGCTTTGCACACCTGTGAAAGTGCACCAACATCTGCTAGTCATAGATACAGCCATTGGTATGACAAACGCTGTGGCTATAAAAAGACCCTGAATCATGGTTCCCCTTGGGAGCCGTCTGACCCCGTCTCCCCACCCTGCTGCTGAGCGACACCACCCGGACACACAAGCCCCCTCTCTGATCCCCCTCTCCTCTGGGGGTTCCCTGCCCTCTCCTCCTCTGAGTCGTGGCCCTGACCGCTGTCTGGGGGAGGAGGGTCCTCGTGCTGAGAGGGACCTCCCTGCGTTCAACCTATCCAAGTGTCACCCAACAAAGCTTGTTGTGCAGCACTGCCACCTTGTGGTCCTGTCTCTTCCTTGATCTGCCTGGAAACCCTGGAAGGCGCCACACCCGTCCTGGCGCTGCCCTTGCCCAGGTCCCTGGTGACCTCAAGCATCAAATCCAGTGGCCCCTTTCAGGCCCTCACTGTGTGATCCTGAAGGGTTTGCCCCCTGGAGCTGGGACTGTCTTTTAGAGCTCTTTTGTCCCTCCAGGGGCTCCAGAGATGCCCTTCTCTCATGTTCGCCTCTTGCACCTTGTCCTCTACACGGTCTCAAAGCTTCTTTTTTAATTTCATTTTTTATCAATTTATTTATTTTTGGCTGCATTGGGTCTTCGTTGCTGCCCGTGGGCTTTCTCTAGTTGCGGCGAGTGGGGGCTAATCTTTGTTGCGGTGTGTGGGCTTCTCATCGCGGTGGCTTCTCTTGTTGCAGAACACGGGCTCTAGGCGCACGGGCTTCAGTAGTTGTGGCTCACGGGCTCTAGAGTGCAGGCTCAGTAGTTGTGGTGCACGGGCTTAGTTGCTCTGTGGCAGGTGGGATCTTCCCGAACCATGGCTCAAACCCGTATCCCCTGCATTGGCAGGCGGACTCCCAACTACTGCGCCACCAGAGAAACCCCTCAAAGCTTCTTAGGCAGAGTCTCTGTTTACTGTTCGAGCTCAGAATGGACCCTACTTTTCCCCAAGGCTATGGCACTATGATTAACGGCACTAAACGGGACTTCCCTGGTGGCGCAGTGGTTAAGAATCCGCCTGCCAATGCAGGGGACACGTGTTTGAGACCTGGTCCGGGAAGATCCCACATGCCATGGAGCAACTAAATCCGCACGCCACAACTACTGAGCCTGCGTGCCACACTACAGACGTCTGTGTGCCTAGAGCCCGTGCTCCGCAACAATCGAAGCCACCGCAATGAGAAGCCCACGCACCACAACGAAGAGTAGCCCCTGCTCGCCGCAGCTAGAGAAAGCCTGCGTGCAGCAACGAAGACCCAGTGCAGCCAAAAATAAATAAATTCTTTTAAAAAGGAGATGATGTCACCATAAGAAAGGGATTGTGGACTGGGAGGGGGAAGTAATATCCTGGTTTGTCACAGCCGCACTTAAGGCATGGCATCCAGAGCTGGTCCCTCTGAGTGATGGTCTGCCCTGCACAGAAATAGGAGTATCACGCCTCCCTGATCCAGACATGGTGTTTCTATTCTGATGGCCCAAGACTGCATTCACGTTTTTTCCCCCCTTCAGCCTTTGGACATCATTTCTAATCTTGAGTCTGTCATCATCTCATTAGCTATTCCTCTAATCCCACAACCAGAGGATGATATATTTTGAGGCTGTATTGTTGGGTACGTATATGTTTATAATGGACATCTCTACTTGCCCTGTTGTCCCTTTTGCTAGTCTCCAATGCCCTTCTTTGTCCCTTGCACTATCTATTGTCAGGTATTAAAATTGCTGCCCTGCTATTGTAGACTCACTGTGTATCAAGCCCTGGGCTAAGAGGTTATATGTATCATCTTATATAATTTTCCCAACAACCCCGTTAGGTCTAGAAGACCAAGTAACTTGTCCAAGGTTACTTTCTTTTTTTTTTTTTTTTGCGGTACGCGGGCCTCTCACTGCTGTGGTCTCTCCCGTTGCGGAGCACAGGCTCCGGACGCGCGGGCTCAGCGGCCATGGCTCACGGGCCCAGTCGCTTCGCGGCATGTGGGATCCTCCCGGACCGGGGCACGAACCCGTGTCGCCTGCATTGGCAGGCGGACTCTCAACCACTGCGCCACCAGGGGAGCCCCAAGGTTACTTTTTGTGGCCAGAATTCAAGTTCAAGTCTGTATGCCCTCACGGTCCTTGTCTCTAACCACTGTGGTAGATGATTTCAGGTTTCAAATTACTCAGAAGAAAAGATCTATACAGCCCCCAACAGAGCACTGATTCTTAGGATGGAACATTCAGTTGTGGTCAGCTTGGGTATGCTGGGGGAGTAGGGGGGACTGAGGTGTGGAATTAGAACTGCTGGGTGCTGATAGAAAGTCCAGTCCAGTGGTCAGAGGGCAGCTTCTGTGGAGCATGGGAGAGACCACAGGCTGACGACCAGGAAAAGGCTGGGTTTGGAGGCCCCATGGTGTGTCTGGCGGCAGCAAAGGCAGGAGGCCTGCATCCCCGATGGTTCTCACCCTCCTGGGCTGAGTCTCAAAGAAAGGACTCCAGTCTTCATAGAAGAGAGGGCTGATGTGAACAAAGCCTGTATTATCTTCTTTCATTCTTCCAACTAGGACGTACCCAGGGGCCTTGTTCAGTGCAGATTCTGATTCAGGCTCTGGGCTGAGATTCTGCATTTCCAGCAAGCTCTCAGGTGATGCCAGTGCTGCCTGTCTGTGGACCACATTTTGAGTTGCAAAGCTTTTGACATTCTACCTCCATTTACAAAGGCCTGGGGCTACTAGAAGGTTTCCAAGTCAGGGTCTCAAGCAAAGAGAATAAAACAAAATTCCTGTTATTAAAGCTGGATCCAAAGGTGGGAAAGAAAAAGGAATAAGGTAGAAGCCCCATTTTGAGAACTTGGTCTGAAAAAAAAATGTATGAGGAGTCTTATTAGGGCAACCCAGGGTCAGTATAACAGCAAAGGCAGCATGAAGCTGAATTCTAAGGTGTTAGGTTAGGTCAGGGGCTCTCAAGCTTTAATGTGTATAAGAGCTACCATAGAACTTGTTAAATAAATGAGGATTCCTAGGTCCTACCCCCCAGGGATTCTGAATTAGTCAGTAAAAATATGTGTCCTAGGAATCTGCATTTTAACAGATGCCCCGATGTCTGATGGTACTGAATCACAGACTTTCCAAATCCCTCCCATTTAAATTGGGAGCAGGCTTGTGTTCTACCTTAGTTCTTTCTTATCACTCTGCCCTTCTTCTCCTATGGTTGGATCACTTCTACTTATCCCTTAAGGCCAAACTCAGGTGCAATCTCCTTCCTAAAGCCTCTCATTATGACTCTTATGCTTCAGGCTGACACGGTCTCAAGTCCATTTTGGTTGTATAAGCTGGGTTTCACCTGGCCCCTTGGCTGGTGTCTTTGAGCAGTAGACAACCTGCACCTCGTTTCATTGTGGCCCTAGTCTCTCCCTACCCCATTGCCCGGTCCAGTCTGGGCAGTTTCACTTCTTATACTCTTCCAGCATTCTGTAACAGCTCATACCCACCATATTGGGATCACCTCTCATCATCTACCTCTCCCAGGGCCTTGCAAACGCCATGAAGGCAGGACCACATCTTACCCATCTCTATGTTATGAGCACCTGATACAAAGTCCATCTCATAATAGGTGCTCAACTGATAACTGCTGCATGAAAAACATGAATGAGCAAACAGAAGAGGTTCCACTAATTACAAGCAGCCATATTTTGCCCTAGTTTTTAAAGGTAGAAATTATTAACTGAAGAGTCCCATGTGAGCTCCCAGGATAACTGAGAAGAACCTGCTGGGCATTGGTTGCCCTAGAGCAACCGCTCAATATAACATAGGAAATTAACTAAAAAAATATAGTGGAAAATGATTAAACTACATTAGAAAATATTGAGTTAATGCAGTCAAGGAGCCTGATTCCTCCAGCTCCGTTTTTCTTTCTCAAGATTGCTTTGGCTATTCGGGGTCTTTTGTGTCTCCATGCAAATTGTAAGATTTTTTGTTCTGGAAGTTCATGGAAAATGCCATTGGTAATTTGATAGGGACTGGATTGAATCTGTAGATTGCCTTGGGTAATATAGTCATTTTGACAATATTGATTCTTCCAATACAAGAGCATGGTATATCTCTCCATCTGTTTGTGTCATCTTCGATTTCTTTCATCAATGTCTTATAGTTTTCAGAGTACAGGTCTTTTGCCTTCTTAGAACGGTTTATTCCTAGGTATTGTATTCTTTTTGATGCAATAATAAATGGGATTGTTTTTTTAATTTTTCTTTCTCAAGGTCTATTCTTTATATGGAGCCATTATTTACTTAGTTTGTTAGTTATTTATTTATAAAAATATTTAGTTATTTATTTGGCTGCGCCAGGTCTTAGTTGTGGCATGTGGGATCTCTAGTTGCGGTGTGCGGGATCTTTAGTTGCAGCATGCGGGCTCTTTCAGTTGCGGCATGTGGGCTCTTTGTTGCGGCATGAGGGATCTAGTTCCCTGACCAGGGATCGAACCCGGGCCCCCTGCATTAGGAGCGTGGAGTCTTAACCACTGGCCACCAGGGAAGTCCCTGGAACTCCTATTTAGA
This sequence comes from Grampus griseus, assembly GCF_964374135.1. Lineage (NCBI taxonomy): Eukaryota > Metazoa > Chordata > Mammalia > Artiodactyla > Delphinidae > Grampus > Grampus griseus. The sequence goes on from NC_139007.1 coordinate 79,908,304, forward strand.
ATATATGAAGAAATCCTACACCACCACCACCACCACGACATGGCAGAATATCCAAAAATGGGCAGAACATCAGAACAGAGAGTGTACGGATTAGGAAACCCAGAAGGCATATGAAGAAATGCTCCAGCTCTGGAAACAGGGAAATGCCAATTAAAACATTAAAACTAAGAGATGGGTCGGGCAGTTTGTCTGGTAAACACTGCACGGATGCTCTGCTTTTAAGCATCACCAGGATCCTGGCTGACACCTGGTGCATGACGGCCCTGGGGCTGTGTCCCGGCGAGGGGATCCCGACACAGCTGCCAACCCGTCTCTCCCTAGCCAGCCCTGGGTGACTTCTCCCACTGTCATATCGCTGCCATTTTGTCCCTCACCCTTAGGCTCTGCACCTTGGTTATGGCTTTCCAAACTCATAAGGGTACCTTCTTAGCTGCAGGGCTAAGCCCCCTTTTCTTTAATGCTGGAAAAATGATTCCTTTCTACAGAGTACAGGTTTCCATCAGGTGCTTTGAGTACTACCCCAGGAGGCCTGAGAGAGGGGCAGCTTGCTGGGCGGTGTGCGGCCTTATCCCTGTGCTGTGTGTGCACCACGCCCCTTACTTCTCACTGTCTTAGCCAGCACTTCTCTGCTGAGCATTTGTCTACTGTGTCCCCATCACTGAGGCATGATGAAGGTATAATTAGGCCCAGGCTTGAAGCACACTCCCCAGGGGAGTGGTAGCCTCCCTGGACCCACAGTACCCACCAGTCCCATTTCATGGTGCTTTGTGCATTCATCACGTGGTGTGTCCAGGGGCACAGCTCTGTGCTTCGGGGAAGTCCAAAGTGCCTTCAGCTGGCTGCTTGTATTTGTACTGCCTCTGGAATTCAGCAACGGAGGTGCTGTGTGCTTGTCAGAGCTCTTCCTGGTGGTTCACCCCAGCTTCATTATTTTTATGTGTATCTTCATGTGAGCCGAGCTATGGCCCACGCAACAGAGTTGCTTTGTTCTTTTTTCTTTAATGCTACATCTTGCTCTGAACCAAGAAAAAAAGGGAAAGATATTCACTTCCTAGGGAGCAGAGAGGGTGTAAGCACCCCAGCTATTCTCTGGGGCCCCCGTCTTTCTCCGGCTGCAGTGATGACTCAGCTCTTACAGCAGTAAGAGCATCAGTTGCCAGACGAGAACAGGCCTCCGAGCTGGGCAGGACATGCAAAGCGTGAAGCGTGCCTTGTCCCTGACATACGAAAGCTGGGGCTCTGGACTAGCTGCCAGGGCCACCATGACAAAAGGCCACAGACTGGGGGGCTTAAACAGCAGACATTCATGGTCTCACAGTTCTGGAGGCCAGAATTCTGATATCAAGATGACGGCAGGTTTGTTTCTTCTGAGGGCTGTGAGGGAGGACCTGTTCCAGGCCTTTCTACTGGATTCTGGTGGCCCCGCATGTCCCTCAGCTCATAGATGGCTGTCTGTCTTCACATCGTCTTCCTTCTATGCATGTCTGCCTTGCACCCAAATTTCCCTTCATTATAAGGACACCAGCCATGTTGGACCAGGGCCCACTCTGACCTCATCTTAACTTGATCGTCTGCAAAGACCCTATTTCCAGAGAAGGCCACCTTCACAGGCGCTGGGGGTTAGGACTTCCGAGTCTCTTGCGAGGGGCCCGATTGACAGAGGGCTGTGGATTTAGGTTCGTCTCTGCAAATACTTTCTAAACTAGCAGCGGAATGTTGGAGGAACAACAGTCAGGAGGACTGAATCCTGACTTGGATCCACTGCTGCCATCTTGGAATCAGGTCTGTGCATCTTGTGGAATCATCTCAGATTCCTCCCAGCTCTAAAACCAAGGCAGCTGTGGGTCTGAAGTGGGTGGCCCAGTGACAGTCTCCCCAGCAGAGGTGTCTACAGTCTTCTCTGTGTCACCTGAACTGCCTGAGGTTTATGAGTTTCAGGCTGGGAAAGCGGTGTGTGTGTGTGTGTGTGTGTGTGTGTGTGTGTGTGTGTGTGTGTGTGTGTGTGTGTGTGTGTGTCATGTGGTATGTGTATGTGTGTGCGCTGGGGCAGAGGAGGGTGTGGGATGTGGGCAGAGGACACAGCTCTGGCCCAGGCCTCTAGTATGGGAGGAACCCAGCCAGCCCAGGAGCTGTTGGGTTAGAGGTAGGGAGACCAAATTGTCCTGGCTTTGGCACTGAAAGTCCAATGTCCTGGGAAACCCCTCAGTCCCAGGAAAATCGAGCCAGCTCGTCACCCTAGAAGTGAGAGATGGTCTGCAAGTGACCAGACTGCCAGGAGAGACTCCAGGTCGAGCCAGAGAAGGCAGGACCCCGGGCTCTGTAGATGTGCTGTCCACTGGGAGTCGCGTGTGCGTGAGCTGGTGTGTCACGGCCGGGGTCAGCAGCAGAGGTGACTGGGGCACACACACGCTTGTGCCTCTCCACTCTGGAATGCTTCTCCCTCCTTCTTCCAGCGCGCTCATTCTCTTTCCCTAGTCCTGTCCGCCCTCTGCATTCAATAAAGACAGCCCCGTGGCCTTTGGGCCGTGGTTCTCAAGGGAGAATCCCCACAAGGCAAACACCCTCAAGGCCCTTTCTTTAATAGCGACTATTTTTTAGCAGTTCCTTCCCTATCCTGAAATGAAATCTCTTGTTAATACCTTAGCTGCTCCCATAACTTAAGAAAAAATAACTAAATGGAATCTAAACAGCAGTGAAGGAAATGTGTGAATGGTCTGCCTTTCCCCTGAGGATGCTCTTCTCTCTGGCTCGTCTCTTAAGGGAAACACACTGGCAGCCACTGCTTTAGGCTCGAGGTTGCCCAGGCGGGACTGCAGGGCACTGCCACGCCCACTTGGACTTTTCCATACCAGCGTTCCTGCCACATCCCTCTCCCTCGACTGCTCCATATCGACTTGAGCTGTGTGGTTTAGGCCACACCTAGGAAGTCAGGATAAATCCCCTTGTTCTGTATATTCAAAGGCAAAGCAGAGGATTTCTGTAGCCCAGTGACCCCGGACCTGCATCTGGGTGGCCCCACGCGTGCCTGGGGCTGCTCACTCAGCATCTACCCTACCTTGCAATCGTGGCCCTTATTTGAGCAGCTTGGTTTGGTGTGTAGGACATGGCTTGGGTGGTGGGTGGCTCCCTGCTGGAAGCCTGGCTTTCTGGGGTGAGCCAGGCCCCCCAAGTGTGCTGCGCCAGAATGGGAGGAACGTGGGCGGGTGGGGCATTGCCCGCCCGCTCTGTCAACTAGGGAATGATGGGACCAAAGCAAACCTGGAAACAATGCTGCTGCAACCCGGGACCGCTGTGCACTTTCAGTTCCTCTTAATTCACCCACATGGCTGGGAGAGCGCCCATTAGCTGTGTTTGTTTGTGGGGCAGTACAGCTAACAAAGTCATGTTGAAATCTAACCATCAAGTCCCTGAGCTCCTGAAAATGGGATTATGTTTCTACGTGAAGATGATTATAGTCTACCCTGGTTGATCTGTCCAGCATGATGACGGCAGTGTTTCTGAGGTGTGACCCCATGCTCTTGAGTGAAGAGAGCCCTCAATTTCAGATTCAGGCCAACAAAGATTACTTAAAAGTCAATTTGGAAAGGACAAGTGTGCCTGTCGCCCAGGGGTGAATGATCCAGGGCTCCAGACCGGGCACTCCCCCAACAGTGGGCCGTCTTCAGCTTGTTCAGGGCGACATGCAAACTCAAATACCATTCCTTGCTGAAATAAGAACGATAACTTGGCTGCAGTTCTCCTTGTTGAGAGCAATGTCAGGGACACTGAGAGGCACTAATTGTCACTTTATAGAGATATGGTACTGTAGCGTTTAATATTATTGGTTACAAGTATTAATTTCAGCCAAAAGGAAGGAATTTATTACAAAGATACAGAGATAATTTACAAAACCAAAGAGCAAAAATGAAACTGGATCTCAAGGAGCTGAAACTGATTCAGCGTAGATCCATCGTTTTAATCTCTCTTCCCAATGCCCCAAACCCCTGGTTGTCAAATTTGCTGTCCACTGGGATCCTGTAGAGAGCCTTAAAAATGACCGATGCCTGGGCACTAGGACTTTTTAAAGCTCCCCCGAGTGATCCTGACTTCAGCAAATTCTGAGGCCCATTGTCCTAAACGACTTTGCTTCTCTGTCCTTTCGTCTCAGCTGCCTGGGAGCCCCCAGTCTTTGATCAAAATACCAAAATCTCTGTGCTTACTTTGCTCAGTTGCAGGAGGAAACAGCTACCGGGCAGGCATTAAGGGAAGTCACCGTTAACATGAGATCACGGGGGACTGCCCTGGCGGTCCAGTGGTTAAGACGCCACACTTCCACTGCAGGGGGCACGGGTTCAATCTCTGGTCGGGGAACTAAGATTCCGCCTGCATCTTGAAGTGGCCAAAAAAAAAAAAAAAAAAAAAAAATGAGGTCGTGGGCCTTAGCTGGGGCCTCAACGAAGCCCCCCAATCCTGCTAGGTTTTCCCAGGCTGCTCATTTCCCCAATACCTGCAACAGCGATTTCAGCCTTCACCACGTCTTCGTACTGGATGCCGTTGACAGGTCCCCAGATCTGCCGGGACCTGCCCAGTATCCACCCATCCCACCCCCACTGTGGCCCCGTACCTCGCTTACTCACCTGAGCCATCCTGTGAACGCTCACATGGTTCCCAGCCCTATGCCTCCTCCGCGGCACAGACTAGGGAGCCCTGGGAGCTGACTGGCAGGGAGGCTGGTTCATCCCACACTGACTGGACTGGTGCCCACGGGCCCTGGCTCCCCGGTGGCCACCTGCGGGGGCCCAGAACATAACCCGGGTGTGTAGGTCAGACTCTGACCCGTGGGAGACAGATGGCAGGACAGAGCCAACAGGTTCCTTCCCGACATGGTAGTTTCTGTCTGCCTTTCCGGAGCTACCCTGGTAGTGTCTGTCTGTCCCTCTCGAGCTATCCTGGAAGACCGAGCAACCAGCTGTGTTGGTCGGGAAGCTGTGGGCAGCTTGTGCTTCCCTGAATTTACCCTCCCGTGTCCCTGTTGCCCTTCATTCTCTCCTCTCCTTGTTTCCCAGAGGTTGAACCTGCTCCCCGTAAAGTTAACATGGAAACTTTGGCCTCAGGGTCTGTTTTTGAGGGATCCAAGCTAAGACATTCTTTAAACCTTAAGACAATTGCCCAGTAATTCAGAAAAAAATACTGGCCAGAAGTAGGGTGACCAACTGTCCTGGGTTGCCTGGGACTCAGGGGTCCCCAGACAGGCGACTTTCAGTAGTAAACCCAGGAAAGTCTCAGGAAAACCAGGACCAGCAATTTGTTCAAGCCGGAAGACATCCGCCTCCAAGGGATACATTCACTGCCCTATAACCCCCTTCCCTTTCCTTCCATGAGAAGGTGCACCCCATTCTCTAAACTATTAGAAAACACACTGGTGTATTACCAGTCATCTCACAAATCCAGTGGGGTCATTTGTTCAGCACACGTGTCGGTTTTCTTTCTGTACCAGGCTGGGGGCCAGGCCCTGGAAAGCTAAGGACAAATGAAGGTCAGCAGAGTGAAGTCACAGGAGATGGTGGTGGGACGGCACTGCCCAGAGGTCGAGGATAAAAGACACGTTTCACTTTAACAAATTGGGACGGATGCTTGAAACTCTCAAACGACCAGAGGCAGAGAAGGGTGTGGTATACAGACACTAATTCCTGGTGAATAGGAGAACCTGGGGGCCCTGAGTAAGCATTGTGCTGAGCTGTGTGTGAGACAGCAGGGCTGGGCACCGGCAGACTCACTAGTCTTCATTATTGCAAGTACCAACAGGTACCGAGGCAAAAGAGCGTGTTTGTTTTAATGGTTGCTTAGAGGATAGAATGAGATCATATAAATGTAAACTCTTTAGCACAGTAGGAAACTTAAAAGTGACTCCAAAAGTTCTGTGCATAGTTATCTTACCTTTGGAGATGAAGCAAACATGTTGGTTTGTGGACTTCAAGACTGTGGTAGCGAGTCTCCAAAGATGGTACCCCAAAGAGCCCCTCCTCCCAGGATTCATGCTCTTTTGTTGTCCTTTGCTCTTGGATCTGGGCTGGCTCTGGCTCTCTTTTTACCAATGGAATGTGGTGGTAGAGATGCTGAATGACGTCTGAGGGTAGATCATTGCAGCCCTGCATCTTCTGCTTAGGTGTCTTAGAGCATCTGTCCCAGGAGAAACCAGCTACCGTGTGTGAAGTCCGACTTCCCTGAGATTGTGAGGAAGCCCAAACTAGCCATGTGGGGAAGCCACATGGAGGGAAGACTGTCTGGCCAGCCCCCAGCTTTCCAGCCATCCCAGCTGAAGCACCAGACATGCCTCCACCAGAGTGGAGACGCCATTCTGGATGCCCCGCACAGTTGAGCCTTCACGGGACTGCAGCCCCAGATGTCATCTGACTGCGTTCTCGAGAGAGACCCCCAGCAAGAGCTGCCCAGCTGAGCTCAGTCAACACACAGACCGTGAGAGATAACCAAATGCTGTTTCAAGCCGTCTACAATGGCTCCCACTGGCCCCCACGTCCTGGTATTCACACCCTTACATGATCCCCACCCCTTGAGTGTGGGTTGGACCTGTGATCTGCTTCCAAAGGAGAGGATAGAGCAAAAGTGAGGTGATCTTGCTTGTGAGATTAGGTGACCAAGGACCGACTTCCACTGAGCTCTCACTCTCTCTGGTTCTTCTCACATGCTCACTCAGAGGAAGCAAAGCTGCCATGTTGTACGCTGCCTCACGTGGCAAGGACCTGTGTGTGACCTCCAGATGCTGCCAACAGCCATGATGTGAGCCTGGAGGCAGATCCTTCCCCAGTTGAGCCTTGAGGACACTTCAGCCCTGCTGACACCTTGACCGCAGCCTGGGAGTGAGCCTGAGCCGAAGCACCCAGATTCCCGACCCCCAGAAACCGAGAGATAGTAAGTGTGGTTTCAAGCCACAGAGTCCTGGGGTAACCTGTTATGTGGCAGTAGATAACTACAACAGTTACTACATGTCAGGGCAGTTTGTCATGCAACAATAAATAATGGGAACAAGTACAATGATAAGAAAGCCAAAGCGATAGGCTTATACTGTCAATAAGTGCTGGGCAGAGCTTCTGTGAACTTGATAAGCAAGAGAAAGCATTTGAACCAATAAGAGTTAGACCCTTGCTTCTTTATTTTTTTTTGCCATTTATTTATGTTTTGAATTTTATTTTTTTATAGAGCAGGTTCTCATTAGTTATCCATTTTATACATATTAGTGTATATATTTTAATCCCAACCTCCCAATTCATCCCACTCCCCCCACGGCCCCGCCGCTTCCCCCCCTTGGTGTCCATACGTTTGTTCTCCACATCTGTGTCTCAATTTCTGCCCTGCAAACCGGTTCATCTGTACCATTTTTCTAGGTTCCACATATATGTGTTAATATACAATATTTGTTTTTCTCTTTCTGACTTACTTCACTCTGTATGACAGTCTCTAGGTCCATCCACGGCTCTACAAATGACCCAGTTTCGTTCCGTTTTATGGCTGAGTAATATTCCATTGTATATATGTACCACATCTTCTTTACCCATTTGTCAGTCGCTGGGCATTTAGGTTGCTTCCATGACCTGGCTATTGTAAATAGTGCTGCAGTGAACATTGGGGTGCATGTGTCTTTTTGAATTATGGTTTTCTCTGGGTATATGCCCAGTAGTGGGATTGCTGTAGACCCTTGCTTCTAATGATCAGTTCTTAGGAGCAGATAAGACAATGAGAAGTAACTTCCCACGTGTGATGCAACAAGTGGGCTGGGAAGGTGCGAGCCCTCCTTCAAATGATGGGGGTGTGGCGGTCCTGGGAAGGCAGCATGGGGAGAGAACTGAGCCGCTCACGGAAGTACCCCTGCTTATTGCAGGGAAGATGAGTCAGCAGCACATGACTGTCCAGGAGCTGTCAAAACCACAGGCTGGGGCGTCCCTGGTGGTGCAGTAGTTGAGAGTCCGCCTGCCGATGCAGGGGACACAGGTTCATGCCCCGGTCTGGGAAGATCCCACATGGCACGGAGCGGCTGGGCCCATGAGCCATGGCCGCTGGGCCTGCGCGTCCGGAGCCTGTGCTCTGCCAATGGGAGAGGCCACAGCAATGAGAGGCCTGCCTACCGCAAAAAAAAAAACCACAGGCCAAGAGATGTTGCTAACATGAACCGTCATCAACTGTCATCATGCTTAAGGGAATGTCAAGACTGAGATTTTCCTGCCTTGGAAGAAAGAGTAGGCAATTCGAGTTGCTGACACTGAATTCTTCCATATTCACTGTACTATGTACGTCAGTTTTTCTTTTCAAGAAATCTTCCACTTAGGAGGGTTATGGAACAAATGTTTGTATCCCTTCAAAGTTCATATGTTGAAGTTGTAACCCCTAGTGTGGCTGTATTAGGAGCAAGGAAGTAATTACGGTTCAATGAGATCATAAGTGTGGGCCCTGATCTGATAGGGTTATGTCCTTGTAAGAATAGACAGGAGAGAGCTCGTGCTCTTTCTCTTCCCTCCAGCACACATCAGGGCAAGGCCCGGTGAGGACACAGCAGGAGGGTGGCTGTCTGCAAGCCAGGAAGAGAGCCCTCACCAGAAACTAAATTGGCCAGAACCTGGATCTTGGACTTTTAGCCTCTAGAACTGTGAGGAAATGGACTTCTATTGCATAAGCCGCTCGCTCTGCATTTTGTTTTGGCAGCCCCAGGTAAGACAGTAGGCTGGGGGAACTGGAATAAGCTGTTTCTGTTTCTTAACTCAGTGCTCAGCTGGAGCATGAGTCCTCAGTATTAGCCATTACTGATTATTATTAATAAGGTAGGCAAGGAAATCACGAGAGTGTATTTATAAAATGCTAGACGAATGTCAGTTGCTGAATTGGGAAGTGAGTTCACGTCTCTTGGAACAGACAGCTGATTTCCTAGGGTATCACAGCATGTGCAGATGGGCGTCTTGAGTTGTTGCGGTCAACTCTGAAAAACAGCTGTGAGTGGAAGTCAGCAAGCTGCAGACTGGTGGGCTTGACTTTGGTCCTGTTCTAGAAGGAAATTATTTAAAAGGATGGTTTGTTGGCCCTTAGAAAATGAAGTGAACATTAGATATGAGCAGCGTTTTTCTAAGAATAAGTGGTGTCAGGCCAATCTTATTTCTAACATCTTGATCATAGCATAACTGGATTTTAGAAGGTTTTAAAATAAGAACAAAGTTGATAAATGTGGGCTGAGTGTCTCTGTGGTTAGAGACTACTGATGGTGGTCCATTAGCATCTGAGTGTCTCTGTGGTTAGAGAGACTACAGCTGGCGGCCCATTTGCATCCGACCTCAGCTGGTCACTGTATCCCTGTCACATTCACCAGTGCATGATACACCAACACTGGAGGTCCCACACTGGGGTCAGGTCATGCTGGGTTCTTATCAGTAGTTCCTGAGAGAATCAGGTAACGTCTTCAGGCCTCAGTTTCCTAGCTATAAATGAGGACGATGACCACTGATAACTCATCAAGTTGTTGAGAGAATTCATTGGCTCAGGCCTTAGGCTTTGCAGGTGCTCAGCAATTGCCGGTTATCCTCACTGCAGAGCATGAACCTGAGTGGACAGCTGAGGGGACGACCTGAGAATGGAATAATGGGCCCAACGGGTTGAAGCTGCCACAGGACGAACTCACTCTCAGGCTGATACAGGCCTCCCCTGATACACGTGCCCTTCTGAGCTTAACGAGGGAGCTTGCCACACCGCAGCGCGCTCAGAGGAGGGGAGCCTGGAGGTGAATGTGGAGGAGTGTCCTGTGAGGGATGGATGACGGTCAGACCAGCTTCGTCCGAGCCCCAGAATACGTGGGTCCCCTCCCTTGGTCACAGACACCTCACAGCACCCATCCGTTTCCCTTCCCGTCACAGTGATGACTGTGTAATTATTTGGTTATTCTTCGTTCACTGGCGGTGTCCTCCACTAGGTTAGTCCCAGGAGGACAGGGACTTGCCCATGTATTCACCTTGTGTTTCTAGAGCTGAGAGGCGTGCCCGGCCCACACTGAGAGCTCGGTTAATGTTGGAAGAACAAATAACTGAGGATAAGAGTGATTGAAGTGATGCTGGGCCGCAGCTCAAGGGAGGACCAACTTCCTGGAGAAGTTACCAGGAGGCAGTTTGGGCCTCAAAGGTGTCACCTCTTTTAAAGCCTGGAGTCATCGGAAAACAGCAAGGGCTCTGTGGGGATGTCTCGGGGGGCAAGGTGGCTGGCACAGTCCTCAGAGCAGGCGTTTCTATACCAGATAATCCTGCTTCAGTCGGGTGGTAAAAACCGGCTGCCTCTGGGCAAATGCCACCAGCAAGTGTGTTTGGTTTCACCCTCAGAGTTTGAACTCTTTTTTGAATTAGTTTCGAACATTTTAGAATCGGAAGGATATCACACGAAAAGTCATGTTTGAAGTCAGCCGCTCTCAAAGCGCAGAGTGGCAGCTGCCCCTTTAGACGCTGCTGCCCCCTGTTCCCAGTTTGTGTTCCCTGGTCTTGGCAGGAAACACCCTCTCCTCCCCACTCCAGAGTGTGTGAAAAAAACTCGAGAAATAGTCTTTTGTCATTCCTAGGATTCGGGCTGCTGCTTTGCCCTGCCTCCACCCCACATCCTTCCTGAGGGACAGCGCTTGCATAGCGGACGGAAAATCTGCACGCTATGGTAGCTGTAATTCAGAAAAGGTTTGCGGGAGAAGCTACCGGAAAGAGCTGGGAAGGCTCTCCTGTCGTCATCACTTGGGGGTGTCAGAGGTTTGCCCTGGCTTTTAACATCTTTGGGGTCACAAACCTCTTTGGGAATATGAAAACGTATAGATCCTCCCCCCAGAAAAATGCAGACACCAAGGGGCCTTTCAGACAACGGCAGGACATTCATGGACTCCCACGGCCTTTCTCATGCCCTGATGGAGGAGGGTGAGTGAATTGACGTGCTGTCCCCTCGGCTAGGGACAAGGAGTGAGAGTCAGGTCCTTCATTCATTCTCTTGTGAACCCTAGTCTGACCATCCCCCCTCCCAGGGCGGCCTCGGCGCTCCCGGGGCGCAGGGGAGGTGGACGCGCCGCTGGGCCGCTGCCCGCGGCCTCAAAGCCCCGCCAGCCCGGCCGGCGCCCCCTCCCCCGGCCCCTCCCCCCCGCCGCGCGAGCCGCTTCCGCGCACGTGACCGCGGCCGAGCGTCGGGCTCTGACGAGTTGCAGGGAGCCGGCAGCTCCCGGCCCGCCGTCGCTCCGGCTCTGGCTCCGGCTGCGGCTGCCGCGGCTGCTGTGCCCCGAGCCCGCCCGGCGCCGAGGGCCGGGGCCCCGCGATGGAACCGTGAGTGCAGGCCCGGGCGGCGCGTGAGGGGGTGCGGGGCAGGGGTCCCCCGGGCGCCCGGGCCCGGACTTGGGGCTCCCGCGTCCCGCTCCCGGGAGCCCTGCCGCGGGTCCCCCCGCCCACGTGGAGCTCGGGGCGCAGCCGGGGCTTCGTGGGGGTGACTCGGCTCAGGGGCCCCTCCACGGGCCTGCCGGCCCGGCCGGAGTTACTAGCGGAGACGGGGTCAGGGATCCAGGGCGGGCCTTGGCCCGAGCGCATCTCAGGAAGGCCCTGCGAGGCCAGCACTGGCCCTGCTCGTTCCCGGAGAGCCGGGTGACCCCCGTCCTTCCCCAGCGCAGCTCCAAGGAGATGGCTGAGGAGTGGCTGGTCCCTCCCGGAGCCCCCGCCCGGCCTCCCCGCTGGGAAGGTGGTGATCCCGTGCCCCGGGCAGTGGCCCTGTTCGTCACCTCTTGTGAAAAGCGCCCTGGGCGCCCTACTGCTTTTTGTGATGGAGCACAGCGCCAGGTAGAGAGAGGCGCTCTCCATTGGCTTTTTGATGATTTTGCCACGTTGGGAGCCTGCTGCAGCCTCTTTAGATCTCGGAGATACCGAGGTTTATGAGTTTTACAATATGCTGACTTCGGACCTATTATTTCTGTGAAGTTCAGGGGGTTTAATGAGGAAAAACCTGTCCAGGGCCCCATGGACGCCATCCCTAAAGCTTGCTTTTGATGCAACAGAGTCACCTGGGTGCCCCTCAGGGGACATACGGAAAAGGAGGAGAGAGAATTAAAAAGAAGTTTAGCACTTGAGTTCCAAATGTGGAGAGAAGGGTTGCCCGGAGTCTCTGCAGCGTGGAGCAGGTTTGGCGGGCAGGTTCCCACAATTGAAGGCGGCCCTAAGGCGGGACTGTGTGAGTTTCTCTGTGCATTTGAGGTTTTAGAGGTTTGCAGTGGACCCCTGCTGATTTCTCTGACTGTGGACATACCAGACGCAAGATCTGAGTGTGTTGCCTGAATGCAAACACGTGTGGTGGAAGGAAAGGTTTTTCCTCCTGCTTCTGTAGAAGTTTCTGACGTGATCACTTTAACACAACATAGGAAAGCTGACTTGCACAAAATGTCAGTCCCAGATGGGTGTTTCAGAGGTCTGTCTTTTAATTAAACCCTAACGGAGATAGGCTAGCAGTACTGCCTCTCTCCAGCTCCGGGGGCGCCATTCCTTTGTGGTATATGTGAATAGCACCGCTGGGAATACTGCGTGAAATTGTGACCTTGTGGCAGAGTGACAACGTAGCATGTTTAGGAGGTCCTCGCATACCGAGTCTCCTTGGGCCCGCACTGCACGGCAGCCGGGGTGGCATGTGGTGGCGTGATCTCCCTAGGACGTGGAGAGGCAGAGAGTTTGAAGCCGTGTGGGTGGTAGCTGACTGCAGTCCGTGTCTCCTGCGGGAGCCCTGTGCTCTGTTACCTGACAGCCAAGTAGACCAGGCTGAGCCAGTAACTAATGGAGGAGCTGTAAAACCACAGTTTGAATGAAGGACTTGAGTGGAGCCTTCGAGTCGCTCCCCCCGCAGAGGGTAGGCCATGCAGATGCTCTCCTGTTGAGCAAGGGGCCAGGGGTGTGCTTCTCTGGAGGTCAGCCAGCGACCATCGTCCAGCACTCAGAACGGCATGGACCTGTAAGTCACAAAAAGTCTTTGGCAGCCAATAAACATCCTACCAAAAAAAAAAAAAAAAAAGCCCGAAAATCTGAAGCGTGTGCGGGACTTCAGCGCCTGGTAGGGTCAGAGTGCTCTTGTTGGCAGATGGGACAAGGAGACCCGTGGCGACAAAGGTGAGAAGTGACAGGAGCGGGAAGAGAAGCCAGGAGAAGGAACGGGCTGCGGGAGATGGGAAGAGGATAGAGGGGCCTGCAGGAGCACGCCTAGGGGCCGGGGGATTCACGCAGGCCTGTTGCACTGACCTCCCTGTTCAGGTGCAGCCCAGCCTATTCTTTTCAAGAGGGCAGGAGAGATTGCCACCAAAACCAGTCAGAAAAAAAGAGTTCCCAGTTCTAAAAACTTTCTGCTTAAGTTTCCTGCAAACTCCATTCCTTTTCTGATGATGCCAGGGAAGCAAGAGCGCTGAGAGTTCCGGTGGGGGTGGGGGTGGGGGGAGGATGGGGTAGGGCGTGTCTCAATCAGTTGCTAAATGTGACTAACAGGAACACCTGTTTGAGCGGTTCTTGCGTGGGCCCTGCGTGGCCGAGATTTCTCAGGTTCATTTGTTTCTTCGCTCTTAACTAGCATTTCTCTGCAAACTTCAATCAGGTTGCCTTTTGTGTGTCTTGATTGGCATTTACAGCCAGGTTTTTGTTTTTTTGGTTTTTTTTTTGCGGTACGTGGGCCTCTCACTGTTGTGGCCTCTCCCGTTGCGGAGCACAGGCTCCGGACGCGCAGGCTCAACGGCCATGGCTCACGGGCCCAGCCGCTCCGCGGAATGTGGGATCCTCCCAGACCGGGACACGAACGCGTGTTCCCTGCATCGGCAGGCGGACTCCCAACCACTGCGCCACCAGGGAAACCCTGGCATTTACAGCCAGTTTTTAAAGAGTGTGTTTTACATGTCTCCGTCATCCTGGGTGCATTTAAGTGCAGAAGTGTGTTATTTAGATTTCTTTTCTGCAGCCGCGAAGGGGTGGCACAAATGAGCACAGTGGAGTCCAGCTGTGGTTGCTGTGGCCCAGGCCTTCTGAGTGTCCTGGTGCTTGAGGAGACAGCAGAGCTGGGTCAGAATCCTGTTCCTGCAGCCATAGAGTTGTTTAGGATTGCGTCCCTTCGGGTAATTTATTTTCTGAGCCAGAAGGATCTCTGAAGCTAATGAAAGATGACATGGCGTTTACCGCGTACCAGGTTCTGCTGCAGCACTTCACGTACGTCGTTTCACGTAAGCCTCATAACCACCCTTCCCATGAAGAACTTTCTCTTATCCCAGTGTTACAGATGAGAAAACGGGGGTGCAGAGAAGTCAAGTGCGTTTCTCCAGGTCATGGCTAGTAAGTCACAGAGGATGGAAGCCCGGGAGTGGGCTCTAGGGCCCACAGTCTTGAGGTCGATATACTCCCCTGCCTCAGTAACAGCTGGCCCAGACTGAGTGTTAGCAAGGCTCCCTTGTCATAACTCGCTTCGTTGTCACAGCAGCCCTCGGTGGTGGGGTCCCTCAGTTTCCTGAATTTTACAGTTCAGGAACCAGAGGCCCCGGGAGGTGACATTGTTCCCCCCAGGTCACCCTGCTGGTCAGTGGTACAGGGGCCTTCCAGCCCAGGCAGTCGGCCTCCAGAGCCCAAGTTCTTAACCACTGGGCCCACTGCCCAGTATGTGGCCGGCTTCTTTGTTCTGTTTGCCGTGGGAAGGGTATTCGATGACCTGACCAACGCGCTCCTGGCTGTGAGTCACTGGGCTTGCGGCCTAGCAAGGATACATGTGAATTCTTGGTTCCTTGAGAAGCTTAGAACATCGTTCATTAAAATACTTTTTGAGGTCGTTGGGCCTTGAATGTTTGTATAATGGCTTTTTTGAACAACTAAAGATAATTTTTCTGTGATATATTCAAGTTGGTTGATTGAAATTTCAGAATTCCTATACTGTTCTTTTCAGAGTTTCTCCCTCTCAAACCCTACTAAATGGTAGGTTATTTAAAAAGGAAAGTTTGGTGAGGGTGCCAAAGAGTGAGGGAGTGGTGGGCCTCCTTTCCACCCCTGACCCTGTGGATTCAAATCCCACCTCTGTCTCCTGCTGACCGGGACCTAAGTGGGTGTATACTTTCCCCAGCCTCTATTTTCCCATATATAAAATGGGCTGATGATACCTGCCTCACAGGGAAGCACCTGGCTGGGTACCAAGTAGGTGCGTAGGGAACACTGACCCCTCCTGCCCTTTCCTGCAGTTAGTTGGGTTCTGAACCAGAGGAGGGGACATTTTACGTAGTGGATCATCAGGGATATCGGTTGGATGAAAACTGAGATTAAAAAAAAAAGGGGGGGCAGGGGAAAAGCACAACCATTACTATTAATAACTGACACAATTGAGTTCTTCCTCTGTGCTTACTACACTGTTCTAAGTGTTTCATTTTTCGTCTGTGCTCCCACTGGTCCTGTGGGTGTCATTCTGCCTGTCTCTGGTTTGCAGACGAGGATGCTGACATCCTGAGAAGTTACCTGGTTGCCCAGGGAAGTGGGGGAGCCAGGATTTGAACCCAGCCTGACGGGCACCAGGCCAGTGCTCTGGGCCCCGGGAGACAAATGATTTTTATACAGATTGTGAGAAAAATAAAATCCTAACTAAAACTTGAGAACAGACTGAGAGATCAAAAATCCCTTTCCACTGCCCAGACTCTAATTTTTTAATTCTAAAGTGGGAAATCTGGGTATGAGGTGAGCAAACAGCAAAGTTTGTAATCCCGAGGCAGTTTCAGTCTTACCTGCCTGCTGCACCGTGACTTGAGGGGCTGAGACGGAATATGTAATTCTGTGGTGTCATAAAGATGCGTCAAACTTGGACAAGATCCATGATGGCATTTTTCTGGGAGAGAAGTCTTCAGATTGAGTATCTATCAGTGCTTGCTTTGGTTTTCAAAAACAAAAAAACAAAAAAACACACAACGTGATTCTGAGACCCCTGCAGCTCCCGGTGCTGTTTTCTCCTGCCTGGCCACATGCTGGTTGGCCCCAGGGGCTCCGTCAAAGGCAGAGGTTGTGGTGCTGGCTTCCTCCCATCCTGCTCTCCGCATCGCTTAGAGACGCACCTCGAGGCATTTTCTCGCCCTCTCTGCTCACCCGAGTTCTGTCCATTTCATGGTCATTCTGCTCCAGGCCCATAAAGAGGCTCATCGAGTGCTTGCCTCCCCTACAGTTTCTTTCTAGTGCTGCTTTATTAACTCCTCTGAGACCTGCGTGGGAGGGAGAAGTGCTTAGTGGGAAAAGGAATGTTGGCTGTGGCCTGTCGGGAGTGCTTGATGGCCCTGATGGGGACACAGGCTCTCCCGCTGGCCGGTGAAGGAAAGGGCGTCTGAACAAGGGTGTGACCTCAGCGGGAGGTCAGGGGTCTGGTTTTCGATGCGTCACACTTGAGATGCCTACCAGGTATCCAAGTGGAGCTGTCAAGTAGGCTTTTCATGTAAGTCCAGAGTCCAGCTGGGCTGAGATACGAATGTGGAATTGCTCGCATGTGCATTGTCTCTAAAGCCTGAAACAGGATGAGGTCACCTGGGGAGTGAGAGTAGAGAAGAGAGGCCTAGAGCAGCATCGTGCCAAGGAGCCCCAGTAAGGTGAAGATGGTGCTCGCCTGTGGAGAGCCCTGCAGAGTAAGTTCTCCAGCCGTTCTCTCATGGGAATTGATGTCTCCAGAGATTCGCCTCCTTTGGAAGCGTCTCTTGGAAGTGGCCATGAATATGCATCATGGAGGGAAGGCAGGGCTTACAGTGATTTGGATTAAAGCTGCAATTTTGGGCGTTGGCTTTCCAAGAAATGTATTTTTAGTTTCTCTAGGAAATATGTCTGTGATATTGTAAATTACCCATGAAAATTGAGATTAATTTAGCAGGAACCTAAAGAGTACAAGCTGGTGCCAAGGCGACAATCTGTTCCATTGCATTTGAAAGGTCTTCCAAGGGCATGGGGGCTCCAAAGAGACCAGAATTTTTGAGTGTGTTTTAGATGCCTGAGTGTGGAAAGATCCATGGACCTGGAGAGGAAGACTGATGTATGGGACCCATCAGGAGAAGAAAAAGAGAGACACTGATCGTGAGCTGGCAGGGTTTTGTAGGAAGTCTTCCTGCCGTGGTTATCTAGGTAGAAGACTGCATCGGCAGCGGTGCTTGACCTGGCCAGGTTGCATGGGGAAATGGGGAGCCCTTTCCCTGCTCCCTGGCATCTCACCACCAATTTGAGGGAACTACATGAACACCTTGGAGAAAACTAATAAAAGTTGAGTCGAATAGATGTTTTCTGAACACGCACGACGTGTCTGTCTGGTGTCCATGTGGGTAGATTGATGCTTTATTTTCAAGCACTCAGCTATGTAGTGCAGGCCACACATGTTGTAGTGGTTTAAAGGCCTGGTCAGCCATGAGAGGTGGAGAAGCGAGGGCAAGCTTCATGGAGAAGGTGGGACACACAGGTGAGCCATGAATGCTGGGTCTGATTTGGATAGTTTGGTAGGGAGAAGAGAGAGCGTTTCAGATCAGGAGAGCAGTACCTGAATGGGCTAGTCTGGACTCAGGCTTGACCACGGTGGGAAGCTTTATAGAATTTAAGCGCGAAGCCCTGGAGTCTGACGCCTGTGTTTGAATGCAGCCTCTGCTTTGAGATCTAGGGCAGGTCACCTACCTTGCTGAGCCTCAGCTTTCTCATCTGTGAGATGGGGCTGTTAGTAGTCCCTACCTGAGAAGGCAGCTGTGCTGACTAAGGAGGTAGTGATTCTCGCAGGGTACATGCAGGACGGTGGGAACTTAGGGGCGGATTTGGGGGCCTCGAAGGCCATAGGAAGGCGTTTAAACTCAGTCGAGTTGCTCTCTGTGTCGGAGTAGCATGTTAACAGTGCCATAATACCCGCACAGGAAGGCGCACCTGGAAGGCTGCTGCAGGGGCTGAGTGGGAGGTGATGAGGGCCTGGACTGCGGGACTGGTGTGCTGGGGGTGCAGAGAAGAGAGGCATCACCTCTTCCGGGCTGGCTGTGTGGGATGAATGAGAGGCGGACGTCGGAGGTGACTCCAGGGTTTCTGGAGGTGGGGATGGAGAAAGCGGAGAGGCCAGAAATGGGCAGTGGAAGCAGGTTTTTCGTTTATGTTATTTTGTTTTTTAATGGGTTCAGTCTTAAACCTATTGACCGTGACGGGATGTAGGACTCCTAAGGGAAAGTGTCTTGGGAGCCACGAGTTTTGAGTGGGGTCGGGGCAGGCAGGACGCTGGGGATGGTCCTGGAGGCGGAAGGACCGTTAACGAGGAAGCAGGAGGTCCACGGGTGTTGGAGGGTCCGCGTGGGGTCCTGACTCTGGGCTGGAGAGTTGCCAGAAGCGGGTGGGCGACTGTAGACGAGGAGATGAGGGTGGCTTGGAGCCCGCTGGGTGCTCGGCCGCGTCTGTTTTCCGCGTCGCAGTCTGGCCTCTGAGCAGAGGCGCTCCTCCGGCTGGCGGCCGATCACAGGGCGTGAGGGCTGTCTGCTCACGGGGACACGCCCGGCTGTGGGCTGCTTCACGTTGGCTGGGCTGTTCAGCAGGCGGCGGGGCTGGGCAGCAGGCAGAGGAGCCGCCGGGTGCGGCGTCGGGGCAGGAAGCCAGGAGGCAGGCGGCGAGCGTGAGGGGCCGGGCGAAGCCCGCGGGGGCGGCCCGGGCTGCTCTCCGTGACTCTTCGCCGCCGCGGCTTCTGCCGCCGTCACGACGGCGCCCGGGAGTTCTGTGGACTGTGCTCAGCCGTGTGGGCCTGTGGTTTGTCGGGAATCACGTGCGGTCCCCGAGGTGCCGGGAGCCTCTGGGTTCTCGGCGAACTGCTTCGGAGCTTCCAGTGACGCGTCGTGAGTAGGCCGGTGGAGACGGAGGCGTCGCCAGCTGGGTCCTGCAGTCTGGGCGCGGGCCCGCGGCCCGGGACACCGAGGCTGCAGCGTCCCCCCGACGTGAGGCTGCCTGAGGCGGTGTCCTGCCGCTCGGGAGACGGGGACGGAGGGAAACGAGGCCCGTGCCCACCCTGTCCCCAGCGAGCCCTGGTCAGCGGGGCTGCTTGTGCCGTGACATCTGCTCACGCGGGGACTTGTTTTGCTGCCTCCGTGTCTTTTTTTTGTCCAGCTGGGTGAGGCTTGATTGCCGAAGCAGGGACGTATCTAATAAATTGGATTGAAGTGGAAGTTTTAAGGAAGGGGAAACGACAGACCTTTATTGAGTTCCCGAGGAGAAAACTGGAAAAATACCCAGCGTGGTCCGTGTGCTGCGGGCGTTTGACCTTGTGCCGTCGTCTTTCTGAACCCTCTTTCTTCAGCGCTCCTTCTCACCTGCTGAGTAGCTGGGCTTTTATAGTAAATCATTGATAATGCGTTTTGTTGATAATGTTTTAAAAATCAAATTTTAGATATAACTTTTCTTATTCTGTTTTCCTCTGCTTCCAAACCCTCCGTTCTGTGCTTTCACCTCTGCTGGGGAGCCCTTGGTGCCCCTCAGAGCCCCAGGGTCACCCCGAGAGCAGCCCGGGGGAGGGGGGGCCATGAATGACTTTGTGTAATTTTTTTAAACAACTTTCGATTTACAGAAAAGTGGCCAAGACTGTACCAAGTGTTTCTGCACACCCTTCACGGGGCTTCCCCTCGTGTCAGTGTCCAGAACCCGTGGCACGTTTGTCAGCGCTCAGGTCGGCATCGGGGCAGTGCTGTTCACACCTGACCGTGTTTGCACGTCCCCAGCATCCAGTCCGTTTAGCTTCATGCGCCGTTGCTCCACGTAGAGATGCGCAGCTACGAGGAAGTCTTCCCTCTTCAGGGTGTGCTGAGGCCTCTCATGGGAGGGGGACGAGGGGACAGGGAAGCGACACAGGAGCCCTTCCTCGTGCCAACCCTGCACTCCACCCGGCTTCCACAGAGGCCCTCGTGGGGTGGGGGGCGGGGTCCGCTCGCTTCCGTCCTGCTTCCCAGAGCCTCCTTCCCGCAGCGCCGGGACCGCCAAGGGCAGAGCTGTGGCATCTTGGGCAAGAGTCCTGCTGTCTCTAGACCTCGGGCTCCCCGTGTGCAAATCCAAGGAGCCGGACTTCTTCCCTGACGTGATTTCTGGCTCTAATGGCGTAAGGCTTTCGGGCCTTTTAGGATCTTTAGGGTCCAAAATCTGAGTTGGGATTAGGCCACTTAATTCACGAGCTCTCGCTCCCCACGCACAGCGGGGTCATTGGTGGTCCAACCTTCAGACCTGAGTCCCAGAGGGAAAAACACTGGTTCCTTTATTTCTTCACTGGTCCCGTCACCCAGTGAAGCATGGGCATGCCCATCTGAAAGTTCACTCACCTGGGCCTGGCAGGAGAGCGCTGACTCAGTGTCAGCAAAGCCACGTCAGGGAGACTTAGGGCCACCTTTGCCCTGGGATGCCGCCCAGCTTGTTTCCAGCTCGGGACGGCTGCCTTGGCCGTGTAAGGGAGAGGGTGCGCATGTGCACACGGCCGTGAACTTGATACCGCAAGAGCAAACAGCCTTCCCTCCCTTTCCGGTTCAGAGCCCGATTCTCCCCCTCCCGGTGGGGGGCAGTTGTCACCTTCCTGAGAGGCAGGCATGAGAAATTCCTCCTGCCCGCTCAGCTCCCCAGACCAGGAAGTGCTGGGCACGGAAGAGGACGTCGGGAGCAAAGCAAGACAGAACACCCCCCTGGCTCTCATCTTTCGGGGCTCTGGGCCTCCCCAGCGGGCTACAGGGTGGGGGGCCGGCCTCCCCTTTGTCTCGGGGGAATCGGAGCTGGGCCTGCACCTGCGTTCCAGCCTGTCTGGGGCTGCCTGTAGGGGCGGCACTGAGGACCTGCCACTCTCCAGCGTTTATGTCTGTCCTTCCCAGACTTCCCTTTTGTTT
The DNA here is from genome assembly GCF_964374135.1 of Grampus griseus. Classification (NCBI taxonomy): domain Eukaryota; kingdom Metazoa; phylum Chordata; class Mammalia; order Artiodactyla; family Delphinidae; genus Grampus; species Grampus griseus. The sequence goes on from NC_139007.1 coordinate 79,929,167, forward strand.
CCTGGCTCCTGGTGTAGGGAGTTCTAAAAGAGAAATGAGACCTACCCCACCACCATTGTCTTCTGACCAAAGAAAGAAGTAGGGGTGAACAGGAGGGAGCCGATGCTCGGGTGTTAGGACGTGTCCTCTGAATCGCTTTCATATCCGTGTCACTCGCAGAGAACCGCAGCAGCGTGCTGAGTTGCATCAAAAGCAGACCCCAAGTGAAGGCCAGGCTGAGCCTCACCACGATGGGTGAGGCCAGTGAGGGGGGGAGCCCTGGACAGGAAACACAAAGCTGGGGGCTGGCAGGAAGACCGGCTAGGACATACGATTCCGGGGCGCCTGGAACCCCCAGTCTGGGCTTGACTGTGGCATCTGCGTGTGAGGAGTTAGGGTCCTCCCTGCGCCTGGACTCTGCTCTAGCTGCTGAAAACGGGGGTGTGGAGGGGTTCAGCCCTGCTCTGTGGCCTGGCGAACGTGCCCCGAGTGGGCTTTGAAGCGCCTTCTCCTGCCACAAGGGTGGGGTTTGCCTGGCCCCCTGCGGCACGGGGTGCCAGGCCCAGAACATACCGGAATGGCCCCCACCCCAGCAGTGGTCACTAAGGCTATTTAGGTGGTTTTGTCAGCCGAGTCACCTGGATTGAGTATAGGTCCTCCTCTTAGGCGAGGGCTCGCAGGCTGGGGAGGCCCTCGCCCTGCCGCCCCTCACCCCGGCTTCTCCCCGCAGGCTGGCGCCCATGCGGCTGTACACGCTCTCCAAGCGCCACTTCGTCCTCGTGTTCGTCGTCTTCTTCGTCTGTTTCGGCCTGACCGTCTTCGTCGGGATCAGAGGTGAGCAGCAGTTTTCCATTTGTTTCTTTAATTGAAGTGAAATTGATGTACAATATTGTGTTAGTTTCCGCTGTACAGCAAAGTGATTCAGTTATACATATTATATATTCTTTTTCATATTCTTCTCCATTATGGTTTATTACAGGATACTGAATATAGTTCCCTGTGCTGTACAGTAGGACTTTGTTGTTTATCCATTTTATATGTAATAGTTTGCATCTGCTAATCCCAAACTCCCAATCCAACCCTCTCACGCCTCCTCTCCACCTTGGCAACCACAAGTCTGTTCTCTATGTCTGCGACCATTTCTGTTTTAAGTAAGTTCATTTGTTATATGTTAGATTCCACATATAAGTGATAGCATATGGTCGTTGTCTTTCTCTTTCTGGCTTCATTTAGTATGATAAGCTCTAGGTCCATCCATGTAGCTGCAAATGGCATTATTTCATTCTTTTTATGGCTGAGTAGTATTCCACTGTATGTATGTTCCACATCTTCTTTATCCATTCATCTGTCATTGGACATTTAGGTTGTTTCCATGTCCTGGTTATTGTAAATAGTGCTGCTATGAACATAGGGGTACATATATCTTTTTGAATTATAGTGTTGTCCAGACATAAGCATAGGAGTGGGATTGCTGGATCATAGGACAACTCTTATTTTTAGTTTTTGAGAAACCTCAGTACTGTTCTCCATAGTGGCTGCACCAATTTACATTCCCACCAACAGTGTAGGTTCCCTTTTCTCCACACCCTCTCCAGCATTTGTTATTTGTAGATTTTTAAAATGATGGCCATTCTGACTGGTGTGAAGTGGTACATCACTGTAGTTTTTTTGTTTGTTTGTTTTTTATAAATTTATTTATTTATTTCTGGGTGTGTTGGGTCTTCGTTTCTGTGCGAGGGCTTTCTCTAGTTGTGGCAAGCAGGGGCCACTCTTCATCGCGGTGCGTGGGCCTCTCACTGTCGCGGCCTCTCTTGTTGCGGAGCACAGGCTCCAGACGCACAGGCTCAGTAGCTGTGGCTCACGGGCCTAGTTGCTCCATGGTATGTGGAATCTTCCCAGACCAGGGCTCGAACCCCTGTCCCCTGCATTGGCAGGCAGATTCTCAACCACTGCGCCACCAGGGAAGCCCCACATCACTGTAGTTTTGATATTCATTTCTCTAATAATTAGCAATGTTGAGCATCTTTTCATGTGCCTATTGGCCATCTCTATGTCTTCTTTGGAGAAATGTCTATTTAAGTCTTATGCCCATTTATTGATTGGGTTTTTTTGTTGTTGTTATTGAGTTGTATGAACTGTTTGTATATTTTGGAAATTAAAACCTTGTCAGTCACATCATTTGCAAATATTTTCTCCTAGTTCATAGGTTGTCTTTTCATTTTGTTTATGGTTTCCTTTGCTGTGCAAAAGCTTATAAGTTTAATTAGGTCTCATTTGTTTATATTTGATTTTATTTCTATTGCCTTGGGAGACTGACCTAAGAAAACATTGCTACGATTTATGTCAGAGAATGTTTTGCCTATATTCTCTCCTAGGAGTTTTATGGTGTCATGTCTTATATTTAAGTCTTTAAGGCATTTTGAGTTTATTTTTGTGTATGGTTTGAGGGTGTGTTCTAACTTTATTGATTTACATGCAGCTGTCCAACTTTCCCAGCACCACTTGCTTGCTGAATAGTCTGTCTTTTCTCCATTGTATGTACTTGCCTCCCTTGTCAAAGATTAATTGACCATAGGTGTATGGGTTTATTTTGGGGCTCTTTATTCTGTCCCAGTGATCCATATGTCTGTTTTTGTGCCAATACCATGTTATTTTGATTACTGTAGCTTTATAGTATTGTCTGACGTCTGGGAGGGTTATGCCACCAGATTTCTTCTTTTTCCTCAGGATTGCTTTGGCAATTCTGGGTCTTTTATGGTTCCATGTAAATTTTAGGATTATTTGTCCTAGTTCTGTGAAAAATGTTATGGGTAATTTGATAGGGATAGCATTAAATCAGTAGATTGCTTTCAGTAGTATGGCCATGTTAACAATATTAATTCTCCTAATCCAAGAACATGGGATATTTTTCCATTTCTTTAAATCATCTTCAGTTTCCTTTATCAGTGTTTATAGCTCTCAGGGTACAAGTCTTTTACCTCCTTGGTCAGGTTTATTCCTGAGTATTTTTTAATTAATTAATTAATTAATTTTTATTTTATTTTTGGCTGCATCGGGTCTTCGTTGCTGCACGTGGGCTTTCTCTAGTTGTGACGAGCAGGGGCCACTCTTCGTTATGGTGTGCGGGCTTCTCATTGGGATGGCTTCTCTTGTTGCGGAGCACGGGCTCTAGGCGTGCGGACTTAAGTAGTTGTGGCACGCGGGCTCAGTAGTTGTGGCTCGAGGGCTCTAGAGTGCTGGCTCTGTAGTTGAGGCACATGGGCTTAGTTGCTCCACGGCATGTCGGATCTTCCTGGAGCAGGGATCGAACCCGTGTCCCCTGTATTGGCAGGCAGATTCTTAACCACTGCGCCACCAGGGAAATCCTGTATTTTATTTTTTTTGATGTGATTTTAAGAGGGATTTTTTTTTTTACTTTCCCTTTCTGATATTTTTATTGTTAATGTAAATAAATGCAACCAATTTCTGTATGTTAATCTTGTATCCTGCTACCTTGCTGAATTCATTTATCAGTTCTAGTAGTTTTTGCGTGGATTCTTTGGGGTTTTCTATAAATAGCATTATGTTATCTGCATATAATGACAGTTTTACCTCTTCCCTTCCAATTTGGATACGCTTTATTTCTTTTTCTTGTCCAGTTGCTGTGGCTAGGACTTCCAGTACTCTGTTGAATAGAGGTGGTGAGAGTGGGCATCCTTGTCTTGCTCCAGATTTTAGTGGGAAGGCTTTCAGCTGTTCACTGTTGAGTATTATGTTGGCTGTGGGTTTGTCATAAATAACTTTTATTATGTTGAGTTAGGTTCCCTCTTTACCCACTTTGATAAGAGTTTTTGTCATGAATGGATGTTGAATTTTATCAAATGCTTTTTCTGCATCTGGTGAGATGATCATGTGGTTTTTGTCTTTTGTTGCTGTGGAGTATCACATTGATTGATTTGTGTATGTTGAACCGTCCTTGTTACCCTGGGATGAATCTCACTTGGTCATGGTGTATGATCTTTTTTATATGTTGTTGGATTTGGTTTGCTAATATTTTGTTGAGAATTTTTGCATCTATATTCATCAAAGATATTGGCCTGTAATTTTCGTTTTTGGTGGTGTCCTTGTCTGGTTTTGGTATCAGGGTGGTGGTGTCTTCATAGAATGACTTTGGGAGTGTTCCCTGAGGTGAGGAACAGTTTTTGACCATCTTATCATTTATGGTTACCTTGGTGCAGTGCCATTCAGCCCGGCCCAGCTGTACCCACTTGCTCTCATCCCCTGATGGCCCCATCATGGAGGGTGGCGCACGGAGGGGTGACCCTGGTCATGCGCTGCACAGCAGCCAGGGCCTGCACTCAGCTTGGCGGCGCCAGGCGGCCTTGACCACGTACCTTGTGTTGGCAGAGTCTGTTGGGTTCCAGGACCTGCCTGGGTGCTGGGGAATCCAGAACGTGCTGGCTGATTGGGGAGCCGGGCCATATAAATGGTTCCAGTGCAGCAGATTCTGGGGAGGGAGTGAGATAGTGGTGAGCAGGGGTGGGGAAGGCCCCTGAGGAGCCGAGAAGCTGCTGTGGCGACACCTGGAGCAGGAGGGAGCCTGCAGGTGCTGTGTGAGGGGAAGAGCCACCCATCACCATCTGAGCTTCGAAAATGCCTCTGAAATCATCCAGGCCAGCCCCCTTTCACAGAGATGGGAAACGGAGAACCTAAGTCAGAAACCCAGGTCTCTTCAGTCCAGGGGTAGGAGACCAGGAGCCTGCTGAGGCTGTTCCTCCTGTCCTCCTAAATACCTTTTTCAGTGAGGGTAGTTTATTTAACTACAGCACTTAACATTAAAGTGTGAATGACAGTTGGGCTTAACCTGTCCCAGAGGCAGTTGTGCCTCCAAAGGCTGGTTTCTTGACCTGAACTGAAGCTTAGGTAGTGAATGGGCTGAGGAAGCTGGGGGAGAGGGTGGTTATTTAGGTGCCATTTGCGTCCTGCTGATGAAGATGAGGATGGTGACAACAGCAGTTGTGTCCAGCCTCTTCTTTTTCTCCCTGTGAATTCACCAAGGAATCCCAGTTACATGAGTCACCTCTGTTATCTTACTTGATTTTCACAACTGTCCTTCAAGATTGGTAGGGGAGGCGTTAGTATTCTCCTGGGTCTCCAGTCTCACAGCACTTCAGCCCACTCTTGTTTCCTTAAGCACCAACATCATGATTACATGAAACCTTCTCCACTCTTGCAGAAATGAACAGTGTTGCACCAAGGCTGAGATGAAAAAGACCATGTTAGGATTTCCATATCCGTTTCCTTCTGTAGAGCTCTAGCGTTAGCAGGTTCTCCAGAGAAACAGACCAATATGTATATATGGAACAGAACCAGATCTGTTTATATAGATTCAGGTGTATAGTTTTATTGTAAGGAATTGGCTCATGTGATCATGGACGCTGAGAAGTCCCCAGATGTGCATTAAGCAAGCTGGAGACCCAGGATTGCCAGTGGTGTAAGTTCCAGTCTGAGCCCAAGTCCATCCAAACGCAGAAGACTGATGTCCCAGCTTGAAGACAGTCAGGGAAGGAGAGCAAATTCTTCCTCGCTCACTCAGCCTTTTTGCTGTATTCAGGCCTTCAGTGAATTGGCTGAGGCCTACCCACACGGGGGAGGGAAGCCTGCTTTACTCAGCTACCCATTCAAATGTTCATCTCATCCAGAAACCCTCAGTGCACAATTAGAATAATGTTTAACCAGATATCTGGGCACACCATGGCGCGTAAACCTCACAGATCCACCCCCTGTCAACTTGGCATCCATGCACATCTCCTTAAACCATACCTGATCTCCAAATAAAGACAATAACAAGGTCATTGTTCCTTCTGACATGATAACAACTACCCTGGATATAACCCCAAACTCGCTACCCCTTCCGCAGGAGAGCAGGTAGGGTCCTTGAGCGATGCTTACTCTTCTTCGTATCCTGTGACTTAAATACTGTGATATAAAGTCAATAATACAGCTTCTGTTACTTGATAAGGGAATAAGAGAGGGAAGAAAACAAAGGTGTTTTCTTAGTATATATATTTATGCACACAAACATACTCATGACAAAGTAAGGAGGAAATATTCGTGACAGTTAAAGTCCTTGTGTCTGCAACTAGTCAGGTGGTCATAGCTGCTATTTCTAACTACCTTATTCCATGACCTGTTCCACATTTCATTTGCCTTCAGCAAGCACCTCAGTGGGTCGTGGTTCTTTACGTGGTGGGATGACCCAACCCTTCACTCCTGAAGAGTCTGGGCCATTAGTATTCCTGCCTGAATTAGGTTGTTGTAGTTCTCCATTGACCTTAATCCCAGGGCCTGGTAATACTGAGAGATGCCCTAGGCGATCTCCTTAGATGTACTCCTCCCTGCCTCCAGTGTGGAGTAGGGGTGCACTTCCCCCGTGGTGGTCAGGGTCAGTCACCCCGGCCCGCGCAGGAACTCCCTGCTTTGCCCGTCGATTCCGAGGCATGAGGAGCCCACGGTAGCCGGGTGGCAGTGTTAATTCCAGTTCAGTGTCTCCAGGTGGAAGCATTCCTCCCTGTGGAGCTAAGACCTCTAGGCCAGCAGAGCGTCGGGCTGTGGGAACAGCAAGCAAAAATTTTGCTAGTGGGTCCCCTGGGGTAACAGTAGTGCCATGCCCGTTTCCACCCCTTGCTTCCTGGACCTGTGCATACCGGCTATGGGAGAATTGGCTCCACGCAGCTGGACACCAAATCCCTACCGAGAGTGTCTGTTGAAGTCAGGGCAGGACACTGCCCCCTTCCACGATGGAAGTGGTCCGGTGTGATCCGCCTGCCGCCGGGTCGCTGGCTGATGGCCGCGGGGAAGGGTGTGATGTCGGGCTCAGTGCTGATCTCTGCTGCTGGCAGGTTGGGCACTCAGCGGTGGCCGTAGCCAGGTCGGCCTTGGTGAGTGACGTCCACATTGCCCAGCCCACGTGTCACCTCCATCCCTGCCGCCGCGGCCCCTTTGTTCACGAGCCCACTGGGCGATGACGGGTGGATACCGATCCACAGAATGGATCTTCTCTCCACGTGTTGATTAGGATCCTCTTCTGCTGAGGTCACCCTTTGCTGAGGTCACCCTTTGCTGAGGTCACCCTTCGGCGAGCATTCACATGGGACACAAACATCTTCACTTTTTTTGCCCATTCATAGAGGTCAGGCCACATACCTCTTCCCCAGATTTCTTTGTCACCAGTTTTCCAATCATGTTCCTTCGGAGTATCTGACCATCCAGCAAACCAGTGGCCACAGCCCAAGAACCGGTAAACAGTTGCACATCAGGCCATTTCTCCTTCCAAGCAGCGTGAGCAGCCAGGCGCGGTGCTCCAGGTTCTGCCCACTGCGGGGATTTCCGTCACCTTGTCCTTCAGGGGTGTCCAGGGAGGGGCTGTGGCTCTGCAGCTGTCCACTGGGGGGCGGTGTCCGCACATCGGGCGTCTTCTCTTCCCCACGCTCATCACGGGGAGCTCCCCGTGGGGCCGTAGGTGCGGGCTGGGAGGAGAAGGCAGTGTCCCGGGAGTGGGGGCCGCGGCATTTGGCCACTTCCTCATGTGACTTGAGCCATCCAAGGGCCTGCTCGGGCAGATCACGTATGTACCGCGTCCATTCGATGGTGCAGTGCTGCTGTGCCCGCCCGGCTTTGTGGCTGATGGATCAGGTAACACCCAGGCCCTGATGGGCAGCTCAGGTCACATGGTGACTTGTTGGTCCGTGGTTAAGCTTTCAGTCTGTTTCGGGCCAAGAGCTGTTTCTCAAAAGGAGAGTGGTTGTCTGTGGAGGACGGCGGGGCTTCGCTCCATAACCCTAAGGGCGTGCACTGAGATTCATCGACCAGAGGCTCCAAACAGCGTCCCTTTCTGCCGTCGGTGCTTCAGGCGCCACTGGCGCTGCTGGATCACGTGACCCGAGCGGAGAACAGCTCCCATGGTGGCCTGGCCCGTGAGGAGCCTCCTCTTGTCTGGGCCCCACTCAAAACCGTCAGCTTTTCGGGTCACGAGGTAGATAGGCCAGAGTGTCACACCCAGATTAGGAGCACGTTGCCTCCGAAATCCGAAAGGGGCCCACTAGGCGTTGTATCTCCGTTTGGGTTGTAGGAGGGACCAGATACAGCAACTTATCTCTCACCTCAGAAGGGATCTCTCGACATGGCTCTCACCACTGGACCCCTAGCAATTTCACTGAGGTAGAAGGCACATGCATCTTAATTGGGTTTATTTCCCACCCTCTGATGCCAAATGTTTTACCAGTAAGTGCAGAGTAGCTGCTACGTTTTGCCCAGTGGGTCCAGTCAGCATGAGCTCATCAATGTAATGGGCCAGTGCGATGGCGTGTGGAAGGGAAAGATGATCGAGATCTCTGTGAGCTAAATTGTGACATGGGGCTGGAGAGTTGATACAGCTTGAGGTAGCGCAGCGAAGGAGTAGTGCTGGCCTCGACAGCGGAAAGCAAACTGCTTCTGGTGGGCCTTACTGTGAGGGATGGAGAGAGAGGCGTTTGCCTGATCAGTAGGTGCATCTCAGGCACCAGAGGACGTGTGGATTTGCTCAAGCAGTGGAACCCCATCTGGCACAGCAGCCTCAATTGGAATCACCACCTGGTTAAGCTTCTGCGCAGGCCAAATGGGTGAGTTGAATGGGGATTGGTGGACATCTTTCAAGCCCTTGATGGTAGCACTTATGTCTGCAATCCCTCCAGGAATGCGATCTTGTTTCGGTTTAGTATTTTCATAGGTAGAGGCAGTTCTAGTGCTTTTTCCACCATAATAGCCCTCACTCCACAAGTCAGGGAACCAATGTGGCAGTCTGACAGCTGCTGAGTATTTCAATTCAAATTATGCATCCTGGAACTGGGGAATTAACCATAGGACGGGTTTGCACCCATGGTGACACATACCTGAGCTAAAACCCCACTGATCATCTGGGCTCCATAGGTCCCTACTACGGTAGACCACAGTGATATTTCGGATCTCCTGAAATTAGTGTCAGTTCAGAGCCAGTGTCCAGTAGTTCCGAAAACATCTGATCTTTTTACCTTGATGCATTTGTCCTGGTAAAAGGCTGTAGGTTTCCTTGGACGAATGATTAACAGTATAAATGCTCAGCAGTGTACTGGCGTTCTTTCTTAAGGGGACCCAACCTTCCCTTTGTTCAAGGACCTTTGGGTCTGTAAACTGGCTCAAATCTGGAAAGTACTGACGAGTTGTCATTCTCTGTTTTTATGATACAGGTTAGGCTGTTGTTCACTTGACCTAGAACTCTCCTGCTTACACAGATCAAGTGATGATTTGGTAGGCTTCCTGTGTCTTTCACCTCTAGGGACCCCATGAGCAGCTAGCTAACGCTGTAGGTCTGCAGGGACTGGGCTCTTCTGACCGCTGCTGTGCCTCTGCCGCCCATTACGTGAGCTCACCCGCCTCATCTTACACGGCCCCGTCACTGCTGGGATCCACTTATTCCCACTGCATGCTGTTTTCCCAACTCAGGGACTGTAGTTCCCATGGTAAGGCCTGGCCTGCAGAGAAGGGCAGTCATAGAGCTCTTTAAGGATGCTTGGGTCTCCCCTCACAAATTTATTTCTCACAGTAGTGGTGAAAGGTATGTCTTCTGGAATCTCCCAGTAGGTCTGAAATGACAGAGCCACCCTAGCAATCCAGCTCCCTAAGCCCCTGATTCCCCTCCTCTGCGTTAAACCTGGGCAGATGCAGCGTTTCTAATTCACTCACTGGGAACCACCTTTTGGTCCACGTGTTAGCCAACCACCCAGTCAGACTGTTAAGAGTCCTTTCTGACTACCTGAGCTACAACTTTCAGTGCAGAGTCTCTTTTTAGAGAACCCACATCCGTACGTTTGGCCTGAGACCACTTTTTGTTCCTTCCACCATTATCCCGTACGTGTTCCCTGGGCTTCTGTCTGTATAACTCAGAAGACTCAAGTAGTTCTTTTGGAGTGTAGCACATGTCCGCATGGGTCACGGGCCTCACCTCTGGGCCTGCTGGGATGTGAGTCTAGTTATAGGTCTGGAGATGAAGAGGGGTGGGGGGCGGGTCCTGGGAGGATTAGCATCGTCCTGCACGGCAGCTGCCTCAGTGGAGGCCATTGGTGTTCCTTAGGCGAAGCGGGGCTAATCCCACAGAAGGAGGTGGGAAGGCCACTTCCACCAGGAATGGGGAGAACTTCTCCTGGGGAAGGACTCATGAGAATTTAGTAGCTCAGTGTCCCCAGCTTCATCAGGATCTTCCTGCGCGTCCCCGGAACAGGATCCCTTCTCTCCCAGTCAGTGCAGTCACGTTAGCATCGGGACACCCTGCGAGGCTGGGAGTTCAGGGGTGTAGTTCAGCCAGTTGCTGGATGAGATTCCGGTTTGGTTTTCCGCAGTCTCAGCACTGTGGCCATAGGAAATAAGGGTCTCCTTCAGGGCACACATAGAAGCTTTCAGGTCGTGGGTGTGGCACTTGAGGTGGGAATTCAAATCCCTGAGCTCATCCTTTTCTTTCACCACTTTGTCCAGTGACATTAGGAGCAACCAGCGAGCCTCATTGCATTTGTTAGTTTTCCAAGAATGTTCTAAAGTATAGTAAACAGAGTCCTTTGCCTCCTTGCTTCTCATAGTAAGTGGTTGATCAGGAGTATCTAATGGAACTGTTTTGCATATGTTCATGAACTATCAGTGCTCTCTTTACTACTGAACATATAGTCATTAGCATCTTTAATCAGATCAGAGAACCAATTCCAGAAACCCCAGAACCAGTATAGAATACTCACCCTTAACATGCTGTTCCTCTAGAACCACTCTTGGTACCAAAATCTGTGTTAGTCTGGGTTCTCCAGAGAAACTGAACCGATAGGAGATACAGAGAGAGAGATGGGGGTGGGTGGATGAGAGAGAGAGATTTTATTACAAAGAAGTGTGTCACATGATTATGGAGGCCGAGAAGCTGCACGGTTTGCAGTCGGCAAGCTGGAGACCCAGGAAAGCCGATGGTGTAAGTGTTCCTGCGTCTGAAGACAGGTGAAGACTCATGTACCAGCTTGAAGACCGAGAGCCCCGAGGAAGAGAGCAGATTCTCCCTTACTCAGCCTTTTGCTCTGTTCAAGCCTTCAGTGATTTGGATGAGGCCCACGCCACTGGGAGGGCAGTCTGCTTTACTTAGTCTCCTGATTCAAGAGGTAGTGTCACCCAGCAACACCCTCACAGACGCACCCAGAGTAATGTTTAGCCAGTTATCTGGGCACTGTGTGGCCCAGTCGAGTAGACACACAAGTCCTCTGCTCCTAGTTACTTTCTATAGTAAGGTTATTAGGATTTCAGAGTTCAGAGTGCCCAAGGGACCACTGGGTCAGTCACCTCGTTTTGCAGATGAGGAAATGAGGTCCAGGAAGCCTGTTAGCTGAGACTCGAGTCTAGACTTTCCTGACTCCCAGTTCTTAGTTCTTCCTGAGAAGCCAGGCTGCCTTACTTCCTGGAACTCCGATTGTGCACTCCGATTGTGAATCTGTTGGAAATAAGCCTTTCTGGGACTTCCCTGGTGGTGCAGTGGTTAAAATCCACCTGCCAATGCAGGGGACATGGGTTCGAGCCCCGTCCGGGAAGTTCCCACATGCCACAGAGCAACTAAGCCCGTGCGCCACAACTACTGAGCCTGTGCTCTAGAGCCTGTGAGCCACAACTACTGAGCCTGCGTGCCACAACTACTGAAGCCCATGTGCCTAGAGCCCGTGCTCCACAGCAAGAGAAGCCACCGCAATGAGAAGCCCGCACACCGCAGTGAGGAGTAGCCCCCTCTCGCCACAACTAGAGAAAGCCCGCGCGCAGCAACGAAGACCCAACGCAGCCAAAAGTAAATAAATAAATTTATTTTTTTAAAAAAAAGAAAGAAGCCTCTCTGTGGGTGCACGCCTCCTTCCTACGCAGTGACATCTCTGCTCAGCCTGCAAGAATGTGCCCCAGAGACACGCTCCTGCACTGGTTGAGGTTTGTACGCAGGTGTCTCCTCCTCCAAGTGGAGGGTGCTTGGCAACAGGCTGGGCGTGGCCACGGAGGCAGCCGGAACACTGGCGTCAGAAGCTGCGAGGGTTTGCTTCGGGACAAACCCAGTCGTAAATGAAATCAGGTTCACAGTGTTTCCTTTGACTACTTCTTTTAAGGCCAAAGCTCTGAAATATTACAGTATAAGATTCTATGAAGCTTGTTTATGTTATTTTGGGAAAAGCCTTGGTATATTGTTAGTATATATACTTTTTTTTTAATATCCTCAACTTAATAATTTGGAAGATTGGATTAATTGGATGAATGGATAAATGTGTCTTAATTTTTTTAGGAGAAATCTTTATACAAAATATATATAGATAGCGTCTGTGTCGTTAATGCTTTCTTGGATCCACGCCCTCCAGAGAGCCTTCCCAGAGAGCAAGGGAGGGGGTCTGCACACATAGAGCCCCATGGACATCGTGTGCGTTGCATGGGGTCATGTTGTGTTCACCTGTGTTGGGCGGTCAGCACATGCAGCAGAGCGGGTACTGTGTGCTTGTGTTTGTATGTTTTACACGTATATGTATGTGTGTTTATGTATGTGCGTGTGTATATATATATATATATATATACCTACCTTTAAAGATAGACCAGGGAAAAGACTGCCTCTGTATAATATATGAGTCTTTCTTGGCATTTGAAAAAAATCAGCATTAATTATCAATATAGTTATAACCTGCTTTTTTCTTTCCCTGTTACCCTTTAGGACCCAAAGTGATCCAGACTTCTGCAGCTAATTTTTCACTAAATAATAGCAAAGAGGTAAGACTGGGTCTAAGGGTCACTAAGAAATGGTCCTGCTTAAAGGGTCGTTAAGGTCAAACCTGTCCCCCTTGCCCAGCAGCTTGCTTCTTGGGCAGCACACATTTCTCACTCTACCGCCAGCTGCTGGCCTCTGGGTTCTTGTTTGCTAAAATTACCTTTTCTGCTGTAATAGTTCCCTCAGTGCTGAGAAAGGATGGTGATGTTACCTCTTAGGGAGGAGCAGTTCATTTCCAAAGGCTGGTTAAGTCCTCCTGATTCCTCCTGTGCGCAAGACTTACTAGAGTATAAATTCTAACGATGCTCACTTAGGTTTCTGCCTCTTTTTTTTATTATATTTGCCTAAGTTAAGAAGTGGTCTTTTTGTCAGGTTTCTAACGGTAACAGTTTTTTTTCTAATGATCGGTAATTCTTGCATGAACTCAGTTTAAATGAAAAATCCTGTTTCTTTTCTTTTTTAAAAAATAAAATGTGCCTTGATTCTTCACCATCTTTAGAGAAAAACAGAGGTCCTTCCAATTGGAAAACTTTGGTTTTCTTTAATAAATGCTAACGTTTGTGAGAGCCCAAACAACTAAGCCTTTTCTTTTTCTGATATCGAAGTATCTTCATCTATAAACTGAAAGCAGTCGTCCCACATTCTCACTGCCTTGTAAGGTGTGCGGCTTAAATCTGATTATTTGACCCAATACCCCACCCCACCCAACCCCCGTCTTCGTTCTCCCAGCTCCCTGCTAAGTTTCCACCGCCAATTCTCAAAAAAGCAAAAGGAGAAAAATGTCCGAAAACTTACGTTTTGGGCCCTTGTTTGGCCTATCATCCCCCCCCTTTTTTTTTTTGGCATTTCTTTATTTTCCTTAACTCTCAGATGGAGGATCTGTTTGAAGAGGTGCTGCCATAGGGTTTCCTGACCATAGTTTGGTCTTTTCAAATTTCCGTTTCCGTCTCAGGAGGTAAGTCCTTTTTTGACACTGAAAATAGCAGCCGTCCCCCAGAACTGACTCACTTCCAAAAGGTGGTCCTCACTCCTGACAGGTTATAGATCATCCTCCAGTTGGTTGCATTGTCTTGGTGGCTTTGGGGCAAGTCTCCGGGCACAGGGAGTTTCACTGAGATCTGCCAGAAGCATTAAAACACAAAAACTACCCATTTACGTTCAAATGATGCTTGTCATTGGAGCTAGGATCGGGCTCCTCAGGCAGCTTCTTCTGTGTCCCTTGCTGTTAGGCACCGGTATTGTGTTTTTCAGCAGACACTGCAGAAACATCACTGGCAATGTGGTCCCCCTCTAATTTTCTCTCTAGGGCCGTTAAAGCTGAAAATGACAGATGTCAGTGACATGTCTGGCATATTGTTACTAAAAAAAAAAGATTCTTGTGAATATGAAAATATTTGTTGGTGTCCTTTATTATCTTATTATATGTATCATCACATGCACTTTAATTTTGTTCTCCAAGATGGCCTTTTCTTGGTATTTAAGTAGGTATATTGTCCCAAGGCTAACTGCTTTAGAAGTTTTCATGAGAGACAAGTGAATTGCAGCAGAAAGTTAGTCCTTTATTTTTTTGAAAGGCAGAATTTTACTTATATTGACTAAAGGAAAACTACATGTTTCTGTTTCAGAGCTAACACTCCAACCTTTTGTGTAAATGTAGATTTTGTATGTTAAGGTGAGACATTGGGTAGACTCAACTGAAGAGATCACATGGATTTTTTAACTTCTTTTTCTTTTCGCCTCAGCTAAAGCCAGTTCAGATACTTTCAAACCCGCTGTCTACGTATAATCAGCAACTGTGGCTGACATGTGTTGTCGAGCTGGAGCATTCAAAAGGTATGAAGCCTGACATTTTAGAATGACCTTTATCTGTACAGAGCACCATATCTGAAAGGTTTAAAGAGCTTTAAAATCTTTCAACAAGTGCTCAAAGATGGGTTATAACGTGGTGATGATTCTTTTAATACCAGCAAGTTGGGAGCCCCTTAAATGTCCTTCAACGGAAGTCATGTTGCAGCGCTCGAGGAGTACCCGTCATGGCTCAGGGAGCTCCCGTCGGCCCTCAGGGATACTGGACATCCTTCGGGATACCGGTCATCCTTCGGGATACCCGTGAAGCCTAGCTCCGTGGCTGCACAGGGTGGGTGCTGCAGCAGCAGCCTTTTCCAGTGGGCTTCTGGGAGAGAATTAAGTCCTGGTGTCCTAAGGCAATGGTTCTGTCCCGCAGGGACACTTGGCAGTGTCTGGAGACCTTGTGACGTGGCTGTCACAACTGGGGAGCAGGGAGTGCTATCAGTGTCCAGTGGGTGGAGGCCAGGGATGCTGCTAAACACACTACAATGACAGGACAAATTCCAAACAGTAAAGGATTATCTGACCTCAAAATAGCCCTGGTGCTGAGGCTGAGAACCCCTGCCCAAAGCGCTCACAGTTATAATGACCTCGCTCTGTCCACCTAGGGCGACCCTGTCACGCACCCTCCCTGAGAACCGAGCAGATGCTCCACGTCGTTTTCTATATACTGTGATTTAGAGGAAGCACTTTGGTTGAAAGAATTTGAAAAGATAACCCAATGACTGCAGTAAATTAAGTGAAAAAAAATGCATATAACAAAAAAATTAACCTCTTTTTATAACATTTTAAAAAGCATAAATAAATTTGATATCAGTATATATTTGTGTGTCTAGAAAACAGTCTGGAAGGATGGACACAAACATGAAATTATAGTTTCTCTGGTTGTGGGATTATACATGTTTAATACCATCTTTATATTTTTGGTCTTTGATATTTTTAAGCAATGAGCATATAATCAGAAAAACAATGAATTATATAATCAGAAAAAATAAGAAACCTGTTTTTATTTTGGTATGAAGTTCAATTAAATTTTATATGGGAAATTAAAAAATAAAACTTTATTAGCCATGAAATATTTGTCCTTTTGTGAAATGAAACTTGGGGGTGGGTGAGAAGCAAGTTCATGGAAGGGCTGGACTTGGCTGGCAAGTGTGAGTTTGGCAGATGTAGGGAGGCTGATGCATCACAGAACCTTCCCGGCCGACACACAGCCAGGCAGGCACTTCTGCAGGTGTGACGGCCTCTCGTGGTCTCTTAACACTGGATTTCTTTCTTTTGTAGAAACAGCTATTCAGACAAACTTCACCATGACTGTTAAGGTCGATGGTGTAGCTCAGGACGGGACCACCATGTTCATTCATAATAAAGTTCACAATCGGACGAGGACCCTCACATGTGCAGGGGTGAGTGCATTTGACTGGTCCGTGAAGTAGAAAGGTTCTAACGATTGTAGACCATGTATTATTTGTTTCTAACTATGTCCATTTGGGTCTTGCTTTCTAAGAGCTGGTTTTGGCTGGCATCTGAAGTTTTCTGAGCTTCTGGCAAGTTCCCTGGAGATGATCTCTTGGATCATCTGTTGTTGGAATGTGTTACTTCGTGGGTCAGTTGGTTCAAGAGTGAGTCTTGCTGGCTTTAAGGACACAGATCTTCCTTGTGCATTTGCAGAAATGTGCAGAGATTATTGTGGCTCACCTCAGCTACTTGAATTACACTCAATATACAGTGACTGTGGGATTCAAACACCTGAAGGAACGCATCAAGGAAATGAACTTCACCGTAAGTATACCAGCTGACCGCGGCGTTTCCGTGGCTCATTTGTTTAGCTTCCATTCTTTGTGGAATGACTGAGATAAATCACAGCATCGAAATCATGTTATTTTGGACAGTGGAAGACATGTACAGTTCTAAAAACTGTAGAGAAACCACAGTTTCTTACGTGTATGGGACCACAGCTGCTTCAAGAAACAGCATGGAATTGGAAAACCATGGTGTTCTGAGGTTTAGGAGCGAGAGTAGCCTTCCAGCTGGGAGGTAATGGAGAAGTTGCCAGGTGTACCCTCCAAGGAAGGCAGGACCCCCTTCTCCAGGCCTGTGAGTGGTCTTCAGACCCTGCCAGACCTCTTGGTGAAGGGTCCCTGCTCTCACATGCCTGTCTGCCCCCAGTCATGCAGCTCTGATGGTTAGACTTTCTTGTCTCGTGTCCGGCTGAAATCAGTCTCCTTGTTCCTGCCGCTTGTTGGGAGTCAGAATAATCATCAGGGTGACTAGGGACACGGGTGTTAGATCAGCCAGAAGAACTGGGTTCAGATCCCAGCACCACCATTTACAGTTTGACACTGTTGCGCCTCTGTTTCCTTATCATAAAATAGCCACCCACCTCGTACAGCTGTGACTATTAAAGGGAGGTGCTAGTGGGTTCCTTTTTTAAATTATGCTTTTTTGAGATGTAATTCACACGCCATAAAAGAAGTCTATTAGTAGTCGCCTCTCATTTCTCCCTCCCCCAGCCCCTGGCAGTCACTAATCTGCCTTCTCTCTGTATGGATTTGCCTGTAGTGGACATTTCATATGAATGGAATCATATACTTTGTGCTCTTTTGTGAATGACTTCTTTCACTAAGCGGTGTTTTCACGGTTCCTCTGTGCTTTGCTGGTAACGGCACTTCATTCCTCTTTTGCCGAATAATATTTCATTGTACGCGTGTGCTGCCTTTTGTGTATCCATTCATCGGTGGATGGGCATTTGGGTTGTTTCCATTTTGGGGCTGTTGTGAATAACGCTGCTATGAACGTTTATACACAGGTTTTTATTTGGACAAAGGGGTCCCCTTTGCTGAGAGGTTGTGGTGTGTGGGAGCCCTCCTGCACCCTTACGGGCACTCCCACCTCTGCGATTTTCTGTGTTTCCTGGGAGGCCTCTGGAGGTCAGCTGGGCTTGGGGTCATGCCCAGCGCCTGCTCGTTGTGTGTGCTTGACAAATGGTAGCCGTTGCTACAGTCTTGCTACTTTTCTTCACGTGCTAGACTACCCAAAGCGAGTTTGTTTATTCTTTATCTGCCGGATCGCTCCGCAGGTGTTCGAAGATGGCTGTCTCTGAGGTCTTTCCTTTTCCTTCACAAAGCCCCGGGGGGGTGGCTTCTGGGCCCCTAAGACTCCAGGTTTCCTCCCCATGGCCCCGAGTCAGCCTGGCCGAGAGGCGTGCCCCCCTGGGGAGGGAGCAGGTGGGCCCCCAGATGCCAGCTCCTCTAGAAGCTGCATCACCTGTCGGACCCCGCGGACTTATTCTGCTGTTCAGCCTAGTCTCCTTCATTCCTGGCTCCCGTGGTGGGTTTCTCACAGTTCACACGCTACTCAGACGTGACCCTCTGCTCCTGAGTTTCTTCTCAGTGCTTTTAGCTCCTCCCCAGACTCTCCGGATCTTTGAGTTTGAATCTGGATTCTGTTCCTTGTTGTGCAAATGATTTCCTCAAAGTTTGTCTTCAGACGATCTGATTAGCATTCTGCCCGTGTCCTCAGGTTCACGATGCAGAGGTTGAACCCAGATGGGGCCTCAGACGGATGCCGTGAGCTCAGGCGCTCTTTGGACTCCTCTTGTGATAACATCTGTGCTTTAGACTTTGCTGTTTCGCATCCTTCTGATTGGAGAATGCGGAAAGAAAAGAGCACCACGTTTTCCCCGCGAGGGATCTTTCCTTTCTGTCGTCTTTATAGGAACGTCATCCCCTACAAGCCCTTTATCAAAGTGCTCAGCAGTTTTCCCCACGGGCCTTACCTCGCCCCAGCCCTATTATGTGGGCTTGGGCCACTGTTTTGTTTGTTTTTGATTGTGGTTCTCTCCTTCCATCTTTTGCATCTGTTTACATTTCCTCTTAAACTTATTCCTAAATAATTCGATACATGTTTCAGATAAACCTGGTTCATGTCATGCTGCCCTTGCTGGTCGAAGGCAGGCCATGTGATCTCATCTTAGGGCTCAGTAAGGAAGTTGCTGTCAGAGCAGCTCTCCTTGAACGATGCCAACAGTCAGAGCTTTGTTTTGATAGCTCTCCTCAGCATCCACAAAGCTGAGACGTAGGACCCTCGGGGCTTGTGAGGGACGTCACCTGAGAATTTTCTCCATTTTTGGTACATTTCTGTATTCCCGGTAACAGCAGAGGGCCTGGCAACAGTTAGGTTTGTAATTGAAGAATAACAGCGTAGCACTTCACCAAATAAGAAATTCACACCGACAAACCTTTGAAATGCAAACCAAAACATTAGAGAACACAAGAAGGAATGTCTTTTTTCTAAAGCCTATCAAACTGGCAAATAGTCCAAACACCAACAAGAAGAATCACATCTAGCGTTGGTGAAATGTAAGGACACAAGCTGTCATACGGGTTGACGGGGTGTAAATTGGTTGAACTTTGGGGGCCAGTTTGGCAATGTATCAAAGCCTATATGTGAGTGTTCGTTTCGACCTAGTAGTTCTGCTTCTAGGAGTTTATTCTAAAGAAACAATTAAAAATGTCCACACAGATTTATGTTCAAACATGTTCCTCATAGCAGGAAGTTGGGAGAAATCTGCATTTCAGCAGGAATGTTCTGGTAAATAAATAAATTAGTTCTTCTGTACCTGTTAAAATAATAAACTGGTCACAAAGTAGGATAGATAGCACAAACCACATACTGATTTTTTTTTAAAAAAAGAAAAGTACATGAATTAAAAGTGTTAATTAAAATTTTGTATTTTAGAAAACTGAAGACCATCTCTGGGTGGTGGGGTTAATGTTTATTTTCTTTTTTTCCCCTCTATTATTATTATTTTTTTTTTTTTGCGGTACGCGGGCCTCTCACCGCTGCGGCCTCTCCCGTTGCGGAGCACAGGCTCCGGACGCGCAGGCTCAGCGGCCATGGCTCACGGGCCCAGGCGCACCGCGGCATGTGGGATCTTCCCGGACCGGGGCACGAACCCGTGTCCCCTGCATCGGCAGGCGGACTCTCAACCACTGCGCCACCAGGGAAGCCCTCCCCTCTATTTTTAATAATGAGCTTTTATTAATTATATTTATAATCAGGAGGGAAGATTATTTGTTTTTAAAAAAAGCAACTGGTATTTGAAGAGGAAGTCTAAGATACAGTCCAGCCGTTCACTCCGAGAAGTTCAGAGCTACCTGAGAGAGTCCCGAGTTCACATAATGCCTACAGCTTGTCTAGAGATGCATTAAGCCACTAGAGAATCTTATGCAAAGTGTTTCTATATCTTATAAAATTGCTGTTGAAGGCAATATCCATTATGCTGTGAGCTGTCATCTAAACCTTCAAACAGAATTCCTTTGACCATTTGTTTTAACTCCTTTTATTAGAGAATGAAAGCTGTATAGCTCCTCACATTCTTTTGGTATTAGCTGCTACAGATCTCTGAAAGATGTTTTATGCTGAATTGTAGTAATTACTAGCATCCTGGCATGGGTTGCTGATATAATTACCCTCTTTCTTTACTGTTTTACCTTTGAAAAATCCTTCAAAATGGTTTCTGTCTAGTCGGGATTTTTATTATAAACTACCTTCCTTCCTTTTTGGAAGCAAACGAAGTATAATGAGTACATCTTTAGAGTATCTTAGTGACACTATTACACACCCACCAGAATGGCTAAAGTGAAAAAGGCAAAAAAATGTCAAAGTTGGCAAGGATGTGGAACTGCCAGAATTCTCATACCCTGCTAGTGAAAGTGTAAATTGGTGCAACGGAAATGCATAATATATTGACTAAAAGACTTATATTTAAACCCATAGGCTTGGGTCCATTCAGTGACCGCTCTCCTGTTAGGGCGCAGGCACTGACCACTGCTTGACAGGATCCCTGTGGACCGTTGCCCTCCTGGCCCCAGCATCACTGGACCCACAGCTACTGGAGGGCCGCCGTCTATGCTATCTGTAGCGGAGGGGCTGGGGCCCCGTCCTCTGAGCTTCACGCCTTCTTCTCGGGCTCACTTTAGGGAAAAGAAGGACTTTTCAAACCCTTGGCACCAGTGAACGGCAGATGGAGCTGTGAGGCCGCTCTGGCCTCGGCGGGGCACAGGTGCTTCTGCTTAGCAGCTGCCGGCAAGGGCAGCCTCCTGGAGGGAGCTCCTGTGTGGCAGTGGTTTCCCTACAGCAGAAAGGGCAGGGGAAGGGCCACAGGAGCAAGTGAGACTGGCCCCAGCATCACAGTGTATTGAGCACCCACCGTGCGGCAGATCCCAGCCCAGGATCCAACTGGGGAAGCCGGGGTTTAACGTTGTCTTCCTTCTTCACCCCAACTCCTCATCTTTCTCCTCCTTTCCCCCTGTGAACTCACATTTTAGAACTATTGGGCTGGCCCAAAAGTTCGTTCGGGTTTTTCCGTAGGATGTTACGGAAAAACCCGAACAGACTCTTTGGCCAACCCTGTAAAATGCATGTTTTAGGTTTAGCTGTTTATTTATTGAGTAAAGCATTGTTTTCTAGTGCTAATTTTTGAAGTGAGCGAGTTGATTATTTTGTGCTCCTCTGACAGAATCCTAAGACTGAATCCCCCCTCCTTCTGGGGAGTCCATGGTTATTTTCTTTCTTAAGAGTTACAGTCCCTTGAGGGTAAAAACATACGTACTTTCTTCACTGTTACTTTAAACATATTTTGTGAGTCTTTTCTTGATGGTAACACTTCTTTTTTCTCTTCTTGATCATGCCTTAAAATCTATAACTAAGATATGTATTATACTTTTTTCTTTTTGAATATTATGTTCACATCAACACTCCCCCCATCATTTGCTCATAATCACTACTGTGATCGTTTTGTAAATGATACTGTTGTAAAATGTAAACAGTATAGCAATAATCATAATAGCTGTAGTGTTTGGGATTTATAATAGCAGCTATTATTTACTGAATATTTGCTCTTTGCCAGGCACTGCACTAAACTTTTTATGTTCATCCTCTTATTTAAATGTTATGATTGTTACGATAATTCTTCAAAGTAGCTATTTTATGGAGGAGAAATCTGAGGTTTAATGAGATTAAGTAAATCCGAATCTCTGACTTTACAATTCGTATGATCTTTTTTTTTTTTTTGCGGTACGCAGGCCCCTCACTGCTGTGGCCTCTCCCGTTGCGGAGCACAGGCTCCGGACGCGCAGGCTCAGCGGCCACGGCTCACGGGCCCAGCCGCTCCGCGGCATGCGGGATCTTCCCGGACCGGGGCACGAACCCGTGTCCCCTGCGTTGGCAGGCGGACTCTCAACCACTGAGCCACCAGGGAAGCCCCATATGATCTTAATTACTATGATTTCCACTTTCCCATTAGCATCAATTGTTAATAGTTCTGCTTGCATTACAAATTCGTTTGTAGTTTTTAGAATTTTATGTAAATGGAATCATACAGTATGTTTGGGTTCTTGCACTCAGTATAATTACTTTGAGCCTGATGAATGATGTTGGGTGTATCAGGAGTTCATTCCCTTGTGTTGCTGCGGGACACTCCCTGTGTGGATACAGCACAGTTAGTTTATCCACTCACCTGCTCATGGATATTTGGATTGTTTCCAGTTTGGGGCTGTTATAAATAAAACTGCTGTGAACTTCTGTGTACAAACCTTTATATGGACATGTGCTTTCACTTCCCTTGGGTAAATACCTAGGAATGGGATGCTGAGTCATGTGTCAGGGGTCTGTTTAACTGTTTGGGACGTTGACAGACTGGGTTCAAGGTGGCTGTATTGTCTCACATTCCCATCAGCGGTGTGTGAGGGTCCCAGCTGCTTCACATCCTCATCTCGTCAACACTCGGTGGGGCAGTCTTAGTTTTGGCTGTTCTAATAGGTATGTTAGTGGTATTGCATTGTGGTTTTGATTTACAGTACTTTGAAAACATTGGTCTTCTGGTTTGCATTTTTTGACAAGAAATCTATCATCCTGTCTTTGTCCTCTGTAACAGTTCTCCTCCTCTCCAGCCCCCTCCCGCCACTTTTAGGATTTTTCTCTTTTACCTATTTAAGCAGTTTGATCGTGGGGTTCCTTGGTATACTTCTCTTCGTATCTCTTGTACTTAGGGTACATTGAGCTTCCTGGATTTGTGAGTTTATAATTTTCAACAAATTTGGGAAAAATTTGGCCAATATTTCTACAAATATTTTCTCTATCCTCCTGCCTTCTTCCCGCCAGTAGAAATTTGAGGACTCCAAATATACATCCACTAGGCCACCTGAAGTTGTCCCACCGCTTACTGATGCCCTGTTCATTTTTCTCTCTGTTGCATTTTAAATGGATTCTTTCGCTGTCTTCATGTTTATACCGTCTGTGATGTCTAATCTGCTGTTGATCACCCTCCAGGTCTCTGCTTCACGTATGCAAACTCTCCTCTAGCTTCTTGATGTCCTTATCTACTAATGCTGTCGTCTGCGATTTCTGGGTCAGTTTTGATTGATTAGTTTTTTTCTTATCATGTTTCATATTTTCTTGCTTTCTTTACACGTCTGGTATTTTTGATTCCATGTCAGACGTTATTGATTGCTAGAGTTTTGTGTTCTGATAAATATCCTTGAGCTCTGTTCTAGGATGTGGTAATGTTACTTGGAAACAGTTTGTGCTTTTCAGGCCTTGCTTTTAAACTTTGCTGGGTGGGACCAAAGCAGCATTGAGTCGAAGGCTAAGTTTTCCCCACCACTGAGATAAAAGCGCTTGGAGTACGCTCTACAATATCCCTCTGATTGTGCATTTTTCTTACTTCGGTGAGTGCTAGTGATCCTTTTAGGGATTTTCCCCTGGCCTTGGGTGCTTTACTCACTGTCATGCGCAGATCAGTTATTCAGGTGAAGACGTGGGGAGGGCGACCTTTGGCACATGGCCGGAGCTTGCTCTGTACCTCTGTTAGTGCTCTGTCCTGTGAGTCACAGCCAGTGAGCTGTGTCCCTGCACTCACAGCGGTGTGTGTGCGACTCCGAGACCACTGGGCTCTGCTCGGGTTCCCCCAGGGCTTGGGGTGACCAGAGGGTGCACCTGTCCCCCATCAGCTAGAGATTATGGCCCTTCATTGCCTCGTGTCCAGGGTCTTTGTGTGTGTGTGTGTGTGTGTATACATTTAATGTTTGAGGCAAATAAGGTGAATCCGGTGTCTTTAACTCTATCTGTTGCTCTATCTGTTACAATTTTTAAATCGCTCAGATGATTTTAATTCAGTGCATTAAAATGATGGGACTCCCTAGCCCAGTGCAGCGCCGTGTCCTGGGGTCTGGTGATGAATCTGGCTGGTAACCGAGGTGGGAAGGGCTGCCTTCCACCTGCTGTCAGCACGTGGGGCCTCATCCTCGCTCTGTTAGCCATGCACTTGGTATGAGTGAGACTACTCAGCACAAGAACTGACAACCGTAATTCCACAGTATTTTTTTTTTGTCTCAGATTCATATCTATACGTTTCACTCAGTCTTTTTTAGAACATCATACTTACATTTTTGCGTTGTTTAAAAATCTGTTTCTTTTCATGGAAAGCATGGCTTTTTCTAATAAAGAGATTGACAGCATTGATCTTTGACATGAGATTTAAAAGCCAAATGCTATGACTGTTATTACAGAATAATTTATCTGCCAGATTCATCATTAGTATGCCACCATTTAAAGCTATTTTCAACTCTTGGTACAAGGTGTGTGTTCTTTAATATAAAAATAAAATGTACTAAGTGTTAAAGTTTTAGAACATGTAAGAAAGTGTAAGAGAACATTTTAAACTACCTGTAGTCTCACATTTAGAGATAACTATTTATTAATAATGTGGTGGGGACTTCCTTGGTGGCGCAGTGGTTAAGAATCCGCCTGCCAATGCAGGGGACAGGGGTTCGAGCCCTGGTCCAGGAAGACCCACATGCCACGGAGCAACTAAGCCCATGCACCACAACTACTGAGCCTGCGCTCTAGAGCCCGCGAGCCACAGCTACTGAAGCCCATGCGCCTAGAGCCCGTGCTCCGCAACAAGAGAAGCCACTGCAATGAGAAGCCCACGCACCTCAACAAAGAGTAGCCCCCGCTCGCCGCAACTAGAGAAAGCCCGCATGCAGCAGTGAAGACGCAGCACAGCCAAAAATAAATAAATAAATAGAAGACATTTAAAAAAAAATAGTATTCCATTGTATGGGCACACCATATAAAAATAAATAAATAATGTGGTGTACTTCCTTTTAGACGAATTTTTTTCAAATTGTTTTCCTGCTTTCCATTTTAGTGGAAGACTTACGACCCTGCATTTTCCCACTTGGAAATTTGGTTCCGATTCGTCTTTGTGGTGCTTACCTTCATTGTCACCGTAAGTACCGTTCACCTAGCAGATTATGTCAGAATCCAAACACGGGCAAAGTTAGTTCGTAAATTATGGTTATTAGAGTGCGGGAGGTCTACCTGAACTCTGAGACACTCCATCCAGTGGGCCGACCTGATGGTACTGAATAGTCTGTATTTCTACTGGGGTGCTGTGCTGCAAGAACGCTGCGGTATCTTCAGTAAGTAAGCACTGCGTAGCGTCACAGTAATTACAGGTCACTGACTTGTAAGTGAATTCTCATCGGTGTGCGGTGAGAAGTACCATTTATCCTGTGTGGAGGGATTCTGCCTCGTTTGAATGACCTTCTCTGAGTGCAGATACAGCACGTTCTTGGCTTTTACATTTGGAAACGTGGACCAGACCTTACAGGCTTTGGGCTCTTTCAGGAGAGTGCAGGTGAGGGACTTTGGACGTGCAGGCTTTCGGCTCGTTTGGGATCCGAGGTCTCTGTCCACTGGGGCACCGTGTCTTTGGGGGGAGATAACCCACAGAGTACAGGCAGTCCCCACGGAGGCCCAGCCAGTGAAGGTGGGAAGTTATAAATTGGAGGAAAAGGAAGTGTGCCTGGAGGGTGGTATCCTGCCCCCGTCAGCTGCCTGCCCTGTGCTGATGCGGAGGGAGTGACGTTTAGGACGTCCGTTCTTGGCAGTGGTGGTCGCTCCAGTTGCCACCCCAGGAACTTGTTGCTTCGCAGACTAACTGTATACACAGAAGGACAGGCTCACAGGGGGCATGTGAGGGAAATGCCAGAC
The DNA here is from genome assembly GCF_964374135.1 of Grampus griseus. Taxonomy (NCBI): domain Eukaryota; kingdom Metazoa; phylum Chordata; class Mammalia; order Artiodactyla; family Delphinidae; genus Grampus; species Grampus griseus. The sequence continues at coordinate 79,954,863 of NC_139007.1, forward strand.
GGTGGTGATCTGGGTGTGGCTGGAAGGCAGGACACGGCCACGGAGTACCCTGAGAGCTGGGATGGCCAGGGCCTCCCCCGGTGAACTCACTAAAGGAAAGTGGAAAACCGCTGTTTATATTTGGTCAGAAATCCTTGCTGTTCCTTGAAGGATTTCTGTTGCCTGGGATTCTGCTGCCGTACTCTGGGGCCCAGAGAACTGGTACCCAGGGCCCCATGCTCTCAAACAAGAGAAATGGGCCTGATTCTGACAGACAGACTGGGGGAAATGGTCCAGCAGCTCAGGAAGTCCAAATTGCTTAGGAAATTATTGGCTTATGTTAGACTGCAGAAAAAACAAAACGACTCCAGGCTTAAAAATCACAACTTGTGTGATGTTTTAGAGTTTAAAGAAACCTCTCCCATGGGCCACTACCCCTTCAGGGAGGTGTTTGAAAGAAGCACATCGCTGACCGTGGTTGTGTATAAGCCTCATTCCTTGGCTTTTCCTCTGGGAGCCCTGGCGCCTCCCTAGAAGCTGGCGTCATCTGTGAAAGTCGCACCTCTGGGAGCCTGTGGCCTGTGCCCGGGGAGGTCCTTCCCTGCGGCTCAGTGGGAGCCGGCCTGGTAGAAGCAGCCTGCCCAGGAGGAGGCTGGGGGACCAGGGGGGTTATGGCCATTGTATTCCTCGTCACCTCCTGCCCCTGTGGGAACAGCCATGACCGTCTTATCGAGGCTCCTTTGCAGCAATTCACCATCTTCTCCCAGTTGTCACTGGTGGTCTCAGGGTCGGTTCAGCAAGGGGTTGGCTCATCAGGTCTTGGCTGGCACTGAGACCTTTGATTTAGGAAGACAGACGTAAGGGGATGCTCGGCGGGGTGGACAAAGACGGTGACTGGGGGCCTGGTCTGGTTCACAGTGCCTGTTTGCTCACTCCCTCCGGAAGTTTTCCATGAGAGACTGGGGCATCGAGCAGAAGTGGATGTCCATTCTCCTGCCTCTGCTGCTGCTTTACAACGGTAGGTACCATTTTCACTTCGGCGCTTTCCCCTTTGACGTTGAAAGCTGAAAGGCGTCCTGGGGGTGGCCTGGGGGCCCCTGAAGGAACAGGTGGTAGCGCCGTGCGGCCCGAGGGACATTGCTCCAGGACGCGCGGTGCCTGCAGCTTTCCCCCTGCCTGGAGGTTAAAACCCAGAAGGGCTGCGACACCGTCTTGGGACTTGGCTGAGGGAGGCAGCAGTGCTGTCTGCTTCTCGTGCCCTGCTCCAGAAAGCATCTGCTTCCAGAGCTGCAGCGCCGGGACTCCCAGGCCCGCGGGGAGGAGCGGCTGGCGCGAGCAGACGGCACTCAGTACTCGTTCCTGGAGCAATCTGTTCTTTGGCTTTTCGGTGTTTTGAAAAACAAGACAGCCATTAGTTCGCTAGCTTCCCCATGGCTCTGGCCGGGGGGAAAGCGATCATGAGCTCTGCCCTCGCACGGGGCCGGGTGCCCTGCCGGGTGCTGGCAAGTCTGCCTTCCCAGGCCTGTCTGCCTTTTGCCTTGCAGACCCGTTCTTCCCCCTCTCCTTCCTGGTGAACAGCTGGTTCCCGGGGATGCTGGACGACCTCTTCCAGTCTGTGTTCCTGTGCGCCCTGCTGCTCTTCTGGCTGTGCGTGTACCATGGGATCCGGGTGCAGGTGAGCCGTCAGCGCTTCCGGAGGGAGTGGGGGACTCAGTCCTTCTGTTCCAGACTCTGGTGATAACCTTAGGGTGAACTTGTCCTTGGGAACCTGTCTTCAGCCTCATAGTCAACAGAAGAGTGTGTGCTGTGTGGAAATGATGGGAGTATCTATGATCCGTTGTGGTCTGTGAGGGGGTAATAGTTTGCTAGAATTACTAACTTCTCTATTTCTTTCTTTTTTTTTTTTTTAAGGGAGAAAGGAAGTGCTTGACTTTCTATTTGCCCAAATGCTTCATTGTTGGACTATTGTGGTTGGCCTGTGTTACCCTCGGAATATGGCAGACGTGAGTAATTTTATTTTGTGTGAAACTTCAGTCTTGGAAAGCATTTAACAAGGTGGACAGACCCAAAGTTGACTGTGTTTTGTGAACTCACCCAGAAAGGAATCTGTCACCCAGTGTTTCATGATTTGGTAGTGTGACTTAAACTGAGGGTTCATTTCTGCTTGAATGGCATGTAGAGACGGACACGATTCTTCCAGTCTAAGGTGGAAAACGAAAAAGACCACGTCTTTTCAGATTTCTCCTTCGGAGAGGCAGAGACTTCATTTGTAGGAATGACGCTCAGGTCGGCTCCTGGCTCGCCAGCGTCCCCAGATGTTTTAAGTTTCTCCTTTGGCGTGTGTCTTTAAACCTCCCCATCCTTATACCAGCTCCCAGCGTTGATCCTTAGTATTTTTGTCCATCTGTGAAATGGAACCACCGCAGAAGCCTAACGTAGTAACAACCTGATTCACCCAAGTAGGATCTTCTGCAGAAACTAGTCCCATCTCAGGGGTATGATATTGGCACCTGGCACAGTAATGATAGGACTCAGCACACGTCTCCGCTTCCCTCTTCCCACCCGCCTGTCGTCTCAGCAGCCCGGTGTCATTTTGAAATGCGCTTCATAGAAGTTTATGTTTACTTCTCTTGCTTTCTTTGTGTGCTCATCTATTTCCTGGTGCCCATATATGCCGTTGAAAAGGTGCCTGGAAAACAGCTCTTAAAATGGAAAGAGAACTAGTAAAGGGATTTTCTTAATGATAAACACTGTGCTTCACAATACTGTTGACTGTGGACAGTAAGTCTAGCAGTGTTGTGTGCATTTTCAATGGGTAATTTGGGATTTCTCATAAATTGAGGATTACTTTTTAAAAATCTTTTACTGTCGGTCAGCAAGTAGTTTATGTTAGTAAGTTTTTTAAAAAGCCAAGTGAGAGAAAGTGTAAAATAAAAAGTAAACTAATTATTAACCTATTTTTTTTATAACATCATATTTCTAGAATTAATGAATTACATGATCCAATGTACCAGTATCGAGTTGACACAGGAAATTTTCAGGTAAGGATTGTGAATGAAGCCAGAGGAATTTTTTTTTAACTGCTGGCTTAGAAAGTCGCTGAATTTTGTAACTTAAATTGTGCTGTTGATACAAGCTTGCCAGCTGGGTATGTGGCAAGGTCCATAGGAAGTTCATGTGTGGTTTAGACCCATGTCTTCTAGGTGATCTAGTTCAACCCCTCATTTCACAGAAAAGAAAACCAAGGTCCAGAAAAATTGAGATCCAGGCCTGGATGCTTTCTTGGACACATAGCACTGTCTTCCTAAGCAGGGCAGGGAGCCAGGCCCTCATCCCGGGGAGAGACAAGTAGGAGCCACTGCCGTTTATTGAGCACCTGCTACGTTCCAGGCCCCACGCTCAGAGCTTTCCGTGTGTCATGCAGGCGTTGGCGCGTCTGACGAGCAGGGGCCGGGGTGTCCTCCTGGGGTGAACTGGCCACCTGCGCTCGCAGAGAGGTTGAGCCGGGCTGAGGACAGCCAGAGCGGCAGCAGCGTGCTCTTGTGTTGCTCTAGGCTGTGGCCTTCAGGGCTCCGGGTCCCGCCTAGAAAGCTCTGGCTTTCCTGCTTATGCTATCGGAGGGAGAAGCAACACCGAGACCCTGTTGTCATTCAAGTGCCCGTCTGGTTTCGCTCCAGGGAATGAAGGTTTTCTTCATGGTGGTGGCCGCCATGTACATCTTATACCTTTTGTTCCTGATCGTGCGGGCCTGCTCCGAGCTGCGTCACATGCCTTATGTAGGTAAGCGCTGGTCTCAGACCCCCCTGGTGCAGGGCTGCCTGCGTTGGCATGGGCTGGGGGGAATGACGGCCTGACCCAGAGGGCAGACCCAGGGGCTGGAGCAGCGCCTTCAGCCCCAGGGAGCCCAGGGCTGCAGGGGTGGCTCTGGGCCATTTGGATAGTGCTTCGGGCCAACGCTGGAGGGAGGCCTGTGGAGTGGAAGCCAGCTGGGGCCCCAGGTGCCAGTGTGGCTGTTGGAGCTGCCTGGATCCTTCTGGAATCGCACCTTACAAAGTGGCAGGGGTGGTTTTCCTCATCCTTGAATCGAAACAAGTCACCTGATGTCATAGGATCCTTTCCCCCAATCTGTCACAAGCAAATAATAGTGGCCACGGCCTCGCTGGGAGACCCTCCTGGCCTCCGGGGAGGTGAGACAGCATTTCTCCTGGGCTTCAGGTATTAACAGGTTTAAAGTCCAGAGGGAAGAAGGGTTTTGTTCAGAAGGTCTGGCTTTATTTTTAAGATCTCTGGGATCAGTGGAATTTATTCCAATTTGGTGATTTAATGGGCGTATTTACTTCTTTTTCAGATCTCAGGTTGAAATTTTTGACAGCATTGACTTTTGTAGTGCTTGTCATTAGGTAAGAAGACTTTATTTCTTAAAAGAAGCAAAATGTGGGTTTTTATTTTACCGTCATGAATGTCTTTCTTCCGTTTTATGGGGTTAATTTTAGGGTGCTTCTAGCCATCTGTGTCCACTGGTGTGAGGCCTCCTCCCCCGGCAGGGCCCTGAGCGTGTGGTGGCTGAGGGAGCACGTTCTGTTGTTCGCGCCAGGGGAGAGAAGAGCTTGGCGAAGCCCGCGGCCCAGCGCTGCTCGGGTTCCCCCCTTGCTCTGACACGTGCCCTGGAAGGCAGCAGACGCAGTAGAGACAAGTCAGAGAGTTAGAATCCTGGGTGACGTGCTTGGCCCCTGGGGTCCTTTTGCTGCCCCAAGGACAGGACTATAAGTGGGCATCGTTGAAGCACACACGCTGCTGCCCGAGGGAAGCGGGCAGGAGATGCCGTGCAGCAGAGCAGGTGCAGAGGACTCTGCCGGGTCCGCGGGCTGGCCCGAGGGAGCGCAGAAAGCCGGCTCTTTGATGAATTCCAGATGATTGCTTGCTTGTTTCTGGTGTGTCGCTTTCTCCTAAAATCAAAATCCCGACGGGGAATCACATCTAGTTACCTGCATTGCTTTCTCGGTTGTTTGGATGGCAAATAAGTGGCTCTCAAGCCCTTTCCCTGGTGGGAGCCAGTCTGGGCTCCGAGTGGCCGGCTTTCCACCACTGCGCTGCGGTCCCGGCCTTGTTGGATGGGGGATCCTGGAGGCATCTGGGTTCATTCACCTGGCCCTGGAGGAGTTGTGTGCATCCCTCACCAGAGCATGTGAACTTGGCCTGGTCTTCAAAACGAGCTGGTTTTATTCAGCATCTAAATTCACCTGAGAACAGAGGTTCCCGTGTTGTCACTCAGTCTCTCTGCAGCCCTTGGTGCAGCCTCACGTGCACACCCTCACCTCCTTTTACACGTCAGCAGCCCTCACCTCCCCTCACACAGCCTCGCCCTCAGGCTGCCCCAGTCCACGGGCTGGGAGCTGCCGTCTCCTTGTGGTGACCTCTGTACGTCTGTCTAGAAGTTGTTATGCTTTGGGGATCTTCCTTCGTCTGCGTTTCAAGGGGATTCATTCGTGCAGCAGATACCCAGGAAGTACCTCCACTGGTAACTGGGCAGACAGGCTCCTCTCTGTCCGGCAGGGAGGGCAGTGATACAAAATTTAAAGACAGCCTAAACGCCGTAATGAAAGCAGAGGGATGGACGATGGCAGGAGGGCCACGGCTGCTGTACGGAGGCTCGTGGGGGACGGCTCTCTGAGCAGGGGGCCTGGGGCCTGAAGTAGGACCCTGAAGCCTGGGCTCAGGGACAGCAGTGTCGCAGGGCGTGAGGACGCGAGGGAGGGTGGCCACCGGGAGGTCAGGTCGCCTCGCAGGCCATGGTGAGGAGTCTCGGTTCCATTCTCAGTGGTGGGAACCCTTCGCAAGGTTTTAAGCCAGGAGGTGAAGGGACCTGGTTCACATTTTATTAAACTGTCTGGCTGGAGTGGAGACTGGACCCCAGGGAGGGGAAGTGGGCTCCCCAGTACCAGAACCGTCTGTCGGCACGTGCGTTGGTGGGCAGGTGTCGGACAGGTATGTGAACCACTGCCCGGTGGGGGGAAGAGGACAAGACGGGCAGACTGTCCCCCGGGGGCTGGTGGTCTGTTGGAGGAGATGGTCCAGACGGCACAAACTGGGTAAGAGCAGAGGGGGAGCACGTGCCCGGGGACCTGGACTCGAGGCTGCAACGAGGGCTGTGTCGGCCGCTGCTGACCTCGTCCCTAGATCTGAGACCAGGAGCCCAGTGGAGGGGCTGTGTGCACGTGTACGAGTCTCCACGCAGATAAAATCAGGACTAGACAGTAAATGTGGCAAGTTATGTGCAGCCAGTGCTGTATCTCGGTATGTTTTTATGTACTGTCCACCCCCCTTCTCTTTCAGCATCGTCATCCTTTATTTAAGGTTCGGAGCACAAGTATTACAAGACAACTTTGTAGCTGAACTGTCAACTCACTACCAGAATTATATCCTTTCGTGGGAAGATGTCGGGCGTCAGGCACACACCCCGGTGGGGTGGGTAGCGTTGCAGGCCTGTGAAAGTCAGGAAGAGGCATGCCCTGGGGGCCTCACCCCCGTCCGTGTGAATGAGAGGCCCAGGGGCCCCAGCGCCTGCCCCCACCCTCCACGCCCCCCTCTCCTCTCTGTGGGGCAGGGACCGCAGCGGGTCCACTCACCATCCAAGCCTCGGGTCAGGCCAGGGCTGCCCACCTCTCCCTCTCCCCAGATGGCATCCCTTACCGAGTCCCAGATGTGTCCAGCTGCAGTTGACACCTGTGTCTCCGGGCAGGGCTTGTGAGCAGCGGGACCTCCTTCGAGTCCCTGAGGCCCCGCTGCCTTGGCAGTAGGCTCCTCTTTCGGGTGCATAATCGGTCAAGTGTGTGCCTCCCACTCCAGCCTTCAGTGACGGCATCCATCAGGGGAAACCCTGGGGTTCATCCTCACGTCTTGGCTTCCTTCCGTGGGGCCTCTTCTCTTACATCCTTAGAATCAGTGCATGATTTCTCACGTTTTTGTGACTGAATTTCACACAATGCTTTTATCAGATTCTCACAGGGGCGTGTAATTCAGAAAAGATTAAAAAGGACTAGTTTGAGAGTCTGGATCCAGTTCTTCCTTTTATTCTTGACTCTCCTTCCTGCCCTTTGCCTGCGACTTGCTCTCATCAGGTCATGCCACCTCCAGAGGCGTCCATGGAGAGGAGAGGGTGCGGCTCACCTGTGGTTTCCAGGTGCCCCTGGAAAGGCACTGTAACCTCCGGCGTGGGCCTGCCCCGTGGTGCCCGAGGTCTGGGTATGGCCCCCCGGGGTCCTGCCTGCTGCTTAGCAGTCACTGACGGTTGGGGGAGGGGCCGGCTGACGTGTCCAAATAGACGGTTCCCAGCTCTGCTGCTTCCCTTGACCAGTGTCACCAGCTGAATTCTTATCTTTCTACGGCCTGCTGAACTTTTACCTCTACACTTTGGCCTTTGTGTATTCGCCCTCGAAGAATGCCCTGTACGGTAAGCCGCCGGCCAGGGTCGCTGACCAGGGAGCTTGGGCAGCAGCTCCGGCCCCGCCTCCCCAGCTCCCTCTTTAGCAGAGAGACCAGGCGGGCTCGGTTAGTGAGCCCTGAGCTGCAGGGGGAGCCCAGCAGGTGCTGTGTCCTTACAGCCCAAGATGCAGGAACGGAGTGTGTCCGTGGGTCCTGACACGAGCGTGTCCGTCAGCCCCGCAAAATAAAGTCTGTTGGAAATGAGTGCCGTGACCTTCAAAAGAAAGCCAGACGTACACCCCGCCTCACCTCCCAAAAGAACCAAACCAAAACAGCCCTCTTGCCCCGGGGTGAGGAGAGTGAGAACTCCCTGGGGCCGGGACGGCAGGGCCACCTGGCTGCCCATGGATGGGCTCTCAGCACGTGCACAGAGGGTCCGGGCGGAGGTGACGGCTGACGGGGCTGCGGACCAGCAGCTGTGCGCAGGCCCGGGGCGGGCGGGCGCGGCAGGCAGACCAGGTCTCCCGGCCCTGCTCCCAGTGAGGACCTGCGGGACCCTGGGGTGTGGGGAGCTCGCCCGCTGGCTGCTCTGGGCGGCCCTTCCCCCCAGGCTCCCGCTCAGTCTTCCCGCGGCGCCCCCCAGGGGACAGAACGACCTGTCCGGCTCACGCAGGCGGTGAACGGGGAAGCGGGGATTGGAATCCAGCCCTTTCTGACTCCCACCCTTCTTCTAGAACAGCATCCTGCCTCTCTGGGCTAGTGACGTTCAAATGCTTGTTGGTTTTCAGAGTCCCAGCTGAAGGACAATCCCGCCTTCTCCATGCTCAACGACTCGGACGACGACGTGATATATGGGTAAGTCCCCACCTCTGCCGAAGGCTGCCCCAGGGCGAGCGCTCAGCCTGCTTTCGCGTGTTTACCGGAGAGGCTGGTGACCATTCTCAGACGATTTCAGAGGTATCATCGGTCTCTTTCACCTGGGAGAGTCATGTGATGCCCTGGTTTTGTGTTGTCACGTCACTCAGGCTTAGGTGGGTAGTGGCCCTTCCTGCTGGATACCTGAGTGAGTGGTGACCACAGGAAGAGCAGTTCTTTTCTGGAAGAACAGACACACTGGTGATGGGTGGGGCCGGAGGGGTGGGAGAAATCAGCTGGTGACAGAAGTGGAGAGAGCAAGGCTAGGAAACGGGCTCTTGTTAGGACGGCGGGTCAGTGTGAAGAGGAGAATAAACCCAGTGCTGTCGAAAACCGAATGGTATCAGAGGCCTTTCTTGTAACAGGAGCGACTATGAAGAGATGCCCCTGCAGAACGGCCAGGCCATCCGGGCCCAGTACAAGGAGGGGTCTGAGAGTGACTGAGCCCCCGTGCCTGCTTCCTGGCCTGCCCTGTACCTGCCTGAACGCAGACCTCTCTTACAAGCAGAGATTTCCTGATCCTTATTTGTTTACATATTTTTGAAAGGGAAACCAAAACTGAGGACAAATTTAAACATTGGGCCAAATTTACTGTTAGACTGACTGCATTGATTTGGGAAGAGAGCTCTGACAAAGTTTCAGCCGCCAGATCATGTTTCAAAGATTTCATATGGGAGGTGGCTGTTTCCAGTGAGCAAGAAGTTACTGCTGTTTTTAGTAGAGAGAATTATGTACTTAAAAAGAAAATTTACTCATTCCAAGTTCCTGAAAGCCCTTAGGAATAAGGTCCACAGCATGGGGGTGTTCCTCTGCTCCCTTCCTTTCTTCCCTGCCCCGTGGTACCAACTTTTGACCCTTTAAACCCAAAAGGAAGCCTATTTCTGTGGCTGCCCCACGAGGGCAGTCCTTCCCCACCGAGTGGCCTGTGCTCTGGAAGATCACGCATCTCAAGCGATGGGTAACTTGTGTCGGTTGCTGTGTGAAATGTGTACATGTGTAATGGCTCTTTGGGGAAAGGGAGGAGGGTGGGCAGGTCCTAGCCCTTCACTGCCACCAAAGCAGAGCTGCTGTCTTGGAGTTCTGAGGAGCGTTCGATAAGGCTCGTAAGGAAAGGGTAAGATGATTGACAGGTTGTCAGCTCCCATGGGAAGGGTCTTGTTGCCAGAGTTTTCTAAGGGCCTGTGTGCACACGTGAGTAATGCGTGTGAGCGTTACATCATGAATATGAATGATGTCCCTGTGCATAGAGACATCATGCATATTCATGGGGAGGAGGGTATCCATTACAATTCCAGTAAGCAGGAGCTTCTGCAGCTCTGTCAAAGATGATACCTTGTAGCGCTCTATTTGTTTTGTTTTGTTTTTTTAATAAAAGTTAAACAAGTGATTGGTATACTCTACTACAGATTCGTTATTGCCAAAAAGTTCTTCAGCTTCACATCTGGAAACTAGACGAAAGAAGGTAAAACATTTTAGGTGGCTTACGGAGGAACATCTCTGGGGAGAAGGTAACTTGTTGGGAATCATTCCGGCCCTGTGTGTCTCGCATGGTCGTCAGGTAAACAGATGAATTGCTCTGTGTAAGAGCCGTCTGGAGCTGCTGTATCTGTGGCATCGTAGAAGGCCCTGGAGATTTCCAGTTCCTTTTTGTCAAAGACTAATTATAGGAGGTAGAGCTATCTCCGCTGCTTTTCGTTTGGCATGCATAGTAATCTCTCTCTTGAATGGGTTACCTGTGATCATTGCAGACATCCTGATTGATGCCATCTCGGCAGACACAGAGGTATGGGACGTGATTGTTCTGCTCTGCAAACAGCTCCCGCACTTTCTTCACGTATACATTAACTCTCCAGTTACCATTCAGAGCTAAAGGTTATATTCCACTTTAGGTAGTGCTGGGACCTTAGAGAGGTTCATGAGAGACTATTCATCATGACTTCATCTCTTTCTTTTTAATTTAAACTTTAACGATAATGCACCTTTAACATGGACTCCATTTATATTTGTTTTTAAAACCTTGTAAATAAGAAAGTCTGAATTCAAACAGTTGTATTATTGCAAGGGTAATTCAAGTTCACATGGTTTTTACATTTGCTGCAAGGATGTGATTAATTTTTTTTGATTCTGTGTATTCAGAGGTATTGAAGAAATTTTCTGTTACCAAATTTTACAACTTCTATTAAGACTAAGTAATTTTATGTAAATTGATGAAAACTTACTTGTGCTGATTAATGTATCCTAGTATGATATAGTTTCCAAGTTTTAATCATTATAAAGTAATTGTCCATAATTTGGAATGCTGTTATTTATCAGTAAATGTATAGTATTTGAGGCATTTAGCTGTACACATTAGGTACATTTGAAAACTTATCCTCATCCTATAGTGTAATTGTTAACTGATGACTGAATCGTCATCCTTTGATTCTTATTGGCATCAAATCAGTGAAATGAAAAATATGGGAGTATTTATTTACTTTTTGTAACTAAGTTGGAAACGAGGAAAAGTTACAAAAGAAAGTACTTAAGTGGGAAATGGTTCTTTATTAAGTCATGCATTTTCAGTTTCTCTTCTCTGGTATCATATGTCAACATATTACATCTTACATGTAAAAATTTGCTTAAAATATATAGCATTTAGTGTGTATTATATGTGCCATAGGTATTAGGTTAAAACACTAAAGTCTGCCAGAAACTTTAGACAGTAGCAAGAAAATTACTATGATTATTTTTTGGTCTTGGAGGGTATCAAAGTTTTGCAAACTTAAATTATAAAGGGCTGACTTTAGTTCTTCCATGGTAACGGCTTGAATAACATCATCTTTGGGATAATTTTTTTACTGGTCCAGTCTAGGGAACCTGGAAGATGACCATAGGCATTTCACGGTTTCCCTAGGGAGAGCTTCATTATCCATGTGGATAAAGGTCTGCTTGATTTATTATTAAATCATTGAAGCAGTGCAGTGATGCAGTTTTCTCTCTCTTAAGCCCCATTTGAAAGGCTAAAGAAGAGGATATATAAAATATATTCAAGGTTTGTAAGATTGTTCCTGTACATAATTACAGATTGCAATAAAAGTTTAGATACATTATGTAAACCCAACCCATTAAATGGTCAGGTTACAATACAGACATCACCAGCCTCAAGAATTCCATGAGCTATTTACTGAAGGTACAGTTACGTTCAGTAGATTATAACGTGGTCAGTAACTTATTTCCTGGAATCCTTTTCACAGGGAAAAACACAGAGGCTCATAGAAGGGATGATTAAAAGGGACATCTAGTGAAGACTAGACTTAGAACACTTAAGTACATTTATGTATTTTTGAGGGTTTTAAAAACCAGTTGCCTTAGAGGTTAGACTTTTGAAAAACAAAGGTACAAATCTTTTCCACAGGCCAAAGGGAAGTTGCTTTAGTCTGTGACATCTTGTTACCCTGTTCATCTTGATTTGACATGTTTTAGGTATACTGGGAACTGTAATACCAGACTGTGAAACACAGGATTTTCTGCTACTGAAAACTGCCTTTTTACAAAGAGACTGTAAATATCTGTAAAATAAAACAACTCTAAACCTTAAGCTCAAAAGGAAAGATAGAGCTATGTATTAGACCTTGGAACTGTGTCAGTGAGTACAGTAGTACTTGATCACAGAATGATCATTTTAGTCAATCAAAGTGAATAAATGTTTATTTATGGCAAATTTACACTTCGGGAATGGCTTCATTAAGAGACTACCTTTCTATACTCTGGTTTCTCTTCAGATCGTATAAATCTTTCACCTTTTACTAAGAGACTACCTTTCTGGTAGATGTTAATAAATTTTTAATATTTGATCCTTATTTATGTACATTGATTTGTTTGCTCTTTGCATGTGGAGTTAACTTGATCATTCAGGCATTGGTGCTTTAGGGACAAGAGCAGGGTTTTTTCATTTCAGCAGGTGGACGCGGAGGTGTGTCTGTCTTTATTGCCATGTTAACGTGGCCCAGGCACGAGCCCCGAAGGTGAGCTTCACCGGTTTTGGGGCCCACCTCCCCACTTACTTGGATATGACTTTAAATCAGTCAGAAAACCTCCAGACACCTTTTCTGGTTCATAAATAACGGTCTAACTGTTGTGGACACAAAATGAATAATTGTGAAAGCATTGTGTAAGCCGTAAGGTACTAAAACATTTCTGTTGTGATTGCTACTGAAAAAGAAAACACAGGAGTAGAGGCTGTAGTGTTGCAGATTTGGGCCGACAGTGTGAGTCAGAGCTCTCCAGCTATCAGAAAAGACCAGCTTGCCCACTTGCCACCCCTTAAGCTCCAGGAGAGAAGCCCTTGAGGGAAGGATGTGATGCCCAAGGGTAGAATTCCAACCAGAACACAGCAAAGCGGTCAGGATCTTGGTCCCACGGGTGGATCAGCAAATCGCTGTACTGGCGAGGACCAGAGCTGAACTGCAACTTCTTCTGTTTTTTACAGTTTTATAGATTCTAAAGCCACTAACTAAATATGGAGAATTCATTTGTGATACTATTTAGACTATGCAGAAAACACACACTTTAAATTGGAATAATTTATTATTCTAACAAAAGTACAAAGTATGGAAAATTAGTGTATTTGAATCATTTCAGAGAGTAGAGAAAGTTTCACACTAGCAGATTTCGGCTTTTAGCACCTTTGAAAAGAAACATTCAAAGTTAAGACAAGTGGCAGGACAGGCTCCTGACTACCTTCAGTGATGACTCCTCTGACTTAGGGTGTGCAGGTCACAGAACAGTGTGGTCATTTGGTTTTTTTCTCTACATTTTGAGAGCGCCACAAAAACACTAAGAGAGTGAGACAGGTGATCACTGACTAGATGGCTGGTGGTTAGAAGATGGAAGAGAAATGCTGGGACAAAAGGAGAAAGATCACAGGCTGGACAGGGCGGTCAAATGGACAGTCCAAAGGCGCTGACAATGCAGTACATGGTCTTGTTCTCCCATCGCACAGTGCAGCTCCCTGCGGGAGGAAGGAGGCGGGTTAGGACAGAAAACTGGGAAGAACGGGGGACTTCCGAGTTCTCACGATTGTGTACTTAACTCTTTGTGGCCAAAAAAGAAGGCTGGCCAGTCTCTCTTCTATCAAATGTTTTAAAAGGTGACTCTAATAGACATGCATTCAAAGACAGGAAACATCCAAGCACATATTTCATAAAACAACGCTTTGAATAATCTAGATCTCAGCAGGGCCCAGGCACCGCAGAGCCTTCAGGGAAATGCCCGTGACAAGCCTTCACGAACGGAGTGAAAACCGTACGTACCATCAGTAGAGCTGTCCCAGAAGCAGGAACTTGCCGTGTGCAGGCCCGCTCCGTTCTTCTGCATGATTACACAGGTCACTTCGATAAAAGCAGACTTTTATTAGAGAAATATACTTGGCGACACAAATTCCCTTTTGTCCACTTTCATTATATAGAGAGAGATCACGTGGCTGATGTTCATGATAAAAATTCTAGGGGTAGAGTGCCAGGTCCTAGGACATCAACAGATCACCACAGGCTTGTTCTAAAAGCATCAGATCGGAAATGCTGGTACGTCCCTGCGTTCCTGCAGTCCCACAGGCCGGGTGGGTGGTTACGTGCACAAGCCGAGTGACCTGCTCCTACCAGGAACCTCCTCTGAGCTCAGGCCACGCTGCTCTCCTAACACAGACTCGCCTCTGATCCGTATTTAAAGAACCACCACCAATATAAACAAGAGGCGAAGATTCATTACCAATGTATTTAAACGGTTTCCCCAGCTTGGTGAGTTGGCTTAAGGTTTGCTCCACTACGTTTGTGGTCCACTGATTCACTTTACTGTGCTGATAGGCGTTGCCACCGATGGCACGTTCTATGGCCTGGAAGACAGAGCACAGCTGGTCACTGTTAGCAGAACACGCCAAATACCTCCCAGCCACTCCTGAGGTTAGCACAGTTAGTACTGCACCCTAAGAACTGCTGAAATACAATTTGCATAAAGTGTAAATAAGCTTATTTGTAAACACGAGGACTCCTTTGCAAATGTACCTTTTGTTCTAACAGTGTTGTATTTCATTTGAATGCTTTATATTCAGTTTTAAAAATATGTAATTATATGGGACTTCCCTGGTGGTCCAGTGGCTAACACTGTGCGTTTCCAATGCAGGGGGCCTGGGTTCGATCCCTGCTCGGGGAACTAGATCCCACATGCCGCCAACTAAACAGTCCGCATGCCACAACGAAGATCCTGCATGCTGGAACTAAGACCCAGTGCAGGGCTTCCCTGGTGGCGCAGTGGTTGAGAGTCTACCTGCCGTTGCAGGGGACGCGGGTTTGTGCCCCGGTCTGGGAAGATCCCACATGCCGCGGAGCGGCTGGGCCCGTGGCCATGGCCGCTGAGCCTGCGCGTCCGGAGCCTGTGCTCCGCAAAGAGAGAGGCCACAACAGTGAGAGGCCCGCGTACCGCAAAAAAAAAAAAAAAGACCCAGTGCAGCCGAACAAATAAAAAAAAAAAAAAAGAATTATATAGCATCTGATCTGTCAAGTTTTTTAAACATTTTGACTGAATTTAATGTTTGCTGTTGTAGTTACTGTCTGGAGATAAGGAACACGTTTTCTCCCTGGTGAGGCTAGAAAATATCTTCCTTTGCCTATTTCTTTCTTAAAAGTACACCAGAGATAGAGGAATCTTTTGTCAGTTGTACAACTGACAATGTACAAACCTATCCAAATAATCATGTATTGATATTTACAAATACTTCCTTTACCCAGCATCTTCTGGGAATGTTACCACAAAAGTACATTTTTCAGAAAACTAAAGAACTCCTCTATCTATTCCAAAACTTAGTTTGTGATGAATTTTTTCTTTATTATGAAATTCCTTGTTTCCTTTTCTGTGCTGTATTCTGGGTGGGTTCACCCTGTGTGCTTCAGAGGGTATTCAGGAATACACACGGTCCCTGGCCCCAACTCTTGGTCCAGCTGGTAATAAGGATAGTCCCATTTTACGGTTCTCTGGGCCTTTTATGCTGGTGCCTGTGTGCCTGCTTCTAAGCAGCTTTCTTTTCTACTCCTTTTCTAACTTGTGCTGGAAACCAGAAAACTGAGTTTTTATGACACTTATGACCTAAAATAATAACATTCAGTGAGGGCTAAGTTCTGTCCTCAGACGTGGAGAGAAAAAGTCCCTGAGTTGTATACAATGGTGACAGACTGGGGTCTACGGCCTGGGGCCTAGCCCAGAGACCTTGGTTTTGAGGAACAAAAGCGACTCACGCCATATTCTAGCGCTGGAAATTCCTAGTCATCCTGGGACCTGAGCGGGCTGCTGCCCCCACAAACTGGCACAGCTCTTCCGCACCCTCTGCCGTGTCCTGCTCCCTCCCCAGCTCAGAGCTGAACCTGGGACCAGGGTGGTGATAGCTCTGGGTGTCCCCAAAGAAGTAGGGGCTGCACTCGAGCTAAACCTCTCACTCTGGCAAGTCTCCCCACACATGCTTCGGAATTCACTGATTTCAGGGAGGGAGGAAAACCCTCCGCTAATTTTGTACCCATCCAAATTTACTACTACCCAATCCTTAAAATAGCCGAGTACAGAATTAACCTTTTGCCTAGAGGCAAAAAAAAGCTGAAAGTAACACCACACTGTAACTTTATGCTTCCAGTCCTTTATGCTTCCAGGGAGACTGGGAAGGTCTACTTGCAATGGTACTTGCTGCCTGGGAACCAAGTCAAAGACAGTGAAGAAAACAAGCAAGGCCCAAGGAGGCTTCACGATGAGCCAACTCCATGTCTGAGTTCTAGTGAAATTCACCCATCTTCCTGCTCCCTACCATGCTCCTAAGAAACACTTTTTTTTTTTTTCCAAAAAACTACAAGGACTTCCCTGGTGGCACAGTGGTTAAGAATTTGCCTGCCAATGCAGGGGACACGGGTTCGAGCCCCAGTCTGAGAAGATCCCACATGCCGTGGAGCAACAAAGCCCGTGCGCCACAACTACTGAGCCTGCGGCTCTAGAGCTGGCGAGCCACAACTACTGAAGCCTGCACGCCTAGAGCCTGTGCTCCGCAACAAGAGAAGCCACCACAACGAGAAGCCCGTGCACTGCAACAAAGAGTAGCCCCCGCTCGCTGCAACTAGAGAAAGCCCGCACGCAGTAATGAAGACCCAATGCAGCCAAACATAAAAAAATTTTTTAAATGACTAAATTTTTAAAAAAGAAAGAAAAACAATGACAAGCAAACTGTTATAGATCCTGAAAGCAAGTAGAAAATCCATGCCTGATGTGGAATAATACATACAGCAGAACAAAGTCATTTTGCTTTTTAATGGTGTTCACAAAACTAGGCTGTGGTTCTTCATCACTCTGCCATTAGTCAATAACTTGCATTAATAATAATTTGCATTGGAGTCAATTCCAAATCACATATATAACCTCAAATGGTATTGGCAAACTTAGGTCATCTAATAACCGTCTTTTAGCCACTGGCTTCATTATGTGCTCAGTGTACCCAGGGAGGGAAACTGACTAGGAAAACGTTTCTGGCCTCCTTCCTGCCCCAGGCTGCCCCCATGCTCAGCACTAGTCCAGCCACACCCACCTCCCCTCCAATCCCTCAAACACCACGCACACTCCTTACCACAGGGCCTTTGCACTTGTCCACTGCCTGGAATATCTGTCCCCCTCTTTTCACTGAGTTAACACTCCTCCCATTTTCTCAGATTCCAGCTCTGAACTCACTAGGTGGGTTAATCCCTCAAAGCACCACATACCGTGGCAGTTACCACACAGGGAATGCACGTTTACATTTTCCAATGTGATTATTACCATGAGTCTTTGATGCTAAAAGGTTACAGAATCAAGCCTTAGTAACATTCAGTAATAATGCTAGTATATAAAATGTCCTGTCTCATTTAAAATATATAATTTACATAATATGGGAGAATTCTTTTTTGTTTTGTTTGGTTTTGGTTTTGGTTTGGTTTTTTGCGGTACTCGGGCCTCTCACTGTTGCGGCCTCTCCCGTTGCGGAGCACAGGCTCCGGACGCGCAGGCTCAGCGGCCATGGCTCACGGGCCCAGCCGCTCCGTGGCATGTGGGATCTTCCCGGACCGGGGCACGAACCCGTGTCCCCTGCATCGGCAGGCGGACTCTCAACCACTGTGCCACTAGGGAAGCCCCAAGGGAGAGTTCTTATCTAGATATTCATTGAAGTAAAAACTGTTATTTGAAATGCCAAAACACACAGGCTCAGTTGAAACAATTCCAAGACAGTATTTAAAACACATTATTTTCACTCATATAAGCCATTAATCAAACATTGAAAAAGGGAGCATTTCTCCTCTTACCTCTTTTACAATGTTGCTCACTTCATCAACAACAAAAGCAGTCTGTAAGGAAGAAAATCAGTTAAGTTTGATTGATTTAAAAGATCCTTTTCCACTGCACTGATTAATGCAAATTTAGGTAATGAACATGATTTAGAAATGAAGACCTTAGGAATAATCTAACCAGGCTGTTCATTTTACTGAGGAAAACATTAAGTAGCTCTCTGAGGATCACAGAGCTAATGAGAGGCAGTCAGGAGACACAGGATACATGTATACGATTTAAAGGTTTTTTGGTTTGTTTTTGTTTTAATCATGCCATGACCCAAAAGACTGACTTCACCTTAAACTAAAATTCAATCTCTCCATCCATTTCAGCTGGCCGCTAGGATGATTACTATAGAAGTTTAATGAGTTACTTGACTTTTATATAAATTAACTGACTCTTTCCCTGATGTAAACTTGTTAGGAGGCTTGAAACTTAAGACATTTTTTTTGGGGGGGGGGGTGTTTTTAGCCACTGTTTGTGGTAAGATACACCATGATTTTACTATTTTCTGTTGGTATTTTCTTTCTCAATGCTGTCCTACTTCAGGACTGTACAGCTAGCTGCTGGCACAGCCATTCCCCGCCAGTGTGTCGAGGTGAGCTGGGAGGTGGGCTCTCAGCAGGAATCTAGTGCCAGGAGTTTATATAAATGGCTTTCTTTTTTCTTTCTTTTTACATATGGTACATCTGAATGGGTACAAGATTCCCTCTGAATCCTGGGAACCTTATTTCCGGAGCTTTGCAGATGCTTTCCAGAGGGCAGCCCCAGGCCCTCAGTCCATGTACATCCTGGTGAAATAAAGGCAGAGAGTTCAGCAGGGCGTTTTCCTCCCTGCCGGGCTGCTGACCACTGTAGCCCTGTGCTAGCAATGCCCCTTTCTTCCCAGGAGGATCAAGAGCTGACTGCCTGAAGCCCACCTGCTGTACTCAGAAGTCATACTGGGAGACAAAGCCAACTCACCCAGTTAATGAAAATCTGCAGTATCCTAGATTAAATTATTTCTCGAAGTTTAAAGGATCTTTCCAAGAGACTTCAGTGATCCTAAACCATACAGGAAAGTCCCTGTATAACTTTCCATGTGGTTGAAATATGAAAAAGGGTGAGGGGCATTTCAATGGACTTTTCATGGAAAGTACAGCAGTTGTACAGAATCCACTGGGCAGTTTCAGTTTCTACAGGAAAGTCGAACAATGAACGGAGAGTAGAGTTATTAATACAAAGATCCAGGTATCTACATGAAGTTAGAGGATATGCAGAGGCTGTTAGGAGGAGTGGGGTGGATTAGTAAACGCCCAAAGCGGGCCTACTAGAAAGAAGGGAGTCATGGTCTCAGCCTCCCAGGGCTTTATCTTGTGTAAAACACAGATCACTCTGTTGGGCCCTTTCATTTCTCAGATATGCAGTTGAGATCTGAAATAATGAAGTCACTTAGCCACCTCATTGGTGAGAGCCAGAATTAGAGTGCAGAGTATTAAAATGCCAGTGTTAAGGACTTCCTCTATATTGCCATTTCCTTTCTTAAAAGTTACTCATATTCCTATAATACAAGCCATTTTGCAACATTATATCAGTGCACAGTTTACAGGCGTCTTTCCTTGACTCCCTGCTCCTGAACTATGACTTCTCCTAATTATTCACTTGATTGCTGCCAGCATTCAGACACTGATGATGACACTACCACAGACAGTTTGTGCTAGTTCGGAAATTAGATAAAATCTGAAACTCTTAAGGTCAGTCCTTAAGCCATATATATATATATGTATTTCCCTCAAAACATTCCTGCTTAGACTAAATTTCAAAAATGGTAAGATAACCTGTTATTTTTGACAGGCTGCATAATAAATAGGACTCCATTTATTTGTATTTCAACAAGAATTATTTAGTGAGAAGAAAAATGGGCAGCTATTCTATAAGAGGAGCACCCATCAGCTTTATTCCCTGAATGCTCGTAAGCTTGAAGGAAAGCCATGAAACGGCGCACGTCATTACAGCGAATGTCGTCTGCTTGGTAAATAACTGTATGCGCTACCCTGCTTCTTCGTTGGGGCAGTAAGAGATGACTCTTCTCCCCCCACAGATAGGAGCTATCTTACTGTTGTCTCAAACTCAAATGAAATGGGAGTGACGGTGGCCTCGGTGGGCGCTGCGCGCAGCACCGAAGAACAGGTGTGGAAACGAAGACAGGCAGCTTCTCCTACTGGGCACGTCTGCTTTTTGCGCACAGCCAGAGGATCCAATCCTTGACTGAAGGGACTTGAGAGATGTGACTGTACATGCGGGTCACTCTGGAGTCTCGCGTGCATCAGCGACACACAAGGGGCGGCCTTCAGTCTTCCCCACCCGCGGGCGGGGGTCTGAATCACGGAATAAACAGAGCGAGCGGCGGCGCTCTCTCGGGGTCGGGGGCGTGGCGGGCCGGGGTCGCCGGGGAGGCGAGCGGCGCGGCGGGGGGTCTCCCGGGAGTGCCGCCGGCACAAGGCGTCCCAGGGCTGCGGAGCCCCCTCCACGCCCCGCCCCCCGAGCCCCGCCCCGGGCAGGGCGACGACGCCCTGAGCCGGCCCGGCGGCGGGTCACCGCGAAGCGCTCGGCAGGGCGTCGGTGCCGTCAGCCTGCGCTGGGGACGGCCGCTGCCCACGTCTAGACGCAGCCCGGGTGCCCGCACAAGCCCCTGGCTGCCGCCGCCCACCTGCACCCGGAACTCCCGGCCTCCACCCGTCCCGTCGCCAACCCAGCCGTTACCTCCTCGACAGCCTGGTAGTCTTCCATCTTCCCTTCGGCGCCTCGCCTCCGCCTCCCTGAGTGGAGCGCACTGCGCAGGCGCACTCAGGCCCCGCCCCTCGCTTCTGGCCCCGCCCCCCTTTAGGGCCCCCGCCCACTCCCGCCCTGACCCAGTTGCCAGTACAGCCCCGACCAGCCGGGCGGCCGTTGGGGGTTCGCCTCTTCTCCCGTGCTGCCGGAAACGACGGTTTCCGCGGGAACCCGCCAGGGAATCCCGGCAGCTCCCTACACCTCAGCAACGAAAACAAAACAAATGGACAAAGCCAGTCCGGGAGGGGAAGAGTCGTCCTGGCCCCTCTCTCCGGTTCGTACTGTGTGGGTTAATTTGAACGTTCAAGCGAGTTTGGACACCTAGTAACAAACTGTAAAGTGATTTATGAACATGATGGGCTGTCTGAGATATTGTTTGCAGTCCCCTTAAGGATCCAAGGTTAGGAAACTTTAGCTGTGAACGAAACCTTCCTTTGGGGAGGTAAGTTTTCCATATAAATGAGATTTTTTTTTTTTTCCTACAGTCACCATTAAAAAAAAAAATTGGGGGGTGGAAAACATTGTAAAATGCTGCACACTTCCTGACTGCCTTAACCAGAATGACCTAGACATACACTTAACTTGTCTACAAAGGTCTTTATAAAAATTAGTAATGGGGGCTTCCCTAGTGGTGCAGTGGTTGAGAGTCCGCCTGCCGATGCAGGAGACACGGGTTCGTGCCCCGGTCCAGGAAGATCCCACATGCCGCGGAGAGGCTGGGCCCGTGAGCCATGGCCGCTGAGCCTGCACGTCCGGAGCCTGTGCCCCGCAACGGGAGAGGCCACAACAGTGAGAGGCCCGCGTACCGCAAAAAAAAAAATTAGTAATGGCGCTGGGCACTGGTATGGCGCTCTCCAGGAAGGGCTGGGATATATGTACCTGCTTGCTTGCATGTGATCTGAGGCTAAAACCTTTGACTTTGGGGGCTACTTTTTCTGTTGTTTTTACCACAACCTCAAAGTCAATCCGTCACTTCTTACCTCTCTAAAGACCAGTAGCTAAAACCCACTTCCCATCCTTCCAGGAAGGGCTGACCACAGGACCCTGAGACTTGGTAGAATTAAGCTGCAGAGCCCACACTCAGTTCATCTGCAACACTTGTTTCTGTGCTACAGAATCTGAGTTCCATGCTGGCAGAATCCGTTTTATTCACTAATGCGTCCCCTGCCCCTTCCATTGTACCTGGCACATGGTGCACAATTAAAATTTATTGAATGAATGATTTCCCTACACATTAGTTCTGCCTCATACCCAGTTGCAGAGAACTGGGAGTGGAGGAAGAGGCAATCGCCTGCCTCCTGGGAAAGGGGGAGGGGGAGAGGGTGAAAGACACAAGACTGCCCTGCCCTGGACACCTGGCTTGAGCAAGGGGACCTGCTGGGTGGGAACCGGCTGCCCTCTCACACCTGGTTTCTGCTTCTCAGATTCTGAACTCTACCTTTTGAGCTTTGTTCCCTTCCTGTTAATCTGGCTTCGATTCACCTGTTCCAGTGTTTCAGCCTCAAGCCTCAGTCTACATGGGATTCTAAGTCTGGCATTTCTTTGTTTTGTCTTCCTCACATTCCCAGCTTCACCTAAGATCCCAAGATCCCTTATCAGGTGTCCTTCTCCATCACTTGACCCCAGTTCCAGCCCCTCAGCAGCACCACACTTCTGAGCCAATCAGGGGCCTTTTCACCCTCTTCTAATTTTCTTCTGCTCTCCTAGGGTGGCCCCGCAGGCCCACTAGCTAAGTGTGTTAGCATTATGTGCAAAGCAAGAGGGAACAATCCTGAGTGAGGTTTGGGACATCTTTTCTAAATTGTTCCATAACCTTTTAAGAATTTCCTAATTCAAATGAGTGTCCTGAATGGCTGCTGGGATAGTGCATTAGTAATGCTTAGATCTTAAGTTATACTGTGACTGAAAATCACCAGCATGGGCATAAATCAACAGAAAACATGTAAATGTGAATTTTTAAAAATTTTACATGACTTTAGCTTATCTGCATTGGGTACCACTCTCCAATTTTAACTGTCAAAGAACATTCATTAAATGATCATAATACATGCCATAGTTATATTGAGTCTGCCCCAGAAATAGGTAAGTTGGTCTGTTTATCTTCAGAGCTATTTGTTAACTTATTCAACACACATGACAGTAAGCACTCACTTTGCTGCAGCCTCTGAGCTGGAGTGGAAGCTACAGAGTTGACTAGGATACGGCCTTGATGGAAAAACTTGAAAAACTTACTTCTGTCCGTGGGAGGATTTGAACTCTCTAGGCTCAGTGATGTTGTAGTGCTTGGAAAAATGCAGTGCAGGGGTTGTCTTCTGCCCGATTGATGTACACTCTGCAGGGCTAAGGAATTTACAATCACTATGGCATTTGGCCGTTGACTAGCTGCCGTTCCAGCACCCCGACTCTGCCGAGAATGAATGTCCATTAGAAGTCCTGGAGTATAAACACGCTGACCCAGGGCTGCTCATGAATCTCCCGTATTTAGCCA
Organism: Grampus griseus; assembly: GCF_964374135.1. Lineage (NCBI taxonomy): Eukaryota > Metazoa > Chordata > Mammalia > Artiodactyla > Delphinidae > Grampus > Grampus griseus. The sequence continues at coordinate 79,977,841 of NC_139007.1, forward strand.
TATTTTAGGATAACGTTTAGGTTTCTGTGCAGCGAGTAAGTGAAGTGGATCTTGGATTTGCTTTTCAATTTGGGGCTTAGCCGTAAGTTGGCAGATGTTGTGTGCTTTCTTTCTTCGAGGCGAGTCTCTTAAATACACTCTTTAGAAATAAGGATTGTTGTTGTCAATGCCTTATTTAGCGAGTGTGGGCCAAATAACCATAGCCCCGTCACCTCAACAAGTAATATCCACGGCCACAGTTGGGTCTCCCAGTGCTGTCTATGCTCTGCAGCCGTTTGCCGTCCAAATCCAATCCTGGGGATGTTCGAGTTTTCCTTCCTCTCCCTGTGCCTAGGAGTGTTACTGAGATGTACCGTGGAGTCAGGCTGAGTCACTAATGATGATGATGAGGAAGATGCCGATGGTGATAATGGCGATTGCAAAACACTCCAGTGTGAGGAATGTAACGTTGTAATGGGGAAGAAAATAAACTTGTGACTGACACAGATCTAAAGTGAGAATCCTGTGCTGAGAAGTTACATGCTAACGAGATTGGCTAAGAAATGCCTATATTTAGGTCTGCTGTCAGCTGGGAAGCACGGGCACAGTGGGACTGAAATACCTCTGTACCAACTGGGAATGGCTGTTGCTCTGAACCCCTAGGCTCCCTCTTCCTTCCAGTCCTGCCCACCCCCGCCCCTTCCCTGGGACCTCATCCCAAGATCCAACAACTAAAGGCGAATTCGGGGCATAGCAGGGCCGCCAGCGGGCGTTTCTTCTGCCCAATCATTTCATGCTGTGGTAGTTATTAACTAGTTTATCAGTTCTGTGTATACGAAAAAAACACACACACTACATCAGTCAGCATAGGCTAGGTTAGCTGAAGAAACCAACGACCCTAGACTCTCGGTGGTCGGCAACAACAAATGTGTATTTGTCGCTCGAGCTACATGACCGTCAAGGGTCTGCTGTGGCTCTGCCCGGTGTGCTCTCCACGCATCGGCTGGGACCAGGCTGATGGAGCAGGCTTACTGCGAAGTCGGTGAGGGCGAGGGAAGGGGGAGGGGACAGCGGCCCCAGTGCTGGCTGGAGGGTGCCGCTCGTGAATGGGCACGCTTCGTCGTCCAGAGCAAGTCCCTCGGCTGACCTGGGTTCATAGGGCAGGCGCGCTTACGGGAGAAGAACGCTACAACCTGCCGCACAGCATGCTGAAGGCTTCCCTTGCTGACTTATTGATATCACGTTCACGCGCTCTTTGCCTGACTCCCGCCCATTCATCAGCCTGACCACTCTCCCCTTCCACGGCTACTCTGGTCTAATCCCCAGGCCAGCCCTGTGTCACCTCACTTCAGTGTCAGATGTGATCTGTTTCTACCCATTCAGTTTCAACACCCAGGTAGATCCTATCTTTGCCAGCTCTCCCCTGCTGTCCACTGTAGCCTGAGGCCATAGGTCAGTGGTCTCCAAACTTCTGTAATCGTGCCCATCTAGCATGAATAATTTTTGAGTGGGTAACTCAAAAGTGTGTTTATCTCAACTGTGATATGTTAAACTACAAATCCATTTATTTAATATTAATAAAGTTTAAGTTTTATCTTTTTGAAAATAAATATAAAAAGAAGTTCTAATGTTTTCTTAGTATATCCTACTGTTATGGGCTGAATCGTGTCTCTCCCCAGATTCATATGTTGAAGCCCTAACCCCAAGTGCTTCGAATGTGACCTTCTATATTTGGAAATAGGTGTATTTAGAGACCTATTTAGGGTCTTAAAATAGGTAATTAGGTTAAAATGGGGTCCTTAGGGTGGACCTAATCCAATACGACTGATGTCCTTATAAGAAGGGAATAGGACACAGAAAGGCACAGAGAAATCAAGTGAAGACATAGAGATAAGATAGCCATCAACAGGCCAAGGAGCAAGGCCTCCGGAGAAAACCAATCCTGGAAATACCTTGATCTTGAACTTCTAGACTCCAGAACTGTGAGAAAATAAATTTCCGTTGTTTAAGCCACACAGTCTGTGGTAGTTGTTGCAGCAGCCTTAGCAAAGTAATACACCTACTTTGGAAATAATTAGTCTAGGATACCCTCATTCTAAAAACATTTTCTTCCAAATACTCCTAAATGGATTCACTTACTATCTTATGCTGCAAAATAGTAATACTACTACTAAAGAAACAGCAGTTATTATTTATTAAGGATCTTCTTAGGCCATGGGTCCTAGACCACGATCACAGTGATCAGTGCCTGACGTAGTAGGTGCACAATAAATATCTGTGAATGCGTTGAATGAGCTGTAATCTAAGAGAGAAGCCTGTGACCCTCCCCAGGAAACAAGCTCAGAGAGGCCAAGTGGTTTGCTCAAGGTGACTCAGGTCTGTCCCACCCCAAAGCCGGCCCTCTTATTTGGTTTTTTTTCGTGATACGCGGGCCTCTCACTGTTGTGGCCTACTCCCGTTGCAGAGCACAGGCTGCGGACGCGCAGGCTCAGCGGCCATGGCTCACGGGCCCAGCCACTCTGCAGCATGTGGGACCTTCCTGGACTGGGGCACGAACCTGTGTCCCTTGCATCAGCAGGCGGACTCCCAACCACTGCGCCACCAGGGAAGCCCTTAAAAGCCGGCCCTCTTAATTCACTCTTCTTCCCTCCTGTCATGTTAATCCTCCTACCCCACCCCTGCTCCTCACCTGATGGAATTTCCCCATCTCAGGTGGGCATCCTTAGGCCACAGAAGAATGAGATCTCAGAACCGAAGAGCCGAAGGGATGATCAAAGTGAATCTCACTTACAGCTGAGGAAGCCGAGGCCCAGGAGTATTTGGAGAGATCTAGTGATTCCCAAGGCCACACAGCATACCTTAATCTTGGTCATCAACTGACTCGCCTGAATCATAGTCTCTCAATTAGAGTTTATACTAGTTCACCCTCGAGAGTGAGTCTGAGATCCTCAAAAGAGACCGTTAAGGGGGAAAAAAAGACAAGTCCACAGAGAGGGAGAAGATATCTGTGATATAAATATCTGACAAAGGACTCATATCCTGAATATATAAAGAACTTGTACAAATCAATAACAGAAAGATAACCCAATAGCAAAACAGGCAAAAGACATGAACAGGTCCTACACCAAAGCAGATATCCAAATGATCAATAAACGTATAAAAAGATACCAAATTGCTCAGCTACTCTATACATCAGGGAAATGAAAATTGAAACCATAATGTGATACCACTATACACCCACCAGAATGGATAAAATAAGAAAGGCAGACAGTATCAAGTGTGTGGGAGGATGTGGAGCCCCCGGAACTTGTTGCCAGTAGAGGATATAAATTAGTTCGACAGCTTTGGAAGACTGTGTGGCAGCATTTGCTAAGGTTGAACGTACACCTAACCTGTGACTAGCAATTCCACTCCCGGACACATAACCAGCAGACACGCATACAAATATTCACCCAAGCGTTGGTAGCAACCCTATTCATAACATCCCAAAATTATAAATAGCACAAACGTCCATCAACAGTACCATAAACAAATGGTTTAATCTGTTCATACAATGAAATACAACACCGCGATGAGAATGAACAAACTATAACTACATGCAATAGTATGAATCTCATAAACACGCTGAACAACGGAAGCCAGGCCAAAAAATTGTTAGTATCGTATGATTCCATTTACACAAAGTGCAAAATCGGGAGGACTAATGAATGATGTTAAAGGTCAGGCTAGTCGTTACCTTTCGGGGGGAAAGGTGTAACTGGAAGGCCTATGAGGGGCTCCCGAGATGCTGTTTAAGTTTTGTTTCTTCATGGGGTGCGTTCACTTTGGGAGAATTTATCAAGCTGTGCTTATGATTTGTGTCATATTCCATACGTACGCTATACTTCAGTGAAATTTACCCCCCAAAAGCCCATGCCCGTCTTGTTATAAATCAACTCTTGAGTTAACAGCTGTCTTTGAGATGTCATTACATTAGTCATTTACACTTGAGGTCAATGGAGAAACCCCTTGCAAACGTGGAAACGTTTGACTAATTGAAGCCTCTAGTCTCTTTGGGGGTTTCTTTGGTCTGGGTGAAACATTGCAGTAGCACCAGTGTGGTCTTTCCTCCACCAAAAAACATACACTGTTGACGTACAAGAGTGCCTGGGTGTGGTTTCAGGTGGCTTTGCCCCGGGGTCCTTGGCGAATGGGGGTTAGTAGCCACAGAGGCACTCAGGGCCCGCCTGCCCGACAGGAAGGAAAGAGAAATACGTCAATTGTTCTAGCATGAAGAAAAATTGACTTCTTTCTCCAGAACGAGCTCCCCTGGTCTCCTCTCTTGAAGCTGAGGCAAAGGTAGGCTGAACACCTGCGTCCAGCCCTTCGGGCAGCTTGTTTTAAGGGTGGGGTGGATAGAGATTACAGTTTATATAACTTCTCTTAAACTAATGGCTTTGAAAATGTAGGAAATAAAAGCAATGATATATCAGACAAAGGATAACTTGTAATTTTATTGAATAGCATACATTTTAAATGTAGGATAAGAATGATTTGAATGGAAAGGAGGAATACTTTAGAGTTAGTTAAAAAACTAAACCAAACTAAAGCAAAGAACACTACCCGAAAGCTATACGGTGTGAATTTTTTCTGTGGGGGTAGAGAGTATTGTTTGATTTCCTTTTTGGTTTGTAAATTCTTATACATACAGTTTATTATTGTTTGGCTCTGAATCTACTTCACAGATTCCAATTTTTCGATCCCCCATAATCTTTAGTTTGGAGGTGGAACATAAATGTAATTTTAAAATTAAGAAAATTAAGTTAGCGGGGTCTAATTTAAATGTCTTGCAATTCAGCCTCCTTAACCCCCAAACAGAATTTCCTGACAAGAGGAGAGATTATGAGAAGAAAATGCATGTTAGATATTAAGTATCTACTGAGACGTTAGAATTGGTATAGAAAAAGATTATTTAGCCAAGATAGTAGAAGATTCTATGTTCTTAACTTTCCTGTCTAAACAAAGCATAAGACTTTGGAGTTAAACAGACCCAGATTAGAGTGTGACTTTAGGTAAATTACTTAATTGCTGCAAGCCTCACTCTCCTCGTCTGTAAAATGGGTATCCTTTCATCATAAGGTTGCAACGAAGACTGAGATTGTGTGTGTAGAGAACTTGTCAAACTGTCTGGTCCAGAGTAAGTGCCACATGTCAATAAACAGTAGCGGTTGGTACAAAAAAAGTGTAGCAATAATTATGAGTAGTACCTCCTGTATATAACAATATGATAATATTAATTCTCATCTTTTTACTTTTCCATGAGAAAAGGTCAAGTTTAAGCCTGAAATATCATGGATTTCTATTTCAGTGTTTAACTTTGATTCTAAAAAGGCATTTGGGGGTTTTTTTTGGTGGCAGGATGTCTGTGTGAATGAGAAAGAATAGACTCCACAGTGAATGCAGGAACCTTCCAGAAGGGGCACCCTTTCCACCTTCTCCTGTCTCTTGTAGGTGTCAAGTTTTCTAGGCTTAAACCCACGAACACAAAACGTCATATATTAAGGACAGAGTTTTGAGGGACCTGAAGCTTATATGATGTCTGGAGACTTTAAGAAAACAAATACAAGATCAGGAATTGCAAATGAAGGGGGAGAAGCCCAAGGTCACTGGCTTCCTGGAAAATCCACCTCTGGTTCAGTGACCAGAGAGACAAAGAATTTGCAAAGGCTTGTCTCTCTTTCCATGTCACACTTCCTGAGGGACACACAGGTGAGTTGTCTCACCTTTGCAAAAAGGAGCCCATCAAGCCTGTGAGTACGAGGCCAGCTTGAGCTGGAACCACAGACACAAGAGCCGCCTTGCGTTCAGCTCCTGCCTTAGGAGGACGGACTGGTGGTCCCTGCGGCTGTTCCAGGCGTCCATAAGGAAAGTCCATGTGCAAAAAAGAGATGACATTTTCAGGTGAAGCTGCAAGGTCTGCGTAGTCACTCAACTTTTCCCCTGCATTCGAGGCAGAAAGTATTGTGGCTGCCTTCGGAGAAAACTGCAGCTTCTCAAGGAAACAGCTGTGGTGAAACACGGCAGCGGAGGGTGCGGTCTCTGAAGCGACGGGGGCTGTAAGCCTCGCTGGGCTGTGGCTTTCAGCCTTGGGCACGGTCTCTAGTTTGCCTTGAAAGTCTGGGTGGCGATGACCGTCGTGTTCACACGCAGGCATGTCAGGCATGTCGCCTGATCTGCCGCATTTCCCTCCATCACAGGCAGGGGGTGGTGCTTTCGTTCCTTTGATGTGATGACCAGCTGCTCAGAGGTGATAGATATTTAGATGAAAGGACGTGGGAACGGCCTGCAGATAAAGAGCGTTTCCTTTCCTGTCCTCCTTTTCTCTTCTTGCCCTCAGTTTCACGTTTCTTGTACTTTTCCCCCTCATCAGATCTAAAAAGCCGAAGTCAATTGGCTGTTAGGCTGAGGAAAGCAAGCAAGCGTGGTTTCAAAACTCACACGTGTTTAGCGACTTCCCTGGAGGTCCAGGGGTTAAGACTCCGCGCTTCCACTTCAGGGGACGCGGGTTCGATCCCTGGTCGGGGAACTGAGATCCCGCAAGCCGCTCGGCCAAAAAAATTTTAAAAACAGACAAGTTTGGATGTTCCTTTCCCCTGGCAAAAGGGGTCCCACACGTTTCTCCCCTGGGACTCTTTCCGTGCCCCCTCCCCTGCCCCCCATCCATTTCTGCTCTCTCCGTATGCAGTGAATCACGCCTTCCTCTGAGCGGCCTCCTCTGTAGATCCTTATGTGTTTATACTCATCCTACATGTCGTAACTTATTCGTTCGCATGTCCATTTTCTGGCTGGAGTGTGAGCTTTTTGAACGCAGAGACTGGCTCCTACTTATTTTATATCCTCAATCCCTGGCATATGCCTGGCACACACAAGGACCAATGAAATCAGCGCTATGGATCAATGCACTAATCACCAAACCGCGTTGGTCTGGATGCAAAGTTCCACTGGGACACGGCACGACCGGCTACCGGCGAGACGGAAATACGCGGACTGAAGCACTGTGCTGGGTTTAGGAGGGGCCCCTGCTGTCTCAGTCCCTATCGGTCCCAGAGAAATGGCTTGAGTCCTGCTTTGGGGCCTTCCTGTAGGGGCAGAGGGGGAGCAGAGAGGACGAGTTCTGAGTGCTGCTTGCTTTGTTCCAGCTGTTGCTCTAGAGCTGTACCCAGATGATTCCAGAATTGGGGTTTGATCCCAGGTTGTCTGACACCCAAACCTATGCTGAGATGCGATGGATTGCTGTGAAGTGCTTCTCCAGGTGGCTCTGGGAGACTTTTTCCTTCAAAGTGGTGCTTTGGTGTAGGTTTTATTTATTTTTAAATTGTTAGATAAAATTAGACTGGTAGATGGGATACTGTAAGACAAAGGGCAGTCACCGTTTCAAATGTACAAAAATGCAATTGAGAAAGGAGATTGGGGGCTAGACTCAGCTCCATGTGGGTGAGGACAGAGCCTGATTCCAGTTCTTGGGACAAAAACACAATTTAAGAATTTGTTGGGTGCATGAGCGAGTGACTAAATATCATCATAGAAAAACCGGATCTGGGAGATTTCATTATTCAAGATATGAGATTGTAAATTTCTGCATGAGATCATTAAACTAAAATACCTTTTTGTGTGCTTCTCAGATTTGAAATGACTCAGATTTCCCGATGCTTTCCAGATGTCTGAAGCCTGGAGCTTTCTGAGATGAGTGTTGTTTGCTCACCTGACTGTCCTTCCTTCCTGCTCTACTCGAATTCATGCTTCCTGCTTTGGCAAGTAAACCCGCATGTTACAGTATTCACTGGGTTTCTCAACCCCAGCGAAACATTAAGGACCTATTTGCTGGGTGATGAGGGGTCACTAAAAACCAATGGGACCACTAGAAGGACACTTGAATCAGACAGAAAGAAGTCCGAGTCATGATAGAGAAATACACAAAGGAAAACGGGGTCATAATGAAGAAGCAATTTACTGTGCTTGTAAATAAGGAGAAAGTTCCTGAATTAGTTAGCAATTAATCTGGACCTTGAAAGATTAATAATAATAGTGACGATGATGGTACTATTACTACTACTATTAACTACAGTTAACATTTGTCAACGGCTTATTATATGCTCACCACTGTGATCTAAGTACTTTACGGGTAACAACACACTTAATCCTCAGAGCAACTCTAGGAAGTGGGTGTTGTCATTCTCTCTACTTTATGGGCAAGGAAATTAAATCCCAAGGGGCTTAGGTAACTTGCCCAGCATCTCAGCAGTCAGTAAGGGGCAGAGCAGAGCTACTCACCCAGTGAGGCTCCAAACCCTGCTTTGCGGACTGTTCCCCTCACTGCCTCCGAGGAAATTAGATTTTGGTAGGGAGAGGCAAGAGCAGGAGTGAATGCACGGAAAAAGAAAAGTGCATGATGTGTTCAGGGAGCAGTCTCGGATGTGTCTAATTTGGGAGCATTGCAGCATTCTGTGGGAATTAAGGATGGAGGAGTAGGGAGGAGGCCAGATCAGCCAGGGTGAGAAAGGCCGTTTTGTAGTTTAGAACTCACGTGTAGGCGGTGGAGACCCTGGGCTCCTTTCCTGGGGGAGGAGTGACATATTCCCACCTCATCCTTGCTCAGTGGACTGTCCCTCACCCTAGAGATGTTCCTCTCCTTCCTCAGACCAGCTCCTTTTCTTCTCCCGGGCTCAGCCATGAAGATTTTCCTGTCCCCTCCGGTCACCAGTCTCCCTCTTACTCACCATCCATTCAGTGTTGTCACTCCTGTTCCCACTGGTCGGCTGCAGGCTAATGGACACAGCCAGTTCCGGACCCCATCAGTTGCTCCTGTTACCCACTTTGTGTTACAGATGCCATGCTCACACCTCGCTCCCTCATCCCAGCATAGGGCAAGGGACACGCCAACTGATTTTAATAGATTTCATAGAATTCTTTTACAGTCTCCACTTTTTGACTCAAAAACATCAGAGAGATCAAAGCATCCAACAGAGAAGTCTATTTGTTTTATCCATGTTTTGAAGAATATGAAAAATAATCCAGGGTGGCTTCTAGTTTCCTGCTAGCGTCGGTGACCAGAAATGGAATCTGTAAAGATGGACCTTAGCTTGCTAAGGCCGCCAGGTGGATGGAATGCTCTCTTACTTTCTTGGTATTTACCATGGGCGCATGCTGCTGGCTAATTAGCTCCATCTGCCACCCTAGAAACCTCTCTTGACTAGGAAAAAGTTCACTAAAAATAAATAAATAAATAGTTTTAAAAAAATAAGTAAATCATTGCCATAAGTCTGGGGCACCTTGTCTTGGATAAATAGACTATAGGCGAAGATTAGTTTTAGTGAATTGGGTTTGAGTGATTTGACAGGTGGATTACAGAGTCAAATCTCCAATTTGGCTGTTGATGTAAAACATAGAGGAATTCAAATGCCAGCCTACCAGGGATAAAGTGCAGAAAGAACTCCAGATTCTGTTCGAGAGGATTGAAAAGATGCCGTTGAAATAACTTGGATGATTGCTGTTGAAAGAGAAACTCTGAGCTCTCAGTTAGAACCTGGAAATCAGACCTGGAATTGCATAAGCAAATTTACACTCAAACGAAAACCCCAACACAGCTTAAAACAATAAAAACAACTGACCAGTCCTCTAATTTCCCCACCCCATTCTCCTAAAACCCAATAATATGTTGAAAAATGAACAAGAGAATGATATACACAGTTTAATTTGTAAGTGACCTGAGAAATCATTGGATTCTCTAGTTCAGTGGTTCTTAAACCCCAAGGACCCAATGCTCACCCTTTATAGGAAATATTTTGTAGTTCACCTTTTGCTATCTGGAATTGGAATTCATGTATAATATAATTTACCTACACCAATAACAACAACAACAATAATACGTCATTACTGTAATAAAAGAAGAAATAAAGGGGCAGTAAATTATAAGAATATAATATGTACTCATATATGTAAACTACATTAGAAGACACAGTGAAGTTGTCAAATGTTCGCATACATAGAATCACATTGACTAGAACATCTACAAATGCAGACCATTACCAGTATTATGGCATTAGTGATTCAAATACTACAAGCCATGCTGCCCTCGGTGATGCAACTCTCTGAAATGATAAACAATTTTTGTTAAAGTTCTAAATGAAACCAAGTACAGTCTTTCTTCAATTTACATAATAGTTGCATTCTGGAAAACTCAGAGTATGTGAAAACCCTGCAAAATATACTTTGTGTTTCTATGAGTTAAATTCTATTATCAGAAAATTATACTTTTTTCCTAGTTGAATTATCTGGTAAGATAGCCAACATTTGTATGGGAATGCAAGGTAACTCTTTGTCACTGTGACAACCAAAAGCACCCCACAAATATCTAGAGGGAAGCGTGGTACTGCCCCTACTGAAAAAGCCTGAACAAATCCAAATGAGATGCAGCACCTGTTCTTTCGATTTATCAGAACTATATACACCCCTTTGATTTGGGGTTTTGTTTCGTTCTGTTTTGTTTTGCCTTGGTTACTAGGAAGGTCAGAGATACAGCTAATGCTCAAGTACAGTGACTGTTTCACTGCAGGTTCCTGGTAGAAATCGTCGGCCCCTTTTCGCTCTGGTTGCTGTTTCTCTGACTTTAATCGTCCTCTCTGTGCTTTTATTGTGAGCTACATCATATTCTTGTGAGAAGTAGGATAGAGTGTAAATTACCAGTCATTAAGTCCTGTATCCTAAGCACCTGAACAGTGCCTGGCACTTGGGTGCTTTATCGACATTTACTGAATGAATGGGTGATGGATGGATGCTGGAAACGAGCTCAATTTCACTTTTCTGTAAATAGCAGTGGATGGCCACTAGGGGGAGGAAGAGCGCCCACTCCTCCCTGCAGACGGCTCTCTGAAGCCGCAGGCATGCGTTTGGTAGAGAACAGTAGTGTTTTTCAGTAACCGAATCCTGCATTTCTGGAATGGGTAGGGCCTTTCCCCCTGAAGGGGTGAACACTGAGTACTGCAGGAGCACTCTCTTCCAGCCCAGGGCTGCGTTGCTTCTGCTGGACAGCAGAGTCCAAAGGCCACAGGGAGAGAAAGCTCAGTGCATAGATCACATGTTTTGAGCCAACTACAAAAATCTTCATTTAAAACACTTGAGAATCAGACAAACAGGATAGTAGTTGGCCTAGTAGTATGGTTAATAGGTTAAAATAAGAAAAAAGCAGGAAGAACCGAGGGCGTGATTAGAAGAAATAGGCTCATGACGTTGGTGACACGGTGGCTAGTTTGCACTTTACCACTTAGCACTTGATTACACGCTGTTTCCCAGCACTCTTCTCTTTTTTTGGCGGTACGCGGGCCTCTCACTGTTGTGGCCTCTCCCATTGTGGAGCACAGGCTCCGCACGCGCAGGCTCAGCGGCCATGGCCCACGGGCCCAGCCGCTCCGCGGCATATGGGATCTTCCCGGACCGGGGCACGAACCCGTGTCCCCTGCATCGGCAGGTGGACTCTCAACCACTGCGCCACCAGGGAAGCCCCAGCACTTTCCTCTTTCCCAGAGACTCAGAGCCTTGGGGAGCTCCGTCTATTCATCTGGAAACGCGGGCCCAAGGAGGGATGTGGCTTTGACTCTGGTGGGGCTGGAGCCCCAAGTCCTTGTCCCTGTCTGTCCCTGTCATTTTCCCACCGTCTACATAGGACACCTTTTGGGAGCAGGCACTTGGGACTGCTTGGCTGGAGACCAGAGGCCGGGAGTGTCTCCTGGCAGCCCTGGGCTTTCCTACTTCTCATGCAACCTCTGCAATTTGGGTGGGCCACATATTTTAACTTTATCCTACAATAGAGAAACTGACAGATAGAGAATCCCTTAAGCCAGGGGTCCTTAGCCTGTAGGTCCATGACCTTGGACATGAAAAAATTTTACATCATTGTTTTCATTAACCCGTAACTAAAATTTAGCATTTCCTGCAATTATGAGTATAGGCACTGAACCACAGTAGAACTAGCAGGACTGGTGACTGCCACAAATAGAAATCACAGATATTTTTATGCCACATTGTGTGTTGCAGATATCTGAAAACGTTGTTTGCAATCATCACTACTCTGAAATTAGTTGTTAGATCACTGCTAGATTTCATGCATCAATGGACGCATCTATTACTATGTTATAATCTTTAAAAATTTCAGTATCATCGATTTCCTTTGTAATAATGTATTTTATTTTATGCACTTAAATACAGAAGCTTCACCAGATGACCAAAGATTAAGAATCTCTGCTTAAAGAAATGATTCCTTAGGGTTCTATTAACTTCTCATTCATTGATTTGCTATGAATCATAAATTAATATAATGTGCATTTCTGTTGCAGCCGAACAAAGGGAGTTTAGCTTCTAAAGAATTGAAAGGAAGTCTTATTACTAAGGAATCCATGTAGATTTGATAACAAAATGGCATTCTAGAAAGTGCATCAATGAGAGCTGCATTTTCTGCTTTTCACTGACGTGCATCTATCCAGTGCTTTATCAATTCAATGCCATCCTCTTGGTTGGGGGGAAGAACAGATTGAAGGTGATGTGTGTCCAACGTCACTGATGGCAGAAGAAAGTAGGAGGAACGTATGCAGAACCTGGCAACTAGCATTAACCAGAAACAAGACCCCGGGCATAAGGCAGCCACTGAAAACCATTAAAGACCATAGATAATGGATAGATTGAGGTTGTGGTGATATCCCTTTATACATCCTTAATTGATTAAACAGTTTATTTTTGAGTCTTGAAGTTAACTGTAAAAATTACAGTTAGCAGTTGAGAACATGGTTGCTCTAATGTACTTTCAATTAGGATGATGTACGTTAAAGATAGACCTATATGCCTCTAATCACTCAAGATACAGAATTCATACTAGAAAAATTCAAGTGTGTAAGTTTGAGGCTTTTAGAAACACGAGAAGGCCAATTTAATAAAATTTAAAATCATACGTTATCATCATGGCAGAAAATGCAAAGATCTGTCTGTGTAGAGCATTTTGTCTCTTCTGGACTCATGCTGCAGTATAGGTACATCAGCCAGGAAAAATGATGCCATTTTTATTGTCTTTTCTACAGGTATTGAACTGGCTGGGCTTTTAACCATCATTACTGCTACCTGTAAACATATGAAGGGGAAGGTTGACTTCTATAAGTCGTTGATACGCTTCTCACTGCTCTTCGTAAATTCCCTCAGATTGGGGATTACTTCTGCTTTGCAGAAATTATCTGCAGGGGGCTCTGCATAATTTATAACAATCTCTGGCAAAACCTCAGAAAAAAAGATATGCTTTTGACTTAGCCGGATGTCAGAGGCTGCGGCAGGACCCAGGGAAAAGGCTCCCCAGGTGGCATGAGGCTCTGGGAGCGACCATCCCAACCGAGGGACGGCCTCTTGGAACTTCCTTCTCCTGAGGAGTGTGACACAGTTAAAACGAAAGAAAAAAAAGAGCCACAAGCAACACAGCTGCCAATGAAATAGGAGAGGGATTGCTTTCAAAAGCACGTGGGACTCTCACTGGACTCTCTGAGCTCATCCACGGGACAGGAGCACAAGGCCATGGAGTAGAACCTCAGCGTGGGTCTAAGAAGAGACAGAAATGGCCCAAGAAGTCAGCCTGAAGTCCCTCCGGGAATCAGAACGCGAGGTGATCCTCCAGGTCCTGCACCGGGACCGGGAGGTTCGAAACATAGAGGAGGAAAGGATACGGTATGCTGTCATTTAGTGGGTGGGATTCTTCCGTTTTTTTGGCTTTTTCTGCTTGCAAGCTGCTTCTACCTGGCGTATTGCTGCTTGTTGCCTACTCAGCTTCCTGTCTGACAAGAGTCGGAATGAAGGGCTATGGGGGAGGTGACCTTTGCTGTGTCACTAAGCTTCGGGGATGGTAAGGGAAAGAATGCCTTTTGTTTTTCCTTTAAAATAATGCCTTTTTTTGTGATGAGTTTGCTGTCTGTCAGTTTGTCCATTTGCCTACTTGGCAGGAATAATGCAAGGGAAGCTTTCAGGCTTCTCATACGCCCTTCAAGGGAAAGACCTCCAGCTAAGGGTTTTCCTAAATTATTTTTGGTGGTAACCGAAGGCACAAAGAAAGCGTCATAGAAACAGCAAAGCTGCTGGCATCCATTCCTGTCCTTTTCTTTGCTCTCTTTTGCTTCCCAGCCGGCTTTGAGGGAAGGGGAAACCTGCCCAGCCTGCTCTCCGACTGATCTGTCAACAGAGAGCCTCTTTCCTCTCTCTGAGCTCCGCGGGCTGTTGGACATGAGTTTAACACTTAACAAAGCAGGGCTGGGCGGGGTCCGTGGTTAGCTGTCATGCTGATGCTTTGTTTATCGATCGATGTTTATGGAGAGCATGAGGTCTAGAGGGTAAGTAAATGGAATAGGCGTTTTGGTTTTGCTTTGTTTTTAATGGCAGAACTCCTTCAGAGTCTGCCAAGAAAAATAAACATATAAAATAAAACTTTGGACCACCAAATGTCTGAGGAAGGAGCGAAAATTTCTGGTTAACTAGAAGGTACAATGTTCTTTTTCTACCCTCCTCTGTTATCCCAAAGCTCTCTAAGTGTACTGATACTTTATTCCACTAAAAAAATACACTGAACAAAATGGAGTTTTCTTTGATGATTCAAGATCTTACGGTGATTTAGAAGCACCGTTTTGAATATCAACAAAGTAACATGGATACTGTGGTAAAAGTTTTGTTACAAAGGGTACTGATTCTAGAGCAAATCCTGAAAGTTGGATGTAAGCTTGTTTCTTGGGGTTAGCTTCTCTTTTCTAAAAGTAAGTAACAGTAGGGCTTCCCTGGTGGCGCAGTTAAGAATCCGTCTGCCAACGCAGGGGACACGGGTTCAATCCCTGGTCTGGGAAGATCCCACATGCCGCGGAGCAACTAAGCCCGTGCACCACAACTACTGAGCCTGTGCTCTAGAGCCCACGAGCCACAACTACTGAAGCCCATGTGCCTAGAGCCTGTGCTCCACAACAAGAGAAGCCACCGCAATGAGAAGCCTGCGCACTGCAAAGAGTAGGCCCCGCTCGCCACAACTAGAGAAAGCCCGCGCACAGCAACGAAGACCCAACGCAGCCAAAAAATAAACAAATAGATTTAAAAAAAAAGAAAGGACATGAGAGCAAGCATTAAAAAAAAAAGTAAGTAAATCAACTATACTCCAATAAAAATTAAAAAAATAATAATAGTAGGGCTTCCCTGGTGGCGCAGTGGTTGAGAGTCCGCCTGCCGATGCAGGGGACACGGGTTCGTGCCCCGGTCCGGGAAGATCCCACATGCCGCGGAGCGGCTGGGCCCGTGAGCCATGGCCGCTGAGCCTGCGCGTCTGGAGCCTGTGCTCTGCAACGGGAGGGACTGCAACAGTGAGAGGCCCGCGTACCGCCAAAAAAAAATAAAAAATAAAAATTAAAAAATAATAATAAAAGTAAGTAACAGAGACATTTCATAGAGTATTCTGGCTAATGATACCTCCTGGGGTCCAATGTAATGTCCCTTTGTACTAGGGCTATTGTCCTGGGGAAATAGGGACTGAAAGTAACTGACCACCCATAAAAAACAGTAGCAAAAGCATAGCATCGAGGGAGCTCAGCTTGGTGCTCTGTGATGACCTAGATGCGGGAGAAAGGCGGGGCGGGAGGTTCAAGAGGGAGGGGGATATAGGTACACATATAGCTTATTCACTTCATTGTACAGCAGAAACTAAACAACATTGTAAAGGAATTTTACTCCAATAAAAACATTTTAAAAAAAATTTATTCCATTAAAAAAAGCACAGCATCAGCTAAATAACTTTATTGGGGAACTTAAGACAATAGCAGGCATGTATACTGTATGTTTACAGGTCATTCCCTGCCTTGCATTTTAGAATTGATGCCATTTTCTGCATTTTTCCTCTTCTTTCACTGTCCTTGCTTGCTGTTATAATGCCCTTTGGGCACAGAGGGATGAACCTAGCCAGCCATAGTGTTTATGCTTTGCCATTTAATCCTCACAGCAACCCTGGGAGGTAAGGCTTGCACAGCCGAGAAAACCTCTGAGCCTCTGCTCCGAGACGTCGCAAGAGATCCTGGTTCACACAGCCGTGTTGGAACCTGGGGGTGCTGGATGCCAAAGCCCCTTCTTTCTCGCCATGGGTGGTGCTGTTGGGGCCCTTGCCATGTAGGAATTTGGCTGGCATCTGTCCTTCCACTCAATCGCTTCTTATCATTTAACTCTCTGGGCCACAGGAAACTGAAGACACACTTGCAGCATCTCAGGTGGAAAGGCTCGAAGAGCGGGAGCCAGGAGTACAAAGAGAAGTCCTGTGCCCGCTGCCGGCAGGCCCTGGGGCTCCTGCTGAACCGGGGGGCCGTGTGCCAGGGCTGCAGCCACCGCGTGTGCGCCAAGTGCCGAGTGTTCCTGAGGATGACCCGCGCCTGGAAGTGCACCGTGTGCTTTGAGGACAGGTGAGGATGGGCCAGGGAGCCTCAGAGATGGTCCAGGACAAACTGTTGACAAAGACGGCTGTCACTCCTCAAACTTAATCGGGAAATGTTTGCCGAGTGCTTAATATGGAGCTGCCTTTCTAGAAGTGGAAGTTATTGTAATTCAAAAATGCGTTCTGAGGGCTTCCCTGGTGGCGCAGTGGTTGAGAGTCTGCCTGCCGATGCAGGGGACACGGGTTTGGAAGACCCGGTCCGGGAAGATCCCACATGCCGCGGAGCGGCTGGGCCCGTGAGCCGTGGCCGCTGAGCCTGTGCGCCCGGAGCCTGTGCTCCGCAACGGGAGAGGCCACAACAGTGAGAGGCCCACGTACCGCAAAAAAAAAAAATGCGTTTTGTTATATGAAAAAAGTTTTGTTGTTTTTTTTAATTTACAAAAGTTTGTTTGTAATGGCTGGGGATCAGTTTGCGTAGGAATTAAGATTCCTTTCAATTTCTTAACTGGTTCATTTTGTTAGTTTTCTTAGAGCTTAATTTATCTCTTTGAGGAAAAGTGGAGTGAACTGTAACACAGAGAATGTTAGCGTGTCCCGTGCAGCTTTATCAAGGCCTTTTGAAGGAGGCACGCTGACCTGCACTGGACGCTCTCCTCAAGAAATGGGCGTGCTTTCTGTTAGTGATAGCGGGAGTCTACATTTATTCTAATCTTTTGATGTTGTGAGGTTTTAAAATATTTTAAACATGGAATTGGCATTTTTGAAAATGATAAAGCATATTTGTGGCTTGATCTCACACCGTCCGAAGCACGAACAGGCTGGTTGCCAATCCCTTGGAAACACGGGGAGTGTTTCTGCCTCTTGTGGGGTAGCGTGCACAAGGACATCACAGAACTTATGAGAGGTAGATATGTTCGTCTGGTGTGAACCTAGGAGAGGAATCAGAGACTGAGATTTGAAAACAACTTGTAAATATTGCTGCAGATGCGTGAGTGCCCCGGGGGCTGAGACTGTGAGAGGTGCTTACACAGTGTGGGCACAGCAGCTGGGTTTTCTCTCCCCCTAAATCGGGAGGATTGTGTCTGTGGGCATAGCCTGATATTCATCTCCTTAAATTTCCCATCCCTTTGCAAGGCTTAATGTATTTCAGTCAGTCATTCGAAGGCAGGTTGTTCAACCAGATTTCCTTGTTCCTAAGCTCCCCCTCTCTGAAGCAGCACGCCAGGTCACTCCCACGTGGTCAGAGTTATCTCCGCACATCTCGCGTTTCCTCAGTTTGTGAAGCCGATGCCCTGCAGGCTTTTCTCAGCTTGAGAGGGAAAGACCAAGATTTACTGTGAGCCGCCTGGCCCGCACTTGTGCTCAAGCAGGCCTGGGCTCTTGAGAGAGGAGGAAAGGTCCTAAGATCTCCAGTCAACCATATATATTTGGTCGATAAACACTAAGGATAAACACTGCGTCGTAAGGTATTAAATTCTTCAGCACTTTTTCTTCATCTAGTGGTTAGCTATAAGCCACAGGGTTATAGGACAGGGGCTGAGGCAACCTCCCAGGAAGCGGGCCCCGCTGAAGGCTCTGCCCTGGAGGGCACCATGCCCGGGGCATTGTGACTTTACCGCTCTAAGCTCATGAAGCGTGATTTCTGAAACCCCAGCCTCCTTATGTTGAAATAAGGATGCTTTTCAAAATATCCAAGATGACTGCGTTGCTCTGAGTGAACTGACATAGGAAGTCGCTTGGGGAGAGAGCTAAGTAATTTATAACCCAACTCCCCCCCTCCCCGCCTACTTTCTTCGAAGCTCTCTGCTCTCTCTCTCTCTAGTTTTGTCCACGCTGGGCTGCCTTCCAATCCTGGGGCCAAACCAAAGAAAAGGCTTGGGAAAACTTGAGGGTAGACGATAGTCACAACTGAACTGGGTCCTGGACAGGTTTTTGACCCTATCATTTTCCTCTCCCTGCTTCTTCCTCAGCCTGAGACTCATTCCTCGAGAAGTGGATCTGCTGTGGGAACAGGAGAGAAAATAGGTTTTAAAATCAAGAAAGAAAAAGCTCTAGGGTAGCAATTTAAAAAAGCAAAACCAATGTACAGATTGCTGCAGTCAGTGCCAAAGTCCTGTGACCAGCACTGGCCTTGGGCTTGTGTTGAGGGTCCAGGAGACACCTGAGGTTTCTGCCTTCTGAGCAGGTTTTCTGCTGAGGACCCCAGGAGCTCAGAGGAGGGAGAGGCGAGGGAGGGCTGAACTGGCTCAAGGTGACTTCCCAGAGCACCCAGGTGGGAGCATTTCTGCAAGCGGGTCGGGATTAGAGAGGGAGACAGACATTGTCCGGGAGAGGGAATGTCGTGGGCATGAGAGTGGACCACTCACCGTGTGGGAGGCTGTGTTAAGCATTTCTTGACACCAAATGTTTTATTTAAATCTTCAAACAATCTTACGTGACAGCTACCACCGTTATCCCAATTTTATAGGGGAAGAAACGGAGACTTAGAGACACAAGGGAGCCCAAGGCCGTGAGGTCAGTAAGCCTAGAACCAGGTCTCCAGAGTCCCGTCTCTTCTTTTTGTTTTAAATCACTGTGAGTGATCCAAAATTATTTTTAATGGTAAAAATGAACACATACAATCAAGTAGAATATTACAGAGTCATTAACAATGTGATGCTCTGTTAACAGAGATGCATACCAGCTGTTGTGAATTTCAAGAGCAGCTTATCAAACCTTGTGGTACACTTTTCTTTCATTTTAAAAAAGATACATAAACAAAATTATCTGGAAGGATATATATCAAAGAAATGATTCTTTCTCTCTCTTTTTAAATTTCTAAGGTCCTTGTTGTTTTATCTCTTTGATATATCGTAGTGTATATCTGTTAATCCCAAACTCCTAATCTATCCCATCCCTTCTTGATCTCCTCTCTCTCCTGCCTTCTGGGAGACTCGCCCGGAGGGACGGGGTCTTAAAAGCCACTCGGAAGAGTTTGGATTGGAGGCTGCAGGAAATGGGGTGTGAGCATACGCACTTTGCCAGAGGAAAGCCAGGTGAAAGTCTGCCTGCATTCTGCAGGACAGACTCAGGAGGGGAAGAGGAAGGTGAATGAAGCAGGTGAAAGTCTTTTCAGTGAACGAGGTGTGAAGGGATGAGGCGGGCGGCAACAGAGATGGGGAATGTGAGGGAGAGTTCAACAAAGGGGTGATTGAACTTGGTCATAGGGGATGAAAGAGGGAAAAGTGAAAAACAGTTCCGTGGACTAGCAAAACTGATAGCTCTTCATGCTTAACTGGAAGAACCAAAGGAAACAGAGAGTAAAAGAGAAGCAACAGAAAGAACTAGGTAAACAAAGGCAAGTCGGAAAGGACTTAGAAGGGAAGGTTGGTTGAAAGTTGCTTCCAGGGATGGGGGCCGTGTGTTATCCTTAGCAGGAGCCATCAAAAGAGGCGTGATTTGGGAGAAGGAAAGAAGAGAGAGTCAGATTCCTAGAATTTGGAAAACGTCATCTTTCAAATTTCAGACTGATACTCCCAGTATTTTCATAATCTCATGTTCCGGTAAAACACCGAATCACCACTTTGTATCCACAAGGCAAGTAACTAATGTATGAGAATGGAATAATTCCAAATCATGATTGCAAATCCTTCTGCCCTTCAAGTGAGGAAAGCGTATAACTCTATGAAAGACTGAAAAGAAATTGGATGCCAGGTACGGTCTAACAGACTTGGCCGAGGAAGGATTTCAGCTTTGGCGCCAAGGGTAAAGGGACATGCTTCTACTGCTTCTCTTCGTTGCAAAACTTGATTTCTTCTTTTTTCTAATCTGAGTTTTAGCACTGTCGATAGGAACTATGTTAATTTGTTTCACATGAAAGAGTACATCGACAAGTTAAATATACTGAGTAAAATATTTCACATAGCTGTACATTACTAAATTTTCAAAAGGTTAGCCATAAATTTTCAAAAGGTTAGCCACTAAGATTAATTTCACAGAGAAAAAGCCTTTTGTTCTTTGAAATACAGCTTTTTCTTCTTAGCTCTGATTTGGAGATAGCATCTGTTTTAGTTCTCACGAGAAAGCTTGGTTGTTTCACGTGGTGTAGGTACACTGCTTTCTGTGGGAACAGGACAGATGATGATTACATAAAGGATCGTGATATTCTTTTTATCCGTTGGCCAAATGAGAGTAAGGATTACCTAACAGCCTTTGAAGCCTTATGTTACCAAACATCTAGTTAAAAATGGAAATGGATGGGATACTTTTTTTTTTTTTTTTTGCGGTACACGGGCCTCTCACTGTTGTGGCCTCTCCCGTTGCGGAGCACAGGCTCCGGACGCGCAGGCCCAGCGGCCATGGCTTATGGGCCCAGCCGCTCCACGGCATGTGGGATCTTCCCGGACCGGGGCACGAACCTGCGTCCCCTGCATCGGCAGGCGGACTCTCAACCACTGCGCCACCAGGGAAGCCCTGTGGGATACTTTTTGGAAAAGTTTATTTTTGAAAAGCTTATTTTGTGCTTACTGAAGGGAATGTTTACACAGTAGTTTGAGTATCATTTTTATTGTTGGTGTTGAAATTTCTTCTGTGGTCAGCACTTGATTAGTCATGGCAGGTCTTGCTTTTAAAGCCTTTTTGAGATGAGTAAGCTTTCCATACCCTTGAGTTCATGTTCAAAGTTGTCAGCTCACTCAGTTCAGCTGAAACTTTTCGCCCTGCAGGAAGGTCAGTGCCAGGAGGCCATTTTCCCAGTCTGGCACTCAGCATGGTGGTGAAGTGCTGCCTTGGTTAAAACTCTGGGCTGAAATGTCCGTGAGAGTTAAGGATACTGGGGACGTAGGGATACCAGACAGGCTTGTGCGTCCTTTCCAGTCACGTGTTCACAGGAATTTCTACAATAACAGACCCACGTCCATAGATCAGACCAAGAGCGCATCCTAGTGCCGAATAGAAGTCATGGGTGGATTTACCGATTTTAGATGATTCCACTGCTGCACTGTTTCATGGATGCAGGTATCTTTGAGACCATGATTTCCCAGTTCGCAGGTCCTTTATTCTGATTCATTTTCAGTGAACTGAAGCGTCTCTTCAAAGATTTTTCTTCCTAGAAGAGCACGTGGGTGGCATGTGTCCTAAGCCATTGCCTATCTGAGGATGCCTTCGGTAGCCTTTTCTCATGAGTAAGGACCTCACTGGCTTTTAAAGCTCAAGTCCCAACTTTTCATCTCAAAGTTCAGTTAATGTTATCGTTGTCTTTTGGAATTTAATGTGACAGACGTTGGAGACTAGCTTTATTTTTCTTTCTTTCTTGATCACCTGGATTTTATGTACTAGAAGCATATTGGGTTTTTGCTGGATCCTTGTAATTGAAAACAGTTTCCAGTACATGCCTGGGTCCGAGTCTCTCCACACTGATTTTTATGGAAGAAGGAAAGTTCCTTTGAGCTGCCTGTCTCTTGGATTTGCTGTTTTGTTTTTTAAAAATTACCTTTTACTGTGGCAAAATACACATAACCTAAAATTCAGCATCTGAGCCATTGCATGTGTGCAGTTTAGTGGCATTAAATACATTTGAAACCATGGGTAATCGTTAGTCAAATCCATTTCACCGGTCTCCACTAATTCATTAGGGTCATCTACAAGACTCACATGCCCTCCGTTATTGTCCTCAACAGTGAGATGTTTGCCACAGTTGTTTTCCAGGAACTTGGAGTCAGCTGCGTCTCGTTTGAGCTGAACTGGTTAAGACTGGCCCAACCCTCCAACTGGGCATGCGCAAGTGTCCGGGCAGTGACCTTTTGAAGGCAGGGGGCAGAAAACTCCACCCTCAGGTCGTGCTGAGCTCCTCCATCTTCCCACGTGCATAGACCTGTAGCCTAGTTACTGCGCAGAAGGGCGATGACCCACCTTATTCCAATCACCTTTCCCCACGCTCCCCACGCTCAGACCGCCCTGCTTCTTAATTACTTCATCCCATAAATGCCTCGAGCCCCTTGCCCTCCAGGAGGTGGATCTGAGGTCTGTTCCCTGTCTCTGCGCTGTTTGCTGCTAACCTCAGCGTCCCGGCGTTTCGGCTTGCTGCGCGACGGGCAAACCAACTCGGCTAGGTAACACGCCATCCGTTTCCAGGCTTTTTCATCTTGCAAAACTGAAACTGTAACCGTTAAACATTTCTACCTATTTCTCCCTCCCCCCGCCAAGGCCCTGCAGCCCCCGTCCTACTTTCTGTCTCTGTGAATTTGGCTACTCTAGGTCCCCCACATAGGTGGAATCATACAGTGTTTGTCTTTCTGTGAGTGGCTCATTTCACTAAGTATCCTGCTTTCCAGGTTCATTCGTGCTGTAGCGTCTTGTAGAATTCCTCCCTTTTTAAGGCTGCGTCACATTCCTTAGCGTGTATGTAATCACATTTTGTTGGCCCATTTCATCTGCTGATGGGTGCTTGGGTTGCTTCTACCCTTTGGCTCTGTGAATAATGCTGCTGTGAACATGGGTGTACAAACATCTCTTTGAGACCCTGCTTTCAGTTCTTTCAGATACATACCCAGAAGTGGAATTACTGGGTCCATAGTATTTCTATGTTTAATTTTCTCAGATCCGCCATGCTGTTTCCCACAGCAGCTGTGCCATTTTACATTCTCACCAACAGTGCACAAGGGGCACAAGGGTTCCAGTTTCTTCACGTCCTTGTCAACACTTGTTATTTTCTGTTTGTTTGTTTTAACGGTAGCCGCTAATGGGTGTGAGGTGGGAGTTTGCTTATTTTTTGACTCAGTAACATTGTCTTCAGTCCGCTCTAATTATCCTTCTATGCCACTTGCCCTGTCTTCTTTGGGAATAATTTAGGTTGGCCTTGTTCTCTATCCTACGTTTGTATTATTTTCTCCTTCAATATTTAATATCTTTTTCTCTCATGTTCTGTGAAAGCATAACTGATTCAACTTTCCAGACTCTCCATTCTGCTCTTTCCTGTTGGTAAAGCAGCTTGTTCTGCGTTTGCATTGTTCGTTTTGTAAATTTTCCTTTAGTCTGTTGTCTCTTCACGTCAGCCTGGCTTTTACTTATGTCTGTTTCCTTTTCACGGAGGCGGGTTTTTTTTTTTTTTTTTTTTTGCGGTATGCTGGCCTCTCACTATTGTGGCCTCTCCCATTGTGGAGCACAGGCTCCGGATGCGCAGGCTCAGCGGCCATGGCTCACGGGCCCAGCCGCTCCGTGGCATGTGGGATCCTCCCGGACCGGGGCACGAACCCATGTCCCCTGCATCGGCAGGCGGACTCTCAACCACTGCGCCATCAGGGAAGCCCTTCGTGGAGGCGGTTTTTAAATGCTTTTGAAGACAACTGCTTTCTGAAACTTTCCCTGGCTCCCGCAGTGATGCACCTTGGGTAGCCGCTCCTGGTCTGCAGGACTGTTTCTCCTGCCCGTGGCCTTTTGTCAGAGGCTCTGCGTTGTCTTCAGACATCCAGGTTCAGGGTTTGCCAGCAGAGTACACGCTTCTTTGGTCTCGTGACCTGTCGGTGGTGGTGGAGTCCCTTCTTAGATCTGTGGGGAGGACAGGGAGATGCACAACGTCTAACTCGATTTCTGTTTGAGGCTTTAACAAGTGCAGCTCCGTCCAGCTGCAGTAGAATTGGTATTTCTTTCATTGACTAATTATCTGATGTAACAAACCAGGAATCACAAACTCATGGCCAACAGGCTGCAGACAGCCCACGGGCCTTGTTTTGGCCTGCCCCATGTCTGTATTTATCATTGTAATGCTTTAAAACGGGGCACGGGTTCTGCAGCCCACGACAGTGCCCACCCCTCTTTCTCGTTTCATCCCTTAGCCACGCTCTTCGTTTAGAGCGTCTGCTTGGTGCCCGAGTTTGTGATTCCTGCCCCTACACGTTTAGAGGGCGTGATGCACGTCATGCCTCGGTACCACCAGGGCTCCACCTTTGTCGGTCCCACCTTATCCCTTCAATTCTCAGGGTGCTCCCTGCAGAGGTGGGGATATTCATTCGTCAACCCACATGTAGTCACCAGCCCCACCGTGTCCCTCGGCTGTGCTCGTGGCTGTGGATACAGCGCTGAATATGACGCGGGGGTGGGGAACCTGCCTTCTCTCTGCAGTTAAGTAGAGTTATTCATGTTTTGCAAGAAGTGATGGTAGCTGCTTGGTTAAAATCGTTTCTTTATCTTGATTCTGACTCCTGGTTACCTAGGGTTTAATCACAATGATCAGTCTTTTTCCCCATAAGAACATTGAAATCAGATCAACTGAGCTAGCTGATGGAGGGAAAAAACCTCAGTATTTTGTTTTGTAACTAAAAACTGCCTTAGGTATAAGATTATCTGAAGTAAAAAAAATTTTCTTCAACTGTATGGGTGCAAAGGACCACTTTAGCTGGGAATTACCAAGCGGTTGGACAAGCCGGTGCAAAGAAATTAGGTTGATCTTAGTTTTACAATATTTGGCCGCTTTTGGTGTTTTTATAGCTTGTCTGGTAAGCCCCCAAGGCTTTTCTTGGGGCTTCCTTGCCATCAGGGCACTGGTTAGAGCACAGATCTGCCTGGGAGATGTGTGTCTTTAAGGCATTCAGAGAATCCTGACATGCGGATAAATTTGTTACCTCTTGTTCATTGAATGGTAGAAATACATTAAGCAATTCTAGGGACATGATGCTGGTTCTTCTTGGAGCATAAAGCAGGTGCTTTGGACGTGACAGCTTACCCACCTGCAGATGCTGGTAATTTGAATGCAGAGTAAAAGTGCATTCCAGCAGGCCTCTTCGGCTCACTGCTTGCGATAGAAATGGGGTCAGACTATTGAAGATCTTTCTATTAGGGTCCTCCATTCATCGTATTATTGAACGTTTGCGTGCTAGAATTTGCGAAGTGCTTTTCAACAGTTATTTCCCTTTTGCTAATGAAATGACAGCGTTAACCGAGTTCAAGGCTATGAAAATGGATGCTGGAGCCCCCAGCAGTTTCTCAGGAGCTGTCGGTGTTCCGTGTGCTTGGCGTTTCTAGTTACCGTTTTCCTCATGCAGAGTTCATGGAAAGTCAGACATGGAACTCTAGATCTCTTGCTCCCTTCACCATCCTTGGATTTTGCCTTCTGAGATGGATTTATCAATTGATTGAAAAAGTTTTGAAGAAACAAGTCATGATTCTGTGGGAGAAATTTAAAACCATTAATCTATTGCTGGGTTCAGAAAATGTTCCAAGAAGCTTTCATAGCCAAATTCTGCTTGAGTCATCGGTGAGGGGGGGAGAGAAATAATCGATGTTTCCTTTGGTTACTGTGAGTCATGCTACCCTGTGCTGGCCCTAATGAGGACAGAGACACTGCAAGATCTGCTCACCTCTGTCTTAGACAGTAACAGCCATAAATGGTCCTTATAACACTTGGGATGTGTGTGGACTGGGAGCCCTTATGAAAACCACTAGGGAATAAATGCTTATGAAACAGCTGATTCTGCAGAAGTGTTTATGGAGATCCAGCTTCATCTAGTTCTCAAAGGAAACAGCCTCAAATGCAAGAAGTACTTGCCGTCGTATGGTTTAGGCCTGTGGTACTTTTATCCTTCCATTCTGTAGTCACAGGTAAGCCTAAAGAGACCTGTGGGTTTGTGTTCAAATCTGTCCCTGCCAAGGAAGGTCCTGCTTGAATTTCTCAAGTAATCCGTTGAGATTCAGTTAGATGATTAGATGGTAACGTTAGATGACTAGCCCTAGGAGATACTAATATTCTACGTTATCTGCTTCTCATATAGGTTCTGAGACCAGGGCTAGAAGAGGACTTTGTAATAAAATGTTGTAAAATGTAATAAAAATAAAATGTTTATTCGGGCGTTCTCACCTTCCTCTCCTCCGTCCCCTTAGCTGCTCTTCCTTTTTCGTGATTGTGCATCTCCAGGTGTGATTACTCCTCAGTGGTGGCCTGTGTCTGGCTATAGCTCAGCTGACTGTAAGTTCATGGTTTGATTTGCTGCTTAATTCTTAGCTCTGATCTCTCTCAGGTCCAGTCTGAGGCCATGCCCCGCCCCCAGCACCTGTCTCATATATAAATGCTTTTGATCACAGGTAATTACGGGCTGGAGAGTGTGAGAGAGTAGATGAGCTGGAAGGGTCACCACCCCCAGGAAAATAAACATCAGGAAGTGACGTTTGTTATCAGATGGCGGCCTCCTTCTTTCCACATTTGATTTTCCTTTCCTACTCTCCCCTTAGACTTTGTCCCGCTGTATAAGGATGGAGGAAGCATCTTCAGAAATAGAGCAGTTGTGGGTATGGCAATGCAAAGGGGCGTGAACGCACCCCCCGCCCCCCGTTAATCTCTGCGAACTTTCCCTGGGTTTTGATCCTCTGCTTGTCTTCAAGTACCAGAGGGGAAAACTTCCGTTGAGATGCTGAGTTCTCCTTCATGGGTTTGTGTCGATTTAGTACATTAGATATCTGAGTTTCTGATTTTACGGATGAGAAGTTTCCCCTGTCTCTCTAGTGATATATAAAACATGCAACTGTGATATATCTTTGGCTCTTAATGATAGTGACTGATTCTCAAAATTCTGTTGCCAAAATTCATAAATGCTCTGCGTATGTTTTCCTTGTTCTGGTCACTAAGCATTGGGAATAATCATTTGCATACTAATCAGAGAATATAATAGTTGTTAACAAGATGAAGGGGAGGGAGTTGGTGGATGTCTTCTGACAACTACTAAAGCTCCAGAGAGAAAGATAGGATACTTAAAAAAAAAAAAAAAAAAAAAAAAGATTGCAACGTATTTGTGAATTTACTGCATTTGTAAGCATTAACTTAAAATCCATTTGAGATCGTATATAGCCTGAAAGAACCTAATGGAGAGTGTATTTCAGTAAGTACTTACAGAAGAGAATTTGAAGTTTTCCTTTTTCTTAAATTTGCATGACTTAGGAATTGACAAGTTTTATGGCATATTATTTTAATGGTGTGAACAATTTATAGTATCTGTGTGCTTAACTTTTTATGTCCTGAAAAGCTATTGACAATTCTACCTTTCTGAGGCTCTTTGAGGTTGAGGGTGGTTTCTTTAGAAATTTGGAAACTTGGAAACCGTCAAGAGTAAAACAGGCTTTGGGACTTGAGTTTGAACCGGTGACCGTACAAAGTGCTCCCATGCTGCTGTGCCTGTGAGTAGGATGGGAGGGGATGTAGAGATGCCCAGGGAGCCGCTGTCAGACCGGCTTCCCAACGAGAGGTCACGGCCCCTGTCTCTCAAGTGGTCCCCAAATCTCCAGTTGAAGCCCTTTGATCCCATATCCCAGATTTCAGGTGCTCCCAGGAAACTTCTCAGGTGAATCTGCGCTGTTGGTTCTTGGTAAATGTTGTAGTTAGCTCAAACTAACCTCAGCCTAACCTAACTAAGGGTGATCTCTTTCCCAGCTAAATAGACAGCACTGAATTTCTTTGTTGATTTTCCTTCATGCCATGGCTCCTCGCCATGAACATGATAAATTGATCATTTTGATGGTAACTTTGTTTCTCCTTGTATGTTTATTGTTACATTACATTGACATGCAGGGTAAAATCTACCCAAGTAGAAACTCCAGCTGTGCTGCTTTTTAAAAAAATTTATCTTTTTTATTTTGCTTTTATTTTTTATTGAAGTATAGTTGATTTACAATGTTGTATTCATTTCAGGTGTACAGCAGCGTGATTCAGTTTACGTATATATGTATAATGTATTATATACTTTTTCAGATTTGCAGCTTTCTAGTCAGATCACTTAATCTCTATGGGAAATCTGTATAGTTAGGGATTTGGGCCAGGAATTTGAACTCAGGTCCTTTGCCAGACTAGTGTTCTGATGATGTCGCCCTACCTTGTATGAGCCAAATACGGCACCACCCACATCTCCCTCTGAGGCTTCCTTTCTGCTTGCCTTTCAGAAACGTGAAAATAAAAACTGGAGAATGGTTCTTTGAGGAACGAGCCAAGAAATTTCCAACTGAAGGTAAATGCTCTCAAAACGTTTACTAAAGTAAGATGACATATTCCCAGTTTAAAAACATTTGCTATTAAGATTTTGAACATGAAAAACTTAACAAGGCATGGTGTATGGGCTTCTGTCTGGTCAGCCCTCCTGTTCCTTTTGTCTAAACTTTCCTGCCTCTGCCTCTCAGTGCATGTGGTTTACCACCTTCGCTTGTGGGGCTTCCCTCTGTCCCCGCACTTACCCCACCCCTAACCCTGCTGAAATCCACCTGTTTTCCATGAAGTTTCCCTGACTTCTGCTTCTGGGGGTGATGTCTCCCTCTTCCGAAACACCGGTTTGTAGATACGTCTCTTCCATCATTGTTGAAATGCCTCATATTATATCATCATTTGTGCGCTTCTCTTTCTCTCCACAAGCAGAAACTGTGCTTTTAAAATCTTATTAGCCCCAAACCTTGATCAAAATGATTGAATGAATAACTGAAGGCCACAGTGAGTGGACTGCGTTAGAATTAGCAGATACTGGCGACCATGAAGTGAGCACGTGTGATGATGTGAGTGGAGGTGTGTATTTGGTTCGTGGACCCCGGATGTCTTATAAAGTACTTGCAAAGTTGACATACGGTGTGATTAGTAACTGGGACTCAAGGCCATGGAGAAAACGGGTCATGCTTTGGTTACAGAAGTGTCACGTCACAGCATGTGAGCTGTGCAGGTAAGAGGATAACTTATTAGGCAAAGGCGCACACACGTGTCATCAGAATAGAGCAGAGGCAGCGTGCTCTGTACACCCCATCTGTCCACGGTGGTAACATGGGGGGCACCCGTCTCTGTGTCACCGTGGGGACTGCACACAGGGGAGCCTGGACTGACCTAGCGGGGATGTGGGTGGCTGGAAACGCTTTTTTTTTTCTGGTGGGGGGGAATAGTAACAGTTTGAGGTGGAGAAATAAGCCGTTTAGCCTCAACCAAAGTGTGTGTTGGCACATAAAGGAAGCCATTCGTCTGAGTGTTGACAGTCAGCTTTCATAAAAGCACTGTGCACCGAGATTTAGTCGGCGGTAAATTCTCCCCTGGATTACATTCCTGACTCTTCTTACTCAAGAAAAAGTGATGATTCTGCAGTTTATTAGAAATCTGGAGGAATATATAATACTGATGGGAGTGCTCAAGCCAAAAAAAAAAAACTGCAGCGTGTATGATTTTTATCTAGACCTGTGTTTCTCAATCCTTTTTTCTCTAGTGTCCTCTCTCTAGTTCCCAAACAGCCTTGTTAACACTTTTTTTCCCTAAATATTACCAGTCCATGAAAGTTTCATATCCCAGATATACTGCATAGCTACAGCTATATATTTATGTATGGAGGCCTTTTGGAGCAGAGCACAAACCATTGAGATAGCTAAGATTTTTTTCATCTTCCGTGCAGTGTTTGCTCCCTTGGGGCCATCAGCCTATATCCATTGCATCATCTAAGCGAGCAGTGGCAGTCTGGAGTCTTCCTATACATTTTATTGTTTTGTTTCTTGAAAATACTTTTCGGTTGGGAGGCTAGGGTTTTCTTCAGGCGGTAGGTAGATTCTCATTTTTTTTTTTCACATCTAGTCCTAGTTCATAAAAAGTCTGTAGGAAGTGAAGTTTCTGTTACTTCTGAAACCACCTCACTGAAGACATCCCAGACTTTTTTTAATACATTGTAAGTTTCGGTATCATTACTTCTGATAGGGAAAGTGATTTGCAGGCCAGAATACGTGTGTGCACGTGTCCAGCACTCTTCCTCTTCTGAGAGGAGGAAGTAGGTTATCCTGGTGATAGGAAGGGGAGGAGGAAAGAAATGAGACTGATTTCCCGGGCTTCTGGTTCTTGTCCAGTGACTTTCCACCAGAGTGAAAACATCAGTGAGGAAAAAAATTAGAGGAATGAAAGTCAGCCTAAGCACAAATCATCCTTTTCAGTTTTTGTTGTCTATTCCCAAGGTATAAAACCAACCAAAGAAAAACGACTCCTTCCTTCTCTTCAGTGCTTCCTCAGATGCTGAGGTGCCTCGTTTTCCTACTGTCCGATTTTAGTAGAGTTGGGCTCGGAAGGCGTGGCGAGGTGAAGAAGAGTGCCGTGTTGGGGGTCACGAGTAGGACTGCGCGCCTGACCACAGGTGGGGGGAGGTGGGGAGGAGATGATCAGCAGAGGTGGTCCAGGCTAGGATGCGGCAGGTTTACCTGGACAGGCGGGAACTCTGCCACACTTATCTCTGTCCCCAAAAGAGATTGAACTGAGTTTGGGTGCTCTATCAAGTTGAGGGCCAGGTAGGAAAACAGAAACCACACAGATTTGAAGAAACAATTTAGTTTAGGGAATAGGTTCAACAGGTATTGTTGGAGGACTGGGAAGACAAAAGGAGACCAGCGAGGGAGCACAGAGATGGTGACTGCAGGCAGTACACACTGCCAGGGCCGCTGGTGAAGAGGAAGGGTCGGGCCCCTCCCCGCTCCCTGACTCCCGGCTCCCTTTCCCACTCCCTGCTGGGCCCTAATAGGCAGCCAGCTGCCCCCTCGTGCTCCGATGTGTTTGAGAAAAAGTGTGATTCTGCGTACTCCCTAGTGTGTTTGTCGTAGTGGTGTGAACACGGCTCTTTCCAGCCTTCTGCCTCCTAAGCGGAAGCTAGGAAAGTGCGATGGTGGCTTAAACCAGGAAAGGGGACGAGACAGCTCAGATTTGGGCCTCTTTCTAGGCGTTAGTTACCTATTGCTGGTTAAAAATTCCTCCCCAACTTAGTGGCTTAAAACAATTAACATTATCATTTTACATGGTTTCTATCCCCAGCTGAAGGCTTGCCTGGGGTTGGGGGATCTGCCTTCTGGGGGCTCTGGACGCACGTACCTGGCTCGTTAGTGCTGCTGTTAGCAGGGGGCTTCGTTTCCTCCACGCCTAGACCTCTCCACGGGGCAGTTTGAGGGCCCTCACGACATGGCGACTGGCTTCCCGCAGGGCAAGTGACCCAAGACAGACCAAGGCAGAGCTCTTGCGATCCATCTTCATATTAAAAAATTTTTTATTGTGGTGAAATTTATACATGATATGAAGTTCACTATTTTAACCGTTTTTAACTACACAGTTCAATGGCGTTAAGTACATGCACTTGTTCTGCAACCATCACTACTGTCCATCTTCAGAATTTATCATCCCACGGTCTCCCCTTGCAAAGCCCCTTGTAACCACGATCCTACTTTCTATTTTCTGTCTCCATCAATATCCTTATGGCCTAGTATCAGAAGTCACACCCTGTCACTTCTGCTGTATCCTATAAGTCAGCTCTATTCACAAGGGTGTGGATATCAGGAGGGAGGACTCACTGGGGCCCTTGAGGAGGCTGGCTACCGCATCCTGTATTCCCTATCCCAAGCCTGGGACCTTGGAATCCTCCTTCACTCCTCCCTCTTCCTCCCCAGGCCACATCCAGTGAATCAGCAAATGCTGCTACTTCTCCTGCCCCCATCTCTTCAATCTTCCTCTGGCCCTTCATTCCCACTTCAGTGCTGTAGCCCCTGGCTCATCTCCATGACTCCACCTGCTTCCCCATACTCCATCCTCTGTGAGGGGGGAGATTTCTTTTCTCTTTTAAAATAAGTTATTTTCTGATTATAGAAGTAATGCCTATTCATTGCAGAATATTTGGGAAATGTAGAACAATAGAAGGCAATAAAAATCCCACCGCTGGTTAAAACTACTGTTAATTAGGGACCTCCCTGGAGGTCCAGTAGTTACAACTCCATAATTCCACTGCAGGGGACGTGGGTTTGATCCCTGGTGGGGGAGCTAAGATCCCACACGTCACGTGCACAGACAAAAACCCCCAAAACAAAAAACCCACTGTTAATTGCACACACGTGCACCACACACACACACACACATGCACACACTCTCCTGGCCCTCTTTCTAGGTGATCCTGTGCATGTGGGTGCACATACAGACTTAGCAATTTAAAAAAATTATTTTTGGCTGTGTTGGTTCTTCGTTGCTGCACACGGGCTGTCTCTAGTGGCGGCTAGTGGGGGCTACTCTGTTGCGGTGTGCAGGCTTCTCATTGCGGTGGCTTCTCGTTGCAGAGCACGGGCTGTAGGTGCACGGGCTTCAGTAGTTGTGGCTCGTGGGCTCTAGAGCGCAGGCTCAGTAGTTGTGGTGCACGGGCTTAGTTGCTCCGCGGCACGTGGGATCTTCCCGGACCAGGGATTGAACCCGTGTTCCCTGCATTGGCAGGCAGATTCTTAACCACTGCGCCACCAGGGAAGTCCCCAGACTTAGCAATTTTTAAAGTGTGTTTGTGGTCAGAGTATATATAGGTTTTTGTCTTGCTTTTAAAATTCAGCTTAGCATGAACATGTACTCATGCTATTAAGACCTTCCAACATACATTCATGACTACATGACATGTATCAGATGGATGTACTACCATTTATTAACTTGTTCCCTCTTGTCTGTGAGTGTATCACTGTATTCAAATTATCATATTGTAGATAATTCTGCGATGAACAGCCTGTACAGGTATCTTGGCATCTCTGTTCATTTCCTTTGGACAGATTCTTAGGAGAATGATTGGTCAGACGTGTGAACACTTGAGAGGCTTGACGTGTTTTGCCAGACTCCCTTTGGGGAAACGTGTGCTCATTCACCCGATCCTGGCAGGTTCGGGTCCGAGAGCGGCCCCCTCATCACACTCTGGCCCCCATTACATCCTGTTTTCTTGAACATGATTTCAAGTTATATTTGTGATTTTGTTCTGAATGTAAACCTAATATACATTCATTTAAAAAAAAAAGCATAAGCGTATTGAAAATATGGTGACGTCACCCTGAGAACTGTTTATAGTTGGGGCGTGTCATTTCTGTTATTTGGTGAATATATGTATCCATATATGTATATGGATAACTCTACACACACATTTTAAAAAGCATTTAGACTAAGCCATAAGGAATTGATATTATTAGGTAAAAAAATTGAATAGAGGCAATTTTATGAGTTGAGCTAATGTGTTTACAAAATTGGGATCAAATGGTATATAGACTTTTATACTGATATTTCTTCACCTAATAATTTACAAAGAACATTTTTTTCATATCCTTAAATGTCATTTACTATATGATTTCTGGTGACTGCATCTCATTCCATCATTGGAATGTGACAGCATTTATGTAACCAAATTGCTATTGTTGTAAAGTTAGGGAATTTCAAGTTTTGTTGTTACATTTTTGGGAGCTTATAATATTATTAAAACAATAAATAAAAGTGCAGTGAACACGCTGGTAGATAAATCCTTGTCATGTCTCTGAATATTTCCAGAAGCAGAAGGACAAGATGAAAGGTTTGAACATTGCCTCCAGGAAGGGTGTACCCTTCTTCTCAACCAGTAGGAACTATCCTTAAAAATAAACAACAGCAGCTTTGTCATCCGGTAAAACCACATTTGTCATCCAGAATAGTTGCTCGCTGTTTAAATTCTTGTTATGACTAATGGGGTTGAATATTTTCCACCTTCTTGACCTGTAGTTGTTCTTCATGTTAAGGGTGTTTTGCCCTCTTCGGTCTTGTAAGCTGAATGTGTATCTTTGTTTTCTGACATAGAGTTTTTTTTTCCTTGTTGATAGTCACATCTACCTTTTCCTGTATAATTTCTTTCTTTAATGCTTAAAGACTCCTTCCTTATCCTGCTATCGGTTGGATATCCATATTTACTTCTAATTTTTATGTTTTATTTACGTTCAACTCTTCACAATGCATCAGGAGGCCGGATCTAATTTTACTTTATTCTCCCAAGCATCAGTTTTCTCAGTAGAATTTGTTCTATAATCAGTCCCTTCCCCATTGGCTTGTAACCCGGGGCCGTTGATTTGCATAGCTTCGGGGCACCGCTCACCTTGTACCCCAGCCCTGAGCCCTGGCGGGGTGGCAGGGTTGACCACATGGATGACACACCCAGGTTTTGAATCCTTTGAGAGTGTGCGCTGTGAGCAAATGAGTAAGTGAATGAATGAAGCAAGGATAGAGCTGTTCGGAGATAAAAGTGTTGCCATGTGTAGTAGTGCCCACTGCCACTGGTGGCATCGACTAGGCACCTAAGGACGAAAACTTAGGGTTCTTTTCCTTTTGGGCATCCAGAAACCTACAGCTAAATTTACTGTCCAGTTGAAGTAATTCCAGGAATCAGTATGCCCTCTGTCACCCAATTTCCTTCTTTTATGCTTCTACTTATCTCTTTTAATGGTCCTATTGGATATGTGCCGTTTAAGATAAATGCTCCCCAAATTTCCCTCGAAAATAGATAAGGTGTAAGTAATAATCCAATGAAGAAGAATAGGTATTAATTGTGGTAGGTAGTTTTGCTAATTTTCCAACCATTAAAAAGATTTAAAACCAAACAATGAGCCCCAGATCTCCATTTTTGCAGGGAGATGATATGAAAAGTATTTAAATATTTTGCTCTCCTTAAAATTTTTTTTTCCTGATTATAGACTGGCTTTTTTTTCCCCTCTAAGATCTTGTAATTTAATGTTTAGTTTTGCTGTCTTGATTCCTTATATGCTATAGTTGCATTTCATCTGTGGTATATCAGAGGGCAGCTCCCTGCCCTTCTGGTACTGTTACCTCCCCTTCCACTCTCAGGCATTTGGGAATCTCCCTGCAGAGGGTTTTACTGCCGCTTCTGAGGCCCCTGCTCGAGGATCAGCTGAGGGCTCTTCCATATTAAATTCAAAGTTGTGATTCAGTGGGACCAGGTGGGACCCAAGAGTATGTACAGACATCCCTTGATATCCACGTGGTTTGGGTCCAGTACCCCTTGGGTACCAAAATCTGAGGATGCTCAAGTCCCTTATATGCAATGGTGTAGTATTTTCATAGAACCTGTCCACATCCTCCCGTATACTTTAAAGCATCTTTAGATTCCTTATAATACCTAATACGATGTAAATACGATGTAAATAGTTGTAAATACAATGTAAACACTATGTAAATAGTCTCCAGTGTGCCACAAATTCAAGTTTTGCTTTTTGGAGGTTTCTGGAATTTTTGTTTTTTGAAAGTTTTCCACCGAGGTTGGTTGAATACAGATGTAGATCCCGTGGACACAGGGTCCAACTATATTTAACAAGTCCCCAGGTAATTCTTCTTACGCACTTTAAGTTTGAGAGGCGCTGGTAAAGTAGCAAATTTAATGAACGATTGTGATGGAACTTTTCGATATCACTAATAACTAGAAAGCAAACTGAAACCCATCTTTACTTCCTCTTTTGGCATCTGCTACCATATAAAGATAGTGCCCTCTTCTGGCTCCTTGCTGTACAGGTACATGTTTTTACTTTATTCTTTAAAAAGAGATATTTTTACAACCGTGACATCTTATGACTTGATATTTGAGTTTAAAAGCAGAAAGATCATGGCACTAATACTTTTAATACTAGTACTTTTCAAGTTTAAAAATGATCAAATGTGATATATAAACAATATATTGTGGGTTTTGCTCTTGTCGATAACTGGGGAAATCGTGTAGGAAGGCTTCACTTTAGACAGAGCCTCTGTTAATGGTCTTGGGGACCTACTGTATAACTA
Organism: Grampus griseus; assembly: GCF_964374135.1. Taxonomy (NCBI): domain Eukaryota; kingdom Metazoa; phylum Chordata; class Mammalia; order Artiodactyla; family Delphinidae; genus Grampus; species Grampus griseus. The sequence goes on from NC_139007.1 coordinate 80,013,813, forward strand.
ACCAGGATGATACTATGCCTAATAATTATGAAGGGAAATAACTTTTCTCTCCCCTTGTCAGTGGTGAATGTGATTCAGTTCTTCATGTGACTTTTCAGAGTTTTATTCTTGGATGTAGTCCATCTGATCGCAGGGCCATCATGACGGCATCTGACTGGCTGTGTGTGCCTGAAACACTCAGGTTTGTGAATTAAAAGAAGTGGGTACCAGTGTGTATGTAGTGACTCTATCACAACACCCTGCCTTTATCGCCTCTCTACTTATTGGCTCAGAAAAGCCCTTCCCCCGCAATTTAGAGGATTCCACAAAAATGATTCAGGCACAAGCGTTCTGTAAGTTACAAATGCAGTGTTTAGTGCTTACGTGCATGAGAGGGTGTCTTTATGAAATCATGTTTATTTCCAGGTATAAAATTTTGCATATGCTTTTGTCTTATTTTAAAGAAAATGTGGCATCTTACTCGGTTGAATATTTTCTTCTCACTACTCTCTTTAGGAGGAAAAGACAAATAGGTACCCAGAAAAGAGCGTGGTGAAATGATTTTCAGAAGTGATTTTCCCAGCTGATTGGATTGCTTGTCACGTCCCTGACAGATGTTTAGACTGGACCATTTAAACTGGTTAGAACAGAAACTATCAAGTCAGATTATGGTTAATGCAGTGAAGTAAGACCTTGACCTTCGAACTTTGTTTTCAACCAGTGTTTCTAGGTGATAATCTTCTGGAGGCAGGTTCTTGAGTTTGATCGTCTTTGGTTTCGTGATGCCTTTGACTTTGTCCATAGCAGCAACTCAAAAATTGAATTGTTTAGACTGTCCAAGTTTCTTGGAAACTATCAATTCACCCCAGATACATATTTTTTGTATCTCAAATATTTGCCAGGAGACTAGGGCTTCCCTGCTGCCTTCTGAGCCACAGTGCTCCTACCAGGACCATATCTCTGTCTCTGCCCCTCCCGCCATCCCCCATGCTCTGTCCACTACTCCTTGATAATGAGACTGTCTAGGCAGCCCACGTCTTTGGTCTTGAATTGTCAAGACCAACTTGCTCTCCGTCATCACTTTTCCTAGTTAAATGAACAGAATGGGAAACCAAGGTGAAATAGTTGAATACGATTTCTGAATTCAGAATTCATATGTTTACATGTTTAGACTAAAATACTGACTAGGGTAGTTTCCAGGGAGTATCTTGACAATTGGACAGTAAACTATTTATATGAATACATTTTTTAAAAGACCAGACACACATACACTTAAACAAGAAATCATTTTATTTTATTTTATTTTTTTAGGTATTTAGTCTTTATTCTGAAGCTGATAGACAACAGTTTTTTTATTTCTTTATACAGCAGGTTCTTATTAGTCATCAATTTTATACACATCAGTGTATACATGTCAATCCCAATCGCCCAATTCATCACACCACCACCACCCCGCCGTGGCTTTACCTCCTTGTTGTCCATACGTTTCTTCTCTACATCTGTATCTCAATTTCTGCCCTGCAGACCGGTTCATCTGTACCATTTTTCTAGGTTCCACATATGTGCGTTAATATATGATATTTGTTTTTCTCTTTCTGACTTACTTCACTCTGTATGACAGTCTCTAGATACATCCACGTCTCAACAAATGACCCAATTTCGTTCCTTTTTATGGCTGAGTACTATTCCATTGTATATATGTACCACATCTTCTTTATCCATTTCGTCTGTCGATGGGCATTTAGGTTGCTTCCATGACCTGGCTATTGTAAATAGTGCTGCAGTGAACATTGGGGTGCATGTGTCTTTTTGAATTATGGTTTTTTCTGGGTATATGCCTAGTAGTGGGATTGCTGGGTCACATGGTAATTCTATTTTTAGTTTTTTAAGGAACCTCCATACTGTTCTCCATAGTAGCTGTATCAATTTACATTCCCACCAACAGTGCAAGAGGGTTCCGTTTTCTCCACACCCTCTCCATTTGTTGTCTGTAGGTTTTCTGATGATGCCCATTCTAACTGGTGTGAGGTGATACCTCATTGTAGTTTTGATTTGCATTTCTCTAATAATTAGTGATGTTGAGCAGCTTTTCATGTGCTTCTTGGCCATCGGTATGTCTTCTTTGGAGAAATGTCTGTTTAGATATTCTGCCCAGTTTTGGATTGGGTTATTTGTTTTCTTAATATTGAGCTGCATGAGCTGTTTAAATATTTTGGAGGTTAATCCTTTGTCCACTGGTTGATTTGCAAATATTTTCTCCCATTCTGAGGGTTGTCTTTTCGTCTTGTTTATGGTTTCCTTTGCTGTGCAAAAGCTTTGAAGTTTCATTAGGTCCCATTTGTTTATTTTTGTTTTTATTTCCATTATTCTAGGAGGTGGGTCAAAAAAGATCTTGCTGTGATTTATGTCAAAGCGTGTTCTTCCTATATTTTCCTCTAAGGGTTTTATAGTGTCTGGTCTTATGTTTAGGTCTCGAATCCATTTTGAGTTTATTTTTGTGTATGATGTTAGGGAGTGTTCTAATTTCATTCCTTTACATGTAGCTGTCCAGTTTTCCCAGCACCACTTATTGAAGAGACTGTCTTTTCTCCATTGTATATCCTTGCCTCCTTTGTCATAGATTAGTTGACCATAGGTGTGTGGGTTTATCTCTGGGGTTTCTATCTTACTCCATTGATCTATGTTTCTGTTTTTGTGCCAGTACCATATTGTCTTGATTACTGTAGCTTTGTCGTATAGCCTGAAGTCAGGGAGTCTGATTCCTCCAGCTCTGTTTTTTTCCTTCAAGACTGCTTTGGCTATTCAGGGTCTTTTGTGTCTCCAGACAAATTTTAAGATTTTTTGTTCTAGTTCTGTAAAAAAAAAATGCCATTGGTAATTTGATAGAGATTGCATTGAATGTGTAGATTGCTTTGGGTAGTATGGTCATTTTCACAATATTGATTCTTCCAATCCAAGAACATGGTATCTCTCTCCATCTGTTTATATCATCTTTAATTTCTTTCATCAGTGTCTTATAGTTTTCTGCATACAGGTCTTTTGTCTCCCTGGGTAGGTTTATTCCTAGGTATTTTATTCTTTTTGTTACAATGGTAAATGGGAGTGTTTCCTTAATTTCTCTTTCAGATTTTTCATCATTAGTGTATAGGAATGCAAGAGATTTCTGTGCACTAATTTTGTGTCCTGCTACTTTACCAAATTCATTGATTAGCTCTAGTAGTTTTCTGGTGGCATCTTTAGGATTCTCTATGTATAGTATCATGTCATTGGCAAAGAATGACAGTTTTACTTCTTCTTTTCCAATTTGTATTCCTTTTATTTCTTTTTCTTCTCTGATTGCCATGGCTAGAATTTCCAAAACTATGTTGAATAATAGTGGTGAGAGTGGACATCCTTGTCTTGATCTTAGAGGAAATGCTTTCAGTTTTTCACCATTGAGAATGATGTTTGCTGTGAGTTTGTCATATATGGCCTTTATTATGTTGAGGTAGGTTCCCTCTATGCCCACTTCCTGGAGAGTGTTGATCATAAATGGGTGTTGAATTTTGTCAAAAGCTTTTTCTGCATCTATTGAGATGATCATATGGGTTTTATTCTTCAGTTTGTTAATATGGTGTATCACATTGATCGATTTGCATATATTGAAGAATCCTTGTGTCCCTGGGATAAACCCCACTTGATCATGGTGTATGATCCCTTTAATGTGTTGGATTCTGTTTGCTAGTATTTTGTTGAGGGTTTCTGCATCTATATTCATCAGTGATATTAGTCTGTAATCTTCTTTTTTTGTAGTATCTTTGTCTGGTTTTGGTATCAGGGTGATGGTGGCCTCATAGAATGAGTTTGGGAGTGTTCCTTCCTCTGCAATATTTTGGAAGAGTTTGAGAAGGATGGGTGTTAGCTCTTCTCTAAATGTTGGATAGAATTCACCTGTGAAGCCATCTGGTCCTGGACTTTTGTTTGTTGGAAGATTTTTAATCACAGTTTCAGTTTCATTACTTGTGATTGGTCTGTTCATATTTTCTGTTTCTTCCTGCTTCAGTCTTGGAAGGTTATACCTTTCTAAGAATTTGTCCATTTCTTCCAGGTTGTCCATTTTATTGGCATACAGTTGCTTGTAGTAGTGTCTTAGGATGTTTTGTATTTCTGCGGTGTCTGTTGTAACTTCTCCCTTTTCATTTCTAATTTTATTGATTTGAGTCCTCTCCCTCTTTCTTGATGAGCCTGGCTAATGGTTTATCAATTTTGTTTTATCTTCTCAAAGAACCAGCTTTTAGTTTTATTGATCTTTGCTATTCTTTGTTTCTATTTCAGTTATTTCTGGTCTGATCTTTATGATTTCTTTCCTCCTGCTAACTTTGGGTTTTGTTTGTTCTTCTTTCTCTAGTTCCTTTAGGTGTAGCATTCGATTGTTTATCTGAGATCTTTCTTGTTTCTTGAGGTAGGCTTGTGTAGCTATAAACTTCCCTCTTAGAACTGCTTTTGCTGCATCCCATAGGTTTTGGATCATCGTGTTTTCATTGTCACTTGTCTCTAGGTATTTTTTTTATTTCCTCTTTGATTTCTTCAGTGAACTCTTGGTTATTTAGTAATGTATTGTTTAGCCTCCATGTGTTTGTGTTTTTTACATTTTTTCCCTGTAATTCATTTCTAATCTCATAGTGTTGCAGTCAGAAAAGATGCTTGATATGATTTCAGTTTTCTTAAATTTACTGAGGCTTGATTTGTGACCCAAGATGTGATCTATCCTGGAGAATGTTCCATGCGCACTTGAGAAGAAAGTGTAATTTGCTGTTTTTGGATGGAATGTCCTATAAATATCAATTAAATCTATCTGGTCTTTGTGTCATTTAAAGCTTCGGTTTCCTTACTTATTTTCATTTTGGATGGTCTGTCCATTGGTGTAAGTGAGGTGTTAAAGTCCCCCCCTATTATTGTGTTACTGTCGATTTCCTCTTTTATACCTGTTAGCAGTTGCCTTATGTATTGAGGTGCTCCTATGTCGGTTGCATATATATTTAAAATTGTTATATCTTCTTCTTGGATTGATCCCTTGATCATTATGTAGTGTCCTTCCTTGTCTCTTATAACATTCTTTAGAGTCTAGTCTATCTGATATGAGTATTGCTACTCCAGCTTTCTTTTGATTTCCATTTGGATGGAATATCTTTTTCCATCCCTTTACTTGGTCTGTATGTGTCCCTAGGTCCGAATTGGGTCTCTTGTAGACAGCATATATGTGGGTCTTGTTTTTGTATCCATTCAGCAAGCCTATGTCTTTTGGTTGGAACATTTAATCCATTCATGTTTAAGGTAATTATCGATATGTATGTTCCTGTGACCATTTTAATTGTTTTGGTTTTTTTAAATATTTATTTAATTATTTATTTGGTTGCGCCAGGTCTTAGCTGCAGCAGGCAGGCTCCTTAGTTGCGGCTCCAGGTCTCCTTAGTTGCAGCATGTGAACTCTTAGTTGCGGCATGCATGTGGCATCTAGTTCCCTGAGCAGGGATTGAACCTGGGCCCCCTGCGTTGGGAGCGTGGAGTCTTATCAACTGCGCCACCAGGGAAGTCCCCTGTTTTGGGTTTGTTTTTGTAGGTCCTTTTCTTCTCTTGTGTTTCCCACTTAGAGAAGTTCCTTTAGCATTTGTTGTAGAGCTGGTTTGGTGGTGCTGACTTCTCTTAGCTTTTGCTTGTCTGTAAAGCTTTTGATTTCTCCATTGAATCTGAATGAGATCCTTGCCAGGTAGAGTAATCTTGGTTGTAGGTTTTTCCCTTTCATCACTTTAAGTATATCATGCTGCTCCCTTCTGGCTTGTAGAGTTTCTGCTGAGAAATCAGCTGTTAACCTTATGGGAGTTCCCTTGTATGTTATTTGTCGTTTTTCCCTTGCTGCTTTCAATAATTTTTCTTTGTCTTTAATTTCTGCCAGTTTGATTAGTATGTGTCTCGGCGTGTTTCTCCTTGGGTTTATCCTGTATGGGACTCTCTGTGCTTCCTGGACTTGGGTGGCTATTTCCTTTCCCGTGTTAGGGAAGTTTTCGACTATAATCTCTTCAGATGTTTTCTTTGGTCCTTTCTCTCTCTCTTGTCCTTCCGGGACCCCTATGATGCGGATGTTGTTGCGTCTAATGTTGTCCCAGAGGTCTCTTAGGCTATTTTCATTTTTTTCATTCTTTTTTCTTTATTCTGTTCAGCAGTGAATACCACCATTCTGTCTTCCAGGTCACTTATCCATTCTTCTGCCTCAGTTATTCTGCTATTGATTCCTTCTAGTGTAGTTTTCATTTCAGTTATTGTATTTTTCATCTCTGTTTGTTCTTTAATTCTTCTAGGTCTTTGTTAAACATTTCTTGCATCGTCTCTATCTTTGCCTCCATGTTTTTTCTGAGGTCCTGGATCATCTTCACTATCATTATTCTGAATTCTTTTTCTGGTAGGTTGCCTATCTCCACTTCATTTAGTTGTTATTCTGGGGTTTTACCTTGTTCCTTCATCTGGTACATAGCCCTCTGCCTTTTCATCTTGTCTATCTTTCTGTGAATGTGGTTTTTGTTCCACAGGCTGCAGGATTGTAGTTCTTCTTGCTTCTGCTGTCTGCCCTCTGGTGGATGAGGCTATCCAAGACATCATTTTAAATTGAAGAACTCCAGGTTCATTTTTTTATTGTTGTAAAATATACATAATATAAAATTTATGATTTTAACTATTTCTAAGTGTACAGTTCAGTAGCATTAGTAACTTTTCATTGTTCTTTAACCACTACCACCACCTATCTCTAGGATGTTTTCGTCTTGCAAAACTGCAACTCTGTACCCATTAAACAACTCCTCCGTCCCTTCTGCCCCCCTCTTGCAGCCTCTGACAACCACCCTTCTACTTTCTGTCTCTATGATTTTGATTACTCTAAGTAGCTCATATAAGTGGAATCATAATATATTTGTCCCTATTTCACTTAGCATGTCTTCAAGTTTTATCCATGTTGTAGCATATATCAGAATTTTATTCCTTTGCAAGACTGAATGATATTTCATTGGATGTATATCCCACATTTTGTTTATCCATTCACGTATCAGTGGACACTTGGGTTGCTTCTACCTTTTGGCTATTATGAATAATGCTTCTATGAACACTGAAATATCTGTTCAAGTCCCAGCTTTCACTTCTTTTGTGTTTTTACCCAGAATTGGAATTGCTGGATCAAATGGTAATTCTATGTTTAATTTTCTGAGGAACTGCCATTTTGTTTTTCCCTAGTGGCTGCCCCATTTTATATTCCTACTAGAAATTCACAAGGGTTCCAATTTCTCCATATCTGTGCTAACACTTGTTTTCTCTTTTTTATTGTTGTTGTTTAAGAGCCATTGTAATGGGTATGAGGTGATATCTAATTGTGGTGGTTTTAGGCATTCAGTCTGCCTTTATTGGGTATCTGCAAGCCTGACATTTATTCAGTTCTGTGTATGGATTCTTTTTATTTCTTGATGATTTATATATATATATATATATATATGTGTGTGTGTGTGTGTATGTATGTATGTATATATATATGTATGTATCTCAAATGTTTACCACCATAAAGTTAACACATCCTTCACATAAGTACTATTTTGTTTTTGTCATGGTGAGAACATTAATGCTCTACTCAAAGCACCTTTCAAGTGTACATGTAGTATTGTTAACTGTAGTCACCATGGTCACTATACATTAGATCCCCAGAACTTACTCATCTTATAAGTGAAAGTTGGTAGCCTTTGACCAACATCTCCCCATTTCCCCCAGCCTTCAGCTCTTGGCAACCACCATTCTCCTCTGTTTCTACAAGTTCAGTGGTTTTAGATTCCACACATAATTGACATCATGTGATACTTTTCTTTCTCTGACTTATTTCATTTAGCTTAGTGCTATCAGGGTCTTTCCATGTTGTTGCAAATATCAGGATTTCCTTTTTTATGGCTGAATAATATTTCATCGTGTGTGTGTGTGTGTGTGTGTGTATGCCACATTTTCTTTATTCATTTATCTGTTGATGGTTACTTAGACTGTTTCCATGTCTTGGCGATTGTGAATAATGCTGCAATGAACATGGGACTGCAGATGTTTCCTTAAAATAGTAATTTCATCTCCTTTGGATATGTACCCAGAAGTGGGATTGCCGGATCATGTAGTAGTTCTATTTTTAAAGAAATAAACGGAGGAAACTTCATACTGTTTTTCCATAGTTGCTATATCATTGTGGTTTTGATTTACATTTCCCTAATGATTAGTGATGTTTAATATCTTTTCATCTGCTTATTGGGCCATTTCTATGTCTTCTTTGGAGAAATGTATATTCAAGTCTTTGCCCATTTTTGAATTGGGTTGTTTTGGTTGTTTCTTGAAAAGGAAAAAGAAAGCTGGAAGACTCATACTTCCTGATATCAGAACTTACTACAAAGCCACAGTAATCCAAAGAGTGAGGCCCTGGCATAAGGGCAGACATGTAGACCAGTGGAATAGAATAGAGATCCCAGAACAAAACTCTTGCGCATACGATTAAGTGACTTTTTTTTTAATCGAAGTATAGTTGATGTACAATATTATATAAGTTACAGGTGTACAACAGTGATTGACAATTTTCAAAGGTTATACTCCATTTATAGTTATTATAAAATGTGTTTTATAGTCAAGTGATTTTTGACAAGGGTGCCAATATCATTCAATGGGGAAAGGACAGCCTTTTCAATAAAGGGTGCTGGGAAAACGATGTGTATGTGTAAAAGAATGAAGTTAGACTCTTACCTAACACTAAACAAAAGTTAACTCAAAGGATCAAAGACCTAAAAGTAAGACCTAAAACTATAAAGCTCTTAAAACAGGGAAAGAAGACATTGGCTTTGACAATGTTTTTTTTTTCTTAATTGAAGTATAGTTGATTTACAATGTTGTGTTAGTTTCAGGTGTATAGCAAAGTGATTCAGTTTCGTGTATATATTCAGTTTCATATATATTCATATATATAATTCTTTTCAAATTCTTTTCCATTATAGGTTATCATAAGACATTGAATATACTTACCTGTGCTGTACAGTAGGTCCTTGTTGTTTATTTTATATATAGTAGTGTGTATCTGTTAATCCCGAACTCCTAGTTTATCCCTCCCTACCCCTCTTTCCCCTTTGGTAACCATAAGTTTTCTATGTCTGTGAATCTGTTTCTGTTTTGAAAATAATGTCATTTGTAATTGAGAAAAAAGATTCCACGTGTAGGTGATAACATATGTTATTCATTTTCTCTGACTTACTTCGCTTAGTATGATAATCTCTAGGTCCATCCATATTGCTGCAAATGGCATTATTTCATTCTTAATCGCTGAGTAATACTCCATTGTATACATGTATCACATCTTATTTATCTGTTCATCTATCGATGGACACTTAGATTGTTTCCATGTCTTGGCTATTGTGAATAGTGCTGCTATGAACATTGGGGTGCATGTATCTTTTTGAATTAGCGTTTTCTCTGGATATATGCCCAGTAGTGGGATTGCTGGGTCATATGGTAATTCTATTTTTAGTTTTTTAAGGAACCTCCATACTGTTCTCCATAGTGGCTGTATCAGTTTACATTCCCACCAACAGTGCAAGAGGGTTCCCTTTTCTCCACACCCTCTCCAGCATTCATTATCTGTAGACATTTTGATGATGGCCATTCTGACCAGTGTGATGTGATACCTCATTGTAGTTTTGGTTTATATTTCTCTAATAATTAGTGATGTTGAGCATTTTTTCATGTGCCTATTGGCCATTTGTGTATCTTCTTTGGAAAAACGTCTGTTTAGGTCTTTTGCCCATTTTTACATTGGATTTTTTTTTGATATTGTTGTATGAACTGTTGATATATTTTGGAAACTAAGCCCTTGTCAGTCTCATCGTTTGCGAATATTTTCTCCCAGTCTGTAGGTTTTTTGTTTATGGCTTCCCTTGCTGTGCAAAAACCAAGTTTGACAAGGTCCCATTTGCTTATTTTTGTTTTTATTTCTATTGCCTTAGGAGGCTGACCTAAGAAAACATTGCTACGACTTATGTCAGAATATTTGTCTATGTTCTCTTCCAGGAATTCTGTTGTGTCATGTCTTATATGTAAGTCTTTATAAGCCATTTTGTGTTTATTTTTGTGTATGGTGTGAGGGAGTGTTCTAACTTCGTTGATACACATGTGACTGTCCAACTTTCCCAACACCACTTGCTGAAGAGACTGTCTTTTCTCCATTGTATATTCTTGCCACCTTTATCAAAGATTAATTGACCGTAGGTGCATGGGTTTATTACCAGGCTCTCTATTCTGTTCCATTGATCCATATGTCTGTTTTTGTGCTAATATCATGCTGTTTTGATTACTGTAGCTTTGTAGTATTGTCTGAAGTCTGAGAGGACAGTGATTTCTCAGATATGATACGAAAGGCACAGGTAACAGAAAAAAGAAATAAACTAGACTTCATCAAAATGAAAAACTTTTGTGCATCAAAGGATATTATCAACAGAGAAAAAGTCAACCCATGAAATGGGAGAAAATATTTGGAAATCGCATTTCTGATAAGGGATTAATATCTAGATTCTTTAGGATAGAGAACTCTTAAAACCCACATTCAATATTTAGAGAAAATTAAAGGCTGTGGAAAAGCAGTTTATACCCATTTATCCCCAGGTTCGCACCACTCCTGGACCAGTTACCTTCAACCTCAAGTGTCTCTCTGTGGAAGAGTTACTGCCCAAATCTTGAGGATTATTAACACAGAAGCCATCCAGAATTTCTGCTGATAGAATACAGGGAGCTTAATTAAAGGGAAAAATTATTTTTCTTTCTTGCAGCTAAGCAGAAGAGTAATGTCTAGTGGCAGAAGGACACTGGATGAGATACACTTTCTGCCAGCAGGATTATAAATCTATTAATTTCAGTTCTTCTGGCAGGCATTGGTGGCTGACTCACAGTTGTGCACTGTGTCTCCTTTCATCCTGGAATGATGTCTTGGCCCCAGTGCTATCTAAGCTGAAACTTCTATAAGGGCTAAAATATACCTAAAAAGGCTCTGGAATCCAGCTCTGAAACCATTTATGACAGGATATCAAGATTCTTCACATTCTGATTCTTCTGATTCTTCAAAAAATTCTTCAATTTTTTGGAGAGATTTTTCCACTTTGCATAAGTGAGCCAAAGGTTGGTTTATTTAAACTTTATTGTCCTAGAGACCTTTTCTTTCCTATGAAAGAAACAAGTCCTGAAACAGATTATAATTGTCCAATACCCAACCCCAGCCAACACACACACCGAACCTCTGGTTTTAGTCACCTTTTTCTAGCATTTGGAGGGTACTTAAGCTCCAGTGTGGGCCAACCCTCAGGACTGTCGCATACAGTTGTACAGGTTGGGCACTGTACAAGGGAGCCACATCTGAGGGGCTACTGTTCACATCGTAGACATCCTAGGTTTGTGTGTATATTGTGATGATTTTTCTGGAAGATGCAGCAGAATGTGTTCTAACAAAATCCATATATTACAACCAACTCTTAGGGGTGGACAGAGCAGCTTTGATGAAGGAGTGTATTTGTATAGTTCCCAGGGAGGCTCTGTGTGGGTAGACCTACCTGCGCTTTGCTTTGGGTCACACCTGGAACTGCACAGTATGGTTTCCTACGAAGGATGCTTCTCTCCCACTCCATGGGCCCCAGCAGAGAGACGGCTCTGGGCCAGGCCACCCTTCCGTTTGTTGGCCCTGTCTGTTCGCTCCACAGCTGTCCGACATGGCTCTCTGGGTGTCCGTGACTACGTGGGTGAAGGGCTTCTGTGGGGCCTTACAGTGTAGGAGGGGAAGTTAACGACCATGTCTTAGAAAAAGACTAAGCTACACAGATCCCATGCTTCAGGATGTGAGGCCCTGCAGTCACCTGTGACCACGTGATGTGGCTGGTTGACAGAGTTGCACTGGAGCATTCCAGGGAGTCTGCCATATGCCCTCTTTCCTGGGAAACATGTCACCCCAGAGAGAGGTGTCGGGGTGACAGGGCGTGGCATCTGTGGCAGGACCTGAGGCCCAGGGTGCTGGCTGGTAGGCAACTGGTGTTCTCGGCCAGTGTCACACTCGAGCCTGGCTCAAGATGGGCATCCGTTCTAGAGGACTTTTTATGAACACCTGAAGTATGTTGCCTTATCCCTATTGTTTTTAGATGGGGAAGTAGATACAGTATATACGGTAGTCCTTAGATGTATAACGATGCCACGGATGTGCTTGTGCCAGTTGCAGGTTGCTTTTTGATCGAGAAGCCTCTGTTCCATCCTGCGGTTCATGGGGCTGCTTATAGCATCATAAGCTCCTGCTTCTGAGCAGAGGTTGTGTCCCGTTATCCTCATCTCTGTAAAGAGCCCGTGTGTATTACATGCAATTAATGTGAACAAATGGATGAAATTAGGCCAAGTGGTGAAAAAATGACGACCTTGTTTCGTACATATTTGGTACGGCTTATTAAATGATGTCACGCTTCTTGTTAAAATAGCGTTGGTTTCTATTGTTGTCATTTATTGTAACCACCTCTGCATGGCAAGCCCTCTGCTGGGTGCTGGGGACACTGAGATACATACGACAAGGCCCGTGTCCTCAAAGTTGTCACCATCTAGTGGGGGAGACAGACATATGCCAGTGATCGCAGTGCGGTCAGAGGAATTTCAAAGCAAGTGTGTGTGGCACCCATGAGGAGACCAGCCTGGTGAGGACAGGCCCAGAATCTGGAGAATAAACCACTAGAAGGATGGAGCAAGTGGTGTGGAAGAGGTGCAGTCTCGTGGGTGTGGGGCATCAGGAGAGTGCAGCTTCAGCTGGACCTGCAAATGGGACGGGGGTGGCAGCAGGTGGCACTGGACAGGTCGGTAGGGACCGAATCACACGGGACCTCTGTAGTAGTTTTCCCCGGCTGCTGTAACAAAGTGCAAACTGGGTGGCTTTGAACAGCAGAGACGTATTGTCTCACAGTTCTGGAGGCTGGAAGTCCAAAGTCAAGTTGTCAGAGGGACCATGCTTCCTCTGCGGGCTCTTGGGGAGAATCTCTCGCTGCCTCTTCCAGCTCCTGTCGGTTCCCAGCGACCCTTGGTGTTCCTTGGCTTGTGGACACACCACTCCAGTCTCTGCCTCTGTCGTGACACCGCCATCGCCTCCTTACCTTTCCTCTGCGCCTGTCTGCCTCTGTGTCCAAATTTTCCCTTTTTACAAGGACACCAGTCCTATTGGCTCAGGACCCGCCCTAATGTCCTCACCTGAACTTGATCTGCAAAGGCTCTATCTCGAAATAAGGTCACATTCACAGTTGCCTGTGGGTAGGGCTTCAACTTATCTTTTCATAGAGGACACAGCTCAACCCTAAGCAGCTTTCTTATGCCGGTCGAAGTTTCTTTTGTAGCCACTTGGGCTGTGAGTTGCTAGCAGAGGACAGGACGTCGTGTGTGCTCCGGAGGGTGGGTGGCAGCAGGGAGAGCTGAGCCCAGGACCCGTTGCACAATACCCGCGAGCCTTGGTTTTCACTTATAGAATTGGGATGACACCTGGTGACGAACCACGGAGCAAATGCATGCAGAGTGCCCCGCACAGCCCCTGGCGGACAGTTAGCTTCTAATAAATGCCACTGCGCTTCCCTGAACGTGCCCCAAAGCCTAGGATCCTGGGGGCCCTGACCCACAGCTGCTCCCTGTGAGGCCTAACGAGGCAGCCAGAGCAGGGCCCCAGCCTGCCTGTCAGGAGACCTTGGGGGAAGCGGGGGCGTTTGTTTCCACGAGCATTTCCTCATAGTAGTTACATGCATTAAAAAAAAAATGTTAACAAGTAAATAGTGCTTTTTAAGGAAGCCTCTGGTAAGAAATGGCTGAGGAACAGAAGGGGAAAAAAAAAGCAAAATGGCAATAAACAGGGACAGAGCCACAGGGCGGCGCTCCTCAACCTTCAGCGAGCAGAGGCCCACCCTGCAGGGCTAGGGTTGGCCTGGGACTCTGCATTGCTCACAAGCTCCCCGCCAGTGCCCTGCCGAGGGCTGCCATCCACACCTGGAGCAGCAAGGACGTGGGGCAAACTAGGTCCCACAGCCCAAACCTATCCTTCTGCCTGTTTTCGTACTTCCCATGAGCTAAGAACGGGTTTTACATTTTTTAATGGTCAAAAGAATAATATTTGTGACACACAAAACACAGGAAATTCAAATTTCGATGTCCACTATCAGAACACAGACACGCCCCCACCCTTTAACCTTGTCTGTGGCTGCTGTCCCAAGTGCAACGTTGAGGGCATGAGACAGAGAAGGCATAGAGCCTAGAATGTTTGCCATCTGGCGGTGCGGCCCGGTGCAGCCAGCAGGGGGCAGCAGAGACCTGTGCGTGGGCTGGGCCTCCTGGGGCTCAGGACGGGTATTTAGAAATGGGACAGGGCCTAAGCTGGGGTTTAGGAGGGAGGTACGGGCCTGAGGTAGAAGGGCAATTAGCCTGGGGAGGTGGGGCGGGGTAAGTGGAGAACGGGCTGGAGGCCCAGGGATGCCAGTGGGGCTGGGACCTCCGCGAAGGCAGTAGGGAGCCACTGGGGGACTGTAAGCAGAGGAGAGAGCATCAGCTTGGAGGGAGGGGCTGTAGCTGGTGGCTGTGCCTCTGGGAAGCGACCACAACAGTCCAGGGTCGAGAGGACGAGGCGCTGAGGTGGCAGGGCAGTGGGGAGGGGCCGGCAGCACCTGAGCTGTGACACAGCCCACAGCTCGCCAGCACCCTGTCCCCTGGATTCTGCATTTTCACCCAGGACAGGCTGGACGAACGGCATCTCTCTCTCCTTTCTGTTTGCCTTGTTTTTCTCTGCTTTCGCAACTCCACTGCACTTAGGGTGGCTGTCTTTTTGCTTCTGGCCTGGCTCTCTTCTTTCCTGTGGGTCCCGCAGATACGGGATTTCACCCATTACTAGCTGGTTCTGCTAGCTGAGCACTCAGCCTTTGGGTGAGGCCTTTTTTGTTCTTAAAGAATTATTTTGTGGTGGGGCAGGGACATGGCTCAGAGACTCCTGTTAGAATTTGGTGACCACCATTGTGAACCCCAGAAAAATGCACACGGGCAGGTGGACTCAAAATCTGAGATAGGATTTCAGGGCCGATGTGCGCCCTGAGCCCCCTAATTTAGGACCCCTGACGGGGTGGTGGTCAGCTCAAGGTCAGCTGAGGGGTTAGCTGTCCCCAGCTTTAAGGTTTTGGACTTGATATCAGAGCCATATGCCCTCCTCCCAAAGGCCTCCCTGTAATTCCTGATTGTCTTACTATCCCCGCCCTTCCTCCTGTCTTATGGAGTTTGGGATGGATTAAAGCCTTCCGAACACACAAGACGGGAGCTCCACTGACCTCCTAGGATGGCAGGTCTGGCGGTTCTCAGCTGTGTTGGGCATTGTGGAGCCTCTAGGGAACTTCCCAGAGCAGCAGAATCCACTTCTGGCCTCCAGCTGGGGTCGGGGTGGCAGTGGGCTGACCTCTCCCTTTGCATTGGGTCAGGAAACATTGTGTTCACAGAACTGTGGACTTGGAGAATTCTATTTTGGGGGTCTTAATACATCATAAAATCCCCTTTCCTTGAAACAAAAAGAGTACTATTATCAAATGGAGTCTTATTTAGGAACTTATTAGCCTCTATAACTAGAAATAAGTAGATTACATTTTTTAAAAGATTGAATTAATCTCCATAACAAAGAATGTTTAAAGGAATGTAGTCGTTCTGTTATGAAATGTTTCCGAAGGACAAATGGAAGCTTAGAAGCATGAACTGGTTTTCAAATTATCCAGAATTTAAAAATCTAATCCAGCATCAACTTTCAATAAAAGCGGTCATTTCCAGCAAGTATGGTCTCTTACTCTGTGTGTGTGTGTGTGTGTGTGTGTGTGTGTGTGTAACAGCAGCTTTAGTGGAACATTTGAATGTACAATTTCATGATTTTGGGTAAATGTATGGAGTTACGCATCACTACAGTCTGACTTTAGAGCATCTCTGTCACCCCAAAATGGTGTCTTACTTTTTAATCACAAGATGTGATATTAGAAAAATAATTCTAATTTATTACATCCTGTATCTGCATCATCTAAGTTATATTCTTAGTAATAAATGACCTTTATTGTTATCTCTTCCAGGCAAGCACGAGACAGCTGGAGCAAAGCTCTTGAAATCTTATCAGAAGCTGAGGTGAGTGTAGTCAAAGGACAGGCCGTCCTGGGCCCTCGGGCTAGAGCACTAAGGACGTGCTGAAAGAACTGACAGATCTCTTGACTTTCAGATGTCACTGCTTTGGAATGTAACTTTTTTTAAAAAAGATGATAAAGTGCCTGAGAAAGATTCAGAGATGTTTCCAGATTCTTATGAAAAGCTAGAAGGAGCTAGCGTAGGATTTTCTCACAAAACATTTTGTTCCTTGAATTCTGAAATCTTGTGAGCAAACTAAATATTGTTTCTGATGGCGCGTCCAGTGAGACTCTGAACCAAGCCTTTGCCTTTATGAATCATTCATGTCGCCAACATCTTGCCCAGCACTTGACACCTTGGAGACATTTGTGGAATAAACCTTGGTGGATTTGAATATTGGCCTGAGACACAGTAACTTTACTGAACGCCCAGCCGTCCTGAAGCTATAGCAGTAATTCACACACCTGACTGTGCTGAATTTATTACAGTATTACTGGAAGCTCTCCACCAGCAGCTTTTTTCTTGCTCATGGTGAGATTTTCCAATCTCAGGACTTTTTCATTTTTTTACTCCATCCCCCCACCCCCACCCCCACTTCTCTTAGCACAAGCTTCTAATTGCTCTTATGGTCAGTTTTTACATCCATGACATGTGGGGAATTCTGCTGCATGGTGTCCACTGAGAGGGCGCTCAAGGCCACACGGCACACACGTGTGGAGCCCGGATTCCACAGAGCCGGTCCCGAGCACCCCAGCTATTCTGCAGCACACAGATGGAGTGCAACGCCCAGACCTTAGACCACATGACGCCCATTTCCCACATTCCAGCCCCCAGGGAATCAGGCCCTGTGCAGAGCAGATCCAGGCAGGCTGCTGACCCCTCTTCTGAAAAGTGAGGCAGTGTTTAAAAAAAAAAAGGCAGAGAACTTGAATTATAGGATAAATACAAATGTTGTGTATTTCTAAGACTAATATTTGAAGACTCATATCTCCTTTCTTACCCTTGTATTTTTCCTCAGCAGCAAAATTTCCGTGGTTCCTTCTTCTCCACCCCCTCTCAGTGGAAGCCAGTGCGGCGGCGGCCCTGGCAGGGTAACGTGCCTGTTCTGTGTGCCTCCTGGGAAGGGGAAATGCGAGAGGAGGAGAGGGGGAACCTGCGAGCTTCAGCCTCACGGCAAAGGGATCCAGCCGTGGCTGGAGTGGGTCATAAGGCGAGAGAATGGGGGCCCCGATCGGAGGCTGGGGAGTGCTGGGCCCTGCCTGGTGTCTGCACTTCCATCACGCTCTGGGGGCCATGGGACCATCCCCCGTCCCCCGCACTGTCAGTGGACGCATGTGCTGCCTGTACCCCATGTCCTCGCCTGCACCCTGCATCCCCATCTTTTTACTCTTGTCATTTTGTTGGTTCTCTCCCTTAACTGTGCCCTTGAGCGTGGGGTTCTGGATGGGCTGCCACGTGTCAGGGGTCTCTGGAGGCGGAAAGGGAAATACAGGTTGATGCGCAGGTGTGTGATTCGCAGGCCTGGGAGTATCTGGAAATGTGCGTGTGTGTCTTTGAGGGTTCGTAGGCGCTAACATAAGACCAGGACTGTTTCCGTCCAAGGAAGTTAGCTGTGTGATCATGGGGGACTTACCTGGGCTTCCACCTGGGAGGTGGAAATAATTCTTCTCGTCTGGTTCACCTCCCGTGGGTGGTGTGAGAAATTAACAAAATAACGTCTCTGCTGGTACTTGGAAACTGTAAAGTGCTATAGAAACACATGGTCTTGATTATTTTCATTGTTATTACTCTGTGTATTAAGGGGAGTAACTATATCTGAACAAAGGAGGATATACCTGTCTGCTGGTGAGAGAGACAGAATATGTATTCTTTTTTCAATTTCAAACTGAGACCCTGGAGTGACCTTCAAAATTCTGCTCTACTTTCTCCTAGAGAGAGATTTCAAGTGCTCTGAAGTTACTCAAGCACAGATGTGCTCAAGACATATTCCTGGGGGGGGGTGGGGGGGTGGGTGGATGGATGGATGGGTGGGTGGGTGGGTGGGTGGGTGGATGCGTGGGTGGATGGGTGGGCGGGTGGGTGGGTGGGTGGGCGGGTGGGTGGATGAGACTCGCACAGGGGAGGGATCCCATTTCTGTTTCTCTTCCTTTTGCTTCTCTCTTCTGTTGTGGGAGGTGGAGCTAACCATTGGCTCCAGTCTGCTTACCTTGTCCCTGGTACCACCCTCAGCCCTGTGTCACGTGCATTCTGCCTGTATTGGCGTCCCTTCTGTGCAGAGCTGGGGTGGGGTCCTAAGAGAAGGAGGCTAAAGAAGCAGGAGTTTACGTGGCACAGTCTTCGAGCCCATGAAGTGTCAGCTGTTATTTCTATGAGGTAGTTGCTATCTTGTCAACAACCCCGTGGTGATGCCCCTGCCTTTAATGCAGGTGTCAAAACTCAGAGGGGAGAAGCTGAGTAAAGAGAGGACAGTGCCCTCTGCCCCAGACACACACGCACGTCCGCACACAACCCGAGAACGCACACCCACCCTCGCCCACACGTGCCTGGGTTTGGGGGTTGGCGGCCTGGAGGCTGCCAGGGGAAACAGGTCATCAGACATAACTCTCATTCTCTCTCCTTCTGTCTCTCTCTTAGTTCCAGGAGCTTGGTCAGTTTAAAGGATTTAAGAAGTCTGTGGAAAATTTGTCCCTGTCTGTCACCACCCACATGAAAAGTAAGGGGTGCTTCTCCAGGGGTTCTTGTACCACCGCCCAGGCCAGCCATTCCCACTGGCCAAGGCCTGGCCGGTGACCTTGGCTGGGGAGGGGCCACTCTCTGTCTCTGGCTCCTGGGGAAAGCCACAGCCCTGGGCCCTTCACCCCTCCACCTCTCCACCTGTATTTGCATCAGCGACAGCTCTGAGGGCTGGTGTGTGTTGGGACCTTTCTAGCTGCCTGGTGTAGAAGGATGCCCCAAAGAGTCCAGACAGTAGACTTGAGAACAGTGTGGTTGGCACTGCTCTCGGAGAGGAGGGGCTCTGACACATCCTGGGGGGAAAGATGAATACCCGGGCGCTTTGGCGAGCCATGTGCAGGATCTCCTCTAGAGAAAAGAGATGATCCACAGCCTTACCCCTGCTCAGTGCATGCAGGAGATGCCTAATAAATAGCAAAGCCTGAGGACTCATGGTGGATCAGAAGACAGAGGCGTGCTCTGGAGTTGCACCGTCCTATATGGTAACCTCTAACCACACGTGGCTCTCGAAATGGGGCCGAAGTGAAATACACGTTGAATTCCGGAATCTTAGTATCGAAAAAAGAGTGAAATTTTTCATTAATAATTTTACTATCGATTATATATTTTCACAATACATTGGATATTTTGCATTAAATGAGATATAGTATTAAATGAAATATAGTATTAAAATTAATTTTACCTGTCTCTTTTTAGTTTTTAAAGTGAGGTTACTAGAATATTTAAAATGACATATGTGAGCTGTATTATCTCCCTGTTGGACGGCGCTACTCTAAAGGTAGTTTCAAGATAGAGACAAGGATCTCATGGGAAAAGGAAGCTCTTTTTAAAGGATGCATTCACCTTTGAGAGGCTCTCACTGTGTGTGGGTCCTTCCTCTTCCCTTCACTCATCTTTATTCTAGACTATTATACTGTAAAAGAAAAATTTTAAGTCATCTTTTCAGGGTTTGCTTCCCGAAATGGTTATGAGGATACCCCAAGTCTTGCTTTCATCTCAAGATGTGGTATCTAGTTATACAATCTTTGTAAAAAAATAGCTGGTTTGTTCGGCTGCCTTCTTTGCATTTGGACAACCGGACACTCGGGACATGTGCCCTGAATGCAGAGTAACCTGGGTCGGGAGGTCGCCCGTAACCCCCACCCTGACGGTGGCTCCGCCTGCAGAGATGTGGGGACACACAGTCACCCACGTTCAGGATCCAGCCCCTCGGTCCTGTGCAGGTGCCCCGGGTCCAGCACGGTGTTGGGGACTCTCCTCCTGGCCCCAGAGCTCGGGGTGCAGGAATCCTGGAGGAGGGTTCCCACAGGTCCTGGCAGAGCTGCGCGCTCCCACCTGTCATCCTTGTATTGATTTTCTAGAACTCTCCAAGTCGCAGAACGACATGACCTCTGACAAGCAACGCCCAGCTGTGGGTCCCAGGCAGTGTGAGGGCCGGTCGGAGAGGAGAAGTCAGTCCGACACCGCGGTCAACGTCACCACCAGGGTATCCCAGGCCTCCGGCCGCCCCAAGATCACCCTTCTGCCCGTTTTCTCCATAGGTTTCTTCGTGCTCTTACTTCATGGTTAACCAGCAAGCAGTCTGAAAAACGTACTTATAAACCCGTCCATTGGCTGGGGTGTGGGTACAGGCCAAATGAGGCTTAAGATTCAATTTTATTGAATTTGGAAAGTGGTTCAGAACAGGGAAAGGCTTCCACCTCCTTCCAAGCCCCTGGGGCTTCCACGTGACCCCCAAAGCTCCCTGCTGGCTTCAAGCCCACACGAAAGGCAAAGGCAGGCCTGCAATGTGCCCGGTTATTCCTGGTCCGTGGATACACTCGTTCTGTCCTATGTCCTGCTTCCAGTAACCTCTGGTTAAAATCTGTCCCGATCTCTGATTGAAACTATTGAAACCATAAAGGCTGCACATTCAGGTGTGATCGTCAGGGAGACTCTCCAGGTACCTAAACTGTAAGAGATCTCACCTAATAAAGGTCTTCAGGGAAAGGATTACTCTTTCCACCAGGATTGACCGAGCCAGAAGCAGATGCACTGGAGTGTGAGGGGAAGCGGACTTCAGGGTCAGAAAACCTGGGTTCTAGTCCGGCTGAGGTGACCTGGCTGTGGCAGGTGCCACCACCTGGCTGTTTTCAGGGTTGGTGTGACAGCTTTGGTTAGCTGGACAGGACAAGTGCCCTTTTCTGCAGCAGTGGGCTCTATTCAGGATGTCCCTAGACAGACTGTTGTGTAGGCAAGCGGGTGAGCACAGCCTTACTCTCCTGCTGGGACTTCCACATGCTCTCAAGATGCTAAATCCAGCCTCCATCCCCATCACATCACTTGAACTCCCTGAGCCTCCGAATACCCCCTGCCCCCCCGCCCCCGGGGAATGAAGGTGATAATACCTGTTCTGCCCAGAGCAGCACAGTGATCTTGTAAAGATGCCCTGAGATAACATAGCCGCTAAACTGCTACCTAAGTTCTAAATATAAACCTCAATTACCAGCACTTGTTACTATGTGCCAGGCTCTTGCTAAAAGCTTTACCTGGGCTCTCTTTTTACCCTCACACCACCCCTCAGGTGGGTAGTGCATGCGACCCTGTTTACACTTAACTGAGGCTTAGGGAGATTGTCACATGGACCTGGTGACATAACATCAGTAGGTGTAGCACACGGGCTGTTGAACTATACGAAAAACCTTTTCTAACACCTTCATTTCTGAAATCCTCCCTTTGGATCTCCGGCTCCTCCATCCCTATGTCTCCTCCCTGTGCCCACACTTTAGTGTCCCCGAGCTACCTGTCCTCTGGACGACATCACGCATCACTGTGCGTGTGTCATCTCGCGTCCGAGTCTCTGCCGTTGCTTTGGCCTCTAGCAGGTCTAGAAACATGCTCCATACCTGACCATCACGACAGCCCCTCCACTCGGGATGCCTTACCTTTGGGTCTTTCCCCAGCCAGCCCTTGACACCCACTCAGGTCACACTCCCACTGAAGACCATCCCAGGTGCCTCTTCTGCATAAGGCCTCCCACTCTTTCCCGTTGACGTGGCTCATACTTCCATTTTAATGGTGCGTATTTCTGATGAGCTAGTGAGCCTGTGGAGGGCAGACAAGCATCTTCTCCTCCTTCCCGCCCCCCCCCCCCAGCTTCTTCCCACTCCCAGGACGTAGAGCAGCGGCACATTGAATAGAGTGTTGCTTAACAAATGTCTGATAGAATTGAGTTGAGTTCTGGGAATTGAGAGCGTGAAAATAATCTAGAGGTAATCACGTCTTTCATTTGTTCTGTAATAGTCTTAGCTTTTTTATTCCTGAAAATTATGACCATAGTGCAGCTGTTTATATTTCCCAGTTCTGCTTCCAACCCAATGTCAAAACCTAAAGTCTCGATTTGGAAACTTTGTCTTTTCGACCAGGATGAGGTTTACCTCCCTGCTCTGTACTAGCGCTGTCTGACAGAACTTTCCTGCCACTGCCACATGTGGTTACTGAGCACTTGAAATGTGTCTAGTGTAACCAAGGAGTTGAATTTATTTTATTTGATTTTAACTGATTGGAATTTAAATAGCCCCATGTGGCTAGTGGCTACCATATTAGAAAGCACAAGATGTACATGTTATATAAGTGCCAACTATTAAAAAAATATTTTTATAAAATTTAGAGACATATTTTGATTTTTCCTTTTTTTATAAGCACATTAGAGGCTGTCAGGCTGAATACTATATTTCATGTGATTAAATGCCTGCATCATTAATAAGGTCAAATGTGGACATCAGTTTCTTTAAGACTTGTACTGATCCATAAGTAACCCACCCATCACTGTTCACAAATGTCCCAAAGCTTGGTGAGGTCTGTCTTGGGGCCCCGCGTGTAGGCATTTATCCAAACGGAAGTGTGGCCTCTTACTCGGCACCCGGAAGTTTGCATATTAGTGACATGCAGGCCATGCTTGCTGAAGTCGTCACATTTGAACAAACTCAAACTGGGATGCAGACTGTACTATGCTAATTCTCTGTTTTCTTTTTCAGAAGGTCAGCGCACCGGATATTTTGAATCCTCTTAATCAAGAGAGTCCCAGATGCCCTACTAGCCCTGTTTTGAAGCAAGAGGGTATCTCATCCAGTCCAGCGCCCAACACTTTATTCTCAGGAGGCTTGAGACACGTGAGTCTTGTCTGATATCCTTGACATGTGACGTGTGATTGTTGCCATGACGTCAAATTGGATTGTTAGGCGACACGAGTGCCGTGTTGTCTTGTGGGATAAACTGGAGCGTAACATGGAGCGCAGAGGTGATATCTTACTTAGCTTGAGAGCTGGGGAAAGCCTTGCTGTACTCTGATGGTGGTTTTCTTTTTTACATCTTATTGTGAACATTTTCGTTCATACAGAGAGTAATTGCTAATAAGTAGTGGTGTCTTTGGATGAGAAGTGTTCAGTTTTGATGAAGTCTGATTCGTCAGATTTTTCTTTCATGGTTACTTCTCTGTCTCATCTACCCATAAGTCATGAAGATATTCTCCTATGTTTTCTTCTAGAAGCTTTATAAAAGTTTAGCTTTTATGTGTGGTCCATGCTCCAGCTCATTCCTTTTTGTGAATGGTGTAAGGTACAGACTGAGGTTCATTTTTCCCCATATGAATACACAGTTATTCCAGCACCATTATTATTTATTTTATTTATTTTGGCCACGTCTCGTGGCATGTGGGATCTTAGTTCCCCAACCAGGGATCGAACCTGCACCCCCCTGCAGTGGAAGTGCAGAGTCCTAACCACTGGACCACCGGGCAAGTCCCCTCCAGCACCATTTAAAAAAAAAAAAAAACTCATTTTTCCATTGACTTTGGTGTCTTTGTTAAAAATCAAATGACCACATAAATGTGGATGTTTTCCTAGGTTCTCTTTCGTGCTCCAGTGATCTCTTTGTCCTTATGCCAAGGCCACGCTGACATGATTACCGTAGCTTTGTAGGAAGTCTTGAAGTTGAGTAAAGTCCTCCAACTTTGCTCCTCTTTTTTTTGAGATTGCTCTGTGGTGTTTTAAATGTAGTGTCTGTTCATAGGCCTTTTTATTACTTTATTCATTATTCAAAAACATTGAGTGAATGTTTACTCTGTGCCTAAACATGTGATATGTGCTTGATATGTTAGGTGGAGCCTTGGGTGAGGGGCCATGAGGCTTCAGTTACAGTCATGGGTCTTTGACTTATTCAATGATCTTAAACTATCATAAGGACTCCTTAAACTTCAGAGTCCTCATCAAGGAGATGGATTCAAAGTTGTTCTTTTTTTTGGCAATACCGCACAGCATTGTGGGATCTTAGTTCCCCAACCAGGGATCGAACCGGCGCCCCCTGCATTAGAAGTGCGGAGCCTTAACCCCTGGACCGCCAGGGAAGTCTGAAGAGTTGTTCATTTCACTGGATTGCCTTGGGAATCAAATGAATGCTCATATTCCGTGGCGTAATACAGTGGTTAAGAACTCAGCTTCTAGAAACCAACGTCTTGGTTCACCTTCCAGCTCCTTTAGTGGCAAGGAGTGTGGTCCAGAGCTAGTACTTTAACCTTTCTGTTCCTTGGGGCTGTGTTTTAGTGGAACATGGTGTGCACGTCAGACAAACTTCCCCAATCTCCACGAATGTCCAGTCGAGTATTCAGAAGTCACGGCAGAAGCAGGCTAGACCTTGAAGAACAGCTGACATCCTTGATTCAATGCACTAAATGCCAGCAGCTCCAGCCCATCTGTTGGCTCCAGCCACTGTCTCCTGTGGGTGGTCCTGCCTCCATGAAGACCCCTGCTCTGCACACTCACTACTCAGAATGTGGGACCCAGCAGCACTGGCGCCACCTGGCCGCTTGTCAGAAACCAGAATCTCCAGCCTTACCCCAGGCCTGCTGGAGTCCGAACCTACAATTTAACAAGAGCCCTAGGAGATTCATATCACGGTGAGGTTTCAGAAACACACAGGTTGAGCCCTGGCAGTTTCAAACCCGAGTAAAGTATGGTGTTTGTTAAGGATTCTTGAACAGTCTAGGACTGTGCTGTCCAAGGCAGTAGCTGTTCAGTTCACACAGCTCCTCTCGTGGGCCCTTCCCAACTCGTGCTGAGGGCAGCCTCCTGTCCTGGGTCGCACAGCGGTCCTAGCAGAGCCAGACGGAGTTACCCTCCGCTTCTTGGATGCCCTAAGGTCATGAGAGTCTGGGGTGGTATCTCGGAGCGCTGGTGTTGGAGGATGACTCAGCACCTTCCTGGTGTTTATAGTGGAGAATAGTTGAGAAAGGTGAAAGCACTAAGGAAATGCTTCCCCGAGGGGGAAGCCAGCAAGGGCGGCTCCAGAACGTTCTGTCCTAGGGTTGAACCCCTGGTGGGTACAGGCAGGCGAAGCACGGGAGTGGCCTCTGGGAGCCTCTCTGAGATCCATGGGAAGGTTTGCTTCCCCCCCCAGGTAACATACGGGCTCCAAAGACTCCAGCTAGCTCGAGCCTTTATAAGGCTGATCCGGGAGGATGAGAAACCCTCCTCCCAGGGAGCCCAAACTGTGCACAGTCCGCCAGACTGGCCTCTAAGCTCCTTCAAGGCCCAGAAACCAATGCAGCGGCAGGGACGTGGGCTAGGATCCGCCCCACAGTGCTCTACGGGGCCCTGCACGAGCTGCGCACCGTCCACACCTGCCCCCTTGCTCATTCCGCTCAGCGGCACTGGTCCTAGAACAGCCAGACTCATGCCTGCCCCGGGCATTCCTGGGGTGGTTGCCTCTCCCAGGCACCAGGCTTCCTCCCTCCCTCCCTCCCTTCAAGTCTTTGCTCCAAAGTCACCTTCTCAGGAGGTCTGCCCCCTGCCCTGCCCGCCTTGCCTTCACCTGCTCTCTGTTCATTCTTATCACCTTCTACAGCTATATAATTAGCTTACCTGTGGTTTATCATTTGTTGTAATACCCAGGTGCCCAGCGCGGTGCCTGACCCTTCAGTGACACTCAATAAATATTTGTGACATGGTTGGATTCATTCCTATCAGAGCTATTATTGAAAGCCTACTGTGTGCTAACTGCAGAGCTAGGAGCTTCGCCTCCCAATCATTCTCACAACGATCTTGTCCATGGAAATGGGATAATAATAAATGCTATTATCCCATTTCACAAATGGGAAAACTGAGGCTCATGGAGGTTACGTAACTTGCTAAGGTCACGCAGTCACTGCAGAACTCTGTGAGTCAAAGCCCAGGTCTTCTGTCCTGTCTTATCCCAGGGGAGTTGTTGAACTCTTAAACTGCCCCCCACACCCTGGTTCAGCTCTGCTCACTTGGGGCTGATCCACACCTAGAAGATCTTTCAGAGTCGTCGGGAAGGATGCTCGGGTAAGAGGATGTGGCGAGTGTATGCATCTTACTCAGACTGTTTCTTAGGGAAGTACCTCCAAACTATAGTGCAAATTCAACCCGGCTCTCTCAACTCCCTTTCTTCTAAACTCTTCTCTGATTTGTGCCCTGAACATTTATCACCATGAGATTGAATTATTACATATTCAATCCGAACCTGTTCCCCTTAGTCTGAAGCAGTGTTTGTTTAAGGAAACTAAACTCCCACAAAGCAAATACGTTTTGTTTCTTGCCCAAAGATGTTGCCTTCTCTTCTGAGAGACACTTATATTCTGAGAAACAGGAAGTTGAGCTAGAAAAAGCTTATTAAGTCTCTGCTTATTACAAAAGTAGGAATACAGATGGGCAATAAATAGGGGAAACACTCAACTTCCTGAGTAGTTAAATGAGTACGAAATTAAAGCAAGTGCTATTTGGGGACCATTTTAGCAAATTTAAAAAGTGACACAGGAACTTCCTTGGCAGTCCAGTGGTTAAGACTTCGCCTTCCAATGCAGGGGGTGCGGGTTCGATCCCTGGTCGGGAAACTAAGATCCCATGTGCCCCATAGCCAAAAAACCAAAACAGAAAACAGAAGAAATACCGTAACAAATTCAATAAAGACTTAAAAAAAAATGGTCCACGTCAAAAAAAAAAATCTTAAGACAAAAAAAGTGGCACGGTTTACTGCTGGCCAGCACGTGGGAGAGGCAGGTGTTCATGTGAACTGCTGTGGTGAGCGGGAGGGCAACCAGCGATGCACATCAAAGGCTTTAAAATGCATGTTCTCTTTAATCCAGATACTTTAGTTACAGGAAATATTCTTTAAGAATCATCATGAACGTTGCCAGAACTGTGTATATGTGGATGTCAAAGACAACATTGTTTATAATCTTCTTAAATTTTGAAACATTGAAAATAGCGAGAAATGTCTAAAATAGGGCAATGGTTAAATAGATTATGGTGCATTTATTCAGAGGAATACCTTGCAACTATTAAAAATAATGTGGTTAAAGAATATTAATGTGGAAATTGATAAAGATATCAAGTTACAAAACAGTATATAGTAGCCCATATTTATAAAAACAAAATGATTATACTGTAGACACTAAAACAACTGAAAGGATTATACCAAGAGGTTGAGAATGGTGGGCTTGTGCTTTTTTATTAAGTATTTTTTGGTCTTATCTGTATTTTCTGTATCTTCTCCATAAACATGTAATGTTTGTGAGAAGAAAAACCCCAATTCGTGTTTTTAAAAAAAAAAGACATACAAAAAAACCAAAAAACCCCTCCAGTCATTAGGAGCTAGAACTTGGTAGAGTGGTAATTTTTTACCGATTCCCTGGGGGGAAAAATCGTTAGAGTTCCTGTCTGAGTTTCCATTTTGCCTTCACTTCTGTGTTTTAAAAAATCTCAAAAGGGGGCTTCCCTGGTGGCGCAGTGGTTGGGGGTCCGCCTGCCGATGCGGGAGACGCGGGTTCGTGCCCCGGTCTGGGAGGATCCCACATGCCGCGGAGCGGCTGGGCTCGTGAGCCATGGCCGCTGGGCCTGCGCGTCCGGAGCCTGTGCTCCCCAACGGGAGAGGCCACCACAGCGGTGAGAGGCCCGCGTACCGCAAAAAAAAAAAAAAAAAAATCTCAAAAGGAATGCATTTATGTCCATGTTTTCATGCAGTTGGCATTCTCCCTGACAGTGAAGACACTGTGCCTGGTGAAGTGACCACATGCCGGGCATACACATCGGAGTTCCTTGCACACGGATGGGCAGGAGCTTGGATGATGGAAGGGTTTTTAATCTTTGAAGTAACAATCCAACTCCCTAGTTGTTTCTCTTAAACATCGATTTGAGATGTGGCATTTGGGCCACTACTAAGTGGGGAGCGGCTCAAAGCGTTCACTGCCCCTGCTCACAGCACTCATTGGGGTTTTGGAAACTTCCACTTTCCTTTAGTATTTCTGAACATCTCTGGTTGCGGTGACTTTTTAAAAAAGAGTATTGTATTTAGCTATATACTCATATTAATCTATTTTTTATTAAGAGCGAAAACCAGAGTAAATAATAGACAGTTATATTGAAGTGACCTCTTAGAGGTCTATCACTCGAAAACATCATCTGAATGCTATAATATTTAAGGTTCGACCATGTTTGTTTGAAAACAATATTGCAATTATCAAAGAACTTTGAGGTTTCAAAAACATTTATGTATTATGCGTAAACGTTGATAAACAGCGGCCATCTGACCTCCCTGCAGTAATGCTCTCCGCGTGCTCTTGTGGATCAAGATTTATTTATGTATTTTTAGTATAGCTGTGGTTTCAGTTGACTTTCCTTGATGTCTGCTTTTGTAAAATCAAAGGGCATCAGGCCTTGCTTACGGTTATAATAGATAACTCGTGACCTTCAGAGAAAGTCGCTGAATGCTCCCTGCCTGACTAAAGCAGTTCTCCTTCGCTTTTGCTCAGATTCACTTTTCTTTCACAACCAGACAGAGCCCATGGCTCTAATAAAGTCAGGCTGAGTTCTTAGTTGTTCTTCTGGGCTGGGACCTCTTGATTAACCCATTTGCTGCTCAAAGGTTCAACTTGCTTGAAGATTCTGCTCTGTCTACAGGGAAAATAGAAGCAGAAAAAACCGTCCCAGGGCAGTGGTGGTGAAGTCCTAAGTTATCTCTGAGGGAATGCGGTAGACCAAAGGACGTGCTCTGCAGTCCTCTCATTATCTGAGGCTGCACTTTCCCTGGCCAAGCAGATAGCAGTTGAATTACTCGGGAGACACTACCATTAGTCGATGGCCCAAGGGATAAGAACAAAGGCCCGCTTCCAGCTCTACTTCTGATTTGCCCTGCAGTTTTTGGGTGGGTCTCAACCTTTTTTTTTTTTTAAACATCTTTATTGGAGTCTAATTGCTTTACAATGGTGTGTTGGTTTCTGCTTTATAACAGAGTGAATCAGCTATACATATACATATATCCCCATATCTCCTCGCTCTTGCGTCTCCCTCCGACCCTCCCTATCCCACCCCTCTAGGTGGTCTCAAAGCACCGAGCTGATCTCCCTGTGCTATGAGGCTGCTTCCCACTAGCTATCTATTTTACATTTGGTAGTATATATTAATCCATGCTACTCTCTCACTTCATCCAAGCTTACCCTTACCCCTCCCCGTGTCCTCAAGTCCATTTTCTATGCGTCATTATCCTGTCCTGCCCCTAGGTTCTTCATAGCCTTTTTTTTTTTTTTTGATTCCATATATATGTGTTAACATACGGTATTTGCTTTTCTCTTTCGGACTTACTTCACTCTGTATGACAGACTCTTGGTCCATCCACCTCACTACAAATAACTCAATTTCACTTCTTTTTATAGCTGAGTAATATTCCATTGTATATATGTGCCACATCTTCTTTATCCATTCATCTGTCGATGTACACTTAGGTTGCTTCCATGTGCTGGCTATAGTAAATAGTGCTGCAGTGAACATTGTGGTACATGACTCTTTGAATTATGGTTTTCTCAGGGTATATGCCCAGTAGTGGGATTGCTGGGTCATATGGTAGTTCTATTTTTAGTTTTTTAAGGAACCTCCATACTGTTCTCCATAGTGGCTGTATCAATTTACATTCCCACCAACAGTGCAAGAGGATTCCCTTTTCTCCACACCCTCTCCAGCATTTATTGTTTGTAGATTTTTTGATGATGGCCATTCTGACTGGTGTGAGGTGATACCTCATTGTAGTTTTGATTTGCATTTCTCTAATGATTAGTGATGTTGAGCATCCTTTCATGTGTTCGTTGGCAATCTGTATATCTTCTTTGGAGAAATGTCTATTTAGGTCTTCTGCCTATTTTTGGATTGGGTTGTTTGTTTGTTTTTTTGATATTGAGCTGCATGAGCTGCTTGTAAATTTTGGAGATTAGTCCTTTGTCAGTTGCTTCATTTGCAAATATTTTCTCCCATTCTGAGGGTTGTCTTTTTGTCTTGTTTATGGTTTCCATGCTGTGCAAAAGCTTTTAAGTTTCCTTAGGTCCCATTTGTTTATTTTTGTTTTTATTTCCATTTCTCTAGGAGGTGGGTCCAAAAGGATCTTGCTGTGATTTATGTCATAGAGTGTTCTGCCTATGTTTTCGTCTAAGAGTTTTATAGTGTCTGGCCTTACATTTAGGTCTTTAATCCATTTTGAGTTTATTTTTTTGTGTGTGGTGTTGGGGACTGTTCTAATTTCATTCTTTTACATGTAGCTGTCCAGTTTTCCCAGCACCACTTATTGAAGAGGCTGTCTTTTCTCCATTGTATATTCTTGCCTCCTTTATCAAAAATAAGGTGACCATATGTGTGTGGGTTTATCTCTGGGCTTTCTGTCCTGTTCCATTGATCTATATTTCTGTTTTTATGCCAATACCATACTGTCTTGATTACTGTAGCTTTGCAGTACAGTCTGAAGCCTGGGAGCCTGATTCCTCCAGCTCCGTTTTTCTTTCTCAAAATTGCTTTGGCTATTCGGAGTCTTTTGTGTTTCCATACAAATTGTAAAATTTTTTGTTTTAGTTCTGTGAAAAATGCCATTGGTAGTTTGATAGGGATTGCATTGAATCTGTAGATTGCTTTGGGTAGTAGAGTCATTTTCACAGTGTTGATTCTTCCAATCCAAGAACATGGTATATCTCTCCATCTGTTTGTATCATCTTTAATTTCTTTCATCAGTGTCTTATAATTTTCTGCATACAGCTCTTTTGTCTCCTTAGGTAGGTTTATTCCTAGGTATTTTATTCTTTTTGTTACAACGGTAAATGGGAGTGTTTCCTTAATTTCTCTTTCAGATTTTTCATCATTAGTGTATAGGAATGCAAGAGATTTCTGTGCACTAATTTTGTGTCCTGCTACTTTACCAAATTCATTGATTAGCTCTAGTAGTTTTCTGGTGGCATCTTTAGGATTCTCTATGTATAGTATCATGTCATCTGCAAACAGTGACAGCTTTACTTCTTTTCCAACTTGGATTCCTTTTATTTCTTTTTTTTCTCTGATTGCTGTGGCTAAAACTTCCAAAACTATGTTGAATAATAATGGTGAGAGTGGACAACCTTGTCTTGTTCCTGATCTTAGTGGAAATGGTTTCAGTTTTTCACCATTGAGAACAATGTTGGCTGTGGGTTTGTCATATATGGCCTTTATTATGTTGAGGTAAGTTCCCTCTATGCCTACTTTCTGGAGGGTTTTTATCATAAATCGGTGTTGAATTTTGTCGAAAGCCTTTTCTGCATCTATTGAGATGATCATCTGGTTTTTCTCCTTCAGTTTGTTAATATGGTGTATCACATTGATTGATTTGCGTATATTGAAGAATCCTTGCATTCCTGGGATAAACCCCACTTGATCAGGGTGTATGATCCTTTTAATGTGCTGGTTCATTCAGTTTGCTAGTATTTTGTTGAGGGTTTTTGCTTCTATGTTCATCAGTGATATTGGCCTGATATTTCTTTGTGACATCTTTGTGTGGTTTTGGTATCAGGGTGATGGTGGCCTTGTAGAATGAGTTTGGGAGTGTTCCTCCCTCTGCTATATTTTGGAAGAGTTTGAGAAGGATAGGTGTTAGCTCTTCTCAAAATGTTGGTTAGAATTCGCCTGTGAAGCCATCTGGTCCTGGGCTTTTGTTTGTTGGAAGATTTTTAATCACAGTCTCAATTTAAGTGCTTGTGATTGGTCTGTTCATGTTTTCTATTTCTTCCTGGTTCAGTCTCAGAAGGTTGTGCTTTTCAAAGAATGTGTCCATTTCTTCCAGGTTGTCCCATTTTATTGGCATATAGTTGCTTCTAGTAATCTCCAGTGGTCCTTTGTATGTCTGCAGTGTCAGTTGTTACTTCTCGTTTTTCATTTCTAGTTCTGTTGATTTGAGTCCTCTCCCTTTTTTTCTTGATGAGTCTGGCTAATAGTTTATCAATTTTGTGTATCTTCTCAAAGAACCAGCTTTTAGTTTCATTGATCTTTGCTATTGTTTCCTTCATTTCTTTTTCATTTATTTCTGATCTGATCTTTATGATTTCTTTCCTTCTGCTAACTTTGGGTTTTTTGTTCCTCTTTCTCTAATTGCTTTAGGTGTGTAAGGTTAGGTTGTTTATTTGAGATGATTCTTGTTTCTTGAGGTAGGATTGTATTGCTGTAAACTTCCCTCTTAGAACTGCTTTTACTGCATCCCATAGGTTTTGGGTCGTCATGTTTTCATTGTCATTTGTTTGTAGGTATTTTTTCATTTCCTCTTTGATTTCTTCAGTGACCTCTTGGTTATTAAGTAGTGTATTGTTTAGCCTCCATGTATTTGTATTTTTTACAGTTTTTTTTCCTTTAATTGATATCTAGTCTCATAGCGTTGTGGTTGGAAAAGATACTTGATACGATATCAATTTTCTTAAATTTACTAAGGCTTGATTTGTGACCCAAGATATGCTCTATCCTGGAGAATGTTCCATGAGCACTTGAGAAGAAAGTGTATTCTGCTGTTTTTGGATGGAACGTCCTGTAAATATCAATTAAGTCCATCTTGTTTAATGTGTCATTTAAAGCTTGTGTTTCCTTATTTATTTTCATTTTGGATGATCTGTCCATTGGAGAAAGTGGGGTGTTAATGTCCCCTACTATGAATGTGTTCTCAACCTGTCTTGACCTCTGCTTATCTTATAAAATGAAGGATGAGTACTTTTAGTGCTTCCTGGATGCTTTCTAATTCTGGACGCCAAGCTAGATGAGCCAGCTGTGCACCTTCTCTGTACCTGCACCTGAGCAGCCGTGCACACAGTAGGGCAGACCTAATGCCCAGTGTGAGTGCATGGGATTAGGTCTGCCCTGTTGTGTCACCAGCTCCAAACGCACGCACAGTGCCAGCCATCCTGATGCGTTTCTCTGGGCGACTCAGGTTTCTGCTCTCACAACAATCATTTTCACACCTTCTTCGGTCGTTTTAAACCTCTTTTCAAAACTTCTCCCCACGTTTCTTCCTCATTCTTAACAAATAAACCTCCCTTCCCACTTCTTAAAAAAAGCAAGCCTGGAATTCCCTAATCCTCCTGATACCAAAAGAGTCTGCACCCACACGACTCTCCTTCCCCACCCGAACAGAAGATGCCGGTCTCCCCAGCAGTGCTTGCACCCCACCCTCTCCTGCCCTTATTGTTTCTTCCATGGAAG
This sequence comes from Grampus griseus, assembly GCF_964374135.1. NCBI lineage: Eukaryota > Metazoa > Chordata > Mammalia > Artiodactyla > Delphinidae > Grampus > Grampus griseus. The sequence continues at coordinate 80,047,256 of NC_139007.1, forward strand.
TTAACATAGCTTTTTTGCCTTTGCTTTTAAGTTTTCTCTCTTTGTCCTGGATTCTCAGCAATTTTTTTATGATGTGCCTACATATAGGTTTTATTGCTTTTTTTGTTTTTGTTTTTGTTTTTTTTAAATCTTTAGGCCATGCCACACAGCATGTGGGACTTAGTTCCCAGACCAGGGATCTAACCCGGATCCCCTGCATTGGCAGTGCGGAGTCTTATCACTGGACCACCAGGGAAGTCCCCATGTAGTTTTATTTTAAAATATTTTCCCTCTGGAATCTGCAGTTAAGGGATGTAACTAAAGTCATCCAGGGTCAGGACTGTCACCCGAGTCTTCTTACCTCAAGTCTACTGCTCCTTCAGGACAGGGACACAACACATCATGCCATAATATTTACAGAGACAACTTTTTAAATGAAAATACTTCATGCGCTTTCTTTATTCATTTCATTAATGTTTCTTGAGGATTTACCATGAGCCAGGCTCTGAGCTGGCGCTGGAGAGTTGATAGAGGGCAGAAACATGCAGGGTCCCTGCTGTCCTCGAGCTCCAGCCGAATGGGAGAGAGGGATGTGACCGTCCTTCAGGGAGACTTGCTTTTGCTCCAGTGCACCGCCAGGGTGGAGGCCAGGAGTCTTTGCCCATCTGGTACTGAGCTCATTCAGAGCTGGGTTTCAGCCTCTGGGAGGACTGGTCCGCTTCCAGGGCACTCGGACTCCCAGGAGGAAAGCCTTTGAGGGGTCCCAGCTGAGGGTCTGGACTTTTACCAGGCCTCTCCTCTGTGGTGGGCCTGAACTCCAGTTTCTTCTCTCTAGTAAGGTGAAACTTCCGAAGGTGTTTTTAAACTACTCAGCCTCTTAGCATCGGCTTCCAACTCAGCAAAGACCTTGAGGGGAAAAGCAGCCTTGAGCATCACTCTCACCTAGTGCGTCTCCCTTTTCTCCTCAAGTTCTGTACTCCTTCACAGCCCCCAGCACTTGGGTTGGTCACTGTGCCCAGCTCCGGAGCCTCACAGCCTTTCCTCCTGTACTGCTCACCTACCGACAGATGCCTCAGAGGGAAACACAGCCATGACGTCAGGCTCCCCTGACTGCGCGCCTCTTTGGTATCGTGGACCCTGGTACCCTGGCGGTCCCGGTAGCTCTACAGTGCCTTCAAGCTGCTTGTCGTTCAATTCAGTTTTCTGCTTGTTCTCGGCAGAAGAGTCGGTGTAGTACAGTTTAGTCCGACGTAGCCCGGGGTGGAGTCCCGTGATGAGTGCAGGTTAATTATCGGAACTTTTAACACCTACCTTCAGCTTTTCTTAAGCAGCTCACACCTCTTGCCAAGCGCCCCCCCCCCGCCCCCGTCACCTTCTGTCTGCACTCTTTTCGTGCGGTCTCACCACTCCACGCCTTTCCGGGTGTGTGAAATTTAAAAACTGTTTCCCCTCCCAACAGTTGCATGGGTGTTGTTGGTGGATAACATTTTTCAGGGCCAGTGACTGGGTGTGGTGAACGTGGCTGGGTTCCTGGCATGAGCTAGTTCAGGTTCGGGGCCCTCTAAGTTGGTTTTGTTTTGATCTCTCTCTAGTGAGAGAGACTCGTGCTTTCTCCTTAGCTTGTTTCCGGGATGTTTTATGGTGTCGAGGAGCCAGTTGGGAAAGTGGGAATCACGTGGGGTTCCCTCTGTGTATAGAGTCGTCACTGAGATTGGTTGCACGCACAGGGTGGCAAATTCCTAAGCAAATTTAACAGTGATGAGGCGGTTGGTTCTGTCACTTGCGCTACTTCTCCACATCACCTCAGCTTAGGGTGCCCTACCTTACGGTGGTAGTTCTGTTGGTCATTCTGGGGACCCATTAAAAATTTAAACACAGTTTATTGTTGTCTTTGCATATCGTACGTACTGTCGTCCATGTACGCCTCACCATAACCCGGTGAGAACAGGACTGATTTTCCCACTTGGACTCTGAGTCCAGCACCCTCTGATCCCGGTTCTTTGGCCCCCGGCACCGCGCTGCTCTCCCCAGGGCTCTTCCTGCCATGGGGTTATTATCCGCCCTTGGAGATTTAGCCTTGCAGAACTGCCCGGGAGATAGTCTGCTGCCTCCCAAGTGGTCTGTGTTCAAGAACGAGACTGCGCAACCCGTACTGCTAGGCAAACACCGTATCTGGGCAAGACAGGCCCTTCTGAGGACTCCTCGTCTCCTTAAGACAGAGTGTGTGGCAACTTATTTTGCAAAGTACAAGCTGGATGGTGTGTTACTAACTTACCATGAGTCAGGACGCATGCTCTGTATAAATTTTGATTTATTTGCTATCTTGAAAGCAGAACTGCAAAAACATTGATTAACTGTGAAGTAACATTATATCTGTCATTCTTGATTTCAGGGAAGTTTAATTAGCATTAACAGCACTTGTACAGAGATGGGCAATTTTGACAACGCAAATGTCACTGGAGAGATAGAACTTGCTATTCGCTACTGCTTCAGAACTCGTTCTTTAGAAATATGCATCAAGGCCTGTAAGAACCTTGCCTATGGGGAGGAAAAGAAGAAAAAGTGCAATCCGTAAGTTTCTCTAAGTTTTGGCATATGATAATAGACATATTGATTCTAAAGTTCATATGGAAAAGTGAAAGTCCAAGAATAACCAAGGTAATTGTAAAAATATATATAAATAAAAGGACATGTTAAGAATTATCATAAAGCTTAGTAATTCAGGGTTTCCCCAGTGGTGCAGTGGTTGAGAATCTGCCTGCCAATGCAGGGGACATGGGTTCGATCCCTGGCCCGGGAAGATCCCACATGCCGTGGAGCAACTAAGCTCGTGTGCCACAACTACTGAGCCTGTGCTCTAGAGCCCATGAGCCACAACTACTGAGCCTGCGTGCCGCAACTACTGAAGCCCACGCGCCTAGAGCCTGTGCTTCACAACAAGAGAAGCCACTGCAATGAGAAGCCCGCGCACCGCAACGAAGAGTAGCCCCCACTCACTGCAACTAGAGAAAGCCCGCGTGCAGCAGTGAAGACCCAACACAGCCAAAAATAAATGAAATTTAAAAAAAAAAAGCTTAGTAATTCCAACAATGTGTTATGGATGCAAGGATAGACGAGGTCAATAGAGCAGAATCAAAAGTCCAAATACAGATCTTAGCATACATGGGAACTTAAATGATCAAGAGGCTATTAATAATCAATGCAGAAAAGATGAACTTCAGTAAATGGTGCTGGGAAATTTGATTTTCCGTGTAGGAAAAATAAAATTAAAATCCTGTCTCACACAATCCATAAAGAGATTAATTTTTTTCCAGTTGGTAGATATGAAATGTCTCATTATTTTAACACACATCTCACTGATTAATAACAAAGATGAGCAACCTTATATATATGAATTAATCACTTAAGATACACTCCCCTTCTATGAACTCCCCATTTCATATCTTTTGTCCAATTTTCTATCGAATTGTCTGTCATTTAAAAATTTATTTACAGGAGTTTGGCTTTTTTTTTTTTTTTTTGGCGGTACGCGGGCCTCTCACTGTTGTGGCCTCTCCCGTTGCGGAGCACAGGCTCCGGATGCGCAGGCTCAGCGGCCATGGCTCACGGGCGCAGCTGCTTCGTGGCATGTGGGATCCTCCGGACTGGGGCATGAATCCGCGTCCCCTGCATCGGCAGGCGGACTCTCAACCACTGTGCCACCAGGGAAGCCCAGGGGTTTGGCTTTTTAAAAATCCATTTTCAAGACAATTCTCCATTGGTTCTACATATTGCACGTCTTCTCTTAGCTTTACTTGTTTTCTGACATTGTTTATGATGACTTTTCTTATAAAGAATTTAATGTCCAATCTATCCTTCTTTTCCTTTAAAATGTCTGCTGTTTGAGTCTGTAGGAGAATTCCACCTGAAGGTTATAAATACGTTCTTCTCTGTTTTCTTCTATTAGAGTTTTTTCCCACTTAGATCCTTTCATATTAGAGCTGGAATTGATTTTCTGTGCATGGTTTAAGGTACGGACCACATTTTGGCCTTTCTTTTCTTTTTTCCCCCCACCATGGAACATTTTTAGCATACTGTTTTCAGGACCAGCTAGGCGAAAGGAACGGATTGTTGGTCCAATCAAACTCTCCTCTGCTCTGAGATCTTCAGTAGCTCCTCAGTGCCAGACAAATTAGGTGCCTCACTATAGCACCTGTGGTTCTCCATAACAGATTCCTCCTGTATTTCCAGTCGTCCTTTATTCCCCTATCTGTACCTTCTGCTCTGGAGAAATTGGAATAGTCACTGTTCCAAAACGATCCCCTGACTTTTACCAAATACGAGGCTTTTCCCGTGTTTGTTCTGAGACTGTTTCCCCTATGCTACTCCCATAAGTGGAAATTGCAATCCTGTCCATTCTTCAGACTCATTTCCAATCCATCAGCTCCATTTATTCAATCCTTTACCTTCCAAGCATGTTGGGTCTCTCCCATAATTCTCTACAGGGTTTGACCTCTGATAAGTTATTCAACCTCTCCATATCTTGGTGTCCTCACTGTAACATGGAGGTTATATTATCACCTACTTCAAAGGATTGTTGTGGTGTTTCCCTGAATTAGCCCGTATTAAGTCTTCAGAACAGTGTTGAGAACATAATAAACATTCAACAAATATTATTCTTAAGCAGGTGAGGTGGGAAGTGCATAGAGAAGTAGACCTAAAATCCACATAGGGATCCCTTGAGGCTTTGGCCAAATACTAAGCTGTTCAGATACAAGATTTCATGAGGTCTGTCAGAGGAGAGCTGCTGGAGGGTCGTAAGTTGAATGAAAAATCTGGGAGTTGCACAGTGCTGGGAAAGATAGGTGTGTTTTTTTTTTTTTAATTTTATTTTTGGCTGTGTTGGGTCTTCATTGCTGCATACAGGCTTTCTCTAGTTGGGGCAAGTGGGGCTACTCTTCGTTGTGTATGGGCTTCTCACTGCAGTGGCTTCTCTTGTTGTGGACTATGGGCTCTAGGCACATGGGCTTCAGTAGTTGTAGCATGTGGGCTCAGTAGTTGTGGTGCGTGGGCTCAGCAGTTGTGGCTCACGGGCTCTAGAGCGCAGGCTCAGTAGTTGTGGTGCACGGGCTTAGTTGCTCCGTGGCATGTGGGATCTTCCCAGACCAGGGGTCGAACCCATGTCCCCTGCATTGGCAGGTGGATTCTTAACCACTGTGCCACCAGGGAAGTCCCAGGATTGGCGTTCTGACCAGTCAAAGTGGAGTGGGGCATTGAGTGGACCCCAGAAAAGAAAAGCTTAGTATTAGGGCTTCTCTAACCCACCCTAACTAAGCAAAATCAATCCTTGTTAGGATCAAACTGAGTTTCCAGTAAGTGAAATGCCTGCTAGAACAAAACTCAATACTTTGTAAAGGAAACACATGGTCAAGAGAGGATTCTGAAAGATGGCGGAGTAGGAGGCCTCAGGAATCCATCTCCCCCTGTAGATAGCTGCACTGGCAGAATCTGTCTGATGGAACTATTTTGGAATTCTGGAGTCTTTTGAAGGCTTTCAACTTCCTAGGGGAAGTCTTGGATGGTAAACTGAGATTAATGTCAGTCAATTCCAGCTCTTAGCACAGTGTTAACTACCCATCCCCCCTATGCCCGACCCCTTGGCGGACAGCTGTGCTTGTGTTCCTAGAGCACCTTGAACACAGCTTGTAGGAGCCAGATGGGCAAAGGATCCTGTCCTCCAAATATCAGGGACCTGTTCTCTGATTGCTGGTTCTTATTGCAGAGGTACCAAAAAAAACGGCAGGCAGCCATTGTTGTTTCACTTCCCCTCATTGTTGCAATCCCCTCCTCCTTGGGCTGAAGTGATTTACAAAGTACTTAAAGGGCCAGTGCCCTTATTTGACTCCCTTCTTCATTTTTCTCTTTTTTCCCTTCTTGGGAACTGGATACTACAGACCGCGACATTCAAGAGTAACTGTATATACAAGGAAAATTAAAAAGTGACCACACATGCCCAGGGAAAGGTTCAGGTTCAGAAAAGATCTGAGATGATCTTAATTTTACACTTCAGGCTGATCCTTGGCACAGAGACAGTCTGCATCAATAAATTTATGAAAAACCCAATTAAAAACCCAATAACAAAAAACAGCAAACCCTGGGGAAGGGGGAGAATCTGATTTCCAGAATTAACATATTATTAGACACATGTCCAGTGTTCAACAAAAAAAATCACAAGGCATATAAAGAAACAGGAAAGTATGGCTCATTCACAGGGAAAAAATAAATCAACAGAAAGTGTCCCTGAAAGAGATCTGATGGTAGGTTTACTAGACAAAGACTTGAAAACAACTGTTTTAAGGATGCTCAAAGAACTAATGAAAGCTGTGGAGAAACTCAAGAAAATGATGTATGAACAAAACAGAAATATCAATAAAGAGATAGAAAACCTTAACAACAAAATATTTACTAGAGGGATTCAAAGGTAGGTATGAGCAGGTAAAAGAACAGGTGGGCTTCCCTGGTGGCGCAGTGGTTAAGAATCCACCTGCCAACACAAGGGACACGGGTTCGAGCTCTGGTCCGGGAAGATGCCACATACCATGGAGCAACTAAGCCCATGTGCCACAACTACTGAAGCCCATGCACCTAGAGCCTGTGCTCTGCAACAAGAGAAGCCACCGCAATGAGAAGCCCTCACACTGCAATGAAGAGTAGCCCCCGCTCACCGCAATTAGAGAAAAGCCCACGCGCAGCAACGAAGACCAATGCAGCCAAAAATAAATTTAAAAAAAAAGAATAGGTGAACTTGAAGATAGGATGATGGAAATTACTGAGTCTAAGGAACAGAAAGAAAAAAGATTAAAGAAAAGCAAACAGAACCTAAAGGACCTTCTGGACACCATTAAGTTGACCAACATAAGCAACATGTGTCCCAGAAGGAGAAGAGACAGCAAGGGGCAGAGAGAATACTTGAAGAAATAATGGCTGAAAACTACCCCAATTTGATGAAAGACATGAATATAAACATCAAAGAAGCTCTTTGAACTCGCAAGTATGGTGAACTCAAAGACACCCACACTGAGACACATTATAAACCAACATTTGAAAGACAAAGAATCTTGAAAGCAGCAAGAAAGTGCATTGTCATGTACTGGGGATCCTCAATAAGATTATCAGCAGATTCCCATCAGAAACTTTACAGGCCGGAAGGCAGTGAGTCAATATATTCAAGGTGCTAAAAGGAAAAACAAACACAGCACAACTGTTCTTCAAAAGTGAGGGAGAAATTACAACATCCTCAGCTAAACAAAAGGTGAGAGAGTGCATGAAATGACACCAGATGGTAACTTAAGACATGAAAAGATAAAGATCTCAATAAAGGCAAATACACTAGCAATTATAAAATACAACATCCTCAGCTAAACAAAAGGTGAGAGAGTGCATGAAATGACACCAGATGGTAACTTAAGACATGAAAAGATAAAGATCTCAATAAAGGCAAATACACTAGCAATTATAAAAGCAAGTATTATTGTAACAGTGGTAAGTAATTCCACTTTTTGTTTTTTATATGACTTCGGACATTTTAAAAGATTATTGGTCTCTTATTGTCATTTTGGTTTGTAACTCCACACTTTGTTTTCGAGATAATTTAAGAGACTAATGCATTTAAAAGATTCTTACTTTGTGTTTTTGGTCACACATATATACAGATGTATTTTTGTGACATCAGCAGTGGACAGATGAGGATGGAGCTGAGAAGGAGTAGAGCTCTTGTATGTTACGGAGGTTAAGTTGGTATAAATTCAAATTAGAGTGTTATAACTTTAGGATATTAAATGTAATCCCCTTGGTAACCACAGAGAAAACGGCTATAGAACAAAAACCAAAACAAAACAATTGAGAAAGGAATTTAAACATTTCACCACAGAAAATCAACTAAACACAAAAGAATATAGTAAAGGGCTTCCCTGGTGGCGCAGTGGTTAGAGTCCGCCTGCCGATGCAGAGGATATGGATTCGTGCCCCAGTCTGGGATGATCCCACATGCCGTGGAGCGGCTGGGCCCGTGAGCCATGGCCGCTGAGCCTGAGCGTCCGGAGCCTGTGCTCTGCAACGGGAGGGGCCACGACAGTGAGAGGCCCGTGTACCGCAAAAAAAAAAAAAAAAAAAAAAAAAGTAAAGCAGAAAGTGAGGGATAGAAAAGCTATAAGGCAAAAGAAACAGCAAATGACAGAAGTAAGTACTTCTTTTTTTTTTTTTTTTTTTTTTTTTGCGGTACGCGGGCCTCTCACCACTGTGGCTTCTCCCGTTGCGGAGCACAGGCTCCGGACGCGCAGGCTCAGCGGCCATGGCTCACGGGCCCAGCCGCTCCGCGGCATGCGGGATCCTCCCGGACCGGGGCACGAACCCGCGTCCCCCGCATCGGCAGGCGGGCTCCCAACCACTGCGCCACCAGGGAAGCCCAGAAGTAAGTACTTCTTATCAGTAATTTAAATACAAATGAACTTGACTCTCCAGTCAAAAGACAGAAATTGGCAGAATGGATAAAAACATGAGATCCAACTATATGCCATCTACAAGAGACTCACTTGAGATCCAAAGACACAAGTGGAAGATATTCCATGTAGATGGTAACCAAGAGTGAGCAAGGTGCCTGTACCAGTATCAGGCAAAATCAGCTTTAAGTCAGAAAAGTTTAGAAAAGATAAAGGCATTCTGTATTAATAGGTTCAGTACAGCAAGATGATACAACAATTACAAATGTCTGTGTACCTAATGACAGACCATCAAGAGACAAGAAGCAACAGCTGACGGAATTGAAGGGAGAAATAGTTCTACAGTAATAGTTGGAAATGTCATACTCTGCTCTCAGTAACGGATAGGACATCCAGACAGAGGATAAGAAAGGAAATAGAGGACTTAAGGACTAGATACATGGGCGTGTATTTTATTGTAATGCTTTAAGCTATACAGGTATATTTTATACCTCCTGTTGAACATGTGTGAGGGGTCTCGTAATGATCAACAATTTAAGAGTCGACGAACAGTGAGGTATTGGTGACCATGAGCCTTGAGTACTTTTCCAGGAAGTTTGCTGAAAGCGGGAAGAGGCCTGAGACTGGGGCTCCAGGGGGAACCCAGGTGCGGGAGGGTTCCTGCCCTTTAGTGCTTTGAGAAAGTTGAGCCTGTTTCTAGCCTGTGGGTACAGGACCTGGGCAAGTGGTGTCACTGCATCAGTAAAGCTGCTGGAAGAGCCAGGAAGGGCAGTCCTGGGACCTGAGTGGAGGGACCGGCCTGGGACGGAGCTTAATGGAGTGGGCAGGGGGCAGTGCGGGGCTGGCCTTGGTCAGGCTCCCTCTGCTGGCGTGGCCTCCAGACCCAGGGACAGGGCTCGGGAACACCGGTCCTCAGCAGGCAGGACGCAGTGTCTGAGGCCACACAAGGAAAACCAGTGTGAGACATACACTTTCCATTTCAACTTTTTTTTCTTGCGGGTTGGGGAGAAGAGGTACGTGGAGGGAGGACAAGCTGGCACACAGCCTCGGCATCCAGGTGGGTTAGACATCTGCCACTCACAGAGCCCTGGGAGCCTCTGGTTCCCTGGTGGTCACCCAGTGACAGGTGACGGAGTGTGATGAGTAGATTCCAGGAGTAGGGCGTGAGGGAAGCAGGGAGCTTCACACCCCCAGGAACATTCCCGAGGATCACAGCCAGAGACTGTGTAAGCCAGGGGCTGTGCACGCAGCACTGTCATTGTTCACTGAGTGGCGGCCACTAAGCCCTTTCTGTCAACCCCAAATGCAGCGGGAAGCAGGGTAAAGAAAACGCTGACGTGTGATTCTCCTCCTGAACCCTTTGTCCGCCCCTGACGCTGAGCTTTTCACCCTGTCCTGTGTTTGGCCACTAGGTATGTAAAGACCTATCTGCTGCCTGACAGATCCTCCCAGGGAAAACGCAAGACTGGAGTCCAAAAGAACACGGTGGAGCCGACCTTTCAGGAGACCTTGAAGGTACTTGCTGGACAAATACTCATGTGCTGAGTCTCCCCATCCCGGGATGGGCCCCTGGGGCCAGAGTCCAGCGGATGGTTCTTCTAAACTCTCGAGTCAGTTAAATGTAAGTGCAGACACTTAAACGTTTCTGCAGGGCTCTGTCAGTCAGTGGCAAGTGGTAGAAAATAAATATCAGCCTTTGTACAGGAAAACTGCAGAGTCTGCTGAACTTGAGAATGGCCTTTGATTAATGATTTGCGAGAAAATGGTAGAATAGAAACTGCGTGCCTCTCAATTTCTAAAATTGGTTTGTCCTGTTGAAGTTTTATGACTGTCAGGGAGGTATTCTCAAGTAAGGGACCCTGTAAGTGAAACTGCTGAGTTATCATGATGAAGTACTTTTATGAAGATAATGTCTGGTATACCTAGATTTCTTATTTTATGAAAAACTAGTCATTTTATGGAAAAAAAAGCCTAGAGGAATTGTTTGGGTTTTCATTTTCTTTGGTGCTAAGAAATGTGACTTGTGGTTTAGGGCAGAGATCAGGGAGGCAGTGCCTCCTGCTGGGATTCAGGATGGAAAATTGGAGGTGACGTGTGGCGAGTGCAGATGGCAGGTGGGTGTGGGAGGTGGAAGAATAGTCCAGAGACGTACCCACTCAAGGCTGGGTAGCCCGGGGATCCCATGTGTCAAGCCTGAGAAAGGAGAGGACTTTTGTTTGCCTTCCTGGGCAGATAGCATTGTGAACTCCCAGCCAGGGGCCATCCGGGTGGCTGGCACAAGAGTCCCGTTCGAGACATGAAAATAGCCACTGTTCTCCATGCGCCTGCTGTGGCCAAGTACTTTATGTACCCTCTGAGCCAGGTGTGAGAACCCTCACTTAGCAACAGGGGAAACTGAGGCTTAGAGAGTACTTAAAAGTACAGCTGTGACCCATGATGGGCTAGCACTCCTTCACAAAATTGATGTTCATAAGGACTCCCCAAGGGGTTTTTTATTTACAGCAGATTGTGATTCAGCAAGTGTGGGCAGGGCCTAAGGTGCTGCTTGTCTGGGACACTCTGGTAGTGAATTACTGGACACTAGTCTTCATGTGGTTTTGCTCATGTACCTGCTGACAGAATTTTGAAAAGCTCTGTACCCCCTCAAAGGTATAAGCTGATATATAAAATTACTCATCACAGGTTTAAGGTGTTTCGTACTAAACAGAGGCAGACAAATATTTCCTGTTTTATGAAACGAGACAAAGATGAGGATTGACTATTTTAAATACTTCATTATATACTTTGGTTTTTTTTTTTTTTTTTTTTTTTTGCGGTACGCAGGCCTCACTGTTGTGGCCCCTCCCGTTGCGGAGCACAGGCTCCGGACGCGCAGTCCCAGCGGCCATGGCTCACGGGCCCAGCCGCTCCGCGGCATGTGGGATCCTCCTGGACCGGGGCATGAACCCACGTCCCCCGCATCGGCAGGCAGACTCTCAACCACTGCGCCACCAGGGAAGCCCTATACTTCGGTTTTTAAAGTTTTAACTACCTTATTTAAAATGCACCCAGAATCTCAAAGGAATCACCTACAATCTGTTATCCATCGGTTTTATCTAGTATATTGTGAATATTCTGTGAATATCGTGAAGAACTTTCCAGGTGCATTGAAAAGAATCAGTGTCTTCATTCTAAATGTAGAACATCTCAACACAGACCCAGGCTTAGCCTTCATAGAAGTATGTGTAAGATGGAAAAGACGGGAAGATGAAGAAGCTGAGCAATCATGAACAGTTTGGCAGAAACCAGTATTTCAAATTCCCCGAGGTTGCACCCCTGGGGCAGGGCACAGGAGTAAGATACCAGGTGTGAGAACTGTCTTCACCAGTTTTGAGAAAAGTGCATGTGAACGTTGAGGATCTAGAAACTGATCCTCCAAGTTTTCTAAGTAGAACACTCCTGGGGGAGACTTTCTGCACTCCAAGGGGTGCTGGCACTCCCCTTGAAGACCACTCAGTGGGGGGCCTGGGAAGGATGAAACAAGACACCAGGTCTGGGTGATGTTGGCTGTTGCCTTATCCTTGTTCTCTGGCATTGGTTACACTTGGTACCCCGTGGAAGCTAGCAATCCAGGGCCTGCTGGCACGGCCTTGTGGACCTAACAGGCAATGGAAAATAGGTCTTATTTTATGGTATTTTTACATTTTTAAAAATTAATTTTGTTTATTTTTGGCAGCATTGGGTCTTTGTTGCTGCGCGTGGGCTTTCTCTAGTTGCAGCGAGCAGGGGCTGCTCTTCATTGCAGTGCATGGGCTTCTCGTTGCAGTGGCTTCTCTTGCTGCGGAGCACGGGCTCTAGGCGCGTGGGCTTCAGTAGTTGTGGCACGCGGCCTCAGTAGTTGTGGCACGTGGGCTCAGTAGTTGTGGCTTGCGGGCTCTAGAGCGCAAGCTCAGTAGTTGTGGCGCACGGGCTTAGTTGCGCCGCGGCATGTGGGATCTTCCTGGCCCAGGGCTCAAACCCATGTCGCCTGCATTGGCAGGAGGGTTCTTAACCACTGCACCACCAGGGAAGCCTCTAGGTCTAATTTTAAAACGCAGATTCAGTCAACCAAAGGAAGTAGTCAGGACCCAAAGAGAAGTAGGCCTGTGTTTCCAAGGGAGTTGAGGAGGGCTGCCCAGCGTGCAGAGACCATGCAGCTGCCCCAAGGACGGTCAACTTTCCTCCGCAAAGTAGCTCGTTCTGAGAGGGAGCAGACACAGCACGGTGCACTGTCGGCCTGGACTTGACTAATGGGGCGTGTAGCCATGAAGGAAATAACTAGATTAATTTAGAGTTTAAAGATAGAGTATGGAACAAGGGGCAGAGTTGGAAATGGGCATGCAATTGAGGGGAAGAGACTAAAAATCGTCTGAGAGCTGTGGGCCTGGGAGCTGTGGCCTGGGTGCTGTGGGCCTGGGAGCTGTGGCTCAGGTGCCCAGGTTGACCGTCTCTGTTCCCCCTCCGCAGTACCAGGTGGAGCCTACCCAGCTGGCGACCCGGCAGCTGCAGGTGTCTGTGTGGCACCTGGGCACGCTCACCCGGAGGGTGTTTCTTGGAGAAGTGATCATCCCTCTGGCCACGTGGGACTTTGAGGACCGCACGACCCAGTCTGTCTGCTGGTATCCACTCCAGGCCAAGGTGATGTCTGCTTTGGGTGATGTCTGGGCAGCCCCTACCCCCATCCCACCACGAGAACCAAACCCACTTTTCAAAGGGGATCCAAGGAGAGAAAACCCATCTGGGGAGCCTGGGACCCAGGACCCAGTGCACACCTGCCAGCCTGTGACTCTGCAGTAGGAGCTTCCGGGGAGCAGAGGCTCACGGCCGGGCCCCGGGGGGGGCGGGGCTGGGGGGGGTTGGGCTGAGGGACTCTTACCTGCTCAGGTTTGTTCAAGGTCCCAAATAGTCCCACCCCCAGTGTGGCCCCGACATAAGCAGGGACCCGGCCTGGTGGGTCCACGCGCTTCCCAGCATTCAGGGTCACTTACTGCCAGCGGGGGAGGCCTTGACCTTCTTGGGCCAAAGTCTACACCTGGGGCCGGCAGGCTGCCCTGCTGGTGGGACCCGCCTCAGACTGCGCGCTCTCGTGTGTTGTATCTTCACTCCCAACCAAGCAGCGTTCCCCAAACAGTAACGGGTGAGAATGACTGGACCCAGTGACCTCAGGAAGGCAGGGCCAGGGGTTCCGTGTCGGATAGGCTGGGAGAGCAGAGCTGGCTGGTGGCCACGCAGGTGAGAGGGAGAGGCAGGGGGGAAAGGGTAGCGCTTCTTGGGGCGGCTGCTTTGTGCATTTCTGTGCCAAGATCCAAGATGTGAGATTGTGAAGGGGGAGAAGATGTGGGCTCTGCCACCTCCTAAGAAATGGCAGCAGGGTGTGCAGTCCCACCAGCGAAAGCCTGGCAGCGAGGCTGAGTCTTTACGAGGGTCCCCCGTACCATCTTACCTCTGTTTTCCTCTCCCAAGCCAGGCAGGCTCTGATTCACAATGCCCCTCCTGAGAAGCGTCTCCGGTTTCTACAGGGTTAAGCCCGGGGCCTCCTGTCTCTTTTCTTGGTGGGGTCTGTGAGCCCGCACACACACCCTCCGCGCACACACCCTCCGGTGCCCTGCGCTTCCTCTTCTCAGAACCCGAGCCCGTCTTCAGAACTCCACTTGGGAACATCCACTTGGATATTCTTTCTGCAGTCTAAGTTCTGCCCAAGACGGTCCTTAAATCCCACCTCCTCCATGAAGGCTTTCCTGATTTTCCCTGCCAGATGTGGTCTCCCCTGCATCCGAGGGGCCCTTCCCACCTTCTCCCCACAGGACCCCTTACTCGGGTCAAGGCAGGCTGCCACCAAGGCTGGTCACCTTTGGATAAGCAGGCGAGGAACAGAAATCACCAGACTGAAAGGTGTCCCTCCTAATCCCAGCTAATAGGGAGTGACAGCCCACGCTGGATCGGGGCGGAGGGCCCACTCACGGGCCTGCCCCTTCGGTCCTGACAGGAGGGAACCACGGGGATGCTGAGGGGGAAGCCTGCTCCTCCCTGCCGGTGGGACCGGACAAATCTAGACATGTCCCAGCGTCACCCCGCTGGGTGAAATGTTGATGGGGTCACGGTCACCCTCTCCAAGCCCTTCCTTTGCTCACTTTCTGGCAGAAATCCCTCGCGACCAGAGAAGCCACCTGGGTCCTCAGTGTGGGTTCTGGGGTGGGCGGGGCCGACTCAGCAGCCGGGGGAGCCCCTCGCCAGGGGCACCGAGCCCCGGACGCCGCGGTTTCCCGTGCCTGCCGCAGTCCCTGGCACGGACGGGTAGCTCGAACCTTTACTAACCTGGGTGGAATCGATGTGGGCTTGTTTTACTTGTTCAGCTCCGGGTTGTGCCCAGGCTTCCTTAAGGCCAATCCCATGGGGACGTGCCAGGGCCTCGGGGCCCCTCTGCTTCCTCGGCTCATCTGCCTCTGGTGGGCTGCGTCTGCCGGGGTGGCAGAGCTGGGGCGGGTGAGGGTAGGAGTGAAACGTCCCCAAACGGAAGGAAGCCCAGCCCTGCCACAGGTGTGCCCACACCACCGGGGCTCCCAGAGGCTTGGCAGGGGGAGGTTGGAAGGGGATGCTCATGGACAGAGCTGAGGCAGTGAGAGAAGCCCAGGAGATTCTGGCTCTGGGGAATCCTCTCTTCCCACAGGCAGAGAAAGATGAAGACAGCGTCCCCAAGAATAACGGAGAACTTGTGGTCCGGGCCAAACTGGTCTTCCCTGCAGGGCCCGGAAAGCTCCAGGAGGCTCAAGAAGGTGGGTGGCCTCCAGCCCCACAAACGTTTGTCTGTCACTGTCCTCAGAGCCTGGGCAGTTTCCCAGCGTTTCCTCCCATCGCCCCCGAACCCACGAGCTCCAATAACTCCCACCCAACCCGCGAAGCCCAGCCCGGGAGGCGGGTTCTCTGGAAGCCTCGGCTCGGAAGGGAAAGGAACGACCAAAGCCAGGCCGCGGTGCCTGCTTTACGGGCTCCTAGGACACCTGCCCCGAGGCTTTCCTCCCAGGGGGCCGGCTTGCCTGGCCTGCCTGGGCCAGCAGTCCCGCTGGGGCCCCCCTCGCAGACTGACCACCTGCGTGACGGCCGGGAGTTGGTCCCCAACTCCAGGTTCAGGCGCCTGCAAGGCTCCGAGTGACCGGCTCCCTGCTCCTGGGCCACGTGAGCAGCGGCTGCATGGCAGGATCAGGGTCCTCAAGGAGCTTCAGGAGACGTCACCGACTCATAACGTGGGGCACGTGGAAAAGACGAGGGTGGAGAGTGAAGACGGGAGGAGGGGCAGTTCCACGAAGTGACTCGTGACTTCCTGTCTGCCCAAAGAGGGGGTTCTGCTGCCGGGCTCACAGGGCCCCAGCAGGCCAGCAGCACACCCCCCCGTGGTCCACGGGAGCCCCCGTCAGCAGAGGTCTCTTCCCCAACCTGCTGGCCACAGCTGGCTCGCACCCCTGCTGCCGCCTCTCCTTGGCCCCTTGTTACTCTCGGCAGCTTCTGGTTCCCTGGATTTTAAGTCCTTCCCCGCTGCCGCCATGCTGCCCGTGCAGTGGTGCATGTGCTCCTCTGCCCGCGAGCTCTCGGGATCTGAGGGCTGCAGCCCACCCTCTGGTTAAGCTGCCAGTCTGGGTTGGTGCCACTGCAGGCCGAAGTAGCGCTGACGGTGAAAGCCAGCTTTCCTTCCAGGGACGGGAGACGAGCCATCACGTAACGGTCAGCTCTGTTTGGTAGTGCTGCGAGCCCAGAATCTACCTGTGCGCTCAGATGGTACCTTAAACTCATTTGTTAAGGGGTAAGTATTACATTTAATCAAATATTTATTGATGATGTATCACACATATGGCATAGTCTCTGTAAGGGAACACCAAAACGTATCAGCCGTTTTAAACTTACTTTAGCTTGCCTGTGAAAATCTGACATAATGCGTGTTAAAGACGCGTTTCCAAGAATTCATGGGACTTGGGAGTGCTGAGGCTGGCTTTGGAATACCACATTGTAAACTAAACCCAAATCTTGTCAGTCCTTGTGACATCAGTAACTCAGCCCTAGGGACTGAGTGGGGAGCAAGCAGAAAGCAGTGTGGTCGCTAAATATTTCTTTAGCTTAACATCTCCTCTTGGATCAACAGTAAGACGGATGACTCTGCGCGCTTCATTCTTACTCACTTCGGGTGTAATGGTGTCTCCAAAAGTAAAGCAAACGCCATTAATAAGTATATAGAATTGCTAAATCCCCAGGCGGTGACATAATGGAAAAATGGTGGCTTACCTCATCCACACAGAACTGAGTGCATCTCCTAAGCCTTCCTTCCACTTATCTGTACGGCCTTGAGCAAGTGACTTAGCCCTTCTGCATTTATTTTCCTGAGAGCAGGGTTAAAGGAGATAACGTGTGTGCAGAGTCCTGGTCCCTGGGTAGCAGGTCTGACGAGCCTCGCTGTGGCCTGGTGGTCGTCACACCAAGGAGGCGGATTAAGGCAAGGGCCACGTGGCCTCGAAGCCCGAAGTCCCCTTAACAGAGTACTCGGGACAGAATTCAGCTCTAAGGGGAATTTGGAACATCCTAGTGTGAATTTGGAACATCCTAGTGTGAGAGGTCACGTAGCCAATCTCCAATTTCCTTCTTGTTCCTTGCTCACAATTTTTGTTCTGCAGTGGGTTTAGCGCTTCTCTGAGCACTTAGGCTCACTGATGAGCAGGTGCCAACAGAGAGAGGGGGCCGTGTGGTGGGCGGAGCTTACAGGGTTTGAATCTATTTCCTCGTGCAGCTGTCTCACTCTGCCAGACCAGCAGAGGTTGAGACTGAAGTCCCCCGTCCTGAAGAAGCAAGCCTGTCCCCAGTGGAAGTACGCCTTCGTTTTCAAAGGGGTCACCCCTTCTCAGCTGAGGCAGTCCACCCTGGAATTAACCGTCTGGGACCAGGCCACCTTCGGTGTGAGCGACCGCTTGCTGGGAGGCGCCAGGCTTGGTTCCAGTGAGTCTGAGATATTTCTAAGGCCCAAGCTGCATCGGTGATCCTTAGTCACTGTCCTACCTCCATGGCTACCATGAAAAGAAAAAGTGTTCCCATGATGGCAGGTGACTTGACTGGCTGTGAAACTGCCTGACCCATCATAAATGGAAATTACTTAGTTCTAGCTTTTACTTTACAACTGAGCGGTGATACAGCAAAGCATTTCAACGATTTAAATGAGATTTAGCTCTGCTAAAGAAACAAAAATTCAAGGTCTCAAAATGGGCTGGGTACAGTATTTGCTTTTGTTTTTGGCCGTCCATCATAAAAGGATTATTTTCTTAAAGGAGAATATCTTCTTAACCCAAACAACTGGCAATTCAGAAAGTATTTCATTAATAGAGGGACTAGAGGGTGACGCTTTTCAGTGTCGCTCAGCAGAAGTGCTGCTGGCTTTTTGTGGGGGTGGGGGGGCAGCAGGGCCCCCCAAACACTGTCACAACCAAAACACCCGCACACATTCCCAGAGCCTCCGAGACCACTGAAGAGAAACGAGACTCGCTGTTAAATTACAATTTGTTTAAAAAGGAAGACTGTCCAAAGAACACCCTTTCCTCTAAGGAACTCCTCTCCTTACTGTGGCGGGGCTTAATATGGTCTTAAGTTCTGGTGAAAAGTTACTGTATACTTTGCTGCTGGTCCTTTTTAAAACTGCGAAAGGACGGCGAGTGTCCCCTGGCCGCCATCACTAATCTGTCCCTTCGCTCACACACAGGGGAAGAGCCAGCGGGCGGTACAGACTCGTGCTCACAATCAAAGCTCCAGTGGCAGAAAGTGCTCTCCAGCCCCAACCTGTGGACAGACATGACCCTCACCCTGCACTGACCGGAGGCTCCAGGCGCAGCGGGGTTTCAGGTGCCGGGGCCTGATGGTCGGCTGCGGGGCTGGGCATGCGGGTACGGGGGTGGAGGGTGGCGAAGGGCCCTGGGGAGTGTGAGCTCTCCCCGTCTACAGCCGTCCTGCCGCTGAGACGTTCTTCCACATTCCCGTGTGTATCTAGTCGGCACCATCATCGATGCTACATTAGTTAGGTCTCAAGTTGGTTATCTGTGCTTTGAGAGATGTGGAAAATGACCCGATTTCAATAAATGTTCAACAGTTACCCTGGTCTCCCTGTGCTTATCAAATAGCAAAAATTATGACCTTGTTATGTGCGTTTCAAAGGGAAAAGAAGGACGTGGTGGGTAGTCAATTCCTACCGTTCTGCCGTGGAAAACCGTTTCTGGAGGAGGTCAGCCGTCCCCACGGGGTGCTGAGGGATGCCCGTTTCCGGTGGGTCAGCGCTAAGGTCACCCGAGGGCTGCCCAGCCCCACACAGCGCGGCTGCCAGGCTGCGTGGGCACTGAGTCCGAGAAGGGCTGCTCCAGCAGCACCTGCCCAGAGACGCCTGCCGCCGCAGGCCTTTGGGTTCATCCTCACAGGACACCTGAAAGGAAAAGGACCGAGCAGAGCGTGGAAAGGCAGGACGCGAGTGAGCAGAAGTGGCACCGACGGACACCTGCCGCCTTTTCAAGGACGTGGTCGAGAAGGGAAGGAGGTCGGAACAGGTTGTGCTTGTGGAGGGACCGAGATGCTGACCGGGTCAGAAGGGCCCTCAGGGCTGGAGTCTGAATTATCAGAACAGCCTGCGAGTCATTTTCCAAACAAGCAAGCAGCTCTGATTGATAGAAAATTCAAATTGCGTTTAGTCGATTACATGCACAAGGAACGCTTAGAAGTAAAAAGCCATTTTCCCAGATGAGATTACAACAGTTAATCAGCTTCACTGCTGCCCTCAGGTCACATCAGATTAAGTGCTATGGTTACGTGGTTTTTAATATGTAATTTTTATTCTGTAAAAGGTAACAAAATATACAGAATGAAACTTTCCCTTTTTTAAACTAATGTTACAAACCCATCTCATCACTTACATATAAATACTGTACTCTACAGCTGATTATTTAGGTGTATAAGTTCAACAATGTAGCCCTCTAGCTGTTAAGCATAAAAAAGAAAGAAAAAAAATTATCCTGAGTGATCGAATGATCACAGGATTTCATCAACTGAACTGAAGGCCTGGAGGAAGGAAATCGTGTGTGCAAGTGTGGGTGAGAGAGTACTTCAGACTTTTCAAAAATTTCATCCTTCAAAAACCAAATATACAAAGATGCATCCTTCATAGAAATCAACAAGAAATCAATTTCAGCTAATTTCAAATAGAAAAAAGTATGGCACAGAATAAGCCACGATGTGGCTTTTATCACACATGCCAGCACGGAGTTAGTTATTCAGACAGTACAGGCATCTTAACTGATTCAGCCCTGCTCCAAGCATAAAACAGGAAGTGATTCAATGATAATAAAAATAAAAATCAGGCCTGTTTGGCACTATGATACAGTTGGGAAAAATAAACTCCCAGCCCTAGAACATTCCCACTGAAATAACTACTCTCTTTTTAAAGGGCCTGGAGGACGACGAGGGCCGTAGGTCTCGAGAACGATCAATACAAGTACACGTTAGGAGTCGGCCAGCGGCCCTCTCACTCCGCCGAGCCCGGGCGGCAGCGCCCTTCACATGGCCTCGAACTCGTCGATGCGCTGCTTGGTGTTGCCCTGGCGGATCTGACGCAGCGTCTTGTACTTGTCCCGGCCTTGCCTCATGTTCTCGTTGTGGATGATGTCGTTGTGGGTCCGCTTGTTCTCGTCTCTGGCCTGGGACAGCTCGCTGGTCAGAGTCTGCAAGGCGAAGCAGCCTCGGTCAGCTCGCGGCCCCACACAGAGCCCCCCCGCCCCCGCCCCGCGGGGAAAGCGGGCCCGGCCCGCATCCCGCTCACCCTCAGCTGCCGCTGCACGCGCTCGTTCTTCTCGGCCTCGGTAATGCGCTTCTCCTCGTTGCGGTCGTCCAGGATGCCCTCACTGGACAGCTCGGCGCTGTAGCCTGTGTACTCTGTGCCCTCCTCCTGCGGGTTCTCCTGGACATGGTAGTTAACGGGCTCGTACACTGGAGGCGGAGGCGGCGGGGGCGCGGTCATCACCAGGTGCAGCTCCTCCTTGGTCTTTACCAGGTCATCCTGGGCTTCTTTGGCCTTTGAAAGCAGATTAATGGACAGCTGAGAACCTTTCACGGGGAACCTCGTGTTTGGACCATTTTCTTAAGAGCCGCCTTTGCTCTACAAGAAGGCCACCGTCCGTGCTAAGAGAAGAAGGATTCCGCTCCCTCCCCCACTCCCTTCTCCTGGGGGCTGGAGATGCGCCTGGCCTGAAGCAGCACAGAGCCGAGGCGCCAGGAATGTGGCTGAGCAGGTGGCCCTGGTCTGTGCAGCCTCTTCCAGGTCTGCGGACCCGGATCCCCTGAGCAGGTATCAACTGTGCCCACGGCACCAAGAGAAACTGTCACACCAGGTCTTGACATTTTTCTAAGTACTGTAACTTCTTTATGTCTGTAGTCCTTGTATATGTTCACTGCTTTTGAAAAAACTGTCAAAGAAGCAAACCCTCCAGCCACTGAGGAGCACTCCAGCATGCTGGTGTTTGGTTTGTTCTTCCCCTGCGCGGCGCTGCTATCAAGCCCCTCCCGGCCTGCCAGCCCCCAGCTCAAGCCCTTCTTACCTGCCACCCAGTAGTCCTTCCAGCAACTCCTGGGGGTCCGCACACTCAACCCCGCCCACCTCGTCACCATCCTGACCCCGAGACGCGCTTAGCTTGTACCCGTTCTGTAACCAGTTCCTCATTTAATACTTTATAAGGAGCACTTTCTCCGAAAACCTAAGGACTGAAGTGTTCTGCACACAGCTAGAGTAGGGGGATGGGGGGTCGGGGGGAAGACCCATGAGGGGGAGGTGCCGGTCATCCCCAGAAGGGACCACCGCGGAGGGGGAAGCGTTGGAAAGAGCTGGGGGAGGGGAGAGGAGCCCCACGGCCTGGCCGTGGTCTACACTCTGAACCCGACCCACAGCACGGTCCCGGTATGCAAGGGGGCTCCCAGATGGAGACAGGCGCCCCTGACGCCGGAACCAACGCGGTTCTCACTATGACAGCGAAAACTGACTAAACCCCTGGGGGTCCTTACGAGTCGGGTATTGCTCGTCCCGACCTGCAAGGAAACCGAGCCTCAGAGGCGAGGCCGCCGGCCCGGCAGAGCCTGGAGACCCCCAGGATCCAGGTCTTCCCACGTGTGGACCGGCGCTGGGAGCGGCAGGAGGGCTCCGCGCAGGGACCACGGCCGCGGCTGGGGACACCCGCGTAATCCCACACAAAGCTAGTTCCTGATGGGGGCAGCCAGAGCACGGTGAGCAAGTGGCTCTCGTTCCCCTGCTGCCCACCCCCCCCCCCCGCGTCCTCGCCAGCACTCACCCGGAGCTGCCACTCCTCCACCTCGTCCTCCTTGCGCCGCCGCGCCTCCTCCAGGAGGGCGATCTTGGCGGTGTGCTCGGCGAGTTCCGTGGCCTGGGAAAGGGGCCGGAGCCACGGTGATTTCCGGGACGCGCTCGGCAGGTGCCACTCGCGAACGGAGGGCCACGTGTTCTGGTACATGGCCGCGTCCCCGTCCAGCGGTTTCCACCCGCCGCCCGAGGGCCAACCACCGCAGGGCCCCCTCCCCACGGGCCACCCTACACCCTCAGGCAGGTCACCTTACAGCCCCAATACCAATTATTATAAGGCGGGTGTCACTTTTTCAATCCCCCGAGGCGGCCTCTCTGTAACTGAGCACCGTGTGGCCGCGCCCCCTACCAGCTGCTCCTGGCTCTTGATCTGATCCGCCGCCTGCCTCTCCAGCTCGTCCTTGGCGTGCAGCGCGGCCAGGCGCTCGGCCTCCAGGCGCTCGGCCTCCTCCTGCGCCCGCTTCCTCTCCTCCTCCAGCTTCAGGGCTCGCTGGATCTGGTCCGAGAGCTCTAGACACAGCGCAGAACCAGAGCTGCTCAAGGCTCCTGCCAGGGACCCTGCAGTCTTGCCCCGAATTCCCACCCAGAGGGGACCGGATGGGACACGAGCGTGAACACACCAACGCCGCAAAGCGGTGGGCCGAGTTCCACGGTGCCGGGACCTCTTCTCCCCGGGACACTGAAGGGAACGCTCACGGTGGTGAAACTGCCCTCCCCCGGCCAGGCCCTGGCCGCACCCTCGTTGCGCTGCTCTCCCCAGAAACTCAGCATCTGCACCGCTCGCCTGGGTTTCAGCTTATAGCGGGGGAGATGCAGCGCAGCTCCGGAGACCGCAGGCCAAGCATTCTATCTCACGGAACCTTAACATCCTCATCAGAAACGGGGGATAATTCAGCCTTGCCCTCACAGGCCTGGGGGCAATTCAAAGGATTACGGTGCATAAAGCATTCGGCACAGAACCCACACAGGTGTTAATAAAATACAGAATTATTTTCTACAACCGTTTTATCACGTCTCTTCTGCAAGTCTCTACTTCGGGTGTGTGCTTAACTGGGATGTGTGTCCTTGGGACGGGGTTCCCTCCTGGTTGGCCTGTGCCGACCGTCGGCCCTGCCGTCCCAGCCCCCCGGGGCAGAGGCCCCGCCCACCTTTCTCCGCCTTCCTGGTCTTCTCCGCGTAGTCCTGGAGCCTGAGCATCAGCTCTTCCTTCTCACGCATCATCTGCTCTTTCTCTCTCTCCACGATTTCTCTCCTTTTCTTCTCGGTTTCCAACTGCTGCCTGTTTCCGGGAGGGGAATCGGTGGTGGCACGGGGCTCAGACTCCGCACAGCGGCCTGGTCATCCCAGCCCAGGCACATGAGGGGCAGCTGCGTCTTGGTTACCAGCCGTCCCCAGCGTCCAGTCCAGGCCCCGGGCCCGTCCGTCCAGCAGAGGACACTGGTGACAGCACTGACCCCAGGTGCCCTGACTGCTCTCCACCTCGGGCTCGGGCTCTGCCCACAGCGAGACAGCTCCGAGGGCTGAGCCGCGGCCCTGCAGACTGTGATCCGCCGGCCCTTCTGCGGGGAGCAGCGCAGACACGGCTGCCCGTCCCCGTGCCCGGGAGAACACGCCCCGACCGGCCCTCCTGCCACCGCCCGCCCCTGCTCACCGCTCCAGCTGCTTCTGCTGCTTCTCCTCCCGGGCCTGGGCCTTCATCTGCTGCACCTCAATGGTGTCGGGCTTCCTGCGGCGCATGTACAGCTCGTGGTTCCCCATGCACAGCTGCAGGATCCGCTTGTTAATTCGCAGGCGGGGGGCATAGAACACGAAGTCCTGCAGAAGAGAACAGGGCAGACTGCGACAAGGGGAACGCCTTCCTTTGGCTTTCTTGTTCCAAACCCGACTTCACCCACTTCTGGATACCTCTTCGAAAAGGACAAACGTAGCAGAGAGTACGGGCCAGAAAGGGGGTTCAAGGTAAAGCCACTGACCCCGGATGACAGACAGATGTTCCTGGTGCCGCGGGGCGCACGTTCTGCGGGACAAGCAAAGGGGGTGTGCGTGCTGAACCTCACGGCTGGACCACAACGCTGCTCTGGGCCCAGCCCCCCCGGCCTTCAGGCTAACATCCTCGTCCGGCCTCTCCAGCCCCACAGCCCTGTCTGTCCCCGGTTCCTGCCCGCACAGCACAGCCTCTCCTACTTCACTGAGCTTCCGTCTCCTCCATCTCAGCCTTTCGCCTCCCATGCTGCTACCAGCGCACCGCTAGGGTCACCGGCGGAACTTTGATGCCAGCCCGTCAGCTCCAGGACCAGGTGCAAACGCCCTGGGCTGGCGCACGTGAAGGCCTTCCGGCCCCGACCACCCCTTGTTCACCTAAACTGCACTCTTTCACACCGTGAGCACATCCGCACACAGTCCCTCCTACTTGGCTTGTCACGTCCCATCCCACACACCCGAGGCCACAGCACTTCCACGAGATCGCTCCTCCTCCACGGCTGTCACTTCTGTGCCCCCCGCACCTGATGGAGGTCAGCTGTGGCGTTGCTGGTGCCTTGCCCCGCTGGCTTGTTCCGCTCGCTCTCCCCCAACAGATGGTCAGCTGCCTGGAGAGCTGGGCCACGTTCATTCATCTCTGCGTTCCCAGGACCAGACCAATGTGCCCAGGGAACAACTCTCTGCCGGTGACTGACAGCTCCCGCGGCACTGTCGATGTGACCCCAGGGAACAACTCTCTGCCGGTGACCGACAGCTCCCGCGGCACTGTCGCATGTGACCCCAGGGAACAACTCTCTGCCGGTGACCGACAGCTCCCGCGGCACTGTCGCATGTGACCCCAGGGAACAACTCTCTGCCGGTGACCGACAGCTCCCGCGGCACTGTCGCATGTGACCCCAGGGAACAACTCTCTGCCGGTGACCGACAGCTCCCGCGGCACTGTCGCATGTGACCCCAGGGAACAACTCTCTGCCGGTGACCGACAGCTCCCGCGGCACTGTCGCATGTGACCCCAGGGAACAACTCTCTGCCGGTGACCGACAGCTCCCGCGGCACTGTCGCATGTGACCCCAGGGAACAACTCTCTGCCGGTGACTGACAGCTCCCGCGGCACTGTCGATGTGACCCCAGGGAACAACTCTCTGCCGGTGACCGACAGCTCCCGCGGCACTGTCGCATGTGACCCCAGGGAACAACTCTCTGCCGGTGACCGACAGCTCCCGCGGCACTGTCGATGTGACCCCAGGGAACAACTCTCTGCCGGTGACCGACAGCTCCCACGGCACTGTCGCATGTGACCCCAGGGAACAACTCTCTGCCGGTGACTGACAGCTCCCGCGGCACTGTCGATGTGACCCCAGGGAACAACTCTCTGCCGGTGACCGACAGCTCCCGCGGCACTGTCGCTGTGACCCCGTGATACTGGGCGAGTCACTCCGCCACTCTGAGCCTCAGCACCTTCAGCTACAATTAACTGTCTTGCGAGGATTACCTCAGAAAACGTTCACAAGGACTTAGAAAGGCGTCTGGCACAATGAAAGCTGCCTCAGACTTCGGGCTGTCTTACAAAACCGCTACTGGAAAGCCGCTTTTTTTTTTTTTTTTTGCCGTACGCGGGCCTCTCACTGCTGTGGCCTCTCCTGCTGCGGGGCACAGGCTCCAGACGCGCAGGCTCAGCGGCCACGGCTCACGGGCCAGGGAAGCCCTGGAAAGCCTTCTTAAAAACAAGAACAAAATCACAGCATCCAAGAGCTTCATGATTTGTGACCACACGAGTCCGGGACACGGATGACACAGGGTCTTGTTTCCTAGCTCCTGATTACCCCTGTAGTTAACAGAGGCGACAGAGGAGCAGTATAGTTTAGAAACTCTTGCTAAAAGCTACTGGAGGGCTTCCCCGGTGGCGCAGTGGTTGAGAGTCCGCCTGCCGATGCAGGGGACGCGGGTTCGTGCCCTGGTCCGGGAAGATCCCACATGCCGCGGAGCCCCTGGGCCCATGAGCCATGGCTGCTGAGCCTGCACGTCCGGAGCCTGTGCTCTGCAACGGGAGAGGCCACAACAGTGAGAGGCCCGCGTACGGCCAAAAAATATATATATATTGGAAAAGGGGCATCTGCTTCCTCTTCCCGCTTTCTCTTCTGAGGCACAGGGCCCTGAGCACCCAGATGCCGACCACTGCAACAGGGAGAGGGTGGCTGCGGCCAAGAGGCGGTGCCGCGTGTCCCAGAGCGACTTCCAAAACCTACAGGAGCACGCCGCGCGAGCTGAGCAACAGGGCCAGGAAGGGCCTGCTTAGTGCCTCAGTCTGGTACACCTGTCCAAAAATGCTAGGGAGGCAGTAATGTCGAGCCTGAGAGCCCACGGACCTCCTGGGCGGAGGGGGGCTCTCCTTGGGGTTTCACACACTTGTTATTAAGTCATCGGGTTTCCCAAGGAGGTGTCTGCGGAGCTGGGAGAAGCGGGTATTTTTATTACCCACCTGTCTCCTATTACACAAAGAGAAAATAATCTCTCGTTACGGCTGCACAGCCATGCTACCCAAATGGGTCTTGACTGTGGTTCCTAAGTATTTGTAAAGAAACTCTAATTAGCACGAACTCCTCTTCAGAAAAATATCAAGGGTCAGAACTGCAGGTGACACTCCCCACAGCGTCCGGTCGCCCGAAGACAGGGCCTGTGAACACCAGACAGCGAGAGCATCGATGGCTTCGCGGGAGGTGGAGGAGCCCTCGCGTGCCGCCTTGAAGGAGGCCACTTCCTGACTTCAAGTTAAAAACAAAAACTAGAAGCTTTTACTTAGAGATTTCTAAACCCACGTCTCCAGCCCAGGCCTCCTGAGGAGACCTGGGGCAGGCCATCTTAGCTGGCAGAGAACGACGTCCTAAAAACCGAAACCGGGCATGAGGACAGCGAACCCAAGTCCCCAGGGACACGGAGGAGGAAGGAGGGAAGCCCTGGCGAGCTGTCGGGTGAACACGGGAGCCCCGGGGCCGCCCTCTGCGCAGGCTGGGCAGGGCCCACTCCTGTCACGTGCAGGTCTCCATCCTTCCGCCTCTCCCATGGGGCAGGAACAAAAGGCCCATTCTCGAGGGGAGCCAGCTGTCTCGGCCCGTGAGCCACCCAGGCAGGCACTGCGCAGCACAAGAGTCAAGATCACGGCTCCGAACCGCGGCACCCGCGTGGCCGGGGGCGGAAGCTGCCTGGCTGGGGCGCGGGGCCGGCGCTCAGCCGGGGGCTTTGCCCAGGGGACCGCCCTCCACGCAAGCTCAGGAATCCCTCCCCCGGAGTGGTGACGCGACCGCGACCGGGTCTCCTTTTCTGTCTTCTACGTAAAGGCGTGAACTTGGACATGTGGTGTTCTACCGCCCCAGGCGCTAAGCCTGTCTGCGGCTGCGCAGAACAGCCCTGGGAGGTGTGCGGGCCCCAAGGGACCCGTCCCCCCAGCCAGCCCCCACCACAAGGCACCCAAGCAGAGGACGCCTCCTCCGTGAGGCCCCCCAGACCCACCCACCTGAAGCCATCGCCCACCCCACCTCTCATCTGCGTCCCCCGATCTGTCACTCAGTACAGCTGCACTGTTAAATTCTCTGCCAGAAAGCACGTTACTTGCTTTGTTTGTCTTCACCCATCTCTTCACTGGCGTGTACACCTCATGGGGCGGGACCTGTCCTGTTCCGCCATGCACACCATCCTAGTATCGCGCCTGACACGCGGCGTGTGACCAGCAAATGTTTCTCTCTCCCTTTTTCCCCTTTCAAGTGATGGCTTCACATAAAACCAGATTATAGCAAAAGTATACTCGGCTAATTCAACCAGATGTACCGCAACTGCCTTTGCCTGGGAGCTTGTGATTGTACAATATTCTTCAGCTTTTCGGAAGCTAAACTTAAACCAAATGTGAAAAAAACCATACAACTTAATTCTTAAACAGTCTACCCAGAATTCCTGCTTCTGTCACTTCTCAAAAAATGTTCTGAACAATCAGTAACGTCTCATGAACAGACAGTAGCCTACACAGGATCGCAGGATCTTCTCGCTCTGACTGCCCCATCTCACTGCCCACGTAACACTGGTAACAAACACTACGACCCTCGGTTCACGGTGCTGCATACTAATGTGACCTGTTACCATGGAGCTGGAGAGCCTGTATTAAACGCTTGTTAATTTAAAATAGCTGTGCGACTGCCCATGGAGCAGGAGTCATGAGTCTGCGAACAGCAGGAACACGGAAAGTGTCTTTCAGTGAAGACAATACTTCTACACACAGTGTCCAGACCTCTGGTTTTCCCTTCCTCAGGACTAACCCCTCGTGGGAGGAGCAGCTGGACAGCAATGCCACACGCTGTCCCCTGAGCGTTAACCGTCACCATGCGGTGCCCAAGCCCTGGAGGGCTCCCAGACGTGCCTCTCTGAGCCGAACACTGTAACTAAGGAACCAAATTACATGAGACACCAAGTTCCTTCCGAACTGTAACTCTGGTAAAATTCACGACAGGCTCCAAGAAGGATAAGAATTTCTTCTAGTGGCAGTTTTTTAAAGAACAGATTTCCAATTAGAAAACGAATTCCTGGGCTTCCCTGGTGGCGCAGGGGTTAAGAATCCGCCTGCCAATGCAGGGGACACGGGTTCAATCCCTGGTCCGGGAAGATCCCGCATGCTGCGGAGCAACTAAGCCCGTGCGCCACAACTACTGAGCCTGCGCTCTACAGAGCCCGCGAGCCACAACTATTGAAGCCTGCGCGCCTAGAGCCCATGCTCCACAAGAGAAGCCACCGCAGTGAGAAGCCTGTGCACCGCAAAGAAGAGTAGCCCCCGCTCACCACAACTAGAGGAAGCCTGTGTGCAGCAATGAAGACCCAACGCAGCCAAAATTAAATAAATTTTTAAAAAATTTCCTCCATGTCTTTTCAAAACAAAAAACAAACTCCTCACCCATTCCACCACTCTACATTACGTATTGTCTTAATCTTTTGAGCAAACGCAGCTGAAAGTTTACATAATTTCCACAATGTACCGGTCTTTACAGCTATTGGCTAACAGTTGGTATTCAAATTCTAGGATATGACGTTCCTTTTCTAGCTAAGTCCTCCCAGGATGACTGCCCAACAGGCTCTTCTTTGTGAGGGGCTGTTTCCTACATCAGCACCGATGTGAAGGTGCCAGTGTGAAGACCACCTGCGGGGCACAGGGCAGTCAGGGGAAAACAAGGCGCAGTCCGTACCAGGAGGAGGGGGGGATGCGGGGGCCAGCAAGTCTGACGTATCCTAACGTGGGTAAGTTGCAAGGACAGCTCACCAGGTCAAAGCCCGGCCCCGAGGCTTGACCATCACAGTGCATGCTCCAGGGGGTACCAGGGCAATGCTGCCGTGAGCACCCCACCCCAGGCCCACTGCCTGGAGGCAGGCTGGTTTTCCACACGAATATGAACATTTCACAAGCCCAGAAATGCAACACTTTGTGAAATGCTTATCATTTAGCAAAGGTCGATGACTCAGAACTGCCCTTTTCTTCATAAGGCATGAAGACCATTTGGAAACTTAGATGACAAGAGTCAGCTGGCTTCTGACGGGTGGACCGCTGGGTTCCACCATAACCTCCTACTGCAATGCCCAGTGGCAGGGCCCAAGGGGACCTTAACCCTCCATGTAACCTACTGGGACTTCTTCCCCCCGCCCACACACACACAGGTAATTCTGAGTATCACCGGTTCCTTGTCACACAGAGAAATCTGACCTCTATCTTGGAAACGTATTTGGCTGCAAGATGAAAAACAGTAACCTGTAACTGTTATGAACTTACGGGAGCCTTCTTGTCGATGGGCTTAATGACAAACTTTTTGTCATTGAAAGAGATGTTCCTGATTTCGCTCCATGGGAAGCCAATCTTTGGGGTCAACCTAAGGTTAAAAAAAAAAGGTGGGAGAGTTAGATGGGTACTTGGATTGGCTAAGAAAGGTTTGTAAATCTATTCTTAATTTCTTTTAGTTTAATTTTAAAAAGTACAAAGCTAGCCCGAGAATCCTATTATGTAGTGTACATCATAACTGAGTGTACATCATAACTGAACAGTTGCCACCTGTGCTAGGTTAGCTGACAGGTGGGTGTCACTGAGGGTCAAGCTCTAGGAAGCCTTGATATGCTCCCATTGGCATTTGTCTTTCTCAGTTACTACGTCCAGTCACCCCGGCTTGTAATCTTGAGGTCAACTCTGATTCCTAACCAGGCACATCCTTTCATCCTTTGAAGTATCTCTCATGACCATCTTTTGCAATTCATTCCCACGTCACCACCCTAATCCCACCTCTCACATGCCAGCAGCCTAACCAACCAAGTTCCTTCTGTTGCCTACAGAACCCTACTTCCAGTCTGCTTGTCTGATTAATGTCCCTTTTGGTCAATCCATTCCCCTCCTGAAAAATGTCAACACTGCCGCCCCAATTCCCCACCCCCGGTTTCTACAGGATGACATCCACAGTCCTTAACTTGGCGTCCAACAGCCTTCTAACCTAGACCCAGCTGCCTGGCTCAGCCCATCCTTTCAACACAGGGTTCACTGCCGCCCCTCGCACGGCAGGGCCTCCCTCCTCCCTCCCCCACCACTCCCAGACGTGCACCATCAGGCCAGCTCACTCTCCCTTTCAGCCGCCTTTCCCTTTCCCCTCTCAACCAACGTGCAGTCCCTTATGCTACACAAACTATTCTTGTTATTTAAATTACTGCATTATTATTTAGTTCTCTGAAAACCAGGCAGGTGAGCAGTCTGATGGCAAAGACCACACCTTATGTTTCCTGTACATGCTACACCCAGGGCAGCTGTTCACCAGTGGAAAAGGAAAGCGCTGGTAAGGTTCAAGTCCAAGGTTTCCTTACCGTGTTGCTGTCTGTTTCTCCCTTCAGAAAACTGTTAGCATTTGCTTAATATATTAGGTGCTCTAATGTTGGGTGCATGTATATTCACAATTGTTATAGCTTCTTGATGAGCTGAGGGCTTGGTATACGGATTCTGCCCCTCTAGTTCTCATCTTGGTGATGCATGCTCTCCTGGCTGGTCAGACAGACACCTTCCCATGTCATCCTCCAAGTTCCAAGGGAGCTCTCAGATCACACACCCTAACAGTAGCCCCACTACTGTCCTACTTAATCGCTACTAGTCCACTACTGGCCGAAACTCCGGATTTTTAATTAGCATTTCTGGGAAAGCTTATGGTATGACTTCAAGACCACACTGCTCTACTTACCTCATAATTTCCACCCTCTTCTTCATCTCCTCCACCCTATTCTTTCAACACATTTACCATGGATGCCATTCCAGAAGGAATGACAGATCCTCAAGCAACCTTTCAGAGATGCTGCCATGAAAACGGTCCTTGCCATGAGCCATAGAAACTTCCCATTTAGAAAAGAGCAGGAGTGGGGAGGACTCTACTGCCTACCGACATGTTTAAATAAAAACTGATGGGCAATGTAGGTCCTGTTATGACAACACGAGCCAGGTCAAGGCAGTGGGCGTGGCCTCTGAGGGCCGGGAGTGGGCACCTAAGCCCGACAGGCTTCTGGGACCCAACAGTCAGGGCACTGGCCAGGCTGTGGTTCTAAGTGTCCAATCTTTTTGATATATATCCTTTTTTTAGTTTTGTCCTATAGGATCACCAATGCCTGTTGAAATACATCTGGTTAACATGCTTCACAGCACTCAAAAACGCATGCAGGGAGTTTGTTCAGTTATTTTATCTCCCACTGTATATGGGAGATACACACACACACACACACACACACACACACACACACACACACACACACATTGTTTGAAGAAGTAACTTTGTATACAGGTGTCTGAGCACTGGAAAGGAACTCAGGATGTCACCTGGTCCTGCCATGGACGTAACCTCTATCCTTACGTGGAAAGGCCGTAAAAGAGAGACATCGGGTAGGCACTTGTTGCTTCAGAACACTTTCCTCCAAAACACAAGGCCAACGTGCTGGGCAGAGCAGAAGAGCCAGGAACCAGCAGCTGCTCAGCTCTCAGCCACGCAGCAGCACTGTGGGCCCGGCTTCCAACGCAACGATCTGTTCTCTGCCTCCTAGTTCTATATGAGTCTCTCAAAATAGTTTCTAACCCAGAAAACTTGGACCTTCAGGCTAGACAGACATCTTTCTCTCAAGGGTTGGGCATCCTGTCACCACGGCTTCCAGCTTCTTCTTTCTGCTGTACCTGCAAAGTTTGTCTTTTTTTAAGACTCTGAAACGTCGTATAACAATTTATAGCCCCATAAGCAGGACTGCAGTATCGAAAGATGAGGACTAAACATGAAAATTATGACTCACCCCTAAGTTAAAGAACCTCCTTTTATTCTTGACCACAGTTGGAAGATTAAAGTCTTACAAGGATTTCTCTTTTTTTTTTTTTGAGTTCACTCAGAGGACACAAACAGAGAAGGACCCACAGAGAAGATTTCTAAAGGATTTATAAGTCACAAATTTTAAAAGTGCAATTCTCGAAAGATTGGGGACCAGAGCTCTTTGGAGAAACAGCCGATTCCAGGGCTGGAGCATCTGGAGGTACCAGTATGTAGGAAGTGCCTTGAAAATAATGGGGTCAGGAGGGCCCAGGAGCCACTCAGAGGGGCTCCGAAAAGCAAATCTCAAACGATGTTAGCTACAAAATAACAGTATAGATTACGGCCCATAGAAGAAAACACATATTAACATAAGACTAAACAATAAATGGAGAAATTGGTTCCTTATAGAATTCCATTAATATGTGTAAATAGAATGGTTTTTTTAAAAAAAATCACCATTTCTCAAATATTACAATAACTGCTTCATGCAAGTCTCATCAATGGATGTAGAATTAATAGATGAAAGTTTAACAAACAGGATATTCACATAGTTTCAAAGACTCTCCCCTAAATACACTTGTCCATTACGAAGGGGAGGTGAGTAACTTTGCAGAGAAGCCTGGCCAATGCCACCTTGACCCGAGATCAAAGTCAACACCAGAAGCAGGATGTTCCGACACCACACGCTGCCTGCAAGGGTGCGACAGCACTTTTCAGATTCATGCCCAAAGCGCAAACCTCAAATCTTATCACAGGAAGGTATGAGACTGATCCAAGGTGAGGGATTTTCTAAAGAGTCAATGGTCAGTGCTCTTCACAAGTGTCAAGGCTGTGCTAGACAGACGGACAGACTGTGGGACTGTCCCAGATGGGAGGAGACTGGGGAGTGTGACAATTAAATGTAGGTGGGATTCCAGGCAGATCCTGGGGCAGGAAAGGGACACTGGTGGACAACTGATAAGACCGTTAAGGGCATCACGTATCAAGGTGACCATCCTGACTGTGTTTATGTTAAAGTGTTGACATCTGGGGAAGCTGCGGAAGGGCACATGGGAATTCTTTGTACCTACTATTTTTGGAAACTTTTTAAAGTCTGAAATGATTTCAAAATGAAGGGTTAAAACATTTACATTCAAAATGCGCGGCAGAGAGTGAGGACGATGCTCCGCCTCTCGACAGGAGCCTGGATTTCACAGGCGTGTGTCTGTCTAACGTCAGCAAACGAACACTCAGAATTGTGCATTTTGTTATAATTAAATTTTACATCAAAAGAAAATCAAAACATACTGAGCTCTAGCGAACAGTATGCATTTTGGGGGAAGTATACCGATGCCTGCAATTTACTCTGCAACGTGGGGGCAGCCAGCGGGGCGGAGGGCCATGAAATGAGGACGGGGAGGGGCGTGACAAGGTCCGTGGCGACATGCTGATGGGAGGCTGCTCGTGGCCACGGGCACGTGGGCTTCACTGTGAAATGCTTTTCATTTTGCAGTGTTTTGAAAGTTTTCACTGAAGAGTTTAGAAAGGTCTGGGGTGGGGGGATGGGCTGCAGATCATGGCATGCCTCACGGAGGGGGAAGAACAGAGACAGAGAAGAGCTGCCAGGCGCCCCCCCCCCACCCCGGAGGCCGCGGCAGTGATAACGGAGATAAGCAACAGTGGCTGAAGCTCTTCCCACACTTCCTTGTGGAAGAAAAGGCGCTTAAGCGGAGGGGGGGGGCGCGCCTGGGCCTCCGCTCCTGCCCCCACCCTCTGCAGGGCAGGCCCGTCAGAAAACTCTCCCCACAGCCGCCCTTCCTGCCACCCGCCCAGCCACACTAAGAAGCCACCATGGCTTCTCCTCAGGCCCTCCCCGCACGTGTCCAGCCTCTCTTCTCGGCCAGTCTGAGCTGGGCTTCTAAACGTCCCCCAGAGGTGGTCTAACCGGAGTCCTCGCAGCGGCAAACTTCTGTAAGAAACTAAGTTATTCAAAAATTCTGTCTGTTCCGCGTTCAAGTTAGGGTACCAAGGACAGAAAGGAGAGGATGGTCTGACAGCTGTGACCCGACGTATTTGTTAAAACAAAGCACACACAGATCCGAGAATCGCCTTCTGCTCTCCTCTGCGATACAGGTTAAGCCACTGACGGTAAGGCACGAAGACGTAACCGCCCCCGCGCCCGCCAAAGAAATCTGCCTGTGAGCATAATTTTAGAAACTGGAAAAAAAGAATGTACTTAAATGGTTGAAACATCATTTCTAATGCCAATAAAATAGAAATGTAAATCAGAATACATGATTTGCAACGCCGGGGAAGGAATGTAAGGGAGAAGACACTTGGCCTTCATTTCGCCCCCTCCTGGTCTACAGCCCTTTCCCAGCATCCTCCCTGCTGCAGCCCTGGGCCCGTGGCACATTCAGAAACTCCTCCGGACAGAAGGACTAGGGGAGTGAGCCCTGGGAGGGACGAAGCCGGGGGAGAAGCGTGCTTGCAAAGCACTGAAGAATCTGGGGCAGGATCAGCTCCTCTAGTTTTTGTTGTGGCCTGAGGATGCCGGGTAGGGTTATAACACAGCTCATCTCAACTTTTTCTGTCCCACGCTGACGGCAGCGTGCGGGGAAGCTGCCTAATTCCTCCCTCTCGATGTTCTCTCCTCTTCAGATCTAAGGGTTTACAGAAAGGAAGACAAATGCTTCCTGTCCTACATGCTCCCAACTTGACTGTTATACGTACAATGAAAAAGGGACCCCAAGAGACTTTTTTCTTTGGGGAGAAGACCCTTTTGAGAGGTTGCCCGTTTCACAGCTAAGCTGGGGGAGGGGAGGAGAGCGGAGGCAGGACTGGAAGAGCCAAGCTGCTCGGAGTTTCACTCGGGATTTGCGTGGGTGAGGGAAGTCACAAGTTGACAGCACGTCCCTGCCTCTGGCTCTACCTGGCAGCTTGAAAAACCTGTTCGGAAGCCCCGGCCTTGGCTACGTCACAAGATCTGCTCATTCAGGAAGGCGGTTTCCCATGTATACTCCCACGAGGCCGCGGTGCTCCCTGCTGACCAGCTCCCGCCCTCCAGCCCAGGGGCCTCCACAAGAACTAGGGCTGGTTTCCCGAGTCCCTGACTGATGCAGACTGTTTCTGCCTGTCCACAGCACTGGGTCTAGCACGCCGGGGAAGGAGCAAACCAGGAGTCCCCAGTAACTCACTTCGGGGTCCTCAGGCGAGTCCCTGCGACCCTCTGCTAAGCACGCCACGTCCTAAGTGTAACTGGATTCGTCCGACTGGCACCGCGCCTCCCGGCGGAGACGCTCTCCTCCACCCACTCTGGGCGTGCGGTGGAGGGGCTGGAACGCCAGGCACCGGTCCCCACCCCAGGGGAAATGGGTCTGGACTGTGGGTCCTGGCCAGAGCGCCTGTGGCCGGGATTATGGTGGACTCTGTACAGGTTATCGTGTGTCAGAAGCGGCGCTGCTGCCCTCAAGAACGTCAGGGTAGGGGTGGGAACCTGGGGCCTGGGGGAGCCGAGAGCAGGTGAGACAGGTGAGCTGCCACTCCAAGCCCAAGGAACAGGGAACCGCCGCGGAAAACTTGTCCTTGCCGAATCAGAATGATTTGTGTGTGTGTGTGTGTGTCTAGCCCCTTGGCAGGAAAAAGGCATCTGCGCAGAACTGGTAACCACAGGAATGGGCAAAGGAAGCCGGGGGAGGCCAGCCTGCCTGCACTGAACTGCAGCAGGGCCCACTCCACAAACTAACACACTGAGGCAATCGGGTACCTCCTGCAGGTTCAGAGGATTTAGCTAGACTGTCCGCACAGAAAGGCTACTACCGGTGTGCAGAATCTCAAGGTCCCTGATAGCACCATAAATATTCTGGGTCGGATCAGCACACACCTCAAGCCGCCCAGCACTGCTGGCTGGTGGCTATGGGCGTGCTGGTACCTACAGGCAGCTGGGGCGGCCTCACAGGAAGGGGCGGGAGTTGGCTTTCCTGCAGCTCTTGTTCTTTCACAAGCTCCAAAGTCCATGAGGTCACGGACCGGTGTGGTCCACCTGCTGGGCCCCTCGGCACGTGCTACACGTGCTAATAATGAACAGGCTAAGAGAGAAATAACGCACACCTCTGAACCAACCTCCGACATGGCCACGTCACAGTCGCAAAGCTCTTAAGCGTCAGACACTGGGCCAGTAAGTTGCTAGATAAATACTCTGAAAAGAACCCACATGCACATTTGCCATTTTCTCCATGGTTTCCAGGCCTGATACCCCACCAACTAAAGAGAATATAAAGTTCAACTCACTTATCATCTTTCTCATAAATATTTAGTCCAAGGGCATCAACTCCAAGCCAAAGGTCTGTTCCTTTCTTATTTTTTATCTCAAAATAGTTGATCCCATACATTTCCAGGTCCTGGGCAATCTTCAGATACTCCAACATAGCACTGTCTCTGGGTGGGGAGAACAAACATTGGCATCGTCGTCAGCGTGCACCCCGCGCTCAACAGTTACACCGTCACCAGGATCTGAAACGTAGTGCATCATGGAGGACGGGCTGACAGCCAGGTGCCTCCGTCCCTCTGCCGGCCTGTGCCCCAAGTGGGCGCCCAGCCACCCTGGACACTGACCACGGGCGTACGTCACGTGTCAGGAAAGAACCAAACTGGCTCGTGCTGCCCACTCTGGACACAGAGGGCTTCCCTTGGAAATTCTATCACCGGGCACGACCTCTCTCTCTCTGTGGCCCACACCGTGCTTCAGGGAGCCCACCGTCTGCCTCACTTGGGGCCACTGCTTGGGTTTTGAGTTATTTCTCTCCACAGAAGATGCTCGGGTCAGGCAGGAAACTCTAAGGACACAAAGTCTCTGAGGCCCAAACTGCAAATGAACTTCTGAGGACGGGACATCATGCCAAGAGCTGCTGCCAGTGCCCGAGAGGAGGATTCTAGGACAGGCATCTGGTCGCTCCGTTCTCACCCACCGCAGGTCCCACTCCGACCCTCTCCACACCTCGCTGGTGCTCCTTTATTAGCAAGTGTTTCTCACTTGGGATCTTTTTTTTTTTTTTACATTTACAACCTTTTGAAGGCAACCACCTTATGGACGATGAACGAATCAGCACCTCTGTGACAGGGAAAAGAAAATGCCTGGTGGGCTGCGAGCAATGCTCCGGCCCCCTTGACTAAAATGAAGAGTTTCAGACACGAGCTTTTCTTTCCTCTGAAACAAGGAGGGGAGAAGGCTGGAGGGACTGAAGGTGTAAACCAAACCACTTCTGCCCTGGTGGCGGTGGGGAGGAACAGCTGGCTTCGTTTGGGAAGAAACCTCACCAGCAGCTCCTTACCTTCCCTGCCCCTCTAGGCACGGCTCCGAGCGAGTCACCTGAAGGACCCGAGTCCCCTGCAAAGAAGACCGGCTCCCAGCCCAGCACTCACTTGAGCATCCCGCGGTGCTCGGCGTGCCACACCTGGATCCGGTCCTCCCACTGGTCCCTGGTGAGCTTGTGCTGGTCCATGACTCTGGATCGCAAAGGAAGAGGGCACAGAGCCGTCACCCCAGAGGGCCGGGAGCAGCGTGCGACCGGCCACTGAGCACCCTCACACAGACCCTGACTGTTCTTTCAAATAAAACCATCTACTTCCTAAGATGCGGCATTTCTATTTATGACAATTAACAGCCTGGATGATTCAGAACCTGGAATGAGACAAACCCAGTCTTGCTGGAAACACTTTTAAAAGGTGTTTTATTTTAAGTGGCCTCTCCTTCCAAAAGAGGTAATTTATGTGACCGCCAGTAAATAAAAAGATTGAACAGGGGCCGGTTTACCATATACACCAGGGAGCGCTAAGATGGTTCCGCTCCGGCACCTGCGGCTCCTGTGAGGAGGGCCCCCTCCCCTGCTGAGTCCCTCTGTCGCAGAGGCCACTCCAGGGTCCACCGAGGGGTGGCAGGGCCTGCGGAAGGCCAGCCCGTGACTGCAGACAGAGTCCCCAGCCTGCAGAACACTCGCCCTCCACAAAGCCCTTCTGCCTCCCGACCCTCCTGACACGACGCTCGCACGCGGGCCCGGCCCCCGCCGGCTCACCTTTGGGGGATCAGCCGCTCGGAGCCAAGGTACCCGGACTTGTGCAGCTCCTTGCCGTAGTCCCCGAACTTGGCCTGCACAGCGTAGGAGCCCAGGAGCACCGCCGTCTCGGGCGGGCAGTAAATCTCATCGCTGAGAATCCCCTCCTTCACTTGCAGGAAGAAAAGCTTCTGGGTGATGTCCTGGATGAGCTCCTCGGACACGTCTTCGGGGTAGAACTTGGCCCGGAACTTGAACTGCAGAGGGTTCTCCTTTCTGACCTCCTGGGCGGACACCTGGGCGGCAGAGGCCAAACCTCACTGCAAGTTCAAAAGACAAAGACCTGCCTTCCCAACACAGGTTTTAACCACTGACTCAAAAGCATCCTTCAGGCCAGTTTTCAGAAGATAATGTTTGTTCTGAAAGTCACCTTTTTAGCACGGAAGACAGAAGGCCAGTGAGAGTCCTGTTACACCCTCACACTAGCCCCAGCCCCAGCCTTGGTTTTCTGGGGGCGATGCTATCAACTCCAGGGGACTGCCTGAGTGACCCGTGAATCTGGCCTCTGTCCACATGGCCAGGCCAGCCCTGGACCATGAGCTCACTCTCAGTAATTCCTCACGCCCCCCCACCCCCTTGGAAGGGGCCCAGTAACATGGGAGGGAGAGCAGGAGCTGGAGACAAGAGAGAAACTGCCTGGAGAAAATACATTTAGCTTACTGCTGTTCTCTGTAATTGTTAATGGAATTATCCAGTCTTTGGAGTTGAAACTCTTATCACAGGTTCAAACAGAGCAATAACAGATTCTTACAAAACAGTGGATGATTCATGGTTTATAAGATTAACAATCTCATTGGGAAAAAAAACCAACAAAAGCTAAGGTCAACTAAAAGCTGAGCAATTAAGCATCACACACTCCAATAAGGGAGCAGTAAGGAGAAATGCCAGGATCTCATTTCCAGCAACTACCTCCATTTACTGGAAACCTGCAACCTCTCTGTCTTTAAAAACTTTTACACAAATAGAAAGGAACACAAAACAAAAGACAGAGTTTCAATGTCAACAGAGTAGACCAAACCCAATTAATAGCCTGTAAATAGTTAACATGACTTACTTTTTTATCAAGTTTCAACCAGGTAGGAAATCCTTTATTATCTACATACTGGAGGCCAAAGTACCACACTTCCCGAAGGCCGATGGTCTTAACCACCTGTGTGAAAGAGACGGGGGAGGGGGGCGAAACAGTCATGAGGAACTCTCTGGATGGCAGTGGCCCTGGGCTGCCACCATCACATGGTGCAGCAGAGCTGCCAGGAGAGCGAGGCGCCAGCTTAGACGCCGCGGGCAGGCCTCCGCTACACCGTCTGTTACTAAGACATGAACCATTTACTTTTCTTTTTTTTTTTGGCCACACTGTGCAGCTTGTGGAATCTTAGCTCCCTGACCAGGGATTGAACCCAGGCCCCTGCAGTGAAAGCACCAAGTCCTAACCACTGGACCGCCAGGGAAGTCCCTGAACCATTTACTTTTAATATAAATTTGAGCAGATTTAGGGTTAACTTTAAATCTTATAAAATGTCACCCCTACTCCTCTGTCCTCCATTATGCGTTTCTGAGTAAAGACAGCTAGGTGGGCCACAGGGAATGGGCCGTAACCCAGGTACACCCACCGGGAAAAGTGTGTGTGTGTCACAGGTGTGACTGCACCTGTCGGGGAGCCCACATGAAAAAGGGGCTGAAAGACACCAACGTGAAGCAGAGCCTCCCCTGGATGCCCGTCTCTGCTCCTCGGCAGCTGGCCGGGCCTCCGCTCAGTGGGGTCAGGGCAGCAGCGGTCCCGGGAAGGTATAGAAGGCGGCGGGCAACAAGCTTCCAGGGAAGGGGGGGAGTGCTCAGCTTCATGCATGCCAAGGGGCGACGAGCACTTTCAACCTCCAGAAACGTGAAATTCTGATACAGGAAGGTGGAATTCAGCCCTAGGTCACAGTGCGTTTCACGTTTTTAAAATTCTCTCCAGTACTAGGACAAAAGTCTCCTGTGGTCCATTACACTGACAGCCCCACGATGGTTACTCTTGTGTCTTGAAGTCAAAAAGCAACTTGCCGTGGACACTTGTTGAATACTGTCAAAACTCTGCCGCATAGTTTTAAATTCCATGACATATAATGTTAAGCCTTTAAAAAAAAGGTTACTATTCTTCAAATATATGGCTTCTATCATATTTAAAGGGAAAGAGGGATGTACACACTAGAAATGAAAATCAGGTATCTGGAGCACTTACAATAAAAACTGAAACACCAAACAAAGTCTGCCTTGAGCCTGTCTCTGCACTGGCCTGGGCTGTGGGGCCAGATGCTTGCGGAGCTCCCGAGTCTCCGTTTACTACAGGCCAGGGAATGACCTGCTCATTCACTCCCTTCACTCACCCAAAAAAGGGGAGGAGGGACTAGACCTGAGTCCTCATCACGAAGCGACAGGAAGGCAGTTTTGACTCTTACCAGAGCTCTCCCCGCAAGTCTGGTGAAGCCCCAGTTCTGCTTTTCGTGGTAGCCAAGTATAGAGGAAGCTGACTGAAAGACCAGGTTTTCTATACCCAATCCTGCTAGTTTCCTAAACCTCCATCTCAACATCTGGATACGAAACCTGCCTCGCCTTCCTCTGCGGGCTGTCCAAAGCCGCACAAGAAAGCCCCATGTACAGAAGCCACTCTACCTCTCCTTCCACTCCATCCACCCAGCTGCAGCCTTAGCCTGGGTCTGACCGGCGTGAAACCATTTCCTGTCCACTTGACTTCCCTGCCCCGTGCCTGTCAGACCCTCGCTGATCTTCAGACTCCTCTTCTCCATCTGCTCCGATGTGGCCGGTCCCCCTTCACGGAGCCGATCAGACTCTGGAGCCGTGGACCTGACCCAGGTCCCTCACTCTCTCGGTGGAAGCCTGTCCCTGGGTTCCCTGATCTGCCACCCATCTTTACGTATGACTCTTCCGTCTACTTCCAGGACAACTGTCCTCAACGTGTTTCAAAGCCCTACTTCTCTCCCTACGGCTCCCCCAAAACAACAAAACAGAAGTAAACAACCTTCCTTTCTGCAGTCCATTCTAAAAACTGACCTGTCAGTCCTCTCTGCGAGGGAAACCCAGCATTCCTAGAAAAATACAATCACTGTTCTCTCTAATGTCCCTACCTCAGCCTAAAGCCGACACACAGCACGCAAGCCACACCTGGACGGGTGTGGGGGCCATTCCTTCATCTATGCCTCTGTGGTGTTTTATTTTTATTATTTTATTTATTTATTTATTTATTTATGTATTTAAATTTTTGGCTGCGTTGGGTCTTCGTTGCTGCGCACGGGCTTTCTCTAGTTGCGACGAGCGGGGGCTACTCTTCGTGGCGCTGTGCGGGCTTCTCACTGCGGTGGCTTCTCTTGTTGTGGAGCACGGGCTCTAGGCGCGCGGACTTCAGTACCTGTGGCACTCGGGCTCCGCAGTTGCGGCTCGCAGGCTCTAGAGCGCAGGCTCAGTAGTTGTGGCACACATGCTTCAGTGGTTGTGGCACGTGGGCTCAGTAGTTGCAGCTCGCGGGCTCTAGAGCACAGGCTCAGTAGTGTGGTGCACGGGCTTAGCTGCCCTGCGGCATGTGGGATCTTCCCTGACCAGGGCTTGAACTTGTGTACCCTGCATTGGCAGGTGGATTCTTAACCACTGTGACACCAGGGAAGCCCCTCTGTGTTGTTTTAAATGGCACGTTTTGGGAAAGGCAAAGGCAGGGATGTGTCTACTTAAGTCAGTCTCAAGCGACAGCTGGAAAATACTATTGATACTTTCTGGTGATGAAAACAGTGAGCAGAGAGTCACGTGGCAGGAACTCCTTTCTCAGCACGTCGGCAGCTGCAGTAGTGGGAAAGCACCATGGCCCCGCCCGGCCTCTGCGATGGTCTCTGTGAGGGCCTCCGTCACCTCGGAGCCCTGGACTAGAATCTAGTCACAGACGAAGCAACAGCACTGGGACAGGGGCTGGGGGACAGCTACTGCTGAGGAGACTCAAGTGACAGAGGGGGTAGGAGAGAATCAGACAGACTAACTACCTTCCAAGTCTCCTTCAACCGATGCCAGTTAAGGACCACATTTCAGTGACTGGCAGCTGGGCCCGTGGATGAGCTTCCGAGACCTAGAAGCGCATCAGGTGGAGCAGCAGAGAAAGGACGCAGAGCCCCGCGCAGCCCGCAGCCCCTCCCGGATGTCCGTTCAGGAGGAAACATGCCCGGCGTGGCGGAGGGGCGCCGGCCCACGTGCGCCGACGGGGCCTGAGCATCCCCGCCTCACCGCACCACGGCGGAGGTATGAACAAGCGGATCTTCAAAGAGCGAGGTGCAACTGGGGTCAAGGCTGTGGAGACGGCCTTTCCTGCCAGGCCTCTGCGTCCACAGTTCTAACACAGACCGAGTCATGTTCCGCTGACCCACGAGCGGTTCCAGGAGCGGTTCCACAGGTCCGCTCCAGCCTCAAGTCCTCAGATTACACGGTATTTCACAACAGGAACAC
Organism: Grampus griseus; assembly: GCF_964374135.1. Taxonomy (NCBI): domain Eukaryota; kingdom Metazoa; phylum Chordata; class Mammalia; order Artiodactyla; family Delphinidae; genus Grampus; species Grampus griseus. The sequence continues at coordinate 80,089,995 of NC_139007.1, forward strand.
ACAATACTGAAAAAAATTCCAACACTAACTCTGGTGACTGAGGGGCACGCTAGCTGCAGGCAGCGCTGACCCGAGCCCCCGCTTCCTCCCCGTCCGTGCTCTCACCACTGCCCCCATATGGTGCCAGGATTTTCTTTCAGGAGAAACCCTTAGATTTCCACCCCAAGTCCAGTCCCGCCCCAGGCAGTAAATGTCTTTATCGTTATCAGGTGAGGCACGGCCAGGGAATGGCCTCAAAATCACAGCACAGGGAGAGCGGAGGCTGCCTTCGACCCCTCCCTCCGCTGAGGTGTGAGCCCCCAGGCCCTGCTCACTGGCTTGGGGAAATTAACCTGCTGGGTGCTGGCTTTGGGGATGAAAGGGAGAGCCCATCAGGCCCAGGGTGAGTCACCTATAGTTTCTACATTTGCCAGGACTCCGCTCCACTTTCCAGTTTGGTGCTGGGATGCAGAGCATGGCTTGGCCGACCGGCGGGGCCTCTCAGGAAGGCCGCCCACGGTGCAGGTGCCTGTGAACGCACATCCTGCCCCGGCGCCCTACTGGGTCCTCAGTCCCAGAGCAGAATTTACAAAGCCCAGAAAGGTAGCTCTCGCTCTGTCTAAAGCTTGGAACCGTTTCATGGAAGAGTTATCACGGCCCTCACGGTGGTGCACCGCGCTTATTAGAACTCTGCGTCACCTTCAGCTTCCATGAAGAGAGGGGCAGGAGCGCGGCTGGGCTGTTACCTGGCTGGAGGGAAGGGTGTGTGCTGACCTCCGAGGGGCTCAGGACTCTGCGGCTGCAGGGAGTGCTGGAGAGAGGCCGCCTGGCCCCATGCTGTCCTCCACTGCACCCCGGCCGCGAACCAGATGGCAGGAAACGGCCAGGGGGACCGTGGAGACCCCAGCGGGAGAGGCGGCAGCCAGAGCTCTCGGGTGAGGCTCCGGCTCGTGAAGACTGCACGGCGCCCCTTCTCCTCGGGACTGCGAACAGGGGCCCCCCGGGGAGAGTGTTTACGGCAGCTGAACCCCGCTGGCAGGGTCTACTCCACAGCGAGAAGCTAGCAGCCAACCAAGGTAGTAAATACGCTCGGCAAAGTGATTCCGATGCTGCAAACACTCTTTTCTACCTGGGAACCCGCTCTCTCAAGTTCACAGAAACCAACCTGATCGAAAAGCTGTTTTCCTGTTGTATTTGGCTGGATGGCGAACTCCAGCTCCGCGTCCATGGTGGTAACTCGGACGTTGATCTAGAAAACAGAATGGAACACATTACACTTAACCGGGTGTTTTTAATAATCTCCGAGTGCCCCACCTGAACTCAACGGTCCTGGGCAACGTGGTGAGAGTATGTCCCTCCTCGCACCCATTCTCATACCTGTCACCACACACAGACACACACCCCCAACCCCAAAACACGCACCACACCCCCCCAGCTCTGTGCCTACGCGTGCAGTCTGGATCCAAATGTGTGCCCTCGTGGCTTTAATAAAGCACAGGCACGCTCAGGTCTAAGCTGTTTTTCTACAAAATACTTTGATAACCGTCAACATATTTTCCATACACCGTCTCACATTTTGGCCCCACGACAGCTAAGTGAAGCCGCCTCTGGGCGTTCACACCAAGTCTGTAAGTGACGGGAGAGGACAGAGGAGGGTCTGTGCACCAGAATGCTGCCAGCAACTTCAGAAACCACCTCGACAGTGAAGAGAGAAACGGCGAAATGGTCACAGGCACATCGGAGAGGACAGAATACTACGTAGTAATCTGAAAAGGTAATTATGAAGACAGTGGGAACATGGAAGCATTACTAGCATAGTAAGGTCACAAGGTGGTAGTGATGGGAAGGCCTGAAAACATGTCTCTAATAGTGCCATATTGGTGGTTTAAGGAAATTTATTTCAAGGTCATTTTCCAATTTATCGCTTGAAAAAACCCAGAATTTGCTAGCATATGAAAAACATGCAAATCTAGCTACCTTATATCACGGTCCCAAAGGAAAGTAACACAGCAGCTATAATGCTTAACATTAAGAAATGCTTGCTTCTCACCATTTTTCACGTGAAATATATAAATAGCTGGATAGACATATATTCCAAATTCGTCCTAACACAGACAGAAATGTAACGAGGACACAGACTGACTGACTGTATTTATTATCTTAAAAAATTTATTTATTTATTTATTTAATTTTTGGCTGCGTCGGGTCTTAGCTGCGGCCACGCAGGATCTTCCTTGCAGCATGCAGGATCTTTTGTTGCAGCGTGCGGGCTTCTCTCTCTAGTTGTGGCTCGTGTGCTCAGTAGTTGCGGCACATGGGCTTAGTTGCCCCGCAGCATGTGGGATCTTAGTTCCCCAACCAGGGATTGAACCCGTGTCCCCTACATCGGAAGGCAGATTCTTAACCGCTGGACCACCAGGGAAGTCCCCTAAATGTATTATTTAGCTTCCTGATGTAAGAACTAAAAAGTGGCGAGTTCCGAACGTGTGTCATGCCCTGGCTGGATACTTAGACTCTGTCTAAGTTGAACAAAAATTAGTCTTTACAAATCGAAAATCCCCTAACACTCAAGACTGTGATGATTGAGAGATACTTTGACACACATACAGCCTGTCTTACAGGTTCTCTGACTGATGTAACATATAGAGAAGTCAGGCATAATTTTCCAGATTTTAATAAACGTTTCCTCTCCAATCACAAGTCTACAAATTAAAGAACTGAAGTTTACTGAGAAGACTAGGCACATCTTAGATTCTTCAAGTTTATTAAAATATAAAAACCTAAGTTTCTTCCTTTTCCTGCCAGCAATAATTTAAAGAAATCACAAAATGGCTGCTCTCTCAATTACGGTTCCAAGGGCACATGAGAGAGATGTGAGAAGCAGCCCCAAAGTCAAATACTCTCTAACAAACGCAGCTCCAAATTAAATTACACTCATAAGCCCACAATGAATGTCACACTCGAAACTGAAGTGGAGGGACGCGGGGCTGACAAGTGCTGGGCCTCAGATACGCTCTTCTTTCTCTGTCACCTATTGATTCAGAAACTGAACCGCCAAACAGTGTGTACCGAATGCCACTACCCTGGTTAAGGTGCGTATAAGAGACCAGAGGTTCACGCGTAGGAGATTTCAGACTCTAACTCCTACATCTCGATCACCTCTAAATTTGAGGACCAAGAAAAAAATGTCACCTCTGGAAACCAATGCTAATAATTAACATAAAAAAGTGATCGTCACACTATTTTTAACCATTTTGCAAACTCATTAACAGGAATTTAGAAAAAAACTATTTTAAGGTTCTGAGCTGGTTCATATTTGACTCAAAGTTCACACAACTCTTTGAAAAAGCAAAGAACCCGCAAAATGAATACTTTTGCTGAGATTAGATGTAACAAGCCAGTAGTATGTAGAAAGTGAACTTTCTTAAAAATTAAGTGGATTGGGAAGGTCTGCGCAACCCACAAAAACTGCACCTCCCATCACAGGCACTTAAAATGACCATCAGGGCTTCCCTGGTGGCGCACTGGTTAAGAATCCGCCTGCCAATGCAGGGGACACGGGTTCGAGCCCTGGTCCGGGAAGATCCCATATGCCATGGAGCAACTAAGCCCGTGCGCCACAACTACTGAACCTGCGCTCTAGAGTCTGAGAGCCACAACTACTGAGCCCACGTGCCGCCAACTACTGAAGCCCGTGCTCCGCAATAAGAGAAGCCATCGCAATGAAAAAAGGCCACGCACCGCAATGAAGAGTAGCCCTCGCTCGCCGCAACTACAGAAAAGCCCGCGTGCAGCAACAAAGACCCAACACAGCCAAAAATAAGCAAAAAAAAAAAAAAAAAAAAAAAACCCATCAGCAGCTCCAGTGAGACATTCCGCCAAGCTTCACTTGCTCTGGTCTTTCCAGGAACGTCCTTCCCTGAGCTGCAACACCCAGGCAATCCTGCAGTCTGGTGTATGGCCGCAAACAAAGGGGTCAAGACAGCGATCAGGCTAAGCTCTTCGGGCTGCAGTCACAGGCACGGCTGGGACCAGTGTCGGGAGGCAGACAGCCTTCCCCTCCGCTGTGCCCACCAGCCCCGTCGGAAAGAGCAACCCCCAGCTCTGATCTGGGGAGGCACCAAAATGTCCATTTTCAGACACCCCCTGAAATTACAAAAGCAAGGTAATTTTAATCAATATATGTGTATTTCATTTACAGTGCATGGTCTACAATCTTGAGGCCAAGGTTGAGACGGGAGAACTCGTGAAAGCTAAACACTCGAATGAACAGCACGTTAATGATCTCCAGCCAAGCTGCCCTGCAGGATTGGGCGCGTGTCCCTTGACTAGTCGTCACCCTACTCGTGTCTCTCATGGGGTCGGGGGTGAAATGCTATTCTGGGCCAGCACGAGTGTTCCTTCTGCGAGACTACCTCAAGGACTGCAGGATGTTTAGCATCCCCGAGCCCACCCACTAAACACCAGGCATCCCCAGTCCTCTAAAAGTACCCCCAACACACACACGCACCCCAAAATGCCCTCTGGATACAGGGGATGCTCCTACCCTGACTGAGGATCGCAGCACGGCACTGCCTAAATCAGCAGCATGTTAAGCTGGTCCATGTTTAGAAAGACTACTAAGGTTCTTTTAAACTTTACGGATCTGTAATAATGTACTGAGATACAGCATAAACTTCCATCAAAGTTTAAGATGGAGCATTTACTCAGACGACAGGACCATTTATATTCATGTTTTGGTCCACTTAGCCAGGGGCTTTAGAAGAAATCAGCCTTTGGCATATTAAGGAAACATACCTAAATCCCAACTCTCCTTTTTATTATCCTGTTAGGTTTCCTTGGTAATCAATTGGGTTTTTGTTTTGTTTTGTTTTTTTACAATATGTGGTTTTAATTATTTATTTATTTATGGTTGTGTGGGGTCTTCGTTTCTGTGCGAGGGCTTTCTCTAGTTGCGGCAAGCGGGGGCCCCTCTTCATCGCGGTGCACGGGCCTCTCACTATCGCGGCCTCTCTTGTTGCGAAGCACAGGCTCTAGACGCGCAGGCTCAGCAGTTGTGGCTCATGGTCTTAGTTGCTCCGCAGCATGTGGGATCCTCCCAGACCAGGGCTCGAACCCGTGTCCCCTGCATTGGCAGGCAGATTCTCAACCACTGCGCCACCAGGGAAGCCCCTCAATTGTTTTTAGGGAACTCAATGTGTACCTGGAAAAAGCTAGCACTCGTGTTTGCAGTGGTGCCACAGAAATAAAGTGGGATGACATGGTTGTGCACGATAAATGTGAGAATGGTCCCACGAAAAGCTGGAGGTCCAGGGTAAAACGTATCACCACACAAACCCAAACCACGTGCAAAGGCTGGAGAAAAGCACATGGTTTGCAATTTTTATCGTCTTCGTATTTCCCCCTAGATCACACACTTTTCTCAAAGGCAATATTCTCTGAAGGCAGCAAAATCACATAGTAACGTGCGGTACAGGTGTGTACAGTATGCAGTTAGTCATTTAAAATCTACCCACCAAAAGGGCAATGTTTATGCCAGGCTGGTCAAAATACTGAAACCCTTTCTAACATTCTGCTCTGTTTGGTGGGGGCAGTGGTGATAGAAGTTTAATTCTGCCCATGTACCCCAACCCATTACGTACACACAGAGAGCCATGTGGTTGGTGTAGATGATAATTTAGTAATTCACGTCTCTCCTCCAAATGCTACTCCTTTTGAAGCTATGGCACAAAGCTGTAGTTACAGTTCCAAAATGTTAGAATCTAAAAGGAACCAGACATAATCATAGTCCGCTATTTATAATGGAAATTCATAAGTTTCAGTATGAGTTACATTAGCACTCTACGGATTTAAAATAACAAGGTTTTTTTTTTTAAAAAACAGCTATACACTGGGTCAGAATTTTAGAGTAAGATAATGTATCCTAGACACAAAACTTGGTATTGAAGGTGTCTGAACCCCTTGAGGAAAATGAGGTTTTTAGTGAGTATTTGTGTGTTTTTCACACTGACCATATTCAGCAGAAAAATCTTTCTTCTTTTTTGCCTCTGATAGTAGCCAGCTTAGCAGGAGTTTTCATTTCAATAAGAGAGGTAGGTTTCTGACCTATTACTAAAATATCAGTATATGCAAGAGACAAATGCCTAAAAACAAAAATAGCAATGAATTTCGTCTTATTTCTAAAACAAGAACTAATGAAACTAGCCAGTAAAGCTTCTTAAATTTAAGCAAAACACCAGGCACTTTTCTTTTTCATGAATATAACGACTGGTGTTTCACAGGTATTTGCACCAGGCCACTTAACTATATAATGCGTATCTCGTTTAATATCAGGATTCAACACATAAACCCACCTACCTTTGCCTTAGTTAATGAAGATGATGAACACCTAATTGTAATACTCCCTAATTTCCTTCTGCTTAATAATCTACCCTTTTAAAAATGCTATTTGCTATTCTCATTATGGGTTAGCTCAGCTCAAAACTACCATCAACAGGCTGAGGAACCATAATAGCTTTCACCTTCTGCTCCCAGCCCACTCCAGCAGGTCGGCACCGTGCGTGCCTTCGAGGCACCAATCAGTGCCTCCTGGGGGGTGGGGGGGGCACGGCGGCCTGCCGCTTACGACTTAAATAGGTGGCCCTCAAATAGATGCCACACACCCCAGTCCTTCAGGACTAACCATTAGAATCCCCAGAGCAGCTTCTCAAACACCTGAGTTTCTGGGCCTCAACCCAAGAACCTGTATTTTTTAAAAGCCACTCAAATGATTTTGAGGACCAGCCAGATTCACTGACCCCTGGAACAGTGGGCGAGAGCCTGGGAGCCCTGAGGCCCCATGGCACGGTGACCTCTGAAGGTCTTCCTCCCTGGGGCCTCAGCTCTCTGATCTGCAAAGAGAGGGTCTGGGTTAGATGACCTGAGTCCTTTCCAGCTCTGAAATGCTCGGTCTGAAGTCCAAAGGCCCAAGGTGAGATGCAATCGGAGCTAGAGCTGTGCACATGCAGAGGGAATGGGAAGGTTCATGAGAAAATAAGTAACTACATGCCACTATTACGAGCCGGCTGGGAGGCTGTTTTCATGGACAAAGGAAAAGCTCACACCTGTTTGCACATTTCCAAGGACAGGGATGTAACTCTCTAACCAGACACAGAGGATAGTACAGGTTTTATTGCTCCAATGCAACTGACAGCTCTTTTTCCAATAAAAAAGGGAATTAAAGGTGTTAAACCCCAAGCTGTTTTTTAAAAATATAAGTTCAATAACAATTCACCCTATTAAAATCAAATGAATCCACCGTCCCCGCTTTGCTGGGCAATCACGGGACACAGGCCTGACAGCAGGCGGTGGGCAGGATCGCCTCCGGGCCTAGCCCCAGTCTGAAGGAGGCACTCCCAGCTCCTTTATAAAATGGAAATGACTCTATCTGTAAGGGATCTTCTAACATTCTGTAGCTTAATTATAGGAGTGGCTTCTGACACCATCCAAATCACTGGCTGTGTAGTTTCTGCAAAATTATCTGAATTTAAAGAGAGAGGGACAAAGCATGGTGGGTGGGAAAGCAGTATTTTCGGGTCACACAGGTTAAGGTTCTCTATTTCTTTTTCTTTCTTTCTTTCTTTAACTGAAAGGCTCTGAGAGTCTTTGCTGTATTAATGCAAATTGTGAAATTCCAAGATGGTGCCTCAGTCTAGGTCTCCCAGATTCTTCTGCCTACAGGTTTTTTCCCATGGAATATCCCAAAGGACCAGTATTTTTCAGAATACACTTTGGAAGAACATGATTTTTGAGTCTTCTCGGTTTCATTTTATCAAATTGGTATCTAAAATGCCTTCTAAATGTCTAAGAGATGTAGAAAAGATACTGAGTTGACAATAAAATACTGTATTTTACTTCTAACCCATGTATGATTGCTGAATTTTTGGCTGTCAAATTATCTCACTCATTTTCCTCATTTTGGTAAATAAATCTAGTCCTGCAGTTTTTCCTTTGAGAAATGTCTACTTCCTCCTGAACTACTTTAAACTTCATGTAAGAAAACCTCCCGCCCCCATCACACTGTTTACAGAATAAATTCACACCATACTAAACACCAAGGCAGGAGGGAAAAGTTCAAGACCAGTTCTTCCACAAACTTTACAGACAAGCAGCCGTTTTACATCTTCTTAGACTAACCAGGTTTAGGTAATTTTAGTAGCCAGGACACTGCAGGGGAAATAGAAGTTTGCAGTGATTTTCCTATGTACGCGGAATCAGGAAAACCATGAAAGGGAAATTCAAAGAGTAACGTCTGAATGCTTGAATTGCAGGCAGTGGATTCAGTGATAACAGATTAATCCCTGTATTATCACACCTGCATTTACTCAAAAATTAGTCTGAGGAGAACCCTCTAAGCACCGCCAGGATTACACTGAGAGCTTGACCTTTCGCGGTCACTTAAAGCGGCCGTGCTGTTTCCCAGCACTCCAGCCTCTTCTGCAGGTGCCACTTCAGCAACTTTTGCAGCTTTCAAATATCTGGGAAGGCCTTTCAAATACTCCCAGAGGCTCGGACAGGAAGTAGTATGGTAAACTTTCTCCCACAAATGGGGGAAGAAACGCAGGGGAGTATGATGAGGAAAAATTCTCACAACTGAAATGAATTATAAAACCTTCTTCAGATGCTACTTGGTTCACTTAATTGAATAATTAGAGACATTGTATTTTGATTTTCATCATTGAGTCATTACTCTTTACAGCAGCTTTGTTGAAATACAACTTACATCCCATAAAATTCACCCATTTTAAAACATGCAACTGAGTGGCCTTTAGCAACTTCACAGAGTTATGCAACCAATCCCACTATCTAATTTGAGAACATTTCATCACCGCAAAAAGAAACCCCATGCCCACTGGCAGTCACTCCCATAACTCCTTCCCCCCAACCCTGGCAACCAAGAATCTACTTTGTGTCTCCACAGATTTCCCTATTTTGGACATTTCATAGAAACAGAATCATACACTATGTGGGCTTTGGTGACTTGCTTCTGTCACTTAACATGTTTTCAAGATTTATCCAGGTTGCAGCATGTATCAGCCCTTCATTCCTTTTTTTTTTTTTTTACTGCCAAGTAACATTCCCCCATCTGGATATCTCACTTTTGTCTCTATATACATTCATTGCTGATGGACATTTGGGTTGAGGATCTTACTGCTTTCTGTGCTGCTTTAGTGATTATAAATATGAAACAGCTGGAAAACAAGTCATTTGAACTAGACTATGGTCAATTTGGTATTCAAATTGATAAGAAAACAATGTTAGGGGCAAACAAAGATGAAAGAAAATGAATTTTTTAAAACTAAAATTCAACTTCAGTTCACTGTTTCATTTAAGTTGTGAGTAAAACTATGCTACGTTCTCAGGAAGAAGGTGCCACAGCTGCTAAACAAACCGCTGTGACCACAGCAGGAAACACGTCTCCTCCAGGTGCACACTTGCGCTCCCCTGAGGCCAGCAGTCATTCCAGCCGCAGGAACTGTAGTCAGCCCCTTCCGTTAACAAACCAGGAGCCAGCTCGGGGCAGAGGGGAGAGCCCAGGCTCTTGTAAATTTTGAGCAGCAAACTGAGTCTTGTTTCACATTTAACTCCAATTGGTGCCGAACTCGTCATCGCCCAGCACCCAATTAAAGTACCAAAAAAAATTTTTTTTAACGGAACGCTATCTTTGAATTTCGCTTTCTTGGACGAACATTAACCCCTCCAGAGCCCTGCTCACTGCGGCAATACCAGACAGGCTTCATGAAGGCTGGTGTCTGTTAGCAAGTGCACAGGAAGCATGGCCAGCCACATCTCATATGCTACTCTCCCCAGGCCCTCAGTGCTCCTCAAACTTGAACACACAAAGGAATTACCTGGAGAGCTTGTTGAAACAGTTTCCTGGGCCCCAGGCCCAGAGATTCTGACTCAGGAGGTTGGGATGGGCCCATCCATCTTCAGCTCCTCCCATCTCATAAGCAAGGCCACACCCACACAGACCCTGCCCTCAGGGAAAGAGGCTAGGCTAGGATCCTGAACAAGCAAACGGCCACAACTCCTCCTGGCAAGATTAACATATGCACTGCTACTATTTATACTCCATTATGTGAAAATACCTTTACTAGACTTTCGTTCAGTACTAGACCTAAACTCGCAGACAGGTTTTTCTTAATGAAACTGTATCTCTACAGAGGGATGCCAATTTTTGTACTCTCTTTGGATCCTGATCTCCTTATCTTTAAGATAAAAATCAGTCTCATGAACATACTGCAGCTCAATAAATCACAGCATTAGCGATGACACACAGTGGTCATTTACAAATAATAATCACCCTCTGTAAAACATTACCAGTAACTCAGCAAACCTTAATCAGCTTAATGTAGAAATGCAGACCTGTGAATTTAGCCAATTTAGAAGGCAAAGTTGGAAAGCCCCAAAGGCAATGGATTTTTTGTTTTTTAGCTCTTCTCTGTCCGTATCACTAACCCTTTACAGGCTGTCACGGTCATGGCTAATAGAGATAAGTTTGTTTCTATCTATTAAATAAAATGTTTGTCTTAGTTAAATGTGCAACACTGCTCCCAGTAACACTGTTTATATAAACAACAAAATTCTATAAAAGTAGTTGCCATTAAAAATCCAATGACCATAGTTTACGTCGTTATAGTTTCTAATAAGCACGCTGTTCTTTAGAAGTGTCCAACTTCTAAAGGGGACACTTTAGTGTGTCCACTTTAAAGTGTCCTTTCTATTCAAGAAAGGCAGCTGAGAAAACACCCTGTTGTACACCATTCTTTTAAGCATGGAGAGATCAAAATAAAAACCAATGTCAAAATATTAAAACACTATACAGAGAGAAGACAAGTAAAATAGAAATGTGGTTCTTAAAACACAACCTTTCATTAACTGGAGTCAAGTCCGTAGTAACCTGATACTGACTGTACTGGCAGACATCAACTCTGCTGTCAGTCAGGAGGGAGGCATCGGTCTTTCTAAAATGCTGCCAACAACAGCAGTATCCACATGTCACCGGGTGCCTGAAGGCAAGCTGGCCTCAAAGTTAGAAACTTCAGGGGTACACGCGTAAGCTCGAGCTCTTAACACCAGACTTCTTGAGGTTTACCGACCTTCAGAGAAGATGTGAATAACAGTATATCTTACTAATAACGCTATGGCAAACCTAACCACCAACGGATAATAACTTTTTAAAATTAGTCCTTTTTTTTGCGGTACGTGGGCCTCTCACTGTTGTGGCCTCTCCCGTTGCGGGGCACAGGCTCCGGACGCGCAGGCTCAGCGGCCATGGCTCACGGGCCCAGCCGCTCCACGGCACGTGGGATCTTCCCGGACCGGGGCATGAACCCGCGTCCCCTGCATCAGCAGGCGAACTCTCAACCACTGCGCCACCAGGGAAGCCCTAGTCTTCTTTTTTGAGGTTAAAGAAGAAACTGAGTGAAGGTGAAGAAAATGGCTTGTTAGGCTTAGGAAAGATTATCAAATGCCAAAGAAAACTGGCCATCTAGCTCCACAAATCTTGCAAAAAGTCTACGGAATTAATCAGAACACAAAGTGCCAGGCGATGCAGTAAGAATTCTGCGCACCACCATTTTGTCTGTAGCACAGCCAACAGACACAAACTCATATTCTAATCAAGTATTCATATAACTGTACGATCCCAGGATAATAAATACACCAGCCTTTTATTGCCTAGTAATAGGAATAATAAAACCATCGAATGTTAGGGCTGACAAGAGTCCACTCGAGACAACTCCTAAGGAGGTCGAAGTGCTGGCCCACAGTTCCTGTTATCCGCACTTCCCAGGAGTCACGGACCGGTGCTATGCCCAGGGCTACGCAGTCTGGAAAGTCACCGAGAAGTGGGGGGGGGGGGGGGGCAGTGCCTGTGTCGGCCGCTCCCAGCCTCCCTCCCGCTGTCCATCTCAGAGCTCCAGATACTCCAACCCCTGTGGCTGTGGTCGCTCCCCCAGCAGGAAAATTCAAGCTCTTCGACGTGCGTACTGATGCTCACAGTTGATGAGAATAACTCCCAATTCCCTGTAGGTGCTATCTATCAAGAAAGTGAATTAACCTACCACAACCGAGTGCCTCAGGCGAGGTCGTGGACCTTCGGGAGTCCAACAATCCTGCCCTCCCCGCCCACTCCTTCTCCACCAGGTGTGAAAAAGCAGCCATGGATTAGTGTCCGCCCAGCTGCTAATCACTAATGAAAAGTAAGGTCATAACTACAGAGTTCAGTGTCAAACGAGCCAAACTGACTCTTATAAACCACAGAGCTGTAAGCAGTTTCTTAGCTCACGTCTTCCGAGAATCACAACGCCCTAGGGTAGGCACTTCATTTTACAGAGAGTTCAGTACCACTTTAAGGAGTACTGAGGATAACTTAAAGGTAACCATGAAAACCAACACTACACGCCCCTCATCTCCTTTTCCAAGCTGCTCTCCTCCGCCACCATTAGGCTAAGCTTACAGTGTAAAAGCGAAGTCCTTAATACGCTGTGGGCAATGACAGGGCAGAGTGAAACATGGAAGCCGGGCCTCGGACTTTCCCAACAACTTCTGTCTCGGGTATCTGCGTTACGTTATGCTGTATACCCTGTTGTTATGTTATATACGTGTATATGTTCTAGGTAGAAGAATTAAAAAAGGGAGGAGGGGTAACTGTTTCGTAGGGTGACTCTAAATGGGTATTGCTTGGTGAGAGGTAAAAAGTTATCCTAGTCTGACTACCTTCTTTTAAAGGCTGAGAAACTGCGGCCTGGAAAGGCTTATGCAATTTCCTTACCTACTAAAACTGTTTATATTTGTATAGCTCTTACATGTTAGTCCTAAAGTTGTATCTTTCAATGTAAGTCAATGACTTTAAACTTTTGAATTGAAAAGTTTGTATTTTCAAACTCCAGGGTGAAAATTATGTGAAGTATATATACAGACATAGATAGATAGGAAGAGCTCAGATCCACTAATATCCATCGCATAATTTCGAGAACATGAAATGAACTCCCAAGTCTTTCTAAACAGCTCCTTTTGCCTCTGAAAGTAAGCCACTTCCTGCCCCCAGACCCACTTCCTGTCAGCCAAGCCTGCTTAGCAATACAAAAAGTGAACAAACCAGTCCTGTCTGTACTCAATATAACTAGAGAAAAATCATGACCTTAGAGCTGGAAGGGAACTTTCTGAACAGTCCCACTAAAAAGAGGGTCACAGTTCCCTCCTCTACTGTAAAACCGGGGTTTGGGAAACAGCTTGTGCTAAGCCCTCCCCACTGTTCACCAGGCTAAGGCACTAATTTTGGAAGGAGGAAATGGAAGGCAGTAAGAAACCGCTTTCCAAGCACCTGACAAAATGAAAGGACTGTCATTCTCACCCAAGTTCCAAATCCGTGCTGCAGGGTAACACTGGTGGGGATTTCCTTACCTGCTAATGGCATGTAAAAATAATATTCCTGATACCTATTGGCTGTCGATTTTTAAGATCTTTTTTGGGGAGTGTCTGTAAGTAGGAACTGATTTCTTCTGCACGGGGAATGACATACACCCTGTGTGTAAATTTAAACTAGGACACTTGGACACCACTTTCCACAGGAAGGGGTAAATACATAATCAGAGAATGTTACATTCTGCAAAAAAAACTGTTCCTTTCTAGAAACACAAATAATCATTATCCCTCTCTCCTCTTCCCGCCCCAAGGGAGGCAAAATAAATGATCGTTCAAGGTCACTTTATCTAACAAGCTGCTGTAGTATGTCATTTCAGTTTTACTAGGTGTGTCATACATATTTCAGCACCGATTTAGTTCACTGAAAAGCGAGGTTAATTATATCCACAAACTTAGGATCCCATAAAAGACGCAAAGGAAGGGACAGGGCCAAGAGGGCTAGCACGTGGTAGATGGATTTTAATTCCAAGCTCGTAAAGCACAGGAAATTAAAGGCCTACAGACTCATTCCACCTGGAGTGGACTGTTTTCTTTGTAAATTTAGAAGTCTGTGAAGAGTTTTCTAATCTGATGGGAGGAAAGCCTATGGAAGAATGAAAGTGTCAAAACATCATAATTCCTTTGCTAACCTGCTGTTTTAGGGAAGGGCATATAAAATAAGCCATACTTAAACCTGCGCCATTTCTGAAATAAATCTTTGCCCCTAGTTAAGATCACATGTGCCGTAATATTTTGCAGTATTAAAGAACATTTCTCCTATAAGGAGCTTAGATAAGATATATCTGAACTTGACCAAAAAGTCTTTACTTTTGCTATCTATCAAAAATAGAGAGTAAGACCCCAATAGTTTTATTTTTTAAAAGTCCAAGCTAAATCAGCCAGCTAAGAAAATCTGCTCGAATAAGCCACTTCAACTGAATTTATGCTTTTTTAAACCACTCTCTGAAATTATGCGAAGTTTTAAAAAAAAAAAGACCTCTTCAATTCGTACTCTGTCCCAATCAAGCATGCTACATCCCGAGTGGGCTCAGAATTACGCACCTAATTCCCTGATTGGGAGTAATGCTCTCGCCCACCTCGCCCCTGCAGCTCACGGGCTGCTGCATTTACTCAGGGTCTCAGCCCCTCACAGCCTGCCCCCATCCCCAGTCCCAGCACTGACTGCATACTCATCTCTTAAAACGGCTGCATGCAATTCCACTAAGTAATGCCCCACACTTGAGTGTGCTCACTTCCAATTTTCAGCTTTGAGAATGCTGCTATTGAGACAATGACCTATTTCTAGTTGGGTCACCCCCTCCCCCATCAAAAAAAAAAATCGTGGGAATACAGAGCTGTATTGGAACTAGCCGGGAACAAACAGTTCTGTGCGTTTCCAAGTCGACTGCAATTCTGACTAGAGCTCTCCTTTAATAAAAGGTGTGTGGAGGGCGAGAGGGCCCAGGTGGGATTAAATCAGTCCCTCATCTGATCAGAACACCAAAGGTCTAAGAATTGCGGTTCTGCTCCGGGGATCCATGGAGAACTGCTCCCTGGGACCCAGCAGCAGGCAGGGCAGGCTCCCCGGGAACCCAGACCCCAGGGGAAGGAGCGTCCCTTCCCGCTTTCTCTCTCTAGTGACTCACGGATTTGGTGATTTGAAAAGTGACAGCATCTTTCCCTTCCACCCCTATAATATGCTTTTAAAAAACCACCTTTTGGGGCTTCCCTGGTGGCGCAGTGGTTGAGAGTCCGCCTGCCGATGCAGGGGACACGGGTTCGTGTCCCGGTCCGGGAAGATCCCACATGCCGCGGAGCGGCTGGGCCCGTGAGCCATGGCCGTTGAGTCTGTGCTCCGCAACGGGAGAGGCCACAACAGTGAGAGGCCCGTGTACCGCAAAACAAAACAAAAAAAAACCAAAAAAACCCCCACCTTTTTATTTTGAAAAATTCTAAACATTCACAAAAGCAGAGAGAACAGTGCGACGAGCTGGCGTGTGCTCTGCATCCACCTGCGACACGGCTACTTCTCTTCCAGCGTTCTTGACTCATTTACTCCTTCTACCACTTAAAACATTTTTTTTTTTTTTCTGGCACATTTTAAGACCATTGTGTATCATTTCACTTGTAAAAACTTTGGTATGTAGCCCTAATGGACTTTAAATATGAATATATTTTAAGCTTACACACACACATATATATAAGCATACACATATATAAAACCACCACACCACTATCATAGCCAACATAATTAAAAACTATTCCTTAATATTTAAACTTTAGTCAATAGTCAACTGCTCCCCATTGCCTCAAAACTCTCTTTTTACAGTTGATTTGTAAATCATATAATGCCCTTTGGAGCTTTGTCATCCCATTATATTTCCAAACTGCCCTGTTTGGCCACTTTCTTAATAAACATCAAGTTTCCCCCACCTTATCTCCCCATCTAAGTCCCACTTAAGTGTCTCACCCAAATAGCAATGTATTATGTAAGCAGATACTTGAACGCCCAAGAAACAACATCCGTAATTATGTAACCAAGGCAATGAAACATCTCAACAAGGATACTAGGCTAACATACATATTACATTTTCACAAATAAAGAGGTGGTTCCAGTTTAAAATTTGTCCTAAGCTTTTACCAAGTGATCTGTGATTCAATTTGCTCTTTAAAAATGTAAGGAACAAGGGTAACAGGAGAGGCCACACAGTGAGAGGCCCGCGTACCGCAAAAAAAAAAAAAAAGTAAGGAATAACACTGGATATCCTTCTAAGACTTATTTTATTAAAAAAACCTATAGATGCAATAATTGAACAATAGGCAAAATATTATTCAAAAAGTATAAATTTCACCAAACCACATGCTTGAGAAATGATGGAAGAATCCAAGCAGGTATGGCAAATGACGACATACTTATCACCAAACCTAGGTGAAAACAGGTCCTTGGAGAAATATCACCTTGGTTCGTGGTGCAATGTCAAGTGATTTACCAAAAAACAAACAAAAATATGTCACGCTCTGCCCATTCCTAAGTCACTCTGCCCAACGGTTTCAACTCTTCACGCAACAAGAGTCAGTGGAAAGAACAAAACTACCTGTACCTCTTGGCAAAGCCGGGATGAGAACTGACCTCAGCTCCCATCACTCCCTGACAGCAGGTATTTGTCTTCTCCACTACAGTGCAGGCGTCTGGAAAGCAGGTACTGCTCCCCTTTTGTGCACCAATGTATCCCCAGGACCTAAAAAACCTGGCTGGCGCACAGTAGGTACTCTACTTGTTGAATGAACAAAGGAATTTTATGGAGGGATGTGGGAGCAGGAGAAAGGGGAGGCCCAATCTATTGCATTATTAGTCTAAGTCAGAAAAAAAAAATGCCCATCATGAGGTATGAAAGCTTTTAATCGGATTAGAATTCAGTAGTTACAAGTGGAGTTGGCCACCTTTACTCTGTCCTCTGTGCCAGGCAGGTCCTCGGATCCTGCTTCCCAGATGAGGAAGCAGGGCTCAGGGAGGTTGGGATGCTCGCCCGAGGTCGCCCACTCAGAGGCAGGCCTGTTCACCTGCTTGCTCATCCTCCTTCCCTGTATTTATCTGCCAATAAAGCAAGCATTTAAAGTTTGTTCTAGAAGCAGATAATGATGCTTTCTCTTCCCCCAAAGCACTTGGCTTCTCACTTTGTGGCCAGGAAAGATAGAAAGCAAAGAAACAAGTATCTGTCACTGTTCAGGGTAGAAATAAGTTGAAGTAAATAAAGCAGCAAGGGGTAGACAGGGAGGGGCTCTACCAACCGGGGATCAAATTATAAAACTATCTACACTCAAACTTTCAGACACAGACAATAGTTAATTTTAAACGATCAGTGATAAAAACACAACTCATTCATCTAACATTCTCTTTCCAACTCAAACATCAGGTACAAATTGCTTTCTTTTAGCATATGCCAGAAACCTGTCATCACACAATAGCTTAGCAAACGGGACACAAGACGCTACCACCTTTTCCATAGAAACAAGACCCGCGGAACAGCAGCCTTGTTTAAAACATGACCTCAGCCCCAGCCATGCCTGCTCCTTGGTGACAGCACTCACAGTACACGTCCAGGCTCAGGCCTGTGACGCACTGGACACAGACGAACAGAACAGGTTCTTCGTACTTTAGCAAAAAATTTTTAAAAATTGGAACCAATGGGGTGGATCCGCTTCCAAATATTATTAGCTTAGTCATTAAATATATACAAGGTTGTAACAAAGGCTTAACAACAATTACTTTTATCCTAAAGCAGGGGTTGGCAAATCTTTCCGGTAATGGGCCGGACAGTAAGTATTTTAGGCTTTGGGGGCCGTATTTGTCACCGGCTGCATGTTCTTGTTGTTGTTGCTTTGAAAAATCCCTTTAAATTGTAAAAAACCAATCCTAGCTAGGTAGCCCACGCAAAAACAGGCCACAGCCAGATGTGGCCTTTACCTACCCCATCCTGAAGTAAAAACAATTATTTACACTATCTGATATGACAATTTTTTTGGTCTTGACAGTTTCAAACTGATCATCTCTCAGGCAAAAACAGAAAAGAAAATTAGGTTGTGGAAAGTGACTTCAAGTTTAACAGAATGGAAAGCAAAGTCTCACACTGTTTATTACAGTTTCATCCGTTATCAATAAAAGTCGGATCAAGGTCAGAAAATTTTCATTTTGCTTTTAAGGTTTGTTTTCTCAAGTATATTAGGTTAAAAAGATAATTATTATGTTAATGCACATTTCCTTTGAAACAGCATTACTGTTTATCTATAGGTGTTTAAAAGGTCTTGGAGAATGCAATGTGAATCATAATCCAAGGAAAACAGAACTGACCACTGCTGCTGCCTGAATTCGCCAGTGCCCAAAGGCAGAAGGGTAACTCCTATGCACCCCTCAACACCCACCTAAAGAATCTCACCCAGCTGGGAGGCATTCCCTGGCTCTCTAGGGTACACAATATTATGTATCTCTATTACCACACTTACTATAAAGCACTGCAATTCTTTGTTTACATATCTGACTCCCCTACTAGACTGAGAATCCCTTCAAGGCAAAAACCTATCCTATTTATTTTTATAGACCTGGCACCTAGCGCATATAATAGGGCTTCAATAAATGAGGAAGGAACCCATGTGACCTACAAGGGAATACTGACAACTAGAAGACACAGAAGACATAGAGGATGAGAAGGAGATAAAGTGTTCCTTTTTACTAAATAACTCAAATGTTTCACGTTGCTGTTTCCCTTGGAAGATCTATTGACAAACTTTACCTGGTTTATAGCAACTCAGGAACTAAAGCCCTTAGCTTTAGCTACAGGTTGCACTGAAACGTTTGTAAAATATGTTTCAGGGGAAAAGAGCACACAGGAAATAAAGCTTACAGCATCTGAAGATAAATTGTTTGGATTTCATAGGTATAAGCTCTATCTCAGTTTATCTCACGTTCTCTTCACTTAAAAACTTTGTTTTTTTACTTCCATTTTACAAATGACGAAACTGAGGTTCACAGAAACTAAATGGCTTGCCAAAGTACAGGTAAATATAATAAATTAATTATGAAACTATTCTTTTTACAGCTCTTTGCATTTTTACTTAGAAAAATTATGTATATTAATTATATATTAAGTATTTCACTTTATAGTCAGAAGTCTCTAACTCACATCACAGCACAATGTTTATTTTTCTTTCTTTCTTAAAAAAAACTACAGAAGTCTGGAATAAAATCTTTATTCTTTACATCAAAAGCCATAGATACTAAGCATGTTAGAAGGAAAATAATGCAACCTTCTGGTCTCTTCAGTAAGTATTCCATATTTAATTAATAGTGGCAGACACACAGTGTTTAAATTATATAAATATATATATATTTTAACATCTTTATTGGAGTATAATTGTTTTACAGTGTTGTATAGTGTTTAAATTAAAAACTGATTGGAGTGGTTGAAGAATCCCAAGTGTAGTTACTACTGAAATTAAATAAAATATAGAGGATAATTCAAAATGCATTCACTGATTTTGAAAAAAGACTGAATTCTACTACTTCAGATTAGAGTTGAAATGTCTAAATACTGTAAGAAAGAGGCATATTGAATCATCCAAAGAATCTCCAAATTGTCAGATTCACAGAAGTTAAAAAAAAATTAAAGAACTACGATAATTCACTAAGAATAGTGATGGTGCTTTCCTTTCCCAAACTGCAAGTACGAATAAAATTATTCAAAATGTTGTTAGAAATCACAATATTATTTAGGATGGTAACTAAACAGAGAGGCCGGCACGGAAGGCTAAGAGAAGCAAGAAAAGAAGACAAAGGAATGGGGTCTCTTTGTTCCCTGCCATTTAATAGGAAATGTTGGCCTCTTTTTCCCCTTTAGAAACAAAGAGAGCCAAAATCTGACAGCTCGCCGGTCACTGCCAAATTAAACTCTGCAGCTGGACACCTGCGGACAGAAGCTCAAATCAGAGAGATTCTCTCCTGCACCGCAGCTGGTCCTGTCTTTCTGGAGCCTGAGCCCCATCTCCTTTTTCCCACCTCGGCCGTGTTCCAGACACCAATGAGGGCACCCGTGGCGCTAGGAGCTGGGACCGCGTACCCGCCTTCAGGAGACCATGAGAGCCTTCGCCTGGATGGAGGCTCCGGAACCACACTGGGCTTCGCTGCCCACGCACGACCACCAGCATCAACCCCACCGAGAGAGAGGAATATATAAAAACTGTCCTTTTCCTATGAAATCATCAGTGCCCGAACTCTGGGGTGCATCAGAACCGTCTGGGGACCTAAAGCACAGACATCCAGTCCTCCCAGCCCTGGAGATGGGGATTCAGCAGTCCTGTGAGGGACCGGGCAGCTTAACGTCTTCAGATAATCGCGTAACCGAATGTGGGAACCCTGTAGTAAATTAATGCTAACTTTGAACTACATGCGTCTACAGTGTGTACGTACACTCAGGAGGAACATAAGAAAGCTGCTGGGTCATTTTTAGTCTACGTGGATTTAAAAACACTATCGTTTAATAAGTCTGGTATTTGTATACATTCTGGCAGGGGGCAGCGGTTACAATAATGAAAGAAGGTGAGGAGTTCTTTCATCAATCACAGTCACAAATGTATTAACATGTACAAACCAAACCCTCAACCTCCCCTCCCACACCCGATCCTTTTCCAGGTTCCTTATCTCAGGGAACGGCACCACCATCCAAACACTTACACAAGCCAGACACCAGAAGGCAGCCTCGACACCGCTCTGCCCCTGCACGGTGATCTATCACCGAGTCCTATTCACCTCCCAGACACATGTGCTTCTCTCCACCCGCAGCCCGGCCCTGGTCCAGGCTGCCACCGCCTCCCACAGCCCAGCACCTCCTGCTGACTCGGGTACGGCAGCTGCAGTGACCTTCCAAAAGGCTGATCTGATCAGGTCACCTCCTTCCAGTCAAAACCCTTCAGCGCTTCCCCGAGTTAAGCCCCCATGTAGCTGTTTCCCGTCTCGCTGCAGGGTATGTCCCGTCTCCCTCCTTCACCTGGAGGACGCCCCTTCACTCTTCACATCGCTCAGCACAGTCACGACGTGCGTCGGGGTGCGTTCCTGACCCCCGATGAGCACTCCCCCTACGCACACGCCATCGCACACATTCAAGTTATTCTACGACTACAGTCTGTTCTTCTCACCAGACTGTAAATCCATGACGACAGGGACTGTTTCGTGTCTGCTCACCTCGGCAGCCTCGACATCCAGCACAGTAACGCAGTAAACGTCTGCCGAATGAACGCGTGAACGTACAGACACACTCGCTGTGCCTTCCAGTGTGACGACAAATGACTAAGCCCAGCCAGCGCTCCTTACCGCCACACGGGAAAACCTTAGCTGCCTAACTCACCATCTGCGTGCGGTGAAGGAGGGGCACGGGGAAAACAGATCCCATGTGTGCTCCTCAACGGGGCGGGGGGATGTATTAGGATATTCAGTGAATTCTGACCATGTTAAAATATTTAGTGGAAGAGGCTAGTATTCTCAAGAGACAAGGTCATCTCAGAAACTACCTTAAGATTTTGGCATAGAGCAGAATTTTGAACACACTTTCAGAGTTTTCCTACTGAAGGGAAAAAACTTACTTTTACATTAGAAGTTTCCATATCGACACTTTAGGAATGAACAGCTAAGGCATCCACAGGTGCCACTTAAAGGCAGTTCAGGCTAAACTTCTCAGAAAACAGCTTTAAGAGAGCTTGGCCTTGAGCACAACACCCTTTTCATCCCCAAGCTTGACGGCAGTGGTTTTCCTTCCTGACGCCCCACGCCTCCTCTCTGTCACAATGAAGAAAGCGAGTATGGGGGAAAGGAAGAAGGAAGGGGAAAGGAGCCCGCTGGTCACCCTCAGCCGGACCGTGGGCAGGAGGGCTGCTCCCTGAGCCAGAGCCCTGGGCACCAAGCCCGTGCCCCTCCCCAGATGACAGGGACACACCAGGCCAAACCGGCCAGCTGGGCAGAGGGCATGGTGCCTCTGGACCTCAAACCATCCTCCTTCAAAGTCTACCCATCACACAAGAGTAGAGCCCAGAGCACCTGGGAAAAGCAATGCACCACAGCCCTGGAGTGCCGGCGGGGGGCCGCCCCGGGGGGGGGGGGGGGGCGGGGGGGGGATGGAGCAAGACCTCTCAGTCTGCCTGCCCATCTCTGCACCGGTGGCTTTCCTCTCAGCTGTGTCACACTTTACCTAAGCCTCTTTCCTTCCTGGATGGCTCCCAGCGGGTTTTCCAGCTCCCGTTCCAGTGTTTGCCTGTGTCTGGGCTTGGGTCCCAGACTGCAAGCTCCCCAAAGACAAGATCTGTTGCAACCGTCTGTGCGATACCCTGTGCCTGGCGCCGGGGCGACAGATGCTCACTGAACATGTGGACGTGCAATGTCTTTAACGAGTGGTGATCGCAGAAGCAGTATTAAGAGAAAACGCAGCAAGTAAATATTATTTCATTTATATAATTGTTTTACAAACAGAGTCATCCACTGACTGTTCAGACATACCAATCAACAACACTTTGCCTGACGAATTCAAGAGGTCTGGAGGAGACTCAAACCGTGACTATGCAGACGTAGCCATCTTTATGGTCTGCCTTCAATCCTGCTGTTAGAAATCATCATGGGAAGCCACCCAACAAAATTCTTAATCTGGGCTTAATAGGAATCAATAAACCATTTGTTCAAAGGACACATCTGTAGAGCTTGTTATTGGATGGTTCAGCTTTAACATCTAGGAGGGAGCAAAAAACAACAGTAACAAAAACTAGATCCTCTATAACAGCCTTAGAAGTGCCTATCAGCCAGTAAGCTCTTAGTGATCTCTGGAGTGGCCCTCATACGATTCACCTGGAGAAAGACTTAAGTGTATCCATCTTACAAGGCAAAATCTGCAAGACCCTCCCCCACCAAAAAAGAGTCAGGTAGAAATTTCCTATGGAAAACAGCTGTGACTCACGTAAAAGGGGCACTCACAATACCACCTGGAAATAATTGAAAATATTATACAAAATATAGTCTTTCAAAATCTTACTCTGGTTATTGGGACCCTAACATACAAAGATGTTACAAGTTAAGGATGGCTACCATCCTTCCTTAACAGTTCAACAACTATCTTCACTTTGTCGGAAGAACATTTTCCAAGTTTCTGATCCATCATAAAGGAACTTCAAAGCCAAATAAAAACACACCTGCCCTAAGAAATAAAAAGAGAGCCTTAAAAAGGAAGAGCACTCTGACACACATCACAACATGGATGAATCTTGAGGACATCATGCTAAGTGAAATGAGCCAGCCACAAGAGGACAAACGCTGTGTAGTCTCACTTATATGAGGCACCTAGGCGAGTCAACTCAGAGACAGAAAGTAGAGGCGTGGCTGCCAGGGGCTGGAGGGAGGGGGAGATGGGAAGTTAGTGCTTAATGTGTACAGTGTTTCTCTTTGGAAAGATGAAAAGGTTCTGGAGATGGATGGTGGTGACGGGTGCACAACAATGTGAATGTACTTAATGCCACTGAACCATAACTTAAAAATAATTAAGATGGTAAACTGTATGTTAATGTAAATTTTACTACCAAAATTAAAAAAGACAGAAAAAGAATAAAAGAAATTACAGATCCTTATGAGAAAGAAAAATAGTGACAGGAAACAGATTTACTGACTTTTTTTCTGAGTGATATTTTAAAAGCTGAACTCTGCATCTTTTCTTTTAATGAAATAAAGAAAACTTCACCAGGAAACGTAATCTCCTGATCACTGCTCTGTGTAACACAGCACAGGACTGTGCCCTGAGTAAGATGTTGTGCCTGGGTCTGTTTTATATCACAGGAATTGTAAACCCTGAATGTCACATGTCAATCGCAAATTGTAAATGAAAAGAAGAATTCTGTGTAGGAAAAAAATTTCTGCATCACGAATAAATCATCTTGATGATGTAACCTAGGCAAAAGCTCTACTGGCTTCTGAATCTTTTAGCATATTAACATAGTAATTTATTTAACCTAACAGTGAAGTAAAACTTTATTAATAAAGAACTCCTTTTAGAGAATCTAAAATTTAACAGTAGAAAAAACACATAAGCACTGACTACAGAACGAACTCTTTTGAAAAAACAAGAAATAAATCCCACATGTATTTTATTGCAATTTTTCATGAATCCAGATATTCTCTCCACCGTGATTCAAAACTCCAAAATCTTCTCCCCAATATCTAGCCACCAGTTCACCTGTGTTAAAGCTGGTAGAACAGATACAACTCTAAAAGAAACGCTGGTCACAAAGAACCTGCCTCGTTCCCACAACTTAAATGAAAGCCTTATATAAAAGCCCAGTCTGGCCACAATCTACCCGAGATGGCAACATAATCAGATGCAGGGGGACAGAGATGGGCGCACAGCAGCTCTCCAGTCAGCTGACGTTTACGATATGCACCGGCAGTGCAGGACTAGAGGGCCCAGGAGCCTCCTAATCAAACTCCAGGGCTACCTTCCTTCATCTGCAATTCAAATTCATTACTAAACCTCTTTCAGATAGGAATCCTGCTGCCACCAGCACATTCCCGGGTTAACAGAGCACAGCTTCACGGGCCTGTTGTAAAATGGACTGGAACGAAGCTGCCCCCAGAAGGACAGCGTCTTCTCTGCCGGATGCCCTTTAAAGAGCCAAAGGAAGAGCTGGGGTGCAGCTGGCTCCAGACCCTCGAAGGGAGTTGGCGTGCTCCGTCGGAAGCCACCTGACTCTCCCTGCGATTTAGACGACTTTTCTTTTTAAGAAACTTCCAAGTTGCATTAGAATACAGATTTTAAACAGATCGAAACCGCGTAAAAGGGGATTCTAATTTTTATAAAAGACCCAAACCACTGGGGGCGGGGCGGGGGCTCGCAAACAAGACTGTAGAGAGAAAAGCATCATAATCTTGTTTTCTCCAGGAGTTCCACAAAGGACCAACTAATAACAAAGAGAGGAGACAATTGACTACTCCTGTCCTCTCGTCCGTTTAGAAAAGAGCTCTATTCTACAAAAAAAACTGCCCCAACACCTCGCCCAGGTAACTCCACTTGAAAATAAAGCCCGAAGCATCCGACCCCGCCCAGAAACTGGGTTACTTACTGGTTTCGGCATTTTCGGTTCCTGATGGGTCTTTCTCAGTCTCCTGGAAACACACTCTCCAGCAGCAGCTGAAACGGTTTTCCCGACCTAGAGGCAGAGGAAACCCCTTTAGAGCGCCCAGCAGCCCTCCTCCGGCTCCCGCCGCCGCCCCGAGACTCGGCGCCCACCCCGCGCTGCTGCTTAAGAACCGGCCGGGCGGGCGCCGGGATGAGTCACCGCCCAACCTGCAATTACGGCGGGCCGGGCGGGCGGGACCTGCGCGGAGGGGCTGCGGGGGACCGCGGGGCGAGGGGCGGGCACCCGGCGGGGAGGGGGCCGGGTGGGCGGGGCGGGGAGCGCGGAGCCTGGGCGGCGGGGGAGGGGACCTCGGCGCAGGGCGCGCAAGCAGGCGGGGAAGCCGGCGGCGAAGGGGCACGGGGCCGCTGGGCCGGGAGGGGACCGGGGCGGGGGGCGCCGGGGCGGGGGTCCCCCGAGGTATTCTTCGGGGCTTTCGGGAAACCAGACTGGAGCCCGTAAGACTGCAAGTTTCACTTTGTGAAGCAACTGTTTGCCCCAGGGCTGAAACCGCAACCGTCAAACCTTTGAGAAACACTTTTAAAAAACTGTCCCCGCCCGGGAGCGGCGAGGGCCGCCCGGCCGGGCGAGGAGGGAGGGGGCGCACCCACGCAGACCGGGCTTCGCTAGCATTTGGGAGAGGAACCCGAGGGGACAGAGCAGAAAGAGGAAGGTGGCGGAGCAACCGGGGCGGCCACGCGCGCAGGTTCAGCTTCACCTGCCGTGTGTTTGGGCCGCAGGGAGAACCGCGTGGTCGGGACTCCACCAGCCCAAGACCCCAGAAGCCGGCGGCGGAGCGAGCCCGGCTCCGTCGGGACCACCGGTCCCGGGCTCGCGCGCCGGCCGCCCCGCCGCACCTGTCGTCGAGTTCCGGCCACTGTCCCCTCCGCGGAGCGCGCGGCGCGAACCCCCCGGCCCGGCCCCCCAGCCTGTCGACCCCGGAACGCGCGGCTGGCTCACCCGCGGCTCCCGCACAGGACGGCTTCGCTCCCCGCTGTCTGTGCGTCGGTGCAGTGCGCCCGCGCAGTGCGCCCGCAGCCCGCGCTCCCGAGAGTCGCCGGCGGGGCGGGGCCCCGGGGCGGCGCCCCTAACCGCCCCGCCCGCTCGCTCGCTTGCCCGCCCGCCTGACCTGCGAGGTGCGGCTCGCGGGCAAGATGGCTGCGGCCGGCCTCCGCGCCTGGGGGCACTCCCCTCCTTCCCGGACCCCGCCCTCCCGGCGCCCCCGAGGGCCGCGGAGACCCGGGGAGGGGCACCCTCCGCCTCCCCCCGCTCCTCCCCCCCCACACCCCACTTTCGTAAAGACCTCTCCCGCTTCGCTGCCCTTCCCCTTGCCCTTGGAGAAGAACTTCGCCGAGTTCGACTCAGCTCCCGACGGTAGATGTAAAGTGTGAGATTGTTCCGTAGTTGACAAAGGAAGAGCAAGAAAATGTAAATTAGCCTGGAGGAGCCGGCCGGCGGCCACCGAGGAGGTGCTGGGCCGTTTGGGGTCGGCCTGTCCCGTGGTCGGGTCATTTTGTTGTCCTTGCCCCGGGACCGAGACGGGCTTCTGAGAACCTGGGACCTGGCCGCTGTGTCTCCGCGCACGTGGCCGTCTCCGCGCTCGGATTCGGCGGAGAACACAAGCATTAGAAGGCGCTCCATCGCCGAACGCTCTTGGTTAAAGGACACACTTGTGTACTCTTCTGAGTTTCACTAGCACAAAGCTTATTGGAAAAGAAATCTCCATAGGGAGAAATTCTAGGAATTATTTTAAATATATATATTTTTTGTAAATGCTTCTCAAGAGGAATTACACACACACACACACACACACACACACACACACACACGGACTTTGGTGGCCAGTGGGATTTGTTGTGCAGTGATTAAGAGAGCTAGCTCTAGAGCAGTGGTTCTCAAAGCATGCTTCCCAGACTAGCAGTAACAACATCACCTGGTAACTTGCAGAAATGGAAATTCACAGGTACTGCCCGGAGACCTACGGAATCAGAAACTCTAGGGCTGGGGCCCAGCAGTCGGAAAGGTGAAAGGCTAAGGGTTGAGACCGGAGAGTTTCCTGAATTCCTTTCCTGGACTCACCACTAACTCCCTGTTTGAGTTGAGTGAGTTATTCAACTCCTTGGTGAGTTAAGAGTTGTTTACCACTTTCAAATCTGTAAAGTGGCATAATTATGGTACCTATTTCATAGGGTTGTTCTGAGGATTTAAGGAGTCACTACATCTAAGATGCCTAGAACAGCGCCTGGCACATAGTAAGCACTCAACCCTATCCTGGTACTGAGAGCAACTAGTGACTTTGGGCAAAGCACCAAACTCTAAGACTCAGTTTCCCTCTTTGTAGAATAGAGATACTAGTAGCACCCACTACATGGGCTTGAAGGGATTAAATAAGACAATGTATGCAGAGTGTTTAGCACCATTCTGGCCTCCTAGTAATGCGTAACCTGTCATTGGGACGGACTACTTCTGGGGTACTCCTTGTCTCCTGTGACCCCCTCCTAGCTGCAGGTGAGTAGGGAGTATTTCAGAAGTCCAGGTGAGTAGGGAGGCCTTTTTTGAGATTTGGTTCTCTACTGGGGCAAGTCTGTTCCCTCTGGAAAACTGACTTTCTATTTTAAAGTGAAAATGTAAAGGGAACTGCATGAGGAAGGAAACTATGAAAGATATTTAAACTACAGTGATAAAGGTTCAGGTTGGATATGTCATTCCTAGCACACTCTATCTCCACCTCTTATCATTGCCTGGAGCCTTGTTAGCTGTTTTTGGTCCCCAACTCTACTGATAGGATATGACTGTAATCTAATTTTTTATCTCATCCAGTTTATAGTATATTGTTTTAACTGGATGTTTGAAATAACAGTAGCCCAAGACCTTCTGGAGCATTTCTGCACTTTTACCCTTCAGGGGAATGCTAAAAGATGAACTGGCCTGTGGCAGTGTCATAAAAATGAAAAGATCACAGGTTTCAGAAGCATACAGACCTAAGTTTGCGTCCTGGTTCCAGCACTTACAAGCTGGTCACTTTGGGAAAGTCTTTTAACCTGACTGAACTCCCACCTCTCCATCTATAGACTGGAGATAATAATGTATATTTCATGGTGTTCTTCTGCCACTGAATTGTATAATGTGAGCATTCAACTAACTCAAATGCAACTTCTAGGTATAACTTTCTTGCATAAGTTAAAATAGTACATTGTAAATCAACTATATTTCAATTTTTAAAAAAGTCTACAAATAATAAATGCTGGAGAGGGTGTGGAGAAAAAGGAACCCTCCTACACTGTTGGTGGGAATGTACATTGGTACAACCACTATGGAGAACAGTATGGAGGTTCCTTAAAAAACTAAAAATAGAACTACCATATGACCCAGCAATCCCACTCCTGGGCATATATCCAGAGAAAACTGTAATTCTAAAAGATACATGCACCCCCGTGTTCATTGTAGCACTATTTACAATAGCCAAGACATGGAAGCAACCTAAATGTCCATCGACAGATGAATGGATAAAGAAGATGTGGCACATATATATATATATATAATATTACTACATATTACTATATATTCTGTATATATGGAATATATATATAATGGCATATTACTAAGCCATAAAGAAAAGAATGAAATAATGCCATTTTCAGCAACATGGATGGACCTAGAGATGATCATACTAAGTGAAGTAAGCTAGACAAATATCATATGATATCGCTTATATGTGGAATCTTAAAAAAGAAAGATGCAAATGAACTTATTTCTAAAACAGAAAGAGACTCACAGACATAGAAAACAAACTTATGGTTACCAAAGGGGAAAGGGAGGTGGGGGGAGGGATAAATTAGGAGGTATATATATATATATATATATATATATGCAACTGAATCACTGTGCTGTCCACCTGAAACTAACACAATACTGTAAATCAACTATACTTCAATAAAAAAAAGAATATACAGAGAGGCAAGGAATGATTACAAAAGAGAATGGCCACTACAGAAATCGGAAAATTATATTAATAAACTTAATTAACTAATAAAAGTAAAATAGTACAGCCATATTTTGCATATGCATTTCTCATGTCTTACATTACTGAAAGCATTAAATCTTAAATTACATGCTACTGTACAGGTTTTTATCTCCCCACAAAAAAAAATTTATACTGTCAAACTTATGAATGTTT
Source organism: Grampus griseus (assembly GCF_964374135.1). Taxonomy (NCBI): domain Eukaryota; kingdom Metazoa; phylum Chordata; class Mammalia; order Artiodactyla; family Delphinidae; genus Grampus; species Grampus griseus. The sequence continues at coordinate 80,119,291 of NC_139007.1, forward strand.
TAAAAGGATTTTTCAAGGGTCATTTATTTTCACCCGATGGAAGAACCTAAGCCCCTTCCCAACCGCTGCCCCCAACCCCGTTCCGCCCAACACGCACACAAGACTGAACTCCAAGGAATCTATGCAAGTTGCTTAGGGCGGTGGTACCGAATCAGGTGTGCATTAGAATCACTCACGGATTCCCTCTCTAGGAAACCCTGGGATCTTGTTTTTAACAAGTCTCCAGGTGAACCTGATGTACCCAAAGATTGGAGAACCACTGACACAGGTGTGGCAGGATCTTGACAAATGTTACTTACCTGGCCTCACCCTTCACCCTTCTTTGGTGAAGTTATTCCCCCATCTTGTAAGTCATGGTTTTGTTCACGTATGATCATCAGTGCCCTGGCAGGAAGACAATAAACCTGGAGCCGGGAGTCTTAGATACCATTCCCCGCTCTCGTTTCGACTAGCTATTGACCTTGAACCACTTGTGCCTCATTTCAGTGTTTTGGTTTTTCAGCCAGAGGAGGGAAATCCAACGTCTACCCACGAGCCCAGGTGAAAGGCTGTTTGTTGGTATGTTGCTTGGAGTTCTTCAGGCAAGGTTACACGAAATCGAGTTAAGGCAGCCCTCTCAGAAGCTTTAGACGCAGACAAGGACGAGAACTGTCTGCACGGAGCACCCACGCTCCCTGATTGCAGGTTGCCTCTGTCAGGTCACTTTGGAGCCTATCTCCATGCTGGTGGCGGCCTAATCTCAAGAAAAAGCTCACAAATAGCACGACAGTCTCTAGCCTCCATCACTTGTAAAGAATAGGCAATAGGCAACAGGGAAAGAGAGTACCCTTGGCAAAATGATGACTTGTGTTATCTTGCAGGACTCAGTAACCTGGGTGAAAATTCAGGACAGTGGGTGCAAGAGCACGAGAATGAATAAGGACTCAGACGGCCTGAGACGGGGCCACTCTGCATTGTGCCTAGAGATTTTTAAGGCTTTACAGGACAGGAATCTAGGAGACTCTTGGCACTATATTGATGGTATGGCTTATATAGTTTGAGTCCACTAAGAATAATTCTGGCCACTAGGTGTTCTATTTTAATTGTTTCTTTGGCTTTTTTAAAATTTGGCATAAATAACCTTAATAGTTTTTATGTAAAAGAGTACTAATGACAACACTTGTTTGACTAATAAACTCCCAACTATTGTAGCTTCTTTTAGTATTATTTTTCTTATCTCTGATCAACTTATGAGATTAAAAAAAAAAGTTTCCAGTTTACAGCCATGTTGTATGATAACATAGTGGACAGGACCTTGAACATCCTCTATTCAGATACCCACATTTAACAGAGGAAAGAGCCCCACAGAGATTAAATTGTCTGTACTCCTGCACCCAAACTTCTCTTGTCAAGATAGCCAGCAACCTACATCTTGCTAAATCAAGGGGCCGGACTTCTCTGCCTCACCTTACTCTTCTCCTAAGCAGCCTTGGACACATGTAGCACTCCCTGGGAACATTCTGTTCTTAGCGTTTCTGTTTTCTCCTCCCCCCCTTCTCCTGGTTCCCCCTCTGAAGCTGGCTCTCCTCTCCGGTTCCTCCTCCGCCGCCGTCTCCCTGTGGACTCGGCTCCCAGCTCATTCCTGGGCCCGTATCTATGCACACTCCCTTCCTAGGTCATCTCATCTGCTCCAAGGCTTAAATAACATCTCCAGCCCCGACCTTTCCCTAGAGCAACGACTGTGTACTCGGTATCTCCAGTACTCTGGAGTTCTTGAAAACTGCCCCCCTTCCAACCTTCCCCTTGGCCCTAACCCTAAAGGTCAACCTGAATTCCTCTCTTTCCCTTGACCGCACTCCATCCTCCACCCGTTGTGCATCCAATCCAGCAGACCTAACAGCCCTGTTTAAGAGTACCTCAGATGGCGTCTCTCCCCTGCCAGTGGGTTTTAGAATAAAACGCCAACCCCTTCCTTGTTCCCCACCCACCACCCCGTGTGCCCCGGCCCCTTCCCGCTTCCCCAGTTCCGTGTCCCATCCTCCCCGTGTTCCAGATGCTCTAGGTGCCTGCCTCAGGGGTCTCATACTTGAGGTTCCCTCTGCCTGGAATGCTCTTCCCCCATCTCTGCCAGCCTGGCCTTTTCCAGTGTTCCAGTTTTTTGCCCAAACACCACTTCCTCTGAGAGTACTTCCAGCTCCCCATGTGAAGTGCTGCCTTAGGAATCATTCCCTGCCACTTCACCTGATCTACTGTGTTGAGAGCACTTAGCACTGTCTGCTATAGACTTGCTTGTTTGTGTCTTTTTTCCTGTCTCTGGCACAAGAATTGAACTCCTGGCTCTCTTGTTCACTGCTATGCCCTCAGCAGCTAAAACAAGCACCTAATAATTGTTCAATAAGTGTTTGCTGAATAAATAAATGAAGGAATGAACACTGCTAGTTAGTACCAAAGCCAGGTTACTCAGATTAGTTTCCTTTCCAACATACCATACTGCTGTCTCCCGGATTGCTAACCATGGAAACGGTTTACTTACCTAGATTCCAACTGTCCAAAACACCATTGAAAGCCAGATGAAGGGGGGAAAAATATTAGAAAAAAGGGTCCATCTATTTAGAAACTTTCTAGGTTTCTCTTAAAGTTTATTCATTCCAATTTTAGTTGGGATTCTAACAGGTTTGATTAGCTCTTTTCTGGGCATGGCAGATTAGAAGGGAGGGTGCAAGGAACAAGCAGACACCCTGACAGCAAAGAGGCAGAAAGACTACACAAAACAGACAGTAACTCAGAATACAGCCAGCTGGGGTCATGTAGCCCAGAGACAGCGTTCCATTCCTCGGGAGTCCCGAGGGCACAAAGTAGAGCCCAGGCCACTGACTGATATTCAGATGGGTAGTTTTCTCAGAAAAGGGGTCTATTTATGTCTGGTCTTTGCTATCGGGAAGCATATTATTTTGTAATTTTTAAAATTGGTGTAAATCATCAAAATAATTCAATAGACAACTATGTACCAGCTATCCAGATTTAACAATTGGTAATATTTTATCTCATTATTTTCAGATTTTTTTAAAAAGAAAAAACACTAAAACCCACTAAGCCCTCCGGAGGAGGAGGCCTCCTTCTGAAGTTGCTGTATCTCCTTTATGCGTGGTTCAATGTTTTATACGAAAAAATCCACTTATGTGAAACAAATTAGCTCCCAAATAAATTAGATTTTTTAATTTTGGTGTTTGGTTGCAGAATATAAACAGTAAACATTTAAAAATCACCATGAATTTTTCTTCCTTCTTCCTTCCCTCTTTCCTTCCTCCCTTCTTCCTTCTTCTTCTTTTTTTTTGATTGTCAAAAGCTAACTTAATAAAGCAGTTAATGTGCTGGGAACGCCCGGCGCAATACAGACTTTTCCACGGGCGTCTGCACCGCCGTCCACTCACGTCAGGTGCTCCTCGGAGGTTGGGCCATTCTCTGCTTTCTCGGTATCTCGAGCACCTAGAAGAGAACCTTGCACGTAGCAGGAGCTCAGTAAATATTTATTGCACTGACTCGAACACAGAGGCGCCCTGGGTGTTCTCTGTAGTGATTACAATATCTCACTGAGTATTAGAGGTCTGAATCCTAGAGATTTGACATGTAACCTGGAAAACTGGCACTTAAAAAACATAAAGCTGTTTGCTAACAGGGCAAATTTCTGTAGCAGATGATAGATGTTACCTGACCCGGCTGGATCCTACCGAATAGCAAGAGACTCACTCCGGAATGAACTCATCTTTATAACATCTTGAGGAATGCTTTAGGCTGAAACATGGACCGCATGCTTCATTTGACAAATATTTATTGAGCTCCTACCCCTTGTCAGGCAATTAGCTATAGGGGGAGCAAAACAGATGAAACAACCCCCTGAAGCTTACACTTAATTAAACTTGACCTTTGGCTGTTTGGAATTTACCAGATTCTCCATGAATTTCTATGAACTTGGCAGTGCCACTTGGCCAATCTGCAATTCCAAGCTACTTCTTCAGACTGGGTCCTCAAGTGACCCCCAACAATTTGATTCAGGAATGCATGGACGGCAGGGCGGTGGAGTCCAAAGACAACTGTTCAGTCTGGAGCTGGTGCCAACTCTGCCATTAACCGTGACTGGTGGTGCATGGCTTCGGACCACGCCGCAGACACAAGGCCAGCAGAGCAGGCAGCTCAGCTGCAGGAGGGAAGCTGCTGGACTGGAGGAAGGTGGTCGCTGCAGGCGGGGTGCGCCGGCTGCCCCTCAGCTTTTGCTCCCGGCTGTTGCCATGCTGGAGTGTGGGCCCTGCCCTGTCACACGTCTAGCTTTCAAGAAAAGCTTGAAATCCTGATTTTCATATGAAATTTCCCAACTTTTAAATGTTGGCAATGAGTTAAAATTTTTTTTCAAAACACTATGCAAGCCAGACGAAACACATCTGCAGGCTGGGTGTGTGCATCCCCTGCGCTCTCTAGGCCGGCTTTGTCGTCTGTGTTCACAGGGGTTCCACGCGGGGCCGTGATACCCCACTCAGCTCCAAAGCGCTGGCGCTGCAGGCACGCAGCTCCTGCATGGCGGCGACGCTGCTTGTGGGAATGCTCTCCGTGTGTCTGGGTGCTCTAGAAAACGCACAGGCCGCACAGGCCCTGGCGCACAACCTTTCCATCCCACACACGCACAGAGTCAGTTCTTGGGGTCACGCTTTCCGTGCTGAGAATTGTTACAGCTGGCAGCTCAAGGCTGTACACTTAAGGGTTGTTGGAGAAAAAGTTCCCCTTGTTTGTGGTGGACACAACCCCCTGAATGCCTGGCTGAGACTCATCCTCCCTTCTGCCTCCCGGGGCCGGTCCTGAGCAGCGTGCCCGGCCCTGCCCTCCCATTCTCCCTCCCACACGCACGCTGGGCAAGAGAGAGGGGCTTCCGGTTTCTGCACGTTTCCTTGTCCGACGGCTGTGTTTTGCATCTAGACTAGCAGTGCCCCACACCCTCGGGACTGGCCGACTCCTCTGGCCGCTCATCGCTGTCGCTGCGAAACCTGTTCTGAAAGACGACTTAGAACAACACCTAGCGGGTGCTGAGGGCAGAGTCACCATCACCACATGCCCCTTTCCTCTTCTAAAGACACCTGACCATCTTAGAACACGTTTCTCTCCCCGGGCCCACCAACAGCAAGCCTGGGACGTTAGGCACGTGTTTCCCAAGACTTGCTTTCATTTTGAAACGATTTTTAAGAAAGAAAAAGCAAGGCAGTCCACCCACAATCAGAAAGCTATTTTAAGTCTCAGGGTGGAATTTGCCAGGGTCGACATCCTGGATTTCCTAGGATTGGGGCACACACTAACTGGTGGGTAGGGGTGAAGCTGATAGGACGGCTGAGCTCCTGAAGCTCAGAACCCTGGGGTCCTCTGTTCTCTTCCTCTTGTCCCAATGCCTGGCCGTAGTCTTCTAGAACTTGCAACCGAGAAGACCCCTTAACTAAGGAACCCCTTCCTGCTTTCACATGGAAGACAGACTATCTCCTTGCTTCTGAGGGACGAGGGGAACATGTAGGGCTCCCCTGTAACTCTGATGGAGAAGGCCTCATGTGATCTGACTGGTGTGTTTGGAGGGAAGAACCTGGTCACGTGCAGCCTGGCTCTGTGTTTGCGTGCGTGCGTGCGTGTGTCCAGTCTGCCTGCCTGCAAAGAGGACTGCTCTGCCCCTTTAAGCCATGCATGTTACAGGGCCCGGCCTGTCTGGGAGGGCTGTGAGGTTCAGGGCTCCCTGTGAGGGGGCACATTTGTTTACTCCTGTGGTTCGGTTTTAGAATGGCCGCTCACTCACAGATCTGGGCCACATTCCCTGGTAGCGGCTTTATCAGCAATAAAGCTCTCGGGTTTTCAGAACTGGGATGGGGAGAGGAGCCAGTTTACTGGGCGCCTTCAGGCTGCAACACGGGCCTCTAATCTCTCTCCCCCAGTCTGTTCCATGCAAGTTGAAAAGAACAATCATCCCTCAAGTGTCATTTCAGTGCCATAAATTTCCTGCTCCTGTTCTCTTTATGCCTCCTGAAACAAATGAAAATGTCCTTTTATTAAAGACTTCAAGGTGCTCTCAGACAGCAAGGCTTTTTATCTGAATGCTTTTCATCTCTGCAATATCTGAGTGAGAGCCTGGGTTCTGTTCTAGCCACGCATGCCTCGCACCCTTCCCTCCCATTTCCCCTCCATTCTCTCTTTGCTTCTGTCACTTTCTCCATCAGGGACACCCATCTTCAGCAACTGTATCTTTCCCTGCTTTTAAAACACTACTCAGGACTCCAGCTGCCCCTGAGTAATAAATTGGACTCCGTTCTCTCTAAATACTGTACCAACTCTCAAAATATTTGAGCTGAGACTTACTTGTTCCAAATATTTATGCTATGGCTATAGTTACATCAAAGAGAACTTTTCAGGAGTAAAAGTGTTTTAATTTGAGGCAGGAACTTGGTTATGGCAACTTGAAGACATTTGTCCTCATTCCCTGGTATCTACATTTTTCTCCCATCAGTGTGATTGAATGGACCAGGATGTTTTCTTTTGCAACTCCCCATAGCACTAAGAGTTCTTAGCAAGTAGCGGCAACCAGGATGTTGCAATGGGTGACTCACTGAACATTTCTCCCAGAGACCTTTCACAGAACATTCTACGTATTAAAATGGAATCCAGGTCTTCGGGTTGTAATTACTCTTTTTTATTCCCATTTTCCATTTCCTCACCATCCTTGTGTGTTTAATGCATATCTCTTTGTTTATATGTGTTTTCTGCACAATGTATGTTGTTCTGTGTACACACACTTTTAATTTATATAAATGATATAAAGTTGTGTATCTCCTTCTGCTTCACTTTTCCCCACTCAGCACTGCTTTTATTACCCACCCAGCTTGCTGAGGGTTCATCTAAACCCTTGCTCCTTGCACCTGCATGATCCTTTGTGTGTGTATCCACCGCATGTCACCTGTCCCCCCTCCCAGATTGGACATTCAAGTTACCTCCACAGAGGCCACAAATATTGCATACAGATCCCTATGGACCTGAGAATTTCACTGGCTCATATGTCTAAGAGGACTTGAATCCCAGGAAGATGGTCTTATAACTTATCATCCAGACAAGGACAGTCTAGAAGAATGAAAGCAGCTCTATTAATGATCACATGGGGACAAGAAGCCTAAACCGTGACTCTCAGGCAAACCGAGATGCGTGCTCACTGTAGTCAAAAGGTCTGAGTACGTGTAAATGGAACAAGGACCTCCCAGAATGATTGCCACACCTGCACTCCCCCAGCAGGGCAGGGGGGTTCACATCTCCACGTCCCACTACACTTATTTGGTGCCATGACGATAACTATAAAATGCCTCAGGACTGTTGAAATCTGCATTCCTCTGATCACCAACATGTCTGACGTCTCTATGTGTTTGCTGGCCTTTCGGATTTCCTTATTTGGAAACTGTTCCTTTCCTTTGCCTACTTTTGTTGGGGTTTTCTTGTTGTTTGCGAGAGTTTCCTATGTTTTCTGGTTATTAATCCCCTATCAGTTTTAGACATTGCAAATATGCTCTCCATATTTGGAATTAATTAATTTTGTCCATGGTGTTCTTTCTAACCAAACTCATCAGTTTTCTTTTTTCTTTTTTTTTTTTTTTGTGGTACGCGGGCCTCTCACCGTTGTGGCCTCTCCCGCTGCGGAGCGCAGGCTCAGCGGCCGTGGCTCATGGGCCCAGCCGCTCCGCGGCATGTGGGATCTTCCCGGACCGGGGCACGAACCCGCGTCCCCTGCATCGGCAGGCGGACTCTCAACCACTGCGCCACCAGGGAAGGCCAAACGCACCAGTTTTCTTGTCTTTATAGTTTTGTGTTCTTAACATTCAGTTTTAGAAGGACTTTCTTTCCCCAATTTCAGAAAAACATTCTCCTTCATTTTCTTCTATTAGCTTTTTAGTTTTACCTTCCATATGTAGGTGTTTAACCTCCCTGGAAGTGTGGTCCACCCTTTCGTGGAATTAATAGGGATGCAGTTTTATTTTTCTCCATACAGAGAAGCAGTTTCCCAGCTCATTCAGTTCACCATCCTTCCTTTTCCCTTGATTTGTGGTGTCAGCTTTATCGCGTGTGACGTTCCCCTGTGTTCCTGGGTCTACAGGTTCTCTGTTCTGCTCCATCAGTCTGTGCGTGCTTGCATCCTACTGCAGGATGGCTTTGTAGTAAGTGTATCTTAATAGCCCATAGGGCAAATTTCCCCTCATTATCAACAAAGCTCTTCATGAGATCCCCTTATAAACAAATGAATCTCATAAAGATCTCTGCTGGAATACGTCCAGAAAAGGTGGAGCTGCTCCATTTAGATATTTTGTCTTAACCTTGTTTTCTTACTATCATGGTCTTCGTTTGATCATTAAATGTGAAGGATTCTTTACAAATTTTAAGTTTTTGTTATAGAATTCAGAGTGCTATTTCATTTCTACTCAGTTACAATTGTTGTGAACGTTTTTAGCACAAAGGTCTAAGAAGGTGAATGTAGCTGTGTCACCTGAGGAGGGCACCTTTGCTGCTAAGGGACCAGGACTGGGCCTGGCTTGCCCATCGTGTGGATAAATGGCAGAGCAGCCTAGCCTCTGCGCCCCCAGTCACTCTGGGAATGGTACGAGAATCCTTGCTCCCCCTCCAAGACCTCTGCCTGGCAGGCCACAAGTGAGGGCACTCAGTGCCTGCTTGGCACTCATACTGGTTATTAATGTCTGAATCATTCTTTCCTCCTTCCCACCCACATCCTCTGGTCTAATCCCTGACAATTCCACCCTTACCCATCTCTTCTGTTCCAGCCCGACACCCACTGATATTTTCGCAGCCCAGTTTCCAGCCTTTACAGCCCTTTGCTCCCCCAGCTAGAGCCACTTGGTCCACACTAGCCCTGTGACCCCAAGGGTCAGTGTGGACCCAACACCTTGGGACTGGGCACCACGACACGCGTCTGAGTAGTCCAGTTCTACATCTTGTTGTCATGTTGCACCCCAGATCTGGTCACTCATGTAACTGATCTTATTTTCTCAAGCATCTTTTTTTAAATTCCTTGATAATAATCCGTTTTATTAATATGCAAGGGAATGATAGAATTACCAAAAAAATTCTTTTTTTTTTTTCAACTTTCTTTAATGGCTAGCTGGGCAGAGGACAGCTGGGTTCTCATCTCTGCCTTTGCATTCAGTCGAATAGATTCAATAGAATAAAGTTTGCACGTGCTTTTCCATCATCTGACAATCATTTCAGGAGCCCCAGCCAATCCGTTTCAATATTATATGTCAGGCTGCCTCATGGAAAAGTCCTCTGTATGCTCATGCAAGAATGAGAGTGTAGGGCCTCCCTGGTGGCGCAGTGGTTGGGAGTCCGCCTGCCGATGCAGGGGACATGGGTTCGTGCCCCGGTCCGGGAAGATCCCACATGCCGCGGAGCAGCTGGGCCAATGAGCCATGGCCGCTGAGCCTGCGCGTCCGGAGCCTGTGCTCCGCAACGGGAGAGGCCACAACAGTGAGAGGCCCGCGTACCGCAAAAAAAAAAAAAAAAAAAAGAATGAGAGTGTAGAAGGCAAATTGGACCTTACTGTTACTATGAAAATAGTTTTGACTTCACAGACCCACTGAAAGGGTCATGGAGACCTCTATGGGTCCTGGCGCCCCACTTTGAGAACTGTTGGATGCAATCATATGAAAGTCCTGATATTCTATCGTTTCCATCTTTACTTAGTAAGTTCCAGTCCTATGCAAAGCACTAGACCGGTCCTGATTACTGGAGCCTTGTTTTATTTCCTGAGCCTGTGTGCCTGCCAGGTAACCCCCTTCTCCAGGTGTTCCAGACCCTTTGAGAACCTGGACGATGCCTTATTCGTTTGATCCCACTTCCAAGGAACTGGAATTTGGGGTGAGGGTCCTACCACCTGTCGACCCGTTTCCTGGATGCAGATCAGCACAAACATTACAAATCACCTGTTCCTGTTACTCTGCGAGGTGGATGCCCTGGGGAAGAATTTGAGGCCCAGAGGCCAGAAGCCAGCAGAGCCAGGACTGGAGCCAGACTGTTGAGCAGCAAAGCCCTCGCTCTCCCTCTACATCACAGACCCCTGGCCCCCACCTCGACCCCCTGTCCTGCTGCCATCCGTACCCGAAGCGGGACGAGGCCGCACAGAGGTGCTCAGCGCCTCTCTCCCCGACAGTCACTATAATCCTCACATTCTTTCCCCTCTATCTGTCCATTTACAAAACAAGCATTCATCAGGCAGCCCGCTCCTGTCTGACAGCTTCCACATGATGGAGTTTTCAGCTCGGCACTGACAGAGCAGACAGAGCTCCAGCTTGGACCCTGTCACGCTCACAGACCTTTGGGGCTCACTCAGGGCAGAGCCTGCTGGAGTGGCCAGGAAGCGCTGGCACCTGGAACCAGGCCATGCACGGGGCCAGAGGGGCAGGGCCCGGCAGGGCAGAGGGCGCAGCCAGGCGGGCTGGTGTCCCGGAGGCTCAGAGGGGGGTGATTGCGAGTGACAGGATGCAGGTCCAGGTTGGAGCCAACCAGACTGAGGGAAGGTGCAGGGCCCATTCGCCAGGTCAGAGGGAGGACTTGAGTCCCTGTGAGGGGACAAGCAAATGAACGGAGGGCCCTGCCCCAGAACACCCAGCTGCTAGACGGTGCGGCAAGATGGAGACTGGGGGACCAGGCAGTGCCATTATAAGAACAGGCAGAAAGGGGGGCGGACCAAGGCTAGCTTGGTGTCACGTCCAGCAGAGGAACGCGTGCTTCATGGAAAGATGGGTCCCGGGCCCAGAGGGGACAACCTGGGCCCCTCATTGAGGAGGGCTGCTGGGCAGATGCTGGGGGGCAGACACAGCCTGACCATCACTGCCCCCCTGGCTGCAAACCCTTTGCATCACCCCACTCGTCCCTCCTCACTCCCCCGCTTCACTCCCTCTCACAGGCCCATCTCAGATGTGCCTTCCTCTGGGTCTGAGTTTGTACCTTTCCACTGGCCGGGTGTGCTCTTCAGCCCCTCCATCCTCCACTTTCTCTTCCTGAAGACTACTTCTCCTTTAAGAGCAGGTGCAAAGACAGCAAGCTTTTCTTTTTCCTTTCCCAGGCCTTCCCAGTCAGTTTTCCTATAGAACAGACAAATTCCTATAATACTTGCTATATACCCCTATTAAAACACTCCTCATTTTGCCTAGCATATTGGTTTCCTGGGGCTGTCATAACAAAATGTCACAAACCTGGTGGCTTAAAACAACAGGAATTTATTGTCTCACTGTTCTGGAGGCCAGAAGGCTGAAATCAAGGCGTCAGCAGGGCCGTGGTCCCTCAGAAACCTGTAGGCTAGCATCCTACCTTGCTTCTTTCAGCTTCTGGTGGCCCCGGGCATCCTTTGGATTGTGGCTGCCTCACTGTAGTCTCTGCCTCGTCAACACGTGGCTGCCTTCTTTCTCTGTCTCTTTTCCTGTCATAAGAACATCAGCCATTGCTCTGTGGGACCCAAGTGAACCTGTAGGTTTGACTCCAGAGGGGGGTTGAGCATCAATGTCCCCAGTACTTCATGGTTGCTCTTTTTTTTTTTTTTGCAGTTCCCGGGCCTCTCACTGCTGTGGCCTCTCCCGTTGCGGAGCACAGGCTCCGGACACGCAGGCTCAGCGGCCATGGCTCACGGGCCCAGCCACTCCGCGGCATGTGGGATCTTCCCAGACCGGGGCACGAACCCGCGTCCCCTGCACCGGCAGGCGGACTCTCAACTGCTGCGCCACCAGGGAAACCCCATGGTTGCTCTTTACTGGCCATTTGCCAGATTCTGCTCCCTCAGAGCGCTGTCTCCCAAAAAGGAGAGTCATCTGGGACCCACCAGCCTGCACTGAATTGATCTGGTTGTGCCTTACACACACACACACACACACACACACGCCTAATGATTGATTGATTGCTTAGAATGAGTTCCTCTAGGATTGCCTTTTTTTGTCCTCTAAATTAGTTTTTTCTTCAAATTTAACCTTCAGTTTTGAGTCACTTAGTTGGCTCTCGCATCAGATGATTCTTTGGTTCTACAAGTGGTCTCCCAGTGATGCCAGATGGGATCAGCACAGCCTCAGGTGCTAGTTGTTAATGCCTATAAAGTAACAGCCCTGTGCAAAGGAGAATCATTTAAGAGTTACTTGGACGTCATCGTCAAAAGTGGCCAAAGAATTCAAGTGACAGTTTATCTCAGAAAATCTTTTGCAGTTAGTGAACTTAGGGTATAACTAAGAACATTGAGAATACCACACACACAGTTTAGGTGATCTTGGTATAGTGGTGGGACAGCAGTGATTGGAAAATGAAAGTAATTAACAGTACATGCTCTGTTGGGGGAGACTGAGGGGGAACAGACATTTGCCTAGAAAAACATTTCTCAGTGGATTTCCTATGAAGTCAGTGTGTCTTGGGTTTAACTTTGAAACAAATTGAAAAATTGAAAAAAAAAGAGCATCAGTCATATTGGATTAAGGGTTCACTCTGCTTCAACCTGACCTTGTCTTACCTTGATTATATCTATAATGACCTTATTTCCAAATAAGGTTATAATCTGAGGTACTGCAGGTGAGGACCTCAACATACCTTTTGGGGGAAAACAATTCAACCCATCACACCTGGTATGGTAGTTAAATGTACACAGGCCAACATTCTTTACAATATCCCAAGCGCCTTGCCTACAGCTGGTGGTTTTGGAGTGAAACAGACCTGGGTTTGTCACTCACCCTCTGGTGTAAGCTGAGCAACATACTTAAGCTATCTGTCTTCTCTCATCTGTAAAATAACCATAATACCTAGAGTTATCGTGATATTTATTAGAGTCAGTTCACATATATAGTGAGTACCCAGGAAATTGTAATTATTATTATTAATATTGTGTGTTGAACACAGCAGATGATCAGTTAATAAATGTTAGTCACCATTTCCTCTAATAAATATTTACTGAAGTGGCAGGACTGCAGACCTGATGATTTTTTCCAGAGGGCAGGAGAAGCCGTGGCCAACAAGCCCTGGAGACTGTTCTGTCTCCTGGCATCATGGGAACTGCTGAGGTGACGATGTGGCAGCTGCCCATGCCTGCTTGGAAGGCAGGGAGATTCTGGCCCCCAGCCCCATGGCACGGAATCCTGGCTGGCTCTGTGGGAACCCTGCTCTTCGTCCTCTAGGCTCTGTGTGTGTGTGTGTGTGTGTGTGTGTGTGTGTGTGTGTGTGTACTCGCACTGGGGGAGCGCCTGGGAGACAGGGGACAGGGGAGCCAAGCATCTTTCTGAAAGCATATATTCAGGCTGGAATGAAAGATGGCAGCCAGAGCATAACCACCAGCTCTGGGGACCTTCCTGATTTCTGTGAAGACGAGATTCTCCTCCAGAAAGATGGTGGGTAGCGGGCACAGCCAAGGAGAAGGGAATCAGAGACCTGCGTCGGAAATAGAAATAGACCTTGGAGTGGCTGGGGTGACCTCAGTGAACACAGTTTTCTATCAAGTGGGGCTGATAAAATCTGCCCTATCGAATGGGAACAGGATTCAAAGGCCAGCCACGAGTATTTACGTCCCGCTGTTGCCAGCCCTTGAAGATACATTTCCAGGGTAACATCAGCATTTACAAAGCACTGCCACAGCTTTGCTTTGTTTTGATTTTCATTTTTACAACAAAAAGTGAAACATTTATTAATTACTATAAGAAAAAAAGAGAATATGTCTAAGGCTCGGACACATTCCTCTGCCACAGGATCAAACTCAGCATCCCTTCTCCTCTCCGTATTTCATTAACACCTGAGGTTGCATGCGTCTGTTTAAAGGGGCTTCCTTTTCTTAAGAACAAACCCTGACCTGGCATATGGCTCCCTTAGACTTCAAACAAGACAAATACTTCCACCATAAAAACTAATCACCAACTCCTTGAAGTTTATGAGGAAATTGTTTCAAGGAGATATACCAAAGTGAGTTGTAGATTTTTAGGAAAGAAGAAAATGATGGAATTTCATCCAGGCACCACACGTCTAAGAGTCAGACATCATTGCACCAGGTGACCTGTGTGGTGAGAGACACTGCAAAACATGGGTAGTTTTATTATTAAATTTACATCTTCCAGCATAGCTGGTGAGGGCAAGAATAAGAAACGCACAGATAACCAAGGCACAGCACAGGTGCAGGGGACCTCTGTGAGAGGTACAGAATGTGATGAGGTCAAAGAATAAAGAGCTCACACCCTTTGAGGGCAATAAGAAAAGGACCTGATGTCCTTTTTCCAATGTGTGAGACATCAGGGCCCGATAAAGAGAAGGGAGAAAACTTTAGTAAGCAGGTGATCCGAGGTAGAAAATCAAGCACTAACTAGCATGGCTTGGATCCTAATTTGTATGTTGATTGCACATTCAGTTTCTATTCTGATTCTCTATTTATTTATTGTATTTGCATTTACCCAGGTAAGGCAGTCTGCAATACAGGGCATGCAATTATCTTGTCTAGTGAGCTATGCAACCATAACAGAATGTTGTAAAAGTGCTGAATTCTAAGTTCAGAAGCCTAGATAATTATTAGCAAAAGCTGCCCAATAATGTCACCAGTAAACCACATGACTAATCAGAAACTACTGGAGAGCATTTAATTTGCAGTAAAAAGTACCTAAAACTTCATGGCAGCCAGAAAATGGACACTACTGTTGGCAGGTCCTCAAACCTAAAAAATGATAATACTACAGTGATATTTTAGGTAAGCATGACAACACCTTTTAGAAACTTATTTCAATATATTTTCAGCATTGAACCTTTATGTTTGTTATTTATAACTTTGTGATCTGAAGTAGACTAAAAAGTAACTCAAACTGTGTAAATCTTTCACTATCTGCATAATGTAATTGCTTTGAAGCTTTGAGAAAGTTGGGTTTCCCATTTGAGTTCCACAAGGTGCATTAAATGAGGGACTGTCTGGTCTGGGATCACTCTAGGAAGTGAGGTCATAAAGCTCCCCTGCAGAAAATCTCCAGGGTTCCAGAACCTCTGCTCTTAGAGACAGGACACACCACTGCAGAGAACCACGCCAGGCATGATCCAGCCAAGTGCTCACTATAAATGGATTTTGGAAGACGTTACATTTTGATGGGATTCTGGGTTGAACAATCAAAGAGAGAAATAGGCTGGAGAGAGAACAACTTCTTTGAGACCCTTAATTGTTAGGTCTTTTTAAGACATGAGGATGGGGATTTAGCTCTGCTAAGTTCAGAGACTAGGTTTGAGTTACTTGAAATGCTGGAAAAAATTCAGCAAGAGACAGAAGGCACCTTGAAAGTGATTCAGGCTTAAAGGAAAAGATCATAATACTTTTTAAAAAAAGACAATAGCAATAAGAAAGAACAAAAACAAACCTTGAGGTTACTAAAGTACCAGGACTTTGAGTACTGCCAATTAAAAAAAAATACACACACACACACACACACACACACACCCCTTTCCTCTTAAAGTGAATGACTTGTACAGCACATGAAAACATATGAAAATATAAAGCTCTCTGGTAAAGGTAAATACATAGACAAATACAAAATCATATAATACTGTAATGGTGATACATAAATCAATTTAATTCTACTGTAGAATTTAAAAATAAAAGCATAAAAACTCTATAAAACTATGTTATGGATACAAAATATAAAAAGATGTAATTTGTGACATCAATAAATTGGGGGGAGAGACGTAAAAGAGTAGAATTATTGTATGTGATTCAGATTAAGTTTTATCAGTTTAAAATAGATTGTTATAACAATAAGATGTTTTATGTAATCTCCATTACTCACAAAGAAAATATCTAGGAGATACACAAAAGAAAATGAGAAAGGAATCAAAGCATGTCACTTGAAAAAATCAACAAAACACAAAATAAGGCATCAATAAAGAAAAGAGGGACAAAATAACTTAAAAAACACACAGAAAACAATGAATAAAATGTCAATAGTAAGTTCATTCCTTTCAGTAATTACTTTAAATGTAAATGGATTAAACTTCCCAATCAAAGGACACAGAGTGGCTGAATAAATTAAAACAAAACAAAACAAAACACAAGATCCAAGTTTATGCTGTCTATAAGAAACTCACTGAAGCTTTTAGGACATACATAGGCTGAAAACGAAAGGATGGAAAAAGTATTCCAGATAAATGGTAACCAAGAGGGCAGAGGTAGAATTTAAGGTAAAAATTGTCACAAGATACATAGGACATTATAGAAGGATAAAAGGATCAATTCACTAGGAAGATATAAAAATTATAAACATATAAGGATCTAATATCAAAGCACCCAAATATATGAAGCAAACAGAATTTTTGACAGAATTGAAGGGAGAAATAAATAGTAACACAATAATAGTAGGAGATTTCAATATCCCACTTTCAGTAAAGGGTAGAACGTCCAGACAGAAGATCAATAAGGAAACAGAGGACTTGAACAACATTATAGACCAACTGGACCTAACAGACAGACACAGAATACTCCACCTAACAGAAGCAGAATACACATTCTTCTCAAGTGCACAAGTAACATCCTCCACTATAGATCACATGCTAGGCCACAAAACAAGTCTTAACAAATTTAAGAAGATTCAAATCACACCAAGTGTCTCCTCTGACATGAAACAAAACTAGATATCAATAGCAAAAGGAAAACTGGAAAATTCAAAAATATGTGGAAATTAAATAACACATTTTTGAACATCCAATGGGTCAATGAAGAAATCACAAGGGAAGTTAGAAAGTATCTTGAGAGAACTGAAAATGAAAATACAACATACTAAAACTTATGGGATGCAGCAAAAGCAATACTAGAGGGAAGTTTATAGTGGTAAATACCTATATGAGAAAAACAAGAAAGATCTCAAATCAACAACCTAACTTTACACCTTAAGGAACTACAGAAAGAACAAACCAAACCCAAATTTAGCAATAGGAAGGAATAACAAAGATTAGCAGAAATAAGCAAAACAGAGAATGGAAAAACAATAGAAAAAATTAAAACTAAGAATTGGTTTTTGAAAAGACAAACAAAATTGAAAAAAGTTTAGCTAGACTAATTAAGAAAATAAAGGTAAGATTCAAATAACAACAATCATAAATGAAAGAGGAGACATTATAACTGAAGCCACAAAGAGAAAAAGGATCATAACAGACTAATATGAACAATTATATGCCAACAAATTAGATAAGCTAGATTATCTAATTAGATAAGTAAATACATTCCTAGAAACAAACAATAAGACTGAATCATAAAGAAATTAAAAATATGAGCATATCTGTGACTAATAAGGAGGTGAATCAGTAATCAAAACACTTCCAACAAAGAAAAGTCCAGGGGACTTCCCTGCTGGTGCAGTGGTTAAGAATCCGTCTGCCAATGCAGGGGACACAGGTTTGATCCCTTGTCCAGGAAGATCTCACATGCCACAGAGCAACTAAGCCCGTGCGCCACAACTACTGAGCCTGTGCTCTAGAGCCCATGAGCCAGAACTGCTGAGCCTGCACGCCACAACTATTGAAGCCCGTGCACCTAGAGCTCATGCCCTGCAACAAAGAGAAGCCACCACAATGAGAAGCTCGCACACCACAACGAAGAGTAGCCCCTCCTCACCGCAACTAGAGAAAGCCCACGTGCAGCAGTGAGACCCAACGCAGCCAAAAATAAATAAAATAAAATAAATTTATTTAAAAAAGAAAGGAAAGTCCAGGAGCAGATGGCTTCCCTGAAGAATCCTATCAAACATTTAAAGAAGAATTAACAATAATCTTTTTCAAATCCTTCCAAAAAATTAAAGAGGAGGGAACACTTTCAACCTGACTTTATGAGGGCAGCATTACCCTGAAATCCAAAACCCAACAAAGATACTTCAAGTAAAGAAAACTGCAGACCCATATCCCTGATGAATATTGATGCAAAAATACTCAACAAAATACTATCAACCAAATTCAACAGCACATTAAAAGGATTGTACATCATGACCAAGTGAGATTCATTCCTGGAATGCAAGAATGGTTCAACATAACAAAATCAATTAATGTAATACATCACATTAATAGAATGAAGGAAAAAACCTACATGATAATCTCAATTGATGCAGAAAAAGCATTTGACAAAATTCAACATCCTTTCATGATAAAAATACTCAACAAACTACAAATAGAAGGAAATCACCTCACTGTAATAAAGGCCATATATGAAAAGTTCACAACTAACAGTATATACAACAGTGAAAAACTGAAAGCTTTCCACTAAGATCAGGAAGAAGGCAAGGATGACCACTCTTGCCACTTGTATTCAACACAGTACTGGAAGTTCTAATCAAAGCAGTTTGGCAAGAAAAAGAAATAAAAGTCATGCAAATCAAAAATGAAGAAGTAAAATTATCTCTGTTTGGAGATGACATTATCTTATATGTAGAAAACCCTAAAGATTCCCTTCCCCAAAACTGTTAGGACTAATTTAAAAATTCAACAAAGTTGCAAGATATAAAATCAACACACAAAAATCAGTTTCATTCCTATACCAACTATGAACAACCTGAAAAAGGAAGTTAAGAAAACAATTCCATTTACAATAATATCAAAAAGAATAAAATACTTAGGAATAAACTTAACCAAGGAAGTGAAAGACTTGTACACTTAACACTACAAAAGATTGTGAAAAAAAATTTAAAGAAGACACAAATAAATGAAAAGGAATTCTGTGTTAATGGGTTGGAAGAATTAATGTTGTGAAAATGTCCATTCTACCCAAAATTATCTACAGATTCAATGCAATCCCTATCAAAATACCAGTGGCATTTTTTGAAGAAATAGAAAACAATCCTAAAATTCATATGGAATCTCAAAGCACCCTGAATAATGAAAACAACCTTTAATTCTGTCCTATGTTTGGGGAATATTAAGTGTACACAACCTATAAAGGAATCATATAACTTATAAATGTTAGATAATTTCAGACTACACTTAAGATGTTCATACTTGCCTTAAAGAGAACCAGTACGTGGTATGAACTGAAAATAAGTAAACCTTTTAATAGCACTAATCTCACTGTTACTTGCTGTAATAATTTAAATACTTCTTGCTGGTATCAATTGCTATTCATTCATTCATTCAAAAATCAGTTGATGAGTACCAGCTAAATGTTAGGCATTGTCCAAAGTAGAGAGTAAAGGGGAAAAGGTGGCCAAAATCAAATAATCATGTTCTCTTCTTTTAAGGAGTTTACAATCTAATAGGGAATAGAGAAAAAATGATAAAACAGTACAATTAGAGGTCTTGGATACACAAAGTGCTATTTGAGCCAATCACAGACATTTCTTGATTTTAGCTACCCAACATTCTTTCCCCCTTCTTCCAGTAACAGCATCAATACTTGCCTTGGACATCTGTTCACTCCCCATTCTTGGTCCATGTGGTTTGGTGAGCTGACTCAAACCTTAGCTCCAAGTTTGGGCATGTGACACAAACATGACCAATAAGAAGGTGAGAGTCCCCTGTCCACAGTGATTAGCTTCATGTGATCCTTAATTCCTCCAATGGGACTCAAATCTGGGTTATGTTATTTTATTTTATATTTTTAACTATTGGGAGACTTAGAAATGGACTTCCTACTATTAGGATGTGACATCAGCACAGCCGAATACTAAGTAAAATCGGAAGAAACCACAACCAAGAGAAGAAAGAAAGGTTGGGTCTGGATGACATTGTTTGAGCTCCTGGGACCAACTCTGCCAATCCCCCGAATCTTTCAGTTCAGTGAACTAAGAAATTCCCTTCTCTTTCTTATGCCTTTTTGAGTTGGGTATTTTGTCAATCACCACCAAAAATCCGGAGCAGTACAATGCCTTTAAAATTCAACTAATTATAGATCACTGTGACTGATATTAACCTGAATGTAAATTTAGATTATCATGCAACCACTGAAACATCATCAGGACATACAGAGCATTTTGTAGCCCTCTTTTAAAAATTCTAAACTGTGATATGTAAGTAATACATCTGATAGGTTCTATGAAAGAACAATTAGAATGCATATCGTGCTTTTATTGAAAGAAAAGCACTTAGAAAAATAAATTACTAATTTTAAAAGAATCCTATTTTGCCAATATTCCTTCCATTGCTAGGGTATTTGAAGGATAAAAGCCAGTCCATCCTTTAAAAAATATTCTAGATCTTAAATTTACTAAGCAACAATAAAAATAGACCTAAATTTGCGTGGTACTTTGAACTAACTTCTTTACATACTTCACACATATTATTTAAATGTATGTATAGTCCAAAGCCTAAGATCATCTGTGATGTCCTTTGGTTTTCATCATGATTATTTCTTTGTCTCTTAGCAAATAAGCTTCCTAATTTATAACTGGGCTCAGATTTCAATTAGTTTGAATTCTCTGAGCAATGACTGAGCAGTAGGAGAAACTTTTAAAAAAGAATACAAGTCATGGGCTTCCCTGGTGGCGCAGTGGTTGAGAGTCCGCCTGCCGATGCAGCGGACACGGGTTCGTGCCCCGGACCGGGAAGATCCCACATGCCGCGCAGCGGCTGGGCCCGTGAGCCATGGCCGCTGAGCCTGCGCGTCCGGAGCCTGTGCTCCGCAACAGGAGGGGCCACAACAGTGAGAGGCCCGCGTACCACACCCAAAAAAAAAATTCTCTAAACATGTATGAGAGATTTTTTAGTAAATAGAATATTTAGTAAATATACAGGAAATCTATTCCAAGTGTAATAGGAGGAAATTAATTTTCAGAGATAAGGAGAGCTTCTTTTTTTTTTTTTTTTTTTTTTTTTGCGGTATGCTGGCCTCTCACTGTTGTGGCCTCTCCCGTTGCGGAGCACAGGCTCCGGATGCGTAGGCTCAGCGGCCATGGCTCACGGGCCCAGCCGCTCCGCAGCATGTGGGATCTTCCCGGACCGGGGCACGAACCCGTGTCCCCTGCATCGGCAGGCGGACTCTCAACCACCGCGCCACCAGGGAAGCCGAAGAAGAGCTTCTTAACATTAAACAACTTTGCAAAAAGTTTATTTCCACAATAATACTCAAATTTGTACTGACTTTGCCCATATTCACTGATACGTTACTATTTTTCAAATACTATAGCTTGCTTTATTATTTATTTATTTTTATTTTGGGCTGTGTTGGGTCTTTGTTGCTGCGCATGGGCTTTCTCTAGTTGTGGCGAACGGGAGCTACACTTTGTTGCTGTGTGCGGACTTCTCATTGTAGTGGCTTCTCTTGTTGCGGAGCATGGGCTCTAGAGCGCGTGGGCTTCAGTAGATGCGGCATGTGGGCTCAGTAGTTGTGGCTCGTGGGCTTAGTTGCTCCACGGCACGTGGGATCTTCCTGGACCAGGGCTCGAACCTGTGTCCCCTGCATTAGCAGGTGGATTCTTAACCACTGTGCCACCAGGGAAGCCCAATACTCCTATTCTTAAAGCCCAGTTTCACTTAATAATTCCATACCATGGTTCACTTCTTATTAATAACAAGTAATATTTCCTGAGCCCTTACCTTATGTGTCAGGCACTGTGCTAGACCACTGTCAATGTTATTTAGTCTGTACAAACTCCTGGACATAAGGACTGTTATGATCTTAATTTTTATGGAAAAGAAACCTAAGTGTAAGAGATGTGAATTAACTTGCCTAAGGTCATCTAGTAGGAAGGGTACAGAGTCGGGGTCTCCAAGGCTGTCCCCTTAGCCTCTGAGTCACCTTTGTGGCAGCATGAGGGCTGTTCTGGAAGGTGGAATGTTACTGCACCATGGGGTCCAGAGGCACAGCGACATATCTGGGTGTTTAGGTGATGAAGAGACTTACTTACTCCTTACAACTACTTTCTTTCAAGAATAAGAAAACAAAGAACCTGAATAAAATTCAGCCCAAACCTGCTGGGACGAAGTGAGAGAGTGGCATGGACATATATACACTACCAAACGTAAAATAGATCGCTAGTGGGAAGCAGCCGCATAGCACAGGGAGATCAGCTCGGTGCTTTGTGACCGCCTGGAGGGGTGGGATAGGGTGGGAGGGAGGGAGACGCAAGAGGGAAGAGATATGGGAACATATGTATATGTATAACTGATTCACTTTGTTATAAAGCAGAAACTAACACACCATTGTAAAGCAATTATACTCCAATAAAGATGTTAAAAAAAAAAGCTCAATAAGCTCCAAAAAGTAAAAAAAAAAAAAAAAAGAGGATATACAGATGGCAAATAAGCATATGAAAAGATGTTCCACATCATTTGTCATCAGGAAAATGCAAATTAGAACAACAAGAAGATACCACTGCACGCCTATTAGAATAGCCAACATCTAAAACATTGACAACACCAAATACTGGTAAGGGTGTGGAGCAACAGGAACGCTCATTCCTCACTTTGATACGACCACTTTGGAAGACGGTTTGGTGGTTTCTTACAAAACTAAATATACTCTTACCATACAATCCAGCAATCACACTCCTTGGTATTTACCCAAATGAGTTGAAAATTTATGTCACGCAAAGCCCTGTACATGAGCGTTTATAGCAGCTTTATTCATAATTGCCAAAACTTGGAAGCAAACAAGATGTTCTTTACTAGGTGGTGGACAAAGTGTGGTACATTCAGACAGTGGAATATTATTCAGCACTAAAAAGCAATGAGCCATCAAACCATGAAAAGATGTGGAAGAAACTTAAATGCATATTACTAAGTGAAAGAAGCCAACCTGAAAAGGCTGTATGATTTCAACTATACGGCACTGCGGAAAAAGCAAAACCAAGGAGACAGTAAAAAGATCAGTGGTTGCCAGGGACTGGGGTGAGGGAGGGATGAGTAAGTGGAGCCCAGAGGCTTTTCAGGGCAGTGAAACTACTTTGTATGATACTATAATAGCAGACGCATGTTATTATATATTTGTCCAAACCCATAAAACGTACAACAGCAAGAATGAACCCTAATGCAAACTATGGACTTTGGGTAACGATGATGTGTTCATGCAGGTCCATCAGTTGTAACAAATGTACCACTGGGGTGAGGGATGTTGACAATGGGGGAGTCTGTGAGGGGGGTGAGGGGGCATATGGGAAATCTCTGTACCTTCCCCTCAATTTTGCTGTGAATCTAAAACTGCTCTAAAAAATGAATGTCTTTTAAAAAAAAAAAAAACTTCTTTCTCAGTCTCTTGTTTCAGCTTGTCACTCTAGATTCTTCTAAACTCTTGCAGAAATCGTCAGCCCTCTATTAGCAGTAATAAGACTATCGCAACATTTCAGAGCTCAGATGAAATATTTTGCCTTTGCTGTTATCACAAGTCATTGGACTCCTACTGTAACTGATCTTAAGCAGAAAAAAGATTGGAAGAAAATGACAAATCATCAAATCACAAAGTCCCTGATGACTGAAGCTGAATGTATGCCTATTGGTGTCACAGCAATGTCCCCGTTTATTTGCACAAGAAAACATTTATAAACATTTAGATGGGGCACACACAGAGCAGGTATACAGACTCCTCCCTCCTATTCACGCCTTCAGCTAGCATTAGAGGTTTAAGACCTTGGAATGCTGACAAGAAAAACACACTTTAAATGTCTATTTCAAAAAGGCAGTAAATGGGATGGGATAACATGCTTCATCTCATGGAATATTGAACTTTTCCTGAACGTAAAACTGCCTACACAGCTAGCGATGAAAGGTATTCCAGTGTTTACCCCTACTTGCCAAACTGCTGAGATTTGCGTTTTCCCGTAATTAATGCCCCTGTTGATAGCTGGAACATAGAAACAATGAATCCAGCTCTCAGGTGAGGTGGCCCCCGAGGGCCACCATCTTCCCAAGCCAGCAGTTTGTGCCTCCCACGGACGCCCTTGCCACCACTCAGAAACATCTGAGACTTGTGGGAGAAAGAAGGTGAGTGGAATTTCCCCATACCTGGAAGGGTTAAGCACTGAGTCAATCTATAGCAAACGGCACACCCAGTTTGAGGTCCAGGAGGGTGAAGTAATTTATCTGTGAGTCATATCACTGAATACAGTCTATTCTACAGAATGTTGGTAAGCAACTCACTCCCAAACATCGAGTCCACTGGTTCTGTTATACACAACATTTGAAAGTGAGATGAGCGGCTCATTTTGACTTAGCATCAGGCAATGAAACAAATCTGACATTGAAATGGGCTTGGGTTTTCAGCAATAGATTTAGACTCTGAAGAGAGCTGCTGTGTTGCATGATTCCATTTTCACACTGAGCATGAGAGCCAG
Source organism: Grampus griseus (assembly GCF_964374135.1). Taxonomy (NCBI): domain Eukaryota; kingdom Metazoa; phylum Chordata; class Mammalia; order Artiodactyla; family Delphinidae; genus Grampus; species Grampus griseus. The sequence goes on from NC_139007.1 coordinate 80,143,563, forward strand.
AGACGAAGGACCATCCCAGTGCCCCTGGCTAAGGGGCAAGAGAGAGAGAGATAGAGAGAGAGAGAGAGAGAGAGAGAGAGAGAGGGAGAGAGACACTTCTGAGAAACTTTCAGTATAGGAAAAGAAAAAGAGAACCCAGCCCAAAGGAACCCAGTTTTATTATATCATGGCTTTTTCCGAGGCTCTGACTATACGACTAACTTCTTAGCAATTGGCAGGACTTCATACTGATTTGCGTTTTAAACTAGAACCTTAAAACCCATTTACCGTAACCACGGATCCTATTAAAAGGATCCTGTATTTCTAAGTCAGGGGGCATGACTTACAAATGTGTGTGTCTGTGGCTGGGAGAAAGGCGTGATGAGTTGCTGTTTTGTTGCTAGGCAATAGGTTTTATGTGACAACAGTTCCCTTTCTCTAAAGGGAATTGCTCTTTTTGTTTCATGAAAGCAGGGCATTTTCTTAGTACAAGAAGTACATATGGAGTTTATATTAATTCGTAAGATTATAGTAAACTGTTTATGAAAGGGAATGCTATGCTAGATCTTTGTTCTTTTGTTTGCTTTTCATTGCCACCTGCGAAATCTTTTGCTTAAAGAGACATGTTTGCTTTTCTCGTCTGATTACCATTGTTTGGCTCGTCTGGCTGTGGCTTGTGTGACTGTGATTCTCTCCAAGCCTCTAAACTCCTCAGGTTGAGTAGTCACTACGCCTCTGAGCTATTCAACAGAGAACATGTCCACATTTGCAAATGTTACTGGATTTGATTTTATAATTTTAAACAAGTTAGCTAATCCTGACGTGAACATGTTGTGGTGTCTTCTGTATTTCTTCTTCTTTTACTGATTCCATCCTCGTTTAGTGTATGTGTGTTGTGTGCTGTTGTATTATAGTCTCCCCAAGATAGGGCCCTGGATCTCTTGCATCCTTACAGTCTTAACAACATCTAACTTGGGACGTAGTAGATGCTTAATAAATGCTTGTTGGCTATCAGATGAACGAATGGATGCACAAAGATTAATATAGTGTTGCCTTTTCCAGTTACATGGATTTTCAACAGATTCAGGGCAGACCCTGAAAAAAGTGAACTGGTGATTGGTATTACAGGTACTGTAAAAAGAGGCAGAAATCTAAACACACTTAAGTTGAAGACCTGTCTTTCCTCCATAAAACCATATGTTTTACATAGCAATATCAATCAAAAGCTCTCAGCTATAGACTCGGAACACTGATATTCTTTTCATTTTAGGAGACCATAGAGTTAATTCTAAAAATGGAAATGGCTTGAGAGCCAGCCCCATGTTCAATGTTCAATTTTTTTTCTTAACGTATGATTTTCTCCTAAAGCAGAGTTAGGGCTTTGCTACCACGTTACAGCATAATCTGAAAAGGTAACCCTGACAATAGGAAGTGACGTATGTGCTGGTCTTTCTTTTTGACAGTATAGAAAAATCTATGGGTGAAGTTTGTCTCTTGGGTTTCAGAAGATTAAAATGCTTCCCCTACCCCATCCCTGCCACCCTCTAGGATGTTGAGTTTTGTTCCCAAAGAATAATGGTATACTCATTAAGCCACTGTTCTAAACTCTTCACATGAATTAATCCCTTCAATCCTCACAACAATCTTATGAGGTGGATGCTATTATGGTCCATCTTATAGAGGAAGAAACTGAGGCACAGAGAGGTTTAGTAACTTGCCTAAGGGCTCTACGTCTAGTATGCAGCAGAACTGAGTTTGGAACCCTGACAGGCTCGCTGGACTTCACTGTCCTAACCCTTCTATGACACACCTCTGGAACAGAGAAGGGGAAAGGATGGCCCAACGCACAAATCGTCACCACACCAGGCCTCTCCACCCAACTGCTGCTTTCCGCAACTGCACTCTCCTTGGCCTTGTTCTGAGCTGTTCTAAGGCCACTGGCTCACTTGCACCAAGGCTCAAGGGTCTTGCAAACCGTGAATGCACGAGCCAGCCCAGAGCTCCCTTGTCCACGAGCTGAGCCTATGCTGTGGGTGAGCATGCCCCTCCCTGACCTTGACTGGAGACTCAGCGCTCCAGACCTGCGCCCTGAAAGCCTGGGACTGGTCTTCGTGGAGAGCCAGGCAACGCGCTCTGACACCACCTGCCTCAGTTGCATCCTTACAGCCTCAAGAGCATCTAACTTGGCATCCGCCAAGAGGAGGTACATTCCCTGCGAGGGCAGGCCTGGGGCTACACCCAAGGAGATGTACTGACTCCCATTACAGAGAGAACCTTCTGGCACGCCAGCCCTGCCAAAGGCTGCCCTAATATAAACTGTCCTCTCCTCCAAGGGATGGGGGCTGGCGGAAGGCACACCACACACACACACACACAAACACCACACACACACACACACACACACCACACACACACACACACACCACACACACTACGTGATTTTAGGTAACAGGTTTGCCTCTCACAACTATCCTTTATCAGCAAACACGCCTGAAAGTACAGCCCATACCTGCATTCCAAAGACCACGCAAATCACTCCCCTCCCTGCTGAAAGGCCCGCACTCCCAGAGTGAGTCATTGCACCTGCTAAAGAGTAGTCAGTGTGGGTCCCACCCTTCCCCCAGGAAGTGAGAAAAAGTAAATATATATATAGTTTTTCTCTCAGCACTGATGCACATGTTAAATAGGTGATTTTTAAAAGTGAGAGCTGTTTAAGAGGCAGCGACAGCTCTGGAGAAGAACAATGAGTCAGGGGACCTGGTGGTAGCCTGGTAGAAACCGCAGGATTCCTACGAACTCTTTCATGAACAGGGCTTTGAAATTCCAGAGCCCCCAGGAGGTGGCTTCCTCTTTGATTCAGTGTAGCTGGGCTGCCAAGAATGCAGTAAGGATTGGGGCACTTGGGACACCTGAGACGTGGGGTCAGAGAGACAGCCCTAGGGGAGAATTCCAGAGGTTGGGCTGGGTTCTTTCAGCATTAAAAAAAACAAAGTGTCACTTCTTCCAGGAACCTCAGCGCCCTAAAACCCCTACATAAATCAATGAATGTTTATGCACCTCCAGGACCCAAACAAAAGTCAAGGGGAGGTGGTGTCCAAAAGGCCACTGGGATCCCTGGGATAATACTGATGTACAAGACGCCGTTCAACAGGGCTTACGATACGATCGCTCTGGGGGCAAGGACCCCGAATTACCTGTTCTGTTCCAACTATCCAATTTAGACTGCCTCCAGTGATTGCGGCAAACCAACATTCCACTTATAACCTCTCCAGAAAGACAAAGGGGCCACCTAAGAAACAGCTCTACAACCATACAAGGCCATTGATAAGTGAGGAAGACATAGATCACAGAGGGCCTAAATGCAGTGGAGTCGCCTGGAGTCTTGTTAAAACATGTGTTGGGATAGGGTCTCAGGTTCCACATATCGCCCTGTCGGTGCCCAGGCTGCTGGTCTGTGGATCACACTTTGAGTATTTGGGGTACTAGAGAGCTCTTGAAGGGGGTTGGTCAGTGGACCCTGGTAGAGTCAGGGAGGTTTCCTGGAGCATGAGGGATTGAGATGGGTCCCCCGTGGTGAGATTGGATGGGAAGGAGAGTAAAAATACCCCAGATCGTCCATAAGGCAGTGGGTGACCTGGGGAATCCTCATGGTATACGGCAACTGCTCCAGGTTCAAGGACAGGATCAGCCTGCCGGATATCCCTGGGGGCGCGGAAGGGCTGGAGAGGCTAGGAGCTTGGAAACTGGACTCTGCCGTTCAGTAGCTGGGAGACTAGGTAGGTTTGAGAAATGAGGATAGTAACACCAATCCCCTAGGACTGGAGTGAGGATGGAATGAGACGATATGTAAAGTGCTCAGTGTAAAGCCTGGCACAGCACAAGCAATCTGTAGCTAGAATACTTGTTGATATTGTTGTTGCTGTTATTATTATTAGCTGAAGCAGAAGAGGGTTAGGTCTCCTATTTATTTCTGAGCCTTGGGCCAACATATCCCAGAACACAGGGCTCCCAATTAAAGCAGGAGCCCCCTTCTTTTCAGGTGTGGCCCTCAGGGTGCAGGGTAGCCCATGATGCTGGGATGGATGGGAGAATTGCATGGTCTTGACGAGAGGGCAGAAGGGCCTTGATCCCAGGGCCTAGGAAGGACTGAGACGGCCCCTGCTCCCGGACATAAACAGGGGAAAGGACTCAAGGTGCCCAGGACTAATTTATCGGTGGAAAAAGTGACTTTAACATATTCTAAACAAGCCTGTCCTTACCTTGAAATGGCACCATACAGCAGACCCTATTTCAGCCACCGTGGACCTGGGCATGTTTGAACCCAAGGTGCAACGAGATCCAGGATCGGAATGTCCTAGCGGCAGGTTTTCTAGGGCTGGTTATCTCCAGGCCCTGAAGCCGCGTACTCTAGCCCTCCACGACAGCGAGAGCCGCCCTGAATGCAGTCACTAAGGCACCTGCGGCAGAGAGTGGGGCGTTCGCTTCTCCCAAATACTTCCCTTTGAGAGATAAACCAAGAGACAAATGGAAGGTATCAGGCAATGTCAAGCTCCAGCTAGGCCAGACCTCTCTGGAAGAGCAGCAGGGAACGTTGACGAAATGGGCAGAATCTAAACAGCAATGATTTATTTTCCACAGTCTCTGGCACTTTTCAAGCCTTTCTTTTCTCCTCCCTTTCTCTTTAACGGGGCGCAACGAACAATTTTAAGGCCAGTTGGCTGAGCTTTGCGTTTTCCTCAGACGGATTTGTATGTGAAACGATGAAGGTTTTCCACGGTCGTTATTAGTGCATCAGCGCTACTCCAGTCCTTCATCTGTTCTTTCAAGGATTTAGCCAACATGCGAGGATGTTTCCCAGCTGTACAGGTAAAGAGACCCAAGGCCACTTCTTGTGTCTCCTCTTTTCCCTGGCACTGGCTGGAGAGCCCTATCACCTATGGCCTGTTCTCCTTGCCCCGCCCTCCTGAGGAGCCCCACCTCAGAGAATGTCCCCTAACCTGGGAGGCTCCCACAGTGGCCTCTGGTTGACCAAAGTTGGCCACCTGGGAGCCCCTCCCACCCGTGGACCTCTGGATCCCAGGTCTCAGTCCAAGAGGACAACTCAGTCATCTCACCCTCATTTACTGGAGGGAGGAGGCCTTCCAGAGGCCCCACCCGCTCCTCGGGTCACATGCATTTTAGCAGCTGCATGTATTGGTTCAACCTGGCAGAGAATAAGCAGTCAGTGAATAGAATACTTGCTGATATTATTAGTAGCTGAAGCTTACTGAAACAATCGCATAGCAAACATACACCAGGCGCGGCGTGAGGGTGTTGGGTCTACAGAGATGGGCAAGATGAGGCCCCTGCTGCCTCTGGCTGTTTCAGGGCCACTGGGAACAACTGACAAAAAATGTATTATTAAACTGAAGGTGACGAAGGTAGAAGTAAGACTAGCACACTCTGTGCCCAATCTATCTCTGAGAGGGGAGGTGACATTCGGGCTGTGCCATGGTCTGAAAGTGTCCCCCCAAAACTCATATGTTGAAGCCCTAACCCCCAAAGATGATGGTATCAGGAGGTGGGGTCTTTGGGAGGTTCTCAGGTTGGGAGGCAAGAACTCTCATGAATGGGATCAGTGCCCTTATAAAAGAGGCTCCGGAGCTGTCCCTCAGCCCTCCCACCACATAAGGACACAGCAAGAAAGCCTCAGCTATGAACCAGGAAGAGGGCTCCCACCAGAACCTGACCATGCTGCCAGCCCGCAGAGCTGTGAGAAATAAATTTCCATCATTTATAAGCCACACAGTCTGTGGTATTTTGTTATAGCAGCCTGAGCCAACTAAGACAGGCTGTTTCTTCAGGGCTCCAGAGGGAGAAGAGGTAAAAGGATGCATTGGGCCCTGCGAGAAGGATGTGAAGGCAAAGAGGTGGGTGTGAAAGGATGTGGCCTCTTTCGGGAGAGCATCCGCGTTGGCTGGAGTGGAGGAGGGAACGGGGCCAAGGGGAGGGGAGGCTGGAAAGGCACAGTGGAGATTGATGTGAGGGCCTGTGTGCACCCAAGGAGTCAAAACCTTGACCTGTGGGCAGTAAGGAGCTAAATGAGGACCACGGTGGCTCTAATGATGGGACCCTGAGAACCGAAAGGAGGTGGGGACGTGTCATGGAGGATCACATAGGGCCGAGGCTTGGGGATTCCCTGTTAAGAAGGGTCTGTAGTATCTTATGCAGTACCACACGTGCCCGGGCACTTGCAGTACCACACATGTCCGGGCACTTCATTATGTAGGTGACACTCCCTACGTGGTAAAGGTGAGAAAAATACTGCAGTAAATGGTTACTCTACTTAACAGCCTTGTGACATTCTCCAGAATGACTATACAAATGACACTGTAAAGTCCACAGTCGTTCTCTGTGGCCTTATTATATGACCTCTGTGCACGAAACATGACCCCCCTGGTGAACAAACCCATGAGAACTCTGGCATTCCACTGAACAGGTCTCCTTCACATGTGGGTTCGGTCATTCTGTTGATACCAAGAGAGTGTCTAAGGCGACAGCCCAAATCAAAGCTTAGGTTTATCTGGAGACAAAAGTCCTAGAAGAATCTTGATTCACTAGATTTAAAAGACACCACCGCAGAGGAAGTCGTTCAGTCAGGTGACCTCTTGACTCTCATGAACAGGGTGGTCGGTCTGATTTGTGTGGAGTCAGGGGTGGATTTACGGAGAAAGTAGATCATGAGTTTCAGGCACCTCACTTGCCTGGTCCCCTGCAAAGGTCCTGTGCCAAGTTTTTAACTCATAATTTTGTATTATTTATCTGGGGGGGCATAAATAAAACTTGGACCTGCCCCTGGGTGTATTTCCAATCTGAAGATGACATTAATCTTGAGCAGTAAGCAATTAGAGCCTTGGCAACATTTAGGTAAGCATTTTATGATTCAAGATGGCGCCTAACTGTAAGGACGCTTCAATGGAAAGAACGAGGGGTTGTGTTCACTGTGCTGAAGATTCTGACTTCAATAGACACTTGATCTCAAAAAGTAAATTTGGGGGCTTCCCTGGTGGTGCAGTGGTTGGGAGTCTGCCTGCTAATGCAGGGGGACACGGGTTCGAGCCCTGGTCCGGGAAGATCCCACATGCCGCGGAGCAACTAAGCCCGTGCGCCACGACTACTGAAGCCTGCGCACCTAGAGCCCGTGCTCCCCAACAAGAGAAGCCACCGCAATGAGAAGCCTGCGCACCGCGACGAAGAGTAGCCCCCGCTCGCCTCAACTAGAGAAAGTCCGCATGCAGCAACGAAGACCCAACACAGCCATAAATAAATAAATAGTAAATTTGTGCTGCCAGGCCCAACTTTTCAGAATCCCTTTTTTTAAAGTGGGGCACAATTGGCTCAGCAAGGGCGACTAGACAGACTGCTTCACACTTGGTGGGTGCCTACTAAATGCTTAATGAACGAATGGTAGTAATTGAATGAATAGTAGTAAATAATAGTAAATGGTAGTAAATGAACGAATGGTAGAATACAAAGTATTAGCCCTAGCACGCTTGAAGTCCTTGGATTTTTGTGTTGTTTTAATCATTTCAAAAATATGTGCTTCCCTGGTGGCGCAGTGGTTAAGAATCCTCCTGCCAATGCAGGGGACACGGGTTCAAGCCCTGGTCCGGGAGGATCCCACATGGCATGGAGCAACTAAGCCCGTGTGTCACAACTACTGAGCCTGCCCTCTAGAACCTGCGAGCCACAGCTACTGAGCCCACGTGCCACAACTACTGAAGCCTGTGCTCGTAGAGCCCATGCTCTGCAACAAGAGAAGCCACCGCAATGAGAAGCCGACACACCCCAACAAAGAGTAGCCCCTGCTCGCCGCAACTAGAGAAAGCCTGCATGCAGCAACGAAGACCCAACACAGACAAAAATAAATAAATAAGGTAAATAAATTAAAAAAAAAAATTTCAGGGCTCCCCTGGTGGCACAGTGGTTGGGAGTTCACCTGCCGATGCAGAGGACACGGGTTCGTGCCCTGGTCTGGGAGGATCCCACATGCCGCGGAGCGGCTGGGCCAGTGAGCCATGGCCGCTGAGCCTGCGTGTCCGGAGCCTGTGCTCTGCAACGGGAGGGGCCACGACAGTGAGAGGCCCGTGTACCGCAAAAAAAAAAAAAAAAAAATTCAAAAATACAAAAATGTTGCAAGAATAATTCAAAGATCTTGTTAGTTCTTGAACAATTTGAGAGTAAGTTGCGGGCATGATTTCCTCTTACCCCTAAAAACTTTACTGCAGATGGTCTACCAACAGGACAGTCTTCTACATAACCACAACGTAGCCATCAAGACCAGGAAATCAACGCTGGAACATTACAACAACTACCAACTCCATTCAAGCTTCACCATTTGTCCAAATGACATTCCTTAGAGACAAATGATACAATCCAGGATTAGGCACTTCATTTAGATGTCAAATGTCTTTAATCTCCTTCCGTCTGGAATGGTTGATATGTCTTTCCTTGTCTCTCACAACACTGACATTGTGAAGGTTATAGGTCAGTTAATTTGTAGAATGTTCCTCGATTCGTGTGTGTCTGATATGTTCTCATAATTAGATTCAGATTAGGCATTTTGGGTAGGAATTTCACAGAAGTGCTTCATGTTCTTACTGCATCCTATCAGGTGACACATAATCTTCTTTGTCCCATTATCAACGACATTAATTTTTCTGGACAGCTCCTGCCTCAGGTTTGTTTGTACAAACAGCACAGGAGGACGCCAGCCTCATGCAGACAGCAGCCCAGGAAGACACCCGTCCTTCTTTCCTCACATGGCACATGGAGACCTTTATGGTGCGTAGCCGCCTTTAGGAGGCCTGAGCTGGAGCCAGAACTGGAGCTGGAGCCTCTTTTGAGTCTTGTCCTTGGTCTTTGGCCAGCAGAGCTTCAGACCTTGGGGCTGCAGGCACCAGCATGTTTCTGAAAGTTACACTTCTACTGGCAAGTGAGTTGTTATGCAGCCAGTTCTAGAATGTATGCCACTGGCTCTTCCTTGGAAACTTCCAGTTTTTGGAGAATGCCTAGGAAATGGCTAGACATCAGGCTTTTTCAAAGTCTGCCCATCTTGACAGCCTATCCCTAGTGGTGTGAAACAGCTCCTTCCTAAAAGGCTTTTCATGCACCTGGTGCAGCTGCCCTAGCTAGCTATCTATCTAGCTATCTATCTAGCTATCTATCTAGCTAGCTAGCTCCCTTTAGTCAAGATTCCCACAGCAATCACCACAATGTTTCAGCCAGTGATCTCTGTCATCTGAAGTGAGCTTTGAAGAAGGGGCTTGTGACCAAGGACCATGGGAAGGTATCTGATGATTGCTGATGTTAGCCAGAGAAGGGTTTATCTTGCATTCCAGGCATTTTTAGGATTCCTGCTGTAAAATGCTACCATCATGAACCATCCTGCCCAGATCCACCTGGTATAATTCCCTAGTTTTACTGTCAAGGGAATAATCAAGATTGCCCAGTGTAAGACACAGTGAATGGCGAGGAACATTTCTGTATTTCAAAGTTACCACGACTTTCATATTTCTGTATTTCATTTCTGTATTTCATTCATAAAGACTGCGTAACGAAATTTGAGTTACGCAGTCTTTAAACACAGCCATTACAGAGTCAGTATCCAGCACCTTTCCTAGCTCAGATGTACCTCTGAACCGATCTTCAGGTGTTCATGCCACCGTGTGCACTTCTTGTGCTCTACTGATTCCTTCGGCAGGAACACTCAGCCTTCATCTTATCGATTGTGCTTGTGTTCAAATGTGTCCCTTTAGTGACTGTGGCGTTCTGTAATGCAAACTGGCTAGGACCTTGAACGAGCCATTACTATAAACTCCCAAGTAAAGCAAAGAGGCTTATCGTGTGTTTCACAGTAAAGTGAGCAATGTCAGTAAAAAGCCTTAAACTTGCAGTTTTTAGACAAAAGTCCAAGTCTAAACATATTATAATACTGTGTGTATTAAGTGTGACAATTATCCCCCAGGCTGCTGGAACCATTTGTTTACTGTCAGAGAACAAGGACTGATGTCTGGCAAGATAATTTCCCTAAAAACCCACAAGTGCAGCTGAAGTTCTAATCCTGGGTAAAGCAGAGCTAGTAAAATACCTTACCATGGCATGTGCTTGGGCAATACCACCACTCAGGAGAACCGTAGACCAGATCCAAGTCTTCCATTTTTCTTCCCTTGGTAGAGCACGGACAGCCAGTCTGCAGACTTCAGGAAGCAGCTTTTCTGACACCCTCTTAACGCCTCTGGACTCCACACAACCTGCAGTTTGGTGATCAAATGCTTTAGTGTGGATCTCAGGCTGTTGTGTTCTGTCTTCATCTCCTAAGACTCCCACAGCCTGAGCCCTTGAACTTGGTGTTGCCTACAGTCTCTGTAGCTTTCTCCAATTCTACGCCCTTGCACACATATTTAAATTCTTCTGTGGTAGAAATGAGTTCTCAGCTGCGTTATGTGCTTGTTCATCTCTCACCTCCTCTAGACTGCAAGCCAGTTATAGCAGTTACCATGACTTTCATATTTATTTGTATGCTTGGGACATAAGAAGAGACCCAGAATTATTTGTTGAATGAATGAATGAATGCATGCATGCATGCTTCAGAAGGGCCATTTAACATGTAGATCCTCGTTGGGTGAGACTCCGGGGCGGAGGCTGTGTTCACTTGCTTTGCAAGAGTAGAGGGCACTTCCATTACCTGCTACTGTTTGGTTTCTCAGTTTTGTCAACAGAAGATGTTGTATTGGGGCAACAGTAAAGAGTGACAGGCAGGTTTTCAAAAGGAGCCCTTTATTGGAGCAAAAAAGTAATCTGAGCCAATCACACCCTAAATTACTCTTGCTGGCAATGAAAGGAGTTAAAAGGATGAATCAAAACCATTATACTGAGCAATATTGGCATTCGGTGTCTATTACACTACGTGCTCAGTTCATATTACTACATTTTTGTAGTTAATAACTCAGTTACTTTCAATAGCTGATCTTGTATATTATGGTATACATTAATTTCTCGTATCATATATAATTGTATGTTAATTTCTCACCCCTAAGACACAAATTCTATGAAAGACTTCTAAGTCTAAAAGTATAGGTTAAAGTGGCCGAAAAAAGTGGATTTGTCTCATTTCTTTCCAACTGAATTGGCTGCTCATTTGACTGAATCAAATAATCCAAACAGGTATTTCTGTATCAAGTACGTGTTGCCCATTGCCTAATACACACACTTTTGAATTAGGAAAAAGCAGCTCCACTTAAATTCAAACCATGTAGTTAAACGTAATGCCTTGCAAGTTTCTGGAGGCTCAGTTTACTTAAAACTTATTTGGATGTGTAATGGTTCGTGAAGTTTGCATTTTTGTAGTAATATCCACTGCCACCTCGCCGTGCAACACACGCACGAACACAGCATATTTATAACTTTATATTTGAAAAGAAGACTTAAAAGCGTCTCTTTGCCTGATTAGCAGTGATGAAAACGATCTGTTAATTGATTATGCAAGATCAATCAACAAAAATGAATTGGCTTTTAAGGGGAAACATCCTCTGCATTATATATTTTTTAAACATGCCTTTAATTTTTGTTAATGCCTAGTTGTTCCTGTTCTTAGTTTTTTATGTTTGTTTTTCTTTTTTGTCTTGTCAGACCAAATAATTTTCAAGAAGAGTTAAGTTCAGAGTTGAAGCTTAGGCCCAGTAAGAAAGAACAAGCTATTATTACCATAAAATACAGTCTATTTCCCTAATGCCTACTTGTGAACAGGCTATTTTGTTGAAATGTTTTCAGAAAGCTCTATTAAAGAATAACCATGTCTTATACCTAACAGATTTTTAGTAACTATCTGTTCAATGAATGACAGACACAAAGAAAGCTGAAGCTGCTATGTGGAAATGATGTTGCTGAAATTTCACTAAGAATTTTTAAAGTTATAGATGATAATAAATGGCCTTAATGTAAATTATTACTTGACTATGAAATTTAGTACCGTCAGTGTAGCTCTGTAAAAGAAATAAAGGGCTAATCGTCACAACTAGGTCCTTTCCTTCTTAAACAGTCAAGGAAAAGGGCAAGAAAGAGAACAAACATCTAGTATCTATATACACCACACACTAACCCAGGAACTTCACAGATCTCAGTTAATCCTTGCAGCACATAAGAAAAATGAGTTTCAGAGAAGCTTGGAAACGCACACAACATCAGACAGAGAAGGAGGGTGGCGGGCTGGGGATTTGGAGCCTTGGAGCCACTGCGTGTCTTGCATTTTTAACTTCCATCAGGTGGTTCTGGTAGCTCTGTGGGGGAATGTGTAGAAAAATGTTTGAAAGTCACTGTTAAGACCAGTTTGCTTCTCGGCTCCTAACCAACCAAGTGGATCTAAGTGAGGCCACTTTGTAAACAGTCCAGTCTGCGTATCAAGGGGCACAACAGAATTCAAAATCTTTTCCAAAACTTTGTACTCCAGGTTGAATACGGTCTGTTGTTCAGGGGAAGCAGAGAATGTTAAGACCCCTGGCACCATTATTTTCCCTTCCTAGCAATCCTTTTCTTAAGCCAGCAGCAGGACAAACATCTTCCTGAGAAGTTACAGCACTTACTGACTGACCTCAACTCCTTTTGTGCCAGACAAGACTGAATTCCTAATCAGATAAGACAAGGAAAAAAGAAACTACAGAGCTTAGTACTTAAGGGCACAAACATTGGAATCAGACCACCGTGGGTATAAATCCCAGCACTGACACCAGATTAATATGTGACTTCAGTCAAATTATTCAATCCCTCTGGCCTTACTTTTCCTTTCTGTAAAATGGGAGGAATAATGGTATCTAAGTCATGGGGATTTTGTAAGCATTAAGAGAAATGCCTGTTAAGCATTTACAATGCCTGGCTTATTGAAAATACTTAATGAGGGACTTCCCTGGTGGTGCAGTGGTTAAGAATCTGCCTGTCAATGCAGGGGACATGAGTTTGAGCCCTGGTCCCGGAAGATCCCACATGCCGTGGAGCAACTAAGCCCGTGTGCCACAACTACTGAGCCTGTGCTCTAGAGCTCATGAGCCACAACTACTGAGCCTGTGCTCTAGAGCCCGCGAGCCACAACTACTGGGCTCGCGTTCCTAGAGTCTGTGCTCGGCAACAAGAGAAGCCACCGCCATGAGAAGCCCGCGCACCGCAACGATGAGTAGCCCCGCTCGCCCGCCACAACTAGAGAAACCCCAATTAAAAAAAGATAATGAATGACAATTTTTATTGATGTGTTCAATAGTTACTAAGTTATATTCTTTCTACATATCTAAATGCAAATGATTTTCAAGGCTGTGAGCTCAGGAAATCTCAAAGGCCTTTAAGGGTTTTGCAACCAGAGGTAATATTTGTGATTCTAATGAGGTAACAGAACTCCTAAACAGAATCCTTTTCAAGCTAAGTTCCCATCCAATAGCTAGTGGTGCCTTCAGATGGTCCTTTTTGCTTATCTTTTTAAGCACGATAGGATTTTCCGTGAATCACACTCTGTAGTTATTTAGTAACTTTCACCAAAGAAGCTCAAACCAGCCTCTGTCACCAAAAGAAAAAACCTTGAAACTCAGAGAAGTAATACCACCTGATTGATGGACAGCCAGAAAGCAGGGAAGGCCAGACGTGGCTCTGACCACGATAGGGGAATGTGGTGGAAATGAGATCCTCCTGAGACGTCCAGGGAGTGTTTTCTTCCTCTTGCTTCAGAAAAGGGTAAATGACAGCACCGAGGTAAGAGAGGAATGGAGGCCCGGCCACAGTCGGATGACGGCCTCAGAGGGCTGGCGGCCGCAGAGGGCTGGTTTAGCAAAGGGCGAGGTAAGAATGACAGAAAGACAGGTCTGCAGAGGGAGCTGGCAAGCGCTTGTACACACAGGAACTGACACTCGAGCGGCTTCGAGCTCGCGTCTGCTATGGTTCTCGCAGTTCCCGCCATGTGGCTCGTGAGTGTCAGGGCTTCTGGCAAGTCCCTCCAAAAGCGTGAATCAGTTGATTCTTAGCAGCCCCTTTTCGGTGACACAGGCTCTTTCGTTAAAATGTCACCCAACCGACAGACTGCTGAGTGGCCACGGCGGCCCCAGATCGCCCTCGGGGAAGCTCGGCAGCCCCGCACGCCGCAGCCCCCGGACTCGTCAGACCTCTAGGCCGCCGGAAGCGCTCCTCCCCCGGGTTTCGGCTCCGCCTCGCCCCGCGGCGCGCGCGAGCGTGTCCTCAGCCGCGGCCGGCCAATCAGGACGCGCGACCAAAATAGCGCCTTATAAATGCGTGCGGGCCTGAGCCGCCAGCTCACAGCCGCGCGCTCGCAGGTGAGCTGCCAGGCCCGACCACCTGCGGGGAGGGGCGGCGAGAGCCGGGCCCTCGCGCGCCTGCTTCCGCCTGTCTTTGGCGGGGAGGGTGGTCCGCTGCGGCTCGTCATCAGCCGCGGAATCTGCGTTTCTGTGTGAGTGACGCGGCGCTGTCGGGCTCCACTTCAACAGAACTCAGCGCTACACTCCTCTAACTGCTTTCCTGTTTGAAAAGGATGTAAGATAGACATCCTTCCCACCAAGAAATGATCAATTCAGGGAGGCATTTCTTGGGGTCACCTTTCTAGGAGGAGGTGACTTGAGATAGTAGGTGGAAAAACAAAGGCTTTGGCGTCGTGCACACGGGGTTCCAGCCTCTGCTCGCGTCACACACCCGCTCTGTGACACTGAACACATCAACAAACCTCGGCGTGGTCGCGTCTTTAAGATGCAGACAACAGTACCTACCCAATAACGTATTTTTGAGGAGCTCCCCTGGAGATCATATTCATCTCTGTCTCGTTTTCTTCCCTCCCTCTCCCTTCCTTCCTTTCATTCTCTCCTTCATTTTCTTTCTTTCCTCCTTCATTCCTCATCTTTCTTCCCTTTTTTTAAATTGAGGTATAACTTTCACATAATACGCTGCACAGATCCTAAGAGAACAGCTGGGTGAACTTTTACACATGTAATCAGCTCCCAGATCAAGATATAGGATATTGAAAATATACCTCATCACCCCAGGTGTCCACCTGCTCCTTCCCAGTTAATACTTATCACCCCAGAGGTAACCAGTATTCTGGCTTCTATTACTGTGTATTAATTTTGCCTGTTCTTAAACTTCATATAATTGCAGCCAAATAGTGTGCCTTCTCCCATCTGGTTTCTTTCACCCAACGTAATATCTGTAAGATTCATCCATGGTATATGCGTACATCAGTAGTTTGTTTACTACTGGGTAGTATCCTATTGTATGAAATATACAACAATTAATTTATCCGTTCCACCATTGACAGGCATTTTGGTTTTCAGTTTTCAGTTATTAGGAATGAAGGTGCTGTGAACATTCATATGGTCTTTTGGTGAGTACATGCACACAATCTTGGGTTTATACAGATGAGTGGACATTTTATGTCATAGGATAAGTATATGTTTAGTTTTAATAGACACTGCTTAGCAGTTTCCCCCCCAAAGTTGAATTGATATATGAAAGTTAGTTACTTCACATCATTGCCAACCGTTGGCATTAACAGTTTTTTTTTTTTCTTTTTTGCGGTACGTGGGCCCCTCACTGTTGCGGCCTCTCCCGTTGCGGAGCACAGGCTTCGGACGCGCAGGCTCAGTGGCCATGGCTCACGGGCCCAGCCGCTCCGCGGCATGTGGGATCTTCCCGGACCGGGGCACGAACCCGCGTCCCCTGCATCGGCAGGCGGACTCTCAACCACTGCGCCACCAGGGAAGCCCCGGCATTAACAGTTTTTAAAACAATTTCTTGGTATGTACCAAGATCTCCTTGTGGCTTTCATTTGGTTTTCTCTAATGGATAATGATGTTGAGCCCCTTTACTAACTTATTGACCTTTTAGGTTACTTATTTTTGTGAAATGATTGTTCAGATCTTCTATTTTTTAATGGGTTCGTCTGTCTTTTCCCTATAATTTCTGGGAATGTTTTATATTTTCTGGATATAAGTCTTTTATTAGGCACATGTATCATGAATATAGTCTACCAGTCTGTGTCTTGCCTGTTAAGTTTCTTATGGTGTCTTTATTTTATTTTGTTTTTAAAGTGAACATACAATAACATTGAGTTTTTTAAATTAAAAAAAAAATTACAGTGCTACGGGACTTGACACATGTAGGGTGTAACC
The DNA here is from genome assembly GCF_964374135.1 of Grampus griseus. Taxonomy (NCBI): domain Eukaryota; kingdom Metazoa; phylum Chordata; class Mammalia; order Artiodactyla; family Delphinidae; genus Grampus; species Grampus griseus. The sequence goes on from NC_139007.1 coordinate 80,159,732, forward strand.
ACCATAATCTGGATTGGGAACAGTTGCATCACACCAGAACTCCCTGTGCTGCCCTTTTGTAGTCATATCCTTGCCCTGCTTGTAACCTCTGGGAACCACTCATCTATTCTTTGTGGCTATAGTTCTGCCTTTTCTAGAATGTTATATAAATAGAATCATATAATGGGTAGCCTTTTGGGTCTGGCTTCTTTCACTCAGTGTCACGCCTGGGAGATTCATCTGTGTTGCTGCAGGTACCACTGTTTTTTCACTGGTTGAAGAAAATTTGGGTTGTTTCCACTTTTTAACAATTATAATTAGTGCTGCTGTAAACATTTGTGTACAGGTTCTTATGTAAAGATACGTTTTCATTTTTCTAGATTAAATACATGCGAGAGGGTTGTTGGGTTATTTATTTATTTATTTATTTATTTATTTATTTATTTATTTATTTATGGCTGCGCTGGGTCTTCGTTGTGACGTGCCGGCTTCTCTCTACTTGCAGGCTGTGGGCTTAGTTGCCCTGCCCTTTCCAGTTATCTTTTTCTTATTGATTTCTGAATTCCATTATGGTCATAGGACATATTTTATATGATTTTACTTCTTTTAAATTTATCAAAGTTTGTTTTATGACCTGGATATGGTCTCTTTTGATGAATGTTCTTCAGGAAAAATGTATCTGGTGAAATAGTCTAGAAATATCAATCAGGTTATTTGGTTAATGGTGTTTTTCAGTTCTGTATCCTTGCTAATTCTCTATTTGTTCTAGTGATTACTGAGAGAGGAGTGTTGAACTCTCCACCTGTAATTGTGGATTTGTCCGTTTCTCCTTTCAGTGTTATCACTTTTTGCTGCAGGCATCTTGAAGCTCTGTTGTTAGGTGCATACACGTTTAGAATGGCTGTGTTATCATGGTGACCCTTTTTATCATTTGTAAGAACAGTGAAGGGTCTGAGGTTTTACCCTCCTTGCAAACTAACAAGCTATCCTGCCACAGTTTTATGGGTACTGACAGAAGACACAGGCTCCCAGGTCAATGTCACAGGACTTTATTGGCCACTAAAGCAGTAGCCACAGTTTCAGCATGTGCACTACTGCCTTGAGCCCCATTTCCCACTGGATGATGCAAAGGGGACCAGATGGCACCTGTACATGCAGTGGGTTGCATCACAGCAGAGGATCCCTGAGATTAGAGCACCCAAATCTCATAATGGGCAGCAGACTTTCCTGACCTTTGATCCAAAGGGAGACATTATCCTTATTCTACTAGAATGAAAACAAACCAGCCCCTTGCTAAGGAGGGAAGGGCCATTTCTATTTCCAGCGCTGCTGACTGTACAACATCCTTGAAAAGATACTCCAGATCCAAGACAGTCATTGCCTCTGCTCACAAGATGTTGACAATGTTAGAGCCTTTGGAGAATTGTCTTTCGACAAAATGTCCTTCTTTATCCCTGGTAATTTTTCTTGCTCTGAAGTCCACTTTGTGATATCAACCTAGCCACGCCAGCTTTCTCTTGGTTAGTATTTAAACAGTACATTTCCTTTCATCCTTTTATTATTTAAGACAGGGTGTGTGTCTGTGTTGTTTTGTTTTGTTTTATAGACAGCATATAGTTTGGTCTTGTTTTTTAATCCACTTTGAAAATCTCTTATCTTTTTATTGATGTGTTTAGACCAGAGGCCAGCAAACTATGCCTGTGGGTCAAATCTTGCCAGTTGCCTGTTTTTGTAAATAAAGCTTTATTGAGACACAGCCATGTTCATTTGATTAAATCTTTTCTATGGTTGCTTTTCCCCTACAAAAGCAGAGCTGAGTAGTTATAACAGACTATATAGCTGAGAAGTCCTTAAATATTTACTGTTTGGCACTTGATAGAAAAAGTTTGCTGACCTGTGGTTTTGATCATTTGCATTTAATTGTGTAGTTATTGATGTGTCTGGATTTAGGTTGTTTTAACATTTTGTTATTTCTTTTCTGTTTGTTCTCTCTGTTTTTCTTTCCTTTATTTCCCCTTTCTGCCTTGTTTTAGATTATTTGAATATTTTTTAGTATTCCATTTTAATTTTCTATTGAGTTTTAAAATTATATCTCTTTGTATATGTTTTTAGTGATTGCTCTAGGGATTATAATGTACATACTTAATATTTCACAGTCTAATTAGAACTAATATTTTATCACTTTAAGTAGAGTATAGAAATGTTATTACTATATAGATTACTCTCCCTCATTTATGTTGGAATATCTGTTTATTTAGTTCTTCTTTAATTTCTCTCCCAGAAATGTTTTACAGTTTTCAGCATAGAGATTGGGCACATTTTGTTGTTGTTGTTGTTAGAATCATTCTTAGGTATTTATATTTTCGATACTATTATAAATAGTGTTTAAATATTTTTCATTTTCAATTTTTTTGTTGTATGTAGAAATATGATTGATTTTTGTATATTGACCTTATAGCCAGTGACTTTGATGAATTTATTTATCTATCTATCTATTTATTTATTTATTTTTGGCTGCATTGGGTCTTCGTCTCTGTTGCATTGGGCTTTCTCTAGTTGCAATGAGCGGGGGCTACTCTTCACTGTGGTGCGTGGGCTTCTTATTGTGGTGGCTTCTCTTGTTGTGGAGCATGGGCTCTAGGCATGTGGGCTTCAGTAGTTGTGGCATGTGGGCCTAGTTGCTCCACGTCATGTGGGATCTTCCTGGACCAGGGCTTGAACCTATGTCCCCTGCATTGGCAGGCAGATTCTCAACCACTGAGCCACCAGGGAAGCCCTAAGTTTATTTTTAATTCTAATAATTTGTTCATTTTCTTCTATATAATCCTGTCATCTACAAATAAATATAGTTTTACTTGTTGCTGTCCAGTTTTTAAACCTTTTATTTCTTTTTCTGGCCTTGTTGCACTGTTTAGGACCTCCAGTACAATGTTGAATAGATGGGGTAATAGTGGACACTCATTCAAGGGACTTGGAAAGACAAGGGAGATTCCTCTTCACAGTGTTCTTTTAAATTCAGCACTGTTTTGTTTGGCATGGTCTGACATGGACCGTTGGAGAGACCGAGAGTAGCTTATTTATTTCCAGAGGCATCAATTTAGTCTTGTGTAGGTTCCAGGGAGACAAGAAGTAGATAGATGTCCCTAACCTACATATTCCTGTGTTCAAATTAGGTACAGACACTTCTTTGGTCAGACCACTAAAAAAGAAAAAAAAAAAGTGCTCTTTTCTCTGGTGCGGTGCAGACCTGCCCATGATTCAAGGCTTAGTGAGCTGAGCATGAGCTGGATTTCAGCTTCTCTGTCCCCTTGGCTGGGCCTCTGTACAGTGCACACATTTCTACATTGTTTGGAGAGGAAGTCAGGCCAGAAGACTGGAGAACACAGTCAACCTCCTGTGGGAAGGTGGGTCCCAGCTCATCAGCAGCAGCACTGAAAATAGATGGCCTGTCTTTTGATGATTCCCAGGGATTCTGACCCCAACTCACTGATCTGTATCTCTGAGATGCAAGTGACATTACATACCTTACATTGCTTGTGAAATAATTTCAAATCCCATATTAGGAAAGAGGAGTGAGGGATTGTCATCACTCATGTCTTGTGTTTCTTTGGTGTCCTCTTGCCTTCATACTGTTATCTCCCACCTGCCCCTTTCTCCCAGTTAGGTCATACATCCATCATCTTAGTCCGTGTGAGAAGAATTTGTATGTACAGGGTCAGCTGCGTTCATAGAAGGCCAAGGGGGCAGCAACCTGGGTTTGGAGGGTGAAATTTGAGAAGCTCTTACTCCCCTCTGCAGAAAGCCTGTCTACCCTCTTCTGCTCTAATCTGATACAGTCCACCTGGGGGCATGCATACCTTCATCTGTTTTCATTTTGTTTTGTTGGCTTTTATTAATATTTGTTTGGGGTTTGTTGTTGTTGTTGTTAAGGGTGTTTAAGAACTTTCTATTATAAAATGTAAATGACCCTAGAAGGAAAAACACATTAAGTCATTACCAGCTATTAGCACCATTCTGTGACTCCATTAAAACATTATTATGGGGACTTCCCTGGTGGTCCAGTGGTTAACAATCTGCCTTCCAATTCAGGGGGCATGGGTTTGATCCCTGGTCGGGGAACTAAGATCCTGCATGCCGCAGGGCAACTAAGCCCGCGCGCCACAATTACTGAGGCCGAGCACCACAACTAGAGAGAAGCCCGAGTGCCACAACGAAAGGTCCCGCATGCCACGACTAAGACCCGATGCAGCCATAAATTAAAAAAAAAAAAAAAAATTATTGTGTACTTATCACTTAGCTTTTTTTTTATTTAAAATATTTAATTTTATTTTTGGCTGCACTGGGTCTTTGTTGCTGCACACGGGCTTTCTCCAGTTGTGGCGGGCGGGGGCTACTCTGTTTTGTTGCAGTGAGCGGGCTTCTCCTTGTGGTGGCTTCTCTTGTTGTAGAACATGAGCTTTAGGCACACGGGCTTCAGTAGCTGTGGCGTGTGGGCTCAGAAGTTGTGGCTCGCATGCTCAGTAGTTGTGGCTCGTGGGCTTAGTTGCTCTGTGGCATGTGGGGTCTTCCTGGACCAGGGATCAAACCCGTGTCCCCTGCATTGGCAGGCGGATTCCTATCCACTGCACCACCAGGGAAGTCCCCACTTAGCTTTCTAATGACCCAGCATAGTTAAGCCTTGTTAGTGAGAGCAAATGGAGAGGAATGAAGAGCAAGGAGCACTGAAGGGGAAGTTTTCTTCGTCTGCAGATGAGGTTGTATACACTAAACTGTCTTTTCCAGCTCCAGCATCAAGGACTCTCAGCGTTATCTGCAGAACAGTGAGAGGAAAAATACGTGAGAATCTAAGAAGGGATGTAACCAAATGTGAGGTGACCTGGTACCGTTGGGGTCCACCCACCACACCTTGTGCTCAGGAAAGGGAGACATGCTTCTTGGGGCTCCTTCCCATCTGCAGTGCTCTCCTTCTCACTGGTCCCAGAGATCCACCCCCCACCCAGCCCCTTAGGAATTTTCCAGCCTTTGCCTCTATTTAAAGCCATGACAGAATGAGCCAGCATGGGGGAGCAGGGTTCATGTCGATGACAGTACCTGTCATGAGAATTAAAGACCCTTCTCCATGCTTTGCAGCACCCCGACCAAGTGCAAGTCCTGCATCTTCACATCATTTTGTGGATTCTATCTTCTCTCACACTAGGCTATGAGCCTCTCAAGAGTACATGCTGTCTCTCTTACCCATCTTTTAAAAATCTCTAGCTCTTTGTACGTGGTAAGTGCTCAACTGGTGTTCAGTGAATGAACGAATGGGAAGAGCTAGGGGATGTATCAGATTTCTCCAGGTTTATATGTCAGCACTGTCTTCGATTCTTTCCTCATTTGAACCCTTCACACCCAATGAGGCACTAAAGTCCAATGCTTCTTAATTCACAATGTCTGTTTTTGTGGCTGGCTCCCTAAGTGCTTTCTCTCCTGGGGAGTAGGCTACAGCCTAGCTTCCTCATCACCAGTTCTCCCTTCCTTATCCATCCTGCAGATACATCTTTCTAAAGTACAATTTCAACTTATCACTGGGCTGCTCAGTATCATTTGTTTGACTCACTATCACTTTTAAGATAAAATACAAATTAATCAGCTCACTCTTTGGTATCCTACCATCCATCTGTCCATCAATAAGTGTGTTTCAGTTTCTGCTCCAGCCTTTGGGGAGAAGGAGCTCCATCTAGAAGTCTCTGCTCCAGCCACATGAGTTTCATCATTGTCCTGCCTTCAATCATTTACGCAAACTATCCCTACTGGTCCCAACTATAGATCTTCCTTGACTTACAATGGGGTTACACTCTGAGAAACCCATTGTAAATGGAAAATATCGTTAAGTCAAAAATGCATTTAATATAGCCGACGTAGTCAACACCATAGCTTAGCCTCACCCACCTTAAACATGCTCTGAACACTTACATTAGCCCACAGTTGGGCAAAATCATCTAACACAAAGCTTATCTTATATAAAGTGTTGAGATATCTCATGTGATTTATTGAATACTGTACTGAAAGTGAAAAACAATGCTTGTCTGGGTACCGAGTGGTTATAAGGTATTGGTTTGTTGACTGTCGACACACATTCAGTAGAAATCGTACTTCAGATTTGGAATTTGGATCTTTTCCTGGACCAGGGAAATGCGGGACCATCGTCTCTCGTGATGCTGGGCAGTGACAGCGAGTGCTGAATGTGTTTCACTTTTGCAACATCATAAAGTGGAAAAATTGTAAGTCAAACCACTGTAAGTTGGGGACCGTCTGTACTTGCATCTTTCTGGTACTTGATGAGCCCACCTCCCCCAGAGAAGCCTCTTGGGGCAATACAGCCTGCCTCAAACTTTCTGTTCAGTGGCGTCTGGTCACCAAACTGAGTGTAGAATGGGGTCCAGTCAATGTTGACATGGCTTTACAACGTGCCAACAACCACGGACCATCCCAGGCAGGAACAGGGAACGTGGAGCAGTGCCTGGGGTGGGAGCTGGGGTGGGGTCAGGGCCTTAGAGTGGCAGACTTGGTGGCAGCTTTTATTCAAGGGCTGACGCAGGCTTCCTATTCTATCATTAAAACACCTGTGCAGCGGTTGATTGTTTTTGCAGAAATCTGCAACTAGAGCGTCTCTGCTTAGATTCTGATCTTAGATTCTGAGCCCCTTGAGAGCTCTGATCTCTCTCTAAGTGCTTTTAAATTCAGTATGAAAGAGACTACAGAACGTTTCCTGGGAACAAGTGTTGAAAGCGGGGAGGAGCATGGAAAGCCGAGGCCCTGGTGACCTAAGGTAACCCACCCCCTCCTTTGCGGCTCTGTGCCTAGGGCCCACCTGTGTGTAGCGCTGGAGAGAAACCAGCCTGCTCTGCGCATACGTGCTCCTGGGCACACTTTCTTTCTGGGTTATGTCTTTAGTAATTTGTTATCAAGAAAAAAGACTCCCAACAAAGTCATGTTGCTTGCACAATCCTAAAGGTGATAAATTACCCAAGATGCTCATAGACAAGGGTGGGTCCACCTGAGGTCACGTAAAACCAGGGTGGATTGACCTAAGGTCAAAATTGAACAGGACCTGTTGGGAACTGCTGACTTCCCACCACGGCATGCAGTGTAAGTATCATGAAGCAGGAACAAACAGCTTCCTTTTCTTATTGCAAAAATAATACACAATTGTAAAAAACAAAAATTGAGAAAATACAGACAAGCGAAAATTTAAAAAATCATCCATAATTGTATTATATTTTAGCTACATCTTTTAAGTCTTTTTTGCTCCTTCCTTCCCTCTCTGCTTTCCTCCCTTCCTCCCTCCCTCCCTTCCTTCCTCCCTTCCTTCCTTCTTTCCTTCCTTCCTTCCTTCCTTCCTTCCTTCCTTCCTTCCTTCCTTCCTTCCTCTCTCTTTCCCTCCTTCCTTTATACCTTTGCAATGGGAGGCATTTAACCACTTTCTCTGCCTAGGAATTTCATGAACTAGATATTTTCAGTGTCTGTGCTCCCCACCGCTCACCTTCATCCCCCTCCTCTCCTGGGGCATATTCTCCTCTCATCTTTTCATACCCTAGGACAGTTTAAGATGGGGTTATCCTCATGGGTAGGATCAGAGACTAAGCCGAGCCTCAGTGTGAAGCTGCACCTTGCCAATGGCCTAACGCCCCTGGGTGTTAACTCTGCTGCTGCTCGGACTACCGCTCCCTCACACCTCTCTCCAGACGTTGAACAGGTGACCGACCATACTGGAAGCTCTAATATGATGGTAGCGGTGTTTAGGGGCAGGGCACGGGACAATCAGCAGAAAGATTTTTACTTTTCTTAAATTGAGGTTTATCACACAAACAATAAAGTGCCTGAAGAACACTCATCTTAAGTGCACAACTCAAAACAGTTTTACTTTTGTGGACACCTACATGCTGACATCCCAGCTCAAGACAGAAAATATTTCCAGCACCCTGGAACTTTCCCTTATGTTCCTTCCCAGTCAATATCCATTCTCCCTGCACCCCTGCCTCCCACACATGAAGGTAAACACCATTTTCATTTCTTTTAATGTGCACTTTTTATATCTGGCTCCTTTTGTTCAAAATGATGTCCGGGAGGGACTTCCCTGATGGCGCAGTGGTTAAGAGTCTGCCTGCCAATGCAGGGGACATGGGTTCAAGCCCTGGTACAGGAAGATCCCACATGCCACGGAGCCACTAAGCCGGTGCATCACAACTACTGAGCCTGCGCTCTAGAGCCCGTGAGCCACAACTACTGAGCCCGTGTGCCACAACTACTGAAGCCCGCACGCCTAGAGTCCATGCTCCGCAACAAGAGAAGCCACCGCAATGAGAAGCCCGTGCACCGGCACAAAGAACAGCCCCCGCTCGCCGCAACTAGAGAAAGCCCGTGCACAGCAACGAAGACCCAACACAGTCAAACATAAATAAATATTTAAAATGTGTTAAAAAAAAATGATGTCTGTGAGATTCATCCATATTATTAGTTAATATTTTGAAAACATTATTTTATCAACTTCTTATTTTACCAAAAATGGAACCCTCTTGTGCCCGTTGTTTACAACTGCTATTTTCATTTAATATATTGGCAAGAGTTTCCCGTTATTAGCACTCTTCTACTATCGAGTTTTAAATCTGGATAGTGTTCTATATTACGTACATGCCATAATTTATTTGACCAGCCCTCAATTGTTCAACATGACATAATTTCCTTTTAAATAAGTTAGACTACAATTCATCGAACATTCTTGCAATTAAATCTTTGTGCACATCCTAATTATTCCCTTAGGATGAACTCTCAGAAGTAGAATCACTAGGTCCGAGGTCATACACATTTTTAAAACCTTCTCGTCCAGAAAGATTGTACTAATTCTATATTAGCAGCAGCAGTGAATGATGGTATGATATCTCTGCTTCCTCAAGTCTCTACCATGACTGGGCATTATATTTTGAATATTTGCCAATGTGATAGGTGAAATGTCTCTTTAGAAAATAATAGGAAAATTTTAAAAAATGTATCTTGCTTTAATTTGCATTTCTTCAATTACAAATATGGCTGATTCCTTTTTTATATATTTAATCACTTCTATCTTTAGGCTTCTGGTGTTTGTGTCAGGCCGGGTTCAGCTGGAGATAACAAATAGCACTCTTCCTGTTTTAAGGAGGAAGAGCTTTGACAAAGGGAATCCGCTTCTGCCAGGGTCGCTGGAAGAGCTGAAGGGGCAGGACCCTCGTGGGGCTTCCAAGAATGGCTCTGAGAACAGCGCCCCGGAAGCGGCGCCTCTGGTGAGCTGCTGCTTTTGCCCCAGTCAGCTTCACTCTAGATGTGGGGCAGCTGCTGCCACAGTGGTTGAACCTGAGCCCTGCTTGGTCTGCTAGAACTTTACCAGCAAAAACTAATGCCCTGTGCCCTGCTCCCAAGACACACAACGCTATGAACTAAACTGGAACCTCTGCTAATTCTACCACCAGAACAAACAGACAAACCACAACCAAGTGAAAACAACCTAAATACAAAATACCTAGAAATGTTAGGTTAAATGTAACAAATATCCTTTTCAAAACCTATCTGAGGTCAGAAAACGATCAAGGAAATTTCCAGGGGTCACAAATGGAAAGGGGGCTGGAAATGGGAGTTGTAAGCAAATGCTGAAGCTACTGCCATGGGGGGAGTATTTGCCAATCTGGTAAACTAGATGCTTGGATTGGCCCCGTGAGCTTGGTAAACAATGTCTTGGGGGCCCATGCAAGTAGGGAGACAAAAAAGAGAACTCCACATAGTTCCAAGACCCTCAAAGGGCTACGTCCTCTGGGAAAGGGCTGAATAGAAGAAAAAAAAATCTGACTTTTAGCAAAGAGAAATAATAAGGAAATTTGTCTTTGCCGTTGCTCTGAGTGGGGGGAAAAATAGCTTCCAAGACCTTGTAACAACACATCTCCACTTGTATGGGTTTGGAGTTTGAGGTTTGAATCAACACTGAGTTTTTTTTTGTTGTTTTTTTGTTTTTTTTTTTGGTGGTACACGGGCCTCTCACTGCTGTGGCCTCTTCCGTTAAGGAGCACAGGCTCTGGACGCTCAGGCCCAGCGGGCATGGCTCACGGGCCCAGCTGCTCCGCGGCACGTGGGATCTTCCTGGTCCAGGGCACGAACCCGTGTCCCCTGCATCGGCAGGCGGATTCTCAACCACTGCGCCACCAGGGAAGCCCCAACACTGAGTTTTTTATAGTGGACAACTGGAAACAAAGGAAATGTCATCATCGGGAGAATGGATAAAGAAATTATCTATTCATTAAATAGCAATGAAAATGAACGAGCTGGCGCTATGGTGGTCGACGTGGAGAGATCTCACAGTGTTGAGTGGCAAACGTGAGTTGCGGAAGCGGACATACAGTAAACCAGTGCCAGTCTTAGACTGGGGCAAGTTGGGCCCCTGTCCTGGGTCCTCCTGTCTAGGTGTCCCTGCACTTTGGAGGGACTCCTCCACCCCGCCTCTCCGGTGCCTGGGCCCAGGTGTCTGGGTACGGCGTTCTGAGCTGAGGCAGAGACCATGGACTTGCCCTCTCCCACAACCTGCTGCACAGCATGTAAGGTTGACCAGAAGCCCGGAGGCGCTCTGGCCTGTGCCTCCTTGGGACTGAGGGCAGGTGGTCCCTGCTGGCTGAACTTCATAGAGCAAGACTGGGCTGCCAGCAGGGTGCTGACACACAATTTTGGGCAACTCAAGGACCCTGCAAAAAATATTTGCCCAGGACCCTGCACATCTTGGGGCAGCCCTGCAGTAACACATTCAGATGGGGCTTTAAAATGTACAAAATAATACCTAACTAGTGTTTAGTAGTATGTACACGCTTAGTAAAGGAACATGGAAATGAGGACACTCAATTCAATACAGGAGTTGCTTCCTGAAGGGAGAGAGGAGAATTAGGGTTACACTGGGAACTATTTGAAATGTTTTATTTCTTAAAAGTTGGTGGTGGGGAGTAAAAGGTATTGATTGTATGCCTTTTTACATCTTTCCATATGTTTGAAATATTTCATTTAAAAAAAAAAGGAAGAAAGAAAGAAAAGAAAAGAAGTCACTTGAGCCCCTCCCTGCTCTGGTAGGGGCTGGCGGGTGTGTGGGTGGACTTCAGTGGTGGCAGCCACACTCTTGGAGGGGTCGTGCATCCTAGTCTCTACCTTTTCCCCTGAGAAGACACCCCTCCTCTGCACTTTCCCTCCGTCTTAGCGGTTTAGTGTGTAAACAGATTCTTGTGTGACTCACCAGTGCTTTTGCTAATCCCTTCACCAGCAAATACTTGTTAAACACTTAAATCTTGCAAATGGAAAGGAAATTCCACAGTAAAGTTAAGTGTAAAAGTCCTCCAGAATCCTGCATCTTGGACAAGACTGATGAACAAATAGTTCTATAATGAAACTTAATATATTAAATTTAATCATAGGAAACTTATTGCTTGGATATGAATCTTAAATATTTAAATGTAGGAGTTTTTACTTGGTGATTGTTTCCAGTCTCCTGTGATACTGATACGTGGACAGGGAAGAAACCTCTTAAGATAAATAAACCACACTGGGAAATGGGCCCCTTGCTAAGTTCCCTTCTGGAAGTGACGCCTCCCTATACTGCAAACATTTTCTCCTCTGTGTGGTTTCAGTTCCAAGCCAAACCAGTTCTGCAGCATGCTTTTGTACCTTTCCAGAATCGCTTGCCAGGGCTTTAAAACCCCTTTGCGTCTTTCATTACTTAAAAGCCTCTTTTGAAAGCCTTTGAGTGAATCATCAAATTAACATCTAAAAAGACTCAGCAGCAATTGAGCCCAGGAAGGCTGGGGGCTTCTAACCAAACACACCATAACAGACCTTCGTAAGAGCAGTTGGACTTGGGAAGGGGCTTTGCAGGTGGAAAAAGGGCAGCTGCTGGGAGGTGGAAGCACCCAGGCAGGGGGCAGTAGGACCCCTGGCCTGAGCCCCTAACTCCCGACTCCCTCCCCCTGCCAGTCCCCTGCCTTCCCCCATGTTCTCACGACTGCTGATCAGAGGGCAACCCTCCCTCTCCTTTGTATTTAAGCCTTTCTCTGGCTCTGCTCTAAGCAGGCATCAGCAAAGGTTTAACAAAAGAATGAGGGCTTATTTTAGCTACTTTCACTTCTCTAAATTTTTCATGGTTTCAGTTAGGTGTAAAATATTCTTGAATTTATATTTTCGATTCTGTTTCTTACTTGTTCTATACAATGTTAGTAGGTAGATATTTTCTTTTTAATGAAAAAGAAGAGATTGATCTTAGGATTCAAACTCAAAATATTTGATGAATCAGGATTCAATTTAGATTTCAAGAACACTGCTGTGAGGTTTTCTACTTTTTTGGTTTGCCCTAGATTTTTCTTTATCTCTTTTGTCTCCTATATCTTTCCCGCTCTGTGGACCTCTTTGAGAAGAGGGCTATGAGGACTGAAGAAAGGCATTTATCATTAGCCTCATTTCTGATCATTGAGTTTCTTGCGTACTTAACCCTAAAGAAAAATCTGAGCGTACCGCTACCTTTAGAAATTCAGGTAACCCGGTGGGAGGGAGAAGAGTAAATCATGTTTCTCCTTTCCCTAACCTTCTTATGTATCATGGTTTCTAATGCTCATGCCAAAAATTGTAGCTTGCAATTTAGAAGTGGAGGCGTTGGAGAGGGAGGGGCCCGTCTCTCGTGGAGGCTCTAGCAGGTAGATAGCTGTCTCTCTGTGTGTGCATTTTTTTTTTTTTAATTTTTGGCTGTGTTGGGTCTTTGTTGCTGCGCGGGCTTTCTCTAGTTGTGGCGAGTGGGGGCTACTCTTCGTTGTGGTGCGTGAGCTTCTCATTGCGGTGGTTTCTCTTGTTGCGGAGCATGGACTCTAGGCGTGTGGGCTTCAGTAGTTGTGGCACGCGGGCTCAGTAGTTGTGGCTCGCGGGCTCTAGAGCACAGGCTCAGTAGTTGTGGCGCACGGGCTTAGTTGCTCTGCGGCATGTGGGATCTTCCTGTACCAGGGCTCGAACCCGTGTCCCCTGCATTGGCAGGCAGATTCTTAACCACTGAGCCACCAGGGAAGTCCTCTGTGTGTGCATTTTGTCAAGAATGGCTGCTTTCTAAAGACAAACACACTTCAGGTCAAGCGGCTTGGAGACTGGACTTGGAAATATGAGAGACGTTTCGAAGGCAAAAATGCACTGCTTACATGGTGTGCTGAGTGTCTTCACTGGACAGATGGGAGTCTTAGAAGCAATATGGAGCGCTGATTCCTGCGGTTGAATGTGCCAAGGCAGTGGGGTGAGCTCCCTTTCTGGGTGTACATCTGGTGGCCTGGGCCCAGGAAAGAGGGTCTGCTCCTACCTTAAGTCGTCCTTGAGACTCAGATACATTAGGAATCTCCCTCTAGAACTGCGTCGTTCTGATTAAGGGAGTGAGATGGATGTTGGGAGGCTGCCCGACAAGTCTACTTGCATGCATTCTAGTATTTTTCTGTGACGTGTGATACAGCCTCCGACCTTCAATTGTTGTGTGGTGACACAGCACCTGGGAGGGGTGTGTGCCCTCAGTGGACAGTGGTGGGGCTGAGCTCCTGGCCGCTATCACTTCCAGGCTAGCTCTCTTGTTTCCGCTGTTGGGATACACGGTTAACGCCACCGGTCACTTAGTGCCGCCTTTCACCAGCCGCAATCCCTGCTGTTTTGGGGATTTGCCCCAAGGAAATTTTAGTCACAGCTCCTTGAACTGCGGGAGGAAAGGCTGGCATTTTACAGACACTGCCAGCCGGTGACAGGCCTTCTGGGCTTTGGGAGGGCGGGGGCTGTCTCCGAGGAGAGGAGGCAGGACAAGGGCTCTCCCGGGCCGCACTCTAGTCAGGCTCCTCTGAGCACCTTTTCAAGGAGGCCCGGGCTCTGGGGAGCCTTACATCAGCCCCACCAGAACCCCACCCTCAATATCTGACCACCCCTGAAATCTGACCAAGTTCCTCATCCCTCGACCCCAGGTGATGGATATCCGATCAGCCTGGCCCACCTTCAGCAGGAGTCCTGGTAGCTTGTTTTAGCCAGAAATCCCCTGTCACCCTTGATGATTCCTCTTAGTAATTTTCCATCTATTTGCCCTCATCCTGCCCTTTGACTCTAAATGACCACTTTTCTTTGTATCCGGAGTTGAGCCCAGTCTCTCCCCTGCTACAAAACCCCTTTGCAGTGGGCCCTGTACGGATCACAACAGTCGTAAGTCTGCCTCACCATTTTAACAAGTATCAGAAGGGTTTCTTTCTCTAACACGTGGATGAATTGGTGGCTGTGTGCCAAGTGCGACTGGGAAGTTGCTGGTGGTTAGCTCCTCCTGTGCTTTGCCATCAAAGGAATCATATTTGTACGTATATAACAGGATAAGCTATTGAAACATTATGTTTTGTCTTGTTCTTTGGGAAATCTGAAAGAATTCCGTTTCCTATCCCTAGAAATGCAGCCACATATCTGTGTCCTAAGGCCTAGATCAAGTATTGCCAAATCTGATTCTCACAAGTAGGTAATGTAAGTTTGTGAAGTGGCCTTATGGCAACAATAGGGCATAGTGGAGACTGTGGCAAAGCAGAGAACACAGTCCCATGAAAAGCCATTAGCTCCAATCAGTTAACGGCACGTGGGCACGTAGGCCTGATATTTCCAGAGCACTTGAGTTTTCAATAAACAATAGGAAGCTGGGTTTTTATGTGCAAATTCTAGATTTGTGTGGGTGTGTGTTGGCAAGTAACAAAAGCAAACAGAGTGTGGGGCAAAACAACTCAGAATTTTGCCTTCAGGCGTCTGGTTTGTAATATCTGGGCTAGAGTCCGATTACCCCTTTGGTTGGGGGAAGGCAGTTATGAGGCTGAAATCGTCCTGCACCTTCTCTACCACCAGTGAAGGGGAAGGAGGCTGCTGCGTGGACAGGAAGAGAGGAGTGTGACACCCTGGAGAGAGGGTGGATGGCTTGAGTTTAGGCCTGTGGGGTTCCCCCCGGGGGCAGAACTGTGCCTTGTGTACCCACAATGTCTTGGATGGGTCACCTGAGCCGTGTGCCCTCCAGGAGTAGCCAGCCCGACCTGGAAGCCTTGGCTTGGGTCTTCACGCTGACGCTCAGCCAGGAAGAAGTGGACAACCTACCGACATGAGGGCCACATGGACACGGGCGGGAGCCCCTGGTCCACAGGCCCTTCCTCAGTCCCCTGCTCCTGCTTGAGCCCAGGGCCACGTAGAACGGGAAATTCGCAAAGCCCCATCAGGCTGGATTTTCTGCCAGGTTGGTGCCTCAGGGCCAAGACATATTTAATTGATTTAGAAAACAGAGATACAAATACATGTTGGGTACCTTTTTGTTTGTTTGTTTTGTGGATTTTTTTGGGGGGGCTTCCTTTTTTAAAAATTGAAGTGTGGTTGATTTTCGATGTTTCAGGTATAGAGCAAAGTGATTCAGATCTATATCTAGATGTGTATATACATATACATGTCCTTTTTCAGATGCTTTTCCATTATATGTTATTACAAGATATTGAATGTAGTTCCCTGTGTTCTGCAGTAAGTCCTTGCTGCTGCTTATCTATTGCATACATAGTGGTGTGTATCTGTTAACCCCAAATTCCCGATTTATCCGTCCACCCCTTTCTCCTCTGGTAACCATAAGTTTGTTTTCTATGTCTCTACTTCTGTTTTGTAAATAAGTTCAATTGTATCACTTTTCTAGACTCCACATATAAGGGATGTCGTGTGGTATTTGTCCTTCTCTGTCTGGCTTACTTCACTTAGCATGATCATCTCTTGGTCCATCCAGGTTGCTGCATGCCGGGTAGTTTTACACGCCAGTATGAGTGCGTTGATATCTCTTGTTTGGGACCCAGTTTGGAAGCCCAAGAGTCTGGGCTTTACTATGCAAAGGTTTTCTCCTCCTCTTAAAGTACCTGTAGTTATAAGTTCTAGGGATTTGAGCCGCATATCACTTTCCCCACTCGAGGCAGGATTGAGGACGCGGCGCGGGCGCTTGGCTTCCCTGTCCGGACACGATGCTGACTTACTCGTCCTCCACCATCTGGGCCACCAAGTTTTCATTGCTCGGTTATTTATTTTATTACTTCCTCTTCCCATGACTGGGTCTCCCCTTATGAATTTCGGATGTTTAAAACGGAATTTAGTGATGTTTTCAAGCCACCTTTTTTGTTATTTGCAATTGAAAACTTGGGAAGCAGAGGTTGTTTTGTTATAAGGTTTTTATTCTTCTTCACTTCCTCTGTACACTTGGAACTTTTCATGACAGAAATGAATTTGCTGTAACCTGTGTTAAGTAGTAAATGCCAAACACACGATCCTCCACAAAGGCTGTTTATGTGGAGAATAAACGAGGCCCAGAACACTGTGTCCCGCTGGTGAAACGAAATGCACATTTCCCATCAGGAGACAGATCCCTCATTTTCAAAGGCTAAGTGGATGGTGCTTGAATGATAATTCCAGCTGTTTGAATTTAGGGCCCTGGAAAGATTCACTGGAAGGGAATTTGCAGGCGTTGCCTCTTAGCGGTTGGGTTTGCTCTCCTCAGAGGTAGCAATTAAACGAGGGCCAAGAATGCCCTACTTTTCTTGAATTCTGTGTTTCAGAGGTTACCTTCAAGTCCTTATGTTTGCTAACGCATGTGAGTAACTGACTGCGCCAGGGATGTAATAGTACATTAAACTGTGCCCTCGGCACTTCTGTTCGGCCTTCCTTTCTTGATCACCCCATTCCAGCCTGGACCTTTCAGCTCGATTTTTAACTTATTTGACATAAAATATTGTCAGTAAGTCTCATGGAAAATTCCACTCCAGCAGGAAAAACCATCTCCAATATGGGGTGGTTAGCTATTAATTAAAGCTGGCACGTGCCCTCAGAGCGCTTTCTTCAGTAATGCTTGTGACAGATCAAGGTTGGCATTGCATACCTACCCAGCAGAGGCCGCTTCTCCAGGCATGCTCACTTACCTTTGGGAAGAAACTGGCCTCTTTCTCAAAGTCAGTATTGGGTGTCGTCCCGGTGAATCGCTTCTTTCTCCTTCATGTTTCTTTTTTATAGGGTGTTACCTCTTAGCAGTCCAAGCATGGGGCTGGCTGTTGAATACAGAGGTGATGGACTCATGTACCAAGTCCCTTGTACGGACCACAGGGGTGACCCTAGGACTCTAGGCAGGGACGTGGCAGCCACATGCCTCAACAAGATGCCACCTGGGGCTCTGACCGTGTGAGCGGGGAACAGGACGGAGGTGTGACATGACATAGGGAGTTAGGGCAGACAGCCCCTCCCCAAAGAAAGGCCTTCGGTTTTGAAATCCCTCATCAGAAACGGATTCCTCTGGCTTCGCTTCCTCTCTTTGGCAGTTTTGTGAGTTTAAAAAAAGTTTGTTTCTTTCTTCAAAAGTGATACGTATTCATTAACAATTCATTAAGTGCTAGTATTCTATTATTAATTAATTAATTTATTTTTTGTGGTACGCGGGCCTCTCACCGCTGTGGCCTCTCCCGTTGCGGAGCACAGGCTCCGGACGTGCAGGCTCAGCGGCCATGGCTCACGGGCCCAGCCGCTCTGCGGCGTGTGGGATCCTCCCGGACTGGGGCACGAACCTGTGTCCCCTGCATCGGCAGGCGGACTCTCAACCACTGCGCGACCAGGGAAGCCCTATTAATTTTTTAAATTTAAACCACTAAAATAATGAATAAAGTACTACATACATATGGTTACTATTTATACTTGAGGTAAAAAAGCTATATAGGGAGAGTTTTATTTCATTTTTTAAAAAGTGATATTGCACAATACACGTTTTCATCACTTTAAAAAAACTGATCATGCAGTGAACACTTCTCCTTTTCAATAAATATCGTCTATATCATCATTATATATGCCTGTCAAAATGTATGTAAATAAAGACATTGTCTAGAGAGCTCACAGCTTTCTGCCTCAGTGAGCATCTTTTTATATAGCCTTATATAAGCTATACAGAGTTTAGGTCTATGAATCTCTTTTCTGTCGCCTTACTTCTTTCTTTCAGAATGCGCCGAGGATTCTTGGCGAGGCAGAACACCAAACCCTGTACTCCAAGGTCTGGTAACGGCCACTGGGGCAGAAACCAGACCAAGCCACCCCTTCCCCTCGTGGGATTAGTGCCTGCCTGCCTTCCCAGTGCTCGCTGGCTGGGAGGCCTCTCGTGCTTCTGTGCTCTGCCCCTCTGTTTCCTTTTAAGGCAGCCCGGATTTTAAGCAGTTTCCTGTGTGAGAATGTCGGGTGTGGCGCGGGGCCCCTGTGTAGTGATCGTGCAGGGCCAAGTGGAGGACAGATGGGCTCCGCAGGACACAGTCCCTGCCTCCATGGCGCCATAATCTGAGAAGGGGCTATAGAACAAAAATGGAATTTAGCAAAACGCCCGGAACTTTGGTTCCTGCAACAGGGACTGAATCCCTGAACCTATAGGAGCTGCAGCCCAGTGCAGTGACGGCCGGGAAACCTTTCCTTGTGGAGACTAAGCAGTTGGTCCAGTTTACCTTTTCAGTGGGGACATTTTTTTTCCGGCGGGGGGTGGGGGGTGGGCGGGGGTAGGGTGACGGGCTGGGATTCTTGGCTGTATTTTAGCTTTAATAAAGACCGTTCCTGGATTATAACTTGATGTATGCATTCGATTCATCTCCACAGCGCTGGGCTTCTGCAGAAAGGGTAGTAACTGCAAACGTTGTTTTCAAGTTATTAGAGCTGCTATCCTGCTGACCCTTTGGGACTATGGAGGAGTAAAGCCATTTGGATGATCACTTAGGACTGCCTGGTCCACACTGCTAAGAGAATTCAACACTCTTCTCTCAGCTAATGATTGCACACAATTTCAGCAAATTCAAGGGATCCAGAAAAACCCTAATAAAAGCGGCATATATAGTACTTAGCAGGATGCACCAGGCTCTTTTCTGCATGCGTTTTGCCTACTGATTTACTTAATCCTCCTAAAAACCCTGAGAGGAAGGTGCTGTCGTTAAGCCCACGCGGCTGCGGGGGACAGAGGCACCTGGAGGCTCCTGAGCGCGCGGCCCCTAAGGGGCAAAGCTGGGCCTTGCAGCCAGGCAGCTGGCCCATCCGCCCCACTGCTTTGCTCTGTAGAGCCTGTTTGCCGTCATTCGTTCACCTAAGCCTTGTGTTTTCAAAGTCTGCAACCACTCTGCACCACAAAAAATATCGGCTTGGTCAGAAAATAATGGCTCTCGCTTCAGACTCAGAGTGAACTTTCTCATTCTGAATGTATCCACTCATTCAATAAATATACACTGGGTATCTATTAAGTGCCAGGCACTGTTCTAGACACTTGAAATACATTGTGTTCATAATAAATATATGGACATACATAGAAGCTACTCAAAATGACAAAGATTCCTGCTCAGGGAGCTTAGGTCCTGGAGGGTAATTTATCTGAAAGGTGGAAGCACAGAGGAAATCCCTCAGACTAGCAGATACTAGGCCATCGGATAAGAAACCTAGAGCTATAGAGAGGCTCCAGCCAGGGCGGTCCATGAGTAATTGCGATGGAGAAGTTGCACTTCTGTCTCTGCCAGATTCTCTCTAATTTTTCACTGGATTCGAGCCGTCCTCGTTTCCTGCCTCCCAAAGGGCCACAGCTGTCTTCTGAGTTATTCCACCCCGTGATCCTAGCACTACACACTGGGCATCCATCCATCCATCGAATTTCTTCAGTCGCTCCCCAGTAACGTTTACGGAGTCCCTACTTGCTGCCAGGCGCTGCACTGGATTCTAGAGACACACACAGGTGAACAAGACAGCCCGTGGCCCTCAGTGAGTGGGCAGCACGACCTCAGATGGTGACATGGTAGGTTACTGGAGCAGCGAAGAAAGAGTGATGACATATTCTGCATGTGGACTTAAAGACAGAAATGGAACAAATTGAGAAACACCTTTAAAAAGAACGTCCTTGCAGAATTGTTTCTGGTTCTCCAAGTCTCTTCCCATCAGATTGCAGAATGTCAGACCGGGAAGGGAATTTGCAAGGTCATCAAGCTCATCCCTGGTTGTTTTACGGAAACTTGAAGATGGTCTCAGATTGACAACCTTTCCTTAGATGTTTCAGAGACACACCTACATACCCAGGCAGAGGGCCTGTTGTTGTTGTTGCCCAAGTCGACTTTTAGAATGGGTGGGCGGTACCGTTATCTCTAACTGACTCTTCTCCATCCCCAGTCACTTTAATGTAGGTAAAATGGTAGGAGTTCTGAAACATATACTTAGTTAGACTTAAAGTTCTTTTTCAATTAAATTCTTGGTCCAAACAAAGAAACGGGCAGAAGATGATTTGGTGTGCCTTGAAGGGCATTTGAAGCCCCTCCTCCTCTCTCTCCCCCTCCCCCGGGGCGGAGCACGGCCAGGAGGTCGGGGTTGTGAGAGTGCACACGTTACTTGAAGCTGTATTATTGCCCAGGGAAAGAAGACCTTCTGTGGCTTTCCCACAAGACTTCTGATAAGTAGATTCATCTTAGATCAGAGAGGTTAAAACAAATGGAGAGACTGCCCTTTTCTAATTTTGCTTTTCCCTTAGGAAACATGTGGGCATGGTTGGCTGTAACTTGACTGCTGGGGTAAGGATCTGCGCTAGAAATAGCTTTAGAGCTGTTAGGATTACCCTTTTATTGTGGTAGACCGTTAAACAGCTGGGTCAAATTACACATTTGAATTCTGAACTGACCCTGGGTTCATTACGTAGGGCCCCGTGGTTACTGCATGATGGGTCGTGCAGAGTCGAGCAAGGGCATTTTCATGGGGACTTTGCCAGCCATTTCTTGATATGAATCTCATTAAGCAAGTCTCACATTTTTGTGACACACACACACACGCACACACACACACATTCTTTTCCCTTCAGGATATAAAGATGTTTTAGAAGAAATAATAGCTTGGCTTCACAGAGGACCAGAGAATTCCACAGCTGAGCTTGGGGATCAGTGACAAACACAAAGATGGCTCATCTCTTCCCAGAGAACGTTCTTCACGCAGGAACCGCCAGGCTGCTTGGTCCCGTTCTTGTTGAAGTGGAGAGTCTGTAGGATTATGCCACACTTGACATCAGCCCTAAGTACTGGCTCGTCTCCCATCCCACATCCTAGATCTTGACTGACTCATTTAACAGAAATAAGAAGCTCACATCTCAAGTAAGGACTGGAAAATGAGGCCACGGTCCATCAGCTGGTGAATAGATAAATGAATTAGGGTGTGGCCATATAACGGAACAGTGCTCACTAATAAAAGAATGAACTATTGTACATGCAATGACATGGTGAATCCCAAAATAATCATGCTGTGTAAAAGAAAGCCAGACCAAAAAAAGTATATACTGTATGACTGAATTTCTGTAAAATTTTAGACAATGCAAACACATCTACAGTGAGAGAAAGCAGATCAGCCGTTGCCTCAGGATGGGGTGTGTGTGGATTCCCAGGGGCGTGGGAAAACTTTTCAGAATGATGGACGTGTTCATTACCTTGATTGTGCTGGTGGGAATGTACATGGGTCCAAACTCAAATTGTACACCTTAAATATGTGCTGCTTATTACATGTCAGTATACCTCAATAAAGATGTATTAGCAAAAAAATCTGTAAACTAGAGTTATTTATAGTGATTTTTTTGGTTTGTTTTTTGGGCCATGACACGGCTTGCGGGATCTTAGTGCCCCGACCAGGGACTGAACCCGGGCTACGGCACTGAAAGTGCCGAGTCCTAACCACTGGACCACCAGGGAATTCCCGATAGTGATTTTTTTTTTTTTTTTTTTGCGGTACGCAGGCGTCTCACAGTGGTCTCTCCCGTTGCGGAGCACAGGCCCCGGACGCGCAGGCTCAGCGGCCGTGGCTCACGAGCGCAGCCGCTCCGCGGCATGTGGGATCTTCCTGGACTGGGGCACGAACCCGCGTCCCCTGCATCGGCAGGCGGACTCTAACCACTGCGCCACCAGGGAAGCCCCCGATAGTGATTTTTAATGATAGGAAATGACTATGAAAATCTTCTGTACCACGCAGATGCTCACTAGTTCTCACAGAAAAGTTTTTTAAAAGAGTTATGAAAGTTAAAGATGATATACACAGTTTTCTTATGTAAAAAAACTGTTCCAAATTTGTAAATGCTTTCTGACATGGCAAGTTCCTGGTGGCTACTTTTGGAAACCAAAATAAAATATACTCAAGGTTAAACTATTTCCTTTGTCCATGGAGGATCATTTTTATGCACTGTTTTGTTTTGGAACTATTTCTATTATTATTATGTGATTTTGTTACTGAAAATGATGTGTCACTTGTTAAATTTTTCATACTTCCCCACTTCAAAAGTTGGAAACAGAATTTTCTAACCTGCTTAAAATGTTCCAAGTTAAAATTTTCAGTCTTTCAAACCATTTATTAAAATTATAAAAATGGAACACTCTCTGATTAGTTTGCAAGAACAAGTGATGGGTATCAGAGAGGATTTAAATTTGCTAGCTGAATTTCAACCCAAAACTTTTGTGTATTGGTGAATGTGATGAATAAATGAGTATTGTAATTTAACAAACACAGCTAATGATATATACCTTTCTTCCATTTGACTCTACTCATCTTCATGAGATACTTTTTTCAGTTAACCAAGTAATGAAATAAAACGAGCTTAAAACCAGACCTTCAAATTACTGTACCATAAAGTATTAAACCAATAATTTTAAAAGTTATGCAATATTTTATGCAAATCAAAACTACAATGAGGTATCTGATGGTCAGAATGGCCATCACCAAAATATCTACAAACAGTAAATCCTGGAGAGGGTGTGGAGAAAAGGGAGCCCTCTTGCACTGTTGGTGGGAATGTAAATTGATACAGCCACTATGGAGAACAGTATGGAGGTTCCTTAAAAAACTAAAAATAGAACTACCATATGACCCAGCAATCCCACTACTGGGCATATACCCTGAGAAAATCATAATTCAAAGAGTCATGTAGGGGCTTCCCTGGTGGCGCAGTGCTTGAGAATCTGCCTGCCAATGCAGGGGGCACAGGTTCGAGCCCTGGTCTGGGAAGATCCCACATGCTGCGGAGCAACTAAGCCCGTGTGCCATAACTACTGAGCCTGCACTCTAGAGCCCACGAACCACAACTGCTGAGGCCACGCACCACAACTACTGAAGCCTCTGTGCCTAGAACCCGTGCTCTGCAACAAGAGGAGCCATCGCAATGAGAAGCCCACACACTGCAATGAAGAGTAGCCCCCCTTGCTGCAACGAGAGAAAGACTGTGTGCAGCAATGAAGACCCAACACAGCCAAAAATAAAATAAATAAAATAAAAAATAAAGAGTCATGTACTACAATGTTCATTGCAGCTCTATTTACAGTAGCCAGGGCACGGAAGCAACCTAAGTGTCCATCGACAGATGAATGGATAAAGAAGATGTGGCACATATATACAATGGAATATTACTCAGCCATAAAAATAAATGAAATTGAGTTATTTGTGTGAGGTGGATGGACCTAGAGACTGTCATACAGAGTGAAGTAAGTCAGAAAGAGAAAAACAAATACAGTATGCTAACACATATATATGGAATTAACAAAAAATGGTTCTAAAGAACCGGACAGGTATAAAGATGCAGACGTAGAGAATGGACATGAGGACACGGGGAGGGGGAAGGGTAAGCTGGGACGAAGTGAGAGAGTGGCATGGACATATATACACTAACACATATAAAATAGATAGCTAGTGGGAAGCATCTGCATAGCACAGGGAGATCAGCTCGGTGCTTTGTGACCACCTAGAGGGGTGGGATAGGCAGGGTGGGAGGGAGACGCAAGAAGGAGGGGATATGGGGATAGATGTATACGTATAGCTGATTCACTTTGTTATACAGCAGAAACTAACACCACTGTAAAGCAATTATACTCCAATACAGATGTTAAAAAAAAAGTTATGCAACATTTCAAATCACATTTGGTTTCTAAATATATATATATACATATATATATGTATATATATATATATATAATGAGGATAAGACTTTTGGTAATATTAACAAATATAATAAAATAAAACATTATTTTGGAAACCCCATTAATAGGAATAGAAGCTACCTTCTGTTAACCTTAAAAATGCATTCCAATATACATTAGGTGCAGACAAACACTGTTTGATTCCACTTATACGAGGTACCTAGAATAGTCGAATTCACAGAGTTAGAAAGCACACTGGTGGATGCCAGGGGCTGGAGGGTGGGGGGCGGTGGGGAGGGGAATGGGGAGTTAGTGTTTAGTGGGGACAGAGTCTTGGCTTAGGAAGTTGAAAAATTTGAGAGATGGATGATGGTGAGAGTTGACAACAATGTGAAAGTACTTAGTGCCACTGAACTGCACAGTTAAGATAGTATGTTTTATGTTATATGACTTTTACCACAATAAAAAAACATAAAAAAAATAGGGATAGAAGATAAAAAATGTGGTGGTCTCTACTCTAGGGATGTTTCTGAAGATGCTTTCATGCTCCTGACACTTTCATCCACTCCCTGGGTGCTACCCGCCTCCTACCACTAGTAACTAGGATTCATGGGAATTGGCCTGGCTAACTTCTTATTTATTTATTTATTTTTGGCTGCGTTGGGTCTTCATTGCTGCATGCAGGTCTTCTCTAGCTGTGGTGAGCAGGGGCTACTCTTTGTTGCGGTGCGCGGGCTTCTCATTGTGGTGGCTTCTCTTGTTGCAGACCACAGGCTCTAGGTGCACGGGCTTCAGTAGTTGTGGCATGTGGGCTCATTAGTTGTGGCTCGCAGGCTCTAGAGCGCAGGCTCAGTAGTTGTGGTGTATGGGCTTAGCTGCTCTGCGGCATGTGGGATCTTCCCAGACCAGGGCTCGAACCTGTGTCCCCTGCATTGGCAGGCAGATTCTTAGCCACTGCACCACCAGGGAAGGCCCTGGCTAACTTCTTGAACCCAATTTTGTTCTAAAGTTAGCTATGGGCTTTCTAATATACAAATTCAATGTTCTGTCTTGGTTCTACTGGAGCAGTTTCAGGTCTAAAGAATCTTTAAAGCAGTCAGTAAACACATGTTGGTGTTGTGTTAGAACATGTTGTTATGGTATAGGTTAATAAAAATGACCTTCAAAAACAGAGTAACACTGGGACTTCCCTGGTGGTCCAGTGGTAAAGAATCCACCTTCCAATGCAGGGGACGTGGGTTCGATTCCTGATCAGGGAACTAAGATCCCACATGCCGCGGGGCAACTAAGCCCGTGTGCCACAACTACTGAGCTTGTGTACCTCGAGAGAGCCCACATGTCACAAACTACAGAGCCCACGCGCCACAACTAGAGAGAGAAAACCCACACGCCACAACTAGAGAGAAGCCCATGAACCACAACAAAGAGCCCACGCGTGGCAACAAAAGATCCCGCATGCAGCAACTAAGACCTGACGCTGCCAAAACTAATAATAATAAAGAAAATAAATAAATATTAAAAAAACAACAACAGAGTAACACTAAACAACCAATGGATCACCAAAGAAGCCAAAGAGGAAATTTAAAGAATACCTAGAGACAAATGAAAATGAAAATGGGACAATCCAAAACCTATGGGACACAGCAAAAGCAGTTCTAAGAGGGAAGTTTATAGTGATACAAGCTTACCTCAGGAACAACAAAAATCTCAAATAAAAATCCTAGCCTTACACCCAAAGCAACTAGAGAAAAAAGAAAACCCAAAGTTAGTAGAAGGAAAGAAATCATAAAGATCAGAGCAGAAATAAATGAAATAGAGACTAAGAGAACAACAGAAAAGATCAAAGAAACTAAAAGCTAGTCCTTTGAAAAGATAAACAAAATTGACAAACTTTTAGCCAGACTCATCAAGAAATAAAGGGAGAGGGCCCAAATCAATAAAATTAAAAATAAAAAAGGAGAAGTTACAACTGACACCACAGAAATACAAAGGACCATAAGAGACTATACTACAAGCAACTATATGCCAATAAAATGGGCAATCTAGAAGAAATGGACAAATTCTTAGAAAGGTACAATCTCCCAGGACTAAACCAGGAAGAAATAGAAAACATAAACAGACCAATTACAAGCCTGAAATTGAATCTGTGATTTAAAAACTCCCAAAAACAAAAGTCCAGGACAAGATGGCTTCACAGGTGAATTCTACCAAACATTTAGAGAAGAGTTAACACCTATCTCTCTGAAATTATTCCAAAAAGTTGCAGAGGAAGGAACACTCCCAAACTCATTCTGTCAGACCATAATGACCCTGATACAAAAACCAGACAAAGATACCACAAAAAAAGAGAATTAAAGGCCAATATCACTGATTAACATAGATGCAAAAATTCTCAACAAAATACTAGCAAACCGAATCCAACAATACATTCAAAGTATCATACACCATGATCAAGTGGGATTTATCCCAGGGATGCAAGGATTTTTCAATATCTGCAAATCAATCTGTGATACACCACATTAACAAATTGAAGAATAAAAACCATATGATCATCTCAATAGATGCAGAAAAAGCTTTTGACAAAATTCAGCACCAATTTATGATAAAAATTCTCCAGAAAGTGGGCACAGAAAAAGGCCATATATGACAAAAGTGGGCATAATAAAAATTCTCCATAAGTGGGCATAATAAAGGCCATATATGAAAAACCCACAGCTATCATTATACTAACAGTGAAAAGCTGAAAGAATTTCCCCTAAGATCAGGAACAAGACAAGGATGTCCACTTTCACCATTTTTATTCAACATAGTTTTGGAAGTCCTAGCCACAGCAATCAGAGAAGAAAAAGAAATAAAAGAAATCCAAACTGGAAAAGAAGTAAAACTGTCACTGTTAGCAGATGACATGATACTATACATAGAAAATCCTGAAGAAGCTACCAGAAAACTACTAGAGCTCATCAATGAATTTGGTAAAGTTGCAGGATACAAAATTAACACACAGAAATCTGTTGCATTTCTATACACTAACAATGAAAGATCAGAAGGAGAAATTAAGGAAACAATCTCATTTACCATCCCATCAAAAAGAATAAAATACCTAGGAATAAATCAGGCTAAGGAGGCAAAAGACCTGTGCTCTGAAAACTCTATGATGTTGATGAAAGAAATCAAAGATGACACAAACAGATGGAACAATATACTGTGTTCTTGTATTGGAAGAATCAATACTGTCAAAATGACTATACTACCCAAGGCAATCTACAGGTTCAATACAATCCCTATCATACTACCAATGGCAGTTTTCACAGAACTAGAACAAAAAATTTTTTAATTTGTATGGAAACACAAAAGACCCTGAATAGCCATAGCAAACTTGAGAAAGACAAACAGAGCTGGAGGAATCAGACTCCCTGACTTCAGACTATACTACAAAGCTACAGTAATCAAAACAGTATGTACTGGCACAAAAACAGAAATATAGATCAATGGAACAGGATGGAAAGCCCAGAAATAAACCCACACACCTCTGGTCAATTAATCTTTGACAAAGGAGGCAAGAATATACTATGGAGAAAAGACAATCTCTTCAATCACTAGTGCTGGGAAAACCGGACAGCAACATGTAAAAGAATGAAATTAGAACATTCTCTAATACCATATACAAAAATAAAATCAAAATGGATTACAGGCCTAAATGTAAGACCAGATACAAGATACAACACCTAAAGGAAAACATAGGCAGAACACTCTTTGACATAAATTGCAGCAATATATTTTTGGATCCATCTCCTAGAGTAATGGAAATAAAAACAAAAATAAACAAGTGGGACCTAATTAAACTTAAAAGCTTTTGCACAGCAAAGGAAACAAACAGAATGAAAAGACAACCTACAGCTTAGGAGAAAATATTTGCAAATGATGCAATTGACAAGGGATTAATTTCCAAAATATACAAACAGTTCTTACAGCTCAAGATAAAAAAAAAAAGAGCAACCGGGCTTCCCTGGTGGTGCAGTGGTTAAGAATCCGTCCGTCAATGCAGGGCACATGGGTTCGAGTCCTGATCTGGGAAGATCCCACATGCTGCGGAGCAACTAAGCCCGTGTGCCACAACTACTGAGCCTGCGCTCTAGAGCCCACAAGCCACAACAGCTGAAGCCCACGCACCTAGAGCCCATGCTCCACAACAAGAGAAGCCACCACAATAAGAAGCCCATGCACTGCAATGAAGAGTAGCCCCTGCTCACCACAACTAGAGAAAGCCCACATGCAGTAACGAAGACACAGAGCAGCCAAAAATAAAATAAGTGAAATAAATTTATAAAAAAACCCAAAAACAACCCAATCAAAAAATGGGCAGAAGACTTAAACAGACATTCTACTCTCATAAGGGTCTTAGATTTTATGGGAAATGACAATATTAACTCTAAGTGGACTGTGAGATAAGCATAAATATTGTAATCTCAGAATAACCACTAAATAAATAAAGAGGTACAGCTAAAAAGACAAGAAAGGAGTTAAAATGGAATACTAAAAAATATTTGATTAACTGAGAAGAAGGCTGGAAAGGAGGAATGGAGGAAGAAAAAACCAAACCAAAACAAAACACAGATGGCACAACTAGAATACAAATAGGAAGATGGTAGACTTAAATCTGATTATATCAATAGATGTGTAGACTTACTTACACTGAACTATACAATAACTACACTAAATATAAATGGATTAAAAACTTCAATTAACATCTACAAATTTTCAGATTGGAAAAAAGGAAGATAACTATATGCTGTATAGAAGAGACATACTTCAAATACATAGAGACAAGTTGAAAGCAAAAGGATGGAAAAGTTACACTATGCAATCAGTAAGTATAAAAAAGCTGGTGTGATTATATTAATATAACACAAAGAAGACTTCAAGACAAGGAGTATTACTGAAGAAAAATATGGAAGTTTTGTAATGATAAAGGATCAATTAATCAAAGCAATTGGTTGCACCTAAGAATCCTAAATGTGTATATGCCTAATGAAAAAGTTTCAAAATGCATGAAACTTACAAAACTAAAGAGAGAAATAAAAGATTCAGTTAAAATGAGATTTCTAACACCCCTCTCTCAGTAATTGATAGAACAAATAGGCAATCTGTATGTTACAGAAGATTTGACCAACACTGTCAACCAGCTTGACTTAACTGATAGCTATGGAAACAATATCCAACTGCTGCAGAACCACAACTGTCAACGTCAGCAACTTCAAAAGCAACAGAGAAGGAACAAAACTATCATCAAATCCAGCTTTTCTGATGATAACAACTACCTAAGGTGAAGTTTGGGCTCCACCCTAGACCCACTAAATTAGGATCACCTTGGGAGCTGTGTGATTAACAAGCAACCAGATAATTCTCACTATGGGGAAGTTTGGAGAGTGCTGGAATTCCCTTTATTGAGGAGTGGCCCACCTGTGGTTGCCTTGGAAAATAAGAGAGAGAGTGTTTTTTCAATGAGACAAATTTTAAAATATTCTCTTAAAACAAATGGTATATGCTTTATTTTTTAATGTTTCAGAACTTGATGTGGCTGAATTAGGCAGAATACTTGATCTGGCACAAATCTTATTTAGTAGGTGCAGATACTGTAAGTGATCATCATTTAGCCATAATTTATGAAAATCTAATATACAAAAATTAATACACTTTTGACAGAATGTTCTAATTCATGCTTCTTATCCAGTAAATTTAGCCAGGCATTTTAATAGTGTGTAAACTGTTCCTTTTGTCAGAAGTGGAAAGAGGCACATCACATTATGATTTTATGACCAGCTGAACAATGTAACAAGGGCTATACTTCTTGTTGTTACTTATGTGAACCATAGAAGCCAGATTATTATTACTAAGAAACAATTCCTTTAAAGTCAGATTGTGTTAACACACAAACAACAGAAGTATGATCAAAAAAACCCAAACCTGGGCTTCCCTGGTGGCGCAGGGAAGGTTGAGAGTCTGCCTGCTGATGCAGGGGACGCGGGTTCGTGCCCCGGTCAGGGAGGATCCCGCATGCCACGGAGCGGCTGGGCCCGTGAGCCATGGCCGCTGAGCCTGCGCGTCCGGAGCCTGTGCTCCACAATGGGAGAGGCCACAACGGTGAGAGGGCCGCGTACCGCAAAAAAAAAAAAACAAACCCAAACCAAAACAAAAAAACCCATGGACTTCCCTTGTGGCACAGTCATAAAGAATCCACCTGCCAGTGCAGGGGACACGGGTTCAAGCCCTGGTCCAGGAAGATCCCACATGCCCATGCCGTGGAGTAGCTAAGCCCATGCACCACAACTACTGAGCCTATGATCTAGAGCCTGTGAACCACAACTACTGAAGCCCCTGAAAAGGCACTGTCTTTAATGTGACTTATACTAGCAATTACCACTCTCTGTTTCTTTCTGTCTCTTCGAAATTCCAGCTATCAGTGTGAAAGAATGTGCCTTGTCTCCCTTGGGTCACTTGTCTTATCATGGACCAATCGGCAAGGGGGGTGGGGGGCAGAGCACAGGATCACACAACTACAACATGGTTGTCAAGGCTGCCCCGTCTCTGCTTCCTGCTCAAGACCCCAGGAAGAGGGGCATGTGGACAGAAATACTCAACTTTGACCAACTGTTCTTATTCTTTTCTGCTTTGACACCTTATAGGAATTGTATCCCTAAATACTTCAGCATATGTCTTAAAAACAAAGACATTCTCCTATATAACTACAATGCAGTTATTGAATTCAATAAATTTAATTCAATTCAACACCCATTTTGATAAAAACTCTCAACAAAGTGGGTATAGAGGGAACGTACCTCAACATAATAAAGGCCATATATGTCTAGCCTATGGCTAACATACTCAATGGTGAAAAACTGAAATCTTTTCCACTAAGATCAGGAACAAGACAAGGATGTCCACTCCTGCCACTTTTACTCAACATGGTAGTGGACGTCCTAGCCACAGCAATTATGCAAGAAAAAGAAACAAAAGGCATCCGAATTGGAAATGAAGAAGTAAAACTGTCACTATCTGCAGATGACATGATATTAAATATTAAAACCCCTGAAGACTCTAACAAAAACTGTTAGAATTAATAAATGAATTCAGTAAAGTTGCAGGATACAAAATCAGGATATAGAAATCTGTTGCATTTCTATATGCTAATAACAAACTATCAGAAAGGGAAATTAAGAAAACAATCCCGTTTACAATTGTATCAAAAAGAATAAAATACTGAGGAGTAAATTCAACAAAGAAGGTGAAAGACCTGTAAATGAAAATTATAAGAGGTTGATGAAGAAAAATTGAAGACACAAATAAGTGGAAAGGTATATCATGTTCATGAATTAGAAGAATTAACATTGTTAAAATGTCCATACTACCTACCCAAAGCAATCTACAGATTCAGTGTAATCGCTATAAAAATTCCAATGGCATTTTTCACATAAATAGAACAAACTATCCTAAAATTTGTGTGGAACCACAAAAGACACTGAATAGCCAAAGCAATCTTGAGAAAGAAGAATAAAGCTGGAGGTATCATGTTCCTGATTTCAAACTATATTAGAAAAATATAGTAATCACAACAGTATGGTATTGGCATAAAAACAAACACAGAGATCAATGAAACAGAGAGCCCAGAAATAAACTCATGAATATATGGTCAAATAATTTATGACAAAGGAGCCAAGAATATACAGTGGGGAAAGGACAGTCTCTTCAATCAATGGTGTAGGGAAAACTGGACAGCCACATGCAAAAGAATGAAATGGGACCACTATCTTACACCATACACAAAAATTAACTCAACATGGATTAAAGACTTGAATATAGGACCTAAAACTGTAAACCTTCTAGAAGAAACATAGGCAGTAAGCCCCTTGACATCAGTCTTGGTGATGATTTTTTGGATTTAACACCAAAGCACAGGCAACAAAAGCAAAAATCAACAAGTGGGATTACATGAAACTAAAAAACATCTGCACAACAAAGAAAACCGTCAACAAAATGAAAAGGCAACTTACTGAATGGGAGACAATATTTGCAAATCACATTATCTGATAGGTGGTTTATATCCAAAATATAGAAAGAACTCATACAATTCAATAGCAAAACAACAAGCAGTTTGATTAAAAAATGGGCAGAGGGTCTGAATAGAACTTTTTTTTGGCCATGCTGCACAGCTTGTGGGATCTTAGTTCCCCAACCAGGCATTGAACCCAGGCCACAGCAGTGAAAGCACCGAGTCCTAACCATTGGACTGCCAGAGAATTCCCTGAATAGACATTTTTTTGAAAGAAGACATACATTTGGCCAACAGGTACATAAAAAGTTACTCAACATCACTAATCATCAGGGAAATGCAAATCAAAATCACAATGAGATATCACCTTACACCTCTTACGTTGACTATTATTTTTAAAAAGACAAGAAATAACAAGTGTTGGTGAGGATGTGGAGAAAACGGAACACTTGTGCACTGTTGGTGAGAATATAAATTGGTGCAGTCACTATGGAAAACAGTATGGACGTTCCTCAAAAAATTTAAAAAAGAACTACCGTATGATCCAACAATTCCACTTCGGGTTATTTATCTGAAGAAAACAAAAACACTAACTTGAAAAGATACATGTTTATTGCAGTGTTACTTACAATAGCCAAGGTATGCAACAATCTAAGTGTCCATCAATGGATGAACGGATAAAGAAAATGTGATACACACATATGCACATACACACCATGGAATATTATTTAGCCATCAAAAGAATAAAATCTTGCCATAAAATCTTTGCAACAACATGGATGGACCGTGAGGGCATTATGCTAAGTGAAATAAGTCAGACAGAAAAAGACAAATACTGTATGATCTCTCTTATATGTGGATTCTAAAAACAAAACAAAAATAAAAACCAAGCTCATAGATACAGAGAACAGGTGAGTGGTTGCCAGGTGCAGGTGGGAGGGGGTGTTGTACAAAATGCATGAAGGGCATCAAAAGTTACAGACTTCCAGTTATGAGGTAAGTAATTCATGGGGATGTAATGAACAACATGACAACTATAGTTAATAATACTGTGTTGCATATTTGAAGGTTGCAAAGAGAGTAGATCGTAAAAGCTGTGATCACACACACACACAAAAATTCTGGGGACTTCCCTGGCAGTCCAGCGGTTAAGACTCCACACTTCCAATGCAGGAGGTATGGGTTCAATCCCTGGTCGGGGAACTAAGATCTGATATGCTGCATGGCATGGCCAAATAAATAAAAATTTAAAAAATTCTGTAAGTATGTATGGTTGGACATTAACTAGACTTATTGTGGTGATCATTTCTCAATATATACAAATATTGAATCATTATGTTGTGTACCTGAAACTAATATAATGTTGTGTGTCGATTATACCTCAATAAAAAAAGAAATTTAATACTGGTATGATAATTTTGTCTAAAATACAATCTATAAGGTGGGTCAAAAAGTGCCTTCGGTTTTTTAAGTAAAAATAAAAGACACATTTTTCACTTTCACCAAGAACTTTATTGAACACGTATTCACCCTTTTGTTTCACTACCTTCTGCCATTTTTCAGGCAACTTCATAATTCCATCTCCCCAAAACTTATCTTTTTGAGCAAAGAACTGTTCCAGGTGCCTTTTACAGTCTTCCAGGGAATTGACATTTTTTCTATTAAAAGAATTTTGTAAAGACCAAAATAAATGGAAATCCGAAGGTGCAGTGTCTGGTGAATACGGTGGAGGAATCAGAACTTCCCAGCCAGGCTGTAACAGTTTCTGCCTGGTAATCAAAGCAACATGTGGTCTTGCATTGTCCTGATGGAAGATTATGTGTTTTCTGTTGACTAATTCTGGATGCTTTTCGTCAAATGCTGCTTTGAGTTGGTGTAATTGGGAGCAGTACTTGTTGGAATTAATCGTTTGGTTTTCCGGAAGGAGCTCATAATAGAGGACTCCCTTCCAATCCCAACATATACACAACATCAACTTCTTTGGATGAAGATCGGCCTTTGGTGTGGTTGGTGGTGGTTCACTTCACCTGCCCCACCATCCCTTCTGTTCCACATTGTTGTACAGTATCCACTTTTCATTGCCTGTCACAATTGGTTTTAAAAACGGAATGTTTCCATTACGTTTCACTAGAGAATCACATGCAGAAATATGGTCAAGAAGGTTTTTTTCTCTTAATTTATGTGGAACCCAAACATCAATTAACATAATCAGTCCGGTGCAAATGACTTTCAATGCTCGATTTGGATATTTTGAGTATGTCGGCTATCTCCCGCGTGGTATAACATTGATCGTACTCAGTTAATATCTTGATTTGATTGCTATCAACCTCAACTGGTCTACCTGACTGTGGAGCATCGTCCGGCGAGAAATCTCCAGCACGAAACTTCGCAAACAACTTTTGACACTTCAGTCAGTCACAGCACCTTCTCCATACACTGCACAAATCTTCTTTTGCGTTTTAGTTGCATTTTTACCTTTCTTGAAATAATAAAGCATAATATGCCGAATATGTTGCTTTTTTCTTCTGTCTTCAATGTTAACATGGCTACACAAAAATTCACCAATTTTGATGTCTTTTTTTAAATGCGTGCTGATATGACAGCTGTCACATACAATCTAACAAAATTGTTTCGAATGAAGTTAAAGACAACTAAGTGCTACTAGAGCCATCTTACAGAAAAAACCAAATGAACATTTTGGCCCACCCAATATATTCAAATTTTCCTATTGATGCCCTTTGTTTCAATCTTTTATATTTTTTCCTTATCTCAGATCCATCCAGGGTCACATCTTGCATTTAGTTGTCACATTTCTTTTAGTTTTCTTTTAATTTGAAACATTGCCTCTGCCTTTGTTTTCATAACATTGACAAATTTTGACGAGTATGAATCAGTTGTGTTACAGCTTTCTCAACTTGAGTTTGATTGATTGGAATCAAGTTACGCTTATTTGGCAGAAATACTGGATAATAACTGATGTTGTGTCCTTCTTAGTGCATCACTAAGGAGGCACAAAATTTTAGATAGTCCCACTTTTAGTGACGTTTATTTTGATCACGCGGTTACAGCAGAATTTGCCAGATTTCTCCTATGCTCTGGTTATTTTTGAATGAGTGCCGGATGTTATGCATACAATTTTTAGTGATAAATTGAGGTGCTGCATGATGGTATTTTCCTCCAGAGAAGATCTACTTTTGCTTTTGGCAGACAGCTGGGCTGGGGATAGATCACCTGATTTTTGTCAGAGATTGAGAGGTTTCATAGCCGGGCTCCAGTCTTTTAGAGCTGGTCTATTTTTGGTTTATCTTTCTTAGGGGTCCCAACTAAAAGCCTAGAGTGTTTACAGGGGCCCTTCAACCTGGGTGGACTCAGAAGTCCAAGTTTTATTCCTCAGCCCTTGAAGCAATCAAAAGCTCTGTTCAGCTTTTTAACCTGTCAGCTATTGCTTTTGCTTTCTGAATTGACAATTGCCTCAAGGAGAAAAGTGGTCCCGGATGTCGGGCTTACTTCTCTTGGCTTCTCACCTCTTTCATATCTTAGCTCTGAAGGTACTCACTGCCTTGGGAGATCTCTGAAATCTTCAAACCTGTTTTTGTTATATTCTGTCCAGGTTTTCTAAATTGTTCTTGGTATGAGTGCTGGCCCAGAAAAAACTCAGTTTTGCCAGAATTGGAACTTTTATTACCATCATTTAAAAATGCTTATTGAGCTCACTTCAATTACACAGGCTGCCTGGGAAATCCAAGGTAAGTTCACCTTATGTAACAAATGCACTTAGAAAAGTAATAGTGCATAAAAAACAATGAAAAACTAGTATACGTAAGAAGACTGAGCTTCTGAAACTGGAAATTTAAGTGAAATCTTTTTCAGGGGTAGCAAAGCTCATTTTATTTGATGGCTACTACCTAACTAATAAATGCATATAAATAGTGATTTTGTCTGCATACTGGAATTGCATTTTACAAGTGTGGACTGTTCTTTTCTCATAAAGCAGAGAACCCACAATTACTTTATTATCAGATAAGAATATTTTCTTCTTCTAAACTTTAGCGGCATTAAGTTAACTGTGAGTCAGGAGAGAAAAAAAATAACCCTACTTTTTTGTGTTCTCTTAGGAGTACAGTGCCTCTACAGTATAAGATTCATAAAAGTTTAATTTGGATGTATAGTAAAACTGTTGGATTTTCCAGGAAAATCCCCTTTTAAAATACTTTTCATTGTCTGATCACCCAATGGAGAGTGTGGTCATGAAATGAACGTAATTTTTTTTTTTAGTTTTCCTTCATCTCTTGTAGCTGATTATAGTCAATAACATTTTGCATTAACAATTCAGAAGGACCAAAATGTGATTTTCCATTAGCATTCAGAGCCCTCCGCTGACATCATTCCCCAAGAATGTACTCCGCCACTAATGACAGGAGAAAGACAGGCAGTTGGCAGTGTTCAAACCTCAAGTCTAAAGAATGGACTGAAAACCTCATTTATATTTTTGCAATTTACTTTTGATTTCAGTTAAGAATACTAGACCCGCAACCTTCCTTACCAAAAATTTATTGACCAATTTTATTCCGTACCAGAAAAAGCAAGAACTCAAACTTTTTTTTAATGATACATTTATAAAATTGCTATAAAACAAAGTTATGGATTAGACTGTCTTGTTGGTAGATCAGTAACATTGATTCTATTATTTTTAAATCTGTTGAGGCTCAGAGCTTTATTACATAATTTCAGAATCTTTGGTCCCAAAGATTTAATGGTGGATGCAGTAGGCTCAGTTACCTGTGTTCCCTATACTTTAGTGCCCTGGACCCTTTGGCTAACATCACAGGTCCTCTGTCTATGTTCTCTGTGATGAAGCAGGTAACTTATACTGGTTCTTTTGTTAACCTTGCTCTGTAGATGGAATTGAATTCAATTGAATAAACCCTCTGAGGCCTCTTTCCCAGAATCTCAGAGGCTCTGCAAAGGGCTTCAGAGTTGAGCAGCCTGCAGCATCAACCTAACTGCTCTGCTTCCAGGCACTGCTGCATCTGCCTGATGCAGCCTCTTCGGTCTGAAAGAGTTAATGTGCTGATTTTAGCGCCCCGTTCCCAGGGAGTGTTTGGTGCAGTCTTAAGTAAGTATCAGAATATTTTAGCAGGTGGTTTACAGTGTCTCTCAACACTGGTTCTTCAGTCAGTAAACTCAATGAAGCTGATGAAAAGACACTGGTGAAATACGATGCCTCCTCGCACAAGGCTCCGGGGAGGATCGGGTTGTGGGTAATGCAGTCAACATCCACAATATTTCTAAACATCATAAAGAACGTGCTCCTACACCTGATTATCTCCTAAACAGCACAGTGCTTCAAAGAACTAACCTCCTCCCCGCTTTCTAAGTGCAGTTATTTGTAAATGCTAGTTTTAGCTATTTAAACAGTATAATTTGAATTTTACAAAATGTCTTTCCGTTTGTTTGCCTCCAGATGGACATACTTTAAGATTACTACCAAATTAAAACTCTCTCCATTGTTACTTCAGTTCTCAATGCTGGACATTGGCTAAATCCCTATCTGGGCTCCTCCTTCTGATATTGCTGTGCGCCTTGGCACACTGTTCTGCAGTAAAACAAACTGAAGTAGTCTAAGCTCTGGAAAGGCAGGGACGCTGTCTGTCTTGTTCATCCTTGTATATCGCAAACCCAGGAGCCCGATAAATGTTTGCTGAAGGAATGAATGAGTGAAGAAAAGATATTTATTAGTGGTCTCTGACAAATTCCAAACATATTATAGAGGTACAAATGTTTTTTTTTAGGATTTATATTCTCCTCTTTGCTCACCCAGGCAGCAATTTAAAATATAAAATCAGTTTTGCTTAATTTGGAAGCTGTTGAAGCATAGCAATTCTGTTTTTTAAAAGTACTGTATTATATGTGGAACTAGAAAAATGGTACAGATGAACCGGTTTGCAGGGCAGAAATTGAGACACGGATGTAGAGAGCAAACGTATGGACACCAAGGGGGGAAAGTGGCTGGGGGGGATGGTGGTGTGATGAATTGGGAGATTGGGATTGACATGTATACACTGATGTGTATAAAATGGATAACTAATAAGAACCTGCTGTATAAAAAATAAATAAAATAAAATTCAAAAGAAACAAAAATAAAACAAAAAAAAGTACTATATGCTGGGGACTTCCCTGGTGGTCCACTGGGTAAGACTCCACACTCCCAGTGCAGGGGGCCTGGGATCGATCCCTGGTAGGGGAACTAGATCCCGCATGCATGCCGCAACTAAGAAGTCCACATGCCGTAACTAAAAGATCCCGCATGCCGCAACGAAGACCCGGCTCAGCCAAAATAAATAAATATTCTTAAAAAAGTACTATATGCTGCACCGAGTATGTCTTGGAACTTATGGAATAGTTTTAAGAGAACATGATATGAGGTTTACAGTCAATAAGCCATATGTCAGGATTGTCAGACCACACTGTACACACTGTGAGACTTTCCCACCCGGTGAGATTCATTACAGTTTATGGTTAATTATCAACTTAGAAACTCATAAACCACCTTTAATTAAATTACATTTTCAACCAAAGCAAGTTGCAGGACATGAAAGCATTGTAGGAATTATATATATATTATAATAATCACACTAAATAACTGATCAATTAAAATAGATAACTTATTTAAACTTGATGCATTCATACTTCATTGATTTTTATTATGTGATGCTATTTTAATATTGTAATATTTGCTTTGGCCAATAGTACCTGAAAATAAATCCATGACTATGTTCTTAAAATCTATCAATAGATATCTCCTAAATTTCTGAATAAAAAGGAATAGATTGTTTTTATATAATTTTATAATATTGTTTTTACCATTTACCAAAGTAAATAAGACACAATTTTGTTATAGTCATTTTAATTATAAATAAGACAGATTTGGGGCATTTTTTCCTCCAGGGGGCTTGAACTCTTATCCACACTTCTACCTGAACACTTTACGTAGCAGGTGGCTAAGGAGGGCAGACGGGGTCAGTGACGACCATATTCCCCTCAGCACCGTGTTTATGGCCCACACTCCCTCCAGCCACCGTTCTTTGGGGGCTGGGAGGCTGGCACGCATGGCTAGGGTTTGGCAGCAGTCCCTAATTCAGTGGCTCCAATTCTATTTTTTCTGTTAACATTGGGAAGTATATTCTGGGTCAAATGAGAATAAAGAAACCACCATTTAGGAAAGAACCCAGAGAAGAAACAATGCTTAGAGGTTTTCAACTTTTCACCAGTGTGTGTGGCTGCACATTCCACTAACTTTGGGAAGCTTTAAAAGAAATGATAGCCAGGCCCCCACCCAGACCAGCTGAATCACAACTTATACTCAC
Organism: Grampus griseus; assembly: GCF_964374135.1. Lineage (NCBI taxonomy): Eukaryota > Metazoa > Chordata > Mammalia > Artiodactyla > Delphinidae > Grampus > Grampus griseus. The sequence continues at coordinate 80,199,127 of NC_139007.1, forward strand.
TGAAAAAAGTGTTGTTTGGCGGGGGAGGGAGTGGGATGAATTGGGAGATTGGGATTGACATATATATACACTAATACGTATAAAATAACTAATGAGAACCTGCTGTATGGCACAGGGAACTCCACTTCGCTGTTCAGTAGAAACTAGCACAACACTGTAAAACAACTATACCCCAATTAAAAAAAAAAAAAAAGTTAAAAAAAGTGTTGTTTGAAAAGTACTTTTAGGTGTATCTAATAATGATCATAATGGGGCTGATGGAGTTTGCTAAATGAGGGGGGCAGAATTTTATTTATTTGTTTTCAGGAGATGTGAAAGTCAGGGTAGCAACTTTATCTGATTGTTCACCATCGTGTTCCTAGTCACAAACAAGAGCCTGACACACAGTAGGTACTGAATAAATATTTGTTGAATAAATAAATGACACACTATGGAGACTAACTGTTTTCTTCCCGTGGTTCAGCTGTGCACTCTAGACTCTTCCTTCAAACGTGCGGCTGGCTCCTCCCTGATCATCCCACTAACAAAACTGTCATCTGCTTGACAGGCAATATTTATGCCTCTTCTTATTGAATACTATCTTTTTATGTTGGGTTTTTTTTTTTTTTTTGGTTGGAGGAAGGAGTAGATAGCGGTTTATGTTTTTTCTGACTCACGAGTGAAAACAATAGTGTCAAAAAAAAGGGTTTCATGAAGAATCTATACTGAATAGATAAACCAACCACAAAATAGAAATGTTCACATTTTCGTTTATCCCTTCTTCCTCCATCCAAAAAATGAAAACAGATGATTCAAAATGTTGTAGTCAAAATCTTCTTGATGCAAAGGATGAAGAGTGATCTTGGATAAAGATCTGTAAAATTACATATACACAATATATAAAAATATATAAAAGCACATTGAATATAAGACAGTTCTCTCATTGAAAAAATCCAGAACCCTGACCAAACAACATGATTTTCCATGGGACCCATTTTTTTAGGACAGGAGACATGACCCTGCTGAGGGAGTCCAATGGAAATTGTTAGCTGACATGCCCCCAAGAGAAAGCAATGCATGATGATTTCTTTAAGAACTTACATGAACATTATTAAAGGAATGACTAATACTTTATACATGAATAATACTGAAGCAATTATAACACTGTAATCTCTAGATCTACTAAAGTTATTTTGTAATTTATATAGGTATGCCATCTAAACATATTTCACTTATTGTGACTTTGTTAGGAATAATTTTAGCAGGTACTACACAAGAAATAAAAAGTATTAGAAATAACAAATTTGTGTATTGTGTATTTATGAGTCCTTTGTATAGTCTGTTCTTTTTTTGGCTACACTGTGTGGCATGTGGGATCTTATTTCCCCAACCAGGGAAGGAACCTGTGCCCCCTGCAGTGGAGGCGTGGAGTATTAACCGCAGGACTGCCAGGGAAGTCCCTGTATAGTCTGTTCTTAAGGTGCTATAGACAGCTTTTATTTGCCATCACATTTAAAAAAATTTTCCTAAGTAGAAGAAATAAGATTTTTTTTTTAATGATCAGAAGTAGATGAGTCATTTCACGGATATTTGTTGCCTGTATTAACGGAAGAATGGGAACCTGAACCTTAAACAATTTTTAAATGATAACTTTTCATTAAAATTGGGGGCATATTCATTTGTTTACAAATACTTTTTTTCCCTAAAAAACCCACGCATAGCAACTTATTGGATACTACTAAAAAAAAAAAAGAAAAAACGAAGCACACGTTATACACATGTAAACCAGACTGTTCTCTCTTGACTTCTGGGAAGACTACACTATTTCAGTGTCATGTAAACTGTTATACCATTGTCTTCATTTATGTGGAACTAGCTCTATAACTAATTAAATCCTGTGTGCAGTATGTGAATGCAGTCACTTTTTATTTTAAAGTGATACAAACGTTCTGAGGTTCTATATGGTCTAAATATGACCAGAAAAGTAGCATCAGGGTTAATCTGAAAACCCAGATGCTGATATATCTTTTTTTTTTTTTCTCAGCGGCCACGGCTCACGGGCCCAGCCGCTCCGCAGCATGTGGGATCTTCCCGGACCGGGGCATGAACCCGTGTCTCCTGCATCGGCAGGCGGACTCCCAACCACTGTGCCACCAGGGAAGCCCTGATATACCTTTTTTTAAGCAATGTCAGTTCTCTCTCGAAAGTCAGCATATAAACAGAATTTCTAGAGGCAAGCTTCCTATTTGCTAATTCACTTAGATGGTAGTTGTAGAGCTGATTGTCCTTTCCCAGCTTAGTAGGAGGGGCCTCTGGAGCCAGCCTGCTGGGTGTGAATCCTGGCCCTGCCTCTGAATAGTTATGTGACCTTGGGACAAATTACTCAGCTTCAGTGGTCTTAGCTCCCCCTGTATCCAGGGGGATAATGACAGTGCTCACTGTATCTGGGGCAGCTGGGGGGCTGCAGCGCCACACCGAGCGCAGGGAGCTTAGCATGGCTCTACGTCTTGTACACTTAGCTATTCTCTCCACGCTGACAAAGCCTCACATGCTTTGGGCTTTTTTTTTTTTTTCCTGGGCACTTGGCACCCTTAAATGTCTGTTACAGATGTCTATGACTGCAGCAGCCAGGAGTCTTACCACATTTGATGCTGTGGCTGGAGTCCCATTGCACTGCTCGTCCAAGCCCTGCAAAAAAGGTTCCTTGGAGGATGTTCAGGAGGCTTGAGGGAGATGACATTGGTATTGACTTTAAAAGTGGGCATTTGAGGGCTTCCCTGGTGGTGCAGTGGTTGGGAGTCCGCCTGCCGATGCAGGTGACGCGGGTTCGTGCCCCGGTCCGGGAGGATCCCACATGCCGCGGAGCGGCTGGGCCCGTGAGCCATGGCCGCTGAGTCTGCACGTCCGGAGCCTGTGCTCCGCGGTGGGAAAGTCCACAACAGTGAGAGGCCCGCGTACCGCAAAAAAAAAAAAAAAGTGGGCATTTGAGGGAGGGTCACAAATGAAAATGGTGGAGGATTTTTGACACAATCTTTTACATCCATCACTGCCTGTGAGAAGTGAACAAGAGTGAGCATGATGCCGTCATTCACAGTATTCAGGAATTTGGAAGAGACTTTACATAGATCTAGTTGAGGCCCTCACTCGACAAATGAAGAAAGTGAAATGAGAGAACGGAAGGGCTTTCCCCCTTCCACAGCCGCCAGGCAGGGGCCAGGACAAGGGTGCAGTGCTCCTGAGGGGGCTTCACGCTGCTCATTTACTCAACAGACAGCCACTGAGCACCCCCTTGCTGTGTGCAAGGCTGTGTGGGAGAGCAACTTGGGATAGCACAGGGAGCAACCACTGACCTGGTGCTTACATCCAGTATTTTCTACGTTATAAAGGGTCAAGTTCTTGCATAGTAATTGAACTTGGAAAAAGAAAAGCCATCATATGAATCTGAAAAAATATGAAAAGTAAAACAACAAGGGTTTCTAATATCGTACATACACAAAATTCTCCTGGAGTGGACTTGCTGGTGGCAATCACTATGCCATCAGTAACAACATGACAGTAGGCATGTCAATTATTAGTGCAGTCCAGACCATAGGTCTGTTTTCTATTATTTGTTTTTGTTTTTAGACAGTTTATGAAAGTAATCCCTGAAGTTTTAGGAATTTTGACAATTAACTCATCTGACTTTAAAGTCCTCTCTTCCACTAAGAATGTTTATTGAGCATATTAGTTTCCTACTGCTGCCATAACAAATGACCACTTTGTGACTTTGGAACAGCACGTTTACTGTCTTACGGTTCTGGAGGTCAGAAGCCCGAAATTAGCTTCAGTTGGCTAAAACTGAGGTGTCAGCAGGGCTGGTTCCTTCTGGAGGCTCCAGAGGAGAATATATTTCCCTGCTTTTTCTAGCTTTTAGAGGCTGCCCACAATCCCTGGCTTGTGGCTGCATATCACTACAACCTCTGCTGCCACTGTCACATCACCTTCTCTGACTCTGACCCACCTGCTTTCCTCTGATAAGGACCCTTGTGATTACATTGGGCCCAACTAGATAATCCAGGTTCATCTCCCCATCTCAAGATCCTTAACTTAGTCACATCTACAAAGTCCTTTTTGCCATGAAAGGTAACATCTTTACAGTTTCTGGGGATTAGGATGTGGACATCTTCGGCGAACCATTATTCAGCTTATCACTTCCAGCATTTCTTTTTTGCGGGGAGGTGTGGTAGCAAAATTCTAATACACAACTATGCTGTGAATGATGAAATGTGGTACTATGTTAAATAAATCATAAAAAGAACTGCTGACAACTTATATCAGAAACTAATTAGTCACGTTTTGATATTCATTTTAGAGAATTAAGTATTTTTAAAGTATCCTATTATGACTGAATATTAACTTTTGGTCTAGAAATGTGAAAAATTCAGGTATAGTTTTCTTAGATGAAGTTGAGGTATATCTAGAGTCTGTATAAAGTGTGATTTTTACAAGTTTAATTAATTTTTTCGTTTTTTTTTTTTTTTTTTTTTGCGGTACACGGGCCTCTCACTGTTGTGGCCTCTCCCGTTGCAGAGCACAGGCTGCGGACGCGCAGGCTCAGCGGCCATGGCTCACCGGCCCAGCCGCTCTGCGGCACGTGGGATCTTTCCGGACCGGGGCACGAACTCGTGTCCCCTGCATCGGCAGGCGGACTCTCAACCACTGCGCCACCAGGGAAGCCCAAGTTTAATTAATTTTAAATTAAGATGGAAGCCTGCCTAAAGGAATCCTACAATGATTTTTTTAGAAGCTAAATCCAACTTTCTGTTCTACTGTCCCATTTCTTCAGGTTTTCTGTCATATCATCTGTTCCTTTCACTGCCTCCTCTTCCTTCCTCCTGTCCATTAACTGCATTCTACAACTATCACCCTGTGAATTTCTCTCCTCTTTCACTCTCCAAGATCTCATTCATTCTTTCACTTTCAGTTACCACCTTTATGAGATGGTGCCCCCAAACCAGTCCAGTTTCCCTGTGGCCCAAACTCTTGTCACCCCAACAGCTTATTTGCATACGTCCACGAGGATGTTTCCCCACAACCTGAACAGGTTCCAAATCACAGCCGCCCTGTTCCTTCCCTGCAAACCAGCAGTTCCTTTCAGTCCTGTTTCTGTCACAGGCACTTCCACTATCTTCCCGTCTTTCACTGTCTCTACTCAGAAGCAGGGTAGGCTCCCAAAGGCTGTTCCTATGTCTTTTGATACTAGAGTGGGAGCTACATGAGGGCAGGCCTCTTGTCTGTTTTGATCCCTGCTGGAACCTCAGTGTCTAGAATAGTAGTTCCTAGCACACAGCAGGCATGCAGTGTGTATTTATTGCACAAGCGGCTGTGGCTCAATCTGTTGGTGACATATTTTTGCTTTGGCACACAAATTTTAAAAATCTATTTCAAGAGATAATAAGAAAAAATATCTGTGGATCATTTTTGAAACTACAAAGCCATTTGACATTTACCTATTTTATTTTTTACAGAAATCTTGTGATGAGGCTGAGGGAATATATTGTTAAATCTCCATTTTAGAAATGTGAAAACTGAGACTCAGTGAGCAATTAATTAGTCCAATTTCTTCACCTGAATTTGATTTCATCTTCTCTTAAATTCTTACAGACTTTGCTTCATCTATAATCTCTCAGCTTTGTCTCTCATAACTGTCCCTTGCTTTCATTTTCCACGCTCTCAATACCTTACTATCTCTTGTCTGGACAACTGGGATTGTACCTTCCTGTTTCCAATAATACCGAAAATCTATTTTAAAGTTCTGCTAGAATTATCTTCAAAATACAAATCTGAGGTCATTCCTTTCTTAAAACTACTATTGCCCTCCCAGAAGATTTTATCCTTGACCAGACATCATAATACAGAAGCCAGAATGAAAGTTTCCATGATCCAGACTGAAGAGCAGAGAAAAATTAAGTTGGTATACATGGTATACACAATTTTCAATTGGCCTTCAGGGAGTAGGTAGTATGATTTCAATCTTTTGAAAGTACTATGTTATTTCTCAGCATAATTCTTTAAAAGAGGCACACTTCAAATACCATTCCCTCAGTAGTTTATAGTTTACAAACTTACCTCAGGAAACAAGAAAAATCTCAGATAAACAACTTAACCTTATACCTAAAGCAACTAGAGAAAGGAGAACAAACAAAACCCAACGTTAGGAGAAGGAAAGAAATCATATAGATCAGAGTAGAAATAATTGAAATAGAGAGAGGAAAAACAATAGAAAAGATCAGTGAAACTAAAAGCTGGTTCTTTGAAAAAAGTAAACAAAATTGATAAACCCTTTAGCCAGACGCATCAACAAGGGAGAGGAGCCAGATCAATAAAATTAGAAATGAAAAAGGAGAAGTTACGACCGACATGACAGAAATACAAAGGATCATAGGAGACTATTATGAACAACTATATGCCTAGAAAATGGACAACTTAGAAGAAACGGACAAATTCTTAGGAAGGTACAATCTCCCAAGACTGAACCAGGAAGAAACAGAAAATATTAATCGACCAGTTACCAGTAATGAAATTGAATCAGTAATTTAAAAACTCCCAACAAACAAAAGTCCAGGACCAGGTGGCTTCATGGGTGAATTCTACAAAACTAAACTCTTCTCTAAATGAGAAGAGTTAACACCTATCCTGAAACTATTCCAAAAATTTGCAGAGGAAGGAATACTTCTGAACTTTTTCTATGAGGCCAGCACCACTTTAATACCAAATCCAGACAAAGATATCACAAGTAGCATTCCCTTACATGTGTATAGAGGTATTAATGTAACAACAGCAAATACATCTGTCTATAAGATATAGTCAGTTTAGTTCTGGTGTGTCAGGCTAAAGGGAATAGTTCTTATTCAGTATTGTTCTTATATTAAAACTTAACATTCATCACACACACATGTGCTAGAATGGTCTTGGATGACCCATCAGGCTGAGCCACCTACTAAATAATAATTCCTAGACCTCGTGGAAATAAAACTCAAATGTTTTATTACTTCAGAGTCTGAAGTGAAGCTCTAGAGAAGCAGACGAACAGTAGCGGGGTCACAGCATTCCTTGATGCAACATTGGCACACCGCTGCTGAGTTCTCGCAATGTTACTGCCAAGGCCAGCGTGGCCTATCCTGTCTCCTCTGAACTCACTGGGTTCAGCTGTCAAGGAACTTCAGCTTTATAGGAGAGCCTTTTATTTAGCTTTACTATTTTATATTTAAAAACTCCATTCTCATTTTCTGATAGATTTTTTAAAAACAGATAACTGGATATAGTAGTTTGAAGATAAATATTGAGAACCCTCTTAACTAAATTGATTCAGTTCAGCATCGTGCAAAATCCTGTTATTTTGGTAAACTTTTAAACTTCTAAGGACTCTTCCTAAAAGGAATGAGAATAAAAGATGTGAAGTCACTACCTGATATTTTCTATTGATTACGGTGGCTTCGCTTACAATTCAGGGACCTGCTGAAACGCTGCTGGCTGCCAAAGTATTCAACTTTACCAGGGCAAGATCGCAAGCTGGCTGTATGTCTGCTTAGAAACTCAATGCTCTGTAAACATGTGTGTTTGCATTTCCTTTGTGTTATGTTTAGAGAAAGATAAATGATTGTGCAATAGAACAAAAGAATCTATACAGGGTGGCAATGTCGAGAAGTTGACCTTCACGGCATTTAATGAATACACTTTACTCCTACGCAGTGGTAGCAGAGTACTGAGCAAGCTGTACTTGAGGCAGGGCAGGCAGAACACAACTTCTTTCTTCCCCCACTGGCTCGTTAAGCCCTCTCCGTGGACTTGTTTCTCCTTGCTTCTTGGATTCTGGTTATTCATTCATTCATTCATTCATTCATTTATTTATTTATTTTGCGGTACGTGGGCCTCTCACTGTTGTGGCCTCTCCCGTTGCGGAGCACAGGCTCTGGACGCGCAGGCTCAGTGGCCATGGCTCACGGGCCCAGCCGCTCCGCAGCATGTGTGATCTTCCCGGACCGGGGCACGAACCCGTGTCCCCTGCATCGGCAGGCGGACTCTCAACCACTGCGCCACCAGGGAAGCCCTCTGGTCACTCTTAAGGCACTTAAACCTCCAGTTTAATAACTGAGTCTAACGCAGTGCAACGGTCAAAATCCAGACGCTCATCCAACCGGAAGTGCCTCCCCTTCCGGGACTCAGCCAGCTTCACGTCTGCTGGTCTGCAGCGGGGTGGCAGAGGACCGGGGGTGGTGTGTCGGGCCCCTCCTCCTTTTCTCCCCCAGTCTCCCCAGCTTGCTGTGAACGCCTGTTTCTCTCCCCTCCGAGCCAGGGAGAGGGAGACCCCCCCAAGGTGGGCAGCTGTGCTCTGCCATCAGGGCCCTCTGGACGGCGGATGTGAGGGCTTGACTCCTGCACTCACACTGCCTGAAGAAGCGGGCTCTGCCATCGGCTGCTAGGGTGGCTCTGAGGGCCTGCCAGCCAGACGCTCACGTCACCGAGCTGTTGGTCGGTGGGGCGGGCGGGAACAAGGGGCATGCTAGGTCCTGCCCTAGAATGTCCTGAGGGGCGTCTGAATGCTCCTGTCCAGCAGCATGTCACTCATGACATGCTGCGTAAATCCGTTCTTTGTTATTTGGTGATACTTCTTAAAGTCTGCTATAAACCCTTCAATGGCAATTAACTCCAGCTCCAGGGATTGTAGGTCAAACTCCTGAGTGGTCTCCGGGAAGCCTCTTTCCCACCTAGAAACTGCACAGCACTCCAGTCACCCCCAAAGGACCCCCACTCTGGGGTACTTGGCTCCCTGCAGCTCCTCGGGGCACTGCTCCAAGCGCCCCTGCTCCCCAGGCAGTACCCTGCACCTCCTGCCTCTTTCTCAGCGGCCTCAGCGCAACCCCTGAGAACGGAGTCCAGTTTACCACCCTGTGGCATGACTGCATTACAGAGAACACAGAAACTCAACCAAGAGGCAGTTAATAAGTTTACCTTTAAAGCACTGAGTAACTTAGTTTTATCCAACAAGGTAACTAACAAAAATGAGTCACTGATTAACTTAATTGCCAAAATTACTTTTGAAACGAGTTTTTTTTACGGTGATGTTAGTAACAGCATCCTAAAGAGTGTATCTTATTGATTCATCTTATTAAAAAAGTGATCAGATACTAGAAATTTAGGAAAAACCAAAGTCATAGGAAAGCATGAAAATTGGTTGACACAAAAATATTACTAGGTATGTGAAAAAGTAAACAAGGCGTTGGTCATTTGGGCAAGCACTGTTCATACACTACAAGTGTGAATGTATGAGTTGAGGTGAATTATAAGAATGGGTACCGGCAAACCAAGGGGTCAGAAAAATATGGAAAACAATTAAATGAAGTGAGCTTGATGTAATAGCTTTGTTGAAGTTTAAGCCAGACGAATGTTGGCTAACCCTTCCTTGGTTTTGTTCACGTGGTGGACATTTGTCGATGCCCACGATGTGGATCCGAAAATTCAAATGTAAAGCATATCTCGGTCTTCAGGGAGCTCACAGTCTAGTGGTAGAAACTGGCTGATGAACAGTGATAACACCACGTGATGGGGGCTGAATCTGAGGTAACATAGTGCCAGCAATGGACCTTCGGCCCTGGGACTGAGCAGGCCATGCTCAGTCTGCCAGGATGACAGGGACGCCACTGGAGAATGCTTGAGGGCAACACTGCTGACCTCAGAGAGTCCATTCTCATGGCATCGCTGTGCCCACTGCTGGGGAGAATGGCCACTGACCAACTGATCCCTGTGACTACACGTGACACTTATCCAGAGCAGCCGGCCCCCGGCCCCAGTTCCTGTGATGGTGGAATATTCCGGTGGAATACAGGAGACACCACAATTGCTCAAGTGGCTTCATTCTTGGCTGGGGGTAACTGAGCTGACAACAGTGATAGTGATCTGTTAGCTGTGCTTAGACAAAGAGCCAGTGAGATTTTCCAAGGCATAAAGACCCAGCAGGTTGGCCTGCTTCCTTGGCCAGGGTGGTTCTGGATAAGAGGATCACTCCTGACATTGTGCTGTCTGCCTAAGGGTGTGCCTGTCTGCCCACTGGCCAACACGTCATGCTGAATATGGGCCAACCCAGCAGGGAGTTAGAACAGTCAGTCTCCCACATGTAAGAATGAGAAGGACGCTTGTTTCCGACGTTCCAGGGAACACCCTGGACAGGACTGGCTACGTTAGTTTGCGGCTGCAATGCAAAATAAAAATGTGGTGCCCCTGTGCAAAAACTATTAAAAATTTCAAGGTAGTGACAACAGGGCATTAAATCAAGCTCGAGCCCCTATAAAAGCAACGGGACACAGGTGCCACAGCCATGACGCTGGCTCTGATCTTGTGACCTCTTTTCTTGCCTGGATCTGGACCTTACAGCCTCTAGTCTGTTCTGCAATGCCTCTTCAGAGTACGTCAAGGACTGGCATCTCAGTCCTCGTGAGTGAAATGGCACGAGATGCTGATGGAACAAGGAATGAGGCAGCTTTTGGATGCAGGAAGGTGAACTGAGGTAGAGGTCAACCTATCCAGGACTCCGCCTCTGCAGAATTGGCCTTTCAGAGATAGAGCTGGCTTTCCATGGAGACCACTGGGATCTTCAATCTGCGCTAAGGAAACCGGCCATAGCTAAGTGCTTAAGGCAGTGCAGTCAGTCCTGATGGAATGCCGAGTGGCAGATCAGAGCTGGAAATCACGGATCCACCACGTTATACAGCCGCAGCTATAAGGCCTGGATCTCAGACCCTGATCATGCTAGGGGAGGGCCTAATACTTACCTATTATGCAACTGATCAGATGCATGTCGTAACACAGGGCTGAGGTTTCTCTCCTGGAGTCTAATTCCAGCTCTGCTCAATCCCTGTCAGCTCCCCCAGATTGGGATGGAGAATGGGGAAACTCTGCACTTCACTACTCCTGTTTCTAAGTTTTTCTCCCGTAAGTACTATTCAGGCTGGTATGTGTGCTGCCAGAACGCTACAGTCCTAAGGCAGAGGCTTCATGAAGTGGGAACACTTTAGCTGAGTATTTAAGGATGAGAAGTTTGCTAAACAGGCAAATGGTGTGTGTGTATGTGTGTGCATATGTGTGTATGTGTGTGTGTGGCAGTGGTTGGGGGAGGTTTATAGGCAAGAGGAACAACACGTGCAAAAGCAGAGAAGCAAACCAGAGGAAATAAAAATCAGGAAATCATTAGTAATTTGATTTGGTGAGAACAAAGGGTTATGTGTGCGAGAGTCATGGGAAATGTGCCTGGAAAGATAGGAAGAGGCCAGATCACAGAGGCCCTGCATGTCCTATTAAGGAGTTTGGACTTTATACTTTGTATACTACGGTTAAGACAATGAAGGATTTTCAGGAGGAAAGTGACACAATCAGATCTAAAGTTCTGATGGATTGCCAGAGTATAAGTGAGAGGACGCTAAGACTGGAGGCAGGTGGTTGCAATGGTCTACAAGAAAATGACGGGAGAGGGAATGCTGTCGAGTTGAATGACTGCACATGTGATTAAGCCAAAGAGACCCTGAAGCCGCAGGATTGTGGAGCCACAAAACAGGAACAGCCTGGATATTTGATTTATTTTTTTGTAAGGGAGATTCTCAGGAGAGTCACCATCCCAGGAACATCTGAACTGGGTTTTACATAAGAGTAACATAAAGTTTTATTGGGTTTAAGCCATTGAGATTTTTGGATTTCTTTTTAAGTATTTCAGCTTTTAGCCTATATTGATGTATAGAAGTAAGGAAATCAATGGTGGGTAGTACCGTTAATTCAATATAGTGAAGACAGAAAGGAACCAATTCAGAAGATGATGATGAATTTGTTTAACTATGTCTTGCATTTGAGAGGCTGGTGTGAAAGCACAATGGAACTTGTAAAGAAACAGTTCTCTGTGAGTCACCTTAGTTTCTGTGCATCCTGAGAGCAAGTCATGGACTGCCCTCTGTTTCAGACTCTATCTTTTCAGGGGTGTTTAGATAGCAAATAACCTTTGAAGAAAACCTGAACAACATTTTTTTTTTTTTAAGATTTTTTTTTTTATGTGGACTGTTCTGAATTTGTTACAATATTGCTTCTCTTTTATGGTTTGGGTTTTTGGCCGCAAGGCATGTGGGATCTTGGCTCCCCAAACAGGGATCAAACCTGCACCCCCTGCATTGGAAGGTGAAGTCCTAACCACTGAACTGCCAGGGAAGTCCCAAAACACTTGAACAACTTTTGAAAAAATGATAGTGTCTCCCTCTGGAGCAAAGAGCAGGCATGCCTGCTGCCCACTATAGAAGACTGGAGTTCTCTAAGCTCACGTTCCTTTCCCATAAGGCCACTCACCGCATGTGCAAGTTCCGTCTGGCCTTCATTTTGCCTTGTGGGAACTAGAGCTCCAGAGCCAGCACAAAAACGCTGATATTCTGGGTACAACTCTTGCTGTGAGTAACATATCACCCTATGTCTCCGACTCAGGAGTCTTATGTCAAAATTTACCAGCATCCATGAATCTCTGGCAGGCTAATTTGATAACTTGGAAGTAGTTCATAGTTCTGGACAGAGCTATCTAGAAATGGTTAGTGATATAGATTTGGAGCTTAGGCCCGAGGTCTCATCAGAGTGTAGGTGGGTTGAAGTCGTGGGTGTTGATGAGATTACCTGGGATTTGGGGAGTAGAAGCACTAAGTGAGAGATGAGAGAGAAGAGAACCTTGAAGAACACTGACTACTAGCAGAGAAAGGAAGGGAGAAGCGCACATGGGACAGACCAAGACAGAGACACATGAGAATTAGTTTCAGCTTCACATAGGAGGGCTTAGGAATGTTAATTATTGTGAAAGTCAGTAAGATAAGCAAGTCTGTATCTGAAACTTGAGAAATCACTGGAGACTTTAGGATGACCAGTTTCAGGGGAGTGATGAAGACAAAATCCAGATTGCCATGGGTTTGAAAACAGTAGGAGGTAAGAATGCGAGGACAAGTGCAGTCCCTGTTTCAAGAAGTAGGTGTGAAGGAAAGAGAGAGGATTGATTATACTAGTGAGGTGTCTAAGGTTTGGAAAAGTGCCTCTGATATGATTTTATATACATATATATATAAAACACACACACACACACACACACACATACACACACACACAGACACATGGCTATACCTTATACTTATATCCAAGCTTTTCCAGCCTGGCTCTAATTTACTTTTCTTTTTTCTTTTTTTTGGCGTGGCTTGCAGGATCTTAGTTCCCTGACCAGGGATTTGAACCTGCGTTCTCGGCAGTGAAAGCATGGAGTCCTAACCACTGGACAGCCAGGGAATTCCCTCCAATTTCCTTTTCTAAACCAATTTCATACTGGTTTCCACCATGAAATGTTAGTGTAAGTCTAGTAGGCTTACTAACCCCATACTTCCTTCCCAAGTATTTTGCTTATTCCTACCTTAATGCCAATACAAACCCTAACCAGTGTTCAAGGCCCTGTTAAAATCTCCCCTCTTCATTAAAGGTTTCCCTGTTTCTCTGCAGTCCACGTTGGCCTCTCCTCCCACTAGCACTGCAGGCTCTGGTCTCTGTCTCTCTTCTGGCACTTCGTATTTCCAGATGTGTCTCATACCTTATAGTCCAAATAGATGGGAGGCAGCTCCGTATAGGGAGTTGAGAGCCTGGGCTTGAGGATCAGGCAGAACTGGAATCGGGTACTGGCTCTGCTGTGAACGAGCAGGCCAGCCACAGGCAAGTCACCTAAGTTCTCATAGTCTCAGTTTCCTCTAATGTAAAATGGGAATCCTTATCTTATAGGACTGCTGTGATAATTAAATTGAGGCATGCAAAAAGGCTTGATATGGTGCCTGGCATGTATTAAGTACGCAATTTTGTTCTCAAAGGTACTCATAAACCTTTGCTGAGCAAACATTTAATTATTTATTATCAAGGACAATTTTTATAATTTTTGCTTTAAACAGCTATAAGACTTATACTGTATAAAGAATTTAAAAGTGGAAAAAGCAAAAAGAAGAAAATCATCTTTTACGTGTCTCGATATTTATCCTTTCTCATCCTCTTTATTATTTTTTGAGGATCCAACTTTCTATCTGGTATCATTTCCCTTCAGCCTGAAGAACTTCTGTTAGCATTTCTTGAAATGTAGGTTTCTTGGTGATAAATTCTGTCTTCTTTGGTCTAAAAATGTCTTTATTTCACCTTTATTCTTGAAGGGTATATATTTCCAGGTCATTTGTTTCTTTCACACTTTAAAGATGTTGGTCCACTCTCTTCTGGCCTGAATAGTTTCTGATTTGAACTCATTTGTTAATCAAATCATTTTTCCCCAGTATGTAATGTGTCATTTTCCTCTTATGACTTTCAACATTTGCTATTTATTTTTGGCTTTCAACAGTCTGACTATGATGTGCCCTGGTGTGAAATTTTTCCTGTTTATTCTGCTTGGTGTTCACTGACAATCTGATATCTTTCACTTTTTTCTCTGTTCTTCACACTGAATAATTTCTATTGATTTTTCTTCAAGTATACTATTTATTCTGTCATCTCCATTTGTCTGATAAGTCCATCCAATAATTTAAAAACTTCAGAAATTGTATTTTTCAGTTCTAGAATGTCATTTTGTTCTTTCTTTAATCATTTCTACTTTTCTCCTGATATTTCTTAGGTTTTACTTACTGAAAGCATATTTTATTTTACTTCATTGAAGAAGACAGCAGTTTAAAATCACTGTCTTCTAGTCCCAGTATCTGGAACATCCTGGTGTTGGACTCAGTTGATTTTCTTTTACCTTGAGAATGTGTTCCATTCTCTTGGTTCTTTATATGACAAGTAGGTATCGACTGTATCCCAGTAATGATAAATATTAAATTGGGGAAATTCTGGACTCTTTTATTTTTCTCACATGATTGTTTCTTTTGTTTAAGCAGGCAACTATCTTGTCTGTGCTTGAATTGTAAAATCTATTTTTTGGGTGACAGTTCCAGTCTCAGTTCAGATATTTTGTCCTTAGATGAGCTGCTCAGTTTGGTTTATATATACATGGTTCAGAGGTCACTCAGATGTGAGTAGACACATTTGGTGGAACCCTTTCTTGCTCTTTCCCTTCCAAGATTCCTCTACTCTCTTCAGTGGCCATGATTCTCTGGCCAAAGAGATTGCTGTTTTCAATTAGCACCTCCTCCAAGACCATGCACTACTCATAGACCACGTTTAACCCCAGAATAGAAGCCATAAAACAGGGAACTTACTTTGTGCAGCTCCCTCCTCTCCTACTCTGAGCTTGTCATTTCCACCAAATTCTGTCTGCTCTGTTCACTCTCTAATTCATTGAGATAGTTGCTTTTTGTATTATGTCTAGGGCTTACAGTTGCTTTCTGTGGGGAATTCTCCAGTCAGGTCTTATTCTGTCATTACTGGAGGTTGAGATTCCTATTTGCTTTTTAGCTTAAAGGTGATTTATTTCAAGAAGGTAAAAATATAACATCCAAATTACACTGACCTTGATGGGAGGGTAAAAAGCTGGGGCAGGGCTTCCCTTGTGGCGCAGTGGTTGAGAGTCCGCCTGCCGATGCAGGGGACACGGGTTCGTGCCCCGGTCCGGGAAGATCCCACATGTCGCGGAGCGGCTGGGCCCATGAGCCATGGCCGCTGAGCCTGCGCGTCCGGAGCCTGTGCTCCGCAATGGGAGAGGCCACAACAGTGAGAGGCCTGCGTACCGCAAAAAAAAAAAAAAAAAAAAAAAAAGCTGGGGCAATCTTTCTGGAAAGCAATTAACATCAATATGTATTGAGCCTAAAGTTCTTCAAGGACCAACAGTAGGACATCATTAAACCAGTAATTGCACTTTAGGTACTGTTTGTAAAGAATACTGAATGAAGTGTGAAATGCAAAAGAGATTAAATGATAACAGCAGAAAATGAAACGATATTCAACATGATCCCAATTTGGTGGAATTATAAACATACACATTCATGTTAAAAAAAAAAAAAGACTGGAAGAAAATATTATAGGTGATAACTGCTATTAGCTTTTGGTGGTGAGACTATAGGTGATCTTTTTCCTTTTTAGTAATGTTTAATAACTTCCAAATAGTCTCAATGAAATAAAATAATGGAATAAACAACAGCAAACTGGGGCTTCTCTGGTGGCGCAGTGGTTGGGAGTCCGCCTGCCAATGCGGGGTACGCGGGTTTGTGCCCCGGTCTGGGAAGATCCCACATGCCGCGGAGCGGCTGGGCCCGTGAGCCATGGCTGCTGGGCCTGCGTGTCCGGAGCCTGTGCTCCGCAGTGGGAGGGGCTGCAGCAGTGAGAGGCCCACGTACCGCAAAAAACAAACAAACAAACAAACAAACAAAAAAACCTCCCAGCTAACAAAAGTCCAGAACTGGATGGCTTCACAGGGGAATTCTACCAAACATATAAAGAAGAGCTAATACCTATCCCTCTCAAACTATTTCAAAATATTGAAGAGGAGGGAACATTCCCAAATTTATTCTATAAGGCCACCATTACTCTGATAACTAAAATCAGACAAAGACACAACAAAAAAAGAAAACTACAGGTCAATATCTGTGATGAATACAGATGCAAAAATCTTCAACAAAATATTAGCAAACAGAATTCAACAAGATTTAAAAAGGATCATGTATCATGATTAAGTGGGATTTAATTCCAGGGATGCAAGGATGGTTCAATAACCACAAATCAATTAATCTGACACACCCTATGAACAAAATGAAGGATAAAAATCACAGGGTCATCTCAATAGATGCAGAAGAAGCATTTGGCAAAATTCAACATTATAAAAATTCTTATCAAAGTTGGTATAGAGGGAACATATCTTAACATAATAAGGGCCATTTATGACAAATTCACAGCCAACATTATACTCAATGGTGAAAAGCTGAAACCTTTTCTTCTAAAATCAAGAATAAGACAAGGATATCCACTCTTGCCACTTTTATTTGACATATTATTGGAAGTCCTAGCCACAGCGCTCAGACAAGAAAAAGAAAAGTCATCCAGATTGGAAGGGAAGAAGTAAAACTGTCATGTATTTGCAGATGACATGATACCTTATATAGAAAACCCTGAAGTCTCCAAGTCTCCACCAAAAAACTATTAGAATTTAGTAAAGTTGCAGGATACAAAATTAATATACAGAAATCTGTTGCATTTCTGTACACTATAATGAACTATCAAAAAGAAAAAGCAATAAAATGATTCTGTTTAAAATTACATCAAAAAGAATAAAATTCCTAGGAATAAACTTAACCAAGGAGGTGAAAGGCCTATACTCTGAAAACTACAAAACACTGATAAAGGAGACTGAAGATGACGCAAAAAAATGGAAAGATATCCCATGTTTGTATTGGAAGAATTAATATTGTTAAGATGTCCATACTACCCAAAGCAATCTACAGATATAATGCAATCCCTATCAAACTTTTCATAGAACTAGAACAAATAATCCTTAAATTTATATGGAACCAGAAAAGATCCTGAATAGACAAAGCAATCTTGAGAAAAAAGAACAAAGGTGGAGGTATCACATGCCCTGACTTCAGACTATACCACAAAGCAACAGTACTCAAAAGGTAATGGTACTGGCACAAAAACAGATACACAGATCAATGAAACAAAATAGAGAGCTCAGAAATAAACCCACACAATTATGGTCAATTAACTCATGACAAAGGAGGCAAGAATATACAGTGGAGAAAAGACAGTCTCTTCAATAACTGGTGCTGGGAAAACTGGAAAGTGAATGAAATTTGAACATTTTCTCACACCACATACAAAAATAAACTCAAAATGGATTAAAGACCGAAATGTATGACCTGAAACCACAGAAGAAAACACAGGCAGAACACTCTTTAACATAACTCATAGCAATATCTTTCTGGATCTGTCTGCTCAGGCAAAGGAAACAAAAGCAAAAATAAACAAATAGGACCTAATTAAACTTAAAAGCCTTTACACAGCAAAGGAAATCACTGACAAAATGAAAGACAACCTACGGAAAGGGGGAAAATATGAAAATATTTGCAAATGGTATGACTGATGAGGCGTTAATATCCAAAATATACAAACAGCTCATAAAACTCAATATAGAAAAAACAAACAACCCAATCAAAGAACAGGCAGAAGACCTTAATAGGCATTTTTCCAAAGAAGACATACTGATGGCCAATAGACACATGAAAAGATGCTCAACATCACTAATAACCAGGGAAAAGCAAATCAAAACCATAATGAATATCACCTCACACCCGTCAGAATGACTTTTGTCAAAAAGACCACATATAACAAATGTTGGCAAGGATGTGAAGAAAAGGGAACCCTAGTGCACTGTTGATGGGAATGCAAGTTGGTGCAGCCATTATAGAAAACAGTATGGAGGTTCCTTAAAAAACTAAAAATAGAGCTACCATATGACCTAGCAATTCCAATCCTGGGTATATATATCCAAAAACCCCACAAAAACACTAATTTGAAAAGATACATGCACCCCAATGTTCATAGAGCATTATTTACAATAGCCAAGATATGAAAGCAACCTAAGTGTCCATCAACAGATGACTGAATAAAGAAGATCTGGTATATATATGATGGAGTATTATTCCGACATAAAAAAGAATGAAATTTTGCCATTTGCAACAACATGGATGGACCTGGAGGGTATTATGCTTAGTGAAATAAGTAAGACAAAGACAAATACTGTGTGTTATCACTTATATGTGGAATCTAAAAAATAAAACAAATGAATGAACATACCACAACAGAAACAGACCCACAGATATAGAGAACTAATCAGTGGTTACCAGTGTGGAGAAGAATGGGGAGGGGAGGGACAAGGTAGGGATAGGGGATTAAGAGGTACGAACTGCTATGCATAAAATAAATAAGCTACAAGGACATATTGTACAGCACAGGGGATATAGCTAATACTTTATAATAACTTTAAATGAATTACAATCTATAAAAATATTGAATCATTACGTTGTACACCTGAAACTAATATAATATTGTAAATCAATTACACTTCAATAAAAAAGTCTATAGGGGCTTCCCTGGTGGCGCAGTGGTTGAGAGTCCACCTGCCGATGCAGGGGACACGGGTTTGTGCCCCGGTCCGGGAAGATCCCACATGCCGCGGAGCGGCTAGGCCCGTGAGCCATGGCCGCTGAGCCTGAGCGTCCGGAGCCTGTGCTCCGCACGGGAGAGGCCACAACAGTGAGAGGCCCGCGTACCACAAAAAAAAAAAAGTCTATAGATCTTGAAAGTGATAATAGAAAGTAAAATTTCAAGCCTCCTCTCACTCCCAATGAAAAGAATTTTTGCTAGTTTCATTTATAGGATAGGCATTGTCATGAGTTATTAATATATGTACCCTACTCAAGAGATGAGGGAGGTCTGGACAAATATTCCTACATTTTTAGATTCCACAGACTCATAACTTTTAAAAAACAAGTTTAAGAATGCACATGTAGAGGGAAAAATCCCAAGCAACTACCCTCTGTTACCTTTATTTCAATTTCTTTCATCACCCCCTTCCCAAATACAATCTCAGAATTAAAGATCTTTAAACAAAAAACTCATAGCGTTGTCCTTATTTTTCGACGTTTGTCATGCTTGATGAAGAGTTTTTGTGGACTGAATCGAATTTTGAGATCCACAGGATTGCAAAGGTTCTCAAGTCCCTTTCTGTACTATGATTAGATGGTCTTCAACTCATTTTAGGGCCTGAAATCCATACATAACCAATGTCCTGCCATAAATCATTAACTTTATTTGCTTGCTGAATTTTGATGGCTACGAAAATTCTTTCACCTTGAAATGCAGAAATTCTTCTGGTAGACTCATAGTGAACTCATAGTAGAATGGGTTAGAAACCATAATGTGGCAAGAAGGATTGACTTGTAAATAAATTGGTATTGTATCTCAGCCATCTCTAGGGTTTAAAACTTTAAGTTTTTTTTTTATTTTTTTGGAATTTTAAAAATATTTACTATTCTGACAGTTGGAATTTCCTAATGGATTTAAATATTTCCTAAATGACTAAGATATAGTCATATACCCTAAGTCAGCAAAGAATATTTGCAAAAAAAAATTCCACTTGTAGAAAATTAAAAGCAGTATGTTTGCTGGGTTTTTTCCCTATGTATATTTTGTTGTTTTGAAGGGGAAAGCTTTTTAGTTATTGGTTACTTATTGGGTGGTGGAAATCTGCTCCTCTGAAATTCTTTCATGGAACTCTTTATCCTAAGGTAGGTATATCTGAAGGAGCAACAATTCAAAAGACTGAGAATATGGTGCTCTTTCTTTGTGCGACAGCAAAAACTAGTTTATCTATAGGAAGCCTCAATTACTGAACATATTTGGGGCAGAAAAACAGTCTTTCATCTATCCAGGAAGACTGAAGAATAAATTATTGTGGACAGCAAAATTGTGCAGTTGTCTGATCTTCAATTTTTTTCTATAGAGCATTACACACTAAGAATCTTACATGGAATGCACTGAACATAATTTCACTAATTTTTTGATGCTTCAAGGTTATCTTTATAAACATTAACTTTTTTATGCCAGCTGTATGGAGACATAACTTACATATAATAAAACTCATCCATTTAAAATGTACTACTTGGTGCAACTATGACCAATATTCAGAGCATTTTCATTACTTAATACCCATTAGCAGGCATTCCAGTTACACCCTCTACAGCCTCTGGCAACCACAAATTTACTTTCTGCCTCTAGGATTTGCCTATGCTGGACATTTCACAGAAAATAGAATGACATAATGTGACTTATGACTGGCTTCTTTCTGCAGTATAATTCACTTTCAAGCTTCATCCATGTTATAGCATATAAACAGCACTTCTTTCTTTTTATTGCCAAATAATATTGCATTGTTTGGATATACTACTTTTTGTTTATCTATTCATTGATGGATATTTAGATTCTTTCCATTTTTTGGCTTTTATGAAAAATGCTGCTATGGACATTCATGTACACATTTCTGTGGGGATATGTTTTTATTTCTCCTGGGTGGAGAAATGGAATACTTAGGAGTGGATTGCAGGGTCATACATAACTCTACGTTTAACACTTTAAGAAACTGCCAGACTTTTCCAAAGTGGCTGTACCATGTTACAATTCCAGCAGCAGTAAATGAGCTTTCCAATTTCTCTTTATCTTCATCATCTCTTGCTATTGTCTGGCTTTGATTTTAGCCACCTTAGTGGGTATGAAGTAGTATAATAATGTGATTTTGATTTGTATTTCCTTGTTGACTAATGACATTGAACCCCTTTCATGTGCTCATTGCCCATTTGTTTAAATTCTTTGGAAAAATGTCTAAGAGTTCTTTGTATATTTTGGATATAAGCTCCTTATTAGGAATACAGTTTGAACATGTTTTCTCCCATTCTGTGGTTTGTCTTTTTGCTTTCTTGATGGTGTCCTTTGAAGAACATTTAAAATTTTGATGAAATCAAATTTATCTATTTTTTTCTTCTGTCAGTTATGCTTTTGATGTCATATATAAGAAACCATTTTCTAACCCATGGTCACACAATTATACTCCTATGTTTTATTCCAAGAGTTCTAAAGTTTTAGCTTTTTACATTTAGGTCTTTGAGCTAAATCCATATGAGTTCATCCATTTTGAGCTAATTTTTGCATATGGTGTGAAGTAGGGGTCAAACTTCATTCTTTTACATGTGGATATCCAGTTGTCCCAGCACTACTTGTTGAAAAGACTATTCTTTCTCCACTGAATAGTTCTGAACACTTGTTAAAATGAATTGGCCATAAATGTATGGGTTTATTTTGACTCTCTGTTGATCTATACATCTATCTTTATCCCACAGTACACTGTTTTCATTACTGTAGCTTTGTAGTAAGTTTGGAAATTGGGAAGTGTGAGTCCTATGACTTTGCTCTTCTTTTTCAAGATTGTTTAGTTTTTTTTTTGGTTCTCCTGAAATTCCATATGAATTGTAGGATAGGCTTTTCCATTTCTGAAAAAAAGACTGTTGGGATTTTGACTGGTATTGCACTGAATTTGCAGCTCACTTTGGGGAGCACTGCCATCTTTCCAATATTGTCTTCCAACATGAACATACAATGTCTTTCTATTTATTTAGGTCTTTAATTTCATCAGTTTTGTTGTTTTCATTATGTACGTTCTGCATCTCTTTGGTTAAGTTTATACTTCAGTATTTTATTCCTTTTGATGCTATTATAAATAAAATAGCTTTCTTAATTTCCTTTCAGATTGTTCATTGCTAGTGTATAGAAATACAGTTGACTTTTGCATACTATTGATTTCATAGGCTGAAAACTTGCTGAACTCATTTATTAGTTCTAGTAGTCTTTTCGTAGAATCCTTAAAATTTCTGTACACAGTACCATGTCTTCTGCAATTATAGTTTTACTTTTCCTTTCCAATCTGGATGCTAGATGCCTTTTATTTATTTTTTCCCGCCTAACTGCGATTGCCAGAACTTTCAGTACAATGTTGAATAGAAGCGGCAAGAGTAGACATTTTTGTCTTGTTCCTGATCTTAGGGGGAAAAAGCATTCAGTCTTTCACATTACATTATGATGTTAGCTGTGGGGTTTTCCTAAATGCCTTTTATAGGGCTGAGGGAGGTCTCCTCTATTCCCAGTATTGTTGGCTGCTTTAATTAAAAAAATTGAATTTTGTCAAATGCTGTTTCTGCATCTATAGAGATGATCAGGTTTTGTTCTTTATTTTATTAATATGGTATATGACATCAATTAATTTTCAGATTTCACAACTTCGCATCCTTGGGATAAATCCCACTTGGTCATGATACATAATCCTTTTTTTTTTTTTGTGCGGTACGCGGGCATCTCACTGTTGTGGCCTCTCCCGTTGCGGAGCACAGGCTCCGGATGCGCAGCCTCAGTGGCCATGGCTCACGGGCCCAGCCGCTCCGCGGCATGTGGGATCTTCCCGGACCGGGGCACGAACCTGTGTCCCCTGCATCGGCAGGCAGACTCTCAACCACTGCACCACCAGGGAAGCCCCATAATACTTTTTATATGTTGCTGGATTCAATTTGCTAGTATTTTTGCAACTATGACTTTAAAGGATGTTGATCTGTAGTTTTCTTTTGACGTCTTTGGTATCAAGGTAAACTAGCCTCATACAATGAAATGGGAAGTATTCCCTCTTCTATGTTTTGAAGAGTTTGTGAGGGATTGGTATCACTTTTTCTTTAAATGCTTATTAGAATTCACCTGTAAAGCTATCCTAGCCTGGGTTTCTGTGAAAAGTTTTAAAAATTATTAGCTCAATCTTTTTATTTGTTATAGGTATATTCAGGTTTTCTATTTCTTCTTAAGTCAGTTTTGGTAATCTGTGTCTTTCTAGGAATTTGTCCATTTCATCTAGGTTATTTAACTTTGTAGCATACATTTGTTCATAATATTCTTATAATAATCCTTTTTATTACTGTAGAGTTGGTAGTGATATCCTCTCTTTCATTTGTAATGTTAGTAATTTGAGTCTTCTTGGTCAGTCTAGCTAAGGGTTGTCAATTTTGTTGATATTTGCAAAGAACCAACTTGTGGCTTTATTGATTCTATTGTTTTTCTATTCTCCGTTTATTTCTACTCCAACCTTTATTATTTTCTTCCTTCTGCTTCCTCTGAGTTTATATCACTCCTCATCATCTAATTTCCTAGGTGGAAGGTTAGGTTACTGACTTAAGATCTTTCTTCTTTTAAACAAAAGGAAATCCCTGGTGGTCCAGTGGTTAGGACTCCACGCTTTCACTGCTGAGGGTACAGGTTCAATCCCTGGTTGGGGAACTAAGATCCCTCAAGCTGCGTAGCATGGCCCCAAACAAACAAACAAACAAAAAAAGTAGGTGCATCCCATAAATTTTGGTAGATATATATATATATATATATACATATATATTTTGTGTGTGTGTGTGTGTATGTGGTACGCGGGCCTCTCACTGTTGTGGCCTCTCCCGTTGCGGAGCACAGGCTCCGGACGCGCAGGCTCAGTGGCCATGGCTCACGGGGCCCAGCCGCTCCACGGCATGTGGGATCCTCCCGGACCGGGGCACGAACCCGTGTCCCCTGCATCGGCAGGCGGACTCTCAACCACTACACCACCAGGGAAGCCCTGGTAGTTATATTTTAGTTTTCATTCATCGCAAAATACTTGCTAATTTTCCTGTGATTTCTTCTTTGGCCTATTTATTTAGGGGTATGTGTAATTTCCATATTTGTGAATTTCCAAAATGTCCTTCTGTTATTGACTTCTAATTTAAATGTATTGTGGTTGGAGAACATACTTCGTATGACTTTAATATTTCAAATTTATTAAGGCTTATTTTATGGCCGAACATCACCTATCCTGGAGAATGTTCCAGGTACACCTGAAAAGAATATATATTCTGTTGGTGGGAGGAGTGCTCTATGGATGTGTAATCCTAGTTGGTTCATAATGTAGTTCCCATGTTCTATTTTTTTTGTTGATCTGCTGCCTAGTTGTTTGATCCATTACTGAAAGTGGGGTTTTGAAGTCCTCAACTGTTGTTTTCGAATTGTCTATTTCTCCCTTTAGTTCTGTCAGTTTTTGCTTCATTATTTTGGAGTTCTGTTGTTATATTCCTATGTGTTTATAATTGTTATGTCTTCCTGATAATTGATACTTTTATCATCATATAATACACTTCATTATCTCTTGTAACAATTTCTGTTTTAAAGTCTATTTTGTCTGATATTAGTATAGCCACTCCAGTTCTCTTTTAGTTACTGTTTGCATGTCATATCTTTTTCTATCCTTTTACTTTCAACCCAATGGTTCTTTCAATCTAAATTATGTCTCTTATAGATAGTACAGTTAAATTGTTTTTTAAAAATCCATTTTGCCAATCTCTGCTTTTTGATTGTAGCATTTAACCCATTTAATTTTGATGTAATTACTGACCAGTTAGCATTTCCATGTGCCATTCCATTGTTTTTTTTTTTTTTTTTTGCGGTACGCAGGCCTCTCACTGTTGTGGCCTCTCCCGTTGTGGAGCACAGGCTCCAGACGCGCAGGCTCAGTGGCCATGGCTCACGGGCCTAGCCGCTCCGCGGCATGTGGGATCTTCCTGGACCGGGGCACGAACCCATGTCCCCTGCATCGGCAGGCGGACTCTCAACCACTGCGCCACCAGAGAAGCCCCCTATAATTCTTTTTATACGTTGTTGAATTCAATTTGCTAATATTTTCCTGCAGATTTTTGCAACTAGGTTCATGAGAGGTATTGGTCTGTAGTTTTCTTGTAATGTCTATGTCTGATTTTGGTATTAGAGTAATGCTGGTCTCATAGAGTAGGTTAGGAAATATTCCCTCTGCTTTTATTATGTGAAAGAAATTGTAGAGAATTGGTATAATGTGTTAAATGTTTGGTAGAATTCACCAGTGAACTCATGTGGGCCTGGTGTTTTGTTTTGTAAGGTTATTAACTATTGATTCAATTTATTTAACAGATATAGGCTTATTCAGATTGCCTACTTCCTCCATTTTTTTTTTTTTTTTTTTTTGTGGTACGCAGGCCTCTCACTGTTGTGGCCTCTCCCATTGCGGAGCACAGGCTCCGGACGCGCAGGCTCAGCGGCCACGGCTCACGGGCCCAGCCACTCCTCGGCATGTGGGATCTTCCCGGCCCGGGGCATGAACCCGTGTCCCCTGCATCAGCAGGCAGACTCCCAACCACTGCGCCACCAGGGAAGCCCCCTCCTTCCTTTTTTAAGAGCAGTTTTGTCGGATATAAAATTCCTGAATGGCAGCCTTTTTCTTCTGGCACTTTTGAGTACATCATTCTACTGCTTTCTGACCTCCATGGTGACTGAATAAAAATAAGCTGTTAATATTGAGGAGCCCTTGTATATGATGAGTTATTTTTGTCTTGCTGCTGTTGAGGCCCAGGGCATGCTGCCCCCAAATATGTCTCAGTGGCATATTGATTATTTTGAATTAAAGTTACTTGAGAAACAGTCAGTGAAAAAAATGATATATAAAACCCACTATGGGGCTTCCCTGGTGGCGCTGTCTCAGAATTGTCTTTGTCTCTGTCTCTTGGCAGTTGGACTATGATGTGTGCAATTGTGGATCTCTTTGAGTTTATTATACGTGGAGTTTACTGAGCTTCTTGGATGTAAATATTAACATTTTTTTTCCATCAAATTGAGGATGTTTTCAGCCATGGTTTCTTCAAGTGTTCTTTCTGCCCCTTTCTCTCTTTCCTCTCCTTCTGGGATTCCCACTATGTGTCTGTCAGTGTTCTTATAGTGTCCCACATGTCTCTGAGGGTCTATTCAGTTTTCTTCATTCATTTTTCTTTCTATTCCTCAGAATGGATAATATCAATTGATTTAACTTCAATTTCATGGCTTCTTTCTTCTAACAGTTCACATCTGAGGCGCTCTGGTTAATTTTTCATTTCAGTTATTGTACTTTTCAACACGAGAATTTCTATTTGGTTCCTTTTTATGATTTCTACCTCTTGATATTCACTCTTGGGTGAGAATCATTCTCATACTTTAAGTCTTTAGACATGGTTTCCTTTAGTTCTTTGAACATATTTATAATTGTTGATTAATGTCTTTGTTAAATAGGTTCAAAATTTGGACTTTCTCAGGGACAGTTTCTATTGACTGCTTTGTTTTTTCTTCTGCATGGGCAATACTTTCTTATTCTTTGCATGTCGTGTATTTTTTGTTGAAATTTGAACATTTTATTTTACTTATTTATTTTTGGCTGCGTTGGGTTTTTGTTGCTGCGCATGGGCTTCTCCCTAGTTGCAGCGAGCGGGGGCTACTCTTCGTTGCGGTGCGTGGGCTTCCCACTGCAGTGGCTTCTCTTGTTGCAGAGCATGGGCTCTAGGCGCATGGGCTTCAGTGGTTGTGGCACGCAGGCTCAGTAGTTGTGGCTCGTGGGCTTAGTTGTTCCACAGCATGTGGGATCTTCCCGGACCAGGGCTTGAACCCGTGTCCCCTGCATTGGCAGGCGGATTCTTAACCACTGCTACCAGAGAGGCCCTGAACATTTTAAAGAATTAAAATGTGGTAACTCTGGACATCAGATTCTTGCTCTACCCCTTCAACCTGGGTTTTTTGTTGGTGTTTGTCTGTTTAATGGCCTTCCTGAACAAATTCTGTAAAGTCTGTATTCTTTGTGTTGCCACTGAAGTCTGCTCAGTTAGCTTAGTGTTCAGCTAATGATTAGAGAGATTTCTTAAGTGCCCTGAACCAGTAAGTCTTACACCCTTTGCTGAGGGGCTCTGTGTGTGTCGAGACACACCCTCAGTATTTCAGCAGTTTACAACTCTGACTCAGCTTTTAACTCCTGCTTGTGTAGATCCTCAAGGTCAGCCAGGGATGAGAGATAAGGGCCTTCCCAGGTCTCTCCTGGGCATGCAAACAGCCCTACAAAGCACCCTACACATATAGATTCCCAGGAATATGCTGAAGCTTTTCAAAACCTCCTGTGGACATCACATTCCTCAGATTTCCTTGTCAAGTTTTTTGGCCAGCCTCCTGTTTGCTCCAACTGGCATTTCCACCTCAGGCAGCTGTGATGTTAGACAACTACTGCTGATTATTTATTTATTTTTAAACAAATGCCCTGGTGTTGGGACTTTCCTCACCGAGCAAGCTCTGAGTCAGGTCAAATAAAGATAAGCCCTGTAAAAAGACTTATCCAGGGAGCTAGCCCCCAGACAGGTCAAATACTGACAGTTTTCTAGGGATATGGCTTTTCCGGAGAGCTCTAGGGCATGTTTTGCTCCCTCCAGTGGCTGATAGGCTGCTTGTTTTCTCAGTTACCGTGGTTTTGAGTCTGTTGGTTTTCAAGGCTATTGTGGAGCTGGGAAGAATGAGATGGGAATAGGGCAAGTTAAAATGCCACAAAGCTTACTCTTCTGTGATTCAGCTACTGTTCTTGAATAAATACTCTTAATTGTTGCAAGCCTTTGGTTAATTTCCAGAGTTCTGAAAATGTTATTTTTTTGACAATTTTTGCCTGTGTTCTCATTGCTTTTATGGAGGAGCTGAGTTTCAGAGGTCCTTACTCCACCATTCCAGAAGTGCTTCTTCCATAAACATTAATTTCTGTACTGTGCTGTAATGTAATCATGTATTCAAGAGCTGATGAGGAATATTCAATTTTGGCCCCAGACTGCTGTGCCTTTTGAGCTATCTATTGTTTCCTGCCTTTCTTCTACCTTTTTTTTCTTATAAATGTTAGCCCACGGTCTTCCCATAGCAGTCCCTCTCTCCTTGTCAATATGCTACTTCTAATACGCTGTGGGGTTAATAAACAGCCCAATTGGGTAGCAATGTTAGAATAGCTTTAGATGGTCCATGGCAAAATGTGTGGACTCGGACACTGTGACTGCTCAGAAGTCACTTTGGCTTTCTCTCTCTTATGCTCTAAAAATGAGGTTTCTAGATATCTGAATTTAGAAGAAGTGAGTTGGTGATGTCCAAATCATAGGAGATAATAGTCCCACAATACTCCTTGCTGAGTCAGATTATATCTATAGTAGGATACCTAATTTTGGGTAACATGTTTTAAGATGACTTTGACCAAATAGGAATTTCAAGGTAACAGTAACCAGGATGGAGAGTGAGTAGTTCTAAAACTATGCCGTACAAGGAATAATTGGGAACAGTGGTGGTACTTCATTGGGAGAAAGAAAAACTTGGAAAAAAGAAAAAACTATTGGAGTACAGGACAGTGCTGGTATGGTAATAAAATTATTCTGTCTCCCTCCACCATAATCATGCCAATTGATTACAGGTTATAAACGAAAAAGAATAGGTTATAATGGGACAGATTTTGACTCAGTATAGAAGAGATTTCTCATAATGAGAACTGTCAAACAATGTAATTGACTAAGTATTTACCATAGCTTGAGCCTGGGGAGACAAAACTAAATAAGATAGAATCACTATTCTAGGGCAGCTCATAAAGGGAAAGCCCCGTCCTTAGTGATTAAACAAAGACTAAGTGACCACCTGTTAAGGATGCTGTATTGGATAGAAGACTGGAGTACATACAGCTAACGTCCATTCTAACACCACCATTTTAAGGGTCTGAGGTACAGGGTGGAGTCTGCTGCAGTCCCTGCAGAGCTGGCAGATGACTTTAGGGCAAGATAAAATATTCAGTGTGAGTCTAGAGCAGCAGTCCCCAACTTTTTTGGCACCAGGGACTGGTTTCGTGGAAGACAATTTTTCCAGGGATAGGGGAGGTGTAAGATGGTTCAGGCGGTAATGCGAGTGACGGGAGCAGCAGATGAAGCTTTGCTTGCTGGCCCGCTGCCCACCTCCCGCTGTGCGGCCGCTTCCTGACAGCCTGAGGACCGGTAGTGATCCGCGGCCCAGGAGTTGGGGACCCCTGGTCTAGAGTCTCCAAGGAGTACAATATATTTCTGAACTCTTTGTCTACCAAGGTCTCTTTAGGGTCATTAAATTATGTATGACGTTGGAGGCAAGTCAACTTTACTTTAGGGATTTACTGACACCTAGTGGTAAAAATAGACATCAATATAATCCAAAATGTTAGAAGACCATACACACAAGTTCATTATAAATATAAAGATGTATAACAACAAAATGTGTAATTTACAAAAGTTATAAATGCACATTGTGATAAAAATGTATTAATGTTTCAAATTCTATTTTCAAAAAGAATTTTAAATTCTTTAAATGTTATATTTTTATACTGAAATTTCAAACTTCGATACCTTGATTGATTTTATTTATAAGCAAACCTATAACACCACTACTGTATCTTTTAACTCATATATTTCATTTATGCTATTTTCATGGTTTATGAAAAACAGAAAAATATCACCTAAGCTATCAATTTATTAAATTTTAATCTGTAAGTTGAAAGCACTAAAACAGAAAGGTTAATATGCTCTAATTCAAAGGGAGAATTAGAGACATCAATCCAATACCATTAATAGTAGTTTTTCATGATAGTGACACCTGATCTGTAACATTTTTGTTTGGGTCTCTGTGAACAAACTTGGAGAAGCTTGGAGAAGGCTGGTTCTGGTTAGACCTAGGAGCTACGGCTAAAAAACAATAGGTGTTAATTGGGCTATGGGGAAATCAAACCCATATTTGGGCCTCTTCAGAATGCCTTTATGCTAAATAAACTGAGATAAATGGCTATGGCTACTGAGCTATAGAACACATAATAAAACTGTGATTCACCCACAACCAAAAGAGAAAAGCAGAATGGAACAGATTTTGCATAGTAAATAAAACATATGAAAACTAAAATTATAGATAAAAAATTTAGCTGATGTGGTTAATATGTTTTAACAACATGACAAGAAAATGAAAGTTTTTTAGGTTCGAAGAAATGAGTACCATTAACATTCGGATGGTTATGGTACCATAACATTTTGATATGATATGCAAAATGCCACTTCTCCCACACCCATTATGAGTTTTAAAGGAACTATCATGTCCAAATACTTTTTCCTTCTGCAAAACCTCCACTCCCCTACATGTTTTCAAAATAAACCACAGTCTGATAAAACAGTTCTTTTTCCCAACTACAGAGGCAAACCCCTTATGCGTGGCGAAGAACTCAGGACCAGGCAGTCTGGCTCTGGTGTCTGCTTTCAGTCACCACCATGTGATGCTCTGAGTGACTTCTCAGCCCACGCCAATATTCCTCAGCTCAACAGAAGTCAGAATGGCTTAAACACCATGATACCTACACTAGAGAAAATCACTTCTACCTTTCAGATCTATTTCAGTGATATGGGAATTTTTGTCAGGGATGACAATCTCTATAAAGTTCTTACATATTATCCGTTTTATTACTATTTAGCTTCTGTTAGCTTAGTGTTGGTTGAAAATAGAAAGGAACAGGACTCGTAAGAAGAGTATTAGCAAATGTGAGCACAGCCAATTTAAAGTTTCCATTCAGTATTTTTTCCTACAGATAATATATAACCGGCTTCACGGGACAGTGCCCTAACTCCTCAACTATTTTTTTTCTCTCTAGGATGGAACAGGATGGCAGTTAAGCTTAACCAACTTCAGTGTGGGGTCTACAGATGTAGGTATATTTAATAAACTGAATTAACTTATGGAATTATAGAGCTCAGAACTGGATGTTTAGCAAAACATCTGCAAAGTGTTTAACGGACTGGCTTACTGTAAAGGCAGGTTAGAATTGTAGAAGATAATCAACCTCAAATCCATCCAGAAAGCATTCTTAAAATTGTGGGTATTGAACAACCCATAATAAAAGTGATCCACAACAATCCCAATTAAAAAAAATTTCCTGGTCTTACTACCAAAATTAGTATTTTGTAAATTTTAGGAGGATCGTAACGACTTTTTAACAAGATGGAACTAACCCAGCAATGAATGACAGAAGTGATTCCAATTTTTAAAATGCTGTTAATGCAATAATTTATTTGAAGTTATTCTTTGCACCTCACAAAGGTTCAAGGTTGTTCAGAAGAAAGTATAGTAGATTAGAAGGAAGGAGATTGGGGCTCCAGCTTTCATCCCATTACTTACTAGGCTTGTCACTTAGGGCAAATCACTTAAAACCCCTGAGCTGTGGTTTCCTCATTTTACCCCTGCTTCACTCAGCTCTACTGCTAGGCAGCCTCCTCAAGGTGCTCCACACCCAGAAGGCACTCAGTGAATGTTTGCTGGCTGAACAAACCAAAGATTGATTGAAAATGAAAATAAAAATATTGTCACATACACCGCAGAAGTTGCTCTGAGGTTAAAATGATGTGGGGTTATAATATGTGGGGAATTAGCTTGAGAATCATGAAAAATGCTATAGAGACATACAGTGCAGTTCATTTTACAAATGGAGAAAGATGTTCTTATATATTTTTAATACCTAATTTAAAAAGAAACTAAGGTTGGGACTTCTCTGGCAGTCCAGTGGTTAAGACTTCGCCTTCCAATGCAAGGGGTGCAGGTTTGATCCCTGGTCAGGGAGCTAAGACGATACATGCTTTGTGGCCAAAAAACCAAAACACATAAAACAGAAGCAATATTGTAACAAATTCAATAAAGACCTTAAAAATGGTCCACATCAAAAAAAATCTTTAAAAGAAAAAAGAAACTAAAGTAAGTGTGTTAATAACTGCAAGCTATTTCAAATAACTTATATATTTATAAATATTTATATATATTTATAAATATTATATATTTATAAATATTCTGAGAAAAACAGACTATATCTACCTAAAGCTTCAGAAGACTTCAGTGATTAAAGATTCATAATTTCAGAAATAAAATATCTGTGATTTTCAATAGTGCAGGTAAATTCACCAGAGAAGTTCAGATTAAAAAGTCAAATGGTAATTCCCTATAACAGTCATACTAGGTAATATCTTACCATATTTTAAAAAGAGATTTATATGTACTAATGTTGAAAGGTCTAAGATATACTGTTAGGTGAAAAATGCAAATAACACATCCCATATACTTCCAGGTGTTCAAATCTATATCTATAAAAATATTTTGAAAAAGGCCTGGAAGGTACACACCTGATCGATGACAGTGGTCGGCTCTGAGGAGGGACTTTTAGCTTTATTGGCATTGCCTGAAATTTTTTAATAGCAGGAATGTGAAAAACTAGATGAGAGCATATTACTAATTCATAGAATCCCTTGAGCATTACTTGAAGATTGAAGATTGAAGGGGTAACTATCTGTTTAATTTTATACAAATATGGGTATACTTCTTGGTCTTTGCAAGGAGAGAGCACTATAGCTTTCAGTTACCCAACATTTAGGGATTCTTGGTTAGAGTAAGTTAAACAGTTTTTCTGCAGAGAAGAAAAGCTCAATGGCTGACAGCACTGATATCTAACATTAAATAGCATACTTACTAAAAAAAGAACGAAACCACAAAACTAAGGAAAAATATATTAGCTATATATAGTGGTAATGGGAAGAGTAAGTAAAAATATATTAGTTACACAGTGGTGATGGAAGGGCTAAGGAAAAATACATTCATTAGTTATATATACTGGTAATGGGAAGCTTGTAATTAGACATAATTCTCATTAGAGTTATAATATAGCTTCTAAATAGTCTACTATTAAATAAAGTTTCATTTTAAAAATTAGTTTTATTATTTCAACGTATTTGATTTGCTCAGTCCATTGGACAAGAAGACATGTTGACTAAACACAACCTAGCACATAACCTGAGGGGACTCACGCATCGTTACCTGATTGCTCGCAAAGCTGACTGGCTGCTGCTGGGTTCCACGGCTCCGAAGCTCCCCTCTATTGCAACAGTTCTTCACTCCTGAAGGATTTCCTCATTTGTTTGCTCATCCTCTTCTTCCATAAGCTTCCTGTCTTGGGATGACACTCTCTCCATATACATTGCATCATACGGTGTTCTTTGCAGGGAGTCTGTGTCTGGAAGTGGCCTCTGTGCCTGTGATGCACCGTGATCCTGGAACTCGTAGCCCACCGGTGGGTCTCTCATTCCTCCAGGACCACTGAGCCCATCCTCAGGTTTCAGAGAAGAGTGCCTGTCCTCCTTACGCTCATACAGACTCAGTCGTTTCCCAACCACCTCACGGATCAACACTGAGAAATTATAGGTGCAGAAATCACTGTGATTTTTCGTATTTTGGTAGTTATAATGCTGACTTACAGATGAGTACAAAATATTCACCAGCCCTCGTCCCTTCCCTGTATCATGACCTTTTATATAAAGTCAACATACTTACCTTCCGTGCCACTTAATGCGCTAAATATGCATTCTAGTCAATGCCCGTTTTAACAGAATATAACTTATAAAGTAATGACAGAAGATATTAATTCTGATCAAATTATACAAGAACCAAAATTAATATTGAGGGTAAAACTATGTACCTTTGTTAATATAACTGGTATACTGAAAATTTAAGAACCAAAACTTTAAAATATCTTTCTTCTATATATTCTTTCTACTGAAAAATTTCAGAGATGACTTTCAAATAATAAAATAAAAGAACTTACTGTCAACCACTGTTCTTCCAACCATGCTGCGCTCCATGGCTTTGTCAACTTCATTCATTAGCCATGGAAGGAATCCTATCTCAATATCTGTAATTTAAAAAGTTAACTTCATTAAGTGATTTTTAGGAATCATTATAGATTGGAAGAATTTGTGTTTTCCCCTAATGTTACAGATACATCAATATTGTTTTCTTATTATAAAATGTCAAATAGACTCATACAGCATCACTTTTGTTGTTACCACATTCTCTATATATCTTCTGGTCTATTTCTGTTCAATTGCAGTAGAAACAGTATTTTTAGAACTATGAGGCCTTCCTTGGGGTCAAAGGTGTTAGAACTGACTTTATAGGTGCAATGTGAGATGAATCAAGGAGGCGGGGGGTGGGGATGGAAGCAGGGGGTGTGGAACTGGGAGCAGAACTCCAAGCCAAATGCAATGCAAAGCCAGGACTGAGCAATGCTGGCACCTCCACCTGAAGCCCAGCTGAAGCCTGGGGACGACAGAAGCTGATCAAGATTCAGAGGTAAGGGTCAGAGGGCACCTAAGAAGGCCATGTAGAAATGGGTTGGAAACGAGGTGTTTCCATTAGTGATAAATTTGTTCAAACTGAAATGGAAATCTACTCTATGGTATAAGCCTTTAAAAAATATGGTCCCTGGGCTTCCCTGGTGGCGCAGTGGTTGAGAGTCTGCCTGCCGATGCAGGGGACGTGGGTTCGTGCCCCGGTCTGGGAGGATCCCACATGCCACAAAGCGGCTGGGCCCGTGAGCCATGGCCGCTGAGCCTGCGCGTCCCGAGCCTGTGCTCCGCAACGGGAGAGACCACAACAGTGAGAGGCCCGCGTACCGCAAAAAAAAAAAAAAAAAAAAAAAAAAAAAGGTCCCTTACAATATACATTTTAATGTTTTAAAATGGCTTTTTTGGGGGGCGTTTCTGGAGGTGCAGTGGTTAAGACTCTGCACTTAAACTGCAGGGGGCACAGGTTCGACCCGTGGTTGGGGAACTATGATCCCACATGCCGTGCGGCATGGCCAAAAAAAAAAAAAAAGCTTTTTTTGGGGGCAGGCACCTAATTGTTATTTTTCAATGGGTGACAAGAGAGAGTGTGATAGAATATATATTCACTACTATAAAAAGTCTTAATCTGAAGCATGAATCTCCTTTGCAAGCTTTTAAATGATCTATAACTGACTTTTCCAGCAACCCATGAACGCAGAAAAGGTTGCTGGCCTCTGTGACTAACAGCAAGAGGCCCAGCTGGACCCCGGGAAGCTGGCAGCATGGCAAGGGCACTGGACCTGGAGTCAGAGTCCCAGTCAGTGCAGACCTAAGCACCCCCCGAGTGTCCAAGAGCAATTCAAGTTCTCTGAGCTTCAGTTTCTACTTCTGAAAAATGGGACTTAATCTGCCATACTCCCTCCCTCACAGCCCTTTCGGATGGGCCAAATGGTATCATGTGTGAAAAACATGACAAAAATTGCAAAGTACAATAGAAATGTAAACTAATAATATTTGTCTGTAACCTGACCCTTATGTATTGAATTCAGTGTGTCATCGGTGAAAACTGACATGGCTAATATCTGCCCTCAGACAGTATTAGCCATTTGAAATAGGACCTGTGTACAAAGCAGCATGGATGTAAGTGCTTTTGAACCCGAGGAAGGAGGGCGGCAGTGAGAAAGTGCCAACTCTTCCCCTCCGTTTGGCCACACCAAGCTGAGGAGAGTGGCTCTGAGGGGATGCTGGGAGATGGCTAACAGGTACGGGTTCTATCAAGGCAGAGACCAGGTTGGTTTGGTTGTTGTTGAAGCCTCCAACACTTAATACAATGCCTGGGATAGTATAAACACCTCATTACATAACCTCACTAGCTGTCCCCAAAGAGATTTTGATTGGAATAGGAAGTCTACTGAGAAAAACTTAGCGACTACTACTTACACATATAGATTACATATACAACTGACCCTTGAAGGACATGGCGGTTGGGGCTGCTGACCGCAGGCACAGCCAAACATCCGCGTATGACTTCGCAGGCAGACCTCTGTATCTGCAGGTCTGCATCTGCGGCTTCAACCAACCACGGGCTGTACTATGCTGCAGTACGTATTGGGTGAAAAAGTCCGCGTTTAGGTTTTATTTACATTATGACGTTTAGCTCCTAAATGATCCTCGTGTCACACAGGAGGAGACTGAAGGTCATAGAGCTTAGTTAATGATAAAACTGGGATTCAAGCTCAAGTTTTTGACATCAAGTCCGTATTTCTTTCTACTATCCAATATTGTTTCTCAATGAAAGTAAACATCCTAAAATCAAGATCTTTATAATGCACCTCTTACTAGTAACAGTTCTTTCTTAAAACAACTGTAATTGATTTTAAAATTTGTTTCAGAAAGATTCCAATTCAAAATAAAAATGGGCACGCGATAAATCTGAACCATGAAGAGGATGCTTATTGTTAGACAGTTAATCTAACAAAGACCTCCACAGACCTCTTTCAACAGGATCATAAAAGTAGCCTGCATCCCTGAGGCTGCTGAAAACAGAAGGGAGAAGGTCGGCCAGGTAACGCTGTGCAAACGCTCGGGCGGCGATTTTCTGTGCAGTCTCCTTATGCTTGTGAACCACCTGCCACTGCTGCTGCTTACGACGTTCCTGCCCAGAGAAAAACGCCACCACAGGTGGTTATTCAGCTATTACGTCTTCCCCAAATGCTGACTCTAGTGAGCGGGAAGAATTTGGACTTATATTTGTATCCAAAAATGAACAGCGAGGTGTCTATTACCAGTTCAGGTTTTTCATCAAGATTTTAATGAATTTCAACAGCTAGGTAGGTACTGAATTCAGAGGAGATGAAACTTAAGGTAAAATTTGTTTCCTGATCCATTTTCAAGTAAAATAATTTCAAGACATACATGTTTGACTGTATGGCTGATATCAAAGAATAATAACAGTTATATGTATTTTTAATTAGTATTTTAAAGTATTGCTGATATGAAAATTACAGTTGCTTAGATATCTTTGATTAAAAACTTGGGCCAATAAGTTATCTCATTTGTAATGATTCTTTGAGTTCATAAAGTTCAGAAAATTATAAAACCTCTTTTTGTTGTTGTTGCTTCTTGTAGCTCATATGAAACCTCTGAAGCTAATGAACTATTCTCTACTCCTATGTACAAGTGGGAACATTAATATATTTTCTAATTAAATCTATTTTCAAAGTTTAAGCAAATATAAATCTAGATGATTTGTAGACTTCATTTTTTAAAATATATTTCCTAACAGTAAATAAACAAATTTAACTTTTTTTTTGATAGGGTCTTCACCAATTATTTCAACAAAGCTAATTCTGTCAGTGTTCATTTTATAATTGTGAACAAATAATCCTGCATTTGCACAATCTTTACCATCAGCCCTATGCTCTTTACACAGTTAATTATTCACTTTGGAGGAGAACTGAAAGTCCATTTGACTAGGTTTTGGGTAAAATGTCCCGACAACTAAGCTATTCTGCGTGGTAAGCTAAACTCTTTGAGCCCGTTCAGGTGTCTGGGAACTCCTTCATCATCTATCCAGCCAGTGTTTAATACAGGGTGACAGTTTTTGCCAAACCCAGACAGACTCTTATCTAAAGATTACTGAGCCTCGTGCTTCCTAACTAGAGGTTTCTGGCATATTTTAAAAATTGGATTCTAAAACTTTTCTTATTAAAGGTTCTAAAAACCTATAATCTAGAGAAATATTCTATAAAGACCCCAAGTATAAATATTTTATAAAGACACAAGTAGTAGACTCTACAGATGTGGAGCAAGGCTCACCACAGAGAATAAGATGCAGAATTCTAGGCAGATCTTCTGCTTCTTACCGCCCACCTACCCAAAGATACGCCACTTTTTCCTGCCACCTTCTCTGCCACTGACTTGGGGCAAATTCACGTTATTTCTTTCTCTAGCACTCTTGATATTTAAGAGTGCCTTTCACTGGAACATATGTAATTTAAATTGTTACATTTAGGAACTTTGGGAACTCTGTGTAGGTACATTTATGTAAAGTGGAATTTAAAAACGTAATTCAGTCCAGGAAAGATCTGTGATTTACAGGAGAGACCTGTGATCTACAGGAGAGACCTGAGCAACAATTACTACAGGTCTTTTTTATATGTTTGCAAAGATCTTGAGCTCTGTTCATACTACATGTGATTTTGAACATAGTCTATTAAATAACCAAAATCTAAGAGAGAAACTAAAATTCTATACTTTTTCCTCTCGGTGTCGTCTCTCCCGCTCTTCAAGTCGCTGAACTTCCGCAAGCTCGACGTTGCGTAACTCCTCATGTACGTGCTGACGGGCCTGCAGGTTCGCCAACTCTTCTTCTTCCATTACTTCCAGAAGAGACTGCTCGATGGTCTTTCCCACCAAAACTTCTAACATTGGTTTAACTTCAAGATCAAAGTCAAAGAGCTTAAACACACAAAACAAAGCAAGTTTAAAATTGTAATCATGAACCAAAGGCTCAGTGAAAAAATATCCGGAAGAGTAGCAATAACAGAATACTATTTATTGAGTGTCTTCTGTGTGCCAGACACTGTGCTGGTGTTTTATTTATGGTTTCTGATCCTCAAAATAGCCTGAAGGGCACACAGGCTGTTTACAAGCAAAAAATGATTGAGTCTAAGTTATAAAAAGACCTATGCAATCATCAGAATGAACCTCGATACTCAACAATTTTCAGATAAAACTCTGAAACCCAAGGGAAATGTCCGTCTTTCTTATTCTCTGCCTTTTCTGCTCAGTTTTTACTGGTCGTTTTGATAACGGTTTGAAGAACAAAGGAACAAGAATAACGGATATTTTGGTGATTCATCTCTAGGATTTCGAGGCAAATATACCCTTCTATGTAGGTTATGAAAACTTAATTTCCCAATCTCAACGACCGTACTTTCAAATTCCTTCAAATCTTAAATCTCACTGAAGTCATTATGTACATAAGGACTGCCTTCTCTTCTTCAATTTCATAAACTGGCCTATTTATGCATTCCACACTGATATGAAAATGTAATTATTTCAGGATTATTTTCCTAACATAGATCATCTTCATAAAATTTATGTAATCTACAAGGAACTAACAGTGGAACTTTTTATACCAGAGATATTACTTTTATTTGGTACAAATCTACCTTAATATTCATATATTAAGCAAGTATGCAAACGCACAAAAATTAAATATGTAAATATTCTAAAAACATTTCTAAAAATTTTTATTTCTGAACAGCAAAGAGGGAAAATGAGATCATGGTATTTAAAAACATGCAGACCTACTAGAGAATGGACTTGAGGATACGGGGAGGGGGAAGGGTAAGCTGGGACAAAGCGAGAGAGTGGCATGGACATATATACACTACCAAACGTAAGGTAGATAGCTAGTGGGAAGCAGCCGCATGGCACAGGGAGATCAGCTCGGGGCTTTGTGACCACCTAGAGGGGTGGGATAGGGAGGGTGGGAGGGAGGGAGATGCAAGAAGGGGTAGGATTGGGAGGGAGATGCAAGAAGACATATGGGGACATATGTATATGTATAACTAATTCACTTTGTTATAAAGCAGAAATTGACACACCACTGTAAAGCAATTATACTCTAATAAAGATGTTAAAAAATAATTTAAAAAATAACATTTCTGGGTAGCTCAGTATAAAACTATTATAGATAAATTTGGAAAGAAATGCAGTAAGTAGAATCTTCTTGACTGTGAAGTGGTTTGTATTCATGTTAAGCTTTTAAGTAAACCTAACTTCAACTATTTATAAAGAAGATAGAGGGAAGTCCAATAATGTACTATACCTCTCCTTCTAGAATTTGGGTGGCCACATCTTTGCCAGTTTTGGCAGGAATAAAGAGCGGTGTTGGTGGTTTGTCCAAAAATGCATCTGTTTGGCATTCCATATCAACTTCTATTATGCGGTCAGCAATTTCTTCAAGGTATAATTCTAAGAGAACACCATATACATTGAGTTTGAAATTCTGGTCTATTCCAAGTATTTGAAACTACAGTCCCTTCAAAATAGAATTGAATGGATCAGAAAACAAGTCTTGGAATAAAAGTACTCAAATGTGGGGTTCAATTCACATAGTGTGCTAAGCGTTTTTATAATATTTGGAAGACTATAGAGTTACTCAGGCTAGAACATTAATTAAATGTTGAGAAAGCACTGTGCTCTGTATTTGAAAACAGAACTAAAGAAGAGCATGAAACCATAGATGTACGTAAGACACAAAGTATAACACAGGATGCAAAGTTAACGATCCATTTATTTAACGAGTCCTAAGATAGTCAACTTATAAAGATTTTAAAATTCCTGGATATTTAAAAAAACTATGCACCATGTCACTGTGTTACCTGATGTTCCCTCTAGCCTACATATTATAAACAGACATATGAAACCAAATTTCACCTTAGGAATAATTTATATGAGGCAAGGGCAGTATGGTATCACGCAAAGAACATGAGAATCGGAGTCAGATGTTGAACACAGAACCCAGCCAAATTACCTCCTCTTTGGGCCTCAGTTTCTTTATGTGTAAAAGGGCTCATAATTATCAGTCACATGGAGTCTTTGTAATAATAAAGGAGATACATAGGAAAAGGACCTGGGGTAGTCTCTGAGATATAAGAAATACTCAACAAAAAGTACCTGCTATTCCATCACTTAATATTCTGATGGTATAAATAAACACTAAAATTTAGCTCTCTCAGAATTACAACTATGTTGGCTAATCACAGACATATACTCATTCTACACTTGGCCTCAACGTAGGGAAAAAACACGGAATGGTCCTCTTCCTTTCATCCTTATTATCCAGAAATATCTCAGATGAATCTACTCACCATCTTGGCAGGGTGCAAGGTGAATGCCGAGTAGTTACACTGGTCCAAGGAGAACACCAAGTACTGTTTGACTATCAAGATTCTATCAACAACACAGCTAGACCCTATAGATCTAGGTAAGCCTCCACAGCTGACAACAGTCAAACAAGAGGAAAAGCCTGGCACTAGCCTAGGAAAGCCCAAATGGCCCTGGGGAGTAAGCAAAGCGAATGGAGAACAAAAGGAGAGACAAGAAGAGGCCATGGTGAGAGAAGTGGGGGACTCAGATCTAAATGGGTTTACTCCCCTCAAAAGACAAAACACCAGAATAAAACTAGATTGCTGTCCTCTCCTGTTGGTCCAACACTGATTCATGTTGGGCTATAAAAGGTAAGAAATAATGCCAGTTTGAGAATAGAATATGTGAAAAGGGCTAAGAGAGAACTTAATTTGGTCATTAAATTCTTTTTTCAAAAACCCCATCTCATACTTGCAGCCATACCCAATATAATAATAATATATAGTCTATGAGTTTGTTTAATGAAGGGACTTCTCCTACCATGTGACTGGGGAAGTACTGGACAGCATAACAGACACATAAATAATATAAAGGCCAAATAAAATGAACTGACTTAGAAAACCAAGCACACCCAGGAGCCACCATGCCAATGGCGGGCCCACATACCTGTCTGTACATCTACATGCTTTCTGCCTTCCACGGGTTCGGGCGTTCGTGGTCTGAGCTCTTCTTGGGCTCGTTTTTTGGCAAGAGCCCTCCTCTTAGCCTGCTGCTGTCTCTGAATCTCTGCAGGATCGGGCTGCTCAGGCTGAGTGACAGAAAAGGCTTCTAAAATTTAGAAAATATTTCTCAAAGCATATAGGACTGCTGTTCCAAAAGTGATTCCTGGATGGTATAAAAGCCTCTGTCAGAGAATGCCTCTTGATTATCATCAGTGACTTGATGATTAAAAATTTATTTGAACTTTGTCTGGTAATTACAAAGGTATCTGACAAAACATATAAAGTAACTTCAATTTATGACTTAATTAAAATGGGTGCAGAATCCCATCTAATAAATTGTTTTTCCTCATTCAAGGATTTTTACCATGAACTCCTCTGGGGCCTAGTAAACCGATACAACCACTCAGTCACAGTAAATTTTAATGTGTAGTTAAGAAATTGAAAAGCGCTCGAATTTTTTAAAAATCTGATTTCATGGACAGAATTTCCTTAAAAACTATATTAGCTCACAAAGAAAATATCCTCAGTCCAAACGAAGCCTGTCCAAGTGCACAAAATAGTAGCTAAGGGATTAAAAGTATAATTATTCACAGTAGTCCTGCAATATGTGGCAGTCCTTGATTTCATACTCATATCTAATTCTGTAGTCCTTCTCTATAGCTAACTTATCTTATCTCAAGGTAAATATGAAAAGAAAAGGAGAAATATAAAAGTACTTTACATGAAAATTTTTAATATTTAAAATTAGACTTCTAAAAACATTTTAATTGAAATTGTAGTTTTTTAAAAAAGAAAAAAGAAAATTACCTATAATCCCATCTTCCTAATACAATGGCTACTGCTACTGAAATGCATACAGTGTTTGTGAAGTTGTGGTGATACCATACACTTTATACTGTTTTCCTAACTTAACACTACCTATCGTAAATTTTCCCCATATTCACATTATATAGTGGAAAGAAGAGCACTGGCTCTGAAGCTCAAATTCCAACTCCTTAATTTATTAATTACTAGGATTAGTAAAGCTTGGACTAATAACCCACATTTTCAGATATTCAGTTTTCTCATCTGTACAATGGGAATAACATCTGTTAAGTTTTAGATTATAAGGAACAAATCAGATGATAATGTAACAAGTCTAACACAATACCTGTCATAGAATAGCTCTTCCCTTACATAGTTATCATTTCCTTTTATTATAAAATAACCACCAAAAAGAAAGAAATATCTTTACCAAAAAGAAAGAAATATCACCTACAGTTTTATTTTTCTAATACAATTACTAATATCATTTTGGGATTCTTCAATGGAGGACTTTTCCTTTGTATAATGTGTATATTCTACATTATTATAAATATCATGCTTGATTTATTTCTATTTTTTAATGTAATAGAATTATAAATGTCAGCCTTGAAAGATTTAGGGTAACAGAAATACAACAAGTTCATTTTAGAAATGCATTGCCTAACTTAACTGTTTCAGATCTAGTTATAATCTCTTTTTAAAAAAGTTTTATTTTGAAATAATTCACAGAAATTTGCAAAAATTGTACATAGCGTCCTGTGTATGCTTCACCCAGCTTCTTTCAATGGTGACATCTTATACAATTATAACAAAATATCAAAATCAGGAAATTAACATATAAGATATTAACAGATCTTACTCAGTTTTCACAATTTTTACAGGCATTGATTTGTGTCTGTGTATATTATTCTATATGATTTTATATATAGATTTGTGTAACCACTACCACAATAAAGATAGAGACCTATCTCATTGCCCCAAAGGAGCCTCTTTTATATTTCTCCAAGTCCCACCTTCAATTCTGTTCTCCATCTCTAGATTTTGTCTTTTTAAGAATGTTATATACAAGGAATCATTCAGAATGTAACCTTTTGAGATTGCCTTTTTTTCACTAAGCATAATGTCCTTGAGGTCCACCCAGGTTATTACCTGTATCAATAGTTCATTCCTTTTTTAAAAAAAAATTTATGTATTTAATTTATTTATTTTTGGCTGGGTTAGGTCTTCGCCGCTGCACTCTGGCTTTCTCTAGTTGCTGCGAGCAGGGGCTACTCTTTGTTGCGGTGCACAGGCTTCTCATTGCAGTGGCTTCTCTTGCTGCAGAGCACGGGCTCTAGGCGCATGGGCTTCGGTAGTTGCAGCACATGGGCTCAGCAGTTGTGGCTCATGGGCTCTAGAGCGCAGGCTCAGTAGTTGTGGCGCACGGGCTTAGTTACTCCGTGGCATGTGGGATCTTCCCAGACCAGGGCTTGAACCTGTGTCCCCTGCACTGGCAGGCGGATTCTTAACCACTGCACCACCAGGGAAGCCCTCATGTCTTTTTGTTAGCAGTGCTTGATTGCATGAATGTACCAGGTTTGTTTAACCATTTACCTACTGAAAGACACTTGGTTTTTTCAGTTTTTTGGCTATTATGAATAAAGCTGCTACAAATGTTCATTTGTGAACAGGTTAATATGTGAACATATGTTCCCATTTCTCTGGGATAAATGTCTAAGAGTTAAATTGTGGACTTGAATGGTAAGTGCTTGTTAGTTTTTATAAGCAGCCACTTAACGATTTTCTAGGGTCAATGTACCATTTTACATTTCAAACTGCAATCTACCAGAGTTCCAGTTGCTCTACATCCTCACAAGCACTTCATCTTACTATTATTTTAAAATTTTAGCTTTTCTAACAGGTGTGTAGTTACATCATTGTGGTTTTAATTTGTATTTCTCTAATTTGTATTTCCCTAATCTTGGTTTCAAGACTTTTTTTGTTTTTTGCTTTTGGAAGTTTGATTTTGATGTGTCTTGGTGAAAATTTGTAGGTTTATGCCTTTTGTCAAACTCGTGGAATTTTCAGGCACTATTTCTTTGAGTATTTTTTCAAATCCCACACTTTTCCTCCTTTCCTGGGACTGAATTTAGATATTTTGTTATTGATCCTCAGATCTCTGAGGCTTTTTTGGGGGCAGGCGTCTATTTTCTACCTGTTCTTCAGACCAGGTAATTCCACTGGTTTGTTTCTGTATTGACTGACTGTTTCCTATGTCATCTCCAATAAGTCCATCTGAGAGGTTTTTATTTTGGTTATTGTATTTTTCAGTTCTATATTTTCCATTTGGTTCATTTTAATCTTGTCTGTTTCTTTGCAAAGATTTCCTATTTTTTTCCATTTGTTTCAAGAAAGTTCATAATTGTTCATTTTTGATTGAAGTATTTTTATGATGACCACTTTAAAAGTCTTGTCAGGTTACTCCTACATCTGAGTCATCTTGGTGTTGTCATCTCTTGATTGATTTTTCTCATTCAAGTTGTGACTGTCCTG
Organism: Grampus griseus; assembly: GCF_964374135.1. Lineage (NCBI taxonomy): Eukaryota > Metazoa > Chordata > Mammalia > Artiodactyla > Delphinidae > Grampus > Grampus griseus. The sequence goes on from NC_139007.1 coordinate 80,244,122, forward strand.
GTTCTTGGTACAATTGAGTGATTTTTAAATTGTCTTCTGGACATGTTGGGTATTATGCTGTGAGACTATGGGTCTTAATCGTTTTAGCAGGAAGTCACCCCTTTTGTTTTAGTGCACAGGTGTGAGTGGAGAGGAAAGTTTACCACCATGCTGTGAAAGCAGGGTGCCAACCTGCATCACCTCACTGGTGCCAGGTGGGGGTGATAGTTCAGCTCCTTGCTATGCTCCACTGACACTAGCGTTGGAGTGTAGGGGAGTTGAGTTCTGGCTAGCACTGCCTCTTACTACCTTGTTCCTCCTTGTTGCCGTCAGGTAGGGTTGAAAATTCAGCTCCCTCCTGGCTCAGCTGATGCCACCCCAGAAAAAGTAGGGGATCCATTTATACCATCTCTTACCACCTCACTGCCCCGGGTGAGGTGGCACTTCAGCCTCCTGCTCTGCCCTTGTTGACACCAACTCCATGGATTAATCAGAGGACTGATTCGTATTGTTGCTGTCACGTGGAGATGTTAAAAGGCCCAGCTCTCCACCTTAGCCTCACCAATGGCCATGTGGAGGGGCAGCGCGGTTTATCCACTGGTGTGTGGCTGGAGGAGGGCTACAATGCTAAGGAGGTTTCTGTTGCACGAGGCCACCCTCTACCTTTGGACAGAGGGAGCAGGCTTTTCTTAGGGTGTGCCAGGTTGCAGGGTGTTCGTGGTTGCAGGTTGCAGGCTTCTCTGGCACTCTGGGATATGTGAGAGGCAAAAAGAAAACCCATGGACTCATTGCCATGTTGTTCAAGTCCAGAGGCTCCTAGCCAGTCCACTTTCTTCTTTCTACCTTTCAGAATCTTCCTGTTTGTTTGTGGTGCTACATCCAGGGTTTTTTAGTTGTAAAAGGAGGAATAGGAAGGAATTGGTGAATTCCTACATGTCTGGAACTGGAAGTCTGAGTATACTTTTAAAGTGAGGTGTTGATGAACTGACTAAAGAACTAAAAAAAAATGTACCAAATCATCATAATATTAATTTTTTTAAAAAGGACTAAAAAAGCAGTGATTCTCCATTCTACTCTTGTTTGAGGTCTGGCAGTATTCATTGCTACTCCCACAGGAAAATGCTGGAACATGTCTATATCGCATGTTTGAGCTATTGTTTCTAAATGCGGGCCCCTGAACTGGCTGTACCAGAATGGCCCAGGGAAGTTTATTAATACTACATACCCCTGTGTCCAACTTTTGGAGGTTCTAATGCAGTAGATGCATGGTATGCTGAAGCATATATATTTTTGAGTTTTCTAGGTGATTTTGATATATGCTGATTCAGAATGTCTAACATCCCATACATCCCATGTGGTGTTAAGCATTTATATGTCAAATAGTGTTTACAAGTTAACTATATTTCATTTCTGTGCCAAGAAATCATTCTTTTTTTAAATTTAATTTTTTTAATACAGCAGGTTCTTATTAGTTATCTATTTTATACATATTAGAGCACATATGTCAATCCCCAAGAAATCATTCTTAATATCACACTATATCTTACTCATCTCTGTATCCTACATACCCAGCACAGGACTTAAAACTCAATAAATATTTGTTGAGTGAACTAAAGAAAAGAAGCATAATTCAGACTTTTTGATTAAATAATGATAACAGTATTGGAGCATGAGATAATTTAAACAAACCTAAATATATTAGACCAGTGCTACTGAAAGTGTGGTCCTCAGACTCGTGTTGTCTGTGAGCTATTTGAACTGGTCTATAACAATTTAATTATAGAAACTGAGAGTAAACATTTGGAAACTTTTAGAATAGATCTCCACAGTTTTATTAACCTAGTAAAAAATTGGGGTTTGTATTTTTAAAAATACTTTTAATTGTGGTAAAATACACATAAAATTTACCATCTTAACCATTTTTAAGTGCACAGTTCAGTGGCATTAACTACATCCACATTGTGCAACCGTCACCACCATCCATCTCCAGAACTCTTTTCATCTTGCAAAAAGGAAACTCCGTACCCATTAAATAACTACTCCCTATTCCCCCATCCCTGGCAACCACTATCTGGTTTGTATTTTGCATGTCTTTTTTTTTTTTTCATTTCATTTTTCTAGCAATTCATCTTTATTTTATTTCATAAATGTGTTAGTCTATAACAGATTAGAAATTAAAAGAAACAAAAATTGGTCCTTCACCACAAGAACGCTCTGTGTTATACTATTCAAATTATACTTACCAGTGGTACTGTCTGCAGAGCATAAGTGTTGCCTCGGATCACCCTTCTGTCATACATTATGTTTCCGTAATGCATAGGTTCTTCAGCTCTGTAAAAAAGCAAATTCTAAATAATGACTGTAATAGAGTATTGGTATCTATGAAGTCAATTCATTTTTTAAAATTGAAGTATACTTGATTTACAGTGTTGTGTTAGTTTCAGGTGTACAGCAAAGTGATTCAATTATACATATATATATATTTTTTCAGATTCTTTTCCATTATAAGGTATTACAAGATATTGAATGTAGTTCCCTGTGCTATATAGTAGGTCCTTGTTGTTTATCTATTTCATATATAGTAATGTGTATCTGTTAACCCCAAATTCCCAATTTATTCCTCTCCCCCCTTTCCCCTTTGGTAATCATAAGTTTGTTTTCTATGTCTGTGAGTCTATTTCTGTTCTGTTAATAAGTTCAATTGTATCACTTCTTTAGATTCCACATATAAGTGATGTCATATTTGTCTTTCTCTGTCTGAAGTCAACTCATTTTTAATAGGATTTAGAAATGAAAATATTTTCATTTAAGATGAAAATACTTTAATTGATTTTTTTTTTAGCACAGTCCATAAAGTAAGGAGACAAATGGAATGTTTATTATAAAGCCAGGTGCTTCACAGATATTATTTATTGCTCACAATAAGCTTCAAGTTGGGAATGATGGTTGCCATTTGACTGAAGAGAAAGTAGACCCAGAAAGGAATCTGACCAAGGTCACCTAGCTAGTGAGAGGTGGAGCTAGATTTAGGATGCAAATCTGTTAGACTACTTAACAAACCTGAAAAGAGCCCAGGTGAAATGGGACTTGCTCTAAAGGACTGAAAAAATTTTGATTCCAGAATTGAAAAGTTACATTAATAGAATCAGGCTTAAAACATAAGTTACATTTATTATTGTTCTTTAACCTCCAAGCTATTTTAAAATGATATTTTTAAAATATTAATAAAATTTTAACTTCAGAGGTCAGAATGATCAATAGTGAAAAATACACAGCTGATATTTTCATTTGAAATTCTGTAAACGATATGCCATTTGTGGTTATGAAACCAAATAGCGACCTGTACCAATAACAGTACTCTCTCAGAAATGATTCTGTTAGGGGTAGTAAATTGCTTGTTTACCACATACTGAAACCACTACTGGATAGCCTGGCATCATATTACTCAAAACCCAGACATGCTTCACTGCTCATCTTACTCGACTCCTGGACAGTGTTCGGCTCAGCCGGCCACTTCCCCGCTGAAGTGCTCTCCATCCCAGGCCTCCTGACACCACCATATTATTCTGAACGCTCTTCTGCTTTTTCTCTGACTCCTTTCTCAGCCAGGTATTTGCTAGTCACCCCCACTGAAGAATTTCCTCATGATTCAGCCTTCTCTTGTCCTGAGTTGACCTCATCCACTCTCAAGGCTTCACTTAATGTCCATATACCTAAAACTCCCAATTTTATCTTTAGCTCAGAACTCTCCTCTGAGCTCCAGACTGTGCAGCCAGTTGACATGCGTGATGACATCTCACTCAAATGTCTCAAAGGCAACCTCAAAATTGAACTAATTATCATTTTCCCACTCCAACTTGTTACTTCTGTAGTGTTCTCTATTTCATTAAATGGTACTACTAATCACCCAATTGGTTTAGAAGCCTGGGAGTCATCCATGACTCTTCCCTCTTCCCCATTTTCTACAACCAGCAAATCCTATTGATTCTACCCCCCAAATCTTTCTGGCATCCATCCACTGCTCACTGCCACCACTATCGTTTACTGGGACTGTTGCAGAAGTCTCTTAGTCTCTTAACTGTGTGGAACAACATTTCTTTCCAACATTTCTATCCACTGTAGCCAGTGATCTTTCAGAATGGAAAAATCCAATCATAATGCTTACTTGATTAAAGCCTCCTAGTGCTAATTAAAAGTGATAGTGAGGATAAATTTTGGTTTTGTTTTTATGATATCAAAGACAAAAAGAAAAAAAAGTCCATAACACCTATTGCTGGAGAGGATGTGGGAAAAAGGATACGTTTAAACATTTCTGGAGGAAAGATATTTTGTTCCATTTGTCTGTATTAAAAAAACACATGACTTAACAATCCCACCCTGGGAATCTGCCTCATAGATATATAAAAGCCAGTACATAAGGCTATTTACTGAAACTTCCTTCTTTGTGGTTAAAAACTTGAAGTGAACTTAATATCTATCAATAGTGGAAAATTTTAATAACATATGGTATCAGGGGATATCATGCTGCTATTAAAAATAATTGGAGGAATTTCCACAAAGAATTAAGTGAGTGAAGGAAGATGTTGAGAAATGTGTATGTTACCACTGCTATGAAGTAAAGCCCTTGTAGCTGTGTATGTGTATGTATATATTTATACACGTGTACATAAACATGTGAGCCTGGAGAAAAGTACAGAAGTATTCATTCAAAGTCATTAACATGGTTTGGGGGCAGGAGAGGGAGAGTAGGTTTGCAAGGGAAGGGGCTGGGGAATAAGGCTGTACTAAGAAAACCCACAGGCATGAGTGATAGGATAATTATTAAAAGATTAGATATGTATGTGCATGTATACATAAAAAAATTAGGGAAAAAAGGAATTAGAGCTTATAAAATAGGGGGAAGCCAACTGCAGATTAATGTGTGAAGTATGATTCTATTTTGGAAATAAACCTTCTATACATATGTGCATATGCTCCTGTATGAGTGAACAAGCAAGGAGGTGTGGAAGAATAAGATTTTTAAAAAATTTATTTATTTTGCCTGCATTGGGTCTTTGCTGTGCACGGGCTTTCTCTAGTTGTGGCGAGGGGGGGCTACTCTTCGTTGTGGTGCATGGGCTCATTGCTGTGGCTTCTCTTGCTGCGGAGCACAGGCTCTAGGCACGCAGGCTTCAGTAGTTGTGGTGTGTGGGCTCAGTAGTTGTGGCTCACGGGCTCTAGAGCACAGGCTCAGTAGTTGTGGCGCACGGGCTTACCTGCTCTGCGGCATGTGGGATCTTCCCGGACCAGGGGAGGATCGAACCCATGTCCCCTGCATTGGCAGGCGGATTCTTAACCACTGCGCCACCAGGGAAGCCCGAGATTGTTAAATTTGGTTACAACAAGAAAGTGGGAGTAGAGGTCGGTGGGAGATAATTAACTCTGCCTTTATTCCCCCTTATTTTGTATTCTTCATTTGCTTCAACAAGCATATATTACTTTTATAAACTGAAAATCACCAATAAGGATAATTTTAAACTGAAAAATCAAAGACATAATATAAAAGAACTCCTTCCAAAGGCTTGAATCAACAGATTACTTGAATATACCAATCAACTAACTTTATAAAAAAAAAGAAATTGTTCCTAATGAACCACCATTGATTCTTATTTCAACTGTTGGTGTGATTTAATAGGAAGGATTTGTAAGCAACCACTTAAAGGCACCAGGAAGTATTTCTCAAAGGAGTCCCTTTTAAAATTGAATCCTTTTATAATATAAATAATTTAAATTTAAATTTCCTTGTTTTGGCTTTCTTAAAGTGGTAGACATTTATTATAAAAGAAGTCTTGGGCCTCCCTGGTGGCGCAGTGGTTGGGAGTCCGCCTGTCGATGCAGGGGACGCGGGTTCGTGCCCCGGTCCGGGAAGATCTCACGTGCCGCGGAGTGGCTGGGCCCGTGAGCCATGGCCGCTGAGCCTGCGCGTCCGGAGCCTGTGCTCCGCAATGGGAGAGGCCCCAACAGTGAGAGGCCCGCGTACAGCAAAAAAGAAAAAAAAAAAAAAAAAGTCTTTATTGTCAGAATAAGATAATTATGAATTTAGACTCTGTTTGAAATAAGCATCAAGAGCTACACTGCTCCTGTTCAGTCATTAATTCAACAATTTGTGTTGAGTGCTACGTGTCAGGCAGAGTCTTAAGTGAACAAAAGTCACAAAGGTTCCTGCTTGCATGGAGCCTGAATTCTTGTAAAGTTCTGCTGATTCCAAAATTTGAGGCTTACGGCAAGAACTTTAAGAGAACCATAACATTTAACGCCCTTTCCAAATATGGATATTTGAATATTTGCAAATACTGATGAATGTAAAAGTACAATTTGGGGTCCAGCATGTTAGGATAACCTGATTCCTGTCCAAAGGCTGCTGTGTAAACAGCTTTAGTTGGCTCCCATTTTGGACACGCTATTGTGTGTGACCCCTTTTTTTTTGCTGTACGCGGGCCTGTCACTGTTGTGGCCTCTCCCGTTGCGGAGCACAGGCTCCGGACGCGCAGGCTCGGCGGCCATGGCTCACGGGCCCAGCCGCTCCGCGGCATGTGGGACCCTCCCGGACCGGGGCACGAACCCGTGTCCCCTGCATCGGCAGGTGGACTCTCAACCACTGCGCCACCAGGGAAGCCCTGTGTGACACCTTTTTACCTCAGTTTCTTCATTTGCATAATGGAGTTATAGACCAAGTTCACAGCACTGGGGACTACGTAAGAAAATGTCTGTAAATGCCCCTAGAAGGTGCTTGCATGGCACATAGTCGGCCAACAGTAAACATCACTTGACTCAAACTTAGTGAAATAAGTCGGTTCCGTCCACATGTTATCAATCATGCCAGCATGATTTCTTGCCCTTTCTTGCTTCAGTTCTCCACACCACGGGAGAGTTCTTTAGGGGAGGAAATTTTATATTTCGCAGAGCGTAGAAAAGGGAAAGCAGCATAGGCAGGTTTTGCCAGGGCGAAGGGGCCAGGACCCCGCGGCCCCGGGACGTGGGGGGGTGAGGGTGGGGGTGGAGACCACAGAGGGGTTGGTTGGCTCACTCACTGCTGCATCTGGTCGTCCCGGTAACAGCGGCGCCGGCCAGGCAGGGCCCGGGGCCGGCTGGTGTAGGTGTAGGTGGCCATGGCTGGAGAGGCGCGGTCCGTCAACGTGCAGGCCACGCCCAGGGTCAGACCGCTTCGCTTTCGGTGAAGTTCGGGTTCGAAGCAGGTGGCCACAAAAGTGTCGTGGGAGCCGGAGAGGTGCACGTAGTGCCAAGGGCAGGGATTCCGCGACGCAAGGAGACGCGGCAAGAAGGGAAGCGGGCGGGACGGGAAGTTGCCAGGGCAGGAGGTGGGAGCTACACTCGGCTTACTCGGTGCAGCACTGAGCCCGCCAGCGCCACCCGCACCGGTTGCCCAGCAACCCAGCGTTCCGGCTGGAAGCGGGACCTCAGGGAAGTTCCTGCTGGAGGGTTTCGGGGGAAGACCAGTGCGCCGGGGCATTTCCGGTCTTGACTCCGCCCACCCAAGTCTACCTTGTAGATGCACCTGCGCGTGAAGGAGGCGGGCGCGGCAGACCCCCGCGGAGGCTTGAGGAGGACGGCCGTGGTCCCCGGTCCCACTTTTGAGTGTGGCTTTGCGGGGCCTGTGTTGGCGCCGTTCTCCCAGGCCTCGTTCCTCGGGGGCCGCCCTCGGCTGCTTCTCCCGGCACTGACGCCGCGCCTCTACTTCGGGCTGTCCACCTACGGTCGCACACGCGTGGCACCCGGGTTCCTAGCTCTGTTACGTGCCAGGGCCGGGCCAGGGCTTCCCTGGTGCCTCCCAGCACCGCCACCTCTCCCGCCCCAGGGGCCGCCTGCCGCCGTCCTCCGCAGCTGGTCTGCATTCTCCGCCTTCTCTGCTTACCGCTCTGTTGCTAGTCCTACAAGGGACCCTCGGGCGCACGGAGCGTGAAGGCCTGCCCCACCGACGTGTCATTTTGGGAAAGGGTGGGCACTTTCTTGAGTCTTTTAGGCCCCCTTTGCCCTGAAGAATGAAGCATCATGGGGTGAGTCTGCCCTTAGAAACGCAATGGATTGGTTTTAGTACTGGCAATGTAAGAATATTGGTTTGTGTAAGTGAAGTTTAGGCATCCCTGAGCGATCGGTTATTTGCATTTGCGTTTGCGTTCTTCAATTCAGTTAAGTGCTGTGTGGATTTAAATGCAGGTTCTGCAACGTACTAGCCCTGTAACCTCTGGCAAGGTAATGTTTTTGTGCTTCATCTTGCTAATTTGCAAAATAGGGGTAATAGAATTTATCTCTTAAGAGTTTGTCATGAGGATTAAAAGAGTTAAGAGTAAAATACGTAGAACTGTATCTGGTAAATGATAAGGCATTCTATTAAGATCGAGATCCCTCCTGTGCTTTGAAGCTTATGGTCTAAAGCAGATGTAGGCATTGTATAAACACTAACATAAAGGTATATGGTAAATGCGAGAGGTAAAAACACTGAATGAAGATTTTAGGTCTGATCTCTTAATTTTGAGGTGGTTTCTGAATGGGCCAAAGGAGAAAGTGACATTTAAATTGTGTCTGATGTGCATAGAAACAGATGGACTAGAAGTGGGGGCTAGAGAAAGAAACGAGTTAAAGATGACTCTAAGGGTTTTGATTAAATGTCGGGCATTGTGTAGAAAAAAATGCAGAGACGCTCTGGCTTATGTTGTTTTTCTTCAGAGGATTTAATTTTACTCAGCTGGCAGAGTTGACATTTAATAAAGGATTCAGGCTTTGGGAGGACTGATCGATTTCTGGTTTTCCCTTATTCCAGACCATAGGCCTCTAAGAATCTCAACAGAAAACCTAGCATTTTAACGGATCCCCATCTTGGGGGGCCTTGAACTCTGTAAGTTTGTATTCCCAGCTCTGTGAGATTGTGGAAAGGTCTACTTAGCTTTTTGACCACTTAGCACCTGCTTGGTATCTTGATTTCTAGTGTCCTTGCAGATTAGAATTAACCAAATGTCTCAAGGATAAAAGGAAATTAAGCAAATTGTCAAGCAAATTGTCCAATTTACTTCTCTGTGGTCCCCCTATCTCTGGGGTCTTGTCCCTTCAAGACCTGTCTAAAGTTCTCAACTCTAGCTTTTATCTTCCCAGATCTGAAAGACTCCTGACACTTCTGGGTCACTGCTTTCTGCTTGCACTAAGTGCTGTGCTCAGAAACTCAGTAAATGCCCCAGGAGAAAAAGCAATGGAGAAGTTCTCTATCACTATGTATTTTTCTTCTCCCTGGGATCCCAATCCCTTATGTCCTCACTGGCTTGGTTGCTCTCCAGTGCCTTCAAATCGCCTGTGTGGTTTTTGTTTTGTTTTGTTTTTTCAGCTTTTCTTGGTTTTTGTTTTACTCTTATCCTTTGGTTTTATTTTTCTTTTCAGCAACAGATATTCCTAATTCCTATAGAAGTGTTGGTTTGATTCAAGCTACTAAGTCATAGCTAGAAGTTATGCCAAGAATGAAGTTTCCGTTTACTGATACAGGGAACACTGGGAAGGAGCAGATTGCGGGGGCAGCATTGGAAGCTCAGTTTTGGGCACATTAAGCTTGAGAGACGTGTTAGTCATCTGAATGTAGAGATGTTGAGTAGGAGTTGGATATGGGAGTCTAGGGTTTCAGGGGATTGGTCCAGAGTAGAGATGTGGATTTTTGACTCAATAGCATATAGGTGGCATTTAAAGCCATGAGGCTTGATGAGATTATCAAGGGAGTATAGAGAGATGAGCCTTGAGCATATTTAGAGGTTGGAAAGTTAAGGAATAAGCAAAGGAGACTGAAAAAGGTGATCAGAGAGATGGAGGAAATTGCAGACAGTTTGGTCACCTGGGAGTTGAGTGATGAAAGTGTTTCAAGGAGAAGGGAGTAGTCAGCGATGTCTGATCCTATTCAGAAGTTAAGCAAGTTGTGAACATTGGATCTAGCAATATAGAGGTGATCTGGGAAAGCACACCTTCAGTAGAGTTATGGAGAAGAAAGGTCAGTTATAATGGATTCAGAAGAGAATGGGAGGAGAGAAATTTGTGACTCAAGGAGGTTTGCCACAAAGGAAAAGGAGGAACTAAGGTGGTAGCTAAAAGGAAGTTGGGTCAAGAGAAGGTTTTCTATTTTTTAATGGGAGAATTAACTGTATATGTGTTTATTTAAAGGAGTGATTCAGTAGAGAGGGCAGAATGGATGATGTAGGAGAGAGAGGGAATGGATGTAAGGATGTAGGCAAGAAGGGATGGGCTCTTACCCACAAGTAGAGGGATTGGCCTTGTCTAGAAGCATGGACAGTTCATCCATAGCATTGGAGAAAAAGTAGGTATATGATCACAGGTTCAGGTAGATTGGTAATACAGATGGTCCCCAATGACAGTGGTTCGACTTATGATTTTTTGGCTTTACAATGTTGTGAAAGCAATAGCATCCAGTAGAAACCTTACTTTGAATTTAGATCTCTTCCCAGGCTAGCAGTATGTGGGACCATCCTCTCTCATGATGCTGGGCAGAGACAGTGACCCACAGCTCCCCGTGAGGCATGATAGGAGAGTCAACAACTGATACAGTTACAGCCATTCTGTTTTTTACTTCCAGTAAGGTGCTCCACAAATTACATGAAGTTTTCAATACTTTATTTTAAAATAGGCTTTGTGTTAGATGGTTTTGCCCAACCGTAGGCTAATGTAAATGTTCTGAGCACGTTTAAGGTAGGCTAGGATAAGCTGTGATGTTTGTTAGGTTATGCATTTTCGACTTACGATATTTTCAACTTACGATGGGTTTCTTGAGACATAACCCCATTGTAAGTCGAGGAGGATCTGTAATTTTAAAACCCCTTAACAATTCATGGAGGTTTCTGATATAGCAGGCGCTGTGCTAAGCACTTTGCATACGTGATTTCATACAATGACCCTTTGAGGTTAGTTGTCATATTGTTTCTATTTAACTTACAAGGAAATTGAAGCTTAAGGATGTTAATGTCATACAGCAAGTAAGTGACCGAACCAAGATTTAAACCCTTATCTGTCTGACTCTAGAACCTGTGCACTAACATATCAGCTTACGGTGGTTGTTCTCTTCCCATCCCTCCACCTCTTTTGCTGTGTATCTCTCTCTCTCTCATATATATATATATATGTATCTCCCAAATAATCACCAAGCCGTGCCCATTTTACCTCCTAAATGCTTCTTGATTCTGAGTCCTCTTCTTTGCATTCTTACTATTCTTACCAGCCTTTGACGAGACCCATACAGCCTAAGTTGTATCTTCTGTGCAATCAGAGAATGGTCTATCTGAAGTGCAACTCTGACCGTGCTAGTTCCCTCCTCAAATATTTCTGTCACCACTTTGCCCTATGAGTTCAAACTCCTTAAACATGCTGAGCCTTCACTGTCTGGTTACTGCCTGTTTTTCCAGTCTCAAATATTGTTAGACTCTCCATAGTCCTCAAGCAATTTCTATCTTTTACTTATCAAGTGATATTCATAATGATGTGTTGACATGTTTGCCTCCACAACTAGGCCATGAATTCCTTGAGGGTAGGGATTGTATCCTATTTGTAATGTTTGTCTATAATAGTTTGTTGAGTGAATGCGTGAATGAATGAATGAATAGCACAGATGTATAGTTTTTCCAAGGAAAAGAAAAGGAAGCATCTTATCCTTTTAGAGTTTTTAAAAAATGAGTGAATGGCTGTGGTTTCTGAAATTTTCTGAGCATAGGTAAGAGAATGCAAGAGAGAACTTATGACAGTTCATTATTCAAGACACATCAAGCAACTTCCTTGTACCAGGCACTTTAGTGGGAGCTAGGGATAGGTAGAGGCAGATAACAGGCAAGTAAACCAAAAAAGAAAGAAAGAAGAAAATTTGGGGGGAATGATAAAAGCTGCGATGGAAACAAAGCAGGGTGTTATGTAAGGAGTGCCTGAGCAGCTGCTTTAGATTAGCTCTAAGACAAGGCCTGAGGAGGTAATACTTACCTCGAGACCCGTATGACATAAGAAGGAAGCAACCACATGGAGTTTGGGGGACAGCAGCACAGGCAGAGGGGAGGAGCTGGTGCACGGTCCCGTCCTGAAGGCGGAAGAGAGCTTGGCAGTGAGTTTTTAGAGGTAGTGAGGAGTCAAAGCCCGTTAGGGCCTTGTAGGATGGGGGAGGACTTTGGATTATGGGGAGCTGTTCAGAGGTTTTAAGGTGGGGGGATGACCCGATCTGAGTTAGCGGGTACAAAGGTCACCCATCGCTCTGTGAAGAAAGGATTGTAAGAGGTAAGGGTACGAAATGAGTCAGGAAGGCGTTGCAGGTTAGAGAGAGGGTGTGGCTTGAGTCAGGGTGATGGCAAGGAAGGTGGAGAGAAGGGGTGCATTTGGGATACTTTGGAGAATGAATTTAGGTAATTTACTGATGGATTAGATGGAAGGGAGGAATAAAGGAGCAAAGGGTGACTGCTAAGTTTTTGGCTTGAGCAAAATGACGTGATAATCATGTCATTTACAGAGACGCAGCCGACTGGGTGGAAGGAGTAGGAAATCAGGAGTTCTGTTTTGGGCATGTTCATTCTGAAATGCTTTGGGCATCAAATGGATGTATCACGGGAGTAGGCTAGAGATGTGAGCCTGGAGTTTGGTGGAAAGGTTGGGGCTAGAGATAAGAATTTGGTACTCATGAACATGTAGAGGCTTTGGAGACTTTAGAAGTTAAAAAGAAACAGTGCGGTCTTGCTGAAACCAGAAGTTTCAGGACCGGTGGGGTCAGCCTGGTCAAATATGAGAAGTTAAGTAAGATGAGAACTGAGAAGTAACCGTTGGGTTTGCCAATATGGAAGTTGTCTGTGAACTTGACAAAAATAGCAGTTTCCGTGAAGTGGTGGGAACTAAGCCCAAGTGGAACAAGGGGAGGACAGTTTTAGTTGTGAGAAGCAGAGTCTACAACCATAGATTACTCTTTCCAGAAGTTTTGCTATTGTCTTAACTACTTAGTGAAGGGTATAAGGCCTTTGGACAAGTCTCTCAACTGAAAATGGATGGTAGTAGCTCACAAATTAGTGTGTTTTTGCCACAAGGTGTCACTAATTCTTTATTATCTTCTGGTAAGTAAAATTATTGCAGCACAAGCATACCTGGTATTAAGGAAATACTGTTTTTTTTTTTTTAAAAAAATCACATTTACAAAATAGGCCAATTAGAAGGTAGTTGTTTACACTGGGGAAAGGTTTCCTTTCAAGAACCAGTCTCTCTAGAATATTCAACATCTGTGCACAGGCCTAAAGGGACACATTGAACATGAGGCTGGGTATCAGAGGGCCAGGATTCTGGACTTAGAGCACTGGATTGAGAGAAGACTGGGGTGCAACTCCAGTTTTGCGCTCACTAGCTGTGTGACCTCAGGCAAAATTTAAATGATTCTTTGTCTTATTGATTTTTTTTATCTTTCATTATTATTTTAAAATAACAGAGTAGAGGCTCCTTTACCCATCTCACCCAATTATTTTTACACGTCAAAAGAGATGTGTATAACAGAGATGCTTAGAAAATGGTGAAGTGCAATGTAAATACAAGATTTAAAACAATTTTTATAAAAATCATTTATGCCCAACTTTATAGCAATGAAGGTATAACGTTAGGCCGTTATATTAGTGAAGACTCTTGATGCCAAGTGGTAGAAACCCAGTTTGAACTTGCTTGGCAAGCAGGGTATGTTTTGATGTTTCTAAGGGCGGTTCACGTGACTTCCGGAATGGCAGCGCTGCGGGGATGGGAGGGCTTCGGGCGTCACTGGAATCAGGGATTTGAATGACAGCAACGTGGGCACCCCTACTTTCCTCTTTCCTTCTGTACGATGTCTTTATCTCTTTGGTTCCAGCTTGCTTCCTCCACCTAATAGGGAACATGTTGATATTACGAAGGTTGTGGGACATCCACATGACAACATCCCGTAGGTTGAGAAGACAGAGCTGAAGAAGTAGATGCTATAAATTACCTTGATTTTGGTGAAGAGAATGTGAATTTCAAATTTATGAAAGCCACTGTCAATACTGACTTTCAAATTAAAAAAAAATAAAAACCAAATGTTCTGAAACAGTCTAATATCTTTGGGTCTGCATGTCTTTATTTTAAAAAGTTAGACAGTCTTTATTATCTTCAATAAGTTCATATTATAAAGAGTTAAGATAACGGGATCAATGTACCTAATTTAAAGAAAGCAAAATTTTTTTTTAAATTACCAAAAAAAGAGGTATAATTTTTTAAAAAGAAATCTTCATTTTAAACATTTCAGAATGGTATTCTTTTAAAAGGCATTCTGATCTGGAATATATGTTAATTAAAACCTATTTTTACATAACTCTTCAGGAACATATGTATCACAATTTTATGAGGTGTATTTGCTAGTCATGTATGATGTATTTAATTTCTTTTAAACCCCCCCAAGTATGCCAATTCCTTTTAACCAAAAAATCTTAAGAACTATTACTGAATTTTTTCCCTGCATATGCATTAATTAATCAAAAGTCACTTTAGTTATCCATGAGATTTTATCTGAAAATAAATTCTGAGCTGAATTCCCTTGGCAGAAGCAGAAGCAAGTTTTATAAACTTTCTTATATTGAATGGATGGAATCTCTCTTCCCAGCCCTGAGATTATACTGAAATCCAGGAAATGCAGACACTAGCACTTAAGTCCCCTGTTCTGAGGGAAACATCTCAAAAGCAAAGACCATTCCCTTTCCTGGGAGACTGGTGTCTCCCTGCTCTCCATACAGCTCACCCAAACATTGACAACATTGGTAGAATTGTGCTTTATTGTATATATGCCCCAGCTGTTTATGAATATTGTTAAATATTTAGATCTCTATAAGAAACTCTGATACAACATAGAGCATAACTAGGTCTTCTAAACTGTATTCAAGGATATTTCCCAAAATTATAACATCCTTGTCCCTGAGATTTGTTTTAAAAGGACAGGGTTGGGGACTCTTGGTTTAAAATGGCATTGAATGAAGTGGGAATTTCTTCCAAGTACTAGCTACATATCTGTGGCAGCAGTGATAGGGTTTGTCCATTTCTGTTTAGAAGAACGCAGTAGATGTAAGCAAGGCGCAGGGGGTAGAAGTTGTGCATAGCAGTCTGTTTCAGCTTGAGAAGGAGATTTAAAAGGCACCCAGGTAAACAGCGAGTGAGGCCGGGGGGCAGTTATGATGCTGTTTGTTGGCAAAGCACCAAGTCTGGATTTATTCCCTTGCTGGAAGGTAAGAGGAGGAAGAGGAGAAACATGGAGCTTCTGGAAAAAGTGCTGTCAGACAGGGGAAAGGAAGTATGTATTTGGGCAGTCAGAGGAAGACGCATCTCTAGAAGTGACACAGTTTGGCATCCCTAAAGACATTGGCACCACCCATGAATAAAAGCAGGAAGCCACAAGAAAAAGAGTGCTTGAAAGACAATTAGATGCGATTGAAAGGGGGTGATATTATAGGCAGAAATACTTTCTGAATGCCAGGGATTGTGCTGGGGGCTGAGATTAGGATGATGAATAAAATTGCCATGGTTCTTGCCCTCACGACTCTAGTGGGGTAACCAGGGGAACAGAAACTTCCAATCCTGTGTGATATGAGTGATAACAGGGTGGGACAGGGTGCAATAGAAGCACGAGGACCCCTAACCCATGCTGGGGGTCGTGGCAGGCTTCCTGTGTGACATGATGCTGGAGATCAGGCCGAATGAAATTGTAGGAGTTTGCCAGATGAAATGAGGGGGAAAGAATACCAGGTGTGAAGCCCAAGAGGTGAGAGAATGCCTAGAATCTTGAGGATCTGAGAGCTCAACGTGTCTGAATCAGAATATGAGGCAGGGGGTATTAAAAATATGTGATTAAAAGGAGATTAAACCTGCAGTTACAGAATTCAAATCCACATTATGGAGAATGTTGTTGAACGTCAAATGAGTGATTTAAAAAACCATCCTGAGAAATGTTCTCAGAACTAGAGGAAAGGATTAAAATATTGACCCAGCATGGGAGATGATAGGTATTGATATATAGGAGAGCAGATAACAATTCAACCTAAAACTCATATTCCTATGGGACCATAGAAGTAACAATGAAACATGTAATTTAACAAGTGTTCCCTGAGTTGAAAAAGTACTTGAATACACAGATCAAGATGGCTGTCCACAATCCAAGAAAAACTAATGGCAACATTTTTATACTACAGGGACATAGAAAACAGATCTTACGAGCATCCAGGCAAAAAGAAGCAAATTACCTTGCAAGAATGAAAATCCCACTGACCGTAGGCTTTTCTGCAACAAGATCAGAAGACAATTTAACAACATCTAATAGAGTTTTCAGGGAAAATGTTGGGAACAACCTCACCCTCAAAAATTCCATTATTTTTCAAGGCAATAGCATTTACTTTCAGACTTGCAAAGCCTTGCACCATAGACCATTCCTGTCCCTCATTAAAAAATACTCACAAAAGAGCAGTCAAAATGAAGAACTCGGTAATGAGGAAATTATGATTCACAAGGACTTATGAGACCAACCTTACTCATTTTGGACCAAAATACAGCTACTTGGTTGACCTCCATGTGGTCTGGTCGGTTCTGGGGACTGAGGGTGAAGCTTGGCCTGCAGAACTTCCCTGAGCTATTCCTCCTGAGGCAACTCTCAGGTCCCAGAAATTTTTTTTTTTTTTTTGCGGTACGCGGGCCTCTCACTGTCGCGGCCTCTCCCGTTGCGGAGCACAGGCTCCGGACGCGCAGGCTCAGCGGCCATGGCTCACGGGCCCAGCCGCTCCGCGGCATGTGGGATCTTCCCGGACCGGGGCACGAACCCGCGTCCCCTGCATCGGCAGGCGGACTCTCAACCACTGAGCCACCAGGGAAGCCCCAGAAAATGTATTTCTTGTCTCGCATGCTTTACCCCTTGTTTCAGAAGGAATGTCATGTTTGATGACCGCTTAAAACTGATTTCGTTTCCAACGTCTGCTAATATTGCCTTAGCTACTTACCTGGTTGAGATACAATGTCGAGAAGAACTAAACACTCCCCTTTCCTCAGAACAGAGTCATGTAGCTTATTGATCATTTTCATGTCCAAGAGCTTGTGGTTCTTTTAATTGGGCAAGACTAGTAAACTGTGTATTAGCAGCCGTTGAGTCCTGAATCTTCGCCTTATCTCATCTGGGACTTGTGAATGTCCCTGTGTTACCTATTGTTAGAACCAGCATGTTCATTATATACATATGATGCTGACGTTTAGAAATGTAGCTTATTTCTTTTTCTGTTTCTTACAGAAAATCTCAGAAGCAGATATACAATTTATCATTTCCTTTTGATCAAGGAAGTTAGTGACTCATTTCAGTAAGACAGATATTCTTAAAGGCACAGAAAAAAACCTGAAAATCATAACATTTCTAGTTACTATTGCTGTGTAGCTAGTTCCCCCAGAAATGAGTGGCTTCAGTAATAACCATTGTCTCATGCTCCCAGATTTTGTGGGTCAGAAATTGGAACAGGATGCAGTGGGGATGGTTTGTCTTTACTCCGTGAGGCCTGGGACCTCAGCTAGTAAGACTCAAACTGGAGATGACTTGACAGCTAGGGGCTGGAAACATCTGGAAGCTCTTCCACTCTCCTGTCTGGTGCCTGGGTTGTGATGACTTGAATACTAGGACCACTGAGCAAAATAGTTGCTAACTTGCCGAGACTCAAGGAAAGGGGACGTAGATCCCACTTTCAGTGGGAGGAGTGTCAAAAAATTTGTAGCTCTATTTTAGAAACTACCTGATAATAAATTGCTAACATTGGTTTTCTTTGGCTCACAGGTTTTGGAATGGTGCTATGGGTTGAATTGTGTCTCCCCACAAATTAATCTGTTAAAGTCCTAACCTTCAGTACTTTGGAAATAGGGTCTTTGCAGATGCAATTAGTTTATTTAGAATGATGTCATACTGGAGTGGGGTGGGCTCCTAGTCCAACATGATTGGGGTCCTTTTAAGAAGGGGAGTTTGAACACAACCCCCCCCACCCCCCACCCCCACACACAGGGAGAAACCCTGTGAAGCTAAAGACAGAGATTGGTATGGTGCTGCTACAAGCCAGGGGATGCCAGAGACTTCCAGGGAGCTACCGGAAGCTCGGGGAGAGGACTGGAATAGACGCCTTCACAGCCCCCAGAAGGAACCAACCTGAGCAACACCATGAACACCATGATCTTGGACTTCTAGCCTCCGCAACTATGAGACAATAAACTCCTGGTATTTAAGCCAATCGATTTGTTACAGCAGCCCTAGAAAACTAACGCAGATGGTTTTTAGTTTCTTTATATTTTTCAGTATTTTTCATATTTTTGACAAGGAACATATGTTTCTTTAAAAGTGAGGGAAATAGATTTATTTAATATAATAATTTCAATTTCTAGATTCCATAAAACATGGAAATATACTTTGGTTGTATCTGGGTAATGCAACTATAGGTAACTTTTTTTAAAATTCCTTCTACTTCTCTATCCTGAAAGTGTTTTCTATCATAAGTGTGTGTCATTTTATTACGGGAGGGAAAAGAGACCGCAGGAAGCAGCCATTGAAAGTAGAAAGAGTAAGGACTTCAGGGAGATGACCCTGGGTCCTGCTCTGCTACTTAGTAATTCTGAGCCTGTTTCCTAATCTGAACATGGGAGGACTATTTCTCAGTGTTGCTGTGAGAGGTCAATGAACGAACACATCTGAAATCACCTAACCTGATGCCTCATAAGCTTCGCCTTCACTCTCTACAGTTTAACTGACAACCTCCATGACTGTGATTATGGGGGTGGGTGGAAGACTGAAGTAATTTAAGAGCTCATGCATGATTTTCCCTGATAGTTAGTGGGAGACTAAGTGCGTGAAAAGCTAGGGAGCCTAGAGGTGGCTTTTACTGTGAAGCAGAGGCCGCTTGAGCTAATAGTCTCTACTTACCCAGCTCCCTCCTAAGGCTTTGGGAACGGTCAAGGTCAAAAATGGATCAAATGGTCATGTGGCTTTGAAAAAACCTGCAAAAGGTGTTTTAACTGCAATCAGTTAGGACTGCGGCCTCCTTCCGCTCTGCCCCTCTGCCCCGACCCCAGCCACTTGGATGGCCTTGGAGTGGCCATGGGGATTTGAGGCCTGGGCTAAGGGAAAGTTGACTTATGGATACATTTAATTTGGGCTCAGTGAGATGTATTTATGTGGTTTGCAGCCACCTCCTTGAATATGTAAGCTGTTAATAGCTAACCTGGGGTACAAGGGCCTTGCAGAGGTATTCCCACTGGCCACTGTGCCTACTCACCCAGCTTTTGAGACGAATAAGAACACATATAAGGGGCTTTCCTGGTGGCGCAGTGGCTAAGAATACGCCTGCCAATGCAGGGGACACGGGTTCAAGCCCTGATTCAGGAAGATCCCACAGGCCGCAGAGCGACTAAGCACTTGCGCCACTGCAATGAGAAGTCCGCACACTGCAACGGAGACCCAGTGCAGCCAAAAATAAACAAATTTTAAAATATATATTTCATATGTTTAAAAAACACATGTAAGAACACTTTTTACAGAGCCTAGCACTGATGCAGTATGTGGGCACTGGAGGAGAAAAAGGGTTTGAGATACATGGAGCCAGAAAGTTGCCTGTGGAAAAAATTTCCAGATTTTACAGCTTCTATATGAAAGAAACTTGATAGAAATTTCTCGAAGTTTCACAACAGTCTTAAAAATTTAAATGACATTACCAATAATGAGTTGAGAAGCTGAAAAAATTATTCTAAACTATTAATGTTGACGAGAACACCATTTGAATCAAGTAAGCTAAAAAAAATCAGATATAAGTTTTATTATTTCTACACAAAATGTTACAAAATCTTTATAGGAAGAAGTGATTTAAAAGGGTATGCGGAAAAAATCTTATTAAAAAGTGATTAAAAAACTACAATGAGGTATCACCTCACACCAGTCAGAATGGCCATCATCAAAAAATCTACAAACAATAAATGCTGGAGAGGGTGTGGAGAAAAGGAAACCCTCCTGCACTGTTGGTGGGAATGTAAATTGATACAGCCACTGTGGAGAACAGTATGGAGGTTCCTTCAAAAACTAAAAATAGAATTACCATATGACCTGGCAATCCCACTACTGGACATATACCCTGAGAAAACCATAATTCGAAAAGAGTCATGTACCACAGTGTTCATTGCAGCTCTATTTACAATAGCCAGGACATGGAAGCAACCTAAGTGTCCATCAACAGATGAATGGATAAAGAAGATGTGGCACATATATACAATGGAATATTACTCAGCCATAAAAAGAAACGAAATTGAGTTATTTGTAGTGAGGTGGATAGACTGAGAGTCTCTCATACAGAGTGAAGTAAGTCAGAAAGAGAAAAGCAAATACCATATGCTAACACATATATGTGGAATCTTAAAAAATATATATTCTGAAGAACCTAGGGGCAGGACAGGAATAAAGACTGCAGACATAGAGAATGAACTTGACATGGGGAGGGGGAAGGGTAAGCTGGGACGAACTGAGAGAGTGGCATGGACATATATACACTACCAAATGTAAAATAGATAGCTAGTGGGAAGCAGCCGCATAACACAGAGAGATCATCTTGGTGCTTTGTGACCACCTAGAGGGGTGAGATAGGGAGGGCGGGAGGGAGACACAAGAGGGAGGAGATATGGGGATATAAGTATATGTATAGCTGATTCACTTTCTTATAAAGCAATTATACTTCAATAAAGATGTTAAAAAAAGTGATTAAAAAGTGTATGCAGAAAAAGGAGCATTAATGAAATGTGTCTAGAGGTTGTTAATCAAAATACTAATATTTGAGGGGGGATTTTATTGTCAAACAAACCACTGCTTCATTAAATTTATCTAATATGAACATTAAATTTATAATGTGTGATTTGTTTCTCTATATAAATATTTGTATTCATTTTAAAATTTGTATTTGTAAGTTTGCATCCTTTTTCTCCAGAATGACAGAAGGCCCCTCACTACCTGGGTCTGGCTTAAAAGAGCCCAAGTTTCGGATTAATCCTTGTTCTTCTGCAAAGTTGTTACTTGAATCTGATGCTAATATTTAGCATTGTAGCTTCTGCTTTTCCATTTCCTACAGCAGAACTGAAAATTGGAGGAGCTATTTACTGATCATTTCCTTTTGATCTAAAAGGTTTCAGTGGCTCTGTCTAGTAAGAGTTTGAGGATGCTGTTCACCTAGTCAGAGTAAAACCATGACTCAGAGTGTGAGTAAATGGGTCTCATCTTCCCAGGAAGCTTTAAATATGAAAACATGTTGTGCTTTTGAATAAAAAGTACAATTTAAAGCCAGTGGATGGAAATTTCTTGTAAGAAGATATGAAAATCCCCTCACTCTTCCTATTCTTAAAATTAAGAGTTATTTTTGTCACAGGAGCTGAGACCTGAATACATTTTGGGAAATGAATTTGGCAGTTTGTGATAAGGCCCATGAGTCTGTACATCTTTCCTTGGGGCAGCCCCTCCAGTACCCTCCTTTTGCACCCACTGTGCCACAGTGTCTTGCTGTTTCAAAACACAGGAAAAATGGACTTGCATAATAAAATTACTTTTGCACATATATGATTTTAATTTAAAGCCAGGAACTACTCTGTTGTTTTAAAAATATTTCAGGTCTGTGAAGCTCTATTACAGATTTATTACAGAAAGAACATAAAACCAGTATCCAGCCTCGAGTATGGTCCTCAACCCCTATGCTGGTATGGAGAAAAAGAGCGCGTCTTCAGAGTATCCATGTTCAAATGCCGACTTCATTATGGGGCAAGTTACTAAATTTTCTCATCTATAAAGCATAGATATTAATATTCACCCACAAAGTTGTGAGAATTTAATGAGACAGAGGTAAAAATTTTTAAAAAACCTTTCCCATCTAGTCCCCTGGCACCAAGAAGGAGCTAAGTAAATGCTTAAAGGAAAAGAAAGATAATGTCTTAAATCTCCTTCCAAAGAGTTTGGGATCTAGAATATAGCAGAAAAGAAGGATCAAAGGAAAAGGATTAAATCATGGAGCCCTTGGAGTTGATGAATGTTGAAGGAAGTTGTAGAAAGATGAGTGATTATGGTTTGGAGAAATTCTACTAAGATGTAAGCAGATAAATTATGTGTAAGGAACCACTGTTAGATTTTCCTGGTTGAATTAAAGTTTTCACATTCATTTATTTGTTTGTTCTTTCATTAACTCAACAAACATGTAACGAACATTATAACATATGCCAGGAAGGTTTTAGGACGGGGAATACAAAGAGAAACGCAACCCGTTTTTGCCCTCAGAGAAGTTACAGTCTACATGGGGGAGAGTAACGTGACAACAATAAGGACTTTAAAATGTGGGGTACAGAAGAGGAAGGATCAGTTTTACATCAGAAAGGAGGCGGGCTCAGCGAGGGCTTCATGGCAGAGGTGATTCTTGAGACGAGAAAGTGTCTGCACAGCTGAGGAGGTGAGGAGGGTGGACGGTGTAGAGCGCAGGCAGAGGAGCCGGAGTGAACAAAGGCACAGGCATGAATCAGCTTTGCACGCGTGTGGGAGGGGTAGGTGGGGTAGGCAAGCGGTGCAGGGGCGCCTGGAGCCGTGGGCTGGAGAAAGAGGCAGGGTCAGATGGTGGAGAGCCTCACCTGCTACGCTTTGTGGCAGGGCCATGAGGGGCCCCATGAGCGGGTAACGACAGTGGCGATGGAGGGGACTCCAAGAACAAAGAGACCACCTCTGGTGGGCCAGGCAGGAGAGAGGAATGTGAAGGTTTTGATAAACACGATGAAGTGAGGTTTGGAAGGTGAGGCTTCCCATCACTGCTCACTGTATCAGTTGCAGGGGGAGCACACCTGAGGCATCGAGCAAAAAACTGAGCACAAAATTAAGCACAAAACTGAGCATTTCGGCCCGGAAGACAGCCTCTCAGATCGCTCTAAGGGATGGCTCCCAAGAGGTAAGGGAGGAGCCAGGATATAGAGGAGTTTTTGCAAGAAAGACCAGGTATTCAGAACATCAAAAGATTACTGTTAATTAAAGAAAACGTGCTTTTCTATATATGGGAAGATGCAGGAGTCTGGGCTTATTGAAATCCTTCCTTTGATAGGTACCTTAGGACCAGTATCCTGCTTTTCTCCAGCCTGAATCCCTTCAGGGTGCACATCTGGGGGCAGCTGCAGTGGCTACTGGCTTGATGGCCACAACATCCTTTGTATAATGATATGTCAGGCAAAATTTTTTCATCAACAGAGGCAAGGATATTAAATAAGATGACATTTTTAAAGCCTGGGCATTTGATGATACAGTCTACTATAGACTACAGTAGACTGTAGTTTAAATTTTGCCTAATTTCTAACTCTTTGATCTCTAAGAATGGCCGGAAAATTTGAAAAATGACTATCTCTGCTATGGGGTTGCATAGTCAGATACCAATGTTCACAAATTAGATCTGAAACATGACTCAAACAATTTGTTTAAAAAATGATGTAACAAGAGGAACTGCACACATGCAAATGAACACCTGTGAAAATTCTTAGGCAAGAACTGCTAAGTTTAGCAACATCAGTTTAGCAATTTGAGAGAAGGAATCTCTTTTGGGGCCAAATGCCCAGTTTTACAGATTGCTTTGCTTCTTGGCTCTGCTGGAATGTTTGTTGAACACACAATTCCTGTCTTTAAAGGAGTTATTGAATTTTATAATTAATCCTGGAAGGAATACATTTAGATCATGTGCATCTCATTGTGTTCTGAGGCCTGCAGATGTCTGCTGTACCTTTCAGGATTTAGACATATAAACCTCGCTGTATAAAATTTTTCTTAGCAACTAAGTGCATGCAATTCAAGTGTCATGTTACCTACAAGTCTGCCAGAAACGAAGCTACACTTTTTCTTATTTCCAATACAATGAAAACCCCATCACTTTTTGCTGCAGATTCACAGATAAAAATAATTGGGCTCACGAATGAAATGCCCAGGTGACTTCCCTGTCACTCTACAGAGAGAGCCCCCCACTTGACATGTTTCTGGTTCCTTAAGACTTTAAAATATTTTTCTTTCTTTTTTTTCATACTTTCCTAAAACTAAAAAAAGAAAACATGGAAAGAAAAAAATAGAAGATATATACCAAGAAAATATTAACCAAAATAAAGCTGATATTGACACTGTTAATATTATACAAAATAACATCAAGAAAAAGCAGTGTTAAGGACATTATAAAATGATTAAAGATTCAATTCATCGAGAAGTTATAACAATTCTGAACTTGTATTCTTTTTTTTATTTAAAAAAATTTTTTTGATTACCAAAGCAAAGACATTTATAAAGCAAATACAATCTGCAATAATAAATACATCTGCAATAGATGCTAAATATCATTAAATTATTATATAATTTAGACAGTAAACATGGTCTATTTTTGCTTCTTTCCAATAGAATACATTTGATCACTTTTTTTTATACAGCAGGTTCTTATTAGTCATCCATTTTATATACATCACTGTACACATGTCAATCCCAATCTCCCAATTCATCACACACACACACCCCCCCCCCACTTTCCCCCCTTGGTGTCCATACGTTTGTTCTCTACATCTGTGTCTCAACTTCTACCCTGCAAACTGGATCATCTGTACCATTTTTCTAGGTTCCACATATGTGCATTAATATACGATATTTGTTTTTCTCTTTCTGACTTACTTCACCCTGTATGACAGTCTCTAGATCCATTCACGTCTCTACAAATGACCCAATTTTGTTCTTTTTTAATGGCTGAGTAATATTCCATTGTATATATGTACCACATCTTCTTTATCCATTCGTCTGTCGATGGGCATTTAAGTTGCTTTCATGACCTGGCTATTGTACGTAGTGCTGCAATGAACATAGGTGTACATGTGTCTTTTTGAATTGTGGTTTTCTCTGGGTATATGCCCAGTAGTGGGATTACTGGGTCATATGGTAATTTTATTTTTAGTTTTTTAAGGAACCTCCATACTGTTCTCCACAGTGGCTGTATCAGTTTACATTCCCACCAGCAGTGCAAGAGGGTTGATTCCCTTTTCTCCACACCCTCTCCAGCATTTGTTGTTTGTAGATTTTCTGATGATGCCCATTCTAACTGTTGTGTGGTGATACCTCATTGTAGTTTTGATTTGCATTTCTCTAATAATTAGTGTTGTTGAGCAGCTTTTCATGTGCTTCTTGGCCATCAGTATGTCTTCTTTGGAGAAATGTCTGTTTAGGTCTTCTACCCATTTTTGGATTGGGTTCTTTGTTTTTTTAATATCGAGCTGCATGAGCTGTTTATATATTTTGGAGATTAATCCTTTGCCCGTTGATTCATTTGCAAATATTTTCTCCCATTCTGAGGGTTGTCTTTTTGTTTTGTTTATGGTTTCCTTTGCTGTGCAAAAGCTTTTCCATTTCATTAGGTCCCATTTGTTTATTTCTGTTTTTATTTCCATTACTCTAGGAGGTGGATCAAAAAAGATCTTGCTGTGATTTATGTCAAAGAGTGTTCTTCCTATGTTTTCCTCTAAGAGTTTTATAGTGTCTGGCCTTACATTTAGGTCTCTAATCCATTTTGAGTTTACTTTTGTGTATGGTGTTAGGGAGTGTTCTAATTTCATTCTTTTACATGTAGCTGTCCAGTTTTCCCGGCACCACTTATTGAAGAGACTGTCTTTTCTCCATTGTATATCCTTGCCTCCTTTGTCATAGATTAGTTGACCATAGGTGCGTGGGTTTACCCCTGTGCTTTGTATCTTGTTCCATTGATCTATGTTTCTGTTTTTGTGCCAGTACCATATTGTCTTGATTACTGTAGTTTTGTAGTCTGAAGTCAGGGAGTCTGATTCCTCCAGCTCCGTTTTTTTTCCTCAAGACTGCTTTGGCTATTCGGGGTCTTTTGTGTCTCCATACAAATTTTAAGATTTTTTGTTCTAGTTCTGTAAAAAATGCCATTGGTAATTTGATAGAGATTGCATTGAATCTGTAGATTGCTTTGGGTAGTATAGTCATTTTCACAATATTGATTCTTCCAATCCAAGAACATGGTATCTCTCTCCATCTGTTTATATCATCTTTAATTTCTTTCATCAGTGTCTTATAGTTTTCTGCATACAGGTCTTTTGTCTCCCTAGGTAGGTTTATTCCTAGGTATTTTATTCTTTTTGTTACAATGGTAAATGGGAGTGTTTCCTTAATTTCTCTTTCAGATTTTTCATCATTAATGTATAGGAATGCAAGAGATTTCTGTGCACTAATTTTGTATCCTGCTACTTTACCAAATTCATTGATTAGCTCTAGTAGTTTTCTGGTGGCATCTTTAGGATTCTCTATGTATAGTATCATGTCATCGGCAAAGAGTGACAGTTTTACTTCTTTTCCAATTTGTATTCCTTTTATTTCTTTTTCTTCTCTGATTGCCGTGGCTAGGACTTCCAAAACTATGTTGAATAATAGTGGTGAGAGTGGACATCCTTGTCTTGTTCCTGATCTTAGAGGAAATGCTTTCAGTTTTTCACCATTGAGAATGATGTTTGCTGTGGGTTTGTCGTATATGGCCTTTATTATGTTGAGGTAGGTTCCCTCTATGCCCACTTTCTGGAGAGTTTTGATCATAAATGGGTGTTGAATTTTGTCAAAAGCTTTTTCTGCATCTATCAAGATGATCATATAGTTTTTATTCTTCAATTTGTTAATATGGTGTATCACATTGATTGATTTGCGTATATTGAAGAATCCTTGCAACCCTGGGATAAATCCCACTTGATCATGGTGTATGATCCTTTTAATGTGTTGCTGGATTGTGTTTGCTAGTATTTTGTTGAGGATTTTTGCATCTATATTCATGAGTGATATTGGTCTTTAATTTTCTTTTTTTGTAGTGTCTTTGTCTGGTTTTGGTATCAGGGTGATGGTGGCCTCATAGAATGAGTTTGGGAGTGTTCCTTCCTCTGCAATATTTTGGAAGAGTTTGAGAAGGATGGGTGTTAGCTCTTCTCTAAAGGTTTGAGAGAATTCACCTGTGAAGCCATCTGGTCCTGGACTTTTGTTTGTTGGAAGATTTTTAATCACAGTTTCAATTTCATTACTTGTGATTGGTCTGTTCGTATTTTCTGTTTCTTCCTGCTTCAGTCTTGGAAGGTTATACCTTTCTAAGAATTTGTCCATTTCTTCCAGGTTGTCCATTTTATTGGCATAGAGTTGCTTGTAGTAGTGTTTTAGGATGCTCTGTATTTCTGCGGTGTCTGTTGTAACTTCTTCTTTTTCATTTCTAATTTTATTGATTTGAGTCCTCTCCCTCTTTTTCTTGATGAGTCTGGCTAATGGTTTATAAATTTTGTTTATCTTCTCAAAGATCCAACTTTTAGTTTTATTGATCTTTGCTATTGTCTTCTTTGTTTCTGTTTAATTTATTTCTGCTCTGATCTTTATGATTTCTTTCCTTCTGCTAACTTTGGGTTTTGTTTGTTCTTTCTCTAGTTCCTTTAGGTGTAAGGTTAGCTTATTTATTTGAGATTTTTCTTGTTCTTGAGGTAGGCTTGTATAGCTATAAACTTCCCTCTTAGAACTGCTTTTGCTGTATCCCATAGGTTTTGGATTGTCATGTTTTCATTGTCATTTGTCTCTAGGTATTTTTTTATTTCCTCTTTGATTTTTTCAGTGATCTCTTGGTTATTTAGTAACGTATTGTTTAGCCTCCATGTGTTTGTGTTTTTTACGTTTTTTCCCCTGTAATTCATTTCTAATCTCATAGTGTTGTGGTCTGAAAAGATGCTTGATATGATTTCAATTTTCTTAAATTTACTGAGGCTTGAATTGTGACCCAAGATATGATCTATCCTGGAGAATGTTCTATGCACAGTTGAGAAGAAAGAGTAATCTGTTTTCGGATAGAATGTCCTATAAATATCTATTAAATCTATCTGGTCTATTGTGTCATTTAAAGTTTCTGTTTCCTTATTTATTTTCATTTTGGATGATCTGTCCATTGGTGTAAGTGAGGTGTTAAAGTGCCCCCCTATTACTGTGTTACTGTCGATTTCCTCTTTTATACCTGTTAGCAGTTGCCTTATGTATTGAGGTGCTCCAATGTTGGGTGCATATATATTTAAAATTGTTGTATCTTCTTCTTGGATTGATCCCTTGATCATTATGTAGTGTCCTTCCTTGTCTCTTATAACATTCTTTAAAGTCTATTCTATCTCATATGAGTATTGCTACTCCAGCTTTCTTTTGATTTCTATTTGCATGGAGTATCTTTTTCCATCCCCTCACTTTCAGTCTGTATGTGTCCCTAGGTCTGAAGTGGGTCTCTTGTAGACAGCATATATATGGGTCTTGCTTTTGTATCCATTCAGCAAGCCTGTGTCTTTTGGTTGGAGCATTTAAGCCATTCACGTTTCAGGTAATTATCGATATATATGTTCCTATTACTGTTTTCTTAATTGTTTTGGGTTTGTTTTTGTAAGTCCTTTTCTCCTCTTGTGTTTCTGACTTAGAGAAGTTCCTTTAACATTTGTTGTAGAGCTGGTTTGGTGGGGCTGAATTCTCTTAGCTTTTGCTTGTCTGTAAAGCTTTTGATTTCTCCATCGAATCTGAATGAGATCCTTGCCAGGTAGGGTAATCTTGACTGTAGGTTCTTCCCTGTCATCACTTTAAGTATATCATGTCACTCCCTTCTGGCTTGTAGAGTTTCTGCTGAGAAATCAGCTGTTAACCTTATGGGAGTTCCCTTGTATGTTATTTGTCATTTTTCCCTTGCTGCTTTCAATAATTTTTCTTTATCTTAATTTTTGCCAATTTGATTACTATGTGTATCGGTGTGTTTCTCCTTGGATTTATCCTATATGGGACTTGCTGCTCTTCCTGAACTTGGGTGGCTATTTCCTTTCCCATGTTAGGGAAGTTTCGTCTATAATCTCTTCAGATATTTTCTCGGGTCCTTTTTCTCTCTCTTCTCCTTCTGGGATCCCTATAATGCAAAAGTTTTTGTGTTTAATGTTGTCCCAGAGGTCTTTTAGGCTGTCTTCGTATCTTTTCATTCTTTTTTCTTTATTCTGTTCTGCTGCAGTGAATTCCACCATTCTGTCTTCCAGGTCACTTATCCGTTCATCTGCCTCAGTTATTCTGCTATTGGTTCCTTCTAGTGTATTTTTCATTTCAGTTATTGTATTGTTCATCTCTGTTTGTTTGTTCTTTAATTCTTCTAGGTCTTTGTTAAACATTCCTTGCATCTTCTCGATCTTTGCCTCCATTCTTTTTCCGAGGTCCTGGATCATCTTCACTATCATTATTCTGAATTCTTTCTCTGGAAGGTTGCCTATCTCCACTTCATTTAGTTGTTTTTCTGGGGTTTTATCTTGTTCCTTCATCTGGTACATAGCCCTCTGCCTTTTCATCTTGTCTATCTTTCTGTGAATGTGGTTTTTGTTCCACAGGCTGCAGGATTGTAGTTCTTCTTGCTTCTGCTGTCTGCCCTCTCTAAAATATTTTTCTTAATGTTTGTTTGGGTTGTATTTGCAGTTTTGGAAACTGGTCAATTTTTACATATGTCTAAATGCCTCCTATACTTTACACTTAACACACCAAAAGAATTTTCCAAGATATGATCACATCTTATCCTTTCAATAAGCCTACTGGGGTGGGGGGTTGTTAGGGTTACCAGCCCAAGGCTGAGAGCTCTTTACTAGGTATTGCATACACAGTGGAGAAGACGTATGCCCAGCGGTACAGTGGAGTGGGCGCCTAATAGACCAAACCTCCCACAAATTACAACTATAAACTCCAGACAAACCACAAAAATCAATGAAGGGATCTGGAGGGTGAACAAAAGCAGGCAGAGGGGAGTTGAATGTTGGAGGAGGGTGTGTGTTTCCTGGCATCAGCTTTGACCGGAGGATGGGACATGGTCAAAAAGGGTATGTGAGTGGCTAAAACTCCAATAGAAAATCTGTCATATTTCTGGCCTGAGGAATCAAGGTGGAGCCTGGGGCAATCAGGGCCATGAGAGAGTGAGGGATCACCCAGAAAAGAGGTGACCTAAATTCTGTGTTTTAACTCTGCACAAGGCAGACTAAGGGCAGCTGGCATTTAAGGTCTAGAGCACAGTTGGTTATCTGTGGGTTATACCCTGAGAAAAGGAGGGCCAACTAAGGGCCATGAGCATCCAGGGGTTTTGGTGTAGGGAGCGGGGATCCTGGAACCAATCCCTCAAGGATCCTGAGGGACAGCGTAACTGAGATCTGAATTGCCACCCACCACAGGTGAGACAGAGCTTGCAGTTTGAATCTAACCAAGTCACTTGCCTGTTAAGATGAAATATAAACAGTCTTGGGATGAACACAACAGAATTCAGTCTTGACTACATAACATTCACAATGTCCAGGTTATAATCCCAAACTATTCAAGATAAGAAGAACCAGGAAAATGTGGCCTATTGTCAAGAGAGAAGACAAGGGGAAGGAGAAGAGAGTAAAAAACATCCTACAGAGCCCTCAGGGATGTGTGGGACAGCATCAAAAAGGCCAACATATGCATAGTTGAAGTTCCAGAAGAAGAGGATAAAGAGAATGAGATGGAAGTTAAATGATCCCCTTTCATGATTTCTGATACTTAACTGTATACACGAAGGGCTTGAACTGCATAGGTTACATTTCTGAAAAGCATTTGTTGCCCAAATAGCAAAGCAATCACATTGTTTGAGAAGTTTAAAATTTTTCCCTGTGAATCTGAAATCATATATGGTTCTTTACTTGAGTTTATGGAAAACAAATAATATAACAAATGAGTTTATGGGAAAAAAATCTACATTTTATGTTCACAGAGACAGCTAGCATTTATTGAGCACCAGATGTGTTTTGGGTACTGTAAAGTAATTTATAGATATTATCTCATCAAGTCCTTCTATCAACCCTGTGGACTAGGTGGTATTGTTATTTCCATTTTGCAGATGGGAAAATGCAGGCACAGAGATTAAGTAATTTGTCGAAGGTTGAATGGCTTGGTGGTAGATTCAAGATTCAAGATTTTAACGCAGGCAGCCGTCTGTGCAGACTTACACCATTTAACCCCTGGCCATCCTCCCAGGACTGGGGTCTTCACTGTTTCTTGCCCACACCATGATTATTCCTACCCTCACTCATCCGGTTCTGTCCTCCTGCAGTGCCCACCCGCCCCCACCCCAGTGATCATTCACTGTCCACCCTTAATTGTCTGGAAACTTTGTCCCTCCCCATTCCCACAGCTGCTTCTCTGCCTGATTTCCTGTTGACCAAGTGTAATTGCTTCCTAATATTTAGGTAGTAACCTCAGAAAATAGCTGTTCTGCCTCAAATTGCCCTTCCTCCAAGCCATCCTAGTAATCCTGACGGGTAATCACCTTAAATACACTTTCATCAGAAGTCTTGATGAATAGTCTCCCACTATTTCACTTTGAATCCTAGTTTAGGGAACACTCAAGGCCATCCAAAATCTGTCCTTGACCTACTTTTCCAACTGTATCCAAATGTTAAAACACCAACCCCAGACAGATATTTCTCAGGTCATTTAAATGTGTTTGGCATGTAGTAAAGCATTGAACGTTAGCTATTATTATTTTATATATAATATTTAAATAGGCAATACACCATTCAAGCACCGAAAATATAGAAATGTATTATTGAAATGTCTTCTACTTATTCTTGGCCATTCCCCACCACCAACATGTTAAACTACTATTATTAATTCCTTTTTTTTAAAGATAAATTACAGCATACTATACACATTGACCTGTTACATGTTGCTTTTTTCCAATCCATATATCTTGGAGATCTTTTTTTATCAATAGCCGAAGAGCTTTCTCATTTCTTTTTTACAGCTGCATAGAAATTTTCATAGCTGTATGGCTATGCCGTAATTTAACTATTCATAATTTAATTATTCTCTAACCAAACGCATTGATGTTATTATAAATAATGCTAAAGAAAATATCCTCATCCAGATATAATTTTTCATACCTGAGGACTTATCTACAGAGTACATTCCTAGAAGGAGAACTGGTTAGGAAAATGACTTATGCACTTGCAATTTTAACAATTATTGTCAAACTGGCTTCCATAGGGGTCATATCAGTTTTCACTTCCAACAAAAATGAATGAATCACTGGTTTCCCAACAGCCTTACCAACGTGTGTGTTATTAAACTTTTAGAGTTTTGCCCACCTGATGGGAGAAATAGTGTCTTAGTGTAGTTTTAAAAAATGAGTGAGTTTGAGCATGTTTTCAAAAGTTTAAAGGCCATTTGTTATCCTTTTTCTATGATCATATCATTTGCACACTTTAAAATTGAATTTTGCTCTTTTCCTTAATGATTTACAGGAAATGTATTTATTATGGAAATTAGCCCTTTTTCTGTTACATAAGATGCAAATATTTTTCCAAGTTTGTCATTTGTCCTTTGATTTTGTTTATGGTGTTTTATTCATAGAGACATTTTTGATTTTGACGGTTTTAATTTGTTCTCTTTTACGCCTTTTGGATTTTTTTGGTTTTTATAAATTTATTTATTTATTTCTGGCTGCACTGGGTCTTCGTTGCTTCACCCAGGCCTCTCGCTGTGCTGGCCTCTCTTGCTGCAGAGCACGGGCTCTAGTCGCGCGGGCTTCAGCAGTCGTGGCTCACGGGCTCCAGAGCGCAGGCTCAGCAGCTGTGGCACACGGGCCTAGCTGCTCCGCGGCATGTGGGATCTTCCCGGACCAGGGCTCGAACCCGTGTTCCCTGCACTGGCAGGCGGATTCTTAACCACTGCGCCACCGGGGAAGACCTCCCTCCCCGCCTTCTGGATTTTAAGTCATGTTATAAAGGCCTCTCCTACTCTGAGATTATATATGAATTTTTCCTTATTTGTCCTAGAAATTTGATTCTTTCACTTCCCGCATTTAAATCTTTGATCCATCTAGAATTTATCCTGGCATATATTTGAGATATGCTTCCACCTTTTTCTCCCCAGATGGCCACTCATTTATAACCAATGCCATTTACTGAATTACCCTTAGAATCCCCACTGCTGTGAAATGCCACCTTCGTACCCTGAAGTCCTGTGTGCATTTGCCTCTGTTCTTGGGCTCCCGGTTCTGCTCTGTTGGTTTGCTGCCTATTCATGCTTCAGGACCAACCCGTCCCTGGACTGAGCATGGCTTACAATCAGCGGGGCTCGTTCTCCCTCTCTGCTCCCTTTTCCGTGGTTCTCATTCCTATTTGTTTACAGCTTTTGAAATATGACCTTCAGATTCAGTTCATTTGGTTTCAGCAAGCAGCAAAAACAGCTCCCCCCCCCAAAAAATTAAAAAACTTTCTGTTGGTTCCTTTATTACCATCACCTTAAGTTCATAAATTAACATAGGAAAACTTGACATATTTTATGACTTTGAATCTTACTAAGAATATTGTAAATTCTTCTGTGTTTATTCAACTCTACTTCGTTGTCCTGCAGGAACATTTAAAAATTTGTGTCAAATTGGTTTGGTTAAGTTTATTCCTAGATATTTTATCTGTTTGTGGCTAATGTACGTGGGGTGTTTTCTTTCACTGTATGTTCTGACTCGTGTTAGTATGTGTGGAGCCTTTTGATTTCTGTGTATTAATTTTACACCATTCTAGCTCAGCTTGTTTTCTTATAATTTCTAGTAGGTTTTGTTCTTAGTTGATCCTCTTTAATTTTCCAAGTATCTAATCATATAATCTGCGAACAGTAATAGCCTTACCTCTTCCCTTACAATATTTATTCCTCTGACTTCTTTCTCTTGTCTGGTTGCTTCAGAGAGTACGTCCAGAACACTTTTAGGTAAATGGAAATATTACCAACCTGACATTTTCCCGATTTCAGTGGGAGAGTCTAGTGTTTCCTCATTCAGACTTTTGGTCTGAGATTTACAACTTTAAAAAAAATCATATTCACTGATTTCTATTTCATTAAGCATTTTAAAAAAAATTAGTAATGGAGATTAAATTTTGAAGGTGACTTTTTGGTATCTACGGGGTTATATGTTCCCTGTAACTTACTAAAATGATGAGTTACATCAGTAAATTTCCTACACTGGAATTACACTTGCATTCCTGTACTAACTCCACTTGGTTCAGACATTCCATCTGCTAATACTGGGTTGGCCAAAAGGTTCGTTCGGTTTTTTCGTAAGATGGCTCCAGTAGTGCTTAGTTGTCCTTAATTTCATTAGAAACAATTTTGTTAAATTGTATCGTGACAGCTATCATATCAGCATGCATTAAAAAAAAAACTTATCAAAACCGGTGGAGTTTTGTGTAGCTATTTTAATATTGAAGATGGAAGAAAAAAGCAACATTTTCAGCATATTATGCTTTATTATTTCAAGAAAGGTGAAAGCACAACTGAAACGCAAAAAGATTTGTGCAGTGCATGGAGAGGGTGCTGTGACTGATCGAATGTGTCAAAAGTGGTTTGCGAAGTTTCGTGCTGGAGATTTCTCACTGGACGATGCTCCATGGTCGGGTAGACCAGCTGAAGTTGATCACGATCAAATCGAGACATTAATTGAGAACAATCAACGTTATACCACGCGGGAGGTAGCTGACATACTCAAAATATCCAAATCAAGCACTGAAAATCACGTGCACCAGCTTGGTTATGTTCATCACTTTGATGTTTGGGTTCCACAAAAGTTAAGAGAAAAAAACCTTCTTGACAGCATTTCCGCATCCGATTCTCTACTTAAATGTAAGGAAAACATTCCATTTTTAAAACCAGTTGTGACAGGCGATAAAAAGTGGATACTTTACAATAATGTGGAATGGAAGAGATTGTGGAACAAGCGAAATGAACCACCACCAACCACAGCAAAGGCCGGTCTTCATCCAAAGAAGGTGATGTTGTGTACATGGTGGGATTGGAAGGGAGTCCTCTATTATGAGCTCCTTCCGTAAAACCAAACGACTGATTCCAGCAAGTATTGCTCCCAATTAGACCAACTGAAAAGCAGCAATAGATGAAAAATGTCCGGAATTAGTCAGCAGAAAACACATAATCTTCCATCAGGATAACGCAAGACCGCGTGTTTCTTTGATGACCAGGCAAAGACTGTTACAGCCTGGCTGCGAAGTTCTGATTCATCTGCCGTTTTCACCAGACACTGCACCTTCGGATTTCCATTTATTTCAGTCTTTACAAAATTCTCTTAATGGAAAAGATTTCAATTCCCTGGAAGACTGTAAAAGGCACCTGGAACAGTTCTTTGCTCAAAAAGATAAAAAGTTTTGGGAAGATGGAATTATGAAGATGCCTGAAAAGTGGCAGAAGGTACTGGAACAAAGGGTGAATATGTTGTTCTGTAAAGTTCTTGGTGAAAGTGAAAAATGTGTCTTTTATTTTTACTTAAAGACCAAAGGCACTTTTTGTCCAACCCAATATTTTATTTGGAATTTTTGCGTCGATATTCATAAGATTGATCAGTAATTTTCTGTTTCTTATACGAAGTACATCTGTTTAGCTTTCCTCTCTTTTCTGGAATTAGGTTGGTAAGTTATGTTTTCCTAGAAACTTGATCATCTCATTCATATTTGCATAGAGTCCAGCAAAGGAGGGCTTTAGTTCTTTGAATTTCCAGGCTTTGTTATGATTTCCCACGATCATTTCTCATGTTGTGTAGGTTTGATTTCACCCTTTTCCTTGCGTAGGTAGGCAGAAGTTTGTTTTCAGAGAGCTAGTTTGGTTTTATTTTTCAGTTCTAATCTTTTTCTGTTTTCCAAATGATTAATTTCAACTATATTTTTATTATTCCCTTTCTAACTTCATGAATGGTATGCTGAAGGCATTCATTTTTGTTTATTAATATAATTTTATAAGGACAAGAATTTTCATCTGAACACCACTTTAGCTATCTCTCAGGTTCTGAAAGGTAGTCTACACATATATATTTCATATTAGCTACTGCTATTATTATTATTTATGTGGAAAGCCACTGGAGAGTTAAGGAAAGAAATAAGTTTGGTTTTCTAGGATAGGGCTAGATTAAGGTGGGCCTTGAGTGGGAGGTGTTGGTTAGAGATTTTTAACTTGATAAAAATAGTATTAAGAAGCCACTGGGGAGCTTTGGAAAGTAACATGATATAAATGTTGTTTTGAAATGATGAACATCTCACATATTAACGTTACCTTATCTAGTATTTTGTCTTTTCCAAAGCAATTTTGGATAGGAAATGCCTCTTTCAGCAACGATGGAAAAAAGAAGGCTTATCTATCTCCTTCTCAAAGATGATATGGTCCAATCCCATAAACGAATACCTACCTAGAACTTCTCATGATTGTTTTGAATGTTGTACCCTGGCTGAAATCTTTCATTACTGACTTTAGAATTTCATACAGAAAGCTCCTTTAAATTTGAAGCATATCCTATAATTAATTGGACTGTGGAGCAATCATTCACTTCTACTCTAGCACTTCATGTTATCCCTCATTTGGAACTGACCTTTGCCTTCCGAGGTGTTTTATTTCTCTAGTAGGTTGTAAATTTCTCATATAAGTACAGTATCTTTTATATTGTAGGAGGTCAATTCATATTTGTTATTAAATTATTTTGCTTAAAACTACTCCTGTATAATTATAAAATTCTCACAATGTGCATATGAGTAGTTGAAATACTCCAAGATAATTGTCTACCTTATCTTTATATTATCCCTAATCATATTCAACATTTTCAGTTGTCTTTCTATACTAAATAGGTAACCTGCACTTTATCCCGCGTTCTATTATTCGAGTAACTAAACTAGTAAATTGGTGTGTGTTATACCAGATCCACAGTCTCTTTTATTTGATTTTTGTTCAAGGGCTAATAGTTCCTACTCAATGTCCACTGTTCTCTTCTTTCTTACAGATTTTATCAGAGGAGGAAATGTGCCTACAACAAACTGTATTTCCTAGACTCCTCTCCAGGTGAGAGCAGCCGTGTGTCTAAATTCTGGCCACATGAATGTAGGTGGAAATTATTGAGCTAGAAAATTCCTGCCTAGAATTTGGAGGGCAAGCCTGGAGGACAATCATGCTCACAGGAAGGTTGGTGGACTAGAAAGCTAGAAAGTGTGAATGAGACTAGCTACGCAATTTGCAGGGGCAGCACAAAAGGAAAATGCCAACAACAGAGCATCGCCTCTGGCGCTGGGCCCTTGGAAGCATGGGGCCCTATGTGACTGCATGGGTCACATGCTGGTGAAGCTGGCCCTGTGTGTGAAGGAACTGGGGCCCGAGGATGTTGTCGAGCTGCCATGTCAGCCCTGGACTGCCCGTCTGTTCCTCTTTTAATAGAGAGGAGCACAGCCCCCTTCTTGTTTAAGCCTCTGTTATCTGGATTTGCTGTGAGGTGCATTCCATAACTGATGCAGTGCTATGACTACCTTCATTTTACAGATGGAGAAACTGATGCTCAGACAGTTTGCTACCTGATCCATGGTGACCCATCTGGGGTGTGGACTCAGGCCCTGTGAGTAGGGGTCACATACTCTTTTTTTTTTTTTAATTTATTTATTTTTGCTGTGTTGGGTCTTCGTTTCTGTGCGAGGGCTTTCTCTAGTTGTGGCAAGCGGGGCCACTCTTCATCGCGGTGCGCGGGCTTCTCACTATCGCGGGCTCTCCTGTTGTGGAGCACAGGCTCCAGACGCGCAGGCTCAGTAGTTGTGGCTCACGGGCCCAGTTGCTCCGCGGCATGTGGGATCTTCCTAGACCAGGGCTCGAACCCGTGTCCCCTGCATTGGCAGGCGGATTCTCAACCACTGCGCCACCAGGGAAGCCCCACATACTCTTTCCTGTGCCAACACATTGTCTTTCTTTTCCTACAGAGATATAATCATTCTGCGTTTCCTTTTTCCAGCAAGATACTGCATTCTGCAGGTTTGCTGGTCTCACTATGGTCCCTCTGGGTAGCCTATAATAGGAGGAGGTTAGCTTCATCTCATTGGTGGTTCCTCATTCACATTTAATTGTACTCTGGAGTGGGCAAGTTGCAGGGCCTCAGTCCACATTTAAAATATTGCCCAAAAGTGATTCACTCTTGTCTCTAGTGATTCACTCTTGTCTCTAGCATAATATTTATACTCTGATTCCTCAGTAATTCTCCCTTTGTAGATAAAGCGTCAAGATCTTACATAATTCAGTTAAAAAAGAAACACAAAATATGTGAGAGCCCATCTGATGTGGGTTTCCATCTACTTGACCCTTCAGGAGGAAAGCATTTATTCTTCTAATAGTGCCACAGGATAAACAGTGTTGATCGCCCTTTGGGTGTTCTCATGCATGGCCGTGGGAAGCACTGTGGCCATTAACTATTATCTATTTTATTAGCATACAAGCCATGGCTGCCACTTCAATGCTCCAGGACCCCAGGGTAACATAGGTTATATTTGCTGGGTTTGTGCTCCAAGGTGACTGCGGGTTTGCTCAGCTCCAGGGCCAGCACCCAGCTTGGTTAACAGACACAGGTTCTGGACCAAGTCCAGAGTGGTGCTGGGGTGGAGGTCAGTGTATGATTGCAGGTAATCAGTGTACTATGTGGGATGCTGGCAATGGCATTGGGAAACCCACCTTCTCCCTCTTGGTAGGAGGAGAGAAAACCTCCTACCTTCCCCAAGAGGAAGGAGTTCCAGTCTGTTCATCCAGATTCCAGGACATGAATGTTGGTTGTTCACCAACAGGCACATGAAGTGTATGTGCCTCCTTGCCTCTTCTGTTGGTTAGAGGGTCAGGATCCCTCCCAAGCTGGGCCAGGCAGGATAACGCATCGGTGCTGGGGAGGCCCTGGGGCTCGGAGGCTGGGGATCAGACCTGGATTTAGGTTGAAGCCTCTACTTAGGCCTTGGCTTCCAGCCCGTTTTTACCATATACCTTGCATTGGAGTGTCAGGCCCATTTGTGACTATGTGGCCTTTAGGCGGTCCACGGAGGACAGAACTGTGGTGTTCTGGGGTCCTTGTCTATAGTATCATTTTTAAATATCACCCAAATCTCACTGCAAGGGGGGGCCCTCCGTCGACACCTTGATTTCAGTTCTAGGCTCTAGAACTGTGAGATTGAACTTTTCTGTTGTTTAAGCTACTCGTCTGTGGTACTTTGTTATGACAACCCGACTACCATGCTTGGGAACGAGGTTGGGTTCTCCTATTTTAAAGGCTAGTGGACTCCGTGGTTAGAAGTGGGAATACCACACTGTGAAGTATTTGAAATCATCACCATACCTTTTCTTCCACTGTTCAAATATAGTAGCTTCTTGACTACAAGAAGCTCATAAATGTTCGTCAACAAACTGGACTACTTACATGCAATAGAAGACTTTCTGTCTCACTCCTACTTTGGTAAAATAAGGAAATGGGGGTAGAGTTTCTGTGATCTGAGTTGGGTCACGTGGAGGTCAGGTCAGTGGTAACGTGGAATAGATGGGAGGCTCCCTAGCTTATCGTGTTAGTCGTCTATTGATGAGAACTCTCTGATTCTTGATGAGAAGTTGCTAAAAAGATGATGGAGGATTTTTCTTCCAGTCCTGAAATACTTAGTGCAGTGCCCAGCACTGATAGGTACTTAAGACTGTACTATCACTATTAGTGTCCAATCCTGGAAAAGGATTGCTTTTCTTAAGTCAGTGGTCAGAGGGGGAGTATCTGCCCCTTGAAATTTATGTCTTATCGGTGGTGCTTAATAAAGTATTTAAATGATATTAATGGGTCTGAACATGATGCCTTGAGCAACCTGGGTTAGAACATTTTAAACTTTATACCACATTGCTAATAAATCACTTCTCAAAAGACTAGGTCTTCAGCATCTGGTAGCTGGCCAACACAAAAATACTTCTTTAACAAATCAAAAACATGCAGTGTTTTATGAAAGAAATTGATAGAGTAAGGAAAATCAAATCCAGTGTCTCCAAGATATCCTAATCATTGAGCATGAAAGTTCTAATATATGACATTTTACCACTATGTTTGCTAACAATCAAGAAAACTGAGCATCGTAAAAATAAGGTTTTTAAAAGTGCTGAAAACTTTAATTCACTAAAACCAGGAAATATTATATTTGTATACTAAATTTTCTGGCCTCTGAGTGACCGTTTGCCAAAAACTTGGCTTAAAGAGAGTTTTGCAAATTTCTGGAGGACAGGGATTGTCTCTTTTTCTTACACATGAGATCCACATCTTGCCCTGCCTATCAGTCTAGGATAATGAATATATATTCAGTAAATGCTTGTTGAATGAACCAATGTGTGAATGATTTTCTTGGTGGGTTTCTATGAACTGAGGGAGAAGAGGCAACATATCAATAAAGAATGAACATTTTTGCTTTGAAATAAGGAAGACAATTTATTGTAGTGAGATTATACTGAAGTTGTACCTATGCCCGCCAACGCATATAAAGTAATTCCCTCCACACTATTGAAGAAGACACCAGTGAACTACAAAGAAACTCAAAGTGCTAGAAATCAGTTAATGTTGCATAGTGTAATGCATTTTCACTAACTTACCTAAATTTAAAATTAGATGATTAGAGGACATATTGAAGTATTTTTCATACATATTAACAACAACTTTTTCTTTTACTGGAGCTTGCAATGCCTTTGGTAACTCCAAACAGTGACAACTCTATTCCTTGCTGTTTCTTTCATCTTACTATGGTGACTAGTTATCACAAAGCTGCTTACTAGAGGAAACTTCTAACAGAGACTTAAACATTTTCCCCTAAATGGAGTTTGTGGAAAATATGAAAATTGGCACACTGTTTAGGCAACATAAAAAAAGAAAAGACTATTTTTAAACCCTAACCCCTAGAAAAATGCCCCAGGAGGCAGAGAACAGCCATGCAGTTTAGCGCAAGTTCACAAACAAATATATACACATATCAACGTAGACCTCTTTGCACCCAGCGCCTTGTCTAGAACGCATTTTATACATTTGCTACATGTGGCACAAATGCAGGGGCACAGACACTGCCTGAGTGCCGTTGAGGAGCTGGGTAGCTGTCCTCTCTGAGGAGGTATCTACACAACTTTCCAACGGAGCTTATTCACGACTTTTTGGAAAACAGAGTCTAAGAGCAGCTCTTTACACAGCCTTGTGTGTACAGAGGTGCCACGCGCTGTGTCTGGGTGATGGGTCCACCTCCTAGATGTAGGATTCCTTAGCGAATCGGAACTGATCAGCATCAAAGACGGGCTGACTACACCGCCGGGCCAGGAGGGCCTGCTTGTTCTTCTGTTGAGACTCAGACACAGTTCTCAGCCGATGCAGCTCAGGTCTCCTGGTGACAGTCACCTGTCCTGTCGTGTCTATAGAAGCACAGACAGTCCTGCTCTGCTTCCAGCTCTCAGTCCTGGGCCACCGTCGGGGCCCGTCCAGTGGCTCCTGACTGCATATATTGCTTGAGTCCCCTCCGTGGTGGACAGGGAGAGGTGGCGGTAGCCGGGCGTCCAGGCTTAGCATCCTGGCCCTCATGCTGCCAACTGTTTGGCTCCCGTAGGTGGCGAGCTCCAAGGCCTGGTACCGAATGGCCTCCTCGTAAGAGGGGGGGCCACCAGGGCTCCTTTGATCCACCGGCTGGAACGTGTTCTCCACCGAGAGGGAGTGGGCCCCCGAGTTAAAGTCCACAGCTGTTTGGCCGTGGGTGTCAGGCAAGTTTTCTTGGACGATTCGGCCGGCAAGCTGGCTTTCTTTTTTAAGACCTTTCTTTACCTGGTCTCTTGCGCAGCCCTTGGATTTCGCAGCCACAGCAGAGCTGCGGGTTTTGGTTAACACTTTTTGGTGAGAGGCGAAGGAGAATGACATGGAGTGTTTTTTTATTTCTCTGTCGGGCTTACTTTTCTCAGTCTTTGTGAAAGACTGATGTCTGGTGAAGAAGTTTCTTTTGGGACTGGAAGGAGAAGCCAGGGCTGAGCTGTCGGAGAGCACGTCCAGGGAGCCACTGGAGACGGCTTTGGGGGTCAGTGTGCACTCTGACACCAAACCCTGAGCCGGGCTCTGCACCCTCGGGTCTCGCGGCCCCTGGGTTTTGCCTTCCGCTGCAGGAAACACCTCCTCTGGAAATGGGTCCTCGGCTTCCTCACTTGCAAAACAAGGGGCCGCCTGGGCCGCGGTGAAGTCATCCTCACTTCGTGTGAGTTTCGGGTTTGCTCTCCTGCCCTCAAGGCACTCCTTCGAGGATGCCGCCGTGCTGGGGTCCGAGTACCTCCTGTCTGGTTGCCTGAGGGAGCCTTTCAGTCTGGGCACACTGCTGAGGACAGGCTCCCAAGGGTGCGGCGGGCCTCTGGGCTCCAGGCTGGCAGCCGGGTCCGAGGACCCTGGGGGCCACCTGCTCAGGGACCCCACGGCGCTGGGCTCCGCGTCGGGGTCGGGGTCGTTGCTGTCATAGGCCGAGTCATTCTGCAGGGTCGACACGTCTGGGGGAAGTTAAGGGATGGTTGAGCTTTCATTCAGTTACTTTTAGAAGTAAACCTAAGTACCGTTCACCTACTTATTCCAAGTATGGTGCCAGGGAGTTTGGTGATGCTAATT
Source organism: Grampus griseus (assembly GCF_964374135.1). Classification (NCBI taxonomy): domain Eukaryota; kingdom Metazoa; phylum Chordata; class Mammalia; order Artiodactyla; family Delphinidae; genus Grampus; species Grampus griseus. Next base: position 80,286,688 of record NC_139007.1, read on the forward strand.
TGGGGCTTGGTATGAAAGAAACTGGCCACATTAAAATTCTGTTTCTTTCCATATCTACTATTTTGAGGTGGAGAAGATAAGTAGGAAAATGAAGCGAGAGACGGAGGAAATGAGAAAGGAGAGAAAACAGCATTCCACTGAAAATTTATTGATCTGAAATTTAAAACGGATCCTTTGGATGGCTCTTTTGACTGGATCCATCCCCATTTTAACAGACCCATACTCCACTGTGTGGAAACAGAATCTCCTTACGCCAACTCTCTAGCTAAAAGTTACTTAGTAAAATTAGCAGTTCTTCATGATTTAGAAGAGGAAGGGGAAGGTTCCAGGCTGAAGCTGACTGAGTGTCTGCAGCCCGAGGAAACAGTGCAGGAAAACTCGAGAGAAAAGTTTCCGTGTTTAGTGACTTCCCTACAGACTGGAGTCTACTCTGATTTGGTGATGTGTGAAGGTGACTTCTGCTTCAGATACCAGGGATGCTTTACATTACTGGTCTGGACTGGTAGCTGGCCATGAACTTGACCCCAGAGTCAGAATCAATTGAGAGCACCTTCCGCACCTGAACTGTCAGTGTGTTCCAGGGAGTCATCAGAAGCAATTCTGGAATGCCCTGGCATGTTCTCCCCAAATATTTCAAAGCAGTTGTCGATGAGGAATTCCACCAGTGTCTTAACCTGTGAGGAAAAGTTAACAGGTTGTCAGCTTAATGAGACCTTTATTTATTTTTAAAGGAAGGTGGTTAAGAATGGGGACGTAGCGGGGGTCAGCAGTTAGGGAGGTGCCAAAATGGTCATGAGAGATCTTTATGTGTCTGAAAGGAGCATCCGGAAAATTGGTAACAATCACCTATATGAAAATTATTTTTGAGACATGCACTTTTAATTTGTGAATTTTAAAAAATATATTACATTAAAGTAACAAAAATTTTCATTTAAGGAGTCTCCCAAATTGGTAGCTGAGCTGACAGAGTGTGATGCACGAAAGAGAGAAAAGTGAAAGGGCCTTTCCATCCTGGGACACAGTCATGTAAAAGATGGGTATCGATTGTCCTCTGTCTCGTAGGATGATAGAGGACGCAGGCCTAGCTTTACTCAGTTTCATCCAATGTACCCACCCAAGGGAATGGAACTATGACCAAAGCATTTGCCTTTCGTATTTTCACCACGATCTCGACTGAGTCAGAGAAGTTCACGGGCATTTTATTGCTTGGCTTTTGCAAACAGACGATGAGTTTCTTAGAAATAGACAGAAACGAACCTTATCATTCAGGTCTCTCCGGGCTTCGAACGACAGGTTTTGCTCATTCTCCGGGCTCAGCACATTGGGCCCGATGCAGATGGCGAGATTGCTGGCATCCATCCTGTTGACCTCAGAGTTCTTGCTGATGACGTGGAGCACGGAGAGCAGGTGCTTGAGCAGCAGGTGGTTGGGCTGCGGGAGCTTATCTGCAACCCTGGAATGGAGTTCGGGAAGGCTGGTTTTAGGGGAGGCTCACAGCCTGTCTAGCTTGAGGGTGGCAAGTTGAAAGTTTCTGCCTAACCCAGACTTCCTTTAAAATGAGGAAGGTTCATTTTCACAAGAGACATTGTGAAACGTTCATTCAGACACTTCCAGTGGCAACTGACACGGAATGAGTCAGTTAACCACAGATCCTGAAGCCCTAAAAAACTGGCCTTTGTGATCAGGACACCGATAACATGGCCCTTTATGCTTTACATAGATCTTAAGTTACGAAATATTAACTCCTGCAGTAAAATACATAGTTTAATACATCTTGAAAATCATTTTGTTGAGCAACCATTTAGCCATGTAGAATGTCTTTCTGCTTCTAACACTGCACGACTATTTTTTTTTAAAGAATACAGTCATTTGCCTTTTTAAAAACTGTGCTCATCAAATGAAGAGGACACATTTTTATACCATTCTGAGAAATCTTTATGGAGATTAAATCAGTTTATAAGAGCATGTTCATAAAAATTGTGATAGCAGCACTTAAATGGCAACATTGGCACTACTACTAATAAATTAGAATTGTAAAGCTTCATAGCTTCAGAAAATGAAATGGTGTCTCTAACATAAGGATCGTTCATTTCTCATAAGAAGATATTGTTATGAAAGAGCTTTGTGTCTGTAAGCAGAAACTTATTGCGATAATCGTAGGGACAGACACACTAATGTCTTCAATTCAATAAATATTTCATTGAAAATATTCAGCCATGTGAGATAATCATCATATATAGACAGACTTTCATAGGATTTGGCAAAAGCGCTGTTATTTTAGCGTTGGGTGTTTAAGATTTCCTAGTCTCTAACGGGTCACACTTCCATTTATATATGGAATTGTTTTTGCTGTGGTTGGAATTTGTTTTTATATAGTTTTCATTTGGGTTAATTATAAGAATATGAAATATGCTATGGAATTTTATGAACAAACAACCCCTTCCAGATTGTTTACTATGCTTTAAGGGATGTTTTGTGGGAGAATAGTTGCTTTGCACGACACCAGTGTACAGGTTAGGGAGACCCCAGATTCCTGCACCTGGCTGGTTACCCTGCTTTGAGGCTTTCATCTATGAGTTTGTTCCATACTTTCTTGAACGACTTATATTTTTATACTCCCCACCTCTTGGGATTTGTGAGTACTGAAGTCCGCTTTCTATCTTTTGAAGAGGTGCTTCCTTTCATTTGGCTAAAACTACTTTTAAAAATTTCCAGGGCACCTCTAGATTTGTATTCTGGGAGTGGATGAACAATGCCACTTGAACTCCCTAAACATTGCAATAGACGTAAACCACTCTGACAGTTATGTGCAGAATCAAAGGATGGAGACTGTGCGGGCCTGGCCTCTGGGGACGAGGCTGGCAACTTACTGCTTCAGGGCCTCGATCCTGTCCTCTTCACTCTGCTTCTCCAGAGCGCCCATCCACTCCTCAAACAGGTCGCAGGACAGGAGCTTCAGTGGGATACTTCTGAGGAAGTCCTGGAGGGTGGGAGGGGACCGTTCATGTTACACAACGTGCTGCCATCATTCCACCTCGTTTGTCAAATCTCAGGGACTCTGTGCTCATCCCCTACATGGGCTGTGCCCTTTCCTTCCTGCATTCATTAGCCTGGAGAAATCTCTCACCTGACTTGTCTCTCAGCAGCTTCCTAACAACAGGCGCAGTAAGGCCATCATCCAGGGGGCCACCAGACTTAGGGGAATGGACTCGGCCATGGGACGATCCAAGTGCTTTTCCTCAAGTAAATTTCCTTAGGGGGAATTTAATGCATCACCTTCTGTTGGAATCTGGGGTCACAGAGATGCTTATACCAATAAATAAAGGCTTAACTAAAAAAATTAAACTCTAAGATCAGTTTCCTTTGCTTTGTAGGGTAAAGAGCCCATATCTTACTTCCTGAGCGTCCATGTGTGAGAGCCCATCAGCAGGTCATTTGGCACCAATGCTGTGAACTCACCTTAAAGACCACCGCCAGGAGGTGCACGGGGAGACTTTTCAGATCCACCACGCCTCCGGAGTTGAGCTCTTCCTTAAGCTCTTTACGGGCTTTCTCGTTGGCTGCTTTCCTGAATATTCCTTCAGTGGAAGGGCCTTTAAGGCATAGTATAGTGAGAATATCCTAAAGGAAAGGGGTGTAGAAATGGGAGGTGGTTACCCTTGGTTTGAAGACGCGCTTCACTGCTACTAACACAGGAAAATCTATGTTTTGGCAGGAGAAAAAGAATTCAGGTAGTGGACGTGAACAGTATCTAACTTTACCTGTTATCAAACATCCTCTCCATAAAAGTTAGTTCTCCAGGATCCTAAGACAGTCTTAACAAGAGACTGTTAATGCCAGTTTTTCCTTTCAGTCTGGTTGCTATCAACTGTCTCCCTCGGCCCTGCCATTTTTCTAAGAGGAGGTAAATTGTGAAAGCTGGAACTTGCACATTCTAAAACCATTTCAGGCCTCGCTCCTTCCAAGTCATTCCATATAAACATTGGATTTCTGATGATAAACTCTATAAATCTCTGTCTCTTGATTTCTCAGAAGGTACACATTTTCAGCATTCTTCTCTCCATGAAGTTAGAAGGATGGAGGGACCATCACCCTGAGCTCAGTGGCAAACACAACCGATTTCTAGGCTGTAAGCAGCCAGGTGTTCTCCTGACTGCATTCCTAAGTGGGAACACCATTTCCAAACGTGGGGAAAAAACCTCAAGATTGGCCCCAACGAGTTTAGCATTGAGAGTGCCGTTCAGATTTCCCGAGGACTTTTCACAGCTGGCAGGAAACCGAAGTAGGTCCACGCGTGAGTGTGCACCTACCTGAATGGGTCTGGGGAGTGTGTCATTGTCACTGCAGATGGCCGACAAGGGCTGATCAAATAGGGATGACCTCAATTCTGGCTCTGAAGCCCCAGAAAAATCTGATGAAGAAGAAAGCCTTCTCATGAGAAAGAGCCAGTTCAGCACCTTCTTTCTCTTCTTAATTTCTACAGCCAAGAAAACAAAGCAAAGAGAAATTAGATTAAAATATTGATAAGCAAGGATCCAGATAAGACAACGGATATTGTCATCTCTGGTTTGCCGTGTGGGACAAATAATATTGAAAAACCGAGAAAGCAAAGGGTGTGAATCTTAATCTAGAAAAATCAACCTGAAAAACAACTGCATTGTTACCAGGGCAGCCAGCCCCTAAACAGCAACACCAAGGTTCCTCAAAGACTCCACCTTTCCTGTTTTTACGCTTTACCAACTGTTTGCTACAGAAAACGAGCAAAACCTAACTAAGCAGATCATAAACAACCATCTTAACATATTGACCTTAATAACCACAGTGGATATTTCTGATGTGAAATAGATTATTTTAATTTCTTCCTTTGACTAGTGAAGAAAATGAAACTTATAGGAAGAGGAAGTGACTTGCTCAAGACCATTTTGAAGGCTCTACACTGGGCGGGCCATTAAACAAACCTCTGTGGCCATGCTAACACTTACCACTAGGGGGAGCTACACCACGCCATCTGTCTACAGTCACCTGCAGGGTTTTCCCAGTGGATGCTTTAGGGAAGGGCGGGCACAAATTGCCGCAGGAAGGTTTAAACCTAGATCTTTTACCAGGAAATTTTATCCTTGCAAAAGCCTGAAGACGTGTGCAACGGGTATAACGTCTAACAAGTTTCCTTCTTTCTCTGTTTTCTCCTCCTTTTTTTTCTAATTATAAAAGCTACATATTCTAAATGCATTGGCATATGTTTCTATACTTTTTATACCATCAAGTGGAGGAGGATGGATAGAGAACTGGCTTGTCCTCATAGTTCAGGAGAACTGGGTCAGGGTTACTTTATAATGGAATGAATTGTGGAAAAAAATTGAACGGTGGGTTCTTTGGGAGTGGAGCTTAGTAACAATTGCTTCATGTGCTCTTAGAATCATTCTCCGTTAGAGGAGGGCAAGAGTGGTACAGGCAACTGTGTATTTTTCACATGTATGCACATTTGAATTGTCAAAACATAAATGCCAGGAGACCTGTAACTCCATTAAAACCCCTCTGGAGAGCTGGGGGTTTAGCTCAGGGAAGATCTTTTCTATCAGAGCGCTGGCTCTCTAGTGAGCTGGAGCCTTCCTGCCATGCAAGTGTTAATGTTCTGTGGTCTTTAAAAGAACACTTTGAAAAATAATTCCTAGTAAAGCACTGTGGTTTGGCAAACTAAGAACCTCTACGTAAAAGATCTGTATGTTTTCAAAACTCACCAATTAGCTGGCAAAGACTGTTTTCGCTCTCACATGATGCCAACAGAGGATGTTCCTTGATGTCACCCTAAAAATAGATTTATTTTAGTTTAAAATAATGACTGAAGAAATCTGCCTGGTCTTTCCCCACAAAATACATTCAACATTTTATTCATATCAAAAACTAGTCAAGCGTCCGTTAGTTTTTTCTATCTTCCAGAATCAGTGTTAATGTCCTGCTTATCATGATAGAAGATCTCAATTAATATTCGTCTTTAATTTACTACACTTATTATGTTGATTTTCTCTTCTGATAACTAAACAATACAAATGATATTCAATTAAAATCAAGTTTTCCATCTCACAGTGCAGATAAAAAGTTTTAAACATTGCTTTCTTACCTCTGATCCACATTCAATTAATGTCTCCATATTACTGGCATTTAGTGTTTTCGACTAAAAGAGAAAACACTGAATTAGGTAAACCTCTTTGACTCTTGCCATGAGAAAACATGAATTAATAAATGTAAGAAGGGCGCATACAGCATGACAGCTGCTTGTCAACTTCATTAGAGTTTGGGCTGACTGTCCAGCGATGAGCTTTGCTCCTGTGCGGCCTTGGCTCTGTCTACGAGAAATCACGTGGGAAGAAGTTAGGAGGGATACGTGTAATGCATTGGCCAGTTTCAGTGCCACTCTGATTAAACACAAAGTTTGAAACTACTGGCTAGAAAAGTTTTCCTTTAAAGTCAGTTATACACCATTGTAAAGCAATTATACTCCAATAAAGATGTTAAAAAAAATAAAGTCAGTTATATGTGACCAGATGTCTTATGCTATTAAACGCAACATCTGAACACACTTATTTCTAAATGTTTTAAACCTGATATCTTCATCATGACAAACTTTGTTATTCATTTATTACGTTCCCATCAGGAGATAACCTGAATAACAATTACAATAACAACTAACTCTTATTTGGAGAGCTCACTGTGTGTCAGGGCACTGTATTAAGTGCTTTGCACAGATTTTCTTATCTAACTGGAAAAGGAAAAAACGTATTCCCAGGATGCTACTTACAGCAGACATACAACAAAGATAACAGAATTGTAAAGAATTCCTATACCCCAGAAGTGCAGGCTTCACATTATGTGTTTATTCTTTATAACGCTATTTGTTGCATATTCCACGGTGTCACTGTTTTCTGTTGGATAAGATCTTAAAGCCCAGTGACCCGCTAGGCAGCTCACTGTCTTCTCACGTTAATTTATGGTACTTACCCTCGGAGGGCCTCCACCCAGACTTCTTTTACCTCCCGTGAACTGTGGAAAATGGGAGAAACAGCATGACACTCTGCCCCAACTAATCCACCGTCAGTGAGGAGACTGAACTGCTCTAACTTCACAAGTTCTGTGTTATAAGGGGGCGGGCAGGTGGAAATTCAGAATATTACTGAGACCGGAAAGAACATCACGGGCTGTCACCGGGACAGAGTCAGCCAGACACTGTAGAGCTCTCACTTCCTCATTCCTTTTAGGGCAGCTCTGGTTCTTTTTTTTTTTCTTCTTCTTCCACTTCAAAGCAAGACATCTGTAAACTACTAAGAGTGGAAAAGATGACATATGGCCATAGGTGAAGGCTCTGATTAATGTCATAGGTGGGATGTATGAATAAGAAATTGTGTTATTCCGTACGTAAACATCATTGTATTTTCTAAAGTGGTAATTTCAGGTGCCCTTTTTTTTGTATCCTGTTTGGGTGCTATCTCCCCTCCCACCCACCATCTCCTCTGTTCTCCAGTCACTATACATTGATAAGCACCCTCTAGGTGCGGGATGTTGTCCCTCTAAGAAACCCAAGACACGCTGCCTCTTTTGAAAAGTAGTCACCATCCAAAGCCAGGTCTGGAATTAGAACGAGTCCACCAGAGCAGGCTGTCAACATATTAACCTCTTCTTTCCCTAACTCAATACTTAGGTCATAGTCAGATTAGATCTAATTCTGTCATGGGAGGTAAACAAAAAATTCCTTTGGTCAGACCATTCAGAAGCAGAAAGGAGATGGTGAATTTCATCTGTGGATCCTGCCTTCTGGGTAAGAGAGAAGGCTGGACTTTTCTGTGGCTTAAGGCTGCATATGAAATGACTCAAGTTCCTCGACAACAGAATGGAGACATAAATTGTGACACATTCACACAGTGGAGTCTTACAGAGCCCTAAGAATGAATAGTGTATAACTACATTCAACAGTACGGTTGGGTCTCACAAAATAATGTTGAGTGAAAGAGGCCAGACACAAAAGATTGCATCTTGCCTGCAAAGCCCCCGAACAGCAAAAGCAATCTGTGCTATTAGAAGCCACAACAGCGTTTCCCTAGGGCTGGATAGTGACTCTGAGGGATCAGAGAGGGGCTTTGAAATGGTCCATCTCGTGGTCCAGGTGCTGCTAGGCTTAGGTGTACATTTCTGTGTGTATGCTATGCTTTAACAGAAAGTTTACAAATACCTTGACTTAATTCATTATTAGCGCCTGTAAATTCTAAACCTCTTTTTATATTGATAGCGCTATTGTCTTTATACTGAAAGGAGGTCCTGATTAGGCATGTTTTGGAAAACTGAAGCACAGAGCTGTTAAAATTGGCCCGGTAACTCGGAGTCTTGGCGGGTGACCTCAGAACAGAACCAGTGTCCAGGCTTCCAGCCAGAGGTGCCCTCTCTTAAAACTGCCAGAGTTCACGCAGCACCCCCACCACATCTGTAGGCGTTATTGCTCTTTCACCCTCCCTCTTACAAACCTCTGAGATGAATTCACTGATTTTCATTATTATTATGAAAAAGGGCATTTATGCTGTCCTCTTCTAGAGTCAGACGCATGGAAGGTACTCAATAAATAATTTCTGTATAAATACATTTACTTATGAAATATTCACAATAGGATATTACTATAATACATATTCTTTGCTAATACGTATTTTATGAACTTTCTCATTGGATACTTTCTTTGGTTCTTCTAAGAAACTTAATGTTTGCACTGCTCTTACAACTAAAGCATCCATCCTCAATTGACATATTTCCCTCTTTTTAAAAATGAAGACCGTATTTTTTTCTAATCCTTAGGACTTCTTATGTTATGCCCTATACCCCACAATACACACTCCATCAGTGATTTAAAAACTTTCTTTTTGTCATGGGATTCTATATTCAAAGGAAGATGAATCTAGAATCCTGATATATAAAATGTTAAAAAACTTTTTTTTAGAGTATGTTGCTCTAGTGAGAGATGGGTGGGGAAATCATAGGCCCATCCGTTTTGCATCTTCTGACAAGTCCAAGCTGGGGAGTTCTTGAGGAGACTCAAACGCTCATATACCAGCAGGTCTCAAAGTGCCTTTAGTGATCCCTGGAGCCCTTTCAGGAGGGTCCAGGAGGTCAAACTAATTTGTAACAATATTGAGATGCTATTTGCCTTTTTGACTCCATTCTCTCAAGAGTATATAGTGGAGTTTTCTAGAGACTGCATGTTGTGGGATGTTTTGATAGCTATGGGAATGCAAACTTGCATTTTCTTGTGTTTTAAATTTTTCTCAGTTTTAATTTCTCCTACGATACATACGGGTAGGTATAACTTGGGTAAATTAACGTGCTTTAGAGTTGTCAATAATTTTGTAAAGGGTTCCTGAGACCAAAACTGTTTGAGAACTGCTGATCTACATCATATCTTTGCATGTGAGAAAATTCCACATTCGTGTCTTATTTGCCTGTTATCTTCACCCTATTTATAGCCGTAGCCATTTTCAATGAAAATCATTGCCAAGGTGTGTTGCCCGACAGCGCATCACTCCACACTGCATATTGTTTATTAAGAGCTTCAACAGGGCTTCCCTGGTGGCGCAGTGGTGCAGTGGTTGGGGGTCTGCCCGCCGATGCAGGGGACGCAGGTTCATTCCCCCGTCCGGGAAGATGCCACATGCCGCGGAGCGGCTGGGCCCGTGAGCCGTGGCCGCTGAGCCTGCGCGTCCGGAGCCTGTGCTCCGCAACGGGAGAGGCCACGGCAGTGAGAGGCCCGCGTACCGCAAAAAAAAAACAAAAAAAAAGCTTCAACAAGTCTTAGAGTGAAGAAAGGATTCTTTCCTGCTAGGTTACAGCTGCTGCACTGTGATTTTCCATGTTTTTCATGATGGCTCTGTGCTGGCAGCTGCCCCAAGCGGTCTTCGCCCCTTCCTCTACTTCTGAGCCGTGTGTCCTTTATGGCAGTCACTTCACTACATTTCTCCTCAGTTGTTCTAGGGACACAGACGTCCTTCTGTATGTAAACCATAAGCTCAGCCGTCGACATATGGCAGTGCGGAAAACTGAGGAAGTAGGACATAAGAAAAGTGCTGTTTCTCTTTGGAGACGTCATTTAAAACACTGTGAACTTTTAAGTGAAATTTCATTGTTGCTGGGGATTATATATTTTTTTTTATGTAGAGGAGCATGTCTTTAAATTTATTATGAAATACAATAAGAAATAGACTTTTATATAAACATAGTCATTACATGTTTCAGTAACAGCTCTTTTGAAAAGCGGAATAATGTGTTTGTTAATGATGTTGTGATAACTTTGGACTTTTAAAAGGAAGAAATGATAAAAATGCAAATGCTATAAATTATATTGAATAAAAAATTCCCTTTAATCTGGTCTATTTTCTTCCTTTCCTCCCCCTCCTCCTTTTTCCTCTTCTTTTTTTTTTTTCCGGTATGCGGGCCTCTCACTGTTGTGGCCTCGCCCGTTGCGGAGCACAGGCTCCGGAGGCGCAGGCTCAGCGGCCATGGCTCACGGGCCCAGCCGCTCCGCGGCATGTGGGATCTTCCCGGACCGGGGCATGAACCCGCGTCCCCTGCATCAGCAGGCGTACTCTCAACCACTGCGCCACCTCTTCTTTTTTTTGAGACTGAATTATGGGACTAGACATGAATATTTATTGACATTGAATTTCAGGGCTGAACGGGTTTTAAGTGAGCAACTAGTTTAACGTCCTGTCCGATGCTTTTCTCTCTGTAGCACCCCTTAACAAATTGTCTCTTTGAGATTGTTCTCGAAGTCCTCTCTTTCTGAGAGCTTTCCAACTGCTGAGTGAGCCATTCCCTAATTCAGCAGAAGGCTCCTGGCTATGTCAGAGTGAAGCCTGTCTTGAAAGCCTTTCCTGTTTTAAATCCCATTCTATCCTGGGAGATAGCCTTCCAGCTTCTTCTATTCAACCCCTGCGGCCCCCATGCCTCCCACCCCAAAACAAACAGACAAAGACACTTCTCAGTAGGTGACATCCTTTGTTGGCATCCATCATCAGCTCTGCATTCTAAGATTTCAAGGCAAAAGAAAGGGGTAGTGAGTCGCTTATTTAACACTACTACGTGCCCTCTATTGTCCTAGCCTTATTCAAATACCTCATTTCACATCATTTTTAGAACCACACTGAGGACGTCCCTCTCGCTGTCTTATGGCTGAGTCACCCGGGGCTCCACGTCAGTTCATTTACACAACGTCACTCTGTTGAACCTAGTCTTTTGACCCTAAGTCCAGTGCTCTTTCCATGATTTCTCTTAAGGATAATCCTTCATTTATATTCATTTATAAATGGAAACAAGAGGTCTAGACCTTGTATACCAATATAGACCAGACGAGTCCAGGTGGATCCCTATGGGGAGTTGTTACCAAGCAGACAGAGTCAGATTTAGGACATTGTCCTGAAACTTCAAAATCTCCTTCTGTCCGTTTCATTAAAAATAATCAATCAGGGCTTCCCTGGTGGCGCAGGGGTTGAGAGTCCGCCTGCCGATGCAGGGGACGCGGGTTCGTGCCCCGGTCCGGGAAGATCCCACGTGCCGCGGAGCGGCTGGGTCCGTGGACCATGGCCGCTGAGCCTGCGCGTCCGGAGCCTGTGCTCCGCGACGGGAGAGGCCACAACAGTGAGAGGCCCACGTACCGCAAAAAAAAAGAAAAACTCGATCTCTTAGACTACTCTGCTTCTCTTCCCTGTCAGTCTTTACTAAAAAAAAGAAAACATAAAAAAATAATCAGATACAATTTACATCATCTTTAAAAAATACATAGCACCAAAGATTCAGTGACCCGCAGAAACTGTTACACAGAGAGATTAGCGTATTTCACTTGTCTGTAATTCTTCCATCTGCCTACAACACACTACTTTACTGAAGTAAGTAAGCCAGCAGAAAAGAGTTAAGTTAGAGCCCCTCATTTTTCAAAGCAGTAATATCTTTTGGCTCTTCTTATAGACTGGACCACTGATGGGAGAACCAAGAGGGAAGTACCATTTTTGATGTCCCTGGGAGATTCTAAGAGTCATCATCTAAATAACAGGTAAGTTTTGCAACTGATGGTAAGCCACCATCAGCAGCTGGTCCTGGTGGCTGGCCAAGGAGACACCCACCTCGTCCACCATCAGTGCTGCCATGCTCGGCACACGGTTCCCACTGTGGAAATAGAGTCATAGAGGACAGGTCCTGCACCACTGATTCTGAAACTCTCAAGAGTAAGTTTCACTGCTGCAGTTCCTCTGCAGTTTCTACAATAGTAGAACATTTGTGCATACAGTGTGAAATTTGGAAGCAGCCATATCGAAAAACAAACAAACGAAAAATCAGTTTCACTCTCTCCATAGTCTTGCCTCATAATTTCTTTCGAAAAGCAAGTTCTTACCCTGCATGACAAGAGTTTTCAGAACATGGAAAGAAACTTAAATGGCTTTTGCTAGCAAGCAGAAATAGACAAGACAGGCGGTCAGGTTGAAGAAAAACACACACTCGTAAAGGTGATTCTCACGTTAGGACGTTTATTACTTAGCTCCTGGTCACAACAGATTTTTCTCCCAAGAACTGGCTTTGTTTTTACGGTGGCGAGTGTCTAAAGGCAATAAACTCTGGGACAGGGTCTGTGATTCCTGTGCTGAGTGCGCATTTTCGTGGTGTTACTGAGAGCACTTAGGTTTCTTCCTGCATCTCCAGGCTGACTCAGGATACCCCTTCACGAAGGCTCTTACTACTCCAGTCCTGACAGTTGTGACCAAGACTTATGAGTCATTCACCCTGTATTTTCCAGATGGACTGTGCAGTCTTACCCATCTTGCTGTGGGAACACCCACTTGAGAACCAGTCTTTCCATTCCAGGCTCACTTTTCCTTTCTCTCCCTTGGTCCGCTCAGTGACCCAGAGCCCCACGTTTCTCAATTAGAGTGATATCAGTTACTTCTTGCATAGAGGATTATTTTCCCAAAGAGGTCACAATTTCCTCGAGGACTTTTCCGTCACGCCGGTACCTGGCTACCTAATGATTGATGGATACACTGATCTTCTAGAAAGTTTTTCAAGTTACAAATAAAAAAATTTAAAAAGAATCTAGCCTTCTTTTCTGATTATGACTTGTCATGTTTTAGCTACAGAGTCTATTGTCATTCCCTAAAAGTGCACCCTTGCACCTCCAGGCCTGTGGTGAAGCTGCTTCCCTCCCTGGAAGGCTGTTCACCACATCAGCCCTGTGGAATCATCCCCTTCCCTCCCTCCGAGTCCAGCTCAAGTCCCATCTCCTCTAAGATGCGTCCCACAGACCCTTGCAGAATGAATCAAGCTCCCTTCCCTTGTTCTGCAGCAGCAGTTCACCCTGTGCCTCCAGAAAGCAGGGGCCAGTCTTCACCTTGTGTCCTTACAAGTGCCCTGCAGAGTGCATTGTACAGAGTAGGCAGTTACTATACTTCCATTATTTTCCACAATAAAATTCTGTTATTAAATGAAAGCATTTGACTCTCACTGTATGTTTATTGGTGTTGAAATGTGTTACTTAGCCTCTTTGCCTTTGCTTTGTTGAGAAAGATCTTCTCTCTGTCGTGATGGGACAGTGATGCCCATGGGGGATGCCACGGACTTTGAGGACCTCCTGTCCCAGCAAGCCTGGCCACTGTGATCCGCAGGCTTAGGTTGACAGTAGCACATTAGATTTAGGCCCATAGACTTTCTGGTTGTGCCCGAGGTAAGGAGGCCTCACCTGGCTAGGCTTGAGACAGCAGGGCTCAGCACCCGGGTGCTGACTCTGTCATGAACTTGGAGGGAGCACAAACACGACTGTCTCATCACCCCGCACCCTCCACCCACCGAAGCCTCACTTCTCCCGGAGGAGGAAATCCTACAATGTTTCATCCCGGATGCTATAGCTCCACCTGCCCCGGGGCCAGGTTCCATGCTGCGTGGCTGAGGGGACCAGGGCACCAGGACTTAGAATCAAGGACCAGGCCCAGTGGAGTCAACTGTGGCCCAAGGCTCAGCCTCTCTCTGCTGCGAACTCGCTGCTGTCCAGCCAGACTGGGCTTAGTTCTCATCTTTAAATGAGGGCCTGGGATTCACGAATCGGCAGGGCACACGGCTCTGCTAAATTCCTTTTATTTGATGAATGTGGTTGTAGTGAATTAGCAGGAAAACTCCTTGCCTGCCTCTTCTCTAAGAAACTTCCAGGAAAGTCTGTGGGCGCGTGGGATGGGACTGGAGGAGACGCGTCCCAGCGCCTCCCAGCCCGGGGCTTGCGGAGGGCGCTCGGGGCGGAGGGCAGGTGGGGACTCGGTCTGGCGTGGAAGGCATCCAGCCCACGTCCTTTAAGGCCATTTGTTTCCCTGGCAGGAAAAGGGCTGTCCTCCAGCCAAATTTTAACTCATGCTACTGCACGAGAGTTACCTGAACATCCCTGAGGTTTGCTGGGACCAGTATCCCTAAACATTGCAGGTGTCATTGTGTCTTGCAGAATTATTCGCTGTACCCACAAATGCCTGCGTTTTTGTGGTGGATACATGTATTTTAAATTTGCCTCTCAGATCTCTGTGATAATTAATCTTTGTATTGGAATACAGAATAGCCTCAGCATAAAATAATATTTGAGGAATTCTGTGTTTTCAGAAACCTGGCTCAAAAAATAAGAAAGGCTAGGAGAAAATGTTCTTTTTAAACTGCCTTCCCCACTTATGGAGACCACGATAAAGAATTAGAAATAAAATATCCTGAGATTAGAAGATTAGAATCTGTGAATTGCTGATGATATAGCTACCACCATGTCATAGGCAAGGCAACACTCCAACTTACTTCATGTATCACTTTAAGAACTAAAGGATCCTTCCTTTCTGATGGTATTTTGGCCCCCAAAATTGCACAAAGAAAACACAGTGTCAAAAAAGGGTATGCCATCAACCCTGACCATAACTTAACTGTGGCATAATTCAGCAGATTTTTTTGAAGAAAAACAGAAAATTATGACAATTGAAGTTCTTTGTTAGTAGTCTACAAAATCCATATGAGGCATTTGTTAAAAAAAAAAAATCTGAATCAAAAAGGTGGTAACTATGGAAAAATGTTTAGTTAGCCCATGATTCCAAAATGCCTTTTAAAGAGATATTTACTCTAGTTTAATTTTTTTTTAACTTAATGCTTTTTTCATTTGTCATGTGAAAAAAAATTACCCAGGGCTTTTACCTCCTGTTTAAATTTTTAAAAAGAAAAGTATTTGTCATTTTGAACGCGTGTGGTCCCTTTCTCAGATACTATGCCTTATTTGGTGTCTCCTGAGGAATGGCCTCTGAGGACCGTGTCGGCTCCCAGGGCTGGGCGTTCAGGGTGGTGCGGCCGTAAGTGGGGCAGTGTGGTCAGCATCCACGCAGCTCCCACCGGGAGAAGGGGCAGGGGGTCTCCATCCGACTCCAACCTGGCCTGAACGAGCTTGTCAGTGATGAGGGTTCTGTGCTCGGTGGGTGGCTTGGTCTCATTTTCAGATTCAGTTACCAACCACTTTTCATGACGTTCCTTACCCCTTAGTGGTTGGGACTGGTTGAGCGCCATTTTTTCTCCGTAACTGGAGCCTTTCTGATGGGCTCTCTCTAGTCCACGCTGGTTCTGATTTAGATCCCGGGGTATCACGTAGAGCTTGTGTGATTTTGTATATGAAGAGTCTTTGGACAGAGGGGTCAAGGTGAATCCATGAGGATTCTGGTGAAGCTGATAAGCTTCCCTTAGAGAAAGGGGGATGAGAAAATGGACCGAGAGAATGAGAACAAATTTACACTAGGCCGTGGGAGAACGTCTGGTCATCTGTATACATAGTTGATATTCATAATTGCTCAGCCCTCCCCTTCCGGGGGTGAATGGACGGGACCAGGCCCCTGCTCTGTTCTTTGTAGCCCACGACTCCTGGGTTCTTCCTACAGAAAAAAGAACCACAAGGTTTTGCCTCCTGCCTTTGGCCATAAAACATCATACAGAATGCTAGTAACCAGGTGACATATTTTAAAAAAATTCTTGTATCTTCCCAAAATTTTACATATGTTGACTGTGAAAGAGCCCAAATGCCATTTCTCTGAGATATATCCTTTGTGAAAAGTTCAGTAAATCTCAAAGGGCAACCCGTTTTTCAAATTTGCCATGTAGTGGAGCTCAAACTATAGCAGCTATCAGCATCACCTGGAGGGCTTATTAAAACCCGGACTGTGGGCCTCGGCCCCAGAGCTTCTGATTCAGCATGTCTGGGGAGAGGCCTAGAACTCTGCATTCCTCAGAAGTCCCAGGCGATGCTGAGGTGCTGAGGCAGCTGGTCTGGGGACCACACTTGGAAAACCTACTGGTGAAGTGTCATGAAAAAGTAAAAAGTAAATGCGGGCTTCCCTGGTGGCGCAGTGGTTGAGAGTCCGCCTGCCGATGCAGGGGACACGGGTTCATGCCCCGGTCCGGGAGGATCCCACATGCCGCGGAGCGGCTGGGCCCGTGAGCCATGGCCGCTGAGCCTGCGCGTTCGGAGCCTGTGCTCCGCAACGGGAGAGGCCACAACAGTGAGAGGCCCGCGTACCGCAAAAAAAAAAAAAAAAAGTAAATGCATTTACTCCTGCTTCCTGGGCATTGGGGTGGTCTATGTAATGACATTTTTATAATCACTGGGTTTTTCCACAATTCTAGCACTTTGTTGGCTTTCATGCATTTGTCTTGCCCCTGAAATGAACCTGCAGGCCGTTACGATGGAGAAATTCATTCCGACACCCTGAGACAGCCCTGGGGGCCCAAAAGGAAGTTCACAAATGTTCATTTGTAAGAATGAGTAAAATGACAGCTTCCCCAGTCAGGAGTGATACTTCTGCTTTTATCAGATACTTGAATGTATCTCTGCTCCTGGCTGCTGTGCTCAACGCTGTTTTCCCAGATAAAAATTTGGGGGCTACTCCAAAGGAGCTGTGCAAACTTTCGTGCCCAGAATAATCCCAAGAACCTTTAATAGGCAGCCAGAGAGATAAGGCACGTACTGCTTGATTCACTTAGAGTCCCAAGATCTTACGAAACAGAAGCTTTGCTAATTTTATTTTATTTTTCAAATAAATGTGGTAATCACCTGTTGGTGACTCATTTCCAGTGGCCCTGGGTTAAGGAAACCAAATGGACCGCAAGTTACACTAGCCTGTCCTGAACCTTGGAGTCGGCTGTTTGCCCACAGGGCATCTATTCCCCATTAGGAGAGCTCAGCTGTCTACAAAAAGGTTGAAGGCAAGCTTCCTTTACTATTGCTACCAGAACATGCCATGTGAGAGAGAGAGAGAGAATGTGTGTGTATGTGTATAACATTGTCCTTTCACTTACACATCACAAATGACCAGGTAGACAGAATAAATAAGTGTTAGTTGAATCTTTCTTGCCAAATGAGATAAGGCAGTTTCAAGTTTAAACAGCAGTCCTTTGCACACTTAGCTGCACATTAGAATCCCCTGGGGAGCTTTTAAAAATCCCCAGTACCAAGGCCACTTCTTATACCAGTGAGATTGTCATTTCTGGAGGTGGGATCCAGATAGCAGTATTTTAAAAACTCTACAGAGAATTGCAACACGCAACCGAACTTGAGGACCAGAGATCTCAGCAACAGCTTTCCGGGTAAACTGATCTTTTAATTCTACAACTGGATCCTTCTCTGCAACCGTAGGCCCTGGACAAACTTAGAAGCAGCAGGTGCGTTCCCAGGCGGGGCAGGAGGCTGGGTCTCCGTTTCCCTCCTCAGAAGGACACCAGCTCAGGAGAACCACTTCCCTGACTCACCCTCTTTTGCTCACAGAGTGGCAGAGTTGGGGTGACTTGGGATCCACTGCAATTCTGTGGTTGATTAAACGTGGCCACAAATTCTTTGCAGCCGCTCCCATTAAGCAATGAAATCTACTTCTCCACTCCTTGAAGCTGGGCTGTTTCATGACTTGCTTTCACCAGTAGGATGTAGCAAAAGGGATGTCATGTCAGTTCTGGAGCCTGGGCCTCCAGTTGCCCAGAAGCTTCCACCTTTGCTCTCTTGCAGGCAGCCCTGAGACGGCAGTGTGGGAAGCCAGTCTAGCCTCCCAGAGGATGAGTGGCCACGTGGCAGAGTGGTCAGGCGCCCTGCCCGGCCAGCACCCACTTGCAGACCTCAGGGACTCTGGCTGAAGGCTGTCATCTGAGTGAGGCCATGTGAAACCAGCAGAGGAGCTGCTCAGCCAATAGTATCAGGAAAATCAGAAATTGCTGTAGTGCAAGAGACTGTGTTTTGGGGTGTTTGTTACTCAGGAATAGCTGCCTGAAACAAATAGTGACAACCTCAACTGTTCTCATGACTTTTGCACAAGTGCCACGAGGAAAGCTTTGCATTGCATTGCCAGTACTGATTTTAAAAAGCTCTGATTGAATCTCTTTCTCAGAAGGAGTCTTTATTTTAAAGCAGCGTCATGAACTATTGATATGGTATTTCTCACAGTGAGCATGTGATGCATTTTTTCACAGTAATAAAGTTTAAAGGAGGCTGTAGAGATGTAAAATAAAAATCAATCAGTGGAGGAGACTAAAAAAAAAAAATCAGTACCTATGGATACAAATTATATATAAGGAAGTTTTCAGATGCAAAACTAAAGGTTAAATTATCCAAAACTTTGAATGATACGTTGGCAGATTCCAGAAAAGAACGACTTTCTCTGAGGGCTCAAGGAGTTGAACTGGGCTACTTCTGTAAATTTAGTTCCTATATTACTTATATTCAGTCAGTGGGCAAAGTGCTTTGCTCAGTGTTGAAAAGACTGAGAAAGGGACATGGTTCCCAAACTCAAGGAGCACGTATTGTGTTCCTATCCCATCATTTCAGTTTCCCAAGTTACTAACTGATGACAACATACATAATCTCAATCCTGATGATTGGAATTCTTGTGGGAATGTTCTGTGGTTCTTCAGTGTGAAGAAGGAGAGCCAATGTTCCATGAGGGCTCTGTGGACGGGAGGATGGAGCATGGGGGAGGGGACTTCTCATCCAGCAACCTTGAAAGGGCTTCCACTGGGCAACATATTCGTGTGATTCAGCATCTAGAATTAATTAAATGAGACGGCTGTGCCTCACAACTAACCACTCAGATTGTATTACCTCGTCCTGTTACACACACTTGCCCACGTATGTGCGAACACACACATGAACACATTAGTTTGCTCGGGCCGCCATGACAAAATACCATACGCTGGGCAGCTTAAACAACCAGAATTTATTTTTCACAGCTCTGGAGGCTGGAAGTCCAAGATCAAGGTGTCTGCAGGTTTGGTTTCTCCTGAGGCCTCTCTCCCGTGCTTGCAGATGGCTGCCTTCTCACTGTGTCCTCACATGGTCTTTCCTCTCTGTGTGCACATCCCTGGTGTTTCTCTTGGTGTCCTAATCTCTTCTTATAATGACACTGGTTCTTACTGGATTACAGCCATCTTAATGGCCTCATTTTCACTTAACCACCTCATACAAGATCTCTCAAAATACGGTTACATTCTAAGGTACTTCGAGTTAGGGTTTTGGCATATGAATATGTGTGTGTGTGTATGTGGGGGGGATGGATATTCACCACATATATATATTTCATTGACAGGAAGTATGCCTGCATTTGCTTCTCTGTCAAAGGGTTAGTATCAGCTCTCTGCCTTATGTTAAAATCTACAGATAAAGACAAAGGGATGAGGAAAGCAGGTGGTTTTGAAGCAGCGGACACTCAAGTCTGAATCATTGAAAGTGAGGACGGGGAAAGCTGCAGGAAGTCTGGAGGGCCCGGTGGCCGGGGTGTGCGTGTGTGTGTGTGCGCGTGCGTGTGTGTGTGTGTGTGTGTGTGCGTGCATGCACGTGTGCGTGTGTGTGCATGTGTGCGTGCGTGTGTGTGTGTTAGGGTTAGGGTTAGGGTAAGGGTTCTGTATGCTGGCCCTGGCTCTCCGGAGGGGCATCAGTTAACTGGAATAAAAATCCCACCTTCCTGAGTGAGATGGCTCAAGTTCTTATTCAGAAATAATTGTCAAAGAGGACATTTTGGCGGTTCTTTTCCTCCTCATTTTTAAACTCTGCTTGATGTGATTAGGCAGATAGGACTTCCTTAAATGAAAGTCACTTAGTTCCCACTTTCTCTAATTGGAGGCATTTCATATAAGAAGCCAGGATGTCAGATAGATATGTGAACATTTCTTAACTGAAGGGGAATTCTACAAATAACTAGGAAATCTGAGAGCAGGATTGAGGATGTTTGCCTAAGTCCAACAACGTATATTAATTTACAAACTCAGCAGACTGTGTTATAGAATCTATTCAGTACTCACGTCTGAGGGACCTTTTCCCAAATTTGTCTAGCAGACCATTGCCCGTCCTCCACAGTGGAGCCCTTCTGAAGCCGGCCAGAGGGGGCTCCCCACAGCCTTCCCCAGGACGGGCTGGAGTCATTCACGGCGGGAGGCGATGGCCATTGGGGGAGGGGAGACAAGGTTTTAAAAAGGAAGTATGAAAAGTCTACCCACGAGCTAACAGTGAGACAATGTTACACTGAAATCCTAAAACTGGTATTGTCAACGGGAATGACCAGATGAAAACATCAAATCCTGCAGACACTGAATCCTACAGGCAGATGTCAACAGAAGGAGTCTGGGTGAAAGCTGCCCAGGTCCTTCAAGAGGCGGACATGGGCTATCTCCTTCCTGTAGGTTTTAATTTTGTAGTTAGTTTCCCTTCCTGCTTACTTTTGTTTGTTTGGTTGGTTTTAGTTATGATGGGGTTGAAAAACACTAAAGAAGGAAGGGAGAGTGCACAGTATTTCAGCAACGACCTCTGAACTTAGAGATGATAAATTTTACTTAGAGTTCGTTAAATGAGTAAAACATGTGAATATTTCCTGTACTGCTTTTTCTCAATAAAGGAACTACTTTCCCCCTGGAAAAAGGAGCCATGTCAGGGACACAGAGTCACACAGGAGCCCCAGGTCTCTTCTGAAATGCAGGGACCTGTGTGGCATGGCTGTCACCGTCAGACAGCAGAGGTCTTCCAATGTCTTCCCAGGGAGCCTGCCTGGTGTTCCTCAACTGGTCCCTAGGGGTTTGAGGCTAAACAGATGAATGGTGGTCTTTTCCTAATTCACAGACTCTAAGTTGAGAAACAACTTGCTTAGTTTTAAGTTGTCCTGCCATATTTACTGGGAATTTGCCACCAACACTTGTCTATATTATTAATCTACTCTGTGATGCTATTTGATTTGGTACAAAATTATGTGGTTATTCTAAAGTCAAAGTATTAACACTTCATGGTGATCTTAAACCCTCCTTATGACTTTTGGGTGCCCTGCTGCTCAAACAAGGCTGCTAACAGGGCCCTGGGGATGCCTCATGCAGTGATTTGCTTCTGTCTCTCTGCGAGGGCAGGGGCTGTGTCTTATTGAAACCAATATTCTCTCCATATTGCCTGGCACGTAGGGGCATCCAGTGAAGGCTTGTTGAAGAAATGAATTCCCGTAGGGGCCATCTGTGAGCATATAGCACACGTGGCCTTGACTCTGCAGCTAAGGGTGGTGGAGTGTGCTCAAGTGGCAGCAGAGTCATTAGTTGGGTTCATCCGAGTGTTGGCCCAGAGTCAGGAGAAAGGAGGAAGTAGGGTCATGTTCCCGCTTGGAGGAGTTTATGGGAAAGAAGAAGATACTTCCTACATGGTACTGAGTCTGGTTTTCTCTGTGGTCTGTCTTGGAAGTCCCACTAATAGTGTGGCCAGTGGAGAGAAGTCTATCCCAGGGGCCCCAGTAGAGGGACTGTATAGAAAACATTTTACAGGAGCTCAGGCAAAGATCCTGAACCATGGGGGGAGGTGGCCACAGAGCCAGGAAAACTTTGGGCTGGTCCCCTGGAATCTCTCTTTTTTTTTTTTGCGGTACGCGGGCCTCTCACTGTTGTGGCCTCTCCCGTTGCGGAGCACAGGCTCCGGACGCGCAGGCTCAGCGGCCATGGCTCACGGGCCCAGCCGCTCCGCGGCATCTGGGATCTTCCCGGACCGGGGCATGAACCCGTGTCCCCTGCTTTGGCAGGCAGACTCCCAACCACTGCGCCACCAGGGAAGCCCTGGAGTCTCTCTTTTGTTTGTTGGTGCCCACAGGCATGGAGAGAAATACCTTGTCTGAAGCTGGACAGGGGATTCCTCACTGCTAAAGTTACTGATGAGCCCATCTCTCCCGGAGCAGTAGGAACTGAGGGTCGGTGCCGGTGATCACTAGTGATACTCGTGGGGGGATAGAAAGGCTTTCGAGTTAAAGTTCCTTCACATCCTTCTCAGAGCTGTACGTTTCCCATAGTATATCTTTTTTTTTCTTAACTGGAAGAAAACTACCCCAAGGTTTCTTCTAGACCTCTGCATCCTTTCTCGAGGTTGCCAGTCAGGGTGGTTGTGTACTAGGACAGCAGTACTCAACGTTGCCTGGACATCAGAGCCACCTGGGGCACTTTTAATGATCCCAGGGCCCTGGCTGGGCCCAGGCCAATTTCTCTGGAATCTCTGGACTCAGGTGTTGTATTTTTAAAAGCCCCTCAAGTTATTCCAATGTGAAGCCAATGTTGAGAACCACTGCTTAGAGTTTAATAGTAGTCCTCAAATGTAAAAGTTTTTATTAAAAAAAAGTCCAAAGATTTCTTTTAATTGGAAAAAGTATATTTTTCATATTCTCATTACTCAAAAGCTACTGAAGGGATTTTTTCCCCCCTGAACTTTCCATTAATGAAAAACAACACAAATTTATACTGAAAAGAAGATTCAGCCCAAAGTAGAATTTTCCAGAAAGTTATGGGCAAGTTAAAAAAAAGCAAAGACTATCATTGAAAAAAGTGCTTTACAGAAATTTCCTCTTAAACCTGCTTGCAGTGAATGTCTCCTTTCAAAGGTGGATAAACAGCATTTGCTAAAAAGTCCCACCTCTGGCTATTGCTAAGAAGCTCAGTGTCAAGTGGTGGAAATGCCCAGGGCAGAGTTAACTCAGTCTGACTCAATGTGGGTTTTAAAGAAGAAATTAACAAATTTTTAACAGTAAGAGCACAAGTGGGTAACAAAATGACTAGCAGCTAAATGACTGGTTGAAAAGGATTATCAGGACAGCTAGGACTGATGGCTTATCTTCCAAACACAACTTTCTAAAGACTGTATCAACCCTATCTTTTATTGGCAAAAGAAATGTTTCTCCAGTTCCTGACAATACTACGTTCTGCATAGTCCTGAACTACCCTGAGGGGAGTAGAAAAAGTGGCCTGACCCCAGCCAGATGCATCAGGCAATTGTTAACCCTTTGCTTTGCTTTAATTTGGCCCCAAACATTGACCTCCTGATTTTTAAGGCACCAGCTTCTCCTTAGCTGGTGGATAAAGAAGTAATCCTTCAGGCTGACACCTAAGCCCTTTCATGATGAGGTCACATGACACCTCTCCCCCTGGTGCCCCACTCTGCCCTAATAAGGGCAGTGTCCCTAAAACCTTTCTAGTGAACAGACTCGATGATAAATGAGAACCCAAGATAGTCTTCTAGACTCTTCCGGTTGTTGCTTTTCTGTTATCACCAGGGTCTTCCTATAGGCTAAGCGTTTTATAGACTACCCAATAAGCACCTCACCACAACTACCAGGTGGGAATTATTACCCTCTTTTTCTTTAAAATCTCAGGGAACTTTTGCAGTCTCATCCTTCAAATCCCAGGGTTTATTTTCATAATAAAAACAATACCTTTTCACTCTTGAAGTATCTAGTAAAGTTGAGGTGCAGGGAGGTACTTATTCCCTGGGTCACCCTGGTTTCTCTGGACACTTCTGACTGAGCACAAAACTTTGTGAGGGAATCGGAGCAAAGGAATCCAGGGCTAGGCCAAGCTGGAACTGCTCTGCGGGAATGGAGAAGGGGCCATTCCTTGTTCAACATTCCTCTCCTGCAGCTGAACTCAGTGTTGGGTCATGGCCGTGGCAGTGGTTGTGATGGAGGGACAGCAAGAAAGAGACAGATGCAAAATCCAGTTCACCCCCTCCTCCGACGTGGTTGGGTTTCTGTATGGGACGGTGCTTTTGTGCCTCTGAGCCTTCCCTCCTCCTGTCCCTCTATCGAAATGCCCTTCCTTCCTCTCTAAAGTCCAACCTGCCTCTCCCTACGAGGCTCAGCCAGATGCTACCAGCTCCCCAACCCCAAATCCTCCCATTTCTCCCAACTTGAGGTTAACTGCCTGTAGTGGGTTGAATTGTGTGCCCCACACAATATGTCTAAGTCCTAAACCCCTGTACCTGTGAAGGTGACCTCATATGGAAATAGTCTTTGTAAATGTGATTAAGGGAAGGATTTTTGAGGTGAGATCATCCCAGATTAGGAGGGACCCTCAATCCAGTGAAGGGTATCCTCATAAGAGATGGAAGACACACAAAAACACAGAGGGGGGGCTTCCCTGGTGGCACAGTGGTTGAGAGTCTGCCTGCCAATGCAGCGGACACGGGTTCGAGCCCTGGTTCGGGAAGATCCCACATGCTGTGGAGCAACTGGGCCCGTGAGCCACAACTACTGAGCCTGCGCGTCTGGAGCCTGTGCTCCACAGCAAGAGAGGCCACGACAGTGAGAGGCCCGCGCACCGCGATGAAGAGTGGCCCCCGCTTGCCGCAACTAGAGAAAGCCCTCACACAGAAACGAAGACCCAACACAGCCAAAAATAAATAAATAAATTTATTTTTTAAAAAAATCATTGATTCTAGAAAATGTTTAAACAAAACAAAAAACCACAGAGGGGAGGCCGTGTGAGGACGAAGGCAGAGGTTGGATTGACGCCTCCACAGCCAGGAACACTAAAGGAGCGTCCGTATCCCCAGAAGTTAGGAGAGCAGCTGCAACAGACCTTCCTCAGAGCCTGCAGATGCAATCAACTCTGCCGACGCTGCAGTTTTGGGCTTCTGGCCTCCAGAACAGTGAGAGAATAAATACCCATTGTTTCACGCCACCGAGTTTGTGGTGATTTGTAACTGCAGCCTCAGGAAACCAAGACGCTGCCTTTCTCTGGACTCACCCATCATGCCAGCTGACTCCTCCTTGAGACCCATCAATTCTGACTCATGTCTTGCTTCTCACATCCACATCTGCCTTCTCCTACCAGATCCAGCTCGATGACCCTCCGGGTGTCTGGGGATGCCTTCTGCAGAGCTGGTGCAGCGTGAGGGGGTTTGAGCACAGGGCAGTTCACACTCCCACAGCGATGGGCACACCTCGCAGGAAGGCCTGGCCTCGCTGGCTGCTCTTGCCCTCCACGGCAGGGCTGGCCCAATTCTGGCCCAGCCCTGAGGTCTCTTCGTTGCTTCAGGACTTTGGGGTGTCCTCACCCGACCTCTCTGGTCCATGTCAGGCAGCGCTGGGTGAGGGGCTCCTTCCCGGTGCTTCCCACCATCCACACTGGCACACTCGGCCTCCATTCGGATGATCTCGCCAAGGCCCGTCTTCACCAGACTTGCGGCTCCTTAGGGTTGGAGGTCATACTTTATCTACCTTTGAATTTCCTTAGCCCGGTACTGATGACACATTGATGTTCAGTGACTGCCATCTAATGCCCTAAAGGATTTGGTCTCCAGCCAACTCTTCAGGATCATTTTGTCTTACCTGTTCATTTGGCCTGCCCGTGCCCGCGCCAACTCTCCCACTGCAATCCAGTGATATTGGCCTGGCCAAAAAGTTCGTTCGGGTTTTTCAGTAACATCTTATGCAAAACCCCAAACGAACCTTTTGGCCAACCCAGTACCAACTCTCAGCCCTCAGAAGGAGATACCCTGCTGACACCTTGATCTTGGACTTCAAGCCTCCAGAACTGTGCGGCAATGAATCTCTCTTGTTTGAGCCCACAGGTCTGTGGTATTTTGTTACGCGGCCCGAGCTGACCAGTACACCCTCATAGTTCTCAGATCACCCAGACTCTACCTCAGGGGCCTTTGCATATGCTGTTTCCTTTGGCTGGAATGTCCTATTACTGGTGTGAAAAATTCGACTTTTATTGAGCACAACTAAGTGGCAGGCTCTGTGCTAGGAGGTTTACATGCATTACCTCATTTAATTCTCATAACAACATGGTAGCTGGAACTTCCTTTTCATGTAAAGAAGCATTTATATGCAGGTTGACCCATACTAGTATGATAAATAAAATTCATCTGAGTGAACCGAAAAGAGCAGTGTAAGATTTCATGACATCCCAGTGACCACACTGCAGGAACTGGCCAGAGAGCACCACACCCTCGCCCAGCGTGACACAGAGGATCTCTCGGGCACCTGATAGTGGATGGGGTGGGACTTCCAATATTAGAAAGAGAAATAAGTTTTTTGTGTAACTTAGAGGAAGCTATTCTGGAAAAGGAAAATCCGTTTGTGACACCCAGTTTGAAAGACTCTTACCTCACGTGAGACTAGGGCATGTGTGTCAGAAGGGAAGTGGATGATTTCCTGCATATCAAGTGTTTAGAGCAGAGTTGCGCATGTAGTAAGCACGCCGTAACTGCTGGCTGTTAGGATCATTCGAAGACTCCTCCCAGGGGCGTGTGTCACAGACATTAATTTCGGCTCCTACCTGGTATATGTGAGCTGCTCCTGTAAAGTTTATAGGACCGCAGTTATCTACTGCAAGGATAAAACATAAACTGTTTCTCTAGAATACTGCAGCAAGCGAAGAAAGACACAATACCAGCCATTTCCTGCCCAAGCCCCAAGTCCGTGGATACAAGCTTGGCAGGACCTCGTTTCCCTACGGTGATGCCCAGTGGATATCTCAGTCCTGCCGTGGGACTCTAAACTTCTCAGGTATAAATCGGACCCCTTCACGGCCGCAAAGGGAACCGTCTTCTTGGCCCCTTTTGCAGGTGTGTATCTGCTCTACACCATAAAGCTGTCCTCCATACCGTGCCACTAAGTGGTTTGCCAGAACAAGTTGAAACAAGGAGGGAGGTTGTTAGAAAGTTTCCGAAGCCACGCCCGAGCAACTGAGATCAGACACTTTGAGGGACAATTCTAATCTTGTCAATCATGTCAGCAATGAAGCCCATCTTCCCTGACCCGGATTTTCCCCACTGAGAAGAAACAGTCAGCAGTTGGCATTTGTATCACGCACCTGCCGAGTGCTGGGGATTTCATCGAAGCCGCCTCGTTCCTCAATCCTCAAAGCTACGTGTGCAGCAACCCCTTTCCCCTCCTCACCACTGTGTACAGCAGATACAGTTACCTCCTCACCAGGTGAGGAAACTGAGGCTGGGAAATGTGGGGGAATTTGCCCGTGGAAAATAGGCAGGAAAAGACAGATCCGGGATTCTGACGTAGGTCTCCTCGGCTTCAGACTCTAGGCCATTTTCCAAGTCCACAGGGCTTCTCAGCCAGGAGAGCCCACGTCAGCTGGACCGTCCAGACAGGGAAGGACAAGGCTGATGACCTGTACCGAGAGGGTCCCACACACGAGCTCTCTCCAGGTGTCTGGAAGTCCTTAGTCGGAATCTGGTTTTGGCGAAGGCGAGTACGAAGGGGGGGGTGACCCTCCAACTTTACGTACCTGCTAGGCCACGAGTGCTATTCACGTGAGTCTCTAAGTCAGATGGGCGCCTGCCAGCCAGCCGGGGACACGGGTGAGTTTGGGTGGCAAGGGGAGGTGAAGAAGGTGTCAGAGGAATCACCAGGAAAGAGCAGGAAGATTCAACTCACTTCATCACATATGTTTTGAGTGCTTTCATGTGCCAGGCTCTGGGCTAACAGCAAGCCATGGGCTGGAGCTGCCCGCTTCCATGCAGGGTGAAGACAGAAGGACACCCAGCATGGCGTGGGGATTGCGAGGGTCAACAGGGCAAAGAACGTAGAAGACAAAGTGGACCTTTTCTACATTCCCTTCTTCTCCCACCTGGAAGGAACAAGTTCTGCCCTTTTTAAGGCGTCTGTCCCTTTGACACAACTGATATGGACAACCATTCCCAAAGCAAAGATGGAGTAATTATAATACTGCTGGTGTTCATATTATCATCCTTACAGCGCTTTTATAAACACGAGAATCCTGTGACCCATAAAGGGATCCACAGAGGACGGTGTGTCGTAAGGAAATAAACACCCCCATCATCTCTGCTGTTAGCAGAAAACTAAGGAAACTGTGCTCTGAATCGTCTTATGAAAGACTGGGATAGCAAGCAGCTTTCGTTCCTGTGCTAAACTTCCTACGTGACACTTACTCATGGGGTTACGTGCTCACAAGTGTGCTTTAAGGAAAAGAAATACTGTTATTTGTGTAATAAACCCTTTAGAGGGAAATAAAACGAATGGGTAGCCTGAGTCCTAGAATTGGTAGTGAATTACCAAAAATCAGCTGTCTCTCTTCCTTTCTTATCTTTGCTCACAACCTACTTCTCTTACTTCTTTAAAAGCGACTAATTTGGATGAAATGCAGGAAAAAGCAAAAACAGACTCTGAGGTAGCCCTCTGCTACTAATAATGCAGACCCGCCCTTGCTGCTTCTGGAAGAGACATTTTCACATTCTGTTTTGTTGTAACAGCAGTGAGTTAATTAAAGGACCAGGGCCTTCACGAGGATCTTAGTGCTGTGCAATTGCTGTACAATTGAACTTGGCGGCGCTCACGGAAACTTGGTGACACAAGGGTTAGAGGCCATCATGAAGAAGGGTTTCCTCCACTGATGACGAGACCTCCGTCCTTGCCCTTCTCTTCCTCCCTGTCACAAGAGACCACCCCCAACTCAGAGAGAGGCAGCTTCTGTTTGAATCTGTAGCTCTTGGAAGACCTGGATAAAAGGAAATGAGAATTTGGTTTGTATTCTCTGTTCATCTCCTAAGTGCTAACGTGGAGAGGCTCCAAGTTAAGCCAGCCGCCTCGTGAGACCCTGAGCAGCCCCAGTTTAGAGGCTTGGTCCTCTCGCCTTCATTTCTATCCATTGCTGTCATTTGGTTAGCGATCTATCCAGTATGCAGACAGTATTTAGAAAGAAAGAACAGGCACTAGCAAACATTTCTGGACGCAGCCATCGGTGGCTCTGATGTGGCACGGCACCCACTGGCACAAATGCCTTGAGATTTCCCCCAGGTCCCCAGTTCCAAGCGGAGAATGGACCTGCATTGGAGGTTTGGCACAGAAGCAGGGATACCGCACGTTTAGTAGAGCCGAGTGCATACCGTCCCCACCCAGCCCCACTTATGCAATGAAATTCTCAGTGGCCAAGTGCTTTGATAATGAAAGCAATAATAATAGATGAGGGTCTCTGTCTTCTCCATTACTTTTTGTTGAAAGCACCAAAAGTCAGCAGGACACGTCAAAGGACATTTCCTCCTGCCTCATTTTAGGAGATTCCCAGCTTTGTTGTAGGTATAAATAAAAAGCACAGTATGGTAGATCAAATACATATACACATACATACTCAGCCATAAAAGGGAACGAAATTGGGTCATTTGTAGAGATGTGGATGGATCTAGAGAGTGTCATACAGAGTGAAATAAGTCAGAAAGAGAAAAACAAATATCGTATATTAACGCATATATGTGGAACATAGAAAAATGGTACAGATGAACCGGTTTGCAGGGCAGAAATTGAGACACAGATGTAGAGAACAAATGTATGGACACCAAGGGGGGAAAGTGGCAGGCAGTGGTGGTGGGATGAACTGGGAGATTGGGATTGACATATATACACTAATATGTATAAAGTGGATAACTAATGAGAACCTGCTGTATAAAATAAATAAATAAAAAAGCATAAGGCCAGGCAGATAGTAGGCACTTAATAATGAAAAGAAAAAATTACGAAAGAATTGGAATTTAGCAGGCACTTGGAAGGATGAATAAAGCCTCATGAGTATATACGAGTGCTAAAACGTTCCTTCTTTTTTTTTTTTAACATCTTTATTGGGGTATAATTGCTTTACAATGGTGTGTTAGTTTCTGCTTTATAACAAAGTGAATCAGTCATACATAAACATATGTTCCCATATGTCTTCCCTCTTGCGTCTCCCTCCCTCCCACCCTCCCTATCCCACCCCTCCAGGCTGTCACAAAGCACCGAGCCAATATCCCTGTGCCATGCGGCTGCTTCCCACTAGCTATCTACCTTACTATGAAACGTTCCTTCTTAACAAGAACAAACTTGAAAGTTTCCCTTTCAATCTTAGTGGCCACTACCGTGTACCATAACATAATTATTGTAAGGCAGGAAGAAAACAAATTCTGGACATGCAGAAAACATTCACCCTAAAAGCAAGATATTTCTTGACTTCTGAACTCTTCTCAAGCTCTTTTTCCTATGAAGCTAACTTCACTCCACCACGAGGATTGCGAGCAGCAAACCACCGTGGCTTCGGCAGGGAGTGACGAAGTTGAAAGCCAAGGTGGGGGGTGGTCCTCATCGTCCCCTGATTTAGGAGAGGAAGATCACTTTATCTTGATGAGTAGCTCTGAACTGAATAAGAATATGGAATAAATAGCGAGTCCAAAACAAGGGGCTCATAAATATCATTTAGCCTCAGCATATTTTCAGAACAATTCAACCATCCTAGAAGCACATTGGCAGCGCTAACACACAGCAGCAAACTTTGATGATAGCAGGGCGTTGGGAGGATTTCTGGCTGGTGGGGAGGGAGAGGTGGAGGGCAAAAGAGAGGGGAGGGACAAGGTCATTGTAGCAATTCTCTCATTTTCCCAAAGCTCAACAAAAGGCATTGTGCTGGCCATCTGGACAAAGTCCAGTTACTCCGCGGGGCAGGCTGACCTGTCAGTCCTAAGTATATATACTTGCAACAACAATTTTCTGCTTGAAATAATAAACAAGAACTATGGTTGCACTTAGTTCTCCTTTCTCACATCGCCACCGGGGTACCTCTGGTTGTTCGCACGCAGAGATTCAGGGCAGGAGGCTGGTGGCATCCTCAGTGTAGGCCCCAGTGAAGATGCTGCCACACAATTCTCTATGGTTCTTATCATCGTGTAAATTCGTTCTCCTTTAAGATGTCACCCTCGCCGTGAGATCAAAGACTGACCTTTGGGAATAAACAGACATCTAGGTCTTCCTCCTAAACCTATTTTTGTGTGTGCTGGAGCACACCAAGGACCAGACTTCACCATAATGGCTGTCTTCTCCCCCAGCACGTTTTTGTTGTCAAGGGAGATGTGTTTTGGCATGCTCTTTGCAAGGAACACATCTCTCCCTCACTGCCTGTGGCCTGTCAAAGCAATAAGAGACACTGGGATTTTAACTCAAACTCCAGAGACAGCCCTATCCTTCTACAAGTTGAAATTTTAAAAGACACGCAGTCGATACTCAACAGTTGCTCTTCCCTCTACTGCCTCACCCCCTGCCAACACCAGCCCATGTTTTCTGATCTTCTCCATGACAGAAGCGGTCTGGATTATTTTGTGTTTCTTTGTGTCATTTTGGCTTGCCTCTAGGTGGCTATGCAAACTACAGGCCAAATATACAACTTGTCCCTTTTCTACAAAGTCAGTTGACAGCAGGGCACAAGGACACTTCCACCCAGCAAGATGCTATGTTTTCTGCTCATACAAAAGAAAAAGAAAATCCAGAAATAGTCAATGTTTTTCCTCCAGGGAGATGGAGTAGGGTGGCTACGTCCCCCAAAT
Organism: Grampus griseus; assembly: GCF_964374135.1. Classification (NCBI taxonomy): domain Eukaryota; kingdom Metazoa; phylum Chordata; class Mammalia; order Artiodactyla; family Delphinidae; genus Grampus; species Grampus griseus. Next base: position 80,318,342 of record NC_139007.1, read on the forward strand.
CAGCTCCTGGCTTTTGTTTTTTTGGACTTTGTTTTTATTTTTGACAAGACAGAAGGTGAAAAGGTAAGCTGTGAAATGTGATTACAAAGTAGTGACATAGGTGTCAGAAACGACATAGGAAACTGCCTTCTTGTTTGTAGCTACACTTGCTAAATGGTCATTAAAGCAATGGAGTCAAAAGGGAGGAGCAGACGGGCCAGGGTAGGGGAAGGCACAGCATGGGGCCTTTCCCGGGGAGGGGTTCCGCGTGATGTGTGATGTGGTCAAGCTCTCTGAAGTGCCCGACATCTTGCCTCACTCCGAGAGGGTTATGAAACCAAGCAGAATTGACTCAATATGTAGTGTTGTATCTTCAACTGATAGGCAGCTCAGAGCGCCAGAAGGACCACTTTCACGCACTCCTAGAAAGTGCTGCACTGCTATTCTGAGGAGAAACTTTTTTATCCCCAGGAGTAGGGGATTGTGCCACGGGGATGTCCTCTCTCTGCCGAGACAAGATGGCAGCTGGGTGGCTATGCTGTCTTGGGAGAGGTTGAGAAATTCAGAGAGGCCAAGGCTAACAGTCCCCCAGGCTAGGGAGCTATAATTTAAAAGGTAGATTATTTGCAAACTCTCACTAGGTGAGGCTGATTAAATGACTTGGGGAATGCGTATGGAGCTGGGGAGAAAAATAGATGAACGTGAACTGGATTCACCTTCCCAGTTAATGGATGTGATCGTGCTATAGTCCATTGGGTTTCATCAAAGAGTGCTGCCTTAGCCAGTACTTGTGGGTCAGGAATCTCATGATTACAGCTAATAACACACGTCTAGACTTTTGCTTCTTCCTGTTGCCCCAGACTTACGGGAGGGCACCTACAACTCACGTCAATTCTGACGCTAACTGGAATTAGTGCAGACTGCTCAGATGAAGGGCTCAGTCCCACAAGACTGCGCACCCCTCCCCCGACTTCAGATGCGAATCACAAATCCCAGATTGTCACCTGTGCTTTAAATCAGGGTTCCAATGACCCTGTTTTATAAAGGAGGAATGCTTCCCCAGGAAAACCAAGAGTGCCTCTACTGAATTGACACTTGAGACTGCTAACCAGGGGAGACTCCACATGCCACAGAACCGAAAGGAAAAGAAGGGGACTGTGAAATCATAGAAAATACAGATTTTGGTCTGCCTCTAGTTCCTGGCACAGAGCTCCTGAAATCTTTGTAATTTCCTAAGTGATAAGAGCACTTAGGAGAATATTTTATTTAATTTTTGGTCTTCGATCCTGGCTCCTGACACACAGTTCCTTGGAATTTCCTGGGTGATAGGAGTATCTTTTGTTCTAATGAAGCAACTTTTGCTGGACTCCTGGATAGCTTCAGGATGGGGGCTGATCACCAGAAAGACCAAGCCATAATTAGAAACAGGGAACTTTCAGGCTCACCCCTCATCCTCTGAGAAGGGGAGGGAGATGGAGCTTGAGTTAATAATTGATCATGGCTATATGACGACGCCTCCACAAAGATCTCAAAACTATGGGGTTTGGATAGTTTACAGGTTGGTGACCACCACAAACTGTCAGGATGGTACACCCCAAGTCCACAGAGATAGAAGCTTCAGGGCTTGGGACTCTTCTGGGCCTCACCCTACGTACCTCTTCATCTGTATCCTTTCTCATAGCCTTTATTAGATGATAAACCAATGAATGTAAGTAAATGCTTCCCTGAGTTCTATGAGTGATAGCAGATGACTGAACCTGAGGAGGGGGGTTGTTGGAACCCTGATTTAAAGCACAGGAGACAACCTGGGATTTGTGACCGGCATCTGAAGTTGGTGGGGGCAGTCTTGTGGGACTGAGCCCTTAATCTGTGGAGTCTGCACTAATTCTGGTTAGTGTCAGAATTGCAGTGAACTGTAGGTGCCCAGCTGGTGTGGCAGAGCATTGTTTGGTGTGTGGGAAAAATGCACACATCTGATGTCAGAAATATTGTGTGGCAGGCGTGTCAGAGTTAAGGAGAAACCTAGAGTCTTCCCTACCATTACCCCTGCTACGCTGGAGCGGGGGTGGAGAGAGCTGTATCTGGAACCCAGAGTATTCTGAGTGGTCCTTTAGTACTTCCATGTCCGATGGAAAACTATAGCAACTAAAAAAAAAAGGAAGGGCCACTGAGGATTCAGACCCCTTTGGAACGAAGGGCTGAGTCACTGCACCACGCAGAGCATTTCAGTAAGCTGAAGGCTTGCCTGAGGACAAAGAAAGCACCCAATGAGTCGTGGAGGAAGGAAGCCATACGTCTCAACCAGTTAGAGAGAGGAGGGCTGTAGGAGCTATGCATATTTTGTTATGTGTTCTTTGTGTGTGCATATGGTAACATATTTCTTCTTCTCTTTCCTTCTTCTCTTTAAGACTTTGAACAGTATGATTGGAAACCAACTTACAATTTAGTCTTTAGGTAGCATGATATTTGGGCAGGACAGTGATTGAAGTTGAGGAATAATTACCTGTCTCTTGTCTGCATCTTTTTTTTTTCCACACCTTTATTGGAGTATAAATGCTTTACAATGTTGTGTTAGTTTCCGCTGTACAGCAAAGCGAATCACCTATATGTAGACATATATCCCCACATCCCCTCCCTCTCTAGCCTCCCTCCCAGCCTCCCTATCCCATCCCTCTTGGGAGGCTTCGTTTCTTTTGTTCCTCTCTTCCTGGCTCATGTTGAATTGATCAAATTTTCTTTTACCTCCTTATTTTCCCATCTAATTGTTTGGAAAGCATACGTTCTGTTTTTAATTATTTTAGAAGTCATCCACTAATTTTTAAAATTTAAAGTTAACATGCATAACTTGACCATATGTTTTTCTAACAAACTCTAGAGGTGATTTCTGTTTCTATTCTCTTCTTGAACAAGTCAAGAATGATTTAACTCCTGAGCTTCTTTTATGGTACTGTCATCTGTTATATGGGGTCCATCCTGATTTTAGCTCTGTACGCTCCATTAGCTATTATTATCATCTGTACCAGTCAGTAACTGTTTAGACTCAGCGGTGCATTTGACTGATTTCTTCGGCCACTACTGTGTTTTGGGATCTTCCTCTTTCCTTTTGGGGTCAATATCCTTCTTGCTGACCTATACCTTTCAGTAATTTTTGTCAGCAAGACTCTGTGGGCACTCAACTCCTAGTCATTTTATGTCTGAAATTATCTTTACTTAGCTTTTAACTTTATTTTATTTATTTATTTTTTTAACAGCTTTATTGGGGTATAATTGCTTTACAGTGGTGTAGCTTTTAACTTTAAATGGTAATTTAGCTAGAATTTAGATTTCTGTGATGACAGTTGCTTTCCCCTGAGTATTTAAAAGTTATTATTCATGGTCCCTGGCATCTCTTATTGCTTCTTAGAAACCCACTGTCGGTTTAATTATTATTCCTTTGTAGCTCGTCTGTTTTGTTCTCCTCTAAGATAAGTTCTTTTCTCTTTACCTTCGATATTCTGCAGTTTTACTACCATGTGTCTAGTGCTTCATAATACTACCCTAGATTCAATCTACTTATACAATTTGAAGACATGTTTTTCCTCCCTTCTGGAAAAATGGCAGACATTATCTCTTGAATATTGTCTCTACATCTCTCTCTTTTATCTTCTGTTTCTAGAGCTCTGATTAGACACATACTAGCCTTTCTCGTTCTACCTCTGTGTCTTTTATACTTCACACTTTATCTTTCTGAACTACATCATAAGTGAGTCCCTTAGTTCTATATTCTAATTCACTAATCTTTTCTTCAACTGTATGTAACTTTCTATTAAGCCCACCTTTTGAGACTTTTGGACACCTTTTGACACTTCCATGCTTTTTATTTAATTTGTATAATTTCTGTTTGAGTTTTGGGGGAGAGGTTAATCTATATTTTCCCTCCACACTCTTTCCTTATGTTTTAAATATATTTAGACTCTCTTCAGATTGTATTGTTTTCTCCAGTTTTAGATGTGAAAATATTCCTATTTATATTTGCTAACTCCTCCTTTTGGTAATTTGTTTCCTAATGTGATTTGGAGTCTTTTTTTTTTTTTTTTTTTTTTTTTTTTTGCGGTACGCGGGCCTCTCACTGTTGCAGCCCCTCCCGTTGCGGAGCACAGGCTCCGGACGCGCAGGCTCAGCGGCCATGGCTCACGGGCCCAGCCGCTCCGCGGCACGTGGGATCTTCCCAGACCGGGGCACGAACCCACGTCCCCTGCATCGGCAGGCGGACTCCCAACCACTGCGCCACCAGGGAAGCCCATGACTTGGATTCTTAATTCAGTTTTAGAATGGCTTGTTTTCCATGAGATGATATTGTTTACTGGAATCATTCCTAAGGAGCAGTTTGGTATTTTCCAGAAGCTTCTGGTAAAGCAGCTAGAAGCATCTTTAACCAGATGCCTCATCTGACATCTCATGAACCAGAACGGAGTCACATGCCTATATGTCTATTCCAGGGCCAATCAATTGCAAAAAGGAAAGAATACCTTTAGATTAATCAAGTCCACCCCAGTCAAACTGAGGGGGGTTCATCATCCTCTTAGAAACACGGGCTTAGTGGGAGGAGTGGATTCCTGAACAAAATCAGAGTTCTAGCAGAAAGGAAGAAATGGGATATGTACACTGAAACTGTAATACTCCCAGAGATTTCAAATTTGCAAAGACTTGCTTAAGAGCTAAGAATCCAGTGGAGAAATTCCTCAAGGGTTGTGGAAGGGGAAGAGAGAAAGAACAATTAAAAACAAAAACAAACATGGTCAGGGAAAATTCTGATGAGACTTATTTTGGTGGGTTATCATTTATCACCTTCTCCAGAAATGCCTCACACTTCTGTGAAAGGCACATTTGGTTTTTGTTGCCAGGTATGGAGTAGCTCTAACATTCCACTATGTGCTTTTCTTTTGCCTTTTTTCCTTCTATTCACAAGAGAAAAAAAAGATGGGAATAAAAGCAATTCAACAAGGAAAATGTAAATAAAATGATCTCTAAATTTCAGCTGATAAAGCAAAAATTTAGTACTAACAATAATTTTAATTAATCTGTGAGTACACTACGATCCTCCGAAGGGATCAAAGTTATCTGAAGAAGGTAAAGCTATATTCACATTACTGATGCAGGGCTGTGCTTGGCCCCTGGTCACACACATAGTAGTTAAGTAACAGGATAGGGAACAGAGTGTCTGGCTCCTGGTTCTAACCCCATCACCAGGCACACAGCTTTGGCATCAGCTCTCCTGTGATTTGTCAAGCAAAGCTAGGACAGCAGTAACAGAAGCCACTGGGTGGGACCAAAGCTCTGTGAAGTTTTGCTAAGACTGGTCTACTCTCCTCTGTTTAATCAATTTTTGATGAGTGCCTGCTATGCGTCAGGAACTATACTAAGCGTTGACATGTTAGGGGATAAACAAAATCTCTACCTTCATTGGAGCTTATTGGAGATAAAAACATTGTATCAGGCTTTATATGTATATTTAAACCAATTTTTGAACATGATACTGTAAACTTTTAACGATCTCATAGGCACACCCTATGAAAGAATCAACCTTTGTTCAAGGTCAGTTTGCAAGGTGGGCTTCACACATACTATCTCATTTAACTCCAGCCCCGACTCGTCGAGGAGGTGTTCTCATGAGGAAACCAAGCCTGCAAGGATTTTGCTAAAATCCAAAAGCTAATACGTAGGAGAGCTGAGACGGAAACCCAGGTCTTCTGACTCCAAATCACTCCTTTGCCTTTTGTACAGACGATACCATTGCCCTGAATAAACACCACAGTTTTAATTTTAATAACTACAGAACACCTTATACAAAGCTTACATTGAATAGGATTCAAAGTCCCAGTTGACTTTTGAGACTTGAACTCTTTTTATTTATTTAGCTCACTTACCCTTCCAGGTGGTACAGACAGAACAGATATAACAACTCAATTTTATCCTCACCCAACAGAACTAGGGTCATTTCTATTTGTTCAAAGAGCTTTTTGTTCAGTTGCTTTTCTAGATTTTCTAGATTAGGATTTGACAAACTTTTTCTGTAAAGGACCAGGTAGTAAATGTTTTTGACTTTGTGCCACTGCTCAACTCTGCCACTGTAGAGTGGAAGCAGCCACAGACTAGGTGTAAGGAAATGAGTGGGGCTGTGTTTTAATAAAACTTTACTTATAAAAACAGGCAGCTGAGTGGATTTGACCCCCAAGCGGTAGTTTGCTGATCCTTGTTTAAGATTAATGGTCTAGATAAGTAATAAATATTCTAATATTTACTCCTCATAGCAGTTAGGATTGGTTTCAGCGATGAGTAACAGAGACCCCAAATAAGTGACCTAAACAAGAAGGATGTTTGTCTCTCATAAAATGCCCAGAGTGGGTCCAGTGGCCTTGAGGCTCATCACTCACCATCCCTAGAGTGTGGCCTCACTGTTAGGTCTGAGATGGCAGCATCCACTTCTAGACGGTAGGATGGAAGAAAGGGGGAGGTGGGGGAAGGGCACACCGTGACTGACTCTTAAGCAAAGTTCCCAGAAACTATCACATGACACTTCTTCTTTCATGCCATTGGCCAGACTTAGTCACATGGCCACTGGTTTGGCTGAAAGGAAGTCTGGGAAATGAGATTTTTATTCTGGATGGCCACGTGCCTGACTCGAAATGTTACTACTATGAAAGAAAAGGAAAGTGGATACTGGGACAGTTCATCCTTGTCACATCCTTGTCACATACCACTCACTTTATTTTGTAGCTGGATTTCATTTGTGAGACTACTTATGACATTGAATAGTGCACAACCTTATCTTGTTTCATTTAATAGGAATGCTGCTAATGTTTCATTTTAAAGCATGATTATAGATTTCTGGTAGAGATCCCTTATCACCTGAAGGACATTTTCTTCCTTTTCTTTTTAGCTTATTTTTTAATCAGGATTGAATAAACTCTCTGATAAGACAAGCGTGGCTATCACACCTCTTTCTGTAGTTCACAAGGATAACCTTAAGGCCATCTGAACTGAAAAGGACAGGGTTCCCCATGCATGTGAGCTGGAACTTCTTGGTCCTCCAGGGACAGCCGGCCATGCTGTCAGCGAGTCCACCCTAGTGATTCCCCCCAGGGGAAGCCAAAGGTGCCTTTAAATGGAATCACCTCTGTGGGTCTCTGCAAACAGCCCCTGTTCTGTCAGACTTGTTCGAGGCTGGGGTATGATGATGATTTATATCCTCCTGTGTGATAAACTAGCCCGTTGGCGCCACTGGGATCCTGTCTGTATAGGCTCCTCTCAGCAGATGTTGGGAGAATTTACTGCTTGTGTAAGCATGAAACCTGACTCCATGCTCCTAGTTGAAATCAGAGTCTCCTAGTCCCTGTGCTTAAGGACTGCCAAGTTCCCAGTGGAGAGTCTTTGGGAAATCACCTTTGGGAACGGCCCCTTCCTCTCTGACTTAGCCAACTTTCCCTGCCTCTAGATTTGACCTGGACCCATTTCACCTGCCTTCTCCTCCCGACTCTGAAGAGATCTGGATTTGTTTTTTTCTGGACTATAGTACCTACTTGTCCCTTCCTAAAAAAAGGGCTGCCCTTGGTCTGGTCTTTATGCAGGCCCTTCCTGGGGGAGGGAGTCCTGTGTCTGGTACTCCAGACCAGCGCTGCCCTCTGGGCTGCTCACATGCAGGTGAAATGTCCCCTCTGCTCCTAGGCTGCATTAAAGCACAGGTCACCATCAGCCCAGGCTTCTCAAGCCACCCCACACGCGTATCCACCACGTCTCTTCCCCCTGAACGTGATGCCCTGCAACGCTCGTGATGGAGCCTGTCCCATGAGCCTGCGTCCTGGGATGAAGGCGCTGGGGCTGAGTAGCAGCTGACACACGGTGGACTTGCAGCAGGAGCGAGAACTCAACTTTTGTGGTACCGAGCCATTGAGATTTTTGGTTTTTTTTTGTTTTTGCGGTACGCGGGCCTCTCACTGTTGTGGTCTCTCCCGTTGCGGAGCACAGGCTCCGGACGCGCAGGCTCAGCGGCCATGGCTCACGGGCCCAGCCGCTCCGCGGCATGTGGGATCTTCCCGGACCGGGGCACGAACCCGTGTCCCCTGCATCGGCAGGTGAACTCTCAACCACTGCGCCACCAGGGAAGCACTAGAACGCTTTTTGGAGCTCTTCAAAATAGGATAATGACAATAGCTTCTTAAAAGATGTTGTTGGGGGAAATGATGCTGCCACGGGGACTCTTTCCCTCAAAGGTAATTGCAGACCAGATTCCTGGGTTCAGAAGCGAAGGGAGCCGTGCTGGCGGAAACGGGAAACGTGTTGGCCTCCAGCTAATGCTCCTGCCAGCGCCTCAGGGGACCCGTCAGGCTGGGGCCTGTGGGTTCTGCTGCCTCTGAGCTTTGAAGGAAGTGGCCCCTGAGTAACAGCCGCAGGGCCCGCTCTGCAGCAAGTGGGAGGACAGGAAAGCTCAAACCACAGAGTGGGCTTCTCAGCGGCGGGCGCCCAGGCCTCTGTCCTTTCACTCGAGGGGCCTTGGGAAGCCCGGGGGAGGAAGGGAAGGCTGGGCGTTAACCTGAAGGGCCCGTCATGGTTTCTGTGGGAAACCACGGGTTTTCCAGACCTTCAGAACCCAGAGCCCGTCCCACGTGGCCGCCCACCCTCCGGGCGGAATGCAGGTCTCTACCATTGGCCTGTTTCACTGGGGAAGTGGACATCTGACCCCTTCCCATTGAAAAGGGAAAGCACTTCTTAAGTGGGATTTTGATTTGCGAGAGATTAAGGAAAAACAACGAAATAAAACTAGAGCTGCAGGGATCCAGGCACTTTTTCTCACCGCGCCCGGCTCTGTGATAGACGTTTTCCCCGTATTCTCTCTCCGAACCTGCCCACCACACCATGCGGGGCTTCTGTTACTCCCCACATTCTGCAGAGGAAAAACCGGAGCTTCCCGTGGCAGAACGAGGCTGAATTCAGGTCCAGCTTCTGCCCTTGACCGTGGCGCTGTGCTGTGCCGCCATTTTGAAATATTCCGGCTGAACAGAGATTTCGTGGCAACGAGATACCCCTACTAGGTCAGCGCTTCTCCCTGTATCCAGGGAGGTTTTGTCGAGCTCCTGCTTTGTGGGGTCCAGGATAACTAAGGCTCACCCCGTCCAGGAGGTGCCTGTGATCTAGTGCAATTATAGGAAGACAGGGAACTCCTGGTGGAAGAGACAGCAAGGATGAAGGCCCAGAAACGGGAGTCGCAGGGTGTTTTGGAAACTGTAAGTATCCCATGCACAAACGGGGTCGGGGGTGGGCAGGAGATGCTCATCAGACCAGAGAGGAGAGTGCTCTCAATGCCACACGAAGGTGGTGGGCTTCCTGCAGGAGGCGTGTGGTGTGATTGACGCGTTCATCGAGCTGCTGTCTGACGCTGAGGATTGCAAGGGACGGGAGGGGGTGGGGTGCGGAGGCTTGCTGGCATCAGAGTGTGAAAACGAGGGTCTGGAAGATGAGATGCGGCTGGGCCGGCACGGAGACCAGGCGGGGGTTAGTTTCAGGGTTTTGAGCACTGAATGGATTTGGGGTGAAAGAAGGGAAGGAGGACATTTTGGCTGCTGCCTGAGCCACACTGTTCAGTCCCTCCCTAAACAGGACCCTCTGTCTTGACCTTGTGTGTACATATCCCCTAGATGAGTTTTCGGGAGAGGCATGATCTAAGTGGAGGACGAAGGGTTTCGTGTTCCTCTATTATTTCATTTGCTCGTTTCTATTATTTGTCTCTCTGGTTTAACTTTGCAAGTAGAGCTCGCCCTGGTGAAAACTGCGGTGGAGGAAGTTCGAAGTCGTTGGGGAGACAGTGGGATTCAACCGGCAAAGACGGCATCACCCTCCTTTTCGTCTTTCCCCTATTCCTGGCCTTGCTCTGGGTCTTCCCTTGGTTATACAGTGCAGCATCCTGGGCTTGTAGTTTGGCAGAAAATAAAAATATTTGGCACTTAGTAAAAAATAAACAGAGACCTGCAATGAGGAAATATTAACCCAGGACAACTCAAAGGTAAAATCTCTTCTAGGACCTTTGAATCGCCAAGAATTCAGTGATGTTATTAGAGAACACATGGGCTCTAAAATGAGAAGGGGGGAAGGCAAACTTAGATAACCTCTTTAGATTCCCTTGGTAAAACTGGGTTACGGCCTCCTGTGACCAGCTGTTTATAATTTTTCCTTAGATTTTGCTTTGCAGTTTTTTCACTAGTATATCAAGGAAGCCTATTCTAAATTAACTGATGACACTTCTGGACCCAGACCTATGAGGCCCCCGTGTCGCAGTCCAAAGCACAGGCTCGGGAGTTGGGCAAGCCCCAGTTCGCATCCCGACTTCACTGCTTACCTGTGCTGTGATTCTGGGCAAGGAAGTCACCCAAGTATTGGGTACCCCATCTTCAAAATGAGAATAAACATACCAGCGATGGGTTGCTATGTGGATCAAATTATGTAAATAATAGAAAAATGTTAATACAGTGCCTGGCACAGAATCAGAACAGAACGTTAGCTCTTATTGTATCAATCGATCCACAGTGACCAAACTCATGGACAGTGGTGTCTGGGCACTGGAAGGCATGTAGAAGGTTTCATGGCCCAGCAGAGATTTCTCTCTGGAGAAGGAGTTTCTCTGTTTTAGTTCCTCTCTGGAGGCAGAGGTGGGCAGCGAGTGTTCACTGCATCAACGAAGCAGAGATTGGACTGAGGTCAATGCAGCACAGACCTGGACACCTGGCAGGGTCCATTCAGGTCATGGTTTACCAGTACTCACGAGAGACACCAAGCCTGTGAGACACGTAAAGTAACCTGTACCTACCCCTTCCCCACCTCTGCCCCCACTCGATCTCAACTCTGGGCCTGTCCCACCCTGTGCACCACAGGAGGTGGTCCCTTGTTGATGCCAGGCTATGTAACTGCCCACATCCGCCAGTGGGAAGGTGGCCTGGCCGGGGACTGGTCATGGGGGATTCCCCTCTGCACCCAGGGCTATGGGGCTCGTACACTGAGAAAGGAAGAGCCCCTCCTCCCTCTCTCCTTGCTTGAAGAGTTAGTCTAATAATCTCCATCAAAAGGAAGAAATAGTCTCAAGGGTCTGTCGTTCTTTCTTTTTAAAAACATAAGCCTCATTCCTCATTACTGTTGCCAGAGACTCAAGAAAGAGAGAGGGAGACGGGGGGCAGCCCTCAGCGCTGACACAGCCCTGGGGCCCTTGCCCAGTCCACACGCTGGGATTGGGGTGTCCACCCTGCAATCAGCTTTCCCTCATCCTTACATTCAGAAGTTCCTGTAAAAAATAGACCTGGAACGAGGGAATCCATGACTTAAAAAACAAACAACCCCCCCCCAAACCAAAAAACCTTACAGGAATTCAAAGTACTTAAACCCTCCACACACTACTCTAAAAATTCATTCCAATTTTATTTTTAAGTCAATATTTAAGGAAGATAACTAATAACTGTTGAGCACCAAGGATTTGACGCATTAACATTACAGCTTTAGTAAGAGTCTACAAGGACGCTTGATTAGGTCATCTTGCAGGTCAGGGAACATGTGCCCAGGAGGACAGAGCCCAGAAATGACCTGAGAAGGATTGAAACTGACTGTCTCCAAAGCTCACACTCACTTCAGAACCTCGCGCTGCCTACCACCAAACCTAACAGCCTCACCCAAGGGAGACAATCCAGCACTGCTTGGTCAGCCCTCATCTCCCGAGAAAAGAGGATAGGAGAAAGCGAATTACGTTGGATGATGACCTCCTAGCACCAGACTGGAAGGTGACAGGGCTCCTGCGGGCGTCGGCAGCCCGAAGAACGCCACTGCAAAGTGGTAGAAAAGAAAATATTCTATTTTTACTGTACTAGTTGTATGCTTTACAAAAAGGGTTTTGATATTCCAATTAACACTGAAAAACAAAACTTTTAAAGGATAGGATTTTTAGTAAAGTGGATTTATCATAACTAGTGTGGTTTAGCAAAATTTTATTTCTGTGAAAATGATAAAATTGGAACCTACTGGTAGCAGATTTATGCATATGTATCTCCATCTGGCATTACAGCCTGTGATGATGCAAAGCACTGCCAGGCAACTTGCAGGAATGTAAGCTTAGTGCCTCGTGGAGAATTGCACATTCAGCTTGCGGAATCATATCACAGTGCAGCCCCCTGTTAGCTCTGCCACAGGGCCAAGGTTTCTAAGTGTGTCTGAACATCACTTGAAGTGTCGCCAGTTCCTCTTCCACCTCCGCTTTGTTCCTGCAGTAACGGGATATGTTAATATGTTTCCTTTTCCACAATGCCACCCTCCAAAGCCATCTGTTCTGATTTCTATGGCTTTGTATCTTCATCAGGTAGATGGTAGAGCCTGTCTTCTTTCTTTTTCTTGACAAACTTGTCTTGGCTGTTTTTGCACATTTAAGAATTTGTGTGTGTGTGTGTGTGTGTGTGTGTGTGTGTGTGTGTGTGTGTGTGTGTGTGTGTGTGTGTGTGTGTGTGTGTGTGTGTGTGTGTGTGTGTGTGTGTGTGTGTGTGTGTGTGTGTGTGTGTGTGTGTGTGTGTGGTACGCGGCCTCTCACTGTTGTGGCCTCTCCCGCCGCGGAGCACAGGGTCCGGACGCGCAGGCTCAGCGGCCATGGCTCACGGGCGCAGCCGCTCCGCGGCATGTGGGATCCTCCCGGACCGGGGCACGAACCCGTGTGCCCTGCATCGGCAGGCGGACTCTCAACCACTGCGCCACCAGGGAAGCCCCGCACATTTAAGAATTTAAGAACCAGTTCTACTAAAAAATTTTCTGGGGATTTTTGATTAGTAAAACAATTATACAGTAATTTGGGGGAGAAATGATAGCTTCACTATTGAATCTTTCCATCAGTAAATATGGTACAACCCTCCACTATTCAAGTCTTTGTTTATTTCAAATTGCAGACAATTTGAAATGACAGAAAAATATAAAGAAAATAAACTTTTGGATAACTAGTGGAATTTTGGAAGGATCTTGGGAGTAATTTCTCTATTTGGGGGTTGCCAATTAGAGAAGTTAATTGCCAATTTAATCAAAACTTTCCTATAAGGATCTTGAGTATTTTTCTTTTCTTTTTTAAATAGGAAAGCATTATCATGTGTTTATTCTTTATTGACACATACAATTTCATTATTTTAACTATTTTTAGAAACTATTAACTAATTAATCCCTGTACAAAGTTTTAATCAACACATCCCTCTTTCTTCCAAGCTCAGATTCATTTCAGTTAACAAACTTTATAGAGTATTTGTTGTTTTAATGCAGCTAACACCTTTGATTTTTTAAAAATGTTTCTTTATTTTCTTATTAGTCATCCATTTTACACACATCAGTGTATACACGTCAATCCCAATCTCCCAGTTCATCCCCCCCGCCACCCCTGCCACTTTCCCCCCTTGGCGCCCATACATTTGTTCTCCACGTCTGTGTCTCAGTTTCTGCTCTGCTCTGCTTTATTCCTCTATTTTAATGATTTTGTGTGCTGTTGCAAACTAGATATCTTCTTATTTTTATTTTCACATTTAAAAACTTCTGTTTATTTCCAACTTTTAAATTTCTTTTTACGTTTTCTACTCATTTGGATGAAAATTTTGCTTTTGTGCATCTTTGAGTTAAACAATTGATTGATGTCTTGTGACTGTTATTTTCTAATAATTGCACTTAAGATGTAAAATAGTACATAACATGGGCTAGTTTTAAATGCTATAGCTAATAGTGAAATGAGAAATCCCATTTTAAAATAGTAAATTTATTTTAATAATATGTTGGAAGTATTACAGCAGTTATATTTAAAGATTTTGAAAACAAAGACAAAACGTGTACATGCAATTATCAGCAGCTGAACAGAAATTAAGACAGACGTTTCACAATGAACCAGGGTGGTATATACCAATTGTGCAATGACATCAGTTGTGAGAATCCCTTTTGTTTCTATAAAAGCACTAGTGTTGCATCACCTACATATTAAGTAATTACAGCTTGATCTATTTTGGGGTTAAAACAAGATTGTCATTTCTCCTTTGATGGTATTTTCTTTGAATTATTGTTTCATAATCCATTAGGCTATCATGATTTGATTTCATCAGAAATAAGAAACCAAATAGATTGTATTTCACTGAAATTTTAAGAAATACTGCCCAAATTGGAACCATTTTGCTATAATAGAAAATCAAAATGTTAATTTTTAAATGTAAAAAACTCTTCTCTTTATACTCATCTTGTTTTTGTTATAAGCACTTAACATAGTTATTAAACGTTAAAAAATAAGCTATATTGAATTTATTAATTTTTTACCCATCATACACAATAATTGGTTACAAGAGTAGAAAATAGTTTTTGAAATAACTGAAATTTATTCCTGTCTAAGACATGAGAACTGGGTAGATTTTTAGGTTCTGATCAAAATTCTCAAAACTTAAATTCAATATTTGGAAAGGCAAAAAATTTTGGAATTCCATGAATTAAAAATATGTATACTTGAAAATACATTTAAACATATTCAAAGTACAACAGAAAAACTTCTCATGAACCAATTCCCCAACCCTGGGAAGATATTACATTTATATTTTTAAACTTTATTTACCTATCCAGCTATTTATTTATTTATAAAGTTGTGCTTTTGTTTGACTCATTACATACAATTTGAAGTGACATAATTATAAAGAGATTCAACTTTTGGTTAACTACTAGAATTCTGGAAAGATTTTTGGAGTAGCTTCCTTATTTGGGCGTATAAACTTGCCAATTTCTGATTCCATGCCTGGCCAAGAGGAGACGCCCTCTACAAGCCTGTCGTTAAGTGACCTGCACAGGCACAGGATCGGCGTGGGCAGGAGTTCTCTTAGGCTGATCCTAGCCTCCTCCTTCCCCTGACCTTTTCCCACTCTGTGTCTGACCTTTAATGAGTCTTTCCTGGCCCACAGGAGCTCCCGCCCGGTCCCCATTGAGCTGTCCTGCATAACAGTTTGGGCTCTGGGGCCCGTCTGCTTGGGTTTAAATGTCAGTGTCTACACTTAGCATTAGCGGGACACTGGGCAAGGCTTCTACCCTCTCCTGATGTCCTCATCTCTAAGGTGACTGTAAGAATAGCACTCGTGCTGGATTTAGTTACTGGCCCCAATCCTCATGCTCCTATAGTAGTATTACACATCCACACTCCTGACGTGGCCTCCTGGTGGGCAGAGTGTCTGTCCCTGACCCTTGACTTTGGGCTTGGCCACTGGACCTGTTTGTTAGTGTACACGAGGCAAGCAAAGGCCTGAAGCATGCTTGTGAGGTTGGATGTGCCCCCTTGCACCTCTGCATCACCATTAGAAGCACAAACCCTGAGTGTCCCAGAAGAGTAAGAGACACTGGGGAACGCATGAACTTAACCTGTGGTGGGCACCCAGGCCCAGCTGAGCCCAGCTGCATCAGTCAGATGCTAGATGACCTACAGCTGTATGAGCAAGAAGTAAATGCTTGTTTTTGTAAGCTGCTGTATGTTGAGATGATCTGTTCTGCGTCTTTTTTGTGACGTTAGGTGACTAATATAGTACCTGATGTATAGGGTGATTGTAAAGATAAAATGAGGTATTGTATGTAAGGGCTTCAGCGTTCATCACACAGAAGTGCTCGCGAGTGTTGGGTTTGGGTCCTGTTTCCAACCCTCTGTGTCACGCCCTGGCTCCCTAAATCAGTGGGCTGATTTTTTCAGTTTGGGACTCTCTTGTGAAAGGCACCCAGATGCCTTGTAGTGGTCACGAACCCAGGCCGATTCCTCACATAGAGCCCCACAGTCAGAGATGGAGACTGTATCGTAGAATCATCTGTGGCAACAATCATTTCAGAGTTTCTGAGAGTTAAAATGAGAACACTACTCATATCAGAAACACTTAGAAAGATTTTATACCTAATTTTCCTTTCTACCATCTTTTCCCTCACCAGTGTTCCCCTGAACAGTCAGGATAATCTCCTCTTCCTGGGGATGGAGATCCCTTTTTCAATGAAGCAAGGATCCCAAGAAAAAAAAGATCTAAGACCAAGTAAGTAAAATGAAACTTTAACGTCAGCTTTCCATTTCCTAAAAGGGCCAAAAATGAGCCAGAGTTTATTTTTCAACAAGGCTAATAATTCACCTAAGTCGTCTTTCACTTGACAAATGGTCACTGTGAGGTAGTATTCTAGCTCTGTGACTCGAGCAGGTCTGAAGGTGCAGTCATGGGCCACACACATTCACAGAGCTGGGGTAGGCGACCGAACATATCAAGATGTGCAAAGTGATTAAAAATGGTGCCTGGGCCATAGTAAGGGCAAGTCAATGACAGACGATAATTGAATTTCTACTTAGCATAGGCTAAGTGGAGATGCCATGGGGGGAGGGGCGGTCATCCCTTCAGAAGTAGCCAGCAGGGAAGGTGAGAGCAGGGGCAGCCATGGGAATTGGGGAACAAGCCATAACCAGAGCCTTTATATATTTTATTAAATGAAAAGCGTTTCATGAATAATTATGAATAAACACAAATCCTGGGGTGTCGTTTCTGTTTTATCTATTTGGATCGCATTGAAGATGCTCTTTTTGCCAGTTGGTCAAATTATTTTGTTTCAACAACAAGAAGAGCCTATCAATTCGGTAGCATTGTAATAGTCACAATTTTTCAAGATCCCTAATTCATAACGTGAGCTTGGATTCAAGCTGTACTCAAACTTTTGTGTAACTGTGACTATATCAAATAATGATTGAGAAGAGCTAAAATTTACTGAACTAATTGCATTTGTGATTTTTAAAATCTTACTCCAGTTTGGTATGTTATTTCATGTTATATTTATGCTAATACTAGTTAATGTTTTACTTAGCTCTTTAGTAACTTTTAATAGAAAAATATTTTGAATGAAAAGGATGCTGATATATGTCTCACAGTAAATCACTAATTAGATGATCTCCCCTGGTTACCAATGATCTATTTCTGGACTCAATTCCCATATCTCAGAGTCCATATTATTTATGTATAGGATGTCCACATAATTCATTGTCAAAATGGGCTGCTTTTAAGAGTGAAAGGGGGGGCTTCCCTGGTGGCGCAGTGGTTGAGAGTCAGCCTGCCGATGCAAGGGACACGGGTTCGTGCCCCGGTCCGGGAAGATCCCACATGCTGCGGAGTTGCTGGGCCCGTGAGCCATGGCCACTGAGCCTGCGCGTCCGGAGCCTGTGCTCCGCAACGGGAGAGGCCCCAACAGCGAGAGGCCCGCGTATTGCAAAAAAAAAAAAAGAGTGAAAGGGGGGTATTACTAGTAATATCACCAGGACAAAACCAGGAGTGAGCTGGGCCCGGGTCACAAGGATAATGGCTACCCCACTACAGCCGCATTTGACAGAGTTGTGGCCACTCTCTCCTCCTTGATTCATTTCCTCCCTTTTGCATTTTCTTCACTTAGTTCCAGAACGCCACACTCTTGGGTTTCTTCCCATTTCACAAGTCTCTCATTCTTGACATCCGTGGATTGTCCTTCATCTTCTCCCCAACCTTTTAATGTTGATACATCCTGGGCTCAGTCCTTGGTCCCCTTTTCTCTTTTTCTGGTGATCTTATCCAATCTCACGCCGTTAACTATAATCTGTATGTCAATGTGATGGCTTCAAAAACATAACCAGTAAATAACTCCTTTTGTATACGTTTCCTCAGGAGGTGGAGCTTAATTTCACTCCCTTTGAGTGGGGCCTGAACTTCCTGACTGGTTTCTACTGAAGCGATTATGGTAGAAGTAATCAAATGTCATGTCTGAGATTAGATCACGAAAAGCCCGTGGCTTCCATTTGGGGTAATCCCTCACTCCCCTGGATCACTCATCCGGAGGTGAGACAGATGTCAGGTTCTGAGCACCCTTCTTTCTGCCCCTGCTTCCTCGCCGACCCTAGGCTACTTTCAGCAAAGCAGCCAGTGTGATCCTTTTTCACCTTTAGTGAGATCATATTACTGCTCTGCTACAATCCCTTCAATGGCTCCCATCTCACTCAGCAAAGGAGGAAAAGCCAGGTCCTCCCTCCTATGAGCCCACAGGCCCTGTCTGATCTGGCACCTGTTAGCTGCCGGCAGCATCTCCCAACCTCCCACCTTCGCTCTTTCTGTTCCTGCCCCGCTGGCCGCCTTGCTGTCCTTCAACATGCCAGGCGCACGCCAGCCTCCAGGCCTTTGCTCTTGCTGTTTTCTATGCCAGGAATGCTCTCCCTCCCAATACCCACTTGGCTATAACTCTTTCATTTCCTTCAGGTTTGCTCAAAACTCTCTTTTGCAATGAGGACTGTATTGACCATTCTATTCACTATTGCCACTGCCCCTCCTTCGCTATGAGGTGCCAACTCCTTTTACCCAATTCCACATTCCCCCCATGGCGCATACCACTTTCCAACATACTAGATCATTTATTATGTTTCTCATCTATTTTTTATCTCCCCTTGCCAGAATATAAGCTCCAGAAGAGCAGGACTTTTTGCGTTTTATCCCAAGTGCCTAGAATAGTGCCTAATATACAGAGACGCTCAGCAAAGAATGTGTTGATGAAACCAATGAAGGGTTACATGACTAGCACCGTCATCTGGTGGCAGATACATCGAGGCCAAGAACCCAAGAAATGCTCATGTTCACGGCTATTACACACCAGACCAAATCGCAAATATCAGCTGATACATCTCCATCAGTCTGTTCACTTGCTGAACGTGGGCCTTTGTGGTTTCTTTCACAGCAACAGAGCAGTGAAGAGTGCAGGCTCTGAAACCCAAGTGCCTGGGTCCTGGGCTCAGCGCCACCACCCGCGGACTTGGTGACCTTGGGAAACTGCACAGCTCCCGTGCCTGGTTGCCTATCTATCGAACAGAAATGTTGAAGCATCCTAGGGCTCAGTCCTAGTCCCCTTCTCTTTTTTCTTGACGCTCACTATTTTAGTGATCTTATCGAGTCTCATGGCTTTAAACCTAATACGTATGTCGATATGACGGTTTTATGACGGTTTTATGACGGTTTATGACGGTATGTCGATATGACGGTTTTATGACGGTTTTAAAAATATGTTCATGAATCCTTTGGCATATCTTCCCCTAAAAGGTGAAGTTTAATTTTTCCCCTATTGAGTGCGGGCTGGACTTGTTGCCTTGCTTCTAAGAACAGCCTATGGCACAAGTGATAGGATGTCATTTCCCACCTGATAGGAATTTTTTGAGAACGAAGTGAGTTGCTAGAAGTGAAGGATTTAGCACAGTGGCTGGCAAAAGTAAGCACGTATTGTTTTGTTTGCAATGTTCAGCAGGTTTCCTCCTAAAACTTCTCTTTCCAAATGGGCTGCTTTGGATAAGTCTTGATGAAGAAATGTTCCCAAGGTGTGGGTAATAAATAGGTTTCTGTTACTTTAGTCAGTAGGAATAGGCAATCTAAATTCTTCCACATCCTGTTGTCTGATAGTGTGGGCTTTGTAAGATGAGCGCCAGGACTGGTTATCTCAACCTGTGAATGAGAGCACATAGTGAAATCTACACTGAATTCACATTTCAGCGCAAAACGATTAAAGGTATTTATTGAAATTCACAGAAAATGTGAGAAATGCACTTACATAACTTTTATTTAAAAAAAATAATGTTGAGGCTGTGTCTATTTTATTCTAAAGTGTGATATTTGGAAAAGAAATAAGACCTTTTGCAGAGCAAAATAAATGTTGTTAAACATCGGTAAATGTTGCTAAATACGTCAAGTAAAGGCCTTAAGCTTGTAAGTTCCTTAAATACGTTAATACACTGATGTTAATGTTAAAATACATGAACTCCATAAGAGGGGGGCAGCCTGAGCCAGCCGCGTGAACATGTGACCTGTGCTGTCACGCACGTCCCCATGCTCAGAAGGCCCCTGCGCTAGGTTTCATTTTCTGCTCTTTGTACAAGACACCCTATATTTTCATTTCACCCAGGGCTCTGCGGCCAGTCCTGGGGGTGGTTATTATCAGCTGTGAACTGCTACTGCCTCAAGGGCAAACGGATATTTCAAAACCATCCAGGCATGTTTTGAAATACACTTAACTTCTTTGTGTCTCACACTGTTTATAGTAAAATGCAATGGAAAACATTTTCCTTTGGCTGTGGAGGCAAAGGTTGTGTTCTTGTCAATAGGTTGCTGACACTATCATAGATTTTCACTCACTGTTGCTGATCACACAAATAACCAGGCAGCTCATGGTTCTACAAGGCTTTAAAAATTAGATATCAAATCCTGTAAAAATACGGCAAAATTTCTTTAAAATAGTTCATTATGCATAGTTGAATATGATACCAAGTACATCCTAAAGACATATAGAATATTCTACTCTAAATTAGATACATTGAATATACTTCCAAACACATAGGAGTTTCACTCTTTGAATTAAAACACACACACACACACACACACACACACACACACACAGAAACTAAATTCAAGAGTTCATCATTCCTTCCCTTTTGTCCATCACAGCTGATGGATTTTTTTTTTTTTTTTTTTTTTTTTTTTTTTTTGCGATACGCGGGCCTCTCACAGTTGTGGCCTCTCCTGCTGCGGAGCACAGGCTCCGGACGCGCAGGCTCAGCGGCCATGGCTCACGGGCCCAGCCGCTCCGCGGCATGTGGGATCTTCCCGGACCGGGGCACGAACCCGTGTCCCCTGCATCGGCAGGCGGACTCTCAACCACTGCGCCACCAGGGAAGCCCACAGCGATGGATTTTAACCTTTCTTACCACATTATAAAGAGCCTGAGAGCTTGGACTCAAACACTGCCAGACACAGCAGAATGCCTTGGGCAGAGCAGACCCTCAGCAATGCCAGTAGCAATTAGCTAATGAATTATTAACAATTAACTTTCAGGCTAGTGAGGGCCACTGAGATTTCTTCTCTTTTATTCTCTCTTTGGGCCAAAGGTGGGCCCTCAGAATCCTTCCTGGAATAAGCACTTCAGAAAGTGACTCCTCTTCACAGCGAACGCTTAACACGTGTGCCAGGCCATCCTAAGCTCTGCGCACGTCTCCACTCTTGTCATCCTCACCCCAAGCCACTCTATGAGGTAGGTACTATTCTTATCCCCATTTTATAGATGAGGAAACTGAGGCATATAGAGCAGTGCAGTTCGAGTGTAGGCTTTGATTGAGCACTGGGCCGCGTCCCTAAGCCTGGGTTAGAGCTGGCCACAGGAAGAGGGGTACAGCCTCCCAGGTGGCAGGAGTAGTGTGGACAGAAGCACAGGGTCCATTAGAGGGGATGAAGGTGGGTCAGAGGGCTGGGCCATGGGAGTGTGTGGACGTGTAACACACCTACTTAGAGAGTGTTGTCACCCTGACTCTCCTTTGGGAAGAGGAAGAGGGTTCCTGTATTATCCTTTCTAAGCAGTACGTGAAGGCTCAGTCCCGGGCCCTGCTGGAGCCCTGCAGCCGGGGAGGCCACGTGGCCGGGTCTGGCGAGGTCTCTGGGATGCCACCACCTGATGCCTGCAGCCGACCCACAGTGCCCCCTTGGTGTGTGGTGGAGCCCTTGTGGCGGACTGTCCCTTTCCACAGATGCCCCAACACCCGTGTTCATCTTCGGGTTTCATTCCAGACTACGGGCGAGCGTGAGCCTTTTGAGGAAGGATTCAGGGTGTTTGGTTGAATGAAAGCGAGGGATGATTCAGCACCGCCTGCAGAGCGCTCTGTGCAGACCAGGCAGGAAGGGGCCAGTTCACATTCTCGGGATGTGCTGAGCAGGACTTCCCCAGCTGCTGTTTGTGTCTTGGGGGATTTCTCAGGGCTCTGAAAACAACACATCCCTGGCGGGGAGGAATATGGGGGGAGGATGCCAGATGTGTTTTGAATTCTTTGAAATCTCTAAGCGTCTAAAAGAATTAATCACGGTGGGTAGGTGTGAGAAGCTTTTTAAAACGGGGCATGTTTTCCCCCAAAGCTTAAAATAGAACTTTTCAAGGAAATTAAATGAAAGTAT
Organism: Grampus griseus; assembly: GCF_964374135.1. NCBI lineage: Eukaryota > Metazoa > Chordata > Mammalia > Artiodactyla > Delphinidae > Grampus > Grampus griseus. The sequence goes on from NC_139007.1 coordinate 80,340,322, forward strand.
AAAAAAATTTGTCAATGCTCTTCTTCCTATAAAACAGAAGTACAATGCCCTCACGCCCCCCCCATTCCTCTTCCACGCAAAAGAGGGCCTTTCCGTCCACTGCTGTGGCGACTACCCCGTGTCTTTCCTTCAGTCTTTTCTATGGCTCTGGGCTGCACTTTGCATGAAGACCCTGCTGCTGACCATGGACTTCAGAACTTTCCCCCAGGGGCCCACCACTGTCCTGATGAATCCATCCAACAAGTCTCCAGTGTCTGTGTTTACCGTCTCCACCCCAGCTTTTCTTTGCCAGTATGGAATTTGTGGAAGGCTGTCACACATTCCCCAGGCCTGTTTCTTTCTGAAAAAGACATGGAATCTTATTTGATGTGCACGTGCCTCTGGGGAGTGTGACTCAAGTCAGAGAGCTTCCCTACACGATCAGAGTGCTACACCTGGAGAAACAGGGTGCAAGTGTAAGGCTTGCTTCTGCCACTTCCTCTTGGTGGACTTGGGGCGAGCACTCAGCCTCTCTGAGCTTTACGTTCCTCGTCTGTGAAATGGGTTGTGAGGATTAAGCAAGCTGACGTGTGTGATGTGCCTGGCAGGTGCTCAGTTCCGAAAGTGCACGTTGTGGGCTGGGTGTTCCTCGGGCACCCAGGCCTGGTGACACGCTCTAGTCTAATGCTCTCTGAATTTTGTTGTGGCAATAAAGGACTCAGAAGCTGGCAGGCACAGCTCATTTCCAGAAGACAAACCCTGACCAGATCCCGAGGTGACTTTCTTCCATGTAGTCACTGCCCTGGGATTCTAACTGGAGCTCAGGTTCGTTCGTGGTCAGCGGTGGGTGTGCGGATCACACCCCTGGTGCCCTGTGTCCTGTCCTCAGGGCCACTGTGTCCCTCATTCAGAATCAGACATCCTCTTGCAGCCAAAGCCAACTGGTGGCCTGGCCAGGCAGCTCCTGTCTCTGCTGCTTGTTTGAGCTGCTACCTTGGAAACTGCATGAGCCCAGGGGCCGCCCTCCTCAGGAGAAGCTGTTTTTCATTCCCTTTAACTTTCGTGTTCCCTCTGGGAAGAGGAGAGGAACCACCCAAACCAAGGGAGAGGAGCGTGGGGCAGGGTGGTGCCCACTGGGTGGCCTACCCACACTGGCCCACGTCAACTTCCTCACTCCGCTGGGGGGATTCCTCACCCACTGCCAGCTGCTTGGGCACCCACCTCCCCTTTCCTAGAGGAGATAAAGGGAGTTACTTTGTTGGCAGGTGACCCTTGGTCCCATTTCTCATTTGGGTGTAGCTAATATATCAGATACTGTAACGGGAAAAGGGAGGAGGGGCAGGGCTCCATGCGGGGAGTGGGGTAGAGGCAGCCTGGTCTTCCTCCTTCCCTCTCTGCTCACAGCAGTTCAAGGCAGAGGAGTACACATGCACGTGTCCGTTCTGGGGAGAGGGAAAGAAATCAAGAAACATTACTAGTACGTAGCTGTTCTACAAGCCAGAAAATTACTATTGCACTTTTTTTTTTTTTTTTTTTTTTGTGGTACGCGGGCCTCTCACTGTCGCGGCCTCTCCCGTTGCGGAGCACAGGCTCCGGACGCGCAGGCTCAGCGGCCGTGGCTCACGGGCCCAGCCGCTCCGCGGCATGTGGGATCCTCCCGGACCGGGGCACGAACCCGCGTCCCCTGCATCGGCAGGCGGACTCTCAACCACTGCGCCACCAGGGAAGCCCTATTGCACTTCTTTTGACATAGCCTCCCCTGATCTAATGCAAATGTTGAAGAAGTATAACTGCATATTTTCCAAAGAGAAAAGTGATTATCATGGTCATTAACATTAACTCAATTACTGAGTTTCTAAATTTCTCATTTCAAATTTGTTGCTGTGAACACATTACACACTTTTTAGCAACCCCAAAGGTCAAGTTCCCGTAAGACTTCTTTATAAATGATGGATCTCCTATACCCTTATTGTCCAGTTTTCTACCTGCTACATGTGTGATGTTGCCCGAAGCATGCAGCCTCTCAGGCCTCTTGTCAAATGAAGGGGAGCTTTCCTTGCAGTGCTGTCAGGCAGTGGGGACTTGGAAAATGCCTTTTAACAGAGAGGAAGACAGTGACAGTCTTGAGACTCACCTCTGCTTGGCGATGACCAGCCAGCCCCTGAAGAGGAGGAGGTGACTCTCCTTGGTCTTGGGGCCCTGGGTCAGCGCCACGGGGCTGTGGAGGATAGGCTCGCCCTGCTGGTTGGGCAGGTCCAGCTGCAGATCCAGCTGTTGGAGGGATGCTGCCGATGCCAGGCTTTTCCTGGGTGGGGTGGGGGAAGAGTAAGAATCAGTCTCTAGGGAAGAGTGATCGATAGGCAGACAGTATGTGAGGAGTCACAGCTCAAAACAGCAAGTCACCGCGAGTTTGGCTTAACCGGGGTGGAAATTAGGAGAGAAAACAGCGAAGAGGCTAACCACAGGTTGTTTTTTTAAACCTGAATTTACAATGAAACACAATAAACCAAGAAATGTTGGTCCTGCATCAGTGAATAGCTAATAAAAGCTTATAATGTAACTGTTAAGAATTTCTGTGAGCTTTTTAACCTAAGGCAGTGATTCCCAAACATTTTCATGTCACAGTACATGCAATAAACCCCACCAGGAGGTGAACAGAGGCTGCAAGGGCTGGCTGGCCCCCCAGGTGCAGCCACGCCCGGAGCCGAGGGGAGCCGTGCAGTGGCGTCGCTGTCACTCATTTGTGGCACGCGGGTGGGAAGCTCTGACAGACTCAATTAGGAAAAGTATTCCCTAAAGTTTGAAAGGTTTAGCCTGCAGTGAAATCTAAATGAATGACTCTAACGGTCTTCCCGCACAGAGTGATTTAGCAGTGGTGCCGAGCAAACACCAGCTGCGAGGCAGACTGTCGAAATTCATGAGCATCTTCTCCTTGTGATTTTTACAAAGCTGGGACCACTCAGTCTCCGTTGCTTGTTCCCAGCTTGTTCACTTCCTGGTCATTCACCCAGTTTCTGGCAGAGATGGACGACCTCATTGTGTGTGCGTGCCTACGTGCGTGCGTGCCTACGTGCGTGCGTGCGCGCATGCGCGGAAGGAAGGAAGGCGAGCTGGGCCACCCTTCTCTGTGGCTCTGAAATGAGCCTGCAAAGATGGCTGCCTGCTTGTCCTGTTTTCCGGTTGCTTTAACTTTTGCTCCCACTCCTTCCACCCTAAAGGCGACTCTACTAACTCTTGGAGGCAGATCTTTTATACAGGGAACCTTCTCTTTAATTCAGATGTGGTGTTTGAAAAAAGCTGTGTTGGGGCTTAAGGACACCTTTCTGTTATTTAAAGCAAACATGAAAATTTTCAGTTCTCAGTATATTCTAGAAATCAGTGATGTGGCACGAATCTTTGACTGAGCTCCCTGATGAAAAGTTCCCGCTCGTTAGTACCACTCTGCCTCCTGACCTTTCCACCCACCACACACCTCCCACTGCCTTCGCTTAGATAACTCTCAGTGCAAGCTGGTGTCCAGAAATGATACGGCCCCAAGTAAAGCCCGGGGTTTGTGAGGCAGAGTATTTCCAGCTCTTGCTGATGGCTAATTAACTACTTAGGGAGGGAACCAGGGTAGAGAAATGGGGACTCAAACCATAGGAACCGGGAACTAGAACTTCCTACACTGTTTATTAACGGGTACCCACCACTATATGTAAAATAAACAGCAAGGATTTACTGTATAGCACAGGGAGCTATATCTGATATCTTGTAATAACCTGTAATGAAAAAGAATCCGAACCTGTACCCCTGAAACTAACACAGTGTTGTAAATCAAGTATGGTTAAATAAAAAAAAAAAACAAAACCCAACCGACATTGTTTAAAAATAAATAAATGTCTTTTGGTTTTCTTTGGGTTTATTTGGAAACGCCTCATTATTTATATATATCTGAGGCATAAAAACTCACTAGTAGAAAGCACAACTTGGGTTACACCGATCAGAGCCTGCTTCACTACCTGACCCAGAGGTTTCACCCTCAAGTGCCTGAGGCGCCAGGCAGGAAAGGTGAGCGATAGGGAGCCGCGGGGACTGTGGAAAATGGCAGAAGTCATGCTGTGTCCAAAGGGGTGGCCCATAGGCACCATGCAGGAACGTGGGCCCAGTGTTGCTGCCAATTTTTTTAAAAGCCAGAAAGCCAAAATTTTATTCAATGTCAACTAATTCTAAGCATTTATTTAAACACAATAGGACAATGCTCTGACCTCTGGCCCGATTCGTCTTAGTCACCTGCAGATTTAAAGCACATGAAAACATTCAGATGATAGAGAGCCTCTGATGATTTGAGCAAAATAGTTGAATATTTTAAATATGATGTTACAAACCGTATTGCAAGTAACATCTAAATCCATCAGATAATTATTCATTTGAGCTTTAAAAACTATGGCCTCATAGATAATCTGTGACCAGCAAAAGGAAGTAGGTAAGGTTTCTTTCTTGAGAATGCTGCTCTGCAAAGTGCTTTTCCAACGTTGACCCTGGTCTAGACACTGTCTTCTTTTCTTTCACCTCTCCTGTCACTGCTCTTCCCCTTAACCGCCCCCTCCCTCTTTTTTTTTTTTTTTTTTTTTTTTTTGCATTTCTTTGAGATCCCGGAGGACTATACACTCACCGGGGCTTTAGTTTTCCTACACACAGAGACCTAGTCTGAGCAACGTCATGAAAAAAAAAAAAAGCACCTCGTGTTAACCATATTTCACAACAAAGGCGCCTCAGGGCTCTCACCCCAGGGGAAATTTTTTAAATGCACTGAAATAGGAAACCAGTGATGTAGCAAATACATGGTGAATGGAAAGTTGCCCTTTGCCTTTCCATGTGGTGATGAGTTTCCAGCCTAGAGTGCGGCTGAATGTCGGCTTCTCACAGTGAAAGTGCTGGCTGCCCGCACTTTTTGAGACCTGATCTGCTGCCCTAGAGCCTGACCTGACCTGAGAACTGATCTAGTATATTGAGAGCCCCCGCTGCATTCAGAGTCAGCTCCTGGCCTGAGCGAGCTTGGGAGCATGCCTGAAGTGGGGGAAGAAAGAGCAGTCGGTTTCTAATGGAAGCGGAGTGAGCATGCTCAAAGGGGCCACTCACTGGAAGGGGAGGGTACCGGTTTACTCTAGCACTACCCTCTGATCTGAAGTCCCTTCATTTGTCTCTGGTTTCACATAAGGAGCGGACAGTGATGAAGCATTTGGGGGTTCTCTGAGTGACTGGTGACTCTGCAAAAGGAAGAAGGTGCTGTTCAACTAGTTTCGGCAGTAGGAAGCCTGAGCTTGAGACCATGCTTTCCAGAGGGCTGGGGTTTAGAGGCAGCATAGATGTGGGTCCTCTATTCCTCACAACCCCCGGGGTTTCCTGCATTAGGAGCTGCTCTGAGTGAAGTCATGGGCATGCCTCTCTCTCTCTCCAGCCACATCGTTTCAATGCGGTTTCTCCTGAAGTCTGGGTGTAAGCTTTGTCCCCCGACACTAGGGTTCCTGGCAGCTCATCTCTGCGTCTTCCCTTTTTCTTACCATTTATTTTCAAAGTTGACTCCTACCTGTGGCACGAGTTAGCCGTTCTTTCTATGGGGCTAGCATTTATTCAGTGCCTGCTATATGCCAAGTTCACCTCTTTACTCTCATTCTTTTTCAATCCTCACAACATTCCTGTATAATTAGACTCATTTTACAGATGAGGAAACTGAGACTCAGTGGTGTAACCTGCAGATCGCATAGTTACCAGGTGCCGGGGCTGTGAGCGGAGTCGGGACATTTCCTTCTCCACGTGTCCAATTCCACCTCTGAAGTATTTCTCATTCACCCCTTTTCCTTTTCCTCTTAGCTGCCGTTGCTGAAGTTCCAAGCTCTGGTGGCACGTTGCCTGCATGACTCGATAGTTTCTCACAATTTCCCTGCCTCAGATCTTAATTCCCCCAACGCTCTGAACCTCTCCATCCTCCACATAACTATCTGCGGATTTTTTTTAAGCTTGAACCACTCCCAGACTTAAAATCCCATAGAGATGCCACTGCCTTTGAGATTCTCAGAGCTCTTGTGGTTAGCCCTGACCCTTCTGTTGTTGGCTGAGATGCCCCCTCCACATTTCAACCCAGGGACCACTTGTCGTCTGGATTGGGTGACTTCAGCAAGCCTCTCTCACCTAATTTCCTGCTTCTCTATCTCCTCTATTGTAATGCAGATTCATTTCTACACGCCCAGCATAGCACCTGGATGTGGAAAATGCACCATGTGCAAATGAATGAATGAAGCAAAGATGAGTTGACCACATGTGAACTTTTACATGTCTTGCCTAGTTTGCTTTCCACTGAGGGCATCTGGCATTAGCTTGTCCTTTACTTGGCTTATCTCCCGTACCCAGTTTGTAGCCGGGGGCGGGAAAGTCGTGGAGTGATGGGAGAAGGCAGCAGGTGGTGGAACCACAGGGAAGCCTGATTCCTTCCCGGGCTCTCTCTTGAGGAGACACGGGTGGGTGAAGAAAGACAGCACTAAGCACTGTTACAGAGCAGCCTGGCCAGGCTCGTCACACGCAGTCTCTCCAGTCTCCCAGAGGCTCCCCGAGGCCAGCAAAATATTTTATAATAAAAACAACCCTTTGCTTAGCACCAACATGTACCAGCCAGGGTTCTAAGAGAATCTGACCCAACAAAGTAGAAATTTCTTATCTCTCACCTGGAATTATATCGAGGGTCCTTTTCTTTCCTTTTCCTTTCTAAAATTGCATAATAAATAAAAAGTAAGTGTATTGTTTATGATACCCTATAACAAATGACAGTTAGTATTTATTCTCTGCTTGCAGTCTGGCTTTTTTTTTTTAATGTTGAAATATTGTTTGGTGGTAATAGTGAAATGCCCTTTTCCCCCTGTGATGTTATCACCAGTTCTCCAATATTTTCTCTAAAACTATACATGGTTTTCAGAAGGTTTAGAGTTAAAAGTACTCTTTGCCTGCATTATCTCACTTGATTTTAATTCCCATCTACCTTGTGAATCGGACGGGAATCCTTGCGCCCTATTGACAGATGGGCAACCCAAGGCTCAGACACGTGAGGAACAGAGATGAATGTCGACGGAGAAGGAGGTAAAGCCGGGTCTGCAGACTCTGTCTTATGTGAGCTTCGGCCTTTCCAGTTACGTTTACTTTGTTGATCTCTCCGTAGACTATCATCTAGAGAGCCTCCCGCTTGCGTGAGGATGGTGGACGGAACACACTGTGAGCTGCGGGTTTGGCTGCGGGCTCCGTGCAGACACACGCGGAGGGCGGCCGCACACGCACACATGGGGCAGGAAGCAGGACCGCGCGCCCCACGTTAGCGGGTCCAGGGCGGGCCTGCGGCTGGCTGCGGCTCAGCATCGCTCTCCAGCGGCAGTGGGCTTCGCGCCGCCGGGTCTCACCGCCCCAGCGCTTCTCTTGGTGTGAGTGTGAAGAGACTTGGGTGGCCCGGCAGAGGCAGAGGCGCGGCTTCCAGCTCAGGTGTACCTGTGCTGGAGCTGTATGTAGGTCGGTGTAGTCTCAGCTGGCTTTGAAGCACTTTGTATCCTACACGAGAATGTTCTAAACAGGAGTCCAAGGGTGGCTTCATGGGGGCAGGAGACATCATTTTTTTTTTTAAAATTCATATTCTCAAAGGACTTCATGTCCCTTGACTGTTTAAGATTCACTATTCCATAGGAATTTCATGAATATATAAATGATGTACTACATCCGAACTGGAGGGGTCCTGTGTTATCCCCAAGTTGTGATGATCATATATTGTGCTCATGAAGTCAGGTGGCATCTCCCGCTGCCCTTCAGATGCGTGGTGGCATTCAGGACGCCGCCCTGCAGGACGTGCCATTCTGTACTTGCAGTGACCCCACCCAGCCTGGCCAACCCTGGCTCATCTATCAGAGTCCAATTCACTTCCCCTCCACCCTCAAGCAGCTCTGACGCCCTGGGGCACACCTGGGCGCTTCCTCTGAGCCTCCCAGCACCGTGCTGTGGCTCTAACGCCTGTCTGGTCGCCCTGTGGTTCCTTGTTCACCTGTCCCTAGGCTGGGGACAACTGGAGAGCAGGGCCTTTGTTGTATCCACCTTTGCATCCCCACCATGCAGCTCTGTGTCAGGTACACAGAAGGTGCTCGGTAAATCTGCGTTTGATCGACAGCCTGGAAGTGAGGTTAGGCTATGAAGAGCTGACATGAGACCAATTCCGAGTTAAATCAGGTCAAAAGATGTGGTTAGCCTGATTCACACAGGACTCGTGAAATGTCACATGAAAATTGTCACTCGCGTTTGAATGGTGTGGTCATCCTGACAAGTAGGGTGGAAATTTCAGCCACTTGCTGAGCACCTCCTGTATGCCAGGCACTCTGCCGCATTCCCTTCTGAGAGGATATGAAACTTCTGTTTGATTGGGCCAAGCTCACGTACAGTTTGAGGTCTGGAGCTGGTCCCACAGCCAGAGCACCCAGTGTGCCCGTGCTTAGATGCTCCCACAGGTACCTGCATCTCCTAAATCTAAACATCTGGTCACAAGGATCAACTGGCAAGATGGCCCCTTTTCTTTCATATGTCACTGGAAGGAGGACAATTTGATGGAATGAATCAGATCATTTGCTGATCACAGACAGCAGCACTTGAAAGCACTGGGTAAAGCGGGCACTAACGCAGAAGCAAAGGTATGAAATCCGTCTGCATTAGCAGAAGTCAGACACACTTTACTTTCATGTCGTTAACCATGCAGTGGTTTTACTCAAGGCCGACCACCATTTGACTCTTCTCTAAACCGGATTTTCAGTCCTGATGTTTCTCATCCTTCCCTGCTGTGGATATTAGCTTATGACAGATAGAGTCCTTATATTCTTTGAAACCTTTCTATTAAGTTTTAACCACTGAAGATGATGGTCAAAATCGTGGCACGTGGATTCAGGTATTTGGCTCCCAGCCAGCAAATTTCAGCCATCTCCAACTACACCCTCAAAGGGGTGACCTCACTCCTTTGCTGACCTCATCTATCCTGTCATGTACGGGCATCTTTTTCCACGTGGAGGTGTGAGGAGTGGCCTTCCCAGGCAATAAATGCGGTGTGGGATGCCGTGTCCCCCAGGCACGCTTGCTCTCCTGTACGCCAGGTGCGTTACCTACGTTTTCAGTCAACTTTCCCTCATGTTTGGAGAGCTTGAGAAAGTCGTCTTCATCTGCCTGAGGAAGAAAATGAGCTCCCATAACTTTCCCAGAGAATCTGCCATCTCTCATCCTGTCTCTTCCTGCACCCGCGTGCCGTGGCTGAGGGCTCCTGGTCCAGCTTAATGTCCCTCAGGCCAGCCTCCTAACTGTCCTGCTCTGCTCCCAGCCCCTTCTCCGCACCTCCCCTCCTAGATCCTGATCACACCATACCTGGCTCTATTGCCAGGGCCACTTTCTGGGTACCAGCACCTCCTGCGGGTGATGCTGAGTCAGTGGAGATGGGGGCTGTGTCTGCAATGTCCCGTCAGGCCTTTTCTGACCTCCCATCTCCCCCCATCCTTTCACACAAGTCATGATATCAAACCTACGACTCAGAGACACCCATCAGGATGACAGCTGTATGACCTTCATTCTCAAATGACAGGAGATAGTGAGGGAAAATCCTGTCTGCCATCCAGTGCTGTGGCTTCCTTCGAAATGCTTCCAGCAGATGTGTAAAAGCAGAAACTACCTGTCTGCAGGAGCTGAGCTTTCGCATTTAGGAAGGCGGCCTGCCGGCTCCGAGGGAGGAAGCTCTCTACAGGGAGCCCGTGGGCCGTCACGCACCAGCGCGAGGCGGGGATGCTCTCCGTGTGTCTGAGTGCACATGAGTTGTGTGTGTCCACGGCGTCCTGGAATGGGGGCTTTGTGCCCAAGTGTGGGGTCTGGGGGTAAGGGAGGGACCACCGTGTAATCACAGGGGTGGCCTCCTTTTGCAGAGTGCACTCTGGCTCTGCCACATACTGTCCACTGCCTGGCGCGGCCTCTGCCTGGCCTTCCTCCCAGGGCCCTTGCCATGCTGCTTCAGGTCCCTCTAACCCCACTTCATGCAAAGAGTTTTGGGTAAAAGCCTGGAGACTTCAGCGTCACTCAGATCCGAGCTGGGGTCCCAGTCCTTGTCATGTTGTGACAAGTTACCCAACCGCTCGCAGTCCTGCTGGGATAATAACTGGGTCCCCTTCCCACGGCGCGCTGGAGGGTAAATGATGCGGTGTGGAGGGGCGAGGGCGGCGGCGTATGGGAAACGCCCGAGAACGGCAGCTGCTCCACACCTTGGTTCTGCCCCTTACTTCCTGGGGTGAGTGAGAGCCCAGGGAGGGAGGTGGACACTCATCCGATTTGGACCAATTCAGCAAAGAAAAGATTAAACAACAGTCTTAGACCTGCCTTTCACTTGTGTGAACTGTTTCTTTCCTGCTCTTTGGTTCTTTCTGGAGCGTAGCCACGTGATGCCGAAATGCCCAGGTGAACCAGTGAGCAGCCCGGTGCTCTGCCCCGGGGGCGGCCGGTGCCGGGGAGTAAGCTGAGGCTTCCTCTGTCCGGTTCACCTTCGCAGTACGACCTGTTCTCCTGCAGGATGGAAGGTGCCCCAGAGACACAGACCCTTGAGCGACGGGCGATGAAATGAGAAGAGACTCATGTGGCACCTCCGCTCGGAGAGGCTCCCCGCCCGGCTCCGCGGGTTCCCTGCAGGGGCGGGGGGAGGGTGTCTTCAGCTACCTGGTGGCTGGCCACACCTTGCTGAAAACCTTGCCCAGTCCTGCCGCTGGTGCTGAGGGGCAGTGCTGGGCCAGGCTCCTGAGCTGCAGAAACGAAGCAGAGCGGGGCTGTCTTGGTCTGTCCCTTTTCAGGGAAAGCATCATTCTCAGGAAATACCAACTCCCTTGGGAGGAGGGAAAGCACGGGGAGGCTCACACACCCACACCCAGACCGTCGGGTGGACCTGGCCTTAGCGCCCTCTCACGTGGCACGGCAGGGAAAGGGGGCTTCTCACCAGCACCCCTACACACACACCAACCCCTCTGTGCAGCTGGGTCGGGTCCCTGAGTCCCTGCCTAGGCTCTGCCCACCATGTGCTCTGCAGACCCCTCCTGCCCGTTTGGTATAGTCAGGAGCCTTGATTTCTGGGCCCAATGTAGCGGCTCTAATGCTGAACTGGAGTTGTACTTGCAGCCCCTTTCGTGTGTGGCAATTCGACAATAAGTAGCACTTTGGCTTTATTTTTGCAAAATACTGATCGCCAGTGTTTTCCCAGCTGTGCCCGGCTGGGTGTGCTTTAATGAGCTTTGTTTTGCATTTTACTGAGAAAGGCCGCAGACCTCTGGTGTATGTTCTGCTGTCATGGGCGGGGGCAGGGGGGGGGGAATCTATTCCGCTCCACTGTGCTTTGTCGACATCCCACACCCTCTATTTACTCCCACTTTGCAGGCAGTAAGGAACCCCTGGCAGGGAATGGGGCAAGTGCCAGTTCCCAGACTGGAGGCAGCTACTGCAGGAGCAGAGGGGACTGAGCGTCTTCCTGGCACCCAGTTTAGTGATCCGGTTCTTTCTAGGCATATCATGAGATCTCACTGCAAGTAGAAATCCCTAAATGTCGGACGCTCTGATAATCAAATGCAAAAACTCATTCCAAGGTCCAACAGAAATAAAGTTCATTGTCAACAATCATGTTGACCCTGCAAGATAAAGGGTGACGAGGAGGGGGTATGGTTTCTAGCCTCAGGTGAACTTACAGGGAAAATGAGGAGTCAGGATATATGTGAACAAAAGGAGGCAGATGGCAATATCGAGGCGAATGGTCCCCAGGCAGGATGTGCTGGTGGGCTGGGTCACCTCTCCCTACAGCACCAGGTGCCAGGTCCATGAAGAACCCGTGTGATTGAACTGGAAAAAGGACAGAGGAAGTGGCTTCTAACCAGCCTGGTACTGGGAGTGAAGAATGAACCTCTCTTCTCTAAGTCACCCCGTCTGTGTCCCAGGTATGCCTAAATGCTACCCTCGTAGAGTCATTCCTTTCCAAAAGGTTTCCTGCCCCCTGATAAAAGACAAATAACATTGCAAGACGCTCTTATTCATTTATACCTCCAGGCTATGACTTTTCCCTGTCCCACAAGCAGGTTTTCATAAGAGGGGAAAGGAGGTGAATTTGAAGGTGCAGGAAATGTGCTCTGAAACTGAGTAGGTCCGACCTCACATCTTTGTATGGTCCATTCAGCTCTGAGGTTCAGGTGAGGGTTTTTGGAAGATTCACCAAAATCTCATCATTCTTTTCCTGCTGCCCTTTCCAAAAAGGCAAACCAGTAGCAGAGGGAAATCCAGCTTTGTTAGGGAAGCTGTGAGCGTGAGGACGCGCTCACGCTGGGCCTGGCGGGACCTGGAGAGGCAGGTGGGCAGCCTCTGAGCTGTCCTGGGCACACTCCATGCCACTGCTGGGCCAGCCATCGCCCCCTGTCGGTGGGTCTCCCTTCGGAGTCATCAGCCAGATAGAGATCGCGGTCTTTGTTTCACTCGGCTGAGCTCCCTGGCTGCAGAGGCGGTGGTGGTGTGGCTTCCAGCTGTGTCTGCAGGAGCACCGGTTGGCGCAGTGCGCCAGCAGGCCAGGGACTGGCCGGGCCCTGGGCGTCTGCGTGGAGGCGGCCTCACGCCTGTTTTCCACCCCAGCCTTTCTCCACCTGGCTTCATGACAGTCAATCCTGCTGGGATCCCACAAGGCCCCAGAGGGCCCGAAATACCCTGTAACTCGTGCCCTGGGCTGGCACGCGGGGTGAAATGGAGAACAGGAGAGAGGGATGCGTAAGCCTGGGAGGCCTGGGCTGGAGCGTTCCCACCTGCCCTGACTCACCCTGTGAGCCCAGCCAAACTGCTGCACCTTCCGAATGGAGCCTCAGCTTCCTCATCTGTAAAATGGGCGTGCCCCAGGGTTTCTCCTGCTTTTCCTTGCCCCCATCAGGAATAGGATATTCGTTTAGGTCAGTTTTCTAAGCCTTATTTCTTGTGAAGTGAAATACATTATTTTCTTATGAAAGGAAGTGAAAATATCGGAGACCAGGTAGGAGATTTGGGGAGGTGTGGGTGAAGAGTTACTGTTCGTTTCTTTGCCCTCAAAATATTCCTACAACTTTGCTCTTTAAAATGTAAAGTATTCTTGTCTCAGGAACAGTATTTGGGTAAGTCTATTCTCTAAGACCTTCATCAGATAACCTGAGAAGGTGATGACCTGACTGCCTTGAACATGGCTTAGTTGTGTCCCCCATTGGATAATACGTCCCCAGGGCAGGGACCGTGTCTTCTTATTCCATTTTCTCTCCCCAGAGACTACCAGCTCAGGGCCAGGCATGTATAAGTGCTAGGAGTTGTTGTTTAGTGAGCTGAACGGTTGGACTGTAAGCCCCCAGGCAGGGGCGTGTCTGCTCCCCTCACTGTCTTCCCAGCTCTTCCCCACGGCAGAGCGGTGGGACAGCAATTTAACTTCTAATGAGTTTACTCACCAAACGCTAAATGCACAAAGCCAACCACAAGTGAGAAAACTTAAATACATACTGCTGGAGAGAGTGGAAGGGACCCAGACCCAGATAATGGACAGTGTCTACATAAGACATAACTGTAGTGGCTTTCACGTGGCATATTTTGATTACAGTGTTGGAGAAAATGGGAGTTTTTCTGTTTATGGTGGAGATTAAGGAGCCATCCATTCATTCTCACACACCTGCAAAACACCTGGCCCTTCTCTAGTCATTCCAGTCAACACCTGTGGAGCGCCATGCAGGATCCTACACTGACTACTGGCAGGGGACAAAGGAGGTGTGTCCTGTCCTCAGGGAACTATATAAAAAGGCAAGTACCTGACAAGCAGCAGTGGGGAAAGTGCCTGACTGTGGAAGGACCAGTGGGAGCTGCTCAGCCGAGGAGGAGTTTGTTGAACTAGAGCAGTCAGGGCAGACTTCCTGGAGGAGGTGGCTTATGAGCTAGAACTAGAAATACCAGCAGGATTGGGGCAGACCAGGCCATGCTCAGACCCAGGGAATAGATTAACAATCTGTCTGGAGAATGAAACGGAGGAAAAAGCTGCTAGGCAGGCAATTTCACGTGGACTGTATCCCACATTCAGGAGGTGACCACACGAGCTAGGCTGGATGGATACATTTTAGCTAATCCTGGAAGAAATCATGGTATCAAAACCAATATATGTGCCACTACCTTCAGACCCAGCTTCTTCCTCGTGTGTCCCCGGGCCCGGCCCCCTGCTCTCTCGTCCCACACCTCAGCACCACTGCCCTTTCTAAACAGGTGGTGGGCGGAGAAGGAGGTGCAGCGGAATGTCCTTGTGGTGACCTTTAAAACCTGAGGGTTTCTTGACGTTTCTAAACACACCTCTGCCTCCACCCCCAAACGGAATTCTCTATTGCAGGGCTCCGTCTGGAAGCTAAATCATCACAGTCCTGGAGGCTGGGCGCCTCCTTCTGGTCAGAGTTGGTAACTACAGTACCTAAATGGCTGTTTTCCGGACTTCTCTAGGGAAAGACCCCGGTGGAAATTGCCCTTGAGGTGAGTAACAATTAATATTAACTGAAGGCTTCCTGCATGTCATGAAACTTCCTAGGGGATTATGTAGACTGTCTCGTGTTTTTCTTCATAGCAACCCTCTGAGGTTGGTACTGTTATTATCCCCATTTTAACCAAGAGGACAACAGAACACTGAGAATTCAGAATGTGCCTGAGTTTACATAACCAGGAATCAACCAAGTTGTGCCTGCTGACACAGAGCTGACTCTTAACAATAGAATGCAAGACTTACAGTTCTAATTGATACAGATTTGTACCATGGTGATGCTAGTAATTTAAGGACATAATGTGAAAACTCCATTGTTTTGAAGGGTGCAAATTGTTCAACCCAACAAACTTTAAATTTTTTTTTTTTTTTTTTTTTTTTTTCTGCGGTACGCGGGCCTCTCACCGTTGTGGCCTCTCCCACTGCGGAGCACAGGCTCCGGATGTGCAGGCTCAGTGCCCATGGCTCACGGGCCCAGCCGTTCCGCGGCATGTGGGATCTTCCTGGACCGGGGCACTAACTCATTAAGGCATAATCACACCTGGAGCCTTTCGTGAGGTCAGTTTTTAGCAATGGCACTGGCTGGGAGGACATGGGCTCTCTGGGCAGAGCCTGGGCTGCATGGGGACAGGGGTGGTGGTCCCCCTATTGGGGAGGGGAAATTTCCCCCTTGCCCCTCTTCAGTTCTTGTGGCTGGATGATAATAAAATTGACACAAGACAGATTAGCAGGAGGAAAAAAAACACATTTTAATTCATGGGCATGGAGGTCCCATAGAAATGAGAGCGGTCAGCTTTTATACTTTTTAGACAAAGAAACAGTAAATTTGTAAGGAACTGACAGGACAAAGAAACGTAGGTTTGGGTGTCCAATTAGTGGAGAATCTAAACAGAGTTTGGGCTTGGGGTACTAAATTAAAGAAGTAATGGGGTTTGTTTATATATATATATAAACAAACTTATATGTATATATAGGCTTCTCAGCCTATATGTATATATAGGCTTCTCAGCCCTGAATTCCTTAGCTTTGGTGATAAGGATGTCCTTCTATATCTGCATGCAGGGAGAGCATCTTTCGCATGAGAGATCTATTTCTTGCTTTCAGGGACACAGAAAGGGCGGTCAGAGTATCCCGCTTGCATTGGCCGTTTCTTAAGTAACTTCAATTTCAAAATAACCAATATGCCATTGAGGCACATTTTGGGGCGGTCTGCCCTGGGCCCCAACACCAGCATATGGGATGGTCCATGTGAATGGCCTCCCTGCCCAACATGGGATGCAATGACAATAGCTCAGGAATCTCACACTGCATTGTTTATAAACACTTTTATGTATATTATCTTAGTTTATTTATACAACTGAGAGGCAAACGTTTTAAGACATTTAACATACAAAAACAACAATAACAGTCAAAACAAAACAAAACAAAAACTCCCTGAAATTCAGAGAGGTCACTTGGTTTTCCTGAGGTTACACAGCTGTAAGTAGTAGGATGGCTGTAGGCAGTCACCTACCTGCTATGATTTAATGGGTTCTTCTAAATTTTCCATGTTAAATATTACATTCCATTATAACATGATCCAGCAATTCCACTCCTAGGTGTCTACACAACAGAAATGAAAATACATGTCCACACAAAAACTTGTATATGCATGTTCATAGCAGCATTATTCACACTCAAAAATGGAAACAACCCAAACGTCCACCAACTGATGAGTGGATACACACAATGTAGTCTGTCCCTACAACGAAATATTATTCAGCCATAAAAAGGAACGAAGTACCGATGCTAGCTACAACATGCATGGAAAACATTACGCTAAGTGAAAGAAGCCAGTCACAAAAGGTCACATATTATATGATGCCATTTATATGAAATGTCCAGAACAGGCAAATCTATAGAGGCAGAAAGTAGATTAGTGGTTGTCAGGAGATGGGGAAGATGGGGGAGTTACTCCTAATGGGTCTGGGGATTCTGTTAGGGGTGATGGAAATATTCTGGAATTAGTGGTGGTGGTTGAACAACTTCGTATGTGAATGATAACTCAATTTAAAAATATCTGTTTTAAAACTATGTCCCTCATTGAGTTCTTTATTCTCTGCCACATTGCCTATATTTCTACCCATCAGAGAAGCTCCTCTTTAAAAAGGCAAACACTTAACCGCAGCCGTCGGTCAGTTGTGCCTTAGAGAGATTCCTCTAACCTCCCCCAAGAGGGTCAACACCGAGAGCACGACTGCTTGGAAAAGGAATCAGGGCACCAGAAAAGTAACTCTGAGGATGGAGATGTGGATTTGGCTGACGTGGAAACCTCGAGGCAGGCCGGCGCCCGGGAGGCCGGGGTCAGGGCCGCGAGGCGGGATGAACAGTTGGGACCCTTGCTGCCCGTGTTCCATGGGGGTCATTCCAGAGGACATTGGCCGAGACATTTTGAGCTGCCTCTGTTTTTCCTCTGCTGAGTCACAAAGTTATCTACAATAGACACTTATTTTGTTATTTACCATTAGAAGAGGACCAGGATAGCAGAGCCTAGCCTGTGCCTTGAGAGGTTTATATCCAGCTCTGCCACAGACTAGCCATGACCTCGGACAAGTTACTTCACCTCCATGCCTCCGTCTCTCTTTGTAAAATGGTAATAATGATAGTATTTTCCCCATAGGGTTATTGTGACTGCTGGCTGTGTTCTGTAACCAGAGTGCTCAGAACAGTGCCCGGCACTTAGTGAGGGCTTTATCCATACCTGAGATTTTATAGACTCTGACCAGTAGGTGCATCTTTTTGAAAAGCTTACTGATGGAAAGAATTACATTCTCTGTTTTCTTTCAGATTGCTTCTCCTTTCTCATTTCCCCATATTTGTCTCTCTGTTAACTTTGTTACAAGTTAACAAAAAGGAATGTTATACTTTGAATTATATCTTAATTCTGTGCCCCACTGGAAATAAAGTTTCCAAATGAGAGGAATTTTTGTCATTTTTAATACATTTTAAGGAAATCAGTTGTACGGGTGGAGGATACAGAGACGTGATTTCGCGGAGCAAGGCTTGGGCTCTCCATAGCCTGTTTCTATGAAGTTTTGGAACGAGAAGCAGGTCAACCCTTAGATTTGAGCATATGACTTCTTTTCTAAGACACAGCCTGAGGGCTCTTCCACTTTCGGATTTGCAGAACGATCCGTGTAAAGCCCCAGAGCCTGACTCGGAGTTTCCACCAGCAGTGCTTGGATTTCAGACAACCACCCGGCCACAGCGCTCCTTGTGATATCAGGCCTTCTCTCGTATGGAAGTGATCTTTCAGCGCTGTGATGTGTGCTGACAAGGAGTCAGGTCCCGGCAGGATTGCCACCATAAATCTGTAGGTGATCGTCACTGACACATGGAAGCAGGGGTCACAGGGTGGGCAGGGTGTCCCCAAACATCAGAGTTGGTGATGGAGGTGCTGGATCTGGGTGTCACCGTGGACTGACTCTTCATTCCCCAAATGACTACACACTCAGGGTCACAGTGAGCCAGTTTCTGGAGTCAAGCCAGCTGGGTGGCTACGAGAAGCAGAAGAAGGTGCCTGATATCAGGCCCTCGTCGGTGGAATGCTGGCTGATGAAATTACAGGCCCTAGCCTACTTTTGCTTTTACAAGATGATTTAAAAAGTTGAATTCTAACCAGTCTTTCTCTTCTTGCAAATGAGTAGTTCGTTACTAGTTAGTAATCAATTTATTGACCTTTTCCCCCAAAAGGCTTGTGCAAGTATCATGGCCCATCTCCCTCACCCACTCTTCCTCACCTGACAGCAAACGTTGTTGATTTCTGCCTCCAGAATATCTCACAAAGTGCCTCTGGGCCACCATCCAGGCCCGCTGGATCTGGGCCCCTCTGCCTTTGGCTGAGGTGGTCGAAATTTAAACCTCTCATCCCTTCTCCTTCCTTTGCTCCAAGATATATCATTTCACATAAAACACTACAGGGCTGTTTTTAAGAAAGAGACCCACTCCTTAAATGAACTGACGTTTCATTTAACAAGTGTTAAATTAATTTAAGATCAACAAACACTGTGGATTTGAATTTAACATCATTTGTAAATGAATTAACAAATCACAGTCATTTAACATCATACGTGCTGGGCTGGTGCTCTGTATGCAGAACTATGATCATGCTCGATCGTAAGCTAAGTTCCTGAAAATACGAAGACTTGTTTTTTCTCTTCTATGCTAAATGTTTCTTTTTTCTTTTTTTTTTTGCGGTACGCGGGCCTCTCACTGCTGTGGCCTCTCCCGTTGCGGAGCACAGGCTCCAGACGCGCAGGCTCAGCGGCCATGGCTCATGGGCCCAGCCGTTCCGCGGCATGTGGGATCTTCCCGGACCGGGGCACAAACCCGTGTCCCCTGCATCGGCAGGCGGAATCTCAACCACTGCGCCACCAGGGAAGCCCTAAATGTTTCTTTTTAAGTGAACTTTAAAAATCACTTTGAGAGCACACTGTATCACAATATTCAGTGTGATCTTCCCCCAGTACTTAGAGGAAGAGGGAAAAACAATAAACTAGGAAAGGGCAGAAGACACCAACATATGGAGGAGAGGTTTAGATTTGGGGTTAGGATAGGCAATACTAACTCTTAGCCTCAATAAATGTTCCCCTCCTCCCCATATAGCTTTAGTTTGAGATTTCTAGATAAATATTTCTTTAAAAACTTAAAAAATAAGAAATATATGCTCATTGTAGAAAAATATAAAATATGGATAATACATAAATAGTGAAAATGCAAAACTGACAAAAATTCCTACTTCTAAGCTAATCATGGTTAACATTCCAGTAGAGATTATTCCAGACCTTCATATGAACATATTCTAGATATCTACATAAACCCATATTGGGTCAACCAATATATACTGTTATGAACAATGGTCTTTAAGTTGGAGGCTATCTTTAGGTCCCTCTGGGGAGGAGATCTGCTATGCTCGATCGCCTTAGTATTTGAGGGCCCAGCGGACTTCAGACTGAAGTCTCCCTACTCACCATGCTCTTTGGAGCGGGGACCACATCACGGCTTTTCCCTGGGGATGCTCTCAGAGAATGGGGACCAGGCATGCTGGGGCTGCTCCAGGACAGCGAGGAGCTGAGCTTATCGAGTCTCATGACCCAACTGGACCTGGGCAGCCAGAACACATGCGGGCCGCTCCGGGCTGGGGCGCTGTGAGAAGCGCGTTCCGAGCGGACTTCTCAGGCTCTACGCGCATGCGCCTGCCCTCGGTCTCCCTCACTCGCTCGCTCTCTCGCTCTTTCTCTATCTGTCAACTGGCTAGAAAGTAGCGAGTTCTCACTCCTTCCTTCTATCTCTTTATCTCTTTCCCCCTCAACTTGGTTTGACCTGCTGAGTTCTAAAGAACTTCATGCCACACGGGTCCATTTTCAGCAAATGTGACTTACAGGCTTATTCCTACACGAAACAGGTCATCCAACCCCTCTCACTGCAGAAGTTTCAATCAATTGTTGGACACTCTTACCCAAAAGAACAATGTGGGCCAGCGAGTGAAAAGCTGTGCACGGTCCCCCTTAGTGTCCGATAGAAATTGGCTCCCCGAGCAATTGCTTCTTATAGCGGCACAGGTGGCGGTACAAGCCCCCCTCGTGAAGGCAGAGGGCTCGGCTCCCCGCCTTTGCAGAGAGCAAAATTTTCAGAGAGAAGAGAAGCTCTAATAAATGACTTGCTTTCTTCTGGTAACTTGAGAGCATTAATTCAAAAAATTTGTTTTTTGGTGACTATCAGCTTTTTGACCGACTCAGTTCTAACTGGTAATCAACAGAAAGCATGCATTTCTTAAGAATTTTCTATCAGTAACTGTTATAGTCATTCAGAAGATCCTTCAGAATTTTAGATTTAGCTGCAACTTGAAAGATAATATGGCCCCAACTCCCAATTTTCTAAATAAAGAAACTAAGATTCAAAATCAGTAATTTCTTCAAGATCTCCAAACAGTCTGATTTGGTTTCGGCTTCCAGCATATTACAGCATAGTCTCTGCTACTGGATTTATCATTTGCGTTTGGTAAAAAGACAGCATTCCATGCCAAGGTGCACGTTCTAGATGCCTTTGGTTTGCGTGCTGCACGTAAGGACAGGCACGGACCGCAAATAGAAACCACTATGTTCATCTTTGTATAGACTTACACTCATGGTAGTTTCCAACTACAGAGAATCTGTTAAATATTAAAAAAAAACAAATGAAGCCCCTGTCTTAAGGTCGCATATCAAAAAAATCATGTCTCATTCGTCTCTAACTTTCTTTAAATAATGTGGGAGGAAAAGAGCAATTTCAGGGCAGGAGAAGGGAAACTGAAGTGAACTGGGACAGGTTCTTAGTTCTGAGAGTTAAAGAGCTTCTCTTCCAGAATTTTCTGCAAGGCAGTATTTCTGAGATTATCAATTGAAAGCTGAGGTCATCTGAAATAAATGTAGCCTCTGGCCAATTAGTCTATGCAGGAGTCTATTCTGTGATAGCATTTCCATCCCTTTCTTTGGGGCCTGTCCTGCAGCTTGGGGAGAGCAGCTGTTTTACGACCTGGCTGCCACTGGCTGCTTGGGTCTGGCCCGGCCAATAGTTTTCCACACAGCTCCCGGCTACAGTCAATTCTTGCTCCAGGAATAACCCAAAATAGAACAGAGTTGTTTCCGAGGGATTTTGCAACTGGAATGAGGAGAAGAAACCACCTCTTGGGCACTGGAATTGTGAGAGGAAAGGCTGGGGATGCCTCGAGGGACGACATACCCCCATGTGTTCTGGGGAAGAGGAGGGAGTCGGTCTGCAAAGGGGAAAAGCAGAGCGAGGCAGACAGGGGGGACCAAGTGGGAGGTGGAGAGGCCCTCACAGCAGCCACTGGGTCCCATGGGGCCACGTGTTTTCTTTCTTTTTTTTTTTTTTTTTTTGCTGTGCTCAGACCTCTCACCGTTGTGGCCTCTCCCGTTGCGGAGCACAGGCTCCGGATGCGCAGGCTCAGCGGCCACGGCTCATGGGCCCAGCTGCTCGGCAGCATGTGGGATCCTCCCGGACCGGGGCACGAACCTGCCTCCCCTGCATCAGCAGGCAGACTCTCAACCACTGCGCCACCAGGGAAGCCCGGGCCACCTGTTTTCTGATTTTGATTTTTGTGAGTCTCTCCAGAATCCTCCTGGCATATTTGCATCTCTGACTCCTATAAACCAATTCATGGTAAGTGGAGCAGTTAGGGCTGATTTCTATAAAATTACCCCAAATGTTCTCATTCGTCTAGTTTGTCTAGGTAATTTTCTGCTAAAGGAGGTCTGGAAGACAAAGCAAATCAAAACCTTTTCTTCGTGAGTTTAAACAAAACAACGGCGTAACCTACAGATAGCCTTGCTTTCTCAGCTTCCTCAGGCACCGTAGCCATTATTCATGCCTCATTTGTGTGTGGCCCTTCGGTCTCTTACCCATCTGTGAACGTTTCTTATCCAAGCCCACAAGGTGGTGGTTCCACCTCTAGTGGCCCCAGCTGTCTTTAACCTGGTGTATGAAATAAAAATAGCCGGTACAGCGAAAACTGCGTGTCAAGTCTCTAACCGTGGTTTATTTTACACATTTATATGCACACGTTCACACACACACGCATGCGCACGAAGCCTTCAGCTGAATTATGATTTGCAGGTGTACCTGTCTC
Source organism: Grampus griseus (assembly GCF_964374135.1). Classification (NCBI taxonomy): domain Eukaryota; kingdom Metazoa; phylum Chordata; class Mammalia; order Artiodactyla; family Delphinidae; genus Grampus; species Grampus griseus. The sequence goes on from NC_139007.1 coordinate 80,362,533, forward strand.
CTCAGCGCGCTGCGTTTTCCAGGATGCAGATCACGTTGTATTTCTCTCTGTAGCTCTAGGCTCAGCAGGATGCCTGGTATTTTGTAGATATACAGCCTTTTTTTTGTTTTTGAAAGAATGGACGGATGTATACTCATGAGGAAATCGAAATCCCAACTTTATAGGAGTAAAACCATTTACCAAACTCGCCTACCCAAAGGGCAGGGTTTGTGTCTCAATGCAAAACTTTGTGAGTAAACTAGATTTGCAGTGACTCTTGGAGCAGGCTTTGCTCTACACACTGATTTTGATTCTTCACCCTGGTCTCTCTGCTTGGCTCCTTTCACAGGGCGTACACTGCTGTCAGGGTCAGAGTCACTCACAGTATCCGGGATCAGCCAGCTCTCTGAGGGTCACACGGAAGAACAAGCTAGTTTGTGACTCCTTGTGCGCTAACAGGAGATGAGGTTTTCTTTAGTGGCTGAAGAGAAGAGGGAAGTTTTGGGCAGAGAAGCCTGGGTTGAGAGGGGAGACAGGCAGCAGCAGGATGGCTCTGGGGACCATTCTAGAGAGAGCTCTGCAGGCTGGTACTGGTGGTGGGTCAAAGGAGCTGCTTCTTGAGACCTGCAGCCCAGGTGATGTGGCTTTGGGGGCACAGAAGCACAGTCCCCCAAAGAATTTGAGGGGGCATTCTCTTCCCTTCCGACCTGGTGCCCAGCTCAGCAGCAGGGAGCACAGGGCACAGGAAGTGGTAGGTCGCTCTGATGTTGCTGTCATGCACTTATGGGCAGAACAGACTGGGGCGGGGGTGGCGGTGGGATGGGGCAGTCCCGAAGCCTGGGTCCTGATGCCCGCAAGCCTCGCTGCTCACTGCAGGCAAGTGAGGCCTTGGGACACTTCCCCTCCACAGAGGATATAATTTTTTTGTTTGTTTTTCAGGAAGGTCAAATAGTCATAGAGATACATCTGATAAAGCCACATCGCCTCACACCATCATGAGATGAGTGCATTTCAGGTATGATTGTCCCCATTTCTTCTTTCCTCCCGTGCCTTCTCCAAGGGTCCCTTCGCTCATAATTAACAATGGCGTCTTTCCCTTCCTCCATTCGTTTATTTTTCCCACCACTCAGTTTAGTACTTATTTCTCTCGTCTTGCATATTAGTTTGGTTCACTCATCTAGGTTATATAGGCAGCTCTTTGAGGATGGGGACCTGGTCTCACTTTTCTTTTCAATACCCAAACCATCTACTACATTCTGAGTACACAGCTGATATTCCAGAATTGTCTGTTACCTGAATGAATGGCTGGAAGCAGAGTGATTTTCTACAGGGATGAGCCCAGGAGGCAGTAAAGCAGTGCGCTTCCTTCCATCCGAGTACAGCCACCCGTGGTACCCATACCTCTTTGCTTTTTTCAAACAATGCATCCTTCTCTCCTACTGTACACTCTGTATGCTCTGTGAAGATCCTAACTAGTGAGTTTTGGAGAGAGAATCTCTGAGAACTGTCAACTCAGTTTAGCTTAGAAATGTATTTAGAATTCTGTGAACAACTTTTTCTTTTCACGTCTTTTTCTTGCACGCAGTAGGCATCCAGTGAAAGTTTTTTCAATAGATGCAGATAAATAGAAAGAAACTAATAAAAAGAGAACACTCCTCTGATTTGAGTAAAAGAATGAATTCGTATTATTTGTACCCCTATCACACTTAGCTTGGTCAAACTATATCTTTAGGACCCGCGGGAAGAGGAGGAACAGTTGCCAGCAAGCTCTTTTCTTGGCAGGTGTAGGAGGAAGTGACTCCACGTCGCCGCATCTTTACTGTGATGGCTCTCTATTTCCCTCTGGTGGCAGATCTGTGCACTGCAATGGGTGTTTCTGAGGCTCCAGTGAGGTTAGATTTGAACAGAACGGACTTGAAGGGTTTTAGAGGTTTTTGATTCCAGTATTTCTCCAGCTGGAGTGTTGTGACAGATCCTGGAAATGCCTCTGAGTTCTCTACAAGATCAAACCTTTGCTTGGATTTCGGTGATAATCTGAAACAGATGTGTATTCTGGGTTATGTGGATGGCCCCCTTCTAAGCGCTGCCCTGCTGCTCTGTTTTCTCATTTGTGTTTGTGCTCATGGTCAGGCTGGTGCCACGTATTCCTACTTCAATTGCCAAGGGAGGCCCAGTGAGGTTCGGGCTCCCTGTAACAATACAGGTTTTGCACGAAGCCACTACAGTAGAAGCACCCCCGTGCAAAAGACTCCCACTGTCAATACTGCATTTGGAGGTGCGGGGGGAGGTGAGGCGCAGGGTTGCTTAGAAACGTGACATTCTCTCTCATGTCGGTTTTGCCGGTTGAGTCCTGTTGACTTGTGGCGTTGCTACTATTTATTTTTAAAATGTTTTAAACAGGTGCTTTAGTGATACCTAAGAGCTATAAGCCTAAATGGCTCACACCTTACTTTATCATTGTGTAAATTTATGTGTTATTCCAGAAAATGAAGTAATCCAACTGTGGGGTGGAGGGAGCAAATTTTCCCTTTAAAAGTGGTCCAAATGATGCAATGCGGGTCCCAGGTAAGTGACGTCATTCTCCCGGCATCAAGCAGTAGTCGGGGGCGGAACCGGAAATGCCCAGAAGGGATGAGGCTTTCGGACCCACAGCCCTGTGTGGTCTCCACCACCCACCTGCACTATCTGGATTTTGTTTGTTTGTTTGTTTTTTCTGCGGTACGCAGGCCTCTCACTGTTGTGGCCTCTCCCGTTGTGGAGCACAGGCTCCGGACGCGCAGGCTCAGCGGCCATGGCTCACTGGCCCAGCCGCTCCGCGGCATGTGGGATCTTCCCGGACCAGGGCACAAACCCGTGTCCCCTGCATCGGCAGGCGGACTCTCAACCACTGCGCTACCAGGTAAGCCCGCTTCACTTTGTCAGTGGAGACCTGATCTGTAATCATTTAAAAATAATAGGCATTGGGGTATGTTCCTCCTTTTCATGTTGATTCAAGTCAAAGTGTATTTCCCATTGTTCATAGCACTTTTCTTAGTAGTTTAAAAAAGTATAACATGTGATTCTTGCCCAAGAACAGTTTAAAATTAAATTTGGGGGGAAGACATATGTGGGATTTTAAAATATTTAATGATAGTGCCGCAAAGTAAGACAGTCAAGGAGCGACACTGTCCCCTTGGTCCAACCTGCCAGGTGGCCCTTGACACTGCGTTCCTTCCTTGCATCCCCGCAGTAACCTTTTTGTAAAGTCTCCTGGGAAGTCGAGAAGGAAACCCCCAGCTCCCTCGGTGCCTCAGGTGCAGCCGAGGGCTCTGGAGCCTCACTCGTGTCACCTGGAAGTGGCCCGGGAGGCGCTCCTCAGGTCCATCCGTGGGAAGACGGCAGGATGGCCTACAGGGGGAGTTCAGTCTCTGCTAAACCCGCTGCTTCCGAGGTCTGATCGCGTGCTAGGCTCCTCGGGAAGAATCCAGGCCCCTGCAGTCGGGGTCTCCTTCTGTCAGCAGCGTCTCTGCCATCGCGTGGCCCAGTCTGCCAGGCTAAGAAAGCAGCAGCCTCCCGCCAAGGTGGGCCCATGGCCTTTGTCACCAGTGTCTGCACGTGCGCGAATGTGTTGGCGCAGGTGTGCCTGTGCGCGTACAAGTGCAGGCTCGTGGGAGGCGTGGCTGGTGTCCGGCCCTCCTGGGGAGTAGAGCAGTCCTGGGTAGAGGATGGGTTTTCCAGCCTGTGAGGAAGGGTCCATCGGGGACCCCGAGTCCCGACTTCGGTATTCCTGACTCCAGAGGTGATGTGACTCTAACCCAAATCCCCAAACACAGGCTTGCGGTGTTTCCTAATCCCAGGCTGATTAGCCCGAAAGCCAGTGAGTGCGGCTCTATCTCTCCAGGACCTACAGACACAGGTCCTGTATCTACAACATAAGGAAGTATGTAAGCAGAGGTTCCAGAGTTTGTGAAAACTAGGACAGTACCCGTTCTTTTCATGCGTAAATTAGCCATTGTTCCTCACACAGGGGCATTTTGTGATTTCTCACCTCTCTCCAGCTAGTCTAGGGTAGCTTCCCTCCTGGGTCGCTGGTTGGATGCTGTCACACCTTGTTCTCTGTCAGGCTGGCCTGGCTCCTTCCTGGGGTACCTGTCACTTCTGCTGATGTCCCATTGACCCAGATGCTTCACATGGCCAAGCCCAGCTTCAAGCGGGTGGGGAGTAGACTCCACTTGGCAAGGCAGGAAGAAACTGCAAACTCACAGCCCAAAGGGGTGTGGGTCCAGGGATTGAGGCTTTGGGGGGAATCTCCCCCACATCCAAAGAGCAAGGATGAAGACACTGGCCCCATCTTCACAGGACTCAGTCTGGGTGGGGGGCAGGCAGGGAGATATACAGTTCCCACGACCCAGTGTCAGAATGGAGCAAACCCAACAGTGGCCCACAGTGGGCTCCATGCGGTGGGTGGAAGCGCCAGCAGGCAGGAAGGAGACTCTACAAGGCGGAGCCAATGGCAGGAGAGAGGGGCTGGGTCTGCAGCCCCGGCAGCTGCACAGTGAGGTGTCTGGGATGGGGGGCCGGCTGCAGGGGATCCTGGTGGGTAGCAAGGAGGAGAGGTGGAAGATGAGGCCACCAGCTACAGCTAACCGACATCATTACAGACAGGGTGGAACCATGTTATTATTTTTAGTCAGTCTCACATTCTTGGTCAGGTGATTCTTGAAATTTTAAATACTTATAATAACTCCAGCAAGTTTACTGGAAAGTTGTGCAGTTGGCATTTACTGGTGCAAGTGACACAGGATGGAAAAGATGTGGATGAATTTATATCACTAGCCTAAGGATGATTTTATCATCCTTTGTCAATTTCAGATGCACGTTGATATTTCTGTGGGAGTTACCTTTCTTATCCCAATTATATGGTCAAAGGGAAACACATTTAAAATTTTGTAGCCGAGGAGGTTGCAACTTCAGCTTTTCGGATTAAATTCAGCCCAAGAACTCTGCTGACATGAGGGGCAGAAATTGCTGGAGATGTGTTTATCATGGCCTGCAGCCACTTTAGCAGAAATGGAATTTTGTTTGAGGTTGTAAAGAAAAAAATGCAGGATTTATGGAAGCACAGATTGCCTGGGTATCTCTGGAAAGGGTGTATAATGGGTGCTCCGGTAATGAGGGGCACCAGGCAGCAGCTTTGCTTTGCTCTGCACTTAATGACACAAGCCTGTGAAAAGTTCCCACCCCCCTTCCACCCCCTTTCACTCTCTGCTTCTCCACTGTCTTCAATTTCCCTCTCTGTTCCTTTTCCTCTCTTCTTTCTTGCTTTACCCTAAAAGAGGAAGTAGCCGTTTCTGCCCCCTTGGGAGTCCCGTCCATAAACTTTAAACAGAAATTGACAAGATCTGCCTTGCGGTTCAGTTCAGGAAACATTATGGGCTACTTTTTTAGAGAGGCAGGCAGCATTTTTCCGCAGGTGGTAAAAAGAAAATGCAAGGAGATGGATCAAAAACTAGAGTTCTTAATATAATCTTTGAAATGAGAGTTGTTAATACAATCTTATTTTTGTGTTCCCCTCCCACCCGAGTCCCCAGCAGGTATTCTGGGCTTTGTCGTAGAGTGAGTGAGAGAGGGAGAAAGAAGCTGAGTCAGGGCAGTTTCCTCATTCTTAAAGCTTCTGTTTGAGAGAGACAAAGAGGAGGGAGAGAGAGAGAAAGAGAGAGGTGCAGAGAGAAGAGATTTACAAAATATCTACTTGACTGCACAAAGGTTCTAGTACAAGGATGTTCACTGCAGCATTGTTTACAACAGTGAAATGCTGGAAACAACTTATATATCCAATAATAAGGCACTAGTTTAAAATTATCGTGGGTGTGACAGCTTCCCAGCCCCCAGAATTTCTGACTCAGTCCATCTGGGATGGGGCCCGAGAACCTGCATTTTTAACAAGCTTTCAGGTGGGCTGATGCAGCTGACCTGGAAACACCCTTATATCACTCTGAGAACCATTGTTCTAAAGGAAAAAGGTGCTTCAAAGTTAGAAGCAATAATCTTCTTTCCAACTTTTCCATATTTTCTAGGAGTGCTCCTTTAAAATATCATATGCAAAATATTATAAAAGCATTCTGGAATTTTTATGAGACCAGTTTTTTCTTAAACTGAATAACACATCTGCATGAATAAATATTATTTACATACTACCTCCCAATATCTGTAAATTGAATTTCAGATAAAATTCATTCTCTGCTCTGTGTCCTAGCAGTTGCCAGCTGACGTCTGTGTATGTTGACGACCACTATGTGCATTGTGTGGTGTTTTGCTGTTCCAGTTGATAAATTCTTGGCCCAAAGCCATGGCTCAAAAAGTCACAGTACTGCTGACATTATACATGAAAGGATCTCAGTGAACCAGAGGGGTGCACACCCCTGTTTGAAGAGTTTTTAAACATTTTCTTCTCTTCCCTCTGTTTTTTTTTACACTCACAGCCACTGAATCATGTGTTTCAGCATCAGCACTTGCCTTCAGGAGTTCTTGTCCTGGTCAGTGGGGCTGCTATACTGGTCAGTGCCCAGGATCTGCTCACATCCTCTTGGACCCTCTCCCTCCATGTCTGTGGGCTCCCCAACCTTTTTTAAAGGACTTCCCTTGGCTATGGGAGGCCCTTATCCCCAATACCAACAGGCCCAGCTCCCTGACTCGCGTGGGGACCACCCTGAGGTGTAATTTATCCTCTGAGGTTCCTCTGTGGAATCAGGCTGCAGTGACCCTCTGTGGGGCGTTGGCTTGAGACTGAGCCTTTGCTGGACCCCCCGTCTCGCCTTCCTCACCTCCCAGTCGGCCCTGGGAGCACTGCTTTCACAATCAACACATCACCTGTGTATGAATCTTCATCATGGGGTCCACGTCTGGGGAATTCTGACTTAAGTCACGGGTCCTTGTACGGTGTATGTAATCTACACAGGATAATTGTCAACAATAAAAATGCATTGGTTGGTACTCTGCTGACCAGTAAGGACATAGAGTTATAAGGCACAGCTGATGGCCTGGAAGGAATCAAGATCTTGTTTGGGAGATGTAAAGCACGTAGAATAAAGTTCAGTGATCGCTGGGGGCAGGATATTATTTGAGACATATTTGCCCCTTTGCTTTCATCTTCAGGTGGCTCTTCGCCATCCTCCCCTCCCACCTGTGGAGTGCTGGGGGCGCCAACTTGTCCCTGTGTCCCACGTGCAGCACAGAAGTCACAGGAAGACCCACGAGTATGAAGAATGGTGTGGTTAGGCACGTGAGACGTCTCGGTGGGGTCTCATGTGACTAGATGAAATGGCCAGGTGGCACCTTCCCAAAGGCTGTGCACCCTCTGAGCTTCCTAAACTTAGGGAAAGGAGGGGAAGGTGACCGAGATTGTTTCTCTTCAGAGATTGTTTCCCTTCCTCTTGATAGGAGGAGGTGTCAAAATAGCAATCCAGTCAACACAGAAAACAAGAACTGAGATCGACGCGCAGCGCAAATGCAGGGGCGAGCGCCAAATCGATGCAGCAGGCGGCTCTGTGGCTCGAGCTTATGACAGCTTTATGGGCTCAGGGAGGCTCTGCAGTGCAGGTGTCTTCTTGTATCAAGTCTCTCTATCTTAGACCTTCAGGGAAGTCAAAGAGTTGGTTAAACCAATAAATAAGAAACATCCTGTGCAAAAATCACACCCTCATGTTAGCTTTGCTTTGACTTGCTTCACTTTGAAGCTTGCCCAAGGCCAAGTAATCCCCAACTCAAGGCTGGTTAGAGCTAATCAGAAGAGTTTTGTTTAACAAAGCAGAGGGAGGTCAGCTCTTCAAAAGCAAAATACTCAAAAGATTTAATTTTTATACACGTAAATGCATCCTATTTACTGAGTCCCTAATTTGGCCCAGAGCTGAAGTGGCCCCGTGACCTCTTCCAGGGAAACAAGGGTGAGGGACTTGTTTGCTGGCTAGTTACTCCTCCTTGGCCTTCCTTCGTGGTATCTCTTGGAATGAAAGATGGGTGTGTCAGACCCTGGCTCCTTAAGGCCACGGTCCCCAACCTTTTTTGGCACCAGAGGCCGGTTTCGTGGAAGACAATTTATCCACGGACCGAGGTGGGGGGAAGGTTTCGGGATGATTCAAGCACATTACATTTATTGTGCACTTTATTTCTATTATTATTACATTGTAATATATAATGAAATAATTATACAACTCACCATAATGCTGTCAGGAGGCGGAGCTCAGGTGGTAATGCGAGAGATGGGGAGCGGCTGTAAATACAGATGAAGCTTTGCTCGCTCGCCCACCACTCACCTCCTGCTGTGCGGCCCAGTTCCTAACAGGCCACGGACTGGTACCAGCCCGTGGCCTGGGGGTTGGGAACTCCTGCCTTAAGGGACTTCTGTTGTCAATTACTTTTCCTATTTGTAGTATAAGGAGGATGTCATTCGCCTTGCTAATTACTGAGAATAGAAAAGAGATGAATCCTTTTAGAGACTTTGGCTGGTACAGAGTATGACCTGAGAAAGCCAGTGCTTTTATGATACATAATGTTAACAGTGATATTGACAGTGAGATGCTGACTAGCGCCTTGTGTCAGTCAGGGTTTGATCAGAGAAGCAGAGACACTAGGGGAGATAAATATATCTCCCTGTCTGTCTATCTATCATCTACCTGTCTATCTATCCAATACCTATTTGTAGATATAAATATACACATACATACAGATAGATATAGTAATAAATATAGATACATAAATCTTAAGGGCTCAGTTATAGAGATTTGACCGTGGGCAATTCTGGGAGCTGCTGCAATGATCTCTCTGGGAGCTCGTGCCTTCGTGCAATGCTGGAGCTTGAAGTCTGAAAGGCAGGCAGCAGGGAAGCAAAGATGGATGTAAAGTCTTGGAAACCAGGATCAAGCTGCAAGCCAAGAGCACGACACTGGAAGCTGTATCCACTTTCATCGCCTCTGACCTAGATGGTGTGGCGGCCCTGCAGGGACTGGGCCCTTTGTCACTCAGCTAGTCACTCTGGCCCGGGGTCAGAGAAGCTGGAGGGGATCTGCGGATCAGGGTGTTGGCAGGGGTCCATTCCTTCTGGAGGCTCAACGGGACAATCTTCCTAGTCTTTTTCAGCATCTAGAGACTGTGAACATTCCCGTTTTGTGGTCACATCGCTCTGACCTCTGCTTCCATTGTTGCATGTCATTCTCTGACTCTCCCACCTCCTTCTTCCATCTTTTAAGGACCTTTTGATCACATTGGGCCCAACTAGCTAATCCAGACAATTTCCCCATCTCGAGATCCTGAATTAATCACACCTGCAAGATCTCCTTTGCCGTGAGAAGGTAACACGTTCACGGGTTCTGGAGACTAGGACAACTTTGGGGGCCATTATTCTGCTACTGCAGGGCATGGGTTCCAACTGTTTAGTGCCACACTGCCATGTAGAACTCTGAAATGGCCTGTGCTGAACTCTGGTTAGCAGTGAAGTTTACTTAGCTCTAAATGCTGGTAAGCACTTCCTGAGTAATGTAGGGTCTAAGGCATGAATTAAGCACTAGATCACTGGACACTATTGGACTCACAGAGGAGAACCTCATATGCTGTACACAACCCCATCTGCAGTCTAGAATCGTGTAGTTGTGACTATAATTACTCAGTGTATTTTAAACTTTTCTTTAAATTACAAAAACAACCCATGAAGATATGCTTGTTGTAAAAAACTTCAAAATGAAAAAAACAGAGCTATAAAGAATAAAAGGCAGACAAGCCTCTTAGATAGCCTCATCCACCAGAGGGCAGACAGCAGACGCAAGAACTACAATCCTGCAGCCTGTGGAACAAAAACCACATTCACAGAAAGATAGACAAGATGAAAAGGCAGAGGGCTATGTACCAGATGAAGGAACAAGATAAAACCCCAGAAAAACAACTAAATGAAGTGGAGATAGGCAACCTTCCAGAGAAAGAATTCAGAATAGTGATAGTGAAGATGATCCAGGACCTCAGAAAAAGAATGGAGGCAAAGATGGAGAAGATGCAAGAAATGTTTAACAAAGACCTAGAAGAATTAACGAACAAACAAACAGAGACGAAAAATACAATAACTGAAATGAAAAATACACTAGAAGGAACTGGCTATTTAAATCCTGTCCTAGAGAGACAACTAGGTCAACCAAGAGAATCTGTGTAGATCTGACTCCCAAAGAAACAGGTGTGAAGGGATCAGCCGTCATGGAAAGTGCAATTGAATGTTCCCCGAGGGGCGCTCTGAAGTATCCACAAAGGTGCCCCTGAGAAAGAGTGATGTCAGCCTCCAGGACCCTCAGTTGGCCAAGAACTCTCCTGCCCACCTTCTTCTCACTCTCTTCCATACTCTTGATGCTGGAGGGGTCAGAACTCATTAGCAAGCTGAGGGCTGTAAAAACCTCAGGAGGGCAAAGGGCAGCAGCTTCAGTGTCTGTGGGCTTCTAGGTACAGCCGGCTCCAGGAGAGGTCGGGAGAAAGTCTAATTCAAATCAAGTTTGGAATTTTTATGACTGTACAAGATTAGACATTTTTAAGTATGGAATTGACACTGTGTTTATGACTTAGAGCAACCATAGGATTTGTTTTCTCCCTATGAGTTCACACAAGTCATGACACTGCCTGAGTTTTCTCCCTGAGACAGAAGAGGAACTGATCCCACTGTAGATATTTTAAAGGAACAGCGGAAGACAAAACTAAAGTCATTTTCTTATCAAATCTTATGAGGCTTTCCTGTTCCATATACATCTCGAAATTTTTTACTTGACCTTTACTAAACTTTATACAATCTTCTGAAACATCCTCTAATCACTTACTGGCATGCATTAGACATCATCCTGCGTCAGTATAGTTTCAATCCATTGATTTTCCTGGCTGCCTAGAACTCTAGGGTCTGGATGTACAGTACTTTCACCAGTCCTTTATTCCTATTATTTTTGTTATTTACTATTAAGAATAATATTGCAAAAATATTTGTTTACCACCTGTGTGACACCCATGAATAGATTTCTCTGGATGGATCACTGATGTGGAGCTGCTGTCACATAGAACATGTTGACCCCACGTGTTTTTATCTTCGTACCCTTCGTGCTCTTTCTTTCTGATAATAGCATCCCTCTTTTCCTTTGGGGAAATGGAGATGTAATAACAAAACACCTCAAATTTTTGTCTTCTGCTGTTATTTAAAAGCAAATACAGTGGGGGCAGTGCTTGCACTGCCTGGGGAAGAAACTTAGCATCCTGTCCTCTTGTGGGGAATTGGAGTCATATGATCCAACTAAGCCAATGAGATGCTACCTCCCGAGAACACAAACAATGGAAAACGGTTGGGGATGATTTGTCCCCAAAGGGGTACCTTAATCAAGCTGGCTAAACATTTCTGCCCTAAGGCTCTATTGAGTCCTATTTTTCCTGAGATTTTGTTATTAATTCTTATTCTTCTAATACTGTGGGGGGTTTTGTTTTTGTTTTTTAAATCTAGCCCAGGTGTGTCTCTGTTGTTTGTTGATGATATAAAGAATATGTGTATTTAATATTTTGACAAGTACCTCTAGTTGTCCTCCAATCTGAAGTAGCTGTTTAAACTTCCACCAACAATTGGCAGCTTTGGGACTTCATTTCACTTTGATTTGCTTTAAACAGGTGTGTAGTGTTATTCAATTTTTCTAATACAATACCACTTCGATTTCCTGATAGAGTGATTCTGCTTCTGAGTAAACTGTCATTTTCTCCTGTAGGTCGGCCAATAAATAACTTATTATTCCTAGAATGCGACAGACTTGTATTATCTTGCCAGAAGTATAGTTGATGAAATGGCCCAGGGTCAAGTTAATTTGATTTATAACTGGAGTGATTCACAAGGACATGAACTACAAACTTTGGACTCGAAGTATTCCGAACTGAGTATTCTCACATGGTCACCTTGGCAACTGTAAATAATGACATAATCATCAAAGATCAGCAAAAAGAACGGTCAAGTATTGTACAAAAAGTTCCTTTAATTCACATCGTGTTTGCCAATTATTTTATTCTTACTTTAAATGTACATTAGAAAAACCAGCTGTTGAAGGCATATGAAAAAAAAGTCAGATCCTGCCACTGGGCAAATACCGTCACTGAAAGTAGTACATGTAGGATTCATTGCCCTGTGTGAAGAAACTTGTCCAGGTGACTTATGGACGATTGGAGCCATAAGTAAAGGTGAAAGAAAGTGAGCACTCAGTTACCAAGAATTGTACCAGGGAGAGTGTGGAGGAATGAAATCATGCCCACCACCAACTTCTTGAAACACTTCCTGCAGTGTGAATAAGGGGGGAAACTGTACACATTTGACTTTTATCTCCTCTCCTCTCTCCACCTACTTTTGTTGAAATTTAGAGAAGAATGGAAAATGTCCAGAGAAGAGAGAATTAAAATATCCTGGCACAGGGGCTTTGCAAGGTTTTGCCTGAGAGCTGGAGTGCTATTCAAAATAGTTGACAGCCAGTATGGTAACGTAAATGAACATATAAGGCAAAATTAAATCAGTTACCGCCATGTGTTTTATAGGATCTTATAAAGGAAGATCACTTGAGTAAATAAAGTTGTGTTGTTTTGTTACTAAGATACGGGGAAAAGACTGCCTTTCACATGACAAGCAGTACAACTGACAGCGGAGAGATGGCCAAGTGCCTGAAATAGATAAGGACCAGTTGCCAGGGCCTCCAGCATAGGCTGCTGATGAGAGTGGACACCGCATTCTGCTCATACTCCACAATTAAGAAAGGTGTTTTCTGTATGGAGTTTCTTTCTTTCTTTCTTTTTAAATAAGAGAAAATCAAACAAAAATTTAATAGCATGTGTATGTGGGAGAGACCCAAGAAAACTGAGTAACCCCTGGGGGTTCTTTATAGATACTATTTCAGTTTATGGGCTCTGCCTTGTGTTTTGAGTTTCTTAAGAATTTTTTAAAACATGAAGTGATGTTAAGTTTCATCTAATGCTTTTTCTGAGTCAAATAAGAAGAGCATATCGTTTTTCTCCTCTAGTCTATTAATGTGGTAGAGTACATTTCTGCTAATGCTAAACCTCCCCTGAATTCCTGGGAAAGAGCATATTTGGACAAGATATATTTTTGCTTTTATACTTGACTAGATTTGGTTTGCTAATGTTGTTTAGGATTTTTGCATCAACGTTTATCAGTTAGAGTGTCTTTAATTTTCTCTCACCTTATCATCTTTGTCTAGTTTTGGCATCAAGATTATATTAACCTCATGGAATCCTCCTAGGGGAGCACTTCCTCGTTTTACATCTTCTAGAACGGTGGTCCCCAATGTTTTTGGCACCAGGGACCAGTTTCCTGGAAGACAATTTTTCCAATGGACCAGGAGTGGGGGGGTGGGGAGGAAGATGGTTTGGGGATGATTCAAGCACATTACATTTATTGTGCACTTTATTTCTATTATTACATGGTAATATATAATGAAATAATTATACAACTCACCATAAAGCAGAATCAGTGAGAGCCCTGAACTTGTTTTCACTTGCCACTCACTGATTTTTGATATGAGTCTGCAAGCAATTGATCTATTATGGTCTCTGTGCAGTCAGACCTCTCTGCTAATGATAATCTGTATTTGTAGCCATCCCCCAGCGCTAGCATCACCACCTTGACTCCACCTCAGATCATCATAAGCAGCGAGCAAGCTAGATCCCTCCTACGCCCAGTTCACAGTAGGGTTCACGCTCCTATGAGAATCTAATGCGGCCACTGATCTGACAGGAGGCGGAGCTCAGGCAGTAATGTGAGCGATGGGGAGCGGCTGTGAATACAGATGAAGCTTCGCTTGCTCACCCGCTGCTCACCTCCTGCTCTGAGGCCCAGTTCCTAACAGGCCATGAACTGGTGCTGGTCCGTGGCCTGGGGGTTAGGGACCCCTGTTCTAGAAGATAAGAACAATTTTTCTTTGAAAGTTATGTAGAATTTGCTCATAAAATTGGCTGAACTTGCTATTTTCCTCGTAGGAAGATTTTAAACTACTGATTTAATTTCTCTAATAATTGGAGGACCATTTGGGCCTTCTCTTTCTTCTTGAGTCAAGTTTAATAAGTTATAATTTTCCAGGAATTTATTTCGTATAAGTTTTCAAATTTATTAGCATTATATTGATGAGCACATTAAGTAATTATGATGAACAGATAAAACAGCTATGATACTTCATAATATTTTCTTTTCCTTTTAATATCTGCTGTTTATGTAGTTGTGTCTTCTTTAAGTTCCTATTTACCCTCTATCTGTACCTTCTTTCCTATTTTTTCTTAATAAATTTCACAAAATATGTAGTTATTATTCTAAGGACCATTTTTTATTTTTATCTTTATTTATTTATTTATTTATCTTGATAGGTAAGAAGTGGATTTATTTAGAGACATACACATTCCATAGACAGAATGCGGTCCGTCTCAAAAGGCAAAAGTGGCCTTGGGAAAAACACACTCCACAGACAGAGTGTGGGCAGGGATTTCCAGGAATTGAGCCACCACATACTTTTGGGCTTTTATGGTTGGCCTTGGAACTGTCATGCCGCCTGTGGGTATGTCAGTTAGCAAGTGCATTACAGTGAATGTATAATGAGGCTCAAGGTCTACTGGAAGGTGAATCGTCTTCCATCTTGGACCTAGTTGGTTCTAACCAGTTTATGTCATATCCTCAAGGGCTATGTCATTCTTTTAAAGGTTGTGCCCTGCCCCCTTCCCTCCTGTTTTATTTCCCCCTCAGAGATTTTACTCCCATATTCTTAAGGGAAGCAGAGGGGCAATGGTCCGTCTTCTGTAACTGCTTCAAGGCTGAGTAGGGGCATTGACCCTGCCTGTCAGGGAGTAAAGATCTCTGGATGCCTGATCTAGGGGCCCCAGTAAGGACTATTTTTTAAAATTATACTCTCTGTTGTTGCTGTGGATTTCTTTTCATTAATGTCTGCTTTTTTTTTTTTTTTTTTACTATCTCCTTCCTTTTCCTTTAAAGAGTTTATTCTCTATTCTTGTTCTTTTCTTAACTTCTTAATTGGGCATTTAGCTTATTTTCAATGTTATAATTTTAAATCCAGGTGTTTGAGGTTACATATTTTTCTCATATATGAATATTTAAGGCTACACACTTTCTAATTTTGCAATATCCGATGTGTTATGATATGTACAGAACTTATTATTGTTCAGTTCTGAGCATTTAACAATTTGTGTTATGATTTTGTCTGTTTAATTTCTAAATATAGATTTAAATTTTTGATTTTTTAATTTTATTTTATTATTTTAAAGAATAAATTTATTTATTTATTTTTGGCTGAGTTGGGTCTTCGTTGCTGCATGTGGGCTTTCTCTAGTTGCGGAGAGCAGGTACTTCTTTTCATTGTGGTGCTCGGGCTTCTCATTGTGGTGGCTTCTCTTGTTGCGGAGCATGGGCTCTAAGTGCACGGGCTTCCATAGTTATGGCATGTGGGCTCAGTAGTTGTGGCTCGCGGGCTCTAGAGTGCAGGCTCAGTAGTTGTGGTGCATGGGCTTAGCTGCTCTGTGACACGTAGGATCTTCCTAGACCAGGGATCAAACCCATGTCCTCTGCATTGGCAGGTGGATTCTTAGCCACTGCGCCACCAGGGAAGTCCCTAAAAATTTTATTTTTGACTTTGATTTCTGACTTCACTGCACTATGGTAAGAGATCATGGTCTGTATGACACCTATTTTTTTTTTAATTTGAGGCTTCTTTATGGCCTAATTCATGGCCAATTTTTATAAATGTTCCATTTGCACTCAATAATAATGTATATTCTGTATATGACCGATAAATCGAGCTTGTTAGTTGTGTTAAATATTCTACAGCTTTACTACTTTATCTGATCCATAATTGAGGAAGGAATGTTGAAATCTCTCCTCTCTTGGTTTAGAAGCTATACATTCTATATTTTTTAGTTGTTACTCTTAAAAGTTTGCTGTACTTAATTTAAAAAATCTAAATTAAATTTCCCAACCTCGTTTCTGGACAATATATGTTTACTTTAACCCTCTTAAAGTAAACCTTCGATGAGCCTTCCCCTTGAGCTTCTGCACGCTATGCCATGTAATCATTTTCTTAAAACTAAACTGAAGAGTGAAATCCTGAAATTACAAAAGTCTTAATGGAGAGTCAATGACCAGGGTAAGAACAGTGTGACTTCTTGTATTGCCAATTCTCTTTCTCTGTTCCCTCTCATCCAATTTGTCAGAAAACCATCCTACCTGTACCTTCAAGCTGTACCGAGAGTCTCATCAGTTCTCATCCCCTCCATGGCTATCCTTCCAGTCCAAGCACCATCTGCCCTCACCTTGATTATAAAGCCTGCTTACTCGCCTTTCTGCTTCCACATAAACCTTGTCATGCCACTCTTCTGATCAGAGTCCTCCAATGCACTCCCCTGCCCCACCACTGTGGGATAAAAGCCTAAATCCTAATGTAGCCTTCATTGTCCTTACTACAATGTCCCCCGTCTTTTAAAACTTATCTCCTGCTCACTTTCAATCACTGCTGTTTTTAGTGTTTTAGATCCCCAGTGCCCAGAGCTGTGTCAGGCACGAAGTAGATACACAATAAATATTGGTTGAGTGAGCAAATGAATGGCAACTGATCTATCAGTATTTCCTGGAATTTACTGTGTGCTTGGTACTGTGATGGCCTTTTTGGGTGGCAGACAGGACATAAAGGTAAATCTTGATTCTCATCCTCCTGAGGACAGGGGGAAGGTACTGGTTAGAACTCATGGGTTGCGAGCTAGAAATCCCACTCCAATTTAGCCAGAGAAAACTTTTGTCTCCCGGAAGCAATCTTCAGGAAGGGCAGAGCTGGGGCTGGAGCCCAGGACTTGCCCACCTGTGCGATTCTTTCTCCCTGATTCGTTGTCCTCCATGTTTTGGCTCCAGTATCTCTGGATGGTACCCCCGAGGCTGGAGTCAGACACACAGGCCCCTCTTGGCTACCGTATCAATTTCTTGTGACTGTTGTAACAATTACCAGTTTGTGGGCTTAAAACAACCCAAATTTATTCTCTCAGTTCTGGAGGCCAAAAGCCTGAAATTCTTTCCACTGGACTGAAATCAAGATGCTGGCAGGACCGTGCTCCCTGCAGAAGCTCTGGGGGAGAATCTGGTCCTTGCCTCTAACAGCTGCTCATGCTGCTTGTGTGCTTGGCTTGTAGCCGCATCACTCCCATCTCTACCTCTGTGCACACATTGTGTCCTCTTCTATATACCTCAGATCTCCTTCTCCTTCTTATAAGGACACATGTGATAGTATTTAGGGCCCACCAGATAATCCAGGATAACCTCTCCAACTCAAGATGCTTCACTTAAACACATCTGCAAAGACTTTTTTCCCCCCTCTGTATACGGTAACATTCACGGGTTCCAGGGATTAAGACATGGACATCTTTGGCGGGGGGGTGGGGGTGGGGGGGCATATTTCAGCTTACCTCAGCTACCATCCTTCAGCATCCATGAATGACCGGAGGAAAAAACCTTTTCCACCAGCTCCAACGAGAAAAGTCCTTACTCTGACTGACCCTGCTTGGGCCACTGGCGATCCTTGGACCAACTAGGTGGGAAAGAGGGTGGTTGGGAGGGGACAGGCCCCACTGGAGCCGTTTGGTTGGAGTAGAGGAGGGGGCTATTATTCCCGGAATAAGAGCAGGGAGGGGAGGGTGCTGGGCAGACCAAGGCCATAGCTCCATTAAATGGCGGTGGGGAAACATTGCAAAACTGGGGAGTAATTAAACATTAAAATGGTTGCAAACTGCAAGAAGAGTTCTGGGAGCTCATAGACCTTGCAGGATGAATGAAGAACTGGGACCCAGGGGAATGTTTTCCTGAAAGGAAGGCCATAGAATTCTGCCTTTCCTGGGTGCTCACTGGGCAAGCGGCGCCTGCCAGGGCTTAAAGGGGCGGATGTGGTGTTTCAGTTCAGAAAAGAGATGCTGTGTTTCTTTTTCGTCAGTCGAGAATTCGTCTTGCAATCTTTTCCTCTTTGCAGAAGGACACAAGTCTGGTCAAGTTGGGGCCTGTCACGACGGAGGGCTGACTCGACCTTAGGTTGTGAGCTGCAGTCAGATGAGGTCTGCGAGGACGCTGCTGGGCAACGTAGGCATCTGCGCCCAGAGCACGGACCTGCCCGGGCGCAGGCGTCCTGGTCGCCTCCAGGGGCTCTCCCAGTCCGCTCGGGCGGGCGGCGAGGCTTCCAAGGCGGGGAGCCTACCGCAGATAGGTGGGAATCGGGAGAGGGAGGCCTAGGCCGTGTTAGCATCATAGAGACCGGAGGAAGCGAGGCCAGGCGAGTGCTGGGCCTTGAGAGCTCCGCGCTTACAGAACGCTGCCTTTGAACCCAGTTCAGGCGCTCCGCAGAAACCACAGCGAGGAGCAGCAGTATCTAAGGACCTTAAATCCTCCTTTCCCGGGTGCGGGGTGTGGGGAAGACCAGGGAGGGCTGCAGGAACGACCGCAACAGGCTGATAGAGGTGAAGGGGCCTGGCTCGGGTCCCCAACGTTGAAGCCAGAGGTATTTATTTAAGGTGACAGAGGCATGCCTGGGCTTGGCAAGGAGATTGGACGTGATGGGCCATTCCCGCAGCCGGAAAGCCGGAGAGGTTAGACAGCGGGAGCGCACGCCCGCACAGCAATCACTGCGTTTCTAGACCCGCCCAGCGGTTTTCCCGGGCGCTTGGGCACCCTGAGCCGCGGCCCTGCGCCCCGCCCGCCTCGGGCCATCACCCCGCCACCCTCGCCACCCCCTCAGCCCGCATGCCGGCAGGGGGCGCCCGCGCGCGGCTAAAAGGCGCGGCCGGCGGCCGGCGGCCTCAGTGCGGAGCGCGGCGGCCGCGGCGCGGACAGGGAGCGAGCGGCGCGGGGCCTGGGCGCACGGGTGCGGCGCAGAGCGCTCCGACGCACACCGACGGCGGGGACCCGACGGCGGCCCCTCTGCGCTCCCAGGCTCCAGCCCAGCGCCCACCCGGCAGCCGCCCGGCCCAGCCCGCCGCGCACCCCGGGCTCCCGATGGCGCCCGAGGTCGGGGCGTCCCCGCGGGCTCGGCTCCCGCTGCCCTGGGCAGCGCTGCTGTTCCTGGCCGCGCTGCTGCCAGTCGTCTCCTCGGCGGGGGCTCCAGGTATGCGCAGTCCCGGCCTCGGCCGCCCGGCTCTCCGCGCCTCCTCACCGCTTCCCTGTCCGCCTTCCGTGCGCCGCTCACCCGCCTGTCGCTCGGGGGACCGCCGGCCTGCTCTGTACTGGCTGCATGTCCTGTCACTAACTAGTGTGTCCTCATCGCTCGCGAGTCGGGGCGCGGAGGGGCGGCTGGGGACGCGGGTCCGGGCGTTCGGAGCCTCGCGCGCTGGAGGCGGGCCCGGGGACACGGTTGGCGGCATGGGGACCTCAGCGCAAAGCGGTTTCAACTTTGCCGTCGAACGCCCGGAGTCGGGAGACACAGCAGTCTAACATTCCGGGAACATTCCGGCAAAGAAAAGAAGGGGGGGGAAAAATGAAAGAAAGGTGACCTCTCGGCTCTGCGGTGGGGGGAGGGGTGACGCTTTCCTTTGCCCAGAATTTCCCCGTGGGCATCCTTCTTTCCTCCAGTTCACCTGCCCCGAGGCACGGATGCCTGGTGAAGGACGGCACTCGGGAGACCAGAGGGAGGCAGAGAGGCAGGACTGTTCTCTAAGGACACGGGGAAAGCTGTGGGCCGCCGCGGGGCAATCGGGTACCTCGGTGCCCAGGGAGAAGCCGCGCTCTTACGTTGCATCTCGGTGGGAATTTTGGAGCTGCGAAGGGGGCATCTGTCTTGAGAGGAGGGAGAGGGGAGAGGGAGGGTCATTTCGGGAGAAGCTCACCATTCCCCGAAGGCTGAGGCTGGAGACGGGGTGGATGATTGCTTTGGGGGCCGAAATGTGAGAAACGCTTTTCAGAAAATGCAAGCGCGCTGTTTTCAGATTTCTTGTACGTTTCCCGCAGAGCGAGACAAATTTTTCATCCCTAAGCCGTTGGTGGCCCTTGTTTCCACCTCCTGTGCAGGCATTTTCACACTTGACACTGTGTGGCTTTTATTTATGTCATCGGTTTGAAGTCGACATTTTTGTTGACACTGCTCACTCCCAGCTGGGTTATAAAAATTCAGATGCGATTCGAAGGAGGGCTGCTTGCTTTATGACGCTATTTAGTGTGTCGACTGCCCTCCTACTACAAGGGAAAAGGGAAAAGTTGGGGGTCCCATTGCCTTCTGAGTCTTTTTGGTGGGTGCATCGTGCATAACGCTTGTCTCAGGATTATGCCAAGCGCTGGGATGCTAAATGCCACTTTTTCATAAAACGAGGGTCCAGTTGTAGGTTGTTTTCGTCTCTGTTAGCTATTTCTAGGAAAGCATTCACTGAATATTTGTATAGTGCTTATCAAGAATAAAACTATTTTAAAGCCTTTCAACTTCCCCCCCCTACAACCCGTGGCTTTTTTTTTTCTAAATTAAAATTCTCTGAATTGGAAAGAGTTTTTGTATCAGAAAACAGACTGAAAGTGGAGCCAGTGCCACCCTGGCATTTTGCAGCCTTGTACCTGTTAGGTTCCACTGCCACCTGCCCGACGGGTTTACATTTGCGTGGGTCCGAAGTCTGGGCGGCGTGTGATCGCTCCCGGAATCCTGCTGCCTTCCGCGTGCTGCTCCTTGGCTCGCCTTCCGCTCTGTAAATCACTGAGCTGTGGAATGTGGGAGCTGGAACGCTTACTGGCACTCCTCTCTACTGTGTTGACGTGGGATTTGCAAGAAAATGATGACCAGACTAGAAGCAGACAAAGGAGGACAAACACATTTTGAAATGCATATCTACTGCATTTAAATGATAGAAGGAAGCGACGTCGCCTGCAGAGAGCTCCACGTGCTGGGGAAGAAATCGGGGGGCACGTAATTTATTCACCGGCTTCTCTGGAAGGCTTCCTGCCTGTCTTGCTGTAATAGCTGCAGTCACTGCTCCAGACTTGTACTCTGGTACTTGCAGCAGGGCTGTGGACACACTGCTTCCTCTCTCACTGAACGAATGCGTGGGCTAAGCTGCTCGAGTCAGGCCCTCCCCCATCCCCCAGACCTTCGGGATCAGAATCCCTGTCATGAAATCACCCAGAGCCACCTTCCTAGTGGCTGACCCATCACAACTCAGAGGAGCTTTCCTTAAAACAGGTGATTTGCAGGGCATGCTGAAGATCTAAATAAACCCTTCAACTTGGTGGTCAATTAAAATGTAAAACAAAATCAGCAAGTGATGCATGCTCCCCCCCATCCCTACAATAAAATACTACGCAACAGTTAAAATTGTGATTGCACTTGCCAGTCTGATAAGATACGTTTTTCTAAAAACACCTGAGGACACACATACTCCCATACATTTATAGTGGTTATCTTAGGATGCTTTTGGGTGATTTAAAAGCTTTTTTCTTTAAAGCTTGAGGACCCTTTCAGGGAGTCCGCAAGGTCAAAGCTATTTTCAAAGTAATACTAAGACTATTTGCCTTTTTCACAGTGGTGACGTCTGTAGGGAGGGTACAAAAGCTTAGTGAGAAAACAACTGCGGGTGCTGTAGTGTGAATCTTAGCGTTGGTGCCACCGTGAGCTGGTAGTCACTGCATTTTTCAGGCTTTTGAAGTTGAGAAAGGATATGCCAGTTTCCATGAAGAATGTCCTTGGTACAACAGTAAAAATGATTAATTTAACCAAATCTCTACCCTTGTCTGCATGTCTTTTTAATATTCCGTGTGAGGAAATGGGAAAGGCACAGAAAGCAATTCTGCTGACTGCCCAAGTTCATCAGCAATCCCGCAGAGAAGCAGTTGTGTGATAGTTTGACTTGTGAGCTGAACTAGCCGCTTTTTTTCATGGAACGCCACCTTTACCGGAAAGAATGGCTACAGACAGACCAGTTATTTTGACTTGAGTATTTGGCAGACATCTCAAAAAAATGAACAAAGGCGGTCTGCCACTTCTGGTAAAATAACTGCTAGTATGTCTTGCCAGTGAGAAAATTGAGCTGTCAGGTGAAAAGTAGAATTTTGCCATGTCACCTCCAATGTCCTAAACTTGAAAGCTTCCCAATACTTAGAAACTTTCCTAACAAGTTAGGTGGTGATATAAAAGAACGCGATTTTGAAATACTGTTATAAAATGTGTCAACATTTAGATACTCTGCATAAGCAAGTGAACTGGTAAATCCAAGTGACCCATGCACAGTGTTACAATATCTTGCCTGGCTAAAAGGTCCATCAAAGTGCAAAATAGCCCAGTGGATTTTTAATGTAACAAAATGTGAAAAATTCTTTTTATGGTTTCAGATTGTACATTGCAACTAACCTTTAAGAAACTGCTACTTGATGAGTTTTGGTGTAGTATCAAAGATTTTCCAAAATTATCTGTAAGGCTATTAAAATACCTTTCCCATATCTGTATGAGGTCAGATTGTCTTCAGGTACTTCAGCCAAAACAACATACTGCAATAGGTTGAAGGCATAATCAGATAGGAGATCCCGCTGTCTTCTATGAAAGAGATTTGCCAAAATGCCAAAAAATGCCATTCTTCTCATTTTCTTTGTGTTTTGGAAAACAGTTATTTTTCATAAAATACAGTTTGTTATGTCAGCTTGTAATGGTTTACTATTGCTATTTTAACATGAATTAATAAGTACGTAGTTTAACCTCTTCCTAGATTTAATTTCTGGTCAGTAGATATGGATAGATAAAATCCACAAAAATACAAACTCTGTGAGATCCTCATTAATTTAAGAGTAGATAGGAATCTGAGAAAAGGAAGTTTGATAACCACTGCCTATAGAGGGGATGTAGGTTCAAGATCAAGGCGCCTGGGTTTGAGTCTCAGCACTGCCATTCACCTGCTGTGTGGCTTCGGGCCAGTTGGTCAATCCCCACTGGATCAAGCAAATGGAAAGATTCCTTCCACCTCTAGAAGCCCTCACAGATTCTCCTGTGGCCCAACCTACATGCAGCTCTGTAGAGTTCCCCTCCTACTTCTGTCCTCTTTGAGAGGAGTGGGTGAATACACCCTTTCCTTTTATCTTGTACATTGGAGCCCCTCCTCCCCCAGATGAAAGAACTGTTTTATTTGTCAACTGAGCACACAATTCATTAGTAGGAATTAGAGGTTGTAATAGAATTGCAGAGTGATAATTTATGTCCTTGGAAAGTTATCACTGGTCAGTTCCAGATCATCATCTTACCAAAACCATTCATAGCTCTATTTAAGACACAAAGGCCTGAAAACCGGCCCTGTTGGGGGTGAGGGGTGGAGGGGTGTATTCGTTTCCTGTTGCTGTTATAACAAATTACCACAAACTTAGTGGCTTAAAATAACACAAATTTATTATCTTACCGTTCTGGAGGTTAGAAGTCTGCAATGGGTCTCATTGGGCTAACATCAAAGGTTTTGTTCCTCCTGGGGCTCTAGGGAGAATCCGGTTCTCGACTTTTTCAGCTTCCAGAGGTGCCCGCGACCCTCAGCTGGTGACCTCTCCAGCAATGGCATCCCTGCACTTCCATCCATGCATCAGCTTCTCTGACTCTGACCTTCCTTCTCCCTCTTTCACTTAGAAGGACCCTTGTGATTACATCGGACAACCTCCCATATCCAGATGGTTAACTTAATCACATGTGCAAAGTCTATTTTGCTGTGTGAGATCACACATTCACAGGTTCTGGGGTTACGACATGCACATCTTTGGGGACCATTATTTTGCTACTGCAAGGGGTGAGGGTGTGGGTAAAGGGAGCCTAGATGTAAGCATTTCAGGAAAGGCCCCATCATGATTTGCTGATTAAGGAGCAGAGCTCTTTTCATTGGTCCCTATGGAATTTAGGAATTTCTTGAGTTCTAATAAAACTTCTATTCAGAAGCTTTTATTTCAGTTAGAAAATATGGACGTGAGTATTTAAATGTATAAAGATAAAGGAGAGAAAAGAATATATATGTATGTGTATTCACGTGTTTAACCATAGAATATTTATGTTAGGATACATCTGACATTGAGACCTTGGCTGCCTTTGGGGAGAACTGGGTAGCTGAGGGCAGAGAATGGATATTATTTCATTATTTTAAATAATTTTTAAAAATATTTATTTATTTGGTTGCACTGGGTCTTAGATGCGTCAGGCGGGCTCCTCAGTTGCAGCATGCGAACTCTTAGTTGCGGCATGCATTTGGGATCTAGTTCCCTGACCAGGGATGGAAACTGGGCCCCCTGCATTGGGAGCGCAGAGTCTTAACCACTGTGCCACCAGGGTAGTCCCTGTTGCATTATTTTAGTAGACATATTTTAGAGCATTTGGATTCAGGGAGATATTGGTTAAACACATGGCGAACATCGTTTTTTCCTAAGACACTATCCTTGTCTTAGTTACAAAGAAGATGAATTTAATTTAATTTGGGGGAATTGTGTTATT
The DNA here is from genome assembly GCF_964374135.1 of Grampus griseus. Classification (NCBI taxonomy): domain Eukaryota; kingdom Metazoa; phylum Chordata; class Mammalia; order Artiodactyla; family Delphinidae; genus Grampus; species Grampus griseus. The sequence continues at coordinate 80,386,991 of NC_139007.1, forward strand.
AGTATCATCTTATCAAGGAAAATTCTGCAGTATGGATCAGGTGATGAAAATTTAGAAATTGTGAATAAGGAATTTTTGTGCCCCTGAGTAGTAGGTGATGCCACGTGGAAGATGCGGAAGACAATTTTCTCCCAGTTCCTTCCTTTTTCGGCTCCTGGCCCGGCAGGCGGCAGCACTTGCGGTCCACAGCCCTTAGAGGGCGCTCGGGGCCTTCCCGCCGCGTTGCCCCGTTGCCACCGCCCGCTGGCTCCTCGCGTTCCAGCCCCCGTCGCCGGGGCTTTACAGAGACAAGAAACTTAGGACATACGTTCAGTTACCTGCTTTGGTTTTCCCTTAGTGTTTGCCCTTTTTTTTTTTTTTTTCAATTTTGCTACTCATTGGAGTTTCCTTCAGATATTAAGCTGGGAAGGACAACTCACTCACTGAGAGTGGACCTGCCTGCAAGTTAGCAATTTTCAGTTGCCCGTTGGTGAGAAAGAATTTGAAGCCTAAAGCTGGGGTCAGCTGCTGGGGTACCCCTGTTATATCTGCAGGTTCTGGTCAAAGCTGCAGCAGCTGCAGGATGGGTGAGCACAAGGGACCCTGAGGGGAGGTACCTGCCTCCTGGGCACTGGAAGTCAGTTTTGAGTGAGTTTGGGTGAAACCGTCTCTCTCAGTATCTCCCCTCCATGCTCACTGGATTCTCTTTGTAACCAGAGAGAGTAATGCAACTCCTAAGACAGGTTTGGAAGTGCACCGAAATAACTGGAGAGCTGCTAATTCTTCTCCTGTGGCCTCCTATATGTGGAGGCCATGATAAAATGGTAACATCATCATAATCCTTAAAGTACAGTCTAGTTAATCCTGTGTTCACCTTTATGAGGGGTTCTTAGGTTGTGCCTCGACTTTCTTTTTAATATGAACTGGCAGTTAAAAGTGCCGCAGTTTACCATTTTCCCTGTATGTCATGTCATTTCATTTTCACTGCAGCCTTGTGAAGTTGGTAACATCCTCATCTTACCCCGAGGGGACTGTCCCAGAGTCGGACATCTAGTTGAGTGGGGGTCCTGGGATTTGGACTCCAGTCTCCTGGATTGAGACCCCATGTTCTTCCTGCAGACTCCCCGGCTCCCGCTGGCTTGGACGTTTCCTATGTCGGTCTCTTCGTTAGGCCGGTACAACCGTTTCTGATTTGCTCAGGATGCCCTTCCAAATCTGTGCTTTGGTCACATTGCTGTTGAGAAATGATTCTGTTGTACACGGAAGCATGTTAAACTCTGGTAGGGCTTAACGTCAGATGGGGTTTTAGTGAACCCTATTCCCTGTTACAAAATCGATTTGGCATTTGGATATAAGCAAGATCCTTATTGTGGGGAGTGCCCTTTACTTAGTGGGCCCTGGAGGCCAGTGCTCTGTGTCTAGTTTGTTACATGAACCCTTCAACCTTTAACACAGGGCTTCTCTGGGAATGTTTGACCCGTGTGATGGAATTCATAACCCTGAGCCGCTGGCCTTGGATTTTCACCAGAAGGCTCCCAGAATTCAAGTTTGATTACAGCGGAGGGTTAAATCAAGGACCAGCACTGAGAAGCAGGAGCAGCTCATCTGTGGGGTTGACAGACCTGCACCTGGTGAGACTGTAGTACTACGAGCGTGAAGGGTTTCAGACTTCTCAGAAGAGATGCGTCATTGAAATGCTGGGATTTGTCTTTTAGGAATTATTCTCTGGTGTCACAGCTCTTCATTCACTCCAGTAGCCCTGACCCAGCCGCTCATTTGCACTGTGACCTTAGGCACTGTGACCTTCAGGCCTCAGTTTTCTCATCTGCGAAATTAGGGGATTGGACTAGAGATGTGGAGAAGGGCCCCTTCCAGCTCTCACTTTGTGGGAGTTTCCATTGGAAGGTGTCCATTCATTCATTCATTCATTCGGCAAGCACAGGAATGCCGAGTCCAGTACACACAGTCCGTCTGTGACAGCACAGGCACGGGGAGGGCAGGGGAGGGTACAGGCAGTGGGATGCGTGTTAGGACTGGAAGGTCCAGGACAGCTGTATTGTTTCGTCGCAGGCAGATGGTTGGCCAAAGCCAGCAGACACGGATCGGGGATGCACCTGTGTTGCTGTTGTGAGAAGGGTGGATGGTGGGTCCCTGCACCCTAGTGCTGTGGCTGGAACCACTTAGCATCGTAGTAAACAATCCGAGCAGGTGTGCAGCCACGGCTCCTAATTTGAGACGACACCGCATTTGTCTGCAGGTGCAGTCCCACTGACAGTCACCCGCAGCTGGACCACCCAGCGCGGGGCAGGGCCAAAGAGGCGGGAGACCTGCTGGGTCACGTGTGGCCTCCTGGGAGCTCAGAGGAACAACCCGAGCCAGGCCAGGCCAGGTGAGGGCGGCCCCGGCCAGGTGGGCCCTGCCAGCTGGAATCTGAAGAACCAGACCTGTTGACACCGATGGGTACTTTGGGTCGACAGAGGGGAAAGCTGCCGGCACAATCTCACGAGGGCAGCACCACCTCATCCTCATAGTGTTTTTTGTTTGTTTGTTTTGTTTTGTTTTTTGGTATGCGGGCCTCTCACTGTTGTGGCCTCTCCCGTGTGGAGCACAGGCTCCGGACGCGCAGGCTCAGCGGCCATGGCTCATGGGCCCAGCCTCTCTGCGGCAAGTGGGATCTTCCTAGACCGGGGCACGAACCCGTGTCCCCTGCATCGGCAGGCGGACTCTCAACCACTGTGCCACCAGGGAAGCCCCCTCATAGTGTTTTATAAAACAAAATCCTCTACAGCGAAGGCTCAGGCTCTCCGGACTAGCAATGGCCCAGCTGTGTGGTCGTCACACTGATGCTTCCACCTAGAAAGTGGAGCGCGTGGGTGAACCTGTCACACGGAGGCCAGGGGGGCTTGCTGTACTTATTGTAGGTCAGTGTAAAGACAGCTTTACGGGAGCATTTCCCCAGGCAGAAGGGTCAGGACTTCGGACGACATTATGTGTGTAAAAGGTCATTTTTTTTAATGGTTTTTAAAAGTTTTTATTTTCAGAGAGCTGTAGATTCCCTTGCGTCACCCAGTTTCTCCCGAAGGTCACATCTCGTGTGACCGCAGTGCACTGCCCTGGTTGGGGAGCTGACACTGGTGCAAGTCATCCACTTTATTCAGAGCTCACCAGTTTCACATGCTTTTGTGTGTGTGTTTCTGTGTAATTTCAACACACGTGTAGATTGTGCAAGCACCACAGTCAAGATACAGAACATTCCATCGGAAGGACCCCTCCTGCTTTTCTTTTATAGCCACGCCCACCTCCCTTCTTCCCCTCCTCCTTGGCAACCACTAATCTGTGCTCCATCTTTGTAATTCTGTCATTTCAAGAATGTCATATCAGGGACTTCCCTGGTGGTCCAGTGGTTAAGACTCTGAGCTTCCACTGCAGGGGCGAGGGGGCTCCAATCCCTGGTCAGGGAACTAGGGCCAAAAAGAAAAAAATGTCATGTCATATCAATGGAATTGTATATATAACCTTTTGAGATAGGTAAAAGCCTATTTTTAAAAAGTATGTATTTTTGCCCATTCTGCTTGAGATCACTACAGTTAGTTTGCAAGTATTTTGTGTGTACTGAGATATTATGGTGAGTAATTTGGCATGGCAGGGAAGTACTATGCCCACCCTGGTCCAAGCCGCCTTACCTGGATTACTGCGATAACCTTCTCACTGGTCCCCCTGCTCCTGCCCTCTTCCCCTACACTCGGTTTTTAAAACAGCATCACAGGGGCTTCCCTGGTGGCGCAGTGGTTGAGAGTCCGCCTGCCGATGCGGGGGACACGGGTTCGTGCCCCGGTCCGGGAAGATCCCACATGCCGTGGAACGGCTGGGCCCGTGAGCGATGGCCGCTGAGCCTGTGCGTCTGGAGCCTGTGCTCCGCAACAGGAGAGGCCACAACAGTGAGAGGCCCGCGTACAGCAAAAACAAACAAACAAACAAAAAAACGAAAAACAGCATCACAGTGATTCTCAGGATGCATGATGTCACAGAGCCGTCCACCTCTCTCAGATAGAAACCGAAGTCCTAGCAAGTTTCAAGGCTACACATGATCATCTTCCTCACCAGGCCTTCCCTCACTATCAGCTTCAGCCCCTGGGCCTCCTTGCTGCTTCCCTAATGTGCTAGGTGCCTTCCAGCCCCAGTGCCTTTGCACTTGCTGTTCCCTTGGCCTGAACAACTCTCCATAAACATGTATGGGATATCCCGCACCGTTTTCAGGTTCTTTATGCCGTATCATCTTCCTGTGAGGCCCCACCTGACCACTCCCCACCATTTAACAGTACAATCTTACCCACACCCCACAGCACTTCTTATCCCAGTTTTATTTTTCTCCTCAACCTCTATCACTACCTGAGAGTGTGCGTATTTCACTTGTGTGGTGGTAATCGCCTGTCTTTCTCCTCTGGAACAGAAGCTCCATTTTGTCAGTTTTGTTCACTGAATTCTCCCCATTGCCTGGAACCCTGCCTGAAAATAGTGGGTACTTAGTAAATATTCACTGAATGATCAGATATGCTTTCTTTGGTATTAATTACATATGATATACATTCAATCTCTTTATGTCTGTTGACCTGAGGCCAGCAGGATATGTGTGGTTTGTGGGTGTGGGGCAGGCCCCTGCATGCCTCTCACTCTAACCTGTGGAGTCAGCACACGAATTTTGAGGAGTGTTGGCTTGTGTTGGAAGTCCCGTCTGCAGCGGGAGTGAAGAATCTTACTTACACGGTATTCTTGTTTCCTAGGGCTGCCCTAACAAAGGGCCACAAACGGGGTGGCCCTTTAAACAACAGAAATTTATTCTCTCATAGCTCTGGAGGCTAGAAATCCGAAATCTGCAGGGCAAGGTCATACTCTTTCTGAAGGCGCTAGGGAAGAATCCTTCCTTTCTTAGCTTCTGGTGGTTTCCAGAATCACTGGTGCTTCGTGGTTTGTAGGTGTGTCACTCCAATCTCTGTCTCCGTTGTCACGTGACATTCTCCCCGTGTGTCATCTTATAAGGATATTGGTCATACTGGATTAAGGCCAACCCTGGTCAAGCATGATCTCATCCTAATTTGATTACATCTGCAAAAACCCTGTTTCTAAATCCCGTTCACAGGTGCTGGGCATGAGGGCTCAACATATCTTTCTGGAGGACGCAATTCAACCCACAACATATGGTGTGCCTTCATACCAACACAGTTCCTTTTCAGTAGGTGAAAGAATTCACACAACTTCCAGCCCTGGGCCGTAGTTGAGAAGTGGGCAGATGTGAGTCACTGTGTTGCATTGTGTGCTGAACTGTCAACCCAGAGCTCCAAACACCTACGCACGTTCAGTGAGCCTAGTTCATAGATCCAGCCTGGCTAAAGCCTTCGTTCATAAAATAAGTAATTAAATAGTTAAATCAGGTCTGCTATGGGCAAGTTACTCTGTTAGGCTCTAAGGCACAGGCTACAAAGACTTAATAAAGAAGTTGGGATTGATGCAACAATAAATAATGGCCTCAAATGTGATCAGTGTAGCAATACAGGATCATCTAGTACTTTCTAATCAACTTCCGCCTGCCAGATAGGGTGTTAAGTTCTGAATGTTTTTACACTGATAACACGTAGAATCGTAAGATCAGCAGGAGAAATCACCAGATTTGTCCGAGGACTTGGCCTGGCAGGTGCACTTGGAAGTTGACACAATCTACGTTTTTTTCCTATTTAGTAAAAGTTGGGATGTGTTGCTGTCTTTCTTTTATCGAGGTTGTATTGTCTAGTGGAGTCTTCTAGGTGGTGTGATGTGGCAGCCTTGCTCTCCCAGAGTGTCTGACTCCCTGACATTCTTTGTGTGACGGAAAGCCACCATGTTCTCTTTCTGCTGTAATGCCTCCCTGGCCCTGCTGTTGATAATACTATTTTCTACCCTACCCAACGATTTCTTTCTATTATTTTCTGATAGACTGGGAGGATTGAAGCATCTTCTTACATTGAATAACTCTCAGAAGCCACATACATAGCTACAGATATCCAAGCAGACCATAGTCAAAGGGAAGAGAAAAGAGGGACAGAGAACACCAAGCTCCTTGACTTTCCTGAGACCTGGGCTGATCTTATTTTACGGTTGTCATGATGACATTTTGACTGTAACACCCAGGGAGAGAGAGGCCTGGGAGATGAGGCACCCGCTACCGTCTCAGTAGACTGTGTGTCTCTTGTAGAACATGAGGGCTGTCTGGGATGAGTTCCATAGGGTCTGATGAGGCTCTGAAGTTGTAATGAGCTTTCCTTGCAGGGAGCAATTCAGGAACATTGTGAGGGTTAAAGGGTAGGCTGGGTTAGAGTCTTAAGAGATTAAGTGTCCTATTAGAATGCAAGTTGTGGAAAGCAGTGGCCATGGGAGAAACCTCTAGCAAAGGCTGTCCTTGAGTTCCACTGATGCCATACTTTGTTCTCCGATCATCCTAGCCTGAAGAGGACGGTCTGAGCCCTGATAACGTTTATTGTTAGCAGCACTCAGATGATATTTAATGTCGACGCCCTCGCTCTTCCGTTCGGATGCCAATATAGTGCTTTGCTCAGGAGACTGAAGACCTTTGCCTTTCTTGTATATCTGTGATTACCTCACTTGTATCCCTGGGCAGCGCCTTGCCTAATAACCCTGCATCACCCAACTGAGTAACACATTCATAGATGCTTACCCTTGAAGGTGGGGGAAACCTATTGGAATGTGGGTAGAACCGTCTAGTCGTGGAAAGCATTGAAGACCATTTTAGACACGCAGTTGATAGGCAGATTGAAGAGGGGAGATTGGATCAGGTTACCCGACTTTCAACTGTCAAGATTTAAAACTTCTAAGTATATTATGTAAGCGTATTTCCTGAGATTGAGGGAAATGAGGACCCACAGCCCACGCCTGCTGTGTGAGGAGGGGGCGCTGGCCAAGAGCCCAGGTACTGGGAATCCTGCCGGGTCGTTTTCTATTGGGTTGTAATTGGTGACATTGGTCCTTCTGTGGCTCTTCTGCTTACTGTTGTATCTCACGTTTATTGAGTGCTTTATGATTTTCTTTCACACTTTATTCTCACAAAAATCCTTGGAGGGTAGCTATAGAAAAGGAACGAATTAAGTTTGATATTTGCAGAGTGAAACATCGGTGGCATGTTTGCTTGGTTGGGGGGCTTTGAATGGGAGTGGACACGTCCTAATAACAAGCGGAGAAAAAGTGAGCTCTTCTGAGCCTTTACTCGACACTGACGGACATTCCCTTCTTCCTGAAAACCTCTCCACTCCTGTCTTCCAGGATGCAATTTGAATCCTGATTCTCTCCTTTATCACTAATGTTTCAGATTTAAAACATTTTGGTCCCCGTCATCCTTTAGACACCAGTGTTCTTTGGGTTTCATTGGAGATGCTAAGTAGACAGTTGGATGCGCTGGTGCTCAGAGGAAAAGCCAGAGCTAGAGTTATGAATTCGGGAGCCATGAGCACATGGGTGGTGTTTGCAGTCCTGGGACTGGACATGCTAACTTAGTGAAGGCCCAGGAGGCGTACGCAGAGAAGAGGGGCGTCCAGAGCGGGGCTTGGAAGCACTGGAACGTTTTGAGTTCTGGCAAAGAGGGAGGAGCTGCTGAAGGAGACAAGTGATGGGAAAGGGAAACCAGGGAGTATGGTGTCCTGGAAGGCGGGAGACTGTGGCTCAGGGAGGACAGGAGAGGTACTTCCACGAGGAGAATGATTCAGCTGTTGCTGGAAGCAGCGTAAGTGAAGGAGCGAGAAGGAGAATTTGGCAGCATGACATCTTCCTGACACTTAGAAGAGCTCGTTCAGTGCAGTGAGCTCACGTGTCCCAGTGAATTCAGCTTCCACTAGTGACTTTCAGTTTTATACCTTTGGTTCTGATTTCTCTCCAGGCCTACATTTATTCCTTGTAGTTATAATGGCAGCTGAGAGGCAACCAGGTATAGGAGGAAGAGCATATGGTCTATGATTTCAGACAGGCCTGAGTCTAGTAAGTGACCACGATCACTTACTAGCTGTGTGCCCCTGGCGAGTCACTCAACTCTCTGAGGCTCAGTTTCCTCATTTATACAAATGAGGATACTGTTTGGGTCAGCAGATGTAAGCTTTTACATATAGAAGGGATAAACAACAAGGTCCTACTGTAGAGCACAGAGAACTATGTTCAATATCCTCTGGTAAACCATAATGGAAAGGAATATATAAAAGAGGAACGTATACACATGTATAACTGAGTCACTTTGCTGTACAGCAGAAATGAACACAACATTGTAAATCAACTATGCTTTAGTAAAAACAAAACATTGAATAAAAACGAGGATACCAAAGCACGGTTCACTGGGTTGTTACGGAGATTCAAGAGCTAGTGGTTGGTCACGTGAACTCTTTTTAACCACCTCTGGATCCCCAGCGCGTAGCCCAGAATCTGACACGTGGTAGGGGCTCAGTAGATACCTGCTGCAGAAGTAAATGAAGTGGCTGGCGCTGAGTAGCTACACAGCAAATGTTCACTTCCTTCCTTCTCTCTTGCTTCTCTATTTTTTCCTTTTCACAAATGGTCCCGTTGCAAAACTTACAACGTTTTGCTCATTGGGCGTGTTGTGCATTTTTTCATCTTCATCGGTAGACGGTTTGCCTCTGCCCATTCGTAACCAGTAAGTGATTATCTGAACTATTAAAACATTTTAAATACGAAAACGTATTTCAGAAAGTGATTATCCTTAGCAATCTGGGTTGTCACTGGGTCCATGTGGGGCTGGCTTCTGGTCATGTCTGCCTCATTTACTCTGTTTCATACCTTCCTGTCCACAACATTTGCCTCGCCTCTCTTCTAAGGGTATTTTTCAGGGAGCTTTCTGAGTAAGATGAGCGGTGATTATAGCGACAGTAATGCCCAAGTGTTTAACATAGTTAGACAATGACTTTCACATTTTGGGACAAGGAATGAATTTTCAGGGAGTTTTTTTTGGCTGGCACGTCAAGCAGTTTGTAGTAGGCTGAGTTTAAGCTGCACCAGCTATTTCTCAGCTGCGAATTGAATTTGAAGAATGTGCAAAAGATCCCACAAAAGCCTGGCAAGTACTGGGTTCTCGTAGGGTCTCTGATGCCATCCAGCAGCAGGGAGGAGTCCTATGTTCCCTTCTCACATCTAGGCATTTTCTTTTCAGGGTCCCTTGTTTTCCTGTTGTCATAGATAAATATGTCTGTGGAATTCCTCCAGTTCCATTTCCCTAAACCATTCTGGGAAGCTGGTGGTTTAGATGGGGAAGAATTCTTGTTTTTGTCTCTGGAACAGTAGCTTTTGCTTACATTGGTTCCTGAATAAAATGGCCACAAGGGCTTTAAAACCTTAACTCCTAATGTTCAAATTCTGCCAGCTCTGCTGGTTAAGTTCACCCTTTCTGGCCGCATCATGATCTGGGTAGCAAGTCCATGGCATACTGACAAATAAATCACTGACACTGTCAAAATTAAATTCCTCAGTGTGTGTGAAAAAAAAAAAGACACATACATGTATAAAACCAAAAAAGAAATTAAATTCCTGGAGTGGATCCCTTAGAAACAACAAACAGAATGAAATTAAAGTTAAAGCAGTTCTCATTTAGAAATCAAGAGAAAAAGTGATTTGTGTTTATGGATCCAGAAATGATGACATCAGGTAGCAATGGACTGGGCTGCTGATAACATGATATCTGGTGAGCAGTGGCTCAACAGGTTAGGGAATTGTTTATCTTACTCACCGATAAACTCGGGAGCAGAGAGGTTCTCAGGGACCCAGGATCTTTTTGTATTTCCACTCTGCCACCCCAGGCCAGGTCATCACTCTCAGACTTGTTACTTGATTGACGTTCCAAGATGGCTGCTGCATCTCCCGGTATCACATTGACATCCCGGGGAGGGGGAGATGAAGATACAAAAGGCGAAAGCATAGGACAGCAGATCCAGACCCTTTGATAATGCTTTCCTGGAGGTGGCGGCAGTAACTGTCTCATATGTCATTGGCTAGAATTGACCACATGACTACCCTTAGCTATAGGGGAAGCTGAAGGGTTATGAATATTCAGTATCTCAGCCTCTACTATAGAAGAAGGCAAGGGAGGAAGAAGCAGCTGGGCATGGCTCTCGGGTACCCCACCCACAGTGTCTATACAGCAGTTTCTGAATTCAATGCAAACTGCTAAACTGTTCTTAATTAGTTGGGACACTTGGCTTGAATGGGACTAATAAAAATTCAACTTAAAACGTCTCAGAAAACATCCTGAGGGAAAAGGCAGATTCATTTTAAGAGAATCCTTTGCGCTTGAGAATCTGACTTTGGCTTTGCCGCTTGCTGTTTGTTTTGAAACAGAATTCTTTGCTGCTTCATTTTTGGGTCAGTTTTTGTGTTTTTCTGCTTTGTAGATCTTTCCCAAGGTGCTGGGGGTCAGGAGAGAAGAAAGAGAGAAGATAATGAAGGGGAATAAAATGAGGTTAAACTATATTAGCAAGTATTCTGGCTTCCACTCTTCACCCCAGTATCCCCCCAAATACAAACAAACAACCTAGAATCTAGAACATTCTAAGCAAACTTTGTCCATCGGGAGCTGTTAACCCTTGAGGTGATGCGAGAGTGTTGGAATGACAGCGTTGTTTACCAGCATCAAGGGACTGTGGCTGTGTTGAGGGTGCGAGTGGCCTTGGCTAGGAAGTTGGGAGCCATCTCCTGTGGAGAAGGGGACAAAGGAGAAAGCGCTGTCCATGTGGCATTGGGCTCTTCCCTTGGGAAGTCCCCATGTGCCCACAGGAGTGCCTGGTGGCCTCAGGCGTGACCAGCTTGTGTGCGACCCCCAAGGGGAGTAGTTTCCCGAAGCCAAGAGTGGGGATCGGCTCAGCCCATGACACGAGGCTGCCTGAAGCCGGCGCAGGGTGGAGGAGGCTTGCACACAGCTGGATGCGGGTGCAGTGGTGCTGCCAGCGAGAGAGGATGGAAGTGGACTCAGACAAACTCTACTTAAAGACTAGCCAGTGGCTCGAATTTTGAGATTTGGATGGCTTCACCATTTGGCTTCTTTGAGCTAATGGAGAAAAAATGTGATTCACAATTGTATTCAGTGACCATCCAGCACCTGTATAAGCACAGTGGCATGTACGCATATGAATTTGGCCTTTTCCTCTGACTAGAATGGTGCTTTGTTGTTATCAAAATACTGGAAAATGCCCAAGGGGCGAGGGACCTTGCGGGGAATTCAGGTTTAGCAGAGGCTGCTGGCGTGCTGAGCAGGGGTGCAGTTGCCCCCAGGGCTCGGCTGGCCCCTCTGGCCATTAGGAAACCGGGACTGATGCTCCAGCCGCACACAAGAGCTGCCCGGGCCGTTTGGAATCTTCTAGCTTCTCTACTCACATACACCCTTCCCAGGTAAATACGACAGGACATATCTGCCATATTTGGGGGCATGGGGTAGAATGTAGAATCCAGTAAGTCACTATGAACCTGGAGAAATTGACCGGGTTTTGAGGGATGTGAACCAGGGGTGAAGTCCGGAGAGCCCTGGCTACCCTTGACCTCCCGAGGGACCCAGAGCACCTGCTTGCCTTGGTGTTTCTCTCTGCGTGAGGCCGGTATTGTGTGGATCCCCATGGTGGGCTCAGAGGTTCTGTCTGCAAAGCTCTTTCAGCTCCCTGGAGTGTTTTTTATGTTTAAAGACCCCAAAGATCTAGAGTTTGGTTTCATTTTTTATTCAGTTATACCTAAAGAACTGTGCCGACCGTGGGGAACACTTTGATGGAACCCCATGCCTAGCATGAAATGTCGGAAGAGGAGCCAGGCCATTATTTTCATACTCTGACTCTGTCTACCCAGCCCCAGATTTTCAGGTGGAAAACTCAATCAGCCACCTGTAAATTTTACTAGTATCAGATTTACTTCGCACAGTTGCAAAACACCATGTACTTCCCCCCTCCCCTTTTTTTTGGAAGGGAAGGGTCATAACTATTTGGCAAATAGAATTCCAACATCCATTTGAAAAATTATTTAAAAAGCAGTCATTTCAGTGTTTTGCGCACATGCTGCCAACCATCTGGTTGTTTCTGCATTTCTGGATAGCCCTGTGCTGTCTGGTATCTTATGGATAATTGTTGAATTTTTCCAGCTTTCCTGGGAATCATAGTCAGATTTGTAGATCACATTGCTTCCTCCCCCAAGCTACACTGCAATTTCAGTACGTCCTAACCTTTTTTGGCGTATCGATTGGATTTTTGGTCAAACATTTGTGGTTACACTGAGATCTGTGTTTTCTTCATTTCAGAGTCTGGGAAGTATTTGGCGGTTTTCAGTGGAAAGTCAAACTTGAATTTCAAACAAAAAAGCAGTAGAGAGACTTACACAAACCTGAAGGGTTTTTTTGCATTAAAGAGAAATCCTTGGTATACTTAAGAAATAATTTTAGCATTTTGGGGTTTTAAGGGGCCAGTTTATTTCCAAGGCTTTTAACATTCCTTTGGGGGTTTTCTCCTTAACCAGGGTTGTCCTCTCCTGCTTCTCGGCCTCCACTGCCAGACTGGGTGGGCTATGAGGCGTCCTCAGCTAAGAATGGCAGCCGTCCCTGGCTGGTGTTTGCCTTAATTTCTTTGGGTGTGTCTGCACTGGCAGCCTTTTGTGACCAAATGTACTGGCTGCTGGGGTAGCTTCAAAAAAGTTATTTTTGACTTCCATAGAAGACTTTGATTAATAGGCTCTTAATCCATTAGGTTCTGACTGCAAGTGGCGAAAACCCAACTCGAACTAATTTAAATTCCGGAATTCATGGCTTGTGGAACCGTACCTTGGGAAAGGGCAGGGGTCGAGCTGGTCTTAGGGGTGCCCAGACTCTTTCTCTCCATCTCTGGTCTCTTCGCCGTGTGACAGCAAGAACTGGTCACCCACAATGCCAACCGAGAGCAAAGGCAATGTTCAGGGTCCAGCTCCAGTGAGAACAATTCCTGGGAAGTTTTTGGGGTTGGCTGGGTCACAGGACCAGAGGTCTGTTACCAGAGAACTGGGGGAGGCTTCACTGGGTAGAGAAAATAATATGTGTCCTTCACACAGCACATTTTTGGTTCCCTGCAGAGATTTTAGGGTCTTGCAGAGATTTTAGGGTCTTATTAGGACTCTTTAGGAATGTGGGGAGCTGAGAGACTTTGGATTCAATTAGTTTTAGTCCAGGGAATCCTGAAGAATCGATGCCAGTTCCAGTGAAAGATGGCAGAGGTTGCAGTTCTGAGAGAACCCTGACCCCGCTCTGGGCATTTGAATGAATCTCTTCTGGCTGAGGTGAAACAGGATAAGAAGTAAGGGAATAAAGCAATTTGGACTTCAAATCTTTCTATTTTATTTAAGCTGTGAGGCTGAGAAGCCTTCACTCTTGGACTTTTTTTCCCTGGGACTTTTGTAATAGGAGAGACAAATTGAAACGGGGACTTTTTTATGTTGCTAGTGTTATATTTTCAGAGTATCTTCATTTTGTCATTTCATCTCGTTGCTGAAATCCCGTGGGCTATTTTGGACACCATGAGGTGGGCAAAATTGGGGACTGAAATAGGAAAGGGCAGAAGTGGATTTTCAGGCTAGAGGTCAACTTGGCTTTGGACTTGGTTAAAGAATGAGCCTTCCTCATTTCAGAGCTTTTTGGGGACCTGGGGGCGGGCAGTCCCCACCTACGACCCCAGAAAGATACATGGTGGGACAGTGATTAGTACCGGGGGAGGCTCTGAAGGGGGGGCAAGTGGTCCTGACCCTCGCTCTGAAGAGGCAGCCGCACTTGGCCTCAGGTTGAGGTCATGCCCAGTGGGCTGAGGGAACAAGCTTCTGGGGATGCTCCGGGACTTCCATCGTCCTCTCTTCATGTTTGCTTTGGCCTCTGTCCTCATCCTGTGCTCCCTCCCCTCCTTGAGGCGTGCAGATTGGAGGGGTGAGTGGTGAGAGCCCAGGCTCCATTGGTCTACTTTCTCTACTCGGTGGCATTCACGAATTAGAAGAGTCAGGCACACAGGTGTCCTCTTGGAGGCTGCTTTGCTGTAGGAAGGCTGCATTTGGCTCCAATCCTGCTTACCCATGGGGAGCGCTGGGTGGAGGCCCAGGCCTGTTGCTCTCACCCAACCTGTGAGGCAGTGGTCCTGAGCTTGTCTGCTCTGCAGGCTCAGCTGTGTCTACCCAGAACTGGAGACGGGAGGGGGGACGGGAGGGGGGACAGGAGGCGCGATGGAGGTCACACATTAGATCCACCTTCTCCAGTGCAGCCTCCTCAGTAATAAACCTGATAGTTTGATTTCTGACTCCTTTATCTACTTTCTCAAATTGGTTGAGCTCAAATGTTCCTGAGGACCGCTTTTGTCCCCTACCCTTCAAATCCTGGAAAAGCTCCTTCACATACTTAGTCAGGTGAGATAAAATTATATGTGATTTGTTATTTATCAGCTCAGCTCATCATTGCTGTTTAACGTCAATCTATAAATTGTATAGTACAATATGACCGTGAGTTTTGAGATACAAATCTATTTTTCAGATTTAATTTTCAAGTCAAATCAAACTATCGCTTGAGTCATTTCCCTCAGTAAGTATGCAGTAGAAAACTCAAAGAAGAAATACTTATTTTTCTTGTAATGACTGTCAGTTATTGTCTCAGAAAATATTGGGTTCTACCAACTAACATTTTATCTGTGGATTTTCCTACCTCAGCTGGGGGGTAGCATCCTTGTCTAGATGATTCTGTGAGAGGTTGCTCTGTCCAGTGCAGTCACAGGAATGAAAGGATTTGAGCTTGTTTTTCAGCTACTGTTCTGTTTCTAGATGGTAGGTTGACCGTAAATCCAGTTCACAGTATTCATTCATTCCTCTGATATTCGTTGAACTCTGTGTGCCAACGCTTTGGTGTAGCGGATTTGACTAAAGTCAGTCCACTTGGAAAGCTGCGATGGAGCAGGTACAGAGGAAGCATGCAGGTGGCTTAATGGTGGTCTCACAACTTCTCCCTCACGTCTGCCATCCATCTCCCTTCCCTTCTCTTTTTGCCTGTCTGGAGAATGTAATGAAGTAACTGGAGGCTGTTTTTTAAAAGTAGAACAAAGCAAAACAAACAAACAAACAAACACAACACTTTGGCTCCAGAAAGATCCAGTTACTATTCTGAATCACAGTCTTCAGCAGGATTTCCTCATGGATTGTGTCATTTTTTGGAATCACTTTTATCCTTGCTTCATTGTATGAATGGATTCTGAACTTTCCTTCTCTTAATCTGAGAAGTAGCCCTTGACAGAGCTCCCTTTCTAGGAACATGTTTATTTCTGGCTGTTGCAGATAGGTGTGTACCCTTAAGGATGGGTGGTGAGTCTGAACCAAGAGTTTCATTTTCAACACGTCCAGTTTGGAACTCACGTGGGCCTATCAAATAGGCGGTAGGGACTCTCCGTCTGGGATGGTTAGGGCAGAGCCGGGCATGTGGAAGTCATTGACTGTACGAGTAGTTGAAACCTAGGCAGCACCTCACACTCCCCTCCCTAGACTCATCCTGAGATGGGTCCTCCTTCCTTGGAGCCTAGGCAAGTTTTTTTTCACAGCTTTTGGGTCTCTTGGGAGAGAGAGGGAATTCTGGAGGTGGGAAATGAATTCTTGAACAGATCTGTACCTCAAGCCTTCGGGGGCTGGGTTAGTGCTGGTTCTTCTCCAGACTTTAGCATATGCACCTTGACCTGATGCTCTTACTGATGGACCCAGACTCCCACGGGAGTCTCAGCATTCACACAGGACATTGGGAAGTTGTCAGGATCAGCAACTAAATGGTTTCTTCTGGAGTTAAGGTAGAGGTCACCAGCTGGCTGCCAGTGGACTGAGTCTGGCCAGCTGAGGGTGTGTGTGTGTGTGTGTGTGTGTGTGTGTGTGTGTGTGTGTGTGTGTGTGTGTGTGTGTGTGTTTCTTCATACAGTGTTTCTTAAAACTTAAGTGAATTAGTATAAAATTGGGAGACTTCACACAAAAATCAGGATTTCTAGCTTCTTAGAAAAAACTCCCCAGAATATTGGACAGTCTGGATCCTGAATTCCTTTTGGTCAACAGGTGCCAGAAAGTAAATTGTGCCTCTGGTCGGAGCGTTACAGTCCTTAATATGTCTTCGCTTATTTGTTTCATCTTCCTGTCCTTGGAGGTGTTTGGGTTGGGGACCCTCGGTTGACCTCATTAGTCTAAACCATCCTAACGTCTTTCTCTTCAACCCATTAGCCATTTAAGTGAGTACTGAGTGTGTGGTCCGTATCCGATGCCCAGAGAGATGCCAGAGTGGGGAGGTGGGGAAAGGACAGGTGAGGGATTGAGCCCTGTCCACTAGGATAAATGAGCCCTGTAGATGTTGGGCAGACCAGGCCGGCCGTGGGACCTAGCTCTGGACCCAGCCTTCCCGAGGGCTTTCGTCAGCCCTGGAGAATCCCTTGAGGCCACTCTGCGGACTCTCTGAGGACCGACATTGCAGAGCCCTTGGAATCTTGAACTCCATCCTTGAACAGATGTGCATCCACACTTGGACCCTTCAACCAAATTGGCCTGCTAGGGCCCTCTTGAATGAGGCCTGGAGTTTGGAGCCTAGACCAAAGTGAGAACTCTGGGTGCTGACTGTCCCTACTTTTTATTCGCCAACGGACCAATAGAGGTCTCATGGGAGCCATGGCATGGAGATGTCTAGCTTGGCAATTCCCAGGTGTCTGATATATCATCAAAATACCATTTTGCCGCTCAGTACCTGGTAAAACATTCCTGAATCTGGATGAGATGTACTGATATGAACTGTAGGATGACTCTGTCATGGTATGAAATTGCTCGAGTCATAGCAGACTCTGCAGGCCGCTGCTTCTGTCTCGAGCACCTTACCGTCTATCTCCATCAAAGACAGCCTCGAATGGGGGGTGATGGGGAAGGACACGGACAGGAAATTCTTTTTGTTTCCTCTGAAATCCCTTAGGGTGCCGCTTGAGCTCACGTCCTCCTTTTGCCTTCTGTGGAGATGAAAAAACAGCTTGTCACAGCCCTAACCTGTCACACACACTCTGTGAGGTGCCCTCCCAGCATCCCCTGTACTGGGTCATGTGATTCCTGTTCTATTGACTTTGGGTTTGTCCTTCTTCTCTTTGGAGAAGCTGTTCATGGCATACATGGCTTTAAAGAATATATCCCTGTATCATCTTCATCAGATGAGAATACTGAAAAGTATTACAAGAGGGTTCTGTGCTTCATTTATCTAGCAGACAGGAGGGTCTGTTCTAAGTTTCTAAGAACACTTAAAAATAAGGAAGGAGCCAGTGTATGTCGTGTATCCACTTTATGCTACCGGAATGCTGATCTGGAACCCAGAAAGCAGTCTGCAGGCCCTGAAACCAATTTCACACTCCTTATGTCTCTACTTCACATTTAAGGAACGAAGTCATGGGACCTACAAAACAATGACCACGAATAGAACGAACTGCTGTGTTTCTAGCCCCAAGAATAAGTCTTCTGTCAAGTAATCCAAGTGCACGCACATTGATCTGTGCCTGCTTCTCCCTTAGATAGAGGCTGGTTTGATGAATACTCTCAGAGCGCAGGCACTTGGGGGGGGAGGGGTAGGCCTGGAATGACCACAGTTCCTTTCATTTAGCCCCCTCCTATTCTTCTTTTCGTCCAAGCCTTTCTGAGGCATGGGTGATGTTGACTAGGCAGCATCGACAATGATACCAATTTTAAATATCAGAGTTGATGAGAGCCCAGGGAATGAAAGTGTCGCTTAATTAAGTCACTGTGGTATTTCGTTTACTTGGCCCAATTTGTATGCGTGTTGGGGAGTTGGGTGGGGGGACGGGTTATGGTACATGGGTCTAAAGCCTTTGGAGGATCTTAAATTCAGGACTGATTTTACAAGCAGATTGACCCTAAGGCTGCCTCTAAGGGATGATTCCAGGGTCCCCAAAGGTCTTCGTGTTCAAAAACGACCTTTATTAGGTAACTGTCCAAGGCCTAAAATGTCACCATTAGAAAGTTGTTCCTTTGGCCTAAGATTTTGTTATAAGAATGCAAGTATTGTTCACTTACTCCATGCCTTCCAGAGAGAGGAGAGGATGAGTACAGGTAGCAGGAGGCAAGGTGACTGTAGGTGAATGCAGAGTACCCCCCATAGGGGAAAACGGCTGGGAAGGTGGGTAGATGGTGGAGCAAATGATGAACGCAGCTGGAGGCCTCACAGTTGGTTTTAGGATACTAGTGGCTTCCTAAATTAATTTTCCATGAGTGTGGTCATTGGTCATTTATGAGCAGGGACAGAGTCTGAGGGTCTGTGAGCTGTGGACACAGCAGGATTTGCATTCGGTTCCACCCCTGTTCCACACAGCTGTGTGACTCTGGGCAGTTCTCCTAACCTCTCTGTTCCAGGCCTTGCTTTCTTCATCTGCCACATGGAGGGAGTAAACAACACCTCTCAAGTTGTGTGTGTTAAGAGCACCTATTGCAGTGTAAGTTTCAGGGCAGAGGGTGGCAGGTGGTAGGCACTCAATAAGCCCTCTTTTCCTGTCCATTTCCCTCTCCCATTTTTATACTTCAGAGTTGTTTGGCACCATATGGCCTTTTTCTTAGTGCACAGTGCTGATACAGGCAGTTAGCGAGTTGAGACACACTGATGGTACTTGATCATTGGCAAGAGGAGAACAAACAAACTCATGCATGGACCCACTTGGAAACTGATGGGGTAAGCGGAATGCAGTGATGTGCATTGGGTTTTGGCGACCCAGGGGGATCTGCCTCTTGTTCTTCTTCACTTTCCTCATCTTATTGGAGCTCCTTGAGGTTTTGAATGTTCCCCTGTGCTGGGCTGATGCAACCATTTGACTGCAATCCTCATGTGACTTAGAAATTATTCCATGCTGTGTCCAAGGACAGATGTAAGGCAGAGCAGGAATGAACAATGAACATATTTATAGATTGTTCCTCTTTTCAGATGTCAGTAATGAACATAAATCATCTTCAGACCCAGGCCGTCGTGTACTGATTGGATCACTCGCACCCAGAGGAAAATGTGATGGTGTTAGGGCTTCGCAGTCTCACATTTCAGACCATCTGTCTGAAGGGAGGTTTGGAATCGAACTGTAAAGAAAAGCATTATTCACTTATTCATTCATTTGTTTTCTTCCTTAGGAGAATCACCTAACCATGAACATCCTTTCATGGTGCTGGAGTCCTTGCTTTGTTTCCACCGAGATTTTGGTCAGGGTGAAATATTGGATTCCTGGGAATGATTTCTGCTGTGTGGGAAATGGGGATTGCAACTAGAAAAGGTCAAACACGTGGCAGAGAAGGAGGGGAGGTTTTTGTAGTGAAGCCTTGGGAGAAATAAAGGAAACTGAGGAAAGGGAGCCCCGGTCCTCAGACAAAGTAAATCCTGAAAAGTTTCTCGTAGGCGAGGAAGGGTCAGTGAAAATTATGGCAGAGTCGCCATGATTGCTAATTTGAAATATCCAGAAACTCACTAGTGTGCTGTCTTTATTGTCTCCTCAACTCAGAATTTCCCTGATGGTGTTAAGCTTCTGGTCTGTGCTTTCTCCCATCTCGGGTTTATAGGACCCTCACCTCTGACATTGCGGAAGGAATGCTTTCTGGGGTCTGGTCCGTGCTCAGCTTCTGACACTGTGTTTTTGTCTCCAAAGTGGACATTCTTCCTCTAGTGCCTCGAAAATTATTATATTCATACTCTATTTTTTCATTCCTTGGACTTCTTTAGTGGGGGTCCCAGGAGTTCTCTCCTTTTATCATTTTTACTCCTGAGGCAGCAGGGTAGTTTGGGGAAGAATAAGTGATATATGTTAGAATCAGCCATACTTATTTTGTTCAGAATCTTCATTGGTGTTACAGTCATATACTAACCAATCTATATGTTATCACGAAACACTCCTTATTCCCTTTCTTCTTCTATGAGAGTCTAAATTCATTTTTCTTAATGTTACTAAGTTTAAATGTTTCTGTGTTTTTAAGATTACTTCCCCCCCACCCCGAGAATGCCTTGCATCATTGAATAATCAGTTTCAGATCCAGATTTGCCCCAGAATTGACTGTTGCGTGAATATTAGCATCTGTTTATGTTATGTTGCATTGCAATATCGGTTACATTATGAGCTGAGATATTTTGTTTGACAAAATATTATGTTTCATTTTGGTTATTTTTGAAAATCAAGAACACTCTTTTGGAACTTCATAACTGGAGATAAAAATGTGCTTCTTCATAATTTGTCCTTCCTCTTCTGGGACAAGATATGGAAACATTTAAATTAGCTACATGCAGGTAAAACCAGCGGGTTACCTCTCTTTCAAGGTGTTGATCTTGGTTTGTTTTCTTTGTGGAAATGAATGATTCTGTTATCTCACTTTGGATACAATGGAAATTCTTCCTGATCATGGGAGTTTTATGTTATTCTTCTCAGAGTTGTTCGAAAGATTGTCCAGCTGTACCATGTAAAATCCTAAGAATTTATTTAATACATGAAAGCTTCTGGAGAATATGTCAAATTACTATTTCATTAATCTTGCACTAGCAAGGCAACATGATCAGGCTGGGGAACGCCTAGAGTTTATTTTGATTTGTTTTACTTTGGGTTTAAATTTACCACCCACAGTTCCCTGAAGTACATAAAAGCTTGTAGGTTTGGTATGTCTGCTTTGCTGTCGCACTGTAATGATGTCCAAATGTGATGGTACTTAAAGTCTTCAGGATCAGACAGATCGAGAGTCATTTCCTCTTTCGCTAACCATGTCAGAGAACATTGGAAAAAATTCGTTTTCCCAATCTGCCCTTCCCGTGAGTTGATAGTTGCGCTGTTTGCATAGCTGACCATCCACTGAAGCCAAGGCATGTGAAACTGCTGTCCACTAAAATGGGCCTGAAAGTCACGTGGGACCCACCCAAAGATGCTACCAGTAGACCCGTGGAGCATTACAACATTGCCTATGGGAAGTCACTGAAAAGTCTTAAATACATCAAGGTGAATGCGGAGACACACTCCTTCCTTATTGAGGATGTGGGTAAGTGACACTCTGGTCTTGTTACTGGTCAGAACTAACTGTACACCTACATTCTCCTTCCATTCTCAGGGTGACTATTTGTGGGACAAAAATGGTACCCAGTGGTTCCTCGGGGATGGACAGCCAAGGTCAAGCGGCTGTTAAGCAACAGCCTTCATCTTGCCCATGGGCTTCCCCAACCTGCATTTGAAGTCCAGTACTCCTGGATCTCTCTCCACATTGATGTAGGGAACAATTTTTAGTTTCTGGATGTGCTTTTGGAAAATACATCGACCCTTTTTTATCTTCTAGGAACTTGACAACTGGGCAAGTCTGTAGCCTGATCTTGAGGCTTCTAACTTACAAACCGTGTTATAATCAGGGATTACGCAAGCAATGTGTCCCTGTAGCGGTGTGTGACGTGTCATGCTTTGCCACACGTGGTTCGAAGATACAACATTTCTCACCATTAGATTTGGTTCTGGAAGTTTGGCGTATTTAGCCTTTTGCCTAAACATATTCTCTTATAAGGGCAGGTGTAGGTGGTTTTGAACGTAGGCTTTGAGCTGCCTCCAGTGGATCCTCTATCTTCTGCTTTTTTGGTCCCACTGGCCTGGAACCCTGTTTATTCTACAGTCATCTCATGGTCCAACCTTAAGATGGATCATAGGAAGTAACAGAATTCAGCACCTGTGACAACCAGGTTCCCCTCCGGCCACGTTAGCATTCTGCTGCCTTCCTTCAGTGGATCAAAACCAGCTCGTGGCTTCTTAGTTTCCTGGTCACCATCCAGTACACTTACTCCTTCTCTACCTCCTGCACTGTGATATTAAACTTTCTGGGTAGCAGAGCAGAAAGTGCACGGAGGAGAGACAAAGAGGGACAGATTCCCGTCTTCACGGTTCCAGCGAAACGTACGTTTCACCGGAGCTGAATCTCCTCCACGTCACTAGGGCCCCACAGGGTCCTACTGTGAGGTTAAATGGAGCTTCTATCCCACCAAAGGCACGAGCAGCGTCACATGTGCTCGCTCAACCCTTGTTAGGGTTGCTGCAGAGAAGAAAAACATGCAGAAAGAAAGCCCTAGAACTCACTGCAGACTGAGAGTGTCTCCCCAGCATCTTTCTGATGAGTGAACCGAACAGAATCAGAGACACGCTGATGACATTTCTTTGAAATACGAATAAGCTCAGAGCGAAGAGAGAAAGTGCCTGGCGAAACCTGGTTTTGCTTTTTGTCTGAACCTAGAGCATTTCCCAGTTAGTCCGGCAGGTCGTGCCAAGCCCTCAATGCCACCGGGCCCTGCCGTGGTCAGACAGAAGGCGGACCAGTCTTGAGCATAGCAGGGGTCCCAGATGTGTAGCTGCCGCTGGGCCTCTGGCTTGCGAACTGAAGTTTTGTGAAAGGAACGCTCCTCACTTTGAGCGATGCAGTGAACGTTGTTGCCTGTGACGGAGCTCCTACCTCTCCGACCCTGCGTGCCCTCAAGTGCCACAAGCTCTCACCTCTTCAGGGAATCGGCACCTTCACTTACCTTTCTAAGATAATAAGTCATTTGGAGGAAAACCAGCACTACTGGAGTTTTGCTTTTCGAAGCCGCAAGTTCAGGGTACCCTCAATTTGTAACACGGTGTCTAGTTTTCCTTTTGCATCCCAGCAACTTCAGGGTCTCAGCCAAAGAGACCTTCGCTGTGTGTCCTTGACCTGTAGATGCACGTCAAAAAATGAAGCCCAATTGTTTCACGCTTAGCATATCCAAGATCCCAGGAAACGTTTTTCTAGATTTTTGTTGAAATAGTCAAAGACAGCATGTACACATAGGAAGGGAAATATTTTATTATGAAAAGAGGAACATTCCATGCAGCTTTATTTATTGCATAAATAAAGATTTCCCATGAAGATTTCCCATGCACTAAATTTTATGAGTTACACTGAAATTTTCTCACTATTTTTTGGAGGTGGCCATTTGGAGTTTCCATTGGGAAATATTCTTCGTAGTTACTAACACTGTGGGTTAAACCAGTTATCTAGTGGACAGTGCATGCCTGTTTCCTACATTGATTTCACATTAAAAAAACGCAAAAGCTTTTCTTGTTGACTGTTCATGCATCCAGGTTTATTACACATGTCATGTACTTTGTATTAAATAAATTTTGTGTTCTTTTGGTCAGATGTGCTTCAGTTGCCTGGGATGAATGTCAGTGATTTTGATTAAAGAGAAGAGAGAAAGCTATAGTTAGACTGGTCACTTAATTCAGATTTTTATATTTGGTTATAACTGGTATAAGGAAGACGGTGACTTAAATTGTCATTCTTGGAGATTTGAAACGGTGGCTTGATATAAACCATATGTTTCAGAGCCGGGGGTAGTGTACTTTGTGCTGGTTACTGCAGAAAACAACAGTGGAGTGAGCCGTCCAGTTTACAGAGCTGAAAGCCTGCCTGGTAAGTCTTATCTAGAATTGGAGGCTGTATTTTTGTGACTTAGATTGGGAGATTCTTTGCTTCATCAGGTCAATACAAATCTAGAATCATTAAAGAGTTCCCAAACAAGAAATTTTTAGACTTGTATGGCAAGCTGAAAGATTGAAAACTAGGAGAGATTTATCCCTTCTTTTAAAATAATTTTGATGTAGGTTATTAGCGTATTGTCTTAAATTTCGGAGTACTCATTAGAGTAAACTATGTATAAAAGACCAAAAATGTGCGTTGTCCATACAGGTTAGGGGCCTAGTCACTCGTATGGCCTGAGCAGATCCTTTGGAAGATTGTTGAAGAGACCATTGAAATATGCGTTTAGGGATGCACTGAAATGTGGGCAAGACAACAGTCCTCCTTTCTAACGATCAAGTTACATTTTCCTAATTTAGGAGGTGAATGGATCAAGATTGATGGTTTTCCCATTAAGGGTCCAGGACCATTTAATGAAACCGTCACAGGTACTATTTGCTCATTCGGTTCATGTCTTCACCGAAGCACCATCTCAAAAGAGGGCCGTGCTTCTGTCACACACACATGTGCTCACAAACCTTCATCCGGTCCCCATCGCTAAACTAACACACATGCCGCACGGTTTTGGTCGATCTGCTCTGCACCGGATGGACCAGACCGCAGCCAGTCTGCAGTCTGCACTCCTCACTGCTCTTTCGTGTTCTGGTGTGGGGCATGTCTTCGTCTGCATCGGGGGATGCTGTTGTGCTGTTAACAGGCAAATATGGTGGTTGAGATGGCAGTCCTGGCCCGATGAGGATATTTGCGCCTCTTCTACCTGTGGATGCAGAAATGAATGGGGCCCACCAAACAGTGGCCTTGATTGGCTGACATTGCTACATCAAGGCTCTCTCTCTTTTCTTATCCATGGGCTATCTTGTGATATGTTAGATAACCTGCCTTCCATCTCAGCTCCATATTTGTATATATGTGTGTTTTATCATTTGGATGTTGATGTTGTCTGGCCATATTGTTTTACTTGTTGGGAGACGTGTTGACATTTCCTGTGTGCTTCATGAATATATTTGATTCCTGGTTAAACGATAATGCAAAATGAAAGCAGTTATTTCAGAGTGTGGTTGGGTGATATCCCAAAGGCAGTGTGGCAAGGAACAGTGTTTTTAAATACATCGATCTGGTATTGTTGTTGAGAGGAAGGTGAGTATGTGGAAACCAATGACCCTAATCTGCTTCTCAGGTCAGATTTGATGGGTGTAGGCAGTTTTCAAAGTCCACTTTAGACAAAAGGAGAGTGGAAGAACAAAGCAACCAGAAAAGGAAACTGGATTTCTAGGAAAGGTGATATGTTCTTGTTTAAATACGTTGGATGTGAGGGGATGTAGTGGCGATGTCTTATAGGTGATTGGAGATGAGGGCCTGAAAATTGGAAGAGAGAAGCAAGAGGTAGGTATGGGTTTAGGAGTCAAGCTGTAGAGGGAGAACTAAAGCAGGGAGAGTGATGAGTGGGTGAGAATTAGGAGAGACAAGAGTAGAAGCCAAGGATCAAACCTTGGAAGACATTGACAGTACAGGAGTCAAGAAGGTAGTAGTACACCTAGAAAATGTGCAAAATAGGAAAGGATGTTTATTTCAGAGGTTGTCTTCCCCTAAAGATACACGTGTAAACATTCACAGGCACACATAAACCTTTTACTGACAGATGTACTGTGCCTTGTATTTGAATTTTATACTTTGTATTTTAAATAACCATTTTATTTTTATCATCTTCCTGATAGAGTTTTCTGAATGGCAGTTTTAGAACAAGTAATTTCCTTACTTTTTCTTAAGTAGTTAATTTCTTATGCCTTCTTTAATAGAAACAGGTGTGTGTGTGAGAGTGGGTGTGTGTGTCCTTTCTGAGTAAGCACATGTGACAGAAACCCTGGGAACTGGGAACCACAGACAATCATGCCCCAGCTCACTCTTGGTTTTATGGACTGTGAGATCCTTTAACCTGTCTCTGCAGGAGCCTCTGTAGGCCCTAGTTGCCAAAGAACGCTCTGCTATAATACATAACACTGTATTTGCCATACATTATGTTAATAAAGATGCTGGAAGAAATTGCTAGCCAAAACCTTTTGCAGTATATGATACAAAGCAGAACTTAAAAAAAATGCATATACAGAATGCATAGACTTGGTTACAGTGCTCCAGAAAAGAATTACATTTCATTGTTAATGAAAAAAAAAATAATTTATGGGAAATTATCAATAAGGGATCAACATGCATCTGTACCTTTTTTAATATGGCCTGGGAAATATGCTATGCTATTTTTCTGAGGAAATTGTTAATATATGATAATCCTGTTAAACAAAAGAAGTACTATTCTGAATTCCAGGTATCTTCATGCAAAGGGATTTGTCCTAGAAACGCAGACATTAGCATCTGCACCTGGTGTGAGGCCCCAGGGCTTGGCTCTAGTGCTTTGATCAGTAATACCTCACGTTCTTCCGGTGTTTATTTGAAACCAGAGGAAAATCCGTTCTTTTATTCTGCTGGAAACAGTGGTTTCAGTTCAGATTTCAGAAGGCCTCCTTTGCTGGCTGGAATCTATCTTCACCTCATGGTCTTTACTTAAAAACAGGACTTTAATTATTTAATTCATTCATTCAGGGCCTGCGGCTTTCCAGGCAGAGTTCTGGGTGCAAAAGACGCCACAGTGAATAAGATAGACAAGGGCCTTAATGGCTTTAACGAAGACTGCGTTCTAGTGGGAAAGAAAGACAGTAAACCTATAAGCAAAAAGTAACGCATACAACCTGTATGAGTTTGGTAGGGATGCCATAACAAAATATCGCTGACTGGTTACCTTAAACGATAGATATTTATCTTCTCACAGTTCTAGAGTCTGGAAGTCCAAGATCAAGGTGTCAGCAGATTTGATTTCTCCTCACATGTCAGCGGATTTGTCTCTCTTTGGCTTATCTTCCCTCTGTGGGCATGCATCCTGGGTATCTTTGTCCAAATTTTTGCTCCTTCTAAGGACACCAGTCAGATGGGATCAGGGCCACCTGAGTAATAACCTCATTTTAACTTGATCACTTCTTAATAGGCCCAGTCTCCAAACACAGTCACATTCTGAGGTAACTAGGGTTTAGGTCTTAAACATAAAAATTTGGGGGGTGGGGAGACACAAAATTTAGCCCGTAGCATAATCATAAATTCTTTGAAAAACCAGCAGCGCTGTGAAATAGGACAAGCAGGGTGGCGGAGCCTGGGGGGTGCCAGTAAGATGGCTGAGAGCCTATGAGGACTGTCTGAGAAGCCACAAGAGGGGAGGAAAAGCGTGCAGGGAGTCCTGGAGGTGGGCTGGACCTGAGTGGTTCTCAGATGGTCACTCAAGCAAATGTGGACACTCTCAGGACTCAGAAAATGATAGGACCAAGCAAAACTGCAACTCTAGGGCAGAAGTTTAGACTTCCTCTTCGGGTAGCTCATCGCATATCTTTTTGTTAGAAAGTGTTCTTAGTATGTAAATGTGAAATCTCTCCTGTTGAGTTGTAAACCCACCTGCCTTTGCTTTGTCCCAGGGAAGAGATGCTGCAAGTCCCTTCACTTATTGGAATCCTATTATTTAGTTTTCCTGCAGACTTTTCTGAAGTTGTTTTAGCTTTTTTCCTGTGACGGGATCTGGGTAATCTGCTCTGTGCAGAACCAGGCACTGGGAGTCAGAATGAGGACCACGGTCCAGGATGAGGACCACGGTCCACCTCTGCTTCCAGCCAGCCCGGGGCCTCAGAGGACAATTCATCTGCTCTCACTAGCTCTTCAGCTGGGAAATTTTAGCTCTCAGGATCACATGTATTTTTAATAATGTTATGGTTTTCTAACAACCTAGTCCTTTGTGCTTTCCTTAAGCTATGGTGCCCAAACTAGACATAAAATAGAAGTCATATTGATGCCTCATATTTTCTTTACATTATACTTAGTTCATGAAGCTTACCTTTTTTTTTTTTTTCTTTACAGTTAAATTATAGCTCAGAGTCAAGTTCAGCACAGAGTTCACAATTCTCTTAGGCCATTTCCAACCAACACTGGCATGATACCTGTGGTCCAGCCATTACTTTCCTCATCACAGTCACCCCCTGATCCCCAGGTTGCTCCCTGAATCCAGATAGCTTGAGGGCACTTAGCTTATTGTGCGCCTTGCCACACCTATGTCCTGGACTGCATCCACCTCCGTGACAATGGTCCCTTTGATAGTCTCACTCCTGTCACTGAAGAAGAAGTTGCTGCCCTCCACCATCTAGAGTCATGAAATTCCCCATCATCTCACTGCTTCAGTGCCCTCAGGTCAGAAGCTTGTCTCAGATCCAATCAGGCTTTGGGTCTGTAGACCCTTCCCCTTTCCAGAGTCCAGAAGCCGTCTCCTGGCTCCTTTCTTGCTTAGTTTATCTGGGTCCCCAGCATTTCAGCCGCACTCGTGTCAGCATGGCCATATGCCAGACACCCCCTCCCCCCAGCTCTCTGGTTTTCCCTCCTGCGTGCTAACTGCTGAGCCTTGTGGGAGAAATAAAGAGCTAAGCTGGTATGCATTGTGACAGCTTCTTATAGCTGGTTTTCTAACTTCATCTGGGCCCTCGGCTCTGCTCGGCAATGATTTGTCCTTACTCAGTTTCCTTTCTTTCTCTCACAGTGGCTAGTCGAAAATTTGGCCACTTTCTTCAGGCTCCTTACCCCACCTGCCTTCCTATCACTTCTAGCAAGTAACCTTGTTTCCTGCCTCCCTGGGAAGTAAAGGTCATCAGGGTGACATCTCTTGTCTTCCCCCTCTTGACTTCTAAGCCTTCACGGCTCCCTTCCCTCCTCCTGGCTCTGAGGAAAGTTTGCTGTTCTCTTTCAGGCTGACTTGAGACACGGAAAGCTTCTTTGCAAGCGTGGTTAGACCCGAGGGCTGTTCTGGGGTCGGATTCAACTTTGGAGCCTCCCCTCCCCCATAGGAGCTGGCTCAAAAGCTGATTGGAACAGGTGTCAAATTATTTGACGCTGAAACAGTGAAACTATGAAACCCCGAAAACCAAAGCTTGGCCTCTTCCCTTTCTTCCCTGGCACTCCTTTCATAGGAAATGTCTGTGGACATATCAGGAGGGCATGCCCCGAGCATGCGTTTTGGTCTTTTCTATCAGTAGTTCATCAAAATGAGCACCCATCTCCAGGTGCATTTTCTTGCTAGTTTGTTTATATAGATGTGACTGATGTGGAATTTGAAAATTCTAACCCATTGTCTTGAGATGGGCTCCTTCCCTAATCTCTTAACTTAGAGCATAATTAACCCATCAAACCGTAATCGTCTCCACTGCACTGTTGCAGCCCAGACTCAGGCTCAGCCAACAGTGAGAGCTGACCTTCTGAGCCCCTCAGACATACAATGATGGGGCTCCCCAGGAAGGCTCCAGGCTCTGTTCTAAGAAGCTTCTCAGGTTCTAAGCTTCCTTCTAAGGTTCTAGGGTTCCTTTCAGCTTTGAAATGTCATGAATTAATGACACTAAGGCACTTTGAATGAGTGATCCTAAGCTCTGCAAGCAGTTGGGAAGCATTCCTGAGAAATGGCTGTTTCCCTTAGTCTCCACCCTACTTGGAGTGTCTTAGGTCAGCAAATCCAGGAAGCGTATTAGCCAAGGAAGAAACACTGAATTATAGTTTCTGGGTGTTGGGGTGGTGACTGAATGCACAAGGGTGCCCAGGATAAAGAACTGTCTCCAGTGATACGCTGGAAGTGGCGCCCTCCCCTTCTCTGGCTGCAAATGGCAGGCGTTCTGCCAAGTGAGCCAAGGAGACGGTCGTGGTAACTCACTTATACTGATGTGTGTGTGTATGACTCTGGGAGAGAGTAGCCTGGGTGGTGCAGCAATAGGCGAACCACAGACAGCACTGCCGCCCTGGGCAGTCGTCAGATAATCCTGGAGCCAGATCCCGGGGCTGCTGAGCGTTAGACTTGAGCTTTAAGTGTAGCCCAGTTCAAACTTTTTAATTATGAATCAAAAACTGTCCTCTTTGCACGCACTGGTTTCAATTTAACAATTCTTTGGCCCACAGGGAATTAATACTGTCTGTGACATTATATTTTCAGTAGCTCTCTCATGCAATTATTAGTGTTTTTTTAAGTGTGCAATGCACAGGGCAGACCTGGTTTGTGGTTCCTGGTCTGGGTGGTGAGCTCTTCTGGGGCAGGGCAAAATGATTTACTCATCTTTGTATCTCCAGAGCCTGGGCCAAGCGCACAGTATGTGCTCAAGACATGTTTGTCGAGTGAAGTGAATTTGGAGGCTGCGTCTTCTCCATACCTGTGCTCTGGAGGACGTGCAGTGTGTCAGGAGGTCGGGCACCCCCGTCCCGTTTAGCTGCTGGCTCTGGGGCTGGCCCCGGGCAGGCCACTTTGCCGTCACTTTGCGGTGCTGTCATTAGTCAGAGATCCTAGTTCTTTGCCCCCCCCCCGCCCCCGTTTCTTGGCGGGGCCTGGGGGAAGGATGGCGTTGAATGCATTTGGAGGTTGGAGTTCCTCAGGGCTGGCTGCTCTGTGAAGACACAGTCAGATCCACCTGCTGCGGGGTTACCTCTCTCCACGTTCATCCTGGGGCTCAGGCCTCTATGTGAGGGCCTGTTTCAAAGCCGCCTCTCACATCAGAATGGTTAGACTTCACCAGCCTTAGAGGTTGTTCTTTAATCATAAAAAGTAGGCAGTAGAGGCTTGTGTGCAGAGCTGTTGAACGTCATTTAACCAGACGTTCTTGGGTGGGAACTCGGAAGTCTCAGCCCAAACAAGAATGCCATGGGAAGGACTCAGCGCCGGCCAGCTGCCCGGAAGAGGCAGCAGTGGTGAGCAGCCTTCCAGGACAGCAGGGCTGAAACCCACATTTTGCGGTGTTTCATCTCCATGTCTACACTGATGAGTGTCAATATCTGTGCACAGATTTTCCCTTCAGTGAACTGTTAGGAAACGAGCGACTGTGAGCGAGGCCCTTCCCCCCATGGACGGGCGCGTATTTCAGAGGCTCGTGAGTGGCTGCTTCGAGTGGGTGGGGCAGGGGCTGTGGACAGCTGGGGAGATGAACTGTCCCCACTGTCCCCACGTGTGTGGCCTTGAATGGAATGTCGGCCGTCCTTGCCGTCAAGTCTTAGAGGAACCTGCAGTAGTTAATAAACCTACCGGCCCGATAAGGCCAGCGTCTTGGGGGCTGGATGCCACTTTCTGACTGCGTATCTGTCACCGGCTTTTCTTTCGACGTCTGAGTGAAAAAGAGGGTGGGAGGGGCAGTGACATCACTGAAGAGGGTTGCAGCTTCTCATACAGGCTCCCTGCAAAGGAAGCTGTCAGTCCTGAAGGAAAGCACTTTCTTATCTCAGTTGTCAACCTATTCATATATTGTAACGGGATCTTTCATTTGCATGTTGGAGAGTGCTAAAAATTGAAATAATGAATAGGAAAAAGGTCTTTCACACCCAGGAAACAACTGCATTGCTGAGTATCCTACTCCCAAATGAAACAAATGCAGAAGAGCTTTAGACTAAAACAAACCAAACCAGAAAAAAGCTTTGAATAATTTTTCTTAGAATTTTTAACACCCCTGCCTCTTAGCTTACATTGACCAGCAGGCTCTGTGTCCTCTGTGAGGTGAGGAAATGCTAGATGTCCACATTTCAGCCGTTAAGGAGCTCAGGAGAGGACGATTGCCTCCTTTGCTTTCTGTGGCCCTCTTGAGTCCTCAGGAAGTGTGGCTGAGAACTGAAGCACCACCAGATGGGCCCAGCAGATGCTTCTAATGATGTGTTTTCACATCCCTCGTGGAGGAAGCTTTGCAGCGGGTCACCTGCAGGAGGTCCCCGTCCTTCCTTCCACCCTGAGTCAGGTGAGGCTGGGCCAGGGATGGGGAGTGAGTGAGCTGGGCCCAGGCAGGTGGCTGAGCACGTCGGCAACTGTGTCACTGTTCCAGGCTTGTAGTTGAGCCACTGCCCTGAGTAGGACACAGAGACCTTAGCTCTGCCTTCGTGGTGGTGGAGAAAAATTATTGGTTTAACGTAGGGAGAGACGCCCCTCAAAGGGCTTATGATCTGTAAGACTGAGGGATGTGTCCATGCAAACAGTTATAGGACTGCTGATTTCTTGTTCTGGTCGTAGAGCACGGCTTCGTCGCCAACTTGTGCAGAGTTTGCCTGTGTCGTTAATGTCCTGCTGGCTGCCATCGTGGGGCGACCTGGCCTTTGCAGCCTCAGTCCTGTGCGGTGACATTGATGGTGTAATTTTCACTGATATTCATAGCACCACTGGGGTCAGAGTCAGCCACTGATTGGCATTTTTGGATGACATCCTGAAGCTGCTGACGTACTGGTCATTCTTGGGGCTTCTCAAACTGGGTTCTCAGAACTCGGGAGAACGTGACACTGCCAGGAGTCCAGGAAGGCATGAGGTAAACGACGCAGATCCGACGGCTAGTGGTTTCTTGATGGCCGGTTATTTAAAATGTTATTTTTGACTTTAAAACAGACACCAAAATATTATAGAGTAGTCTATAAAATTCAAATGCAATTTTGGGATAAAACCGAGATTGGGGCTGAATTGCCACGCTCCAGGCTTCTGGGGGTTGAGCTCATTTTCTCTGCTGTTACATAAACCTTGGTGAAGCATCTGAGGAGCTCTGTTCAGTGGTAAAGTGAGCCAGCACTTTTGTGAAACAAACAGCCGAAAAAAACAACATGGTTGGAGTGGAGCGGTCCCGGGTTGGCTGAAGCATTTGCTTTGTTTCTGAGACAGTCCTGCTGGATTTTGTGGACCCCACTGGCCTGTGGGGTTGGCCTCTAACTGCACCGTCCCTTTCTATACCCGATGTTGAGTAGGATTCCCTGTGGCTTCCTCATCTGGGGACAGCCTGGCTGTCCCCGCGTGGTCCTAGGAAGCAGGAAAGAGGAGTCTCTGTGAAACCTGGACGGGGGGCGGCAGAAATCTTAAACCGAGGGCACTTGGGTTTGTCTGTATTGAAAGTTAGTTTTAAATGCTTTATAAAAGGCTTCCCCAATCCTTAACATGATTCGTAATTGACATTGATCAGCTCGGGGGAGATCAAGGTTTTTTGGTTTTTTTTTTTTTCTTTCAAGACCTTCTCTCTTCTCCCAACCCCTCAAAAAGCAGCAGCGATGGACTGACTCCAGACGATGGTTTAGGGGTGCTGCTCTGGTGTCTCTGAAGGACGCTGAGATGCGTGCCTGTCACACGCATTCTCCCCTTGGTGTCCACAGTGCCTCCCGGGATGAGTCAGGCAGCCAGGCCACTGGGGTAGCTGACCAAGTACTTGGCTTTTCGTCAGATGGTCGCTCCTCGGAGACGGAAACACAGATGAATGTAAGGGGACTAGTGTGATGAGTGGATCCTGACGGAACAGATGGACCCAACTTCCCTGAAGAGCAGCCAGGCCCTTGGGAAGGAGCTTGGCTGGCATCTTCTGAAGCAGGGGTACCCACGGCATGAAAGTCTTAGGTGGTGATGCCTGCCTCTGCAGACCCGTCCTTCACCAGAGGTGTCTGAGAAGCACCAAGGGGGCCCTCGTCCCGGACGGGCGCCACGCTTATGCCACAGCGTGCTGCTGACGACGCCAGCCCTGCAGCCGCCATGAGTTTCGGAATAACAGTGCAGGGAACCAGGGCAACAACTCCGACAGACCTGGGCTCCGATGCCAGCTTAGTGCCTCTTGCTGCCCGGCTTCAAGATTCTCCCTTAATCTTCCTGAACCTCGCTTTTATTGTCTGTCAGTGGGGTGTTTATTGGGTTATTGTGAGGGTGCTTGTCAAATGACTTACGTCGTAGGGATCCGATAGATTAGGAAGGTTGGTGATGCTCTGACAGACGCTATTCCAAAATGAAGCCACGAGATTTCCTTTCTCCTTGTTAAACAGCTGGGCCTGTCCGAATAGACAACAAGTCGGTACGTCGTTCAATGTACTGAGGTCCTGCAGAGCTTTGGGACTCATCAGAGGTGTTGCAGGAGGATTATGTCAGAATTCAGCCAGGAAGAAGGAGCCCTTGGCAGACAGAGGCTGTGAGGTGTTGCTGACCCGCCCCCGTGTCGGGGGGGGGGGGCAGGGGACCCAGACTCACATTGAGGGCAGCAAAGCACGTGTCTCTCTCCTCCGGCTGAGACAGCTCATGTCACCCCCTCTAACGCATCTTCCCTCCCCCTCTCCTGCCCCCTCTCCACTTCCTAATCATGCTTATTCATCAAAAGCACATACAAGCTCTGGAATCTCACCCAGACAGATAGACGTGGGGGGGGGGTGTTTTCACAAGCCCTCAGGTGTTCTGATGCACAATGCAGCCTGAGGACGGCGCCTCGCGGCCGGAATCCTGCCCACCCTCCGACCAGTGTCTCTGGTGGCCTTGAGGTCTGCTGCTTGGGGAGGCCGGGGAGGCTGCCTGGGGCAGAGGCTGGGCAAGTGGAAGGCCAGTGGGCACCCCGGCATGAAGATAAGGGCCATCTTCTCAAAGCTTGGAGGTCAGCACAGTGGGAGTCAGGTTGGTCCGTAAGTGGGACAGACCACTTACTCTGCGAAGCTCTAGACTGAGTGATCCCTCACATTCTCCTGGAAAACGAGAATGTCCTGCTAGCTGAGACCAGGCTGGGGAAAGCGGTCCCAGACAGCGGTGGCCGTGTACTTTTATGCCAACGAAGAGGAGGCATCTGCTCAGAGTGATTGGTAACTGAGATGCTGATGAGGGCAATGAACAGTGCTTTCTATTTATGGTGCAAAAAAGTCACCTGGATGGAGACAGCCTCATATTTTAGAGGCTTTGGCAGTAAGTCCGTCTCTTTTGCTCACGTCTGGTTCTTTGGAACCCATTTTTTTAGTGCCCACTGTGTGTCAGGCATCACGAAAGGCTTTGTGATACACCCACAGCTCACTTTCCGGAAGGAGCCACCCACCCATCCACTGAATCTGATAAATGGGCGATTTCATTTTTATCGCGACCACAAACACAACAGGCACTGTGTGCTTGATAGATGCCAGTACGATGTGAAATGCTTTACGTGGACTCGATTACAAAACCCAGTGTGCTGGACACTAGTTTACAGAGGGGGAAATTGAGGTTCGGGGAGGATTCTCAAAATCACACAGGCAGTGAGAGGTACACTCAGATTCAGACCCCTACTTCTGAGCCTGTGGAAGCCCAATTGAGAAACGACACGTTTAACGAAGGCTCGAATTGTAAACGGGCAAAGCGTCATGTTGAATTTTGGATTTTTTTCTTTGTGATAAAACAGATTTTAATTCCCTCCAATTTCAGAATTCTTGCCAGTTTGCATAGCTGGCGATACAAATCGGGAGAGACATTCTTCTATTTATTTATTTTTATACATACATTTATTTATGGCTGTGTTGGGTCTTCGTTGCTGCGCGCGGCCTTTCTCTGGTTGTGGTGAGCGGGGGCTACTCTTCGTTGCGGTGCGCGGGCTTCTCATTACTGTGGCTTCTTTTGTTGCGGAGCATGGGCTCTAGGTGCACAGGCCTCAGAAGTTGTGGCGTGTGGACTCAGTAGTTGCGGCTCGCGGGCTGTAGAGCACAGGCTCAGTAGGTGTGGCGCATGGGCTTAGTTGCTCCGCGGGATGTGGGATCTTCCCGGACCAGGGCTAGAACCTGTGTCCCCTGCATTGGCAGGCGGATTCTTAACCACTGCGCCACCGTGGAAGTCCTGGGAGAGACGTCCTAATTGTGCCTGGCTTTTGGATACTTATCATAATCTACACGGCAATTGTTTCACCCAGCTGACCTGCCTAGTGTACGGTGTGTAATCACTGTAGGTCTTCTGTGATCGACCCGTTCTGTGGTTCCAGGATCTACCTGGTTATGTGGTACCCAGAGTGATGGACGGAGTCTGTCCTGCCAAGTTTAAAATACACTCGGCACTAGTGGATGTGAACTTGACTACTCTGGGCAATTGTGACTTCCTGTTTTCAAGATAAAAGATTTACAGGGATTTATTAGAAAAATTTCAGAAGGCTTCTGTGAGGCTATCACATACGGTTTAGAGAAAACAGATAATCTCCTTGCAAGTGAATTTGAACCATATGAATAGTTTTTCTTCATGTGCGCATCAGCTTAAAAGAGGACTCCCAGATGATCTATAAAAGATCTATAAAAGCTGTTGAAAGTATGTATCACCAGAATTTTAAAGGAAGGAAAATTTGAAAGTACTTGAAAAAAATTGTGGTTGGCTTTTCTAAACTCAGAGATTTGAAGGATGGAGGGCTGTGTGTTGAGGGATGACATTGTCACCTCACTCTGGTTTCCAGAGTCAGCGGCCTCTGCGCAGTCTGGGGGCAGTTGTCTGGGACAGTCTTGGGGGAGGGGCCTTGTCTGGTTCCTTAGCTACCTGCTGAGTCTACTGTCTGATCCATCAAAAAAAAACGCATACACGCACGTGTAATGCCTACTGTGCAAGGCATTATGCTCTCACTCAGAAGGGGCCTGTCCAGCTCAGAACCCTTGTCCCACATTCATTAGCAGAAGAGGTTGGGTGTTTGGTGGGATGGCTCGTGGGTAAGGGGAGAGCATGAATGGAGGGGGCGTAGGTGGACAAGAAGGGAACTTGGCCTCAGTGGCTGAATTCAGGTCGCTGCTTGGCACTTAGCCGTGTGGCCTTGGGTCTGTTACTTCACCTCTCGAACCTCAGTTTTCTTGTGGGGATTATGACATCGATCCTACTCACCTGGGAAATGTTGGAAGGACAATTAAAGTGAGCCACGCAAGAGCTCGTGACAAACTGGGAGGTTGTGTAGCGGGTAGTCAGTGTGGCTGGTTGTACTGTAGCCTCAGCCCTGTTCCCAGAGCTTGCTCGGCAGGCCTCGCCTCGTCCTCGAACCCTGGAGTGGAGGGTTAGACAGCAGGCCGGAGCCTGGGGGAAAGCCTGCACAGTCTGAGGGGGTGGCATGGCCGACGTTCAGTGGGCCTGGCATGGGTCAGGGCCTCAGGCAAAAACCTGTGCCGTCTGGGACCGAGCTCCTTGTTCCTGGAAACACGCCTTTCTCCTCCTCAGGGACCCTGTCATTTGGGGGCATTCCAGTGGTCTTTTTCCTTATTACTGTTTGTTCAGAATTTTGCTATTGAGTGTCAGGGGCTGTTTGTCCTGGAGCCCA
The DNA here is from genome assembly GCF_964374135.1 of Grampus griseus. Lineage (NCBI taxonomy): Eukaryota > Metazoa > Chordata > Mammalia > Artiodactyla > Delphinidae > Grampus > Grampus griseus. The sequence continues at coordinate 80,423,623 of NC_139007.1, forward strand.
GCCCTACAACGCTCCCCAAGGTCCCCCCGTAAAAGTGCGCTCTCCAAGGATGCTGGTTCCACCGTAAAATGGGAGGCTGGAAGGGTCCCAGGACAGGGGCAGAGCCGCAGAGCGGGGAATGCCATCTCTGGTCAGTAATTTATTTTTCAGCTGACTCCTGCGAGACCCATGCGTGTGTTTTCGGTAGCTTTGCCCATTTTGCTGGAGATCATCCCGGAAGTCCCACGCTGATGTGCTGCCTAACGCAAAGGACGGGATCGTGGTTGTGTCCCACGGGGCTTTAGCACAGGAGCTGTGGAGGGCAGCCCTGAGGCCGGTCAAGTCGGTGACAGCAGCGTGGACACCCACCACGTTTACTGCTGCCGCTGGGGAGATAGGCTGTGGTAGCCAGGTGGGTTGGGGGGAAGCTGCCAGTCCCACTGGGAAAGCGAGCAGAGCCAATGGCCTGTGGCAGCCTGAACAGGAGTCATTTCTCACCCCCGCGTCACTGAGGTTCCCTCGAGGAGGTATGAGCTTTTCTTAAAAGTAAAGTAAGCATCGTATGTTGTTGGCAGAGATCGTTTTCACCTTATAGACTTTTTAAAAAACATAGCCCTGACCCCTGCCCAAAGCTGGACACTCTGGAACCAAACACCAGCCGCGAGGGGTTCACCTCGGAGGGGCCGTGGCATCACTCGTGAGAGGGGCTTCAGTTTTGTGGGTGGTGATAGTTTGTATTGGGGGCGCACGGAGTAAAACATGACTTAGAAGATGTAAAGAGAATGAAGCAAGGTTTTTTGCTTCCTTTAAAATTTCTTCTCTCGACCTCTAGCCCCCTGCTTATGGCTCATGTCAAGTTTATTTCATAACTTTGCATAAATCTGAAAATGACACAAACTCCATCCCTGAAAAGTTAAACTCGGTTGTGTATTTTGTTCTGAGGAATGCCCTCCAAAAATGTGCTAACTTCAAAAACCAAACCAAAGCTTCATTGAGACTAAACATGCTCCTCCTTTTCCAGATTTTGCTTTCCACAAATGGTTTTTACAAGATATTTTCCCTATTTATGTTTAAAAAACTATTCTTACCCTCGCCCCACACAAAGTCTGTTCAGCAGTGACACATGCTGATGGAGAAAATCCATGTCCACAGTCACCCACAACACTTAACAAGATTCGCCAGCCTGTACCTTTCTAGAAACACTGGATGTCACGTTGTTATGAGTATGTAACAAGAGATTCCCACTAGGAACGCATAAGAGTAATCAACTCATAGGATTAATACAGGAACTCATTCGGTTCATCAATGCCGTGGCATTAATGACTTGGACTGTTGGTACTGAACGCTTTGGGCAAATTATTTTCTTTTGAATTAGAGCGATAAGCATATTTGTCATTTCTGTGGTTGCTTGGAGGTCCCTAATCTTTATAGAGGCTAGACCTTGAAATGGAGAGCCCACCCCTGAACTTGGAATAACACTGAAATTGTAGTATAACCCCAGCGAAAGTGGTTACACTCACATCACCAGGGTGCAAGACCAAGTTTTGTATAGTTAGTTCATTGACTACATTATTGGATTAAAAACAAAAAAAATCTCAGTAATCTCTACTTTGTGAACTGGGGAAAATATTTGTTGAACCGTTATACGGTATTCTCTCAGTAGCCTTTAGGAATGGCGGTGCCCAGTGACTGACTAGATAGCGCCAGCTAATATTCAAAAGGATATTCCTTTTGGTTCGATTCAAGACATTGGAGCCAGGTGTCTGGGTTTTCGGAATAACCATCTCCAATGGCTGTTTACTGTGCTATTGAAACTCAGTAACTCATGACATTTGTTTTTGTATTTTGTTTTAGTGTTGAAATGTTAGCTTAGGTGGGAATTTGCCAGTTTAATAAAATTAGTCAGAACTGATGGCGGCGTTGATATACGGAAACTCATTAGGTAACTGGATCCCCAGAAAGGGCTAGAATGTGGCCCACTGTCAGAACCAGGCAGTGTAGTTGTCACATGGTCCACAGCCCTTGTTCCCAAGCTTATCAGCTCTAAATTGATGTAAAAACAAAACGTTGAACACTAAGTATTGGCCACTGGAATGCTTTGCCTTGAGAATGTTAACAATGAGAGAGATTCTTTTTTTTTTTTTTTTTTAATTTGATTGTGCTGAGTCTCACTTGCGGCATGCCTATGGAATATAGTCCCCTGACCAGGGGTCAAACCCGGGCCCCCTGCATTGGGAGCACGGAGTCTTAACCACTGAGCCACCAGGGAAGTCCCTAGAGCGGTTCTTGAGATTTTCAGTTTAGTAAGAAGAGTTCTCTAAATGGATTCATTTAGCAGGAAGGCAACAACAGACATGGGGAATAGCAGCTGGGTTTGTCTGAAGGGGCAAGACTTGGACATGTAAGAGAAATTAAGATCAAGACCAGAGAGCGGTATTTAGTTCTTAGTGATTCACCATAAAGACAAGAAAAGCCCATTTTTTTTTCAACTGTATAGTGGAAAAGCTTCCAGGAGGACAGTTAAAAATAGCATGAAAGTGTTTGCTATATTTCACGCTGACCTTTTGCTTTAATAGAAGATATATAGTTTTGGCTTTAAGGGGGCAAGAGGAAATAGATGAAAAGGAACATTGTAAAACATCCAAGATTTCTGGCTGGCAGTCTCACACACAGTATGTTTTCACTTTAAGTCCTTGAGATCTCTCCGTGTGCAGTGTGGGGAGGAACGTGGACACGGAGTGTTGATGCCCTTGGGGGAAGGATGTTCTTACTAGAACTGGTAACCAAAAATGGATGTTTTAAGCCCAACTGCTAATTGTGGTGGTCAGTCTTTGGATACGCTTTCCATCCTTGATGGTGAGCACCAGGGTTTGCTGTTTAATGGTCTCTGTGTCATGTCCTCTTTAAGAAAAGGACGTGCCCAACAAGCCCTTGCGGGTCCGAGTCCGCTCCTCCAACGACCAGCTGTCCGTGGCGTGGAAGGCGCCTCACCTGTCTGGAGCTAAGAGTCCACGCAGATCACGGGGCTTCCTTCTGGGCTACGGAGAAAGTGGCCGGAAGATGAATTATGTTCCACTGACGAGGGATGAGCGAACACACGAAATTAAAAAGCTAGGTGAGTTTCATGTTCATTGCCATTCGACGTTTTAATGACGTTGGCTGTCATTTCAAGATTTTGAAGCCTGTTCGTGACAGAACGTCGTATTTCAGTTGTAACGTTCGTTTTCCAGGTATTACAGTTATTCAAAACCTCGTTCTCTGTTCTATCCTCCGTCCATGCCTCCATTCTTTCCACCTTCTGTTAGTGGTGGGACAAGGCTGCCCAACAAGTGCCCTTCAGCGGCTTCCTGACCCAGTTGCACTGGGTCATTTTTCTGGATGTGAGGGGGCGGGGCTAATGCTTTCCCATCTCGGCTCTGCTCTCATCGTTTTGCTCTCTAAGCTGCATCTTAGATCCTGGGCTACTGGACCTCGCATCCCATCGAGATGAAATGTGGTGGCAGCTGATGGAGCCTGCGGACCCAGCCCGCCCTCCTTCCTCTTTGCAAACCCTCATCGGGTGAAGGAAGCATCAGAGCACAGGCCGTGGAGGCTGGGACCGGGAGAGGTTATGTGCTTGGTTGCTTGGTTCCAGGCCTGATCTCTGCTGGCCTTGCTCCTTGATAGGCCTGGACAGTGGACCCGGCCCACGCTCCCAGGGGCGCAGCAACGATCCCTCACGCCTGGCGCTTCCTTGGGGGTGGAGACACTGCAACACTCGTGCAACACTTCTGCTTTTCTCCCTTCCCTCATGCCCCCTTACCTACGTGATGAGTTTCGCAGGAGGCGCTGGGCAAGCGTGGCTCAGCCCCTCCCTATCGCCTCCTCTGGGGGAAGCCAGGCTGCAGAGTACACGTTCTGTTCTGCCCCTCTGTGCCCGAGTCGTGGAGGGCCCGGGCTCCTGGGGCAGCAAGGTCTGTCTGACTCTGGGCTTTGGTGTTAGAACGTACACCTGCCCCGTGTTCTCCAGCTTAGTTTGTACGAGCCATAGATATTGTGGCCTCCACTGCTTATTCTTGTTCACTTTCTAATTAGATCAGTGCTCAGGCAAGGAAGAGGGTGTGATTTATTGGGCCTTCCCAAGGCTCCAGTGGGAACGAGGGTCTCTTCACGACGCGGTCATCAGGCGTGGCTTGGCTCCCAGCCTACGCAGTGAGGGGCTAGAGACTGACCTGGGCAGATTTGAGCTGGTGGAGACACCGAGCGGAAGCCAGGCTGGACTCGCTCCCTGGAAGATTCTCGGAAGTTACCTTCACTGCTCTGCTCACACACCCACTGTTGGAAAAGTCTGTTGGGTGCTCATGGCACAGGGTCAGCCTGGCGTTCTGTGGGCTTTACGGGGTCTCCACGTGGTGGCACAGGCAGCGGTGAGCCAGGCATGGCATTGAAGCCTCAAAGTAGACTCCAGACTTTTTCCAGCCCGAAGAGACTAGCTACCTGTCTGCTTCAAAGCCGCACAAAAACAAGAGGGATCGTGGGAGCGAATGGAGAAACCCGAGCTGTGCATGCTTCGTGAAGCCTGGCTGCAGGATTAGCAGTGAGACCCAGAGCTAGAGGCTCCACACCTGGAGCCACAGAATAATCTGGGGGCTCTTCATTCATTCATTCATTCATTCCTGGGCCTACCCCTTGCCTTGAGTGGTTGTACTGTGCAGGTTAAGTGGCTCTGTTTTGGTGATTCAGGCCAAATTCTACCCAGGATATCAGCAGATAAGTAGTCACTAGTTTTGCATTTCTGATACTGTAGAGAGAGCATTTTGTAAGTGGAAAGTTTTCATTGTGCTGCATCTTTCATAGACACCACACATTAAAATGTCCTTTGGTGTCAACAAATTTTTCATCTGACTGGTTCTGTTAACTTTGTTTTCTCAGTAGTGAACCCCTGGCTCGCCTGAGTGTAGCAGAAGGATTTTTGTTTGTTTGTTTGTTTTGCTTCCTGAACTTGAGCAAATGTTGGAACTGAGGTCAGTGGTGGGCCCTGATCCTGGCCTGAACTGACAGCTCAGGACTCTGAGGCTTCCAATACCACCTGCTAGCTTAGGAATTTTCAACAAATAAAAAGCGTTGGGGAAAAAAAAAAAAAAAGCATTGGACTTGCCATTGTGAACGATCTAAGTGGTCACCTCGAGGAGGAGGTCTCACTGGACACTTGCTCCATCCTGGCCAGGAGGATGGAATGATGTGAAGAATTCCTGTGGATGTCGGCGTGGCCCGCTACGTTAGGGGATGCCTGTCTCCTTATTTTATCCCGCATAGGATTTTAATTCCATTGATGACCGAGATGCCATTGAACGTGTGGTACTGCAAGGAATGGCCAAACGTTAAGGAAACTTGGAGAAAAGTGCTGGGCCTGCGGTCCTTGGAGTCATTCATTAAACACGTCCTCCTGGGCATCTTCCATGTCAGGCACCATGCTGGGTACCAGCTGCCCGGCGGTCCCTCACAAGGGCCGACGGTACCCAGAGTGCTTAGTGCTCACTGTTGTGAAAGCAGCTGGAGAGGGAAAAGCAGGCACCGGAGGCAAGAAGCTCGGGGCCTTTTGCGGGGGGAGGGAGGGCACCAGGGTTGAATCCTGTGGTCAAAGGAGTCCCTGGGGGCATGGGAATACAGAGGGAGAGGAGGTAGCCAGCCCAGGTGAGGTGGGAGCCGGACAGTAACGAAGAATGAGCAGGTGTACATTTGGAGTCCTTCAGAACGTTTCCACGGACCTTCAGAAGTAGTTTCTGCCACATTACGCCGAGGTTGGGAAGTGAGGGAAAACGGTGGCTCTGACAGGGAGGGTTGGGGCTTGGGGTCCTGTGGTCCCTGGGCTGGTGATGCTGCAGTCATTTTGGAGATTTTATTTCTACCCTTTATTCAATAGTCAGGAGCACAGAAAGACGTGTGCTTTTATATCACTGTGTTTTTATTATATTTCTGTGAAAAAGAGACGGACTGGTGCATACCCAGCTGTCAGGTGCTTTCTCAGGCCCGGAGTCAGTGCCCGGTGAGCCCTGGGCCCTGCCCCTTCCTCACCTGCATTAGTAAGAGCCTGGGGTTTGGAGCCACACAGAGCTGGGAGTGAGACCAGTCCTGCATTTAGGCCATGACCCTGGGGTCAGTTCACCCCACTGAGCTGGTTCCTCATCTGTGAAAAGGAGACAATGAGAGTAGCTTCCTCGTGGGGCTTTGTCGGCACTAAATGAAGAATTGATGTGCAATGCTTAACGCGGCACAGAGACTAGACCCAGTACGTGTGAAACCATTGTTACAGTTTACTGCAGTGTAGACTGCTCCTTTGAGATCATCTCGGGCCAAGCTGACTTGGAGAGCACAGCAAATCAAGAACCTGGGCGTTCAGCAAATCCAAGAACTTGAAGAGGTGCATCGCAGATATGTAAAAAAGTCAATTGTGGGAAATTATTCTTTTCTTGGTGGTTCCTGATAAAAGATAAGCCACTGCTTTTCACATTTAGTTATTTGTACATGTTCCCGGATTGTGAGGTTGAATGGCAGAGTGTTTTCTTTGTTGACATTTGGTGTACTTGCCAGTAGCAGCAAGAAATGAACAGACCTGAAAGGACTCCAATGTTGAGAAGTTTAGTTGGATGTTCTATGAATTCAAGTGTTACAAACTTGATTCTTCCCTTTTGTAAAACATATATTTCAAAATTCTCTGACAGAATAAGATGTGAGAGCCTCAGTCTAAAAATTCATGTGACAGTATGAGTTTCACCTGCCCTATGTGCGTGTGTATTCACACACACACACACACACACACACACGGGAGGGAGCAGGTTGTCCAGTATTGCCCCTTCCCTTGAAATGTGATTAGACTTCAGACGTTTACATAAACAGGGCTCTCAGTGTGAGTGTTTCTGAGCACGAGTCTCCTTTTATGTTTAACTTGACGTGCTGTTTGTAAAAACGACAGGTTTATTTTCCCACTGCCATATGGAAGTTTGCAATTCCTGCAGGCAGGACACCAGTGTTAGAAGTTTCCTTTAGGGTCTCAGTGCCGCCTTGTTAATGTGCGTTAGAAGTATGTCAGGTTGCCTCATTTTTATTCTTGAATTGATCAAGGCTGCTACAGGAAACTAGGTCGCTAGAACCTGGAGTTGGGCATTAGCAACTAGATTTAGGGAAGATTATTAGTCCTTTTAGGGGTGTGACCTTGGGCAAATCAATCCATGTTTATGGCTTTATGTCCTTATTTGTAAACTAAGAAGGTCAAATTGGAAGCTAGCCAAGGTTTCACTGGGGTCTCAGACTCCATGATTCCATAGCATTTGAGAGTTGTAAGTTTTAGTTCATTATTGTAATTTGTTTCCAAATAAAGTTTTCAAGTTTCGGGTAAGTTGGACATTAGTGGGCCCAATGCACAATTTGGGGGGTGGGGTGGAGGTGAACTAACTGAAAGAACAATCCAGAAATAAAGGATGAATTTACTCTTCCATTTGCCCTTAGCTAATCTTCAGAGACCCCGTTCTGAGGATTTTAGTTCGAAGGGCACAGCATCCCATCCGGGCTGCAAGCCTGGTGCACTGGCTCTTCTTGTCTCTCTCCCTTCTTTTTGATGACAAATAAAAACAGTCATTCCCTCCTCTATATTTGGAGGTAAAAAAATTTAGGGAATTGTGTGGGTAAATATTCCGTTCATTTCTTTTTTAAACATTGTTCTTCTTTCTTTGATGCTAATGAGCTAGAAACCCATTTTCCAGGAATTATAGGTAAAAATCCCTTCCACATTTCCTGACATAAATCGTGTTCTTTTTGAGTTTAGTTCCTTACAGTTCTTGGTCTCACCTGTAGTTTTCCTGAATAAGTAGGAATGCCCAAGAGAGATGAGAAGGTAAGAGGAGAGGAACACAGACGAGCAGGGGTGTGCTTTCCAGAAAACCAGCTGCAGAACCTCATCTCTTGCTTGTTGGTCCACAGCCTCCGAGTCAGTGTACGTGGTCTCACTGCAGTCCCTGAACTCCCGGGGGCAGAGTCAGCCGGTCTACAGGGCTGCCCTAACAAAGCGGAAGATTTCAGGTATGTCTCCAAGGACGCGTCTGGTCAAGCCATGGTCTAGGGCTTGTTTGTTTCTGAATGATGCTGGCTGAGCGACAATGCACATGGCTTTTGTTGAGTATAAAAGGAAACAGCAGGGCAGACTTGGTCACATTTTGGAAGCATGTGTGTTTCTTTTCTACTCAGAGGCCAGAGTGTTCTTGTGATGAAGTCTATCTCTGTGTGTATTTGAATGGCTTCGGATCTGTCATGATAGGAGTGCCGAGCCTTTACTCCGTTTAACAGGCACAGTCTGCTCATGCATAAGCTGCCCTTGGTGAGAGACTGGGAACAGAGGGAGAGAAGGACGAGGAGGTGTGGAGGGGCAGCGTGCAAGAGACGCACTCAAACTTTAGTTCAGCTAAAATTGCCTAAAAGTAGCATTGAGAAGAGTGAGAAAAATTGTAATAGTGTCTTGCTGGTAGCCTGATCATTGGTTACTTACTAAGGGATACTTTTTTCCACATCCATTCAGCAGATATTTTTTATATCAATCATATAGTAACAAATTAAATATACCTTTTCTGATTCACGTGCCTTAATTTAAAGAGGGAACCTACAGCGTAATGATTTTCATGAATTCACAATTTATTTGAATTATATAATATAGCATATATCTATATATTATACTTTTATACTGATAATTATTAGAATGGTACGTTGTATAAGAAAAATCCCACATGTATGTTGTTTCACTTTTTAAATTCTTTAATTGCTGCTCTAGAAGAAGTCCCTCCATATTTCCACCTTCCCCTACTTGTAGTGAAAGCCACATCCTTTTGAAACATGATCCCTGAAAGATGAAAAGAAAAACACAAAACAGACAAAACCCCCCAAAAATTCCAAGAGACTAAAAGCAAAACTGAAGACATCTTGTGAGTCTCGGTGTTACAGATTGAACAAAAACTATAAACTTTGTGACGTTACTGTATTCCATTGGAAACTGGCAAACTGAATTCTCTTTTCTGTCTGAATATTACTTTTAATCTGCCTTGGAATCACAGATTCTAAATTGTAAGGACCTTGGACTCAATATGACTTGTGCAATCGTTGAGCTAGAATTTTTATTTCATGCCATGATTGCCCAGGAAATGCTCTGAATTGACCCTTTCTTCCCCTAAACTTTTGCCTCCTGTAAAAATTGCATTATTTCCCAGAAACTCATGGTGTATATTGAGAAAACGCTGAGTGATTTGGAGTATCTCTGACCAAGGGCAAAGCACCTCTTTTTGTGCTACTGTTCTTATGTCGATTGGGTTAGGCAGCTTAGAATGTGTTTAAGAAGAGGAAGAGTGGGGATTTTGGGTTTTCTGCATTGACCAGTCAAATAATTGCTTGACTTTCTATTCATTTCGTTTTATCTACCTCAAGCATAAGCAATTAAAAAAATAAACTCTGGGGACCAGAGGGACTCGGGGCAGAGCCTACTGTTGGGGACAGCCTTTCCATGTGCACAACTGTCATTGCAGAAGAGGATGAACTGGATGTACCTGAAGACATCAATGTCCGGGTAATATCGTCCCAATCTGTGCTGGTAGCCTGGGTGGATCCTGTTTTGGAAAAACAGAAGAAAGTTGTCACATCAAGGTACCTTTCCTTCTTTCTTTGTCGTTATTTTCTATATGAGAGACATGGTTTTTCCGGCCCTGAAGAGACGTGTATTTATTTGAACGATTGTATTTTTGGACGTATGTGAACGCTGACCTCTTTTGTAGCTGACGGGTAGACTGTTGCATGACAGTCTAGCTAATCTCGAGTGTGTGATTTGCCCACAAATCAGATTTGTGTAAGACACACAGTAGGACCTCACCTCTCATCTGTTCAAAGTCTTAACTTGTGTTTGGAATTTTCCTAGATTCTGTTTCTTTCTTTGCCCCCAGTTGTGTTTTGCTTTGTCTCATGAATGTTCTGTTCACGCACAGGGGACGTGGGTCCACCTTGGGAAGAGTCTTACCATCTTCCTGTTATCCAGGAAGAGTGGCAGCAGGAAGGGTCCCATGTAGAGTGGTGGACGTTTGCCTGATGCCTTGCACACAGTGGTTCTTCTTTAGACACTGCACTGCTTCCTGTCCAGCTCCTCTGTGTGTAACAAAGTGCACGTATTTTGTCCTAAGCCACGATCTTATGCTATTCTGGTTTTTACATTCATTTGCAATAGCGATGGAGGAAAAACCATAAGGTTAAAACAATTTTTGTGCTAAAAAGGCCACTGGTGAATGCCATTTCTAGTTAGTGGTAGATTAATAGAGTCACAAAAATTTTGTGTGTTAAATGACTAAGTAGTGTACATAGCCAACAGAGAGCCAAAGATTTGGTCTAGTCACTATGTATTAACTTTTGAACCTATTTGCAACCAGGAAAAGTGATTATACTTTAGAAGATGAATGGAATATAATGCTGAGTGTGTGTGTGTGTGTGTGTGTATATATATATATATATATATATATGATATATATTATATATGTAGTATACATTAGATATATATTAGATATATTATTTGTACTAGATAGAGCTTCTGTCACTGTCTGCTAGTAAAAAAAGACATCTGCTTCTTGTCAAAGACCTCAGAAAATGCATAGTGATTCTCTCCCAAGCCATAGGGCCTCCCCCAACATGAAGTGTTCCTGATTACCACTGGACTTTGATTTCCAACATCTTGATGGAAACAAAAGGGCTTGAGTTTTCTAACAGAACTTTTATTGCGAATTGGTGTGCTGTGTCTGCAACTGAAGTCTTATCCTAACTAATTAAATATCGTAATGAACAGCACACTTTTAATGCATCAAATGCTTTCTACTGTAAAGTGGCCACAAAGAAAACTTCTTGGAAAAGCAGTCCAGTAAATGGCATTTGCAACTCTTAAATGTCAAGTGTTGAGGATGTCTTAGGTCGGGGCTTGCCCAGTATGACCATGTTGGGTCACACCGTACTTCTCTGCCTGATAATCGCACAGCAGAGTTCCTTTCATAAGCGCCTCTCTCCTGCTCTGTTACACATTTTTGTTCCATCTCATGGTAATAAGTCTACTCAAAACCACATGGTGCCTTTCCTTATAGAAAACATGCCTGCTTTGGCATGAAATGAGTCTTCTTGTCTTTCTTTTCTGGAGAGCCAAGGTACTTCGGGCCGGTTCTGGTTCTTAATATCGCCTCTTCCACACAACGTACACACACACACACACACACCCCCCTAATAAGGCCCTTGCCTCAGAAAAACAGTCTCCCTTCTATCCCTTCCTTTTAATCGCTGCTTGACCTTTTGAACAATAAGACATTTTGGTGTTGAAAGGACAATAAGGTCCATCTCCTCTGGGCTATTTTAGACACATCTTCCTGGAACTTAAGTAGATCCTTTGAGCCAATAACAAAGTCAAAAGTTTAGAATTTTCTCCTCTTTGATTTCTCTACTTACCTCCAAAAGTCATCACTTGTGGGGAAGGGAAAACGTCAAGGAATCCAGTGTTCAGGTGCAGAGAATTGGTCAGAGGGGTGTGCTGTTGCCTTGCATTTTCTTACAGACAGTACACTGTGCGCTACCGAGAAAAGGGGGAGTCCGCAAGGTGGGATTACAAGCAGGTCTCCAACAGACGAGTGCTGATAGAGGACCTGATTCCAGACACCATGTATGAATTTGCAGTCCGCATCTCACAGGGTGAACGAGACGGCAAATGGAGTACATCTGTCTTCCAGAGAACACCAGAATCTGGTCTGTATTCAAAATGGCCTTTGGACTTTCAACTTGGGAATTACCACTAAAAGAAGATTTAAAGACAGTTTAAGAAGCCAGTAGCGATAAAGGCCAGCAGTGGCATTTTTCAAAGTAACATTAACCCTAAATTTTGGAAGCGTTTCTATGTATGAACACAAAGAAGTTTCCTTGGGTCCATGCTGTATCCTTCACTTTTCATGAGCATGTTATTCTGACACGTGGAGCACATTAAAACCACGGGGGGCCTCCATAAATCCCCACTGTATGTGTGAATGCCCCTGGACAACACATGGCTCTAGAATAGAGGAGAGACTCTTCTTTTTTAAGGCTGAGGTCATGTTTGCTTTTGGGGGAGAAATTTGTTCTATATTTAAGACTACAATTATTTTCTTTTAAACTGTGTCTTTAGAAACCTTATTCAAAAGAAGTTGAAACTGGATTTTCATCTTCTTTGTATATTTCGATATTCAGCAACGAGGGAAATTCTGAATTCCTAAAAGCATTTCCCTGTGTATGTCTAACCTTACTATATGAGTTGGGAAAACTGATATAAATCACGCCAAGAGCAAGTGGAGAATTTTCTCTCGTGTGTAATGAAAGTTAACACAGCAGCTCTGCAATAAAAAGTGTGTATGTAGGGACCACATGTCATTTCCTTTTAGAATACCCATGAGGGCACTTTTAAACCTTGGATCCTTGTCCTTTTGTAGCTCCTACCACAGCGCCTGAAAATTTAACCGTCTGGCCAGTCAATGGCAAACCTACGGCTGTCACGGTAGCTTGGGATGCACTGCTAGAGACGGAGGGGAAAGTGAAAGGTAGGAACCTCATTACTTAAGGTATAAGAAGCACGTGGGCGTGAAATACCCCAAAGGGAGCTGTGTACATTGACTCTGATAAAAACTGGTTCTAATCGCAGGCTTGGTGACTGCACAAGCAACAGGGAAGCAACGTACCTATCAGGGGTGCTGAGGCAATGGACAAGGATGTTTCATGAGGGGTTTTCATTGTCAGTAAGACCCAGGTCATCGTGAAGATGACTTTTCATCTTGCCTCTATGCAGGGATTTTGATGCTATTATCGAGAGGGCTGTTTTTAATTGTATGGATGTGACATCACAACCTTTAACCAAACAAAAGGACACCCTGTTTTTCACGCTGTGGGCCTTTTCATGGTGCCAGTAAGATCATGGCAGGTAGGAGTAAGCAGAAATCCCATGGGACTATAAATATTTAATGGGCTTGAAAATCAAGTAATAAAATAAAATGTTAAATAGACTTTTTCCCTGTTTGTCAGCATTTTGAACAATTGATTTTGGGTGGGGGGGCTGGTTGAGGAAAATATGACCTTAAAATAGAAAAAAATACTGTAGATTTAAAAAAATGAAAATAGCATAGAATATCCACAACTAGTTAAATTTTAAAATGGTCTGTTGAGAACATTAAATAAAAGCACAGATAATTTCTTTTTAATGTAAAAACATTCAAGAACCTTTTGGAAGTCTATCTGGAGACACTTAAAAGGGTGGTGTTGAGGGTTCCCCTGACATCACCTATACAAATGTACTCTAAGGCTACTTTTTATTGTTGCTTGATTTTGGAAGAAAACTATAATATGGAAAGTTTGTGTAAGCTTAAGAAAATTCAGAATATTATCACTGATCTTCTTTGAGAATTTCTTAATTGAAGAAATTGGGTGGTTCTGTTTTATAGTCAACTGTAAGTTATCTCTTCTGACCTATAAGGATATCTTTTCACTGAACGGTAGAAATTACGGAAGGTGGAGGTAGGACAGTATTTTCTAAACTTAATGCTTTCTCACTTCCCACGTTTTGAAAGAATATATTGTACTATTCTTGTTCATTTTTTCAGTGGAATAAATCAGAAACAAATGAAGAGAAAAAATAGTTAGGATACCCCGTTTTTAATCGTTCTTTTTATGACAGTTTGAACATTGGCTTCTGTATCATTATTGTGATGCTGAAAAGACTTCTGAAACTTGAATAAAGACATGTTTTAGCTGACTACCTTTTTATAAAAAAAAGTTATGAAGTTATTAAAAATAAATCAGTTATTGCTCCTTTGGTGACCTTATTACCTACCATGCCACTTATTTTTTTCCCCTCTCCCACATCTTAGTTTATATTTATAGCTCTTTGGCAAAAGAAGCTCCCTGGTAGTCAATTAAATATTGCCAGAAGTAATAAATAGCTACTGAGTTTTTATGTCCGAAAGAACTCATGTACCTCACTAACCTAAAGGTGTAGTGGTGGGATTGTAAATTCATAATTATCCTGGGGCATTTTTTTATGCCTGAGAAATAGAAAACATAATAAAAGAATATACTTCGACATGGTTAAATTTTTTCCAGATGAATTGAATCCACAAAAAAAAAAAAATCAGAATTACAAAATTTTGTAGACAGTGGGTTCTTTTAATTCTTACTTTTGACCACCACAAATGACTAGTTTGTTCATTTTCAATGAGAAAAGAATGCTGGGTTTTTTTGTTTTTCAGACAAATGTACTTTTTAAAGATTAGAGCTTAGGGAAAAGGAAAGACCATCCAGGCTCCCCTAGGAAGTATGATAACTGCTTGGTCATTCTGTAATTTAAATTATTTTTCTTGGTTACCTCCTACTCATATTAATTTGATAAGTTTTGTAAATCTTGAGTTCATTGGCAGGAAAATAGGCATGACAGTTTTTAGTTGAGGGTGAAAATTATGCTTTAAAATGTGGCTTCCTTATGTTGCAGTTCCATATAAGCATAGAGATATATGAGTCCCTTGGACTGAATTTGCTATGATTTTCAAAGGCCCAGGGCATTATATATTTATAGATATAGCCAATTAAGGATGGAGACATGAAACATCACATAAATCCGTGACTCAGCAACTTTTCCTCACAGTTTTAAATACTGTGAAAAATCTTTATCTGAATATATTAAGAACTTTCATAATTCCTACAAAAGTGAAATTATATTCCAAATATGGAATTTATCTGGCTTAATGCACAAATGCAGATAGCCCAGATTAATAAAATGGAACTCTTAAAGGTGTCAGCAGCTCTTCAGAATCAGTTCCTAGGAATTGTCATTTTTTTCCCTGTGGTTTCTTGTCTTCTGCATACAGTCTGTCATAGTAAATTAGTAAATAAACACAATGAAGAAAAAACCCAAACGCAAGGGTAAATATTTTTGGTAAATGTATGAAGACTGGCCTCCTGGGGTCCATGTATTTAGTTTGCTGTAAATGGAAGGTTGCTAGCTGACTGACTCCGTAGGCCCGTCTGGTAGCCTGATTGAATTGTCAGTTCACCTTCTACTGTGTCTTTATGCTCCAGCTACTGACTTGGCGTGCATCGCTAGAGAATTAATTTTAGTAATGCACGTTCTAATTCATCCTGCCCATACAGTCTGTCTACTGGACACAGGACTGTTTTCAGTTTCCTCCTTCCAACCGTCTGCCAAATCATTTCAGAATACATTCTTTCATACGCCCCGGCTCTCAAACCATTTGGAGCAAAGTCCCTCACCTATCCTGGAGAGACTACTTCTGCCCTAGTGGATGGTCTGCAGCCTGGGGAACGCTATCTTTTCAAAATCCGGGCCGCAAACAGGAGAGGAATGGGGCCTCATTCCAAAGCCTTCATTGTCGCTCTGCCAGCAAGTAAGTAAGCATTGTGTATTTGTGGCTCTCTTTTTCTCTCTCTTCATTACTGCTAATTGTGGTGTGTTACTTTGAATCATGCTCTTGGGTTTAGAACTGCTCTGTGGATGAATTTTGGGGTTCAGGTACCATATTGATGTCTGTAATATTTTTGTGGTCCCTTTAGAAATTGGTCTCCCCAAACGCTAAAATGTTATTGATGGCTAACAGCATTAATTACTATTATAATAGTAATTATGAATTATGTAGTAATTATGTGACTAATATATTCATTATGTGATTCATGTTATATCATTGTGTAATTTGGGGTTTATGATGACAGGGAAAGAACATTAAATTTTAGAGGCAGAATGTGACATTTTTAGTTCATTTTAATGAATAAATGGCACATAAAATTTTTATAGTTTGTATGCCATTATTCTGGGGTGCAGCCTTACTCAGAAGAATTTCAGTTACCTTGTTTATCTGCTCAGTAGATAAACTGCTCAGCAGGTTAACAAAAACCAAAATTGGAGTGGGGTGTTTCTGGACTGTGTTTTCTTTCCTGCTTGTTTACATTTACACCAGATATTGGGAACTTTCTCCTTCATTATATGCTGTGAGGATCCACAGCATACTGCAATATTACACAGTTCTATTATTAAAAAAACCTGAAATAGATGAAGTTTGCTCTCTCTGGATCCCCCATTGCTATATAAGTCCTTCTCCCCTTACAGCATCCCTTCCCGCATTCCATCCTGCTCTCAATAAAGGGTAAATTATAGGGTACACATAATACAATGTTTTGCCTACCCCAGGGGTCTTTTTATTTTAGGCTTTATTGTGGGATTACAAATGTATCCATTATAAAAAGGATTTTAAGCAAGAAGAAAGCAAGTAAGGACATGTTATGCGGAATAGGGGACTCTGTAATGCCTCAAAAATTACACATTTGTAGCTCGCCCCAGTCATTTGCAAATTATACACGACACGTCTCCGTATAGCTTTCAGTATAGATCATTCAACATTTTGTGCCAGGCTTGTGTGTCTTTCTTGCCTCCATTGTCAAGAATGGCTATAATGCACTTGTAATATCTTGACAGTTACATTAAGAAAGTCCTATATAAGATTTTGTGCTTACAAAATCAATGAATTACTTCCAAGTACTCATTTCAATTACTTCCAAGTACTCGTCACAAGCCTGAAAAGCCCGGCTTCAAATAAGACGTGGCATACATAGCCTGATTCAATTTATAGAAACTCAATACACATATTTCCTAGGACTATATTACTTAAAGCAAAATAGAACTTTAAAAGAGATTTGCTGTAACTGGGAAAGCAAGTGTCAGGTCTAAAGGAGGAGAAGTCATCGATTATTATGACTAATTTTAAACACCTCCACACTGCCATCTTACTCATTTTCCGTTTCATATCTTTCATATTTCTTCTTTGACATCAAACTGTTTAAAATCTATTACAGCCCCTACCAGTGAGTCTGATGTTCAGCAGAAAGCAGACACGGAAGATCCTCACGAGCCTGAAAAGCCCGAGCCGTCCTCATCTTCGCCCAAAGCTCCAGCTTCCTCAAAACACACTCGTTTGCCTGTTTCTCCCCAAGGGAGAAACGTCAAGAACCTGCTTCTTGACTTGAAGAACAAAATATTGGCTAATGGTGGGCTGCCCAGGAAACCCCAGCTTCCCCCTCGGAAGAGTGAAGGGGTGGATCCTCAGTCGACAGAAATCACCGAGGAGGAAGTGCTGGATTCCCGAGGGCACCCGCCAACCTCGCCCTCGGAGACCCAAGACCAGAAGCCCCAGCAGAGACCACCAAGTAGACCTGTCCACCCGGTCCTCCCTGCGGGGCGGGCTCCGGGGAGAGCCCGAACGCCGGGGCTGCCCCGGAAGGACGGCGCGGACAAGCGTGGCTCGTCGCCCGCCTCTCACCCTCGCCCAGGGGCGCCCCCCTCCGCCTCTTCGGTCCCTGCCACACCCCCCGAGGGCCCCGCTCACCGCCCTTCCAGCTCTGATGACAATGACTCCGTGGACCAAGAGGAGGAAGGGCCAGCCGCAGGCTCGCCGCAGCCGCCTCCCCGGAGCGCAGCGCACGCCCGACCCGCCCTGGCGCCCGGCCGGCACCCAGCCTGGGGCGCCCTGCGCGACGGAGGCTCCGCGAACCACGGCACAAAACCAGCCTTGCCCTCTCGGAGGGCGCCCCACTCTGAGGATGGGGAGGAAAATTCCAGGGCTTCGGCCCCACCCGCAAGACTGTCTCCATCCCACGGGGGGACATCTCGGCTGCTGCCCACCCAACCACAGCTCGGGCCCCCGCTCTCCAGGGGCTGGAAGGATGGTCACGAGGCCCCAGCCGCCAAGTCCACCGCGCCGTTACGGGCTACCCAGCCCTCCTCGGCCTCCTCTCGTCTCTCCTCAAGGACACAGGCCTCTGAAGGCGCAGATGACTCGGACGGCGGCGGTGACAATGATGCTGAAGAGAAAGGGAAGCAGGCTGAAGCCACGGCCCCGACATTTCGGTCCCGGGCGCCTGTCTCTGGACATTTCAGTGCGCTCAGGAACAGGCCCTTCGCTGCCCCCGGCAGATATCCACACAGGCTTGGCGGCGGCCGAGGACCCCGGTTACGGCCCTCCAGCTCCCCGCCGTCCACCGTGGGCCCCCGGGTTCACTCGAGGGTGAATTCTCACCCAGCTTCTGACCACAGGCGAGGCTTGGGCGGCCATGAAGACAGCGAAGAAGAGGCAGGGGACGAACAGCCGCTCCCGGCCACCGTGGCGAATGACCACGCGTCTTCCTCCTCCGGGCAGCCTGTCTCCCGGGGCGCGGACCACCTGAGAAGAGGCCCTCAGAGAGCGGCGAGCCCGCAGCGGAAGGAGCCCCTCGAAGAGAACCCCAAATCCGCGGGGACCTGGGCAGGGGCGCATCCTCAGGCCAAATCTCCGCCCTCTAAGGCGCAGGATGTTCAACAGAGCACCGACGCGGGCGTGGAGGGCGGCTCTTCCCAAACGCAGCTGTCTCCTGCGCCTCGCTCGCAGCACCACCGCGGGACCCGCGTGCCCCGAAGGATGGGTGCCGGGTCCGCCGCTCCGGAAAAGCAGCCTTCATCGGCCGTCTCCGCGTCCCAGCAGCAGCCCCGCGGCCCGCAGAGCAAGGAAGAAGGGCGTCCGCCTTCCAATCCCCAGGCCGGGCGTCCCCACTCCACGTCGCAGGAAAGCGCCTCCTTCTCAGACCCTTACTCGTCCAGAGGCAGGCAGTCCCTCACGGCGAGCTCCCAGGGGGGGCTTCCCACGTCTCCCCAGAATCAGAGCGAGGATTCCGACGACAGCGCAGAAGCGGAGACCAGGGGCATCCGGGCGCCCGCATACTCGGCGGCTGCCAAGGTCGCCACCCCGTCCCTTCCCAAGCACCGCCAGGTGGAGGCTCAGGCAAGAAGCGCCGGCGACAGTCATCTCCGCAGACCCTTAGGCAGGCCCGGCAGCCTCCACCCCCAAGCCCGCCCCAGGGTCCCCGGCAGAGCAGGGCCCCAGGCGGTGGGGAAGAAGGACGGTGCGTCCCAGGCCACGCCATCCAAAAGGGAGCCCCTGCCGTCAAAATCGCAGCAGTCGGTCTCGGCCGAGGAGGAAGATGAAGACATGATGTTTTTTAACGGAGGAAAGGACAAGGACCCACTGTCTTCCTCTGTTCCAAAGTGGCCCTCCTCCTTCATCCCCAGGGGCGGCAAGCACGTGGATGGGAACATCGCTAAGGGGGAGACAGAGCCTGCTATCGTGCTTGCGCCTCCCAGAGTGAGCTCCCCGCAGGACAAGAACGCCACCCCAGTGAAGCGTCCTCTTCCTCCACCTCCGGGCAGCTCCCCGAGAGCCACGCACCTCCCGCCCAGACACGCCCCTCGCAGCCCTGCCACCCCAAGTCCCACGGAGGCCCCCCCCTCCCCGCCGCGGTTCACCACGCGCGCCCCTGCCATCTACTCGTCCACCACCCCTATGCTCTCCTTGCGCCAGCGCATGATGAACTCAAGATTCCGGAACCCTTTCTCACGTCCGCCTGTGAGACCCCCTTCCAGACAAGGTAATTTGTTTTTAACTTAACGTTTTCTTTACGGCTCTCAGCCGTGTTCGTAGAAATTCCTGAGAGCCTTTTATTTTATCGAGCATCTGCTCTGTCCAAGCATTGTGTTAGGAGCTTTGCAGATGTAACATGAGCGCATACTCATAACCATCGCCTGGGTTTGCATTGCTTCTCCTGGTCTTCAGATGAGGAAACCAGTGCTTAGGGGTCTGAGTGGTTTGCTGGAGGCCAGACAGCTGTGAAGTGGCTGAGCTGCAATTCCATTCCCAAACACTAACTCCACAGCTCTCGGCCATTCCGCTATCCCATACTGCTTCTTTGAGTTCCTTAACATATGCTCTAGATCTGACAACATGTCGTAGCCATGATGCCAAACTCAGGTTCCTGTGTTTTACGTTATTTTTACCTGTCCCTGTGCCAGGGCATATTAAGGAGTCCACAGGAAGGAGTACTCCCTGTGTGGGCTGGATCGTGTGCTTGTTGTTCTGCATATAAAACCCTCAGCTGAAAATACCCCGGGACAAACTCAAATGTCTTGGGTGAGGATTGCTCAGACATTGCAATCAGTGAATGTTGCTTCAAACCTCCAGAAAAGGCATGTTGAAGATGAATGTCACACAGCGGAGTAGCAGGCCGATGTGTGACCTAGGTTGAGGACAGAATGTAGGCAGCTGTGAACTGGAGTCTACATGGACCCCAGGGCAGGATCTAAGGTATTTACCCGAAATCTGCATTCAGTTAACTGGTGCCTTACCCTCTCCTTGCATGGAATCAGGGCTTACTAGAACACTTCTGAATGAATGTATTAATATTTGTTAATCTGTGCAATATGTTGTTAATTTAGCCCAGCTTAAAGACATAGAACAGTACCCCACGTGGAGTTCAGTTTTCCATTAAAACGGACTCTTTTACAGAAACCTAAGACCCTGACAATAGAGGTAAAACCCACATTCCCTTGTACATAGAAAAAACTCAATAAATTTTAATTTTTCGTTAACTATTTGAGCGAGAGAAATGTCTCTGACCTGCAGATAGCTGTCAGGAAGCCCAAGCACTTTATCTGGTGGGCCAGGCTGGAGCAGAATGCTCCCAGTGGAGGCCTCAACCAAACTGCAGCTGATCAGAAAGGGTGTGAGGTGAAGAGAGAGGGCAGGTGCCAGGAGCAGGCAGACAGCAACTAAGGCCAGCCAGCTGGGCCTGCCACTTCCTCTCTGAACAAATACTACCCAAGCAGCCCCACTGAAGTCAAGCTTTGAGTCAGCTCTGGGTTTATGCTCTGCAATTGATGAGCGGGACCCAAGTCAGCTAGAAATAGTGAGCGTGTGAAGTATACTCTGTGGAGGAGAGCAGGACAGCATCTCGTACACTTTAGAGAGAATTTTCCCCATCGTTCCGACTCTCCTTCCCTCTACCTTCCAACTGGCTAAAATAAAGCTACAGCTACTAGCTTTAAGGTCTTAAGCCTTATCTGGAAAATTTACTTATGCTGAACACACTTATTCCCCCAGTAATGTCAGAAAACTGTGACTTTACCATACTTTTCATAGGCATTCATGTGTGTCATGTACAAGTCACAATTTAAGACTATCATTGTCTAATATATCTGAGCTATTGGTTTAAAACTCTGTTTAGTGTTCCTGTTTGAAAAGATGTGTTGCTAGATATAGTTTGGTATGAAGCCAACTTTCCAGGAATGTTGAATTTACCAGGTTCTGTTGTTGGATTTTTTTGTTTGTTTCTGTTTTGGTTTGTTTTTTGTTGTTTTTTTGGTTTTTTTTTTTTTTTTTTTTTTGTACTGTGTAGGTTATAATGGAAGACCAAATGCAGAAGGGAGAGTACTTCCTGGTAGTAATGGAAAACCAAGTGGACAAAGAATTATCAATGGTCCTCAAGGAACAAAGTGGGTAGGGTAAACTTCTTTACACATACTGGTTATTTTCATGCTGTTGGGAAGAGAAAAATGGTGGGCATTGTATAATAAAAAACGAAGCGGTCTTTTTTTTTCTTCTCTAGTTTTAACCACTTGTGTGTCGATATACTTATACTATATTGTTTCTTCCAGTGCTCAGAAAAATCCCTGATTCTCCTGAGTAACGAGTTTGCTTTCTTCTCATAACTAATTAGGTCAGACATGGGCCTTTGTTCCCATTTGCCTTGATAGGTTAGGAAGGTCACACAAATGTTTGGGCCAAACAGTTACAGAAAACCTGAGGCCCAGCCTCTCAAATGAACTTCTGTTTTCCCACTCCTGCCTGATAGCTTTATTTTATTTCTTGTTATTGTTCGATTAAAGAGTATACATATTTTCTGTAAATTGTCTCAAATCCTTTGTAAAAGGAAGCAGGGTAAAAACAATTGAACAAACCCAAAATCCCGGAATCAAATAGGCAGTTTTTAATCAGATCACCTTTTGAATCTTCCAACAATTTGACCAAAATAAAAAATAAGTATTAGTGCTTTATTATGTTTAAGCTAAATGACTTTAACTTCCTGGGGTTAAGATAAATGTTTAGGAGTTTTTGGTGGGTTGGGGGTGACAGGCAGAACACCTTACAATGTTCAGAGTTTTAAAATATTTTTTCAGAGAGTCAAAAAATTATTTATAGTAGAATTCCCAGTCAAAACTTCCCATTTAAAACAATAAGGTTTAGGAAAACGTACTGAAGAACTTCGAAGAATTTTCAGTCACAGGTGACCTAAAGATCCATTTTATCATTTCTCAAAGGAACAGAAATTTATGGAAGGAAGAATGCAAATTAAAGCGAAGCGTCATTGTAAACAATTTTGAATTGAAACGGTGTGGAGTAGATTTCAAAAGGAGGGTTTATATAAATAAGTTTTATTTTAATTACTGAGACAGCACCCAACAAAGTGGCCTGCTTGCAGGGGCTCCTCCAATGGCCTGATTGTGCAGAGTCATGGTTTTCAAACATTGGTGAGCATCGGAATCCCTGGGGGGCTTGTCAGTGCGGTCTGGGTAGGGCCAGGTAATTCTCATATCCGACAAGTTCCCAGGTGAGGCTGGGGCAGCTGGTCCAGGACCACACTTGGAGAACCAACAGTGTAGAGCATGAGTTGTTTCTCAACAGAGGTAATAATACCTCTTGTTCAAGTTTTATAATTCCTTAGAATATGAACATTTTGCATGCATACTGTATTAGGCAATTTAATTACAAATTAAATTGGTTTTGTTATAGCAACTTTGACTTTTAACACTCACAGCTAAATAGAAACATGTCATGTTCATGGCAAGAAGTTAAAACAATTCAGAAATATATGAAAAAGATAATACGCATCCCAAACCACTTCTTAGAAATAACCCCTGTTAACAGTTTGGGATATAATCTGTCCAGAATTTTCTCTCTGCACTTTTAAGTTTATTTACACAAATGAATATATTTTAGTTTTGCAACATAATCGGTCCTATAATCTAAGTCTGCATCAGGATATGTCAATAAATATAGAATTTCCGAATCCTTTTCATGGGCTGCATAGTATTTCACTGGATGGATGGGCCATAATTTATTTAATCTCTTTCCTCTGTTGATGAACACTTAGGCTGTTTCCTACTTTTTACATACTACAGCATATTAAATGGTAAAAGTATTTTGAACATCTTTTGAATATTTGAGAAACTTAAAACAATTTACATATTATATAGATAAGCAATTATAATATGAAATGTGACTGTTTCGTACTTTATTCTTATTAAACCTTATGAATGATGCTGACAAAAATAATGTTTCCTATTCACATATGTTCATGCAGTTGGATTAAGGTGAACATTTTGAAATGTTCAATATATCTTTTAATCTGTGTCATGGATTTAGGTCGTGGATCTTGATCGTGGGTTAGTATTGAACGGAGAAGGAAGGCACCTCCAGGATTCACAAGGAAATCCCCTTCGAGTTAAACTAGGAGGAGATGGTCGAACCATTGTGGGTAAGTGAGAGTGTTTTTTAAGGAGCAAAAGTGTCCTGACTTAGCTGTAGAGTGACAACTTCTCTCTTTCTCCTCCTACTCATTTTTTAAAAATTTTTTTTATTTTTTGCGGTACGCGGGCCTCTCACTGTTGTGGCCTCTCCCGTTGCGGAGCACAGGCTCCGGACGCACAGGCTCAGCGACCACGACTCACGGGCCCCGCTGCTCCGCGGCACGTGGGATCTTCCCGGACCGGGGCACGAACCCGTGTCCCCTGCATCGGCAGGCGGACTCCCAACCACTGCGCCACCAGGGAAGCCCCCTACTCATTTTTAATGGGGGCCCTTGAGCCATGTGGAAAGGAGGTGCCTCAGAAGGGGGCAGAACTTAGCTTCTTCCCTGATCCAACTGTCTTCTTACAGACTCTCCACCCTCTAGAAAAGGTGGCTCTTGACTTCATTCTTGGGATTGGGCAGCCGAGAGCAGGAGTCAGCAAAGCAGCTTCTAAAGCCGAACCCTGTCTGCTGCCTGTTGTGATACAGCCTGGGAGCTCAGAATCGTTTTTACATTTTTAAATGACTGCCAGAAAATCCTGGAATGATAACATTTGTGACATGTGAATATTATATTAAATTCACATTTCACCATCCATACACAAAGTTTCAGTGGAGCATGGAAACATGCATTTGTTGGTGTACTGTCCGTGGCTTTTTTGCCCTGTAGTGGCAAAGTTGAGTAGTGGCGTCATAAAGCTTAAAATACTTACTCTCTGGCCCTCTATAGAATAAATTTGCCACCTTACTGTCCACAGTAACACTGAACTCTTTAGGGGTAGGAATGAAGAGGGCGAAAGAATTACTTTCCTTACTGGAGACTTCGAGTTATTGCAGGTAATGGGGCATAACAATGAAATATTTATATATTTATATAAGGTAGTACAGAGTGATGGATAATGTAAATAGCCTAGAAATTTCTGGATAGCAGCAGATACTGCTCCCTCACCTGATGTCCCTTTAATTATTTCTTTGCCTTTTACTGATGAAAATAGAAGCCTCTGAGAAGACATTTTCCACTTGCTTTTTGCTTTCCCTGTGTCCTTTCACCTTGTTGCACAGATTTTGTTTGATTTTTGTTTCAGATCTGGGAGGGACCCCCGTGGTGAGCCCTGATGGCCTCCCCCTCTTCGGGCAGGGGCGATATGGCAAACCCTTGGCCAGTCCCCAGGATAAGCCCATTTTGAGCCTCGGAGGGAAGCCCCTGGTGGGCTTGGGGGTCGTCAAGACAACCACCAGTTCCTCCACCGCCAGCACGCGACCCCCGACCACCACGCCCCCTCAGCCCACCACGACCAGCACCACGCGCCCAGCGACCACCCGAACCACTACGCAGTCAACCACCACTACCACCGCCCCCGAGCCCGCCGCTCGCATCCCCACCTGTCGCCCCGGGACCTTGGAGCGACATGACGAGGATGGCAACCTCGTCGTGGGCTCAGATGGGATCCCGGAGTGCCACCCCGAGGAAGGTAACCGTCTTCGTTGTGCCGGTAACTCATGTGATGGCGCGCTGCGTTGCCGACTAGGGCCGCAGAGACAGCGGGGCGGTGAGTGGGGTTGCACAGTGGAGAGGCAGCTGCAGGCACTTATAGCTCACGGGGTTTACTGACCGCGCTGTGTCACAACTAGGATGGTCAGACTCAGCAAACAAAAATACTGCGTGGGACGTGCTTATATGAAAGCTTCTCTACAATTCAAATCTAGGTGGGCATCCTCTGTTTTATCTGGCAACCTTTGTCACCACCCAAGTCAAAAATCTGGCTGAAACATGGGACATTGTTAGTTTGGACCAGTGTGCTTCCCAAAGTGTGTCCCACTGGATATTAGTAGATTAGTACTGGTTATAATAATAATTAAAATATAATAATAATTATTATTATATAGTAATTTTTTAAAAAAGGTTCTGTGATTACCTGTGTGATGTAAACAAGGTTAAAGGAATTTCTTCCTGTTGGACTCTAACTGTTGAATAGTCTCATTGTGAATTTTCAAGTAAAGTAGCATTTCCCAAGCATGTTTGATCAGCAGTCCCTTTGGAAAACGCTTATCCTTGCGTGGCAGCAGGGGCCGTCCACTGGCTAAGACTGAGCCCTTTCCCTGCTCTGGGACACCCAGCCAGGGCTGTCCTGCGCCCCTGCTGTGTCATCCTGTATTTGCCTCAGGCTCGAGAAGGCAAATTCACCCCCTTCCCTCGGGTTCAAATGACTTGCAACGCAGGCTGTAAAGCTTCTGTCTTTTTAAGCTAACGCAGAGTGAAGACCCTTCATTTCAGGAAATCACACTCATGCCCCGAACTCTTACATAGCATCATTGACCTGATAAACCCAATCAGTTTGAACATGAATGCTGTCTCCAAACTGGGAATTCTGTTTGAAGTTAGTCTTTCCATGGACAAGTTCTGAAGAAACAGGAACATTTGACATATCTGAAAAATTCACACCAAAGAACAAGGAACACACTGAAGAAGAGGACGATTGGGAAGAAAATTCTCACACTACCAGCTAACCCAGTGAGTACAAATTGGAATTTACCTTTGGGTTTCCGGTATGAAAATATTATGTATCTTCCTTACTTCTGCGTACGTTGATGTGTTTCATTTTTTTAATTGAAGTATAATTAGAACAGATATTTGTTTAATAATTGGTTGTAAACAGAAGAGTGACTATTTTGGATTTGGTTCTAATTACTACTACTGTTATTATTAATATTTTACATTTTCTTTTGTCTCCTCTGATGTAGGCTTTATTGCATGTTCTTTGCATTTCCGTTGTATTTCGGGGCTTTTTAGTTGGCATGAAGGTCCATATTTTTCTTGGTATTTTTGTTTCTTCTTTTCTTTGCAGATCATGCTAGAGATGTGTATTTTTTACCTCACTCCTGTCCATTCGTCTGATAGCCTAGCCCAAGCCAAATTAGTGTCCAAGTGTTAATAATAATTTATCTCTAAAAGCAACTAGACTCCAATAAAAATAAAAAAAGAAAAAGAAAAAAGAAATGCAATGGTAGTAAAAAAAAAAAAAAGTAACAATTTACCTCTAGACAGCATTTCGAAAATAAGTACAAAGTCTTGGAAAAGCAATTAAATTTGGGGAGAGCAACCTATCATCCTCAAACAATATCATAATGTACTATAATTTATGATTTTAAAAATACTTCTGTATGGCTTACCTTCCTTGTTTATTTCTGCTGCTCCACTAACAACTTCATTAAACATTTTCTTCCTAGTATCATTTCCAATCATAGTTGTTTTTATTAAAAAACATCTTTAATAATAGCTTTCTTGAGACAGAAATCACATACCATCAAGTTCTCCCTTTTAAAGTGTACAGTTTTTAGCAGATTCATAGAGCTGTGCAACAAGCACCACTATCAAATTCCAGAACATCTTCATCACCCTCCAAAACAAACCCTAGACTCATTAGTAGTCACTCCCCATTCTCTGCTCCTCCCAACTCCGGGAAACCACTCATCTACTTTCTGCCTCTATAGTTGCCTGTTCTGGACATTTCATGTAAATGGAATCATGTGAAATGTGTCCTTTTGTGTCTGGCTTCTTTCAATTAGCATAATTTGTTTTCAAGTTTTCTCCACATTGTAGAATATGTCTGTACCTCATTCCTTTTACTGCTGATTAATATTCCATTGTGTGGAGAGACCACATTTTGTCCATTTATCAGTTGATGGACATTTGAGTTTTTAACACCTTTTGTCTATTATGACTGGTGTCGCTATGAACATTCACGTACAGGTTTGTTCTTTGTTTTGAATTCCTGGTTTTAATTCTCTTGTGTAGAGTTGCTGTGTCGAATGGTAACTCTCTGTTTAGCTTTTTGAGGAACGACCAAACTGTTTTCCATCGCAGCTGCACCATTTTTATTCCCACCAGTAATGTATGAGGTGTCCAGTTTCTCTCCATCTTCACCAACACCTGTTATTATCTGTCTTTTTCATTCACAGCGGGTGTGAAGTGGTACCTCATTGTGGTTTAGATTCGTAGTTCCCTAATAACTAATGATGTTGACATAGCTATTTTTTATACTTTCTGTGTATAGGTTCTGAAATTGAAAGTGAGCATGATTAAGTCTTGTGTCTAGATAAACCCTGATTTAGGGAATTCATTTGATAAATGTTTCTTTATCATTGTACAGTGATTTCATTATGAGAAAGCCCGTGTGGTAATTTGAAGAGGATGGAGTAGCTCTTGTTTTTGTTTTTCTGGCTTCATTCATAATTTTGGAAAATAATGTCAGCAAATGATCATTAATCATCTACTCCACATGGGTTGGATTCTGTGGGAAACATAGAAAAGTCGGTGACGTAGCTGTGCCTCTGAAACCTCACAATCTAATGCACAATCTACCTGAAATTACAGTAGATAGAAACAGCTCCCTCTCATTAGGAAACCAAGTTGTTTACGGCAGAGCAAGATGGGATAAAGATCCGTTTCTGCAGGCCTGAGGCTTTGGTGTCTCATGTCTCCTTTGGTTCTCTCATCTCTGTTGTCAGGTCTCATCATTTCCCGCCGATTCTTCCTCCGTCACGTTTCTTAGACTTCATACCTCCATTGCTAGGCTGACCCTATTGGCCCAACACTCAAATGATTCCTCCTTACTGGGCTTCCTTACACCAGCCTCCGTGTGCCTCCTACCCAGATGTGCAGCTCGACACACACTCCTTGAACGTGACTCATCCAAGCCCTGCGCTTGCCTCAGAAATAGAAAGCACGGTCCCCGCTTCCTCCACCACTGGAATGCAACTGTCAGGGCTAATCCTGGAGAGGGGTAGAGGTGGAAGGGAGCACCTTAAGGGGGAATTGGCTTCTAAAGACGGCTTGTAATTAGAAAATCACAGTCAAAATTGTTCACGAAAACCCTCTGTATTATCTATAAAGTACAGTAGAGTTTGCCATGTCTTAGTTGAACACGTTCCAGTGGCCTCGACCTGCAGAAACACATCCTGTAAATGGGACAGTGAGACTCAGGACAGATGCTGATGTCAGCGGAGCGACAGTCCCAACTCTCCCCCTCACACTTCACTCCCAGTACCACCTGTACTGTGTCTCCCTCCTCTTGCTCTGCTCTCGTGTTCGTGTTTTCTCTCCAGTACTTTTTTTGTTGTGTTCGGTGTACAGTGGGCCCTCTGTACCGCGGGTTTCACGTCCACGGATTCAACCAAACTTGGATTCCTTGTACTACTCTATTTTATAAAAAGGACTCGAGCATCCACAGATTTTGGTATTCACAGGGGCTCCTGGACCAAGTCCCAGTGTACATCTAGGGACGACTGTAGTTCGGTTTATAATGTACACCCACAAGTGCTGGGGCTCCATGTGCATACAACCAATGTTTATTTACCAAGCAAATTTTGGCCATGGCACTTTGCAACCTAGTAACCTGAAATTGCTGTTGTAGGGATGATGATTTAGAACCTGTGTTGTGACCCCTGAGAGAACACCTCCCCTTCCAAGAGTCCCCTCTTCAACCCCCATATAGCCGACCATTTGTCATTATCTTCCATTGGCAAAGTCCTAACATTTTGTGTCTAGCCCTCCAATTTTAAAATCATCTTTTCACGTCTCTTAGTCTCGGCTCCCCTGGTTAAATCCTGCCCCTCTTTCCCTTGAAAACACTGCTTTAAAATAGTGTTTTGGGAATAACCTTGTGTCATTAAATCATTCCAGTAATTTAAGCATTTGTTATAGAGGCCATATTGTTTGCATATTCCTGTAAGCATAGATGCATATTATATGCTCGTTTCCAGCGTATTAGTGTTCTTTCTCTCTCTTACACACACACACACACTTTTTTGCTTGCTATGACTTCTCTATTAAATAATAAACTCCTTGCAGTAGAGATAGCGTCCTCTGCTTCACCTCAGATTCCTCATGGTACCTAATTATGCATCTTTGGATATCTACACCATACCCCAAGCCATAGGCATTCTCTGTTTTCTACTGAGAAGTCTTTTACCAGCGATCCTTGTTTTTCAGGTTCCAATTCGACAGCAGATCGGATGGTATCGTGTGTGTCTGGAAATGTTACGAGCCAGCTGAACGTCTTCAACAATTTGTAACATGACCTTGGTGCATGTTTTAGAAGACCATCAGTCATCGTGGAAAACAGTTCCCTCCTGCCACAGCTCACTCTCGAGACAGAAAATACAAACAGAATAATTGAAAATTCACTTGAGCTGGACCAACTAAATAATTTGCAAATATCCTTGGGTTTCAAACGGCTGGAATTTACCTTCTCTCTAAACTTCTAATGAGAATCTTTTTTATAGTTTAAAAAAAATATCTCTGGAGCTAAGACCCGAACATTTTACGCTCATTTTTTTCATGACTTTGGATAAACTACTCAAAAAAATAACCTTGAGTACCACATGGTTGGTGGCTGGTAGCTACTTTTATATGAAGAGGTGGAAGCTTTTGACATTGATTCTGGGTTGGCTTATAAAACATCCAGTTTTATGTAGCTCCAAATGCTTCAAAATGGCATTCAGGTGGGGCAAATTCTGAGGGTCAGCTTTTCCCCCAAAATTGTAAAACTATTTCATTACATCTGCAAGTTTCTTTTACTTGGAATCAAGATGGTGCTCTTTTAGAAAAATTATGCCTGACTTCATTTGGTCTTAAAACAAAAAAAGGAGCACTAAATCACTCAGTAGGATGTTTACTTTTGCCAGAAGACTTAACTGTCACTCATCTCAAGAAGTGATCCAAGTTCGCAGGTGAAAGGCATCGTGTCTGTGGCCTGGTGCTGGACCAGAGCGTTTCAACTCCTCAAGGAATTGTATTTAGTATCAGGAGTCCAGGAAAGAAACCCTATAGTTTCCCCTTTTCTCGTTCACTCCGGGAGGCAAACATTGTACAGTTTATTCATTTTGACCTGAGCAAGAATAATAATGAAAGGAAATGAACCTGAGCTGATAATGAGGTGAAACAAGACTACGTTCTTGAAAGTTAAATGGACACAGGGAGGAAGATGGTTTCTGGGACACAACAGCCAGGTAACTCCAAACGTTAGGTGGTGTCAACCTGAAAACTGTCTAATTGAAACCAACCCAGAAGTCATTCCTCTTGGATCCAGACATATGGACATTGGAATGACCTAAAAAAACATCGCGTCTAATCGTTTTTCTCGAAATGCCCATCCTGAAAGGCAGATCATTTACAACTTCTCTTTGTTGACTTTCGTTGGCCCTGTCAGAACATCCCCAGCGTCACCACCTCCATGGTGAGGCAGGTGGGGGGGCGTGTCACGGGCCTCAGGTGTATGCGGGGCTTTTCATCGCAGAGGGGCCAGACAAGCAAGGCAAGGTTGCCACTGTCCTCGGCTGGTGGAGTTTGTTTCGGCAGCATCGCACTCCTGAAGTTATTCAAAGTAGGCTCAGACAAGGCTAGTAGAATGATTACACTGGTGTATCTCTCAGGAATGATCAGTGATTTCCTAGCAAGAAAACCATTCAAACTTGGTGCCTGTGATATTTTGAGTGAAGGGCGTCGGTATACTTTCTAGTTCAATTCCCCTTTCATTATGCTGCGGAATGACGATTCTAATAAAGTGCCTTAAGGTTTACAAGCAAAAGATCGGTTAGTCCAACTTTTAAACAGGGGCGGCAGTGATGAAGTATGAAGAACATAGTCTTTGGAGCCGAGGCCTTCAAGTCCAAGTCTGTTTCAGCGCTTTATCCTTTACCAGCTGTGTGACTCCAGGCATGGTATAAATCCTTTGTGTCTTTGGCTGAGAAGTGGGTATAATGAACCCCATTTATCTTATGTGAGGATTAACTCGAACAATATATATGTGACAGTGCCTGATGCCCAGAAGGCAAGTGATAAATCCTAGTTCCTGCTTGCTGTCCCCTCACACCCCCTCTGCCTTTTAAGTGTGCCTTGAATTGAGAGTTCCGTATAATTGCTGTGGCTTCAGGTCAAAAGGAAGAAAGGAATTCCTCTGAATTTTTAAGGTGCCTCAAGATCTTACCGGCTACAAAGAAACGGTCTCCTTTTTGCAGCTGTGTTTTCCTCCCACAGGTCGAGAAGTAATATATTGATCTCCTCCCACCTTCTCAAAAAAGCTTCTGCTGAAAGGACCCAGATGGTGGACGCAAAAAATGTGGTTTTTGCTTTCACTCACCTTTCTTAACCAAGTTGTCATCCATGCTCGTGATATCAGTTCAGTCATTAATAATAGTCATTTTAACAATGGTTCTCATAATTAGGGCTTTCTGGAAGACATCAAAAAATCACATATAAAAGTCTATTAATTGCATTTAGAGGATAATTTTGTAGTCATAATAGATCTCATGGTTTTGTAAATAGAGCCCTACCCGTTTGTAAACAAGTTTGTAATCATTGGAATATTATTTCCAAACTTCATATGCAAGTTAAGAAGTCTAATCAGTACAGATTTATCTCTGAGTCGGTGAGAGAGGGTGGGAGCTTAGAGGGGCAGTGAAGCCAGATTGGGAAAGAGGAGAGGCAGGAGGTCACCCTGCTTCTGGAACATGTGAGTGGCAGGATCCAGGGGTTGGAGAGAATGAGGGTGCCATGAACAAAGGAGCTCCTGGAAGAAGGAGTTTTGTCCCCATCCTGGGTACCAGCTGCCACTCTCTGCTCTCCCAGAATGCCTGTTCTCAGGCCTGCAACATCCCGGGCCAGGGGGAGCCTGGGCGCCGCAGAGGTGGGAGGAAGGTCAGGAACAGCCCCTTGAGCTGGTCGGGGATGCTGGGGAGGCATCTTTGTTTCGATCCTTGAGGGCGCCCCAGGGCCCTTTTCTGAGTACAAAGGAGAGAAAATCTGGGTTCCAGCTCCCTTCCTTCTGAGGAAGCTGAGGAGCCCCTGGCAGGGGGCGCTTACTCCCCTGGAACCATCATGGGGCTGGATCACTGTGCCCTCGGCGTGATGCTGAGAAGAAACCCTGGGACGTTTGCTGACCGTTCCCCTCTCCTCCTTCACTAGATGAGTTCTCAGGATTGGAGACCGACACGGCAGTGCCCACGGAAGAGGCGTACGTGATCTATGATGAAGGTACTAATGTTTTTAAACACATTATTTGCATACTTTTCTGATGAGAGAATCTTATTTTAATGACTAAGTGGATGACTTCAATTTCCGTTTCCTTCGGAACTCAGGGGTGGGTGGCAATGCTTAGGGAAGGGTGGTTATACCGTCCCCCTCCAAGCTACCCCCCAATACAGGTTAACCTAAAGGAAAACAGTGTTCTTGATACACAGATGCAGCTTGCAGACCAGTTCCCTGAGCCCCCCTTTCCCTCCCTCTCAGCCCCTCCCTCCTCTAGAGATCCTGGAGCTGCTTCATTCTGAGCCTTCCTGTCCCCCATCCACACCGTTAGTAAAATGACTTGGTTTAACCAGGTCTCGGCCTCCAGCCTTGACTCTTCCCATTCTCATTCTTTCCTTCCTCTCCTTTTCTAATTACATAAAAAAATGCAGTGCTCTAGATGTGCTGATTCTTTTTTTTTTTTATCATAGCATGTTTTCATGTCAAGGTAAGTTTCTAAGATAAAGAATACACACACCTTGCATGGCACCTGGAACACTCACTCCATCAATGGTAACTAATCCTGTCATTGTACTTACGACCCTGCGATGGTTCTGTGTGTTTTGTAAGTTGCCTCCGAAATTGAAGGAATTCACGTGGAAATCTTGTCCCCACCCCAGTGCTGGCCTTTGACACTCGGGATGTCTGTCCCCATTTTTGTGCTCTGCCTGCCTGCTGCTGTCTGTAGTTCCAAGGCTCTTAAATCACGAGTGTGGGAATAATGTCACCTTTGATGCCATCACGATCGTTCCATGTAGTGGTTTAATCCCCCAGTTTTCAAAAAAAAAAAAAAAATGGACTTAAAAGAAAAACAGCAGATGTGAGAAAGCAAAGGAAGCTTTCTTAGCATCTTTGAAAATAGCACCTTTCTTATGGTTTGGAGCTGTTGAAAGGGAGCAGAGTTTTCTTTTTTGTTAACGGATTAGTTCTCTGAATAGGATTAATCCTACACCCCTCCCCAGAGAAAAGCCCATACACAGAAGATAAATTTTTTAAAAAATCAAGTTTCTTTTCTCATGTGAATTTTTTATGGCTTTAAAAGGGAAAATTATTTAGGCAGAGAATGGTCTTGGACCAGTAACAGGAGCCTGCAAAACGGGGTGAATCCTAAGTTTCTGTCCAGCTTTGATTCTAAAAATCTCATTTTTCTGGTCATCGTGTTTCTTTTTTCCTTCCTTTCTTTCACCAGGAGCTGCTTTTCCGGGAGGACTGAAGTGGGAGGAGATACTGTTTTGTTAGCATCACATTCCGTTCAGGCATAGCATTTATTCCACGGAGCGGTGGGGTGCGTGCGCGCACGTGCTTCCGTGTAGAGATCAATCTTAAGAAGGTCTCTTTTGATGGTACACGGTGCCCCTTTTCTGGAAGTGCCCAATTACAAAACCATCGCATCGTTTCAGATTATGAAGCTGAGACCTCAAGGCTGCCGGCCACCACCAAGCCCTCCACCCCTGCTGCCACTCCTGCTGTCATCCCCCCGGAAGGCTCCATCAGTTCCTACCCTGAAGAAGAGTTCGATCTGGCTGGAAAGAAGCGATTTGTTGGTAAATAGAACTTCCTGAGTCAGAGAGCCGTGGGTTTTAACTTTCGTTCCTTGAAGAAGAGCACAGCTAATCCCTTGGACTGGCCAAGGCCGCGCACTTGCAGCAGTGGCTTATTTTCCCGGATGAATTTTCCATTTGGGCTGATTCAGCGAGTCATTCCTGTTTAGATGCACATGAGCTTGCTTTCTGCAGAAGTCGGGAGGGGGGTTGAATGCAGGAGAACGTTTGGGATCCGACAGAATAGAGTTCAGAGAGGCTGCCTTGTGTGGACAAAGAGGAAGGAACACTTTCGATAATCACCAGTCCAGGGAATATGAGTATTTTTACTGTAGCCAACTTTTCTGAGATGAGACTTCCACTAGGCCTTGCCTGCACTTCATTAGCTTCTTCCTAAAAGATGAGCGGTTTACTGAATTGAGCTACTTAGAGTTTCAAAGAGCTGAAGCTGTTTTCCTTCAGTTTTTTTTAAAATTAATTTATTTATTGTTGGCTGCGTTGGGTCTTCGTGGCAGCGCGCGGGCTTTCTCTGGTTGTGGTGCACGGGCTTCTCATTGCGGTGGCTTCTCTTGTTGCGGAGCATGGGCTCTAGGCGCGGGCTTCAGTACTGTGGCTCACGGGCTCAGTAGTTGTGGCTCACGGGCTGTAGAGCGCAGGCTCAGTAGTTGTGGTGCACGGGCTCAGCCGCTCCGCGGCATGTGGGATCTTCCCGGACCAGGGCTCGAACCCGTGTCCCCTGCATATGCAGGCGGATTCTTAATTAGTGGTCACCAGGGAAGCCCATTCCTTCAGTTTTTTCTTCCACTCTTTTTTACATTCTTTTCCCATATAGGTCATTACAGAGTATTGACTAGAGCTCCCTGTGCTATTTATTCAACAGGTTCTTATTATCTTTTCTCTGTATAGTACTGTGTTTGTCAATCCCAATCTTCCAATTTATCCCTCCCTCTTCTTCCCCCCAGTAACCACAGTTTTGTTTTCTGCATCTGAGACTCAGCTTCTGTTTTACAAATAGGTTCGTTTGCCCTTCAGTTTATTTCCTATAGTTTTTGTTAGCCTCAAGGACTTGCGACCTAGAAATTGATTCTATTCTTCTTTCTCAATTATTAAAACAATTTCAGGAGGATATTTTGTTTCACTAAACTGTGTTTCATTCCCTTTGGGAGTCTTCTCTTCCCATGCCCTTAATGAACTTTGCTAACAAGACAGATTAACATATTACTAAGTGCAAAAACAATAAGTTATTACTGAGTGGAGACAGGCAACAGCTTAAACTAATATCACACTTTTCTGTTTCCAAAACAAATGTTCTGCCATCAGCAGAGAACAACTCTTGCCAGCCAAGATGTAGTATTGAGTGTCTGAACCACACGCACTTGAAGAACAAGAATCTTTGTGTGTGTGTGTGTGTGTGTGTGTGTGTGTGTGTGTGTGTGTGTTATCTGTTTGAAGTGCTTTCTTTTTTTCTTTTTTTGAATTTTAAGAATCTTAATTAGAAGGAGGAGTCCTGAGACAAATGGTAATGCTGGGCCATGGCACGCAGAAGCCTGGCTGAATCCCCCGAATGTGCTGACTTTTCTCTCTGTGGTTCCGTGACAGAAATAGAAATGCTTTCAGTGCTATTATTAACTGCTCCAAAGAACTCTTAAAAGCCTGAAAGGCTTACTATTGTCTGGCTGTTTTCATATGCCTATAACTCTATAAAGCGTAGTAGACGGCTCCCCCAAACTTCCTGATGAGATCATGAACAAGCTCAAAAGGCCTAATTTTATACAGAGTATTGGAATATAGGGGATCTAAAAATTGCTTTCAGTCCTCATAGCCACTGAGAATGAGAACCTGTACGAAAAGATGCAATGGAACGTTTAGAAAGTTCTAGAAATTGTTACTTGGGGGTCTTGAATGTAGCAAGCTCAAATCCAATTCCTTGGCTTTTCTAACTTCTAGAGCATATGTAATAAGAAGAGCTGTGGACTAGAGGGAAAAGCTTCTGTTTGCCCGCTGCTCTGGGGGCCTCTGTCAGCATCCGTAGGCTCAGCTGGAGTGTGGGTTATCAGTTCTTGTCCTGCCTTAATTCTGGGGCCCGTGTATCTACTGAGATCACGTGTATAGAGAAAGCTTGAGCCTATCCATAAATGTGAGGTAGCTATTATCGTCCTGAGTGGTGATGTTGTAGAAGGGTATTCAGGCCTGGCCTGTGCAGACATTACAGGTAGTTATGTGAGTCCCTGAAGTCCCAGGGAAGGCCACCCAGAACTGAGGCTAAGGCTGTGTATCTTGATCAGCGTATGGTTTTTTCTGGTCCCAAGACAGCCTAGGGAATGAACTGAGGTTGAGAGAACTCTAAGTCGGGCTGATTCACACCCTTCTAAGTTTTGGGGCGTAGGAATGGCAGAATGCTGCAGGCTTATGTTATACTAGATCGTAGCTCAGAGATGTTTCAGAACCACCGAGGTCATAATCATGGACGTTGATGGGGCGGTAAGCTCTTTTGACACCATGATGTTGAAAGATAGAAATATATAGATCCATACAAGAGGGCTAGGGATGCGCGTCCAAGTTTGGCATCAGGGCTGATGACCCTGGATGCTTAGTAGGAAGAGGCTGAATCAGGGGGTCTCCTCCGTGGAGCAGACATCATGTTTCTGCCTCCAGAGAAAGCCTTCAGCAATCCGACTGGGTATCTTTGTTCTTTTCCAGCTCCTTACGTGACGTACCTAAATAAAGACCCGTCTGCCCCATGCTCTCTGACTGACGCTCTGGATCACTTCCAAGTGGACAGCCTGGATGAAATCATTCCAAACGACCTGAAGAAGAGTGACCTGCCTCCTCAGCATGCCCCCCGCAACATCACTGTGGTCGCCGTGGAAGGCTGCCACTCATTTGTCATTGTGGACTGGGACAAATCCGCCCCGGGAGATGTGATAACAGGTGTGTCCAAGGCAGATGCTCAGAGTTCCTGTCAACCCGTAGGTGGGAAATACAGACAGTAAGGGATGGATGGATGATGGATGAGTGGATAGATGGAAAATGGATGGATGGATGGATGGATGGGTACATGAACGGATGGATTGGATAAATGAATGATGGATGGATGTGAGGATGGATGGACAGGTTAAATGGATGGACAGGGGCATGAACCGGATGATGAATTGGATGGATGAACGCAGATGTCTTCTTTTAAAAGGATGAAATAGAGGCAGTATGGGAAGCCTTGTGGGGTAGTATGAAGAGCACTAGATGAAAGTCAGAAGTCCTGAATCCTAGTCCCAAATTGGTTTTTATGACTTTGAGCTACCTACCTCATCTCTCTGGACCTTGCTTTCCTCCTATGCAAAATGTCGTTACGTCTCTTATACTCTGTAATCCTGCAAATAGCCAGGGAGTCCACAGAGCCACACTAAGATGAGATCCCACAGCATGGGTGATGAAAGAGCTCCTACTGTGCGCTACCCGGAGTCACAGTCAACCCTGGGGTCGTGACAGCCTCTTCCCTTCTTTCCATGTCTGCTGGGTGCTTCCAAACCAGTCTCCGTGTCCCTGAATTCCTTAGATGGGCCCCAGATGTGATGGCAAAGTGCCCAGGGATCTTCCTCCTCCTAGGTCTTGGCCTGTGAGATGTTCATGAGTTCCTTTGATTCTGCCAAGGATATATTTGAGGATAAATTTGTTGAGATAAGTTCCTACAGTAAAGAATTAATGTTTTTTTGAATAGACCCTTCTTTTGCAAATGATTCTTTTTGGGTCAGTTAGTTATATAAGAGGAAGGAACATATGTGTGTGTGTGTGACTCGGGACTGGGGATGGTGCTGTAAGTCAGAGTTTGACATATTATCTGTCACTAATATGCTAGTGTGGTTCATCAAATTCAAAATTTTTAGTGCTTTTGCTTTATGTCCCCAACATTATCTCTTAAAACGATAAGAAAATATCCAAGCACATCCAAAGAGCAACTTTTCTAATGGAGTTTGCACAGCAGCCCCAAAACCAGGATAAGGAACACAGGAAAGAGTGCCTGGGTATTGTGCCGGGTAAGGCGGAAGGGCCAGGGGAGAGCGAGGGTACAGATCGAGGGGACGGAGTCTTGGTCTAACTGTAAGTGACGGTCGCCCCCAGCCTGTGAGCTGCATGGGCTGCAGAGGCCAGCTTCTGTGAAGTCCAGCATGTTCCTAATAGAAAACGAATAAATCAACGGAAGGAGGAAAGCTTGTAGTCAAAGCAGCCAGAAAATCCTTTTATTAACTGAATATGATTTTATGAATGGCAATTTTGAAAAGCAAGCAAGTAAGCATACAGAAAAAAAATAATGGAAAATCTTAGCTTAAGCTATTTAGCTTTTGATCTCTTGCATAACAGATGTTACTTAGAATAAATATACCACTGTGCCCTGAGCCACGGGGCTTCTGAAAAACAGAAGGATGGATACAGGATGAGAGCGCCAGCCACCTTAGACATGCCTCAAGGGCTGCCGCGTGAGGAGCCTTCAGAGAACTCCCGGTAAATGTCACCGGACTTAACTCCGAAGCAGTTCCTGTATCATCCCATAGAGGGCGTGCTTCTGAAACACATGCTCGTGTTAACTTCACATCCCAAACCTTCCTGGAGACTTTGAGGTCATCTCATCAACACATACCCTACACCTAACCCTAAACCAAACCTCAGTGCCCTAATCACGAGTACTCATGCCACGAGCATAGATAACATGGCTGAAGAATTGATAGGGATTCGGGCACTCCCGATAGAAGGTTGTGCTGATACTGCGAAGCTGTTTACTGTGGAATAGTTCAGTGCACGACAGCCCTGCAATATGCAGGGCTGTTTAGACCCCAGAGGCTAAAAGAGAATATCGTGGGAGCTCTTCATCAGCAAATGAATCAACCACCAGCTCTTTTCGCTGTAGAACAGCGAGGCAAAGTGGATACACAGATACCTCCTAGACCCAAACAGAACATCACACTTCTGGGCCCACTGCAGAGCATTTGGGTCCTGGTAGCTCTGTGAGATATTGAGCGCTCTGCTGGTTTCCACCAGCTGTACTCTCTTGCACAGGCGGTTGAGTCAACATGTAACCAGGTGGTATCCAAACGATATGAAACTCCTGCAGAGTGAGTAGGCCTGCAACCCGTTGCTTTCCCTGATCAGTCCCAGTGAATGAGGCAGTTACTCCATCGGGAGTGACTCCATAGGAAATCACCCACATGATGGCCTCTGAGTTTTTCAGGACAGGTTTTGATAAGAACAGAGAAAGCAGGAGTTACACGTGCTCTGATAGCACATTATAAAAATTCAGACCCAAGGATAAGCAGAGAAACCCGCGTAGCATGTGGGACGAAGCACAGGGTTCTGATGGAGTTGATTTCAAGGCGGATTAGCCGGGCAGACCCGTCAAAACGGGGCTCCTCGGGCACATGTGTGCGGATGTGCCTTTGTTATATGCAGCATGTGTGGCTTGATGCGGCTGTCCTCAGAGGAGGAGGGAACCCTGTGGAGAGAGCAGCAACCCTTCCCTGGTCCCCATGAAATATTTGTTGAAAAAAGAGAAGAATGAATTCCTCCAGAAAGCAGCGTGGAAAGGCTTCAGAGCCCAGTGCCTCTGCTTCTGCTCCCTGTGCGCTCGGCAGTTAGCTGTGTGACTCTAATCCACCCTTTCCATCACCAGAATAGGTCTTAATGGAGGCAGTCAGAGAGAACAGGTTGCTAAATGAAGTCGTTTGCCTCTTAGATGCTTTTGATGCTGTTGATCTTTTCCTCCTTGACCTGCGATCCAATTCTCTCAACCCGAGTCTCTCTCACGGGCTCACCCTCTTTGACCAAACACTGAAGGTCGGACTTGCTGAGGGCTTGGGCCTCAGTTCTCTTTTCCTCTTACTCCGCGTTCTCTCGCTCCAGGATGTTACCCACGCACACGGTTTTAATTCATCTGGGAGGGGAGTCATTGGTTTATAGCTCAAGGCCCAGCCTGCCTCTCCTCTGAGCCTCAAACAGTAAAATTATGTCTGCTTGACATCGTCACCGGGATGTCTCCAAAGCGTCTCAGACTCAGCGTGTCCAGAACAAACTCATGATCCTTCAGAGCCCCAGACATGCTCACCTGGGCTTTCTATCTCAGAGGAGCCCTCACTTTTCCACCCATTTTTTGCAAGCTTGAAGGTTTGGAGTCATCTTAAAATCTCCTTTTATTTCCCCTCCATATTCAGTTCATCACTAAATCCTGTCAGCTTCACCTTTCAGGTTTCTCTTGCATGCATCCATTTCCCTCCATTAACACCACGGAACCTGAGTTGTCGCCGCCTCTCACCTGGCTATTGTGACAGCTGTCTAGCTAGACCATCCCATCCATGCCCCACACCGTGTCGGTCCTCCATTTTGCACCAGAGAGATGCGCTGAAGACAGTCTTATTGTGTCACCCCTTCAATGTGTTCCCTTTCTTCTAGAATGAAAAGCAAAAGCCTTCGTGACCAAAGGGCCCTGCGTATTTTTTCCATTTTGTGCTTCCTCAGCTTCGTTTCTTGTCGCCCCTCCTCCCACCCTGCCACTCGGAGGCTCCGCCTTCTCCTGGCTCCTCCCTCTTCAGCATCTTTGCCCAGGAATTCCCTCTACCTGGAGTCCACTCCACCTCCTACCATGCATCTTAGCTGCTTCCCATCCTTCAGTCATCAGCCCCATTTCGGGGCCCTGGGGGAGCTCTGCCCGCCCCCTGTCCCCCAGCACGTGGGCTGCTCCTCAGTTCTCATCACGGCTGTGTAATCCTGTGTGTCTGCCGGCCTACTGCTCCTGGAGTTATAGATAAAACGAGTCGCCGTTTGACCTCCAGCACGTAGTGCAGGGTCTGACACGTAGAAGGCACACAGTAAATGTTTGTTGAATGAATGAACGAATGTGAACTTGGACTGGATTTTTACCCCCTCTCTAAGACTCAGTCTTCTCGTGTCAGAATGAGGGCAGGGAAACCTATGTACTAGGACCAGGAGGATTCATCGAAGTAAAACTTAATCCAAAGGATTCGGCATATGTTTGGTGCGTAGAAAGTACTTGACAACGATTTCCTTCCAAGGTAAGTAAAGAATGTGTGAAGCTGTGACGTGAGCTTCCCTTGGCCTAATGAGGCAGCCTTGAAGGCTGGGCAGGTGTCAGGGCTGAGGGCCCACCCGCTGAGGCCCATTAACAGCAGATAAGGCAGAGAAAAGAGCTGCCTGACTGTTGTCACTAGACATCGAGGGAGGTCGAGGGCAGGCAGAGATATTCAACAGCTAGAAACTAAAGGAGAGCCGATAGCAGTAGGTGAGGAGATCACCCACTGTGAGTCTGGGGTCTTTCAGCCACACACGGCATTCACCATCACGGTTTCTTCGTTTCACCTGAAGGACGATTGTATACATCTCTACCAGGAGCTTCTTAAATACTTGCGTGGAGGTCACTGCTCCTTTCTTCTGCTGCGCGCTCACAGATGTTATCAGTTCTAAGGAGATGAGGAAGGCCAGGGAATGTGGGAGATGAGAACACGGAAGAGAAGTAGGGAACCAGCTCGTCACCAGGAAGTGTCTTTAATTTTGTCATCTGCATCTGGTTTCACCAGTGGGTACCAGCGTTCTATCCCATCTGACCCAACACACTCCCCTTCTTGACTTCTCGCACAGAGCTGCCTCCACGCCACTGTTTCCTTCCCATCATCCTCCCCTGGGTTATGTCTCTGGTGTGATGTGGTTCCTTGATGCTCATTGGGTTCTGCCTCCTTTCCACTTGTAGGTTACTTGGTTTACAGTGCATCCTATGAAGACTTCATCAGGAACAAGTGGTCCACCCAAGCTTCATCAGTAACTCACCTGCCCATTGAGAACCTGAAACCAAACACAAGGTATGATGTGTCAGTCATTTACAAACAGAAAACGAGACCTATGTGCCTGGTCATGGATATCCTTAGGTTGAAAAGAAAAGGATTAATCAAAAATGTCTTTATGGTTTCTTTTGAGTTCTCTAGTTAGCTCTCATAGACTGTCAATGAATGCTCACCATATGTCATGTATTTTTCTTAGGGGAAAGCACTATGGGCGCCGTAATTGTTAGATTATTGTATTTCTATTTTGTTCCCTCTTTTCCGGAGACTAAAACTACCCACCGTTGGGGAAGGAAAGGTTGCTCTGTGTGTTGAAAGGGGATCGATCTGTTTGTACTCACCCCATGGTGGCTTAGGCAACGCAAGCTTTGTACGTGACACGGATGGAGCAGCAATTACTCAGACTCTATACTGTACAAGTTCAGACCATTCAAGAAAGATGTATTTTACACATTAATAACGGTTACAAGAAGCGTGTAACCTAGTCGGGGCAGTGGCTCGCTAGCCAGAGGGCCATCTGAGAGTGAGCCCCCAGCGTGAAATACGCAGAGCTTGCTTCGAGGGTACAAACAGCATGAGCGTGCACTTCCTCTTTTATACTACCTGGTTTTGCTGGTAACAGCCATGAGGAAAGAACACAGTGGTCGAGCTGTGGTATGCTTGTAGACTGGCTCTCTGGGAAAAAAATCAAAACAATAACAACTGGTTTATGGTATTTGCCAATTCCTCCCACCATGGCCAGTTCTGAGCTACCCTGGCTCTGCGGAACGCCTGATGTTTAGCGGTCGGCTCTCTGAAGCCTGTAGAATGGCTCTAGCACACCGTGGACGTCAAGCCACTGTGTTTCCATAGCGAAGTGTTCTAAGTGAAGTGACTCGGACCCAAGGTCTCCCATTTTTTTATAGAGTCAGAGGAACACAGAGGAGATTGGAACAAAATACTCTCCTTAAACGGAAATGTGTTGAAAGGGATAGAAATTGGACAATATCCTTGGGCACTGAGAGACTTCTGCACTAGCGGAGAACTTTCCTCAGGGCCTGTTAATGTCCTGGGCTCCCTTGGACTGCGCTTTCATAAACCGTTATAAATTTTGAGATTCAGCAAATAAAAAACAGGAAACTGAGAGAGCACTTTTCTTAGCTCTTCTCTGATAGTAACGAAAAGTTGATTCATTGCAAAAAGTAAAACTAAAGAAAACGAAGTCAACATGCCATTTTTTTATTGTGGGCAGAGTGAATGTTCTTACAGCACAGCCTCAGTATCAGCTGAAAGAGGCCTTGGGATGTTTGGCCGCATGGCTCCTTGCAAATCCCAGTGCCCTGCACCCTCCGCAGTCCAGCGTTCCTGTAGCAACTTTTGGTACCAAACTGGTGCTGAGTTGTGAATAATATCAGGGCCCGGTTACGTAGGATGGTTGATTCGTTCTTTCAGTAGGTATGATTGAGTGTCCGCGATCCACCGGTAAGTGCTTACTGAGTGTCTGCTCAGGCCAGGCACCGGGCTCCATGCAGGAGAGAGCAGTGGGCCTGGGGAGGACGTGGGGCAGGGGTGCACAGTACACCGTGGCCCCTCATGGCTCGCACAGCCTGGTGGAGACAGATAGTTTATAGATGCATAAGTATGAACCTTCCCCGGCCAGTGTTGTGAGGGAGAAGTACACTGTGCTCTGAGGGTATGATAGGGGGCTTTTTGCCTGAGCTTGGGGGTTAGCGTGCAGTCAGGTGAGCTTCCATGGGGGAAGATAAGCAGCACTTCACCTGGAGAAGGTGGGTGAGCAGGTCAAGTTGCTCCAGGCAGGAAGGGTGTTGGGAAGCCGGTGGGCTTAAGGAAGAGTAGGAGGCTGGTGTCGGGGGCGGGGGGGGGGGAATGGGGAGGAGAGGAGGCTGGAGGCTGGACCAGCCGGTCCCAGAGGGCCCTAGTGTCCCCTGAGGCTCAAGTCCTGCGTCCACCCACACTGAGCGCCCTGATAGACAGGCTGGGAGCAGCAGCTGCCTCTGCCCCGTGGTTCGTGCGTCCTGCGGAGGGAGTGGGCCGGCTGGAAAGCAGGGCGTGTGCTTCCTGCTACAGAGGCTTCCTCCGACCCCCCAACAGCTGCTGAACTTTTACAGCCCGGGCAGCGTGCCACAATGTAAGGACGCTCATTTTTCCCCGCGTTTCCCCTAACGCAGGGCGTCTCCGATGGGCTCACTGGGGTGTCCACGTGTTTATTCCACGGAGGCTGCGTCTCCCCACCCTCTGCACAGTCCTCAGGGCTTCTCAGGACCCCCTTCAGAGTCCTCGTAAGAGACGCAGAAGTCGGTCCAGCCCAGGAGAAGACAGGATGTAAAAACTGGCTTTGGTTCTTTATAACTGGATCTTCTTTTCTGACAAGTTTAAGTGGGCATTGCCCACCTTATTCACCCAACTCAGCCCTGAATCACTTTCTGGAATCTTCATATTGTAAGTCCATACCTAAAGTACAGAGATTTGTCACCATGGAGGCTGTTGAAAAGAAGGCGCCAGAAGCTTGTAGAAGGCGGCAAGGCATGGATTGCTTTTGTTACTTGGGTGAGACAGAGACTCTTCAGGGTATGAAATGTACATTTTAGTCTGTAGAAAAAGTCTTATGTGGTTTTCGAAAATAGGAATTTTACTCCTTTCATAATCCCATGTTGTTTTTCAGCTCAGCATATTTAAACTTATTTTGACATATTAGGCGAGTTCAAGTGGAAATACATCTTTAGAACTGGGCCATGTGGGCTTTGCGGAGCACTGGAATTATTGTGTGGACAGGAGGGTAGATTTGGAGAATACGTAGGTTTCAGTGGTAAAACAAAATGGATACAACCAAGAAATCGGAATAGTCTCTCAGGCAATTGGTCATCCCTCTGCCATCTCCTCAAATGCACAGGGTGTTTCCCTCTGTGGGTCTGGGGAAGAGGTAGCAGCGTGGCTCCAGGGATGGCTTGAGAAATATTCAACAGAAAGGTCCCCTGTAGCCTCTGAATATCAGTGTCACTCTCTAGGTTTCGATTTCCTTTTTTTTTTTTTTTTTTTTTTTTTTTTTGCGGTACGCGGGCCTCTCGGGGCACGAACCCGCGTCCCCTGCATC
This sequence comes from Grampus griseus, assembly GCF_964374135.1. Classification (NCBI taxonomy): domain Eukaryota; kingdom Metazoa; phylum Chordata; class Mammalia; order Artiodactyla; family Delphinidae; genus Grampus; species Grampus griseus. The sequence goes on from NC_139007.1 coordinate 80,468,619, forward strand.
GGCAGGCAGACTCTCAACCACTGCGCCACCAGGGAAGCCCTCCTATTTTTTTAAGGAAAAAAAAGTATCTGTAAAGTTGGACTGTTATCATTGATGTATGCCCAACCCACTGCTTGAACTGCTAGCAAAATCTGCCTTTAACTCCACGACCGCTAAGTTAAAAGTACGCACAACTGAGAAAACACGGAATGCTGAGTGAATTGGGATTTGGGAATTCCTATGTTCTTAATTGTGCATATCTTTTTTATTTAAAAAAATGACATTTAAAAAAGGATTCTGTCCTAAATGAGATGTGAATATACTTTCTTGGAAAGCTTAAAAGAAGACTTGATTTTACCGAATGGGCTTTTCTTTGCTCTCTGTTTAATCAAACCCCAAATCAAATATCTCTGTGTAACTGTGAGACCAGAGGCTCCCTTGGGGTTCTCAGAAGCTCAGAAACTCAGGAGGCTTGGTGCCAGGGCAGAGGTGCCGCGGACACATGCCTTTGCTCTCTAAATGTAAATAATTCTCCTTTTAAAAATTTAGGGTGTCTTAATTAATGCATGTGATCTGTGTGTCTGACAATCAAATACAGGATTTTGTAACATTGAAGTGTAGCTTCTGCTAGCTGGAAACCAAGACTCCTTCTGAACTCTCTGAAGTGGTGGAGAGCTTCCCCGCACAGGGATTTTTTTACCCACCTTCTTTACCTGGAAGTGTTGATAGTTAGGGGCTAAGAGAGCACAGATGACACCTGGAATCCCAGAGGGGAGGACAACGCGGAGAGGAGCAGTAGGTAGAGTGGGTCTTAACTGTGTTGCTTTCCAGTATTTTCTCATCACCACTTTTGGTCCTAGAGCTCATCAGAGTCCAAAGTAAGATGCTCTGGGACTCCCAATCTACCTGCTTGTCATTCTCCCTCTAGATGAACAGGCTGAGTCAGACAGTGTGCTTTCTAGCACATTCTCTGTTCCAAGAAAAAGATTAATCCACAGCAAAGCGTCTCCAGGCCTTTTCCTCTTCCCCTTCCCGGACTTGCTTCTCTTTCCTCGAGGCACAGAAGCTGGAAACTCAGTGACTTTACGGCTCCAGAGCCAAGGATAGCACTTGTCCTGCACCCAGAACATTGTTGTCGTGTTAGTTCCCCCGAGGAGACCGGCCTCAGGACTGCTTAGCCTTCTCCCTGCCAGCAATGGGTTTGCATCATCACACTGTCAAACATCCTGCTTTTTCACACACAGTCCAGTGATGAGAATTAGGTTACAATTGGAATTCTGCTTGGTAAGCGTTTCACCACTCCATCTTCCCCCTCCAGTCAGTAGAACTCAAGACAGGACAAGAGGAGACCATTGCATCCAAGGACGGGCCTGTGTGGGGCAGTTTAACCCTTGATGCTCTAAATAACACACACAATCTAAGTGGCCTGTTTGCCCAGTATGCCCCTCTGTTCCCATTAGTCACATGTTGTTTTGAAAAGTTATTCGAAAATGAGAAAGTTTAGAAATAACATGAAGAAATAGCGGTGGTGTGCGCATCTGTGAAAAACAGGACTCAAACCCTGCCACAGAGGAGGTGCTGAATAGTTTGGGTGTTTGTCTCATTACACAAAAATTAAACAAGGTTCTCTTTCAAAAAATGTTTTCTTCCAATTTCAGGTATTATTTTAAAGTTCAAGCCAAAAATCCTCACGGCTATGGACCTATCAGCCCTTCGGTCTCATATGTCACAGAATCAGGTATGGGTGACTTCATGTCCTGTTTTTTTCCTTTTCTTAAAAACAAATAGTCTGAAATCATGTCTACAATAGAATAAAAACTGAAGAAGTGAAATCCTCTTCTCCTTAATCAGTTCATATTGGATGTCATTTTATAAGATAAACATGATTTTCTTATGCTAAGCTAAAAGTTGGATAATAAAATTTAAAGTAATCTTCATTGGAAGTGCCTGGGAAGTGAAAAGGTCAAGTTCCAATGAAAAGGGGGGGGGGGGGAAACTCCGTGTGGGAAAGATAAGTTTGAATCTATCTGTAGAGATTTAGTTACAGAGATAAATTCCTTTTGTTCTTTTAATTGCAAACAGCTGAAGAGCATAAATGTCATGTGACCTGAGGGGACGTTGCTTCTTTCAATTAGTCACATCTCTAAGTTGCTTCCTTTACTAGGAGACGAAAATGTCTCTACTTAACATGGAGGGTCTAATTAAAATACTGTCCATCTTGCAAGCAATATCACTCAGAGGATGTCCCTACTTTGGGATGCTGGTGTGCAGAGCTCTCAAGCCCTTCAGTGAAATGTCCCCGTGGTCATGGTCTGAGGCAGTACACACAGAGCTGGCCCATGGTGGCAGGTGCCGGGTTGACAGCCTTTCTGTATAGGAAGCCAGGCTGGAGAGTTGGTACCCATGGTCCCAAGACAGGCACTTACAGAAGCCCAGCTGGGTCAGCTCCACACTAACGTGGCTGTCGCTTCCATTTGGTTAGATTATTTCCTAAGAGCAGGAGAGTAAAACAAGCATTTACACTTACAGCTAATGGTATGTCACTTTATTTTATAGACAGCAGATGATGTCAGAATGAATGGTCTGTACAAAGGGGCAGCACAAAGCAGATCTGGGGGGACGAAAATGTTCTGTGTGTGATCGTGGTGGAGTTCCATGAGTCTATACGTGTGGTAAAAATTCATAGGATGTGTACCCTAAAAAAGTAATTTTACTCTGTGATAATTAAAAAAAAAAAGGATGGCCCATGTTTACCTGGCCTGTATTTTATAAAAATGAACTTCGTCTAAAGCAGAATTCCTTATAATGTAGTTTCATATTAAGTGGCACTATTTGGGCTAAGATATAGACATGTTTTAAAACAGCTATATTGAGGTAGAAATGGCGTACAGTAAACTGTTCATCCTCAAGATGTACAGCTGAGGAAGTTTTGGGGTATGTTTATACCCTTGGAGCCATCCCGGCAGTCATGCTGGTGCACAGCTCCATCACCCCGACAGTTTCTTCCTGCTGCTGTACAATCCAGCCCTCCCTTCCCTCCCCGTGTGCCCATCCTCTCCCCTCTTCTCAGGCAACCACTCATGGGCCTTCTGTCACTGTGGATTCATTTGCATCTTCTAGAATTTTGTATCAACAGAATTATACAGTGTGAGTTCTTTCGTCTGGCTTCTTTCATGTAGCATCCTTTTGAGATCCATCCATGTTGTCATATTTATAAGTAGTTCATTGTTTTTTATTACTTAGCAGTGTTCCATTGTATGTGCCACAGTTTGTATCTATTCACCTGTTAATAGACATTGGATTGTTCCTACTTTTGGACTATTACAAATAAATCTGCCATGAGCATTCATGTACAAGTATTTTTAAGGACATATGCTTTCATTTCTCTTGAGTAAATACGCAAGAGTAGAATGGATGGATTGCATAGTAGGTGTGTGTTTTTACTTTTTTAAGAAACCGCTGAACTGTTTCTCCAAGATGGACACATTTTAAAACATAAATGAGTATTGAATTATTTTGTGGTACCCAATGTCAAAATATTATCGTCAAGGACCCACACCATCTATATAAATAACAAGACAATATAAATAGAAAAGAGTATTTCTTGAAAGGAAATGCCTAGAAAGTAAAAACTAAGGGAATGTCTTGGCATCTGTCAAATGAATCTTATACTTTCTTTATCTATTCTAGCTTGGGTAGTTCTTTTAATTACAAAAAAAAAAAAAAAACCATTTCAACAGTTGCATGGCTGTGTGATGTAATAGTGAAGTCAATTATTTCTTTTTCCTTCTACAGATAATCCTTTGCTTGTTGTGAGGCCACCAGGTAAGTTTCTCTTCTTGATAAACTTGACATTCTAGTAATCAAGTTGAATATTGAATATGAGATTGTTATGGTTACAAGTAGACGCGCTGAACCGCTTTTGTATTTTCGTAATTTTCTGACAACTTCTATGGTTTCTTTGCACCCATCATCCTAATCTAGGGAAAAGCATGTTCTGGAAATTTTTAAATAGGGCCATAGCAGCCAATATCTATAAAAACCATTATGGGTGGCCAGTATCTATGAAAATAGATAACTTTATTTTCATAACCCCTTTGAATATTTTAAATTGCTGAAAAGATAGCAAAATGCATTAAGTGTACGACAAAATTTTACTTTGTTTTTCAAATAAACCAAGAAAGACCTATTGCTTAAGTTCAAGACTGGTCTTATGAGTGACAAGAACAGGAGGTGCCCGTGCTGAGGGATTTTGGGGGTGGGGAAGTAGGGTGACGTGCCCTGCAAGGTCAAATTTGCCATTATAGCTTATGTTCCTTAGCTTAAATTAGGCTTTTTCTTACTCTGAGAATCCTTTATAGAAATGCAAACACGTTAACTGCATTCAGGTACAAGGAACTCCCCAGTTGTACTTCAGTACAAAGAAAGAAGAGAAAAGACAGACAGACAGAGAGGGAGACCACTGGGAGGTGGGAAAACTGCTCAGAAAAGCCCTGAGAGAAGGGGAAGTCCCAGTGAATAAATCAAATTCTCCGGTATTTTGTGCAAGAATAAACACTGTGAAACGCCATGACTTAGAAGGTGTGCTGTGTGTCGTCCAGGTGGTGAGCCCATCTGGATCCCATTTGCTTTCAAACATGACCCTGGCTACACGGACTGCCACGGCCGACAGTATGTGAAGCGGACGTGGTACAGAAAGTTTGTGGGAGTCGTTCTTTGTAATTCACTGCGGTATAAGATCTACCTCAGTGATAACCTGAAAGGTAGGTCTTTAGGGATGCTGTGCTATGGGAAGGTGTGGAAAGCTTTTAGTTTATTAGATGCTAACTTGACATAGCAGGTGCATCAGAATGCATTTGAGGTATGGACCCATCACATCTCAGTCTGGCTCAAGTGCAAGCCAGTTTTGCAGGCTCTATTCTGGAGTGACTAGTATTTACATTGGTACCCAGGAATATATGTATATATTTTAAATCTACTACTTTTTAGGAATGAAATCCAAAATTCTCTTAGAAACTTAAAGGCCGTTTTTCTTTGTTGTTAATCCCATAACGTTAACAATGAAGAAAAACGGCCTTTAAGTTTCTTTAAGGTATGAGTGTAAGCTGGAAGTATTGAGGAGAAGTACCCCCTACGATTTTTGCCATTGGAACAACTTTACAGGGAAACAATGTGGATGGTGAAACATATATGAGGTGCACTATTTGTTCTGTGTCCAAAAATTACACTGTTTTCATCATGGTAGGGGATTAAAACAAAGAATAACATAAGTATTTACTTTGAATACTAACATTTCAAAGTACCATTTCTCCCCCGCTGGTTTTAACTCACCCACTTACCCAAAATTGTTTCGTATTTCAAAATTTGCACAACTTTTAATTTTTCTAGTACATACATTTAAAAAGAAAGAAAACTTGCCCTCAGCTGGTTTATATTTTGTCAGACGTCAGTTTTCTTGTTGTTTTGTTTCTTGCTGCTGCTCATCATTTCTAGATAATGTCAAAATCTCCCCAACCATCCCCCACCCTTGCAATTTCTCCGTGTACATGCCTCTCCCTACAACCAGTCTGTTCGTTTCTTGCTGCTGTTTTTTCCCTCTTGCACACTGTCCTTTTGCTCCGGGAGAGGCTACACAGCCATGTCTGGTATCCCAAGGTTGAGAGAAACACCTTTGCCCTACTGTGCAGCTCTGGTTCAGGACCAAGGACAGCGCCTCGTGCTGCAGACACACCCCCTACTTCTAGTTATGTACGAAAATAATTTCTTCTATTTTTTTCTAGATATTCATGCTTTTCATAATTATTTCATGATACATTCTCTGCCTATCAGAGTTTCCTCCTTGTTTTTAAACCAAAGAGTAGAAAGGTCTCCCATGTACGGGCTGAAAATGCCTATAATATTAGTAGTTTCCATTTAATGAACACTTGCTAAGTATTTAGCACACACGAGCCTGCTGAATCCTTATAACACTTTGAAACCGGTGCCATTATCACCATCTTTCAAACATGGAAAGTGCGACACACAGAGCTGAAGTCATGTGCCCACTTCAAAGCTTGTGCAAATCCTTCAGCCAGCGCGGCGGTTCTGGAGCAGTCAGTGACTCATCGCCTTCCTTTATGCAGATACATTCTACAGCATTGGGGACAGTTGGGGAAGAGGTGAAGACCATTGTCAATTTGTGGATTCACACCTGGATGGAAGAACGGGGCCTCAGTCCTACATAGAAGCCCTCCCTACCACTCAAGGTAATGTGAACCAAGGCCCAGTGTAATATACTGGGGGGTGGAGAGGAGGGCTGACATAAGGAGAAAATTCACTGTAGCTCTGCATTTGGTTTACCATTTGAAGGTGGATATTAGCAGAATTTTGGAGCATAAAAATAAGGAAGAAACAAAATACTCCTACCACATGCTGGGTTTAGGGTGAGCCTTGGAGAGGTAGGGACACAAAGGAATATTAGACCTTACCCCTACCCTCAGGAAACATGGTCAGTAATTGGGAAGGGAGGATAAATATGTGAAAGGTAACTAAGAGCAAGCAACTTAAAGTACAAATAATGACAAGAGTTAAGTCACATAATTGTCCCATTGTCAGGTAATTGTGCAGATTATAGTTACTCTCTGAGTTCAAAGGGTGGGGGCTGGGCTTCCCTGGTGGCGCAGTGGTTGAGAGTCCGCCTGCCGATGCAGGGGACACGGGTTCGTGCCCCGGTCCAGGAAGATCCCACATGCCGCGGAGCAACTGGGCCCGTGAGCCATGGCCGCTGAGCCTGCGCGTCCGGAGCCTGTGCTCCGCAACGGGAGAGGCCACAACAGTGAGAGGCCTGCGTACCGTAAAAAAAAAAAAAAAAGGGCGGGGCTGCCGCTTGAGGCTTCCAGGGAAGGCTTTCAGAAGAGGCAGAGTCTGAGCTGAGTCATAAAAATACATGCAAAGATTAGAGGGCCTTCCAGGTGGAGAATGCCATGAACAAGAGTCCAGGGAAAGAAAAAATAAACAAATACAAACCAACCATGATATGCTTCAGGAGATCATGTATCAGCTATTTCATGATGGCATTGCAAGGTGAAAGTAAGTGTATTAATCTCAAAGTTAACAACATGTAATACATTACTAACTGCCCCAAGCCCCCAAATAAACAAACAGAACAACTGAATGAAGTCCAGCAGTTTAGTGACCTGGCATTTTTTTAAGATATAAGATGCTCTGATCTTTAACATTTTTTAGTTTGGAAAAAAATACCATAGGTGGTACAAAGATTACCCATTTTCAAAAAATTAAGATACATTAAAATACACAAAACAGTAAAACAAGTATGTTAGGCAGAGTTCTCCAGAGAAACAGAACCAACGGGAGATGGAGAGAGACAGAGGAGACACTGGAGACAGAGGTGGAGAGAGGGAAAGAGAGAGACAGAACAAGATATATGTTAAGGAACTGGCTCTATGATTGTGGAGGCTGGCAAGTCCAAAGGCTACAGGGTGGGCCAGCAAGCCTGCTAGAGACCCCGGGAAGAGCCAATGCTGCAGTTAGTCCAAAGGCAGGCTTCTGGCAGAAGACCCCTCTCTTCAGGGAAAGTCAGTCCTTTCCTACTAGGGCCTTCAACTAATTGGGTGAGGCCCACCCACATTGTGGAGAGTAATCTGCTTTACTTAAAGTCTGCTGATTGAAATGTTAATCTCATCTAGAAAATAATTTCACAGAAACACCTAGAATAATATTTGACCAAATAGCTGGACGCCATGTCCTAGCCAAGTTGACACAGAAAATTAACAATCACAATAAACATACATAATATACCACATCTCTTAATTGTTTCAGGATCTTGCAGGGCCCCAGGGTTAGTATTAAATGCATCATTTGTATTTCACTGTGTTTCTGTGACTGTTGTCATGGTTTTGGCTCTGAACAGAGGTGCTTGTTCATCAGAAACTCACTGGCGGAATGGCAGGTAACCTTTCATCTTACAAGAGGACACAGGGCCAAAGGGGTGAGAGCGGTTGTTGAGTTGCCAACATTTTTTGAGGAGGTTGGAGCATCACTTCTTCTTGAAAGGAGAAGTGGTCAGAACTGCTACAGGATTCTTTCCTCTGAGAGGTTTACGTGAAAGATCTGAAAGTCTACCGCGGATTCCGAGAGGTAAATCTTGGAGGCCCGTGGTTCTAGGCAAGTCAGGGGCCCCAGATTCCGTGGGAATCTTGGTTAAGGTTGCTTGCCCAGCTCAGGGCCTGCCCTACTGGGAGTGCTCCATTGTGATTGACTAAAATGATCCTCCTCTGTGGGGAGAGAGAGAGAGAGAGAGAGAGAGAGAGGTGTCACACATGTGGAGACTGGATTATCCCCACAAGTCATCCTTGGGATAAACCTCAGAGGGTGGGTGTTGTGACTCCACACAAAAATGGTCGTATTTATTTGGAAGTAACTTTTGTCACAAGAGCAACTTATCAGAAATCTTCTGTCCGAAAGGAGATTGTTAGGATGAGGCTTCTTCCAGTTGGTTCAGGTGCTTTTGATGCTACGATACAGACACCAATTCCAAGTGTGGGTTCTTTTCCCGCACCACCAGGCAATTCTCCAACACCAGCCGGTGCTCTACAGTTCAAATCTGTACTGAAACCATTTACCCAGAGATAGCATCAGATGCCACAGTTTCAGACCTCAGTCCTACAAGACTGCCCCCTTCATGCACCTTAGATGCCAATCACAAGTCCACCGTGTCACCTGTCCTTCTGATAAGGACAGGCTATAAATCAGAGGTTCCCGTGACCCCCTCTTTGGATTTGATTAACTTGCCAGAGGGGCTCACAAAACTCGGAGACATTTCACTTACTAAATTGCGGCTTATTATAAAAGGAGGGAACTTGGGAAGAGTCCGGCGGAGGAGATGCTTAGGGCAAGGTATGGGGAAGGGCAGGGAGCACCCACGCCCCTTCGAAGCACCACTCTGCCTGAATCTCCGTGTGCTCGCCAGCCTGCAAGCTCTCCGAACTTGTCCTTTGGGGGTTTTCTGGAGGCTTCATTACATTGGCACAATTGACGAAATCATTGGCCAGTGGTGATTGAGCTCAATCTCCAGCCCCTCTCTCCTCCCTGGAAGTTGTGGGCGGGGCCGAAGGTTCCCGCCCACAATCACGCGGTTGGTTCCTCTGGCGACCAGCCCTCATCCTTAGATGCTTTCCGAAAGTCACGTCATTAGCATAAACTCCGGCGTGGTTGAACAAGGTTTACTGTGAACATAATGATGTTCCACACAGCTTTATAGCTCTTGTCACTCGGGAAATTCCAAGGGCTTCAGGCGCTCTGTGCCAACAATGGAGATGAAGACCTAATATACATTTTCTGTTATAAATCACAATATTACTGATTATTCTTTCCCTTTCTTTCCTTTTACCTTCCAGGCTACTATCGCCAGTACCGCCAGGAGCCAGTCAGCTTTGGCAACATAGGTTTTGGAACCCCCTACTACTACGTGGGCTGGTATGAGTGTGGGGTTTCCATACCAGGGAAGTGGTAACCACAGGACGGTCGTGCTGGCAGCTCGTCCTGCCCGGCCCCCTCGACTAACCTGCACTAGGGCCTGTGAGCAGGGAGAAGGGATGGTGTCCCAAGCTTCACTGTCCCCAGTGTCAGCAAGGCCACACGGTGGACACCGGACACTTCAGGCATCTTTGATCTGGAGCTCAGTCCTACTTCTTGGCCTGGACCACACACAGGATTCAATGTTGCTGTTAACTTTGCTTCTCCACATGTTTTGCTTATAATAGCTCATCCCAGAGACGGCAGACGTGCGCAGCTACCAGGACGCCTGGTGTGATTTTCATACTTTTTAGGCACAAAGTTCAGACATTTTGGTATCTCCAGGGATCAGCATACACACGCTGTGCTTGCTTTGTGGAACACCACCCATGTTCTTTTTTCTCACTGGACCCCTCCAAAAGTAGCTAAATTTAAGCTTTGGATCCCTTTCTATGCAGTAGAACTGAATTACTAAAAATGCCACCAAAGGAAATGTAGCCTACTTAAGATTTATTCTATGGACTTAACCCACCACTAGACCAATTGTATCAAATCTTACTTGTAAATTCTCAATTTTGATATATATATATATATGTATATATGCATATACATATCCACACTTGTCTGCAAAGACTGATTAAAATTGCTAAGTTTGTACTTGTTCACTAGATAAATGTGTGTGGGACTTTTTGGAGCAGAGGTGCTGTATATTAACATCTTTTTAGAAGGGTCCAGAGAACAGGTACTCTGTATAACACGGCAAGAACGGCAAGGCACGTGTTCTTCCTGTGAGCGCTGCTGAGCTGTGGAAATGACTGGGATGCAGCGATGCTAGCTGTGAGCCGGTGGCAAACTGCGTGATTGCCACCTTCCATCCTCGTGTGAGAAATGGACTGGTGGTCTCTGTGTGGACACATCCAGTCAGTTTCCAGATTAAGATTTTAGGTCCCAGATGATTTTGAAATCCAGTTTAAAAAGACTTCTTTTGCCTTTCCCGCCTAGCTCAGTATCTACTCCTTGAAATAGAAGCATCTTAGCCCTCTCAGCTGCACCACGAGAGGGTTTATCTAATGACACTTTAGTTCTTCTTAAAACGTCGTGTCCTTTCCACGTGAGTGGCACCTCCGCGTCCTCAGGCAGCTCTGGGGAACGGAGGGTTTGTCTTCCCTAAGTTTCAGGGTAGAAGAGCCAGTAGTGGGAACGAGCCAGAGGCAGACACGCTTCTGGGGCCCGGGGGCTGTGCCACTACGTAAATGATGTAATGGCAGAAAGTGTTCCACCTACTGGAATCAGTTATTTTCGGTGCCAGCAGCGTGTTGAGGTGAAGCCTGATGGGTCCGGTAGGTTTGGAGATAAAACAGGAAACAAGTCACTGCGGGGTTTTTGTGACGGGGCAGCGGGAGCTGACATCTTCCCCAGTGGCCACAGTTCCTTCTTCTACGGTAAACGACAGTGAAGAAAATGCAGGCGTTCTGACAGTCTGGGAAAATACTAGAATAGGAATCTTCTGGGTTTCTGGGGCTCTTGTACATAAAAGGGGAATTGTTTCAAAGGGTGTCTAAAAAACACCTCTTTTCCACACTAACATTCAGACATGCTTCACAATAACAAGCAAGGATAAGATCTTTAAATATAAGTGAATTTTCCTAATAAACCCATCTTTGTTCTGGGGCCTCCCGCAGAAGAGATGGGGGATCAGGTCCAGCATAGAGGTGCAGGCATCTCTCCTCCGTGATTCACACTTTCATACACTAAACGTCGTGTTCCCTGTCGGCCTCACCCTGAAAGGTTTTACACTCATTTCATACACAGAAGGACACGTTTCCCTCAGAAGGATTTTATCCTTACTTCCCAGAAATACAAAGATTTCACTGGTGTTCATTCAGGCAATGTTTTTTGAGCCCCACCTGGAACCTTAGACTGTATTTGATTCTGGAAAGCTGAACTTTGATTACAAAGAGATGTTTGCAGTTCTTTATAGAAATTACTGCAAATCCCAGATGATAGCACAACCGAAACAAAAACACTGAATTTATACAAAAAGGTGATAGTATTCTCAATACTCTTGCCAAATTAGGTTATGCAATAGTTCAAATGAGTCCACCACAGTGGTCACATCAAGTTTCTAGTGCTGTGTGGTCCTGGAGGACACGTTTTAGGGACTCCATTGGCAGCAGGATGCCAAGAAGGGGACATTCAAGATAGTAGAGGGTCTGGAAACCATTCCATGTCAAGTTAGAGTTTAATTACCAAATGAGCCTTGTTGGAAAATACTGAGCTGTTCATTGCTAAAAAACCTTAAATATAGCTGGAAATGTCTAAACTAGCAATTTGAGGCCCTCAGCCTGTTTTTAATTGGCCTGTGAGCTCAGAATGGTTTTTCTATGCCTTTAAAGGGTTGTAAACAAAACAAACAAACAGTCCAAGCAAAAACACCAATAATGTGCAATGGAGACCATGTGTGGTTCCAAGGCCTAAAATATCTACCCTATAAGACAGTCTGTATAGCTGTAGATAAGAGTTTTCTTGAGGTTTAAAGAAGGCTTTAGCAAAGTCCAGATTTTAAAACTAGCACATGCTACGTAATAGATGTTTGTTGGCCCTTCTCTGACTTGAGTTGTGTTTATTATCTAACTAGCAAATCTGAACTCTGCATTGAGCAGTTGATCCGGGTCCCCCAGTTTCCTGTCGGTCAAGCCCTCTGTGCTGTGGTCTAGGGAAGTATTATGGTCTCTAGGGGACTTCATGCATATTTAATATAACCATTTGGTTAGAGCATAATTTCCAGCTTTTACCAGATGAGTTTTGACTTATTTTTTTCCCCTTTTTGACCTATTCAAGCCATGTATCTTGGTCAGTTCAGGAGAGTGGGGAATTTGAGAATGTGGTGATGAATGGGGTTAAAACACGTTTGCCTCTCTGCACAGAACACAGATCTTAGTCACTATGTATAATTATAACCCCACTGGTGGTCCAATAGTTAGGACTCTGCACTTCCACTGCTGGGGACACGGGTTCGATCCCTAGTCGGGGAACTACTAGATCCCGCATGCTGTGCAGCGCAGCCAAAACAAAACAAACAAAAAAATAAAGATGAGGAAACGGAAGAAAAGGACTGTTCAAGGATACACAGCCTCAAACTGGGTGGATCCGGCCAGAATGAGCCTTGTGAGTGGTTCCTTTCAGTATATATAGTTATCTTAAAGTCAGGTAGAAAAGTAAAACTCAAACAATGCAAAAATCCTTCCTTAATGAAAAGCACAAATGTATTTCTTACAAAATTCTAAAACAACAACAACAGTAAATTCCACCCATAGAATCAGCCCACACTTCTGCAACAGAATACAGGTTGTAGGTGCCTTAAAATCATCTCCTTAAAATGTAACTATCTTGCAGTTGGAGACAAGAAGTGAGTCTAAAAATATCTTCCCAATCACCCCATGTCCCCATTCTCAGCTTAGGCTGAGTCAGGAAAATTGTACGAAAACACAAAGTGTACTCGTCACGAATGGCGATCGAGTTTAAATATTAATTGTAAGATGATCAATGTGCACATTTAAAAAATCATGATGAGAGCTAAGCACATAAGGATTTATGATAAAAGGGAAATAAAATCAACACAGAAATGGAGGCTGATAAATTTAACACACACCAAAAATCCTTGGTCCAAATTGGGAAAGCAGTTCTCTCTCAAGAAGAGATTGTTTGTTGGCCAAGAACAGAAATGCCCCCAAGTTTTAAGGAAAGGGTTTAAGTGAGGTTGGACCACGTAGTCTCAGGACAGGGAATACCTTGCAGGAGGTGCTGCCAGGTCGTGGAGGTGAGCGAGCAGTTGTTCTTGCCTCCCTGTCAATGAACAAACACGCACCCCTCCAGCCTGCCAAGCCGTCTGACTCCCTCTCAGCTCCCGGTGGTTTTCTGCAACTGTTTGTCAGACCACGCCCATGGTCTTCACGCTCCACCCCGCGTCGCCACTCACCTCTATCCGCTTCCCCTCCCACTTCGGGAGACCCCACCTCACTCCACCAGGCAGATGGCAGATCTCCACGCACCTGCAGCCGCGTCCATCCTGCCGTCCTCACAAAGAGCTGCCCCCTCCGGCCCAGGACCAGACTCTGATCTGGAACTGCAGTGTCTCCCTTTTGAAAGATCCTTCCCCAACATTCAGACGTGCTTAGTGCTTCTCATTTAAAAATTTTTTTAATTCGAATTAAAAAATTTTTTCAACACCCGTGGTCCCCTTCAGCTACTCCCTTCACACTGTGCTGGCTTTGAGCTCAGTTCCTGAATTAATCACCCCCATTCCATCCCCTCACCCCCCACTCCCCTGTATTTCTTACACAGCCACACCCTGGCCTCTCACAGCTCAGCTCTCCCAGGTCTCTCCTGGTGGCTACATCCTGTGGACACTGGTCAGGCTATTTCTGTTGTGATCTTTCGGCGGCACGTGACAGCGTGTCCTTCTTGAGCCATCTCCTACCTGGATCTTCCCTCCCAGCTCCAAAGGCATCCGAGCCTTCCTGGTCCTTGTTTAAGGGGCTTTGGTATTTCAGGGTGACTCTGGCCACTTTCTCCCCTGGCTTTTCTTTCAAAAGCCTAAACACATAAAGAGAGTATTTGAGGTGGGGGAGGAGGAAGGTGGGTATTATGGGGTCTTTGTGGAGTGGGGGGAAGATGGGTAAGAGCAGTGCAGGAGACATCCCCCCAAGACAGGGGGAGGATGCTGGTTGGGGTTCTAGGAGGAGCAGGGCCCCACAGACCTCTCTCTCTCCATCTCCCTGGGAATACAGCGGGGTGAGGAGGACCGTGGGGAGCTGATGAGGCTGGACCTGGGTGAAGGGAGGCTTCCAGCTCACCCCATCCGAGCCCATCCCACCCCACGGGGCCGGGAGCAGGAGGGTGTCTGCCTTCCAGGGCCATGGAGGCCTGGGTGGTGGACACTGCATTAGTGACAACCATGCCTCTCTTTCACAAAGCAGATGTCAACTGAATCCAAAATACATGCCGGACATCCTTCTAGACCCTTTTCCAGGCTGCAGGGTGCCCAAAATACACACGATCCCTGCCCTCATGGAGACTGTATCCTCACGGGGCAGGCAGAAGACACACAAGCCAGTAACCAGGTGTCAGCTGGTGGAAGTGAATGGGACAAATAGAGCAGATGACTGTGTCATGGGCAAGTGGGGACCTAAAGCAGCGAAGAGGCTCCTCAATGGCTGGAGAGAAGGGAGGTGGGCATGGAGGGAGCACCAGCAACACCTGAGACCGAAGTGTTTCTGCCTTGGCATGTGGGATCTCAGACTTGACTTTTAAAGGCAATAATAAAATAATGCTCATTTTCTGGTCTTTGAATTCAGTAGAACTAACCTAGTCGACCTAGTTATTGTTGCTAAAACTTTGACACCGTAAAGGAAAATGTCTTGTTCCTGTCCCACCCAAGGGAGGGCTGACCCCAATCCAAGTCCACCCATCCAACTAATCACCCATCTTCAAGATCCACACATCTAGGGGAGAGGAGAGGGACAGCAGGGGTCGTGCACCCAGAATCACCCAGCCGGGCCTCGTCCCTCCTCTCAACAGTGATTGGCTACTGACTTTATATTTGGGTGGAAAAAGGGTCCTTTTGTAATTTTCCCAGCACAAAAGGCATTTACCTCATGATGAGCTGAAATCTCCCTTCCAACAGGAAAATTAATTGGTGTCTACCTTTCCTGGAACTTTGCCATACCAGTTTCCACTCCTCACTGAATTACCAGTTTTATGAAGGCAGAGGCTGTAACAGAGCAGGACCCTATGGGGCCTTCCCAGAACAGATGCCCCCCCACCATGTCATCTGCCTGCCTTTTGTCTGTAGAAAAATTCTAGTCAAAGAATAAGTTTAATCAGAGAAGTGAGAAATTGCAGAAAGAAAGGAAAACAGTCAGGCAAGACACAATAATCATAGTTTAGCCATTAAACGAAGTCAAGGACTTCTAGTTCCTCCTCAAGAGCGATAGGTAATATCCTGAGTCATAACCTTTGAGCTGTTTTTTAGATACCAAAACCCCCACCAGGTGGAAGAAGTTAACTGTGTGCTGCCCACAAGCACGGAGACCCCAGACTGGCTGGAACCAGAAGGTTGATGATATTGACTCCCAATTACATCACCACGAACCAGTCAGAAGCATGTCCACAAGCTGATCACACACCCCACAATCCCCCTCCCTCACCCTGTTTTTAAAAACCTCTCCCTGAAAGGCTTTGGGGAGTTCGTGTCTTTTGAGCACTAGCTTCCTGGACTCCTTGTTTGGTACCTGCAATAAATGCTGCACTTTCTTTCAGCACAACCCAGTGTCAGTAGACTGGCTTTACTGTGCGTGACCAAGCGGACCCAAGTTTGGTTCGGTAACAAGGCCACCTCTGTTATTTCATTTACTATATCACATCCTGCCATCTAACACAGAGCCTGGTGCTCTGTGCTCTTCTCTAAGTGCATTTCTTCCATGTGTCCTACTTTGTGCACTCTGCTGGCCCTGTTCACTTTGTTTCAGAGAATTTGAGGCCAAGATCATTTTCTCAAGGAAGTCCCATTGCCATGGAGAAATCTGTCCAGTGTCTGACAATGGTCCTCTGTTAGCTTATTTCCAGTTCTGTGACAATGTTTTTGGTTTCTGTGACTTTTTTCCATTTAGAAATTGGAGATGAGATACACTGTAGGTCATTTGTAACATAGAACCTGGAATATAAAAGGTTGGTAAATCAAGCCTATTTCGTTTTTTTCTTTCTATCTGATAGCAGGGAAACTTGTAGTTGGGCAAAAAAAAAAAATTGAGCAGGGAAGGAAAAACCCATGCAAATAGGGGTCCCAAGAAGTTTACTCCTTCCCCTGTCTTCCAGAAGGCTGGTTGATGCCAGGTAGTAGAAGGGCCTGGGTGGGAGCTGTGTCTCAGGCTAGGGAAGAGGTGGCGAGAAAGATTCTAAAGATGGACTTCTATGTTGACTTCTTGCCTTCCTGCTCCTCTCTGGCCTGTCTTTCATGTCTTTGCAGTCTACTTGTACTGGACAGGACCCCTCAAAGCACCTGCAATTTATACTTCAATCCACTGTCCCTTTCTGAGAAAAGCAGCTTTGTGAAGGAGCAAAAGTTGGCTACACTGTCCAATTCTCGTTGGACAAGAACAGTTCTGGAACTATAGCATGACAGTAGGGAATGCTGAGATGCATCCATCAGATTACATATCCCTTATGGAGTTGATAGGTAGGTAGATAGTAGATAGATGAATGGATGGATGGATGGATGAATGGATGGATAGATAGATAGATAGATAGATAGATAGATAGATAGATAGATAGATAGATAGATTAGGGAGAATAACAGCATCAAGATTTTCAACAGTGATACCAAGAGAGAGGCTCAGGGAGCAAGAGAGACGCCGGAAGAGCCACGCTGGTCTACAGGTACCACATCTGTCTGTTTGGTCCAGATGTTTGCTCTCAATCAGAAACCTTGGTTTCTGCTCCACAAATTCTTCTCTATCCTTGCTGTCTGCAACTGTTGTCCCATTTCTTCAAAGATGATGCAGCCATCTGAGCAGATATAGACCTTATACATATTTCATTAATTAAGCAAACATTTATTATTTACTAACTTGTAGAAGGCCCTGTGATGATGGATTAGTATCCCACCAGTAAACAGATGTCACCTTCAAATTAGGATAATTAAAGGAGGTTTAAGAAAGGGATTGTTTATGTAGGTGCAGGTGGAGAAGCACAAGGAATAGTGCACCAGTGGGCTGTTACTACCTGCAGCCTGGAGGGCCAGAGGGATGAGTGGTTGGCAGAATCCAGGAGAGTCTGACAGACAAGCCCAGCTTTAGAGAAGTGATGACCTCACTCCATGGATCAAGCAACCCTGCAGGGAGGGAGCCCAGGTTTCCTCCTGCTCACTCTCCTCCCTTCCTTTTCTCTTTCCCCTTCCTCTCACCTTCCCTCTTATTTCCTGCCAGGGTCCTCGTTACCCAAAGCCACCTGGAAGCCAGGTGGCAAGGAGGCTGGTTGATGAGGTTGAAACAGGTTGGCTCATGCCACAGAGAGCAGGGTGAAGAAAGGAAGAGAGCAGGTCTGCAGAGACACGATTAGAGGCATCCACCACTTGTGGGAAGTGATAATGCATTTTTTGCAATCATTCGTTACTTTCGGCCCATTATGATACCATTAGCAAAAATTAGTTAAAGACAATTTTTAGAGAGCTCATTTAAATAGAAAGGTCCTTCACACTCCCTTTTCTTCTTGGAGCTGGTAGACTTTCAAGGACATTTAGTTTAAATCATTATACAGTTAAGGAAACTGAGACCCGGTAAGCTGAAATCACCTGCGAAAGGCACACAGCTAGTTACAGGCCCTGCTCTCCCAGCAGCAGGAATGGCAGGTGTGAGCACCTGGCTACCATTCCCATTTCCCTGATTGTGAGGGACATTGCTAGTTGATCAAGGCAGAAGAAGCTGCATCACTGTCAACACTGACCTCTCAGCAGTGCTCTCAGTTGAACAGCACCCGTAGTCAAATTCAAACATGCTTGCGGTCCCCACACTACACTGTCTCATCCCTGTAAATGTCTCTTGGGCTTTTTTTTTTTTTGGCCATGCCGCCCAGCCTGTGGGATCTTAGCTCCCCAATGAGGGATCGAACCTGTGCCCCTTGCAGTGGAAGCGTGGACTCCTAACCACTGGACCGCCTGGGAATTCCCAATGTCTCTTAGTGTTGATTCCTGACAAAAACTAAACTTTCATTCTCAGGGCCCCATATTATGTGGTTGGAATGGAAGAGAAATGATAGTTTGAATGAACTCAGTGTTTTCCACCCCAGGTTTTGCCTTGGTTGACAAACTTGGCTTTGTTCAGCAACAGGTTCTCATTTAGTTCGATTTATCAAGGATTTGCTCAGCGTTTGTTGGGTACTCAGCACTGTGCTGTTTGCTGCTGAGCCCAAAGGGAGAGAAGCTGGGTTTGTTGCCCTCAAAGGTCTAGTCAGCTTCGGGGGAAAAGCACCCACGCCTCGCCCTCGCGCGGGGCTGAACCTGGGGTTACTCCTCCCAGCCGCCTCCTGTGAGCCCAGACTCAGGAGCGCTCTGTCTCCTCCCGTGTCCGTCCCTGCGCATGTGCCGCGCATGCACTCTTCATGGCCCTCCCACCTGGCCCTGCGCAGGCATCGCTTCCGGACCACCCGCCACCCTAACAAGACCCCAGTAAGCCCAACCCCACTACCCAACCTTGGAAGGTTTGGAGATGTATGGATTTGCCTCAGGATGAAAAAGTGCAGCAGTTCACAGATGGATCTCGAAAGCTCCCTATGGGAGCTGGTCCTGCCCTAAGATTCCTTCAGGAATGGCTGTGTATGGCCAGCTGCTCCCGGGCACTACATGCCCACGCTGGCCCAGGACTTCACGGGACCCAACTGCAGACCCAGGGCCATGTCGGGAGAGTGGATGCAACCTAGCTTGTGCCCTCAGTACCTGGTGACGTTTAGCAACAATGTCAGGCTTTCTCCACTGTTCAGCGTTTATCCATCCTTTCTTTAATTCAACAAACTTTCCATGACAACAAGTGCCAGGGAGTGTGCATGAATAACAGACACATAGAGTTCATGCCCATCTCAGAGTTCACACTCTACCCTAAAACAATACTTGAAAAACTGGACTTTTTTTGAAGCTTGGTGAAATAATATCTAAGTGATGCGTATCTTATGTTTGTTTCTCTGTGTGCTGTCATCTCTATTGTTCTATGCCGTGTAAAGCACAGCTGCTTTGAGACTCTCTAAATTCCATTTCCAACGTTTCTGGGCTGCCTTGTTGTATAGGAAATATTTATTTGGTGACGACTGCTCTGTTCAGCTTTTGATACTGAATTGGAAAATGTGGTCTCTCCTTTGGGAATGTTCTGGTTAATGAAAAACAAATGGTGGCCTGAGAGGTACAAAGCTTGTTGACCAGTCCAGAAGATTTTCTTGGTATAAATTCACGGCTTTTTCTGTAGTCAGGATATTTCATGTACTGACTGAGTTGGAATATACCTTGTAATCTGCTTCACAGTTCAAATACAAGGTGAATACCATTAATACATCCACCCATACATCTATAATAGCCAATTGTCCTTACTAAGTTCCAGAGACCTTTCCAAGTACAGATTCATTCTTTGTTTTCATTTTTTATTTTTAAGCCATTTTATTGAGCTATGAGTAACGTACAAAAAGGTGTGTATAATTAATATATAAAACTTGATGAGTTTGGAGATAAGTCTACACTTGTGAAACCAACACCACAATCTATGCCACAAACATATGTCTCACCTTCGAAAGTTTCCTCACACCCTCTTTATTTATTATTATTTTCGCATGTGATAAGAACACAGTGTAAGATCCACACTCTTGGGGCTTCCTTGGTGGCGCAGTGGTTGAGAGCCCGCCTGCCGATGCAGGGGACACAGGTTCGTGCCCCGCTCCGGGAAGATCCCACATGCCGCGGAGCGGCTGGGCCCGTGAGCCATGGCCGCTGAGCCTGCGTGTCCGGAGCCTGTGCTCCGCAACGGGAGAGGCCACAACAGTGAGAGGCCTCGCGTACCGCAAAAAAAAAAAAAAAAATCTACACTCTTTGCAAATTTTTAAGTATATAATCCAGTGTTACTATAGCCCCTATGCTGTACAGTGGATCTCTATGACTTACTCATCTTGCATAATTGAAACTTTGCAGACTACTAACTCTTCATTTTCCCCTCTCCCATCCTTGGCAACCATCATTCTACTCTCTGCTTCTATGAGTCTGACTATTTTAGATTCCTCCTATAAGTGGAATCATTAGTACATGACCTTTGTGACTGCCTTATTTCACACGACTTAATGGCCTCTGGGTTCAAACATGTCCTCCTTTTCTAAGGCTGAATAACATTCCTGTGTGAGTGTGTGTGTATGTATAATGTGTTTTTATTCACCTAAAATTTTTTTCTGTTCAGTAGAATTCACGCTTTGTAGCGTATATCTCTGTGAATCTTGATAAATTCATACAGTCATGTAACCACCAATATAATTAAATTCCATCACCCCCTAAATTTCTATTCCCCATCACCAGCCCTGTCACCAACTGACCTGTTTTCTATCTTTATAATTTCACCTTTTCCGGAATGTCATGTAAAAGGGACCATACAGACTTCTGAGCCTGCCTTCACGCTGAATGAGCTTAATGCCTTTGAGATTCGTACCTGGTGTTACTACATGGAGTCATCCTTTTACCTCCTGAGTACTGTTCCATTGTATAAATACGCCACAGTGTGATTATGCACTTACCAGATGGAAGGACATTTGAGTAGTTTCTGATTTGGGGTGCTTGTGTATAAAGCCGCTATAAATGTTCGTGTACAGGACTTTCTGCAAACATAAGCTTTTATTTCTCCAGGAGTGGACTTTCTTAGTCATATGTTAAGTGTGTGTGTGTTTGCCTTTGTCTGAAACTGTCAAAATGCTTTCTAAAGTGGAGTACCATTTGCATCCTTACTGGTAGTGTGTGAGAGTTTCAGTCGTTCTACATCTTTGCCAGCACCTGGATTTTTCTATTTTAAAACTTTAGCCACTCTCACAGGTGTGGAGTGATGTCTCACTGTGGTTTTAATTTGCATTTCCCTAATGACTAATGATGTTGAGCATCTCTTCATGTGCCATCCAGATATCGTCGAAGTGAAGTGTCTTTTAAAATATTTTGTCCATTTCTTTTAATTGGGTTGTTTGTTTACTTATTTTTACTTAAGTTTACTATATGAAACTTATAAATGTTTTATATAGTCTGGAAATGAGTGTTTTGTCAGATACATGATTAACATGTATTTTCTGCCAGTGTGAGGCTTGACTACTTTTCTTAACAGTGTCTTCTATATAGCACAAGTTTCAAATTTTATTCGTTTAGTTTATCAAGTTTTTCCTTTTATGAATTGTGATTTTAGTGAAATAATTAAGAAATTACAAAGATTTCCTCTTATGTTTTCTTCTAGAAGTTTTATAATTTTAGCTCTTAGTTGTAGGTCTATAATCCATTGTGAGCTAATTTTTGTGGAAGATGTGAGGTATAGGTTGATGTTCTTTTTTTTTCTGCATATGCAGCAAAAATGTTCTAACATTATTTGTTGAAAAGACAAGGCTTTCTCCATTCAATTGCCTCTATTGAAATTCAGTTGATATGTATGTGGGGGTCTATTTATGGATTCTATGTTCTGTTCCACTGGTTTATCTTTACATCAATACCACAGTCTTTTTTTTTTTTTTTTGTAGCTTTGTAATGTCTTGAACTCACACGAGTTATCCAACTTTGCCCTTCTTTTGCAAAATCATTTTGCCTATTCAAGTTCCTTTGCCTTTCCATAGAAATTTTAGAATCTGCTTTTCAGTTCCTACCAAAAAAATGTACTGTGGGACTGATTGGCATTACATTGAATCAATGATAAATTTGGGAAGAATTCATATCTTAGCGATACTGAGTCTCCCAGTCCATGAATTTGATATATCTTTTGATTTATATAGATCTTATTTGATTTCTATCATCAGTGTTTTTAGTTTCCAGGATACAAATCCTGTGTATATTTTGTTGGACTTATGTCTAAATAGTTCACATTTTTTTGGCAATACTATAAATGGTACTTAAAAAATTTATTTCCAATTGCTTATTGCTAGTATATAGAATTACAATTTATTTTGTATGTTGGCCTTATGTCCCCAATCATGCTAAACACACTTATTAGTTTTAGGAGACATTTTTTGACATCTTGGAACTTTCTACATAGGCAATCATATCATCTATGAATAGAGACAGGCTTATTTCTTCCTTCCCAATATATATGCACTTTACTTCTTTTTCTTGCCTATCACTCTGCTAGGACCTCCAGTATGATGATGAATAGGAAAGGTGAAAGAAGACATCTTTGCCTTGTTCCTGATTTTAGGAGGAAAGCATTTAGTCTTTCACCACTAAGCATGATGTTAACTGTAAGCTTTTCTTGTAGATTCCTTTTATCTTGTACTTACTCTCTTTTATTCCTAGTTTCTTTTGAATTACTGTCATTAATGAATATTGAATTTTGTCAAACTATCTATTGAGATAGTTTTTATTATTTTATCTGTTGATATAGTGAATTATATCATTAGATTTCAAATATACAACCCATCTTGCATTCCTGGAATAAACTTCATTTGGCCATGATGTAGTATTATTGTTATTTTAATATATTGTTAATTTCAATTTTCTAGTATTTTTGTTGAGCATTCTTGCAACATGCTCATGAGAGATAATAAAAAGTACAACTATTCTTCTCTGACGAACAGTCTGCCCTTAGTTCTTTGCTTTCTGAGAGCCAACCACCATTCCTAAATGCAGGCTGTTTCCTGTGTCTGTTGCCACGTTAGGGTGGATGAAATCCTGGCATTGTTATGGGCTCATTAATCACCCAGAACCATTGCTCGTATGCTTAGGTTTTGAATAAACCCCAAAGACATTTGCACAGCCTCTGTCTGCAGTTTTGAATGTCAACCACCGAGTAATAGAAACTTTGTTCCTACATCAATGATCCATCTATATCTCATGACTAAAATTTTATTCAGCTGGAGCCAAGAAGACTGTCTTTTCCTCGTGAAAAAAAGCTAAAGTCACTTTTATTGCAACTGGCAAATAACAAAAATCTTAATTTAGTCTGAAATCCTAACCTCACTAAGTTTTAGTGGCTTCTGATCTGGGCCAATACAGCAGCCCTCAGCTTATAAAGGATTCATACTTAGAGTTCATCTTCCTTGGTTTCTGCCATGATAACCAGTGTAAAGCAAATATCTCTAGATTTACTCCCCCTGCAAAAGCCACCAAGATCCTCTAAGACTTCTCTAAATGTTTTATCACATATTGCTGACAGACCCTCCTTAAAGAAAATCACCTGAATTTTGCTGCCATCATAGAATGATTTCTTAAATTTATTAAAGGTGGAAATAAAATATATATGTATCAGATTGGAATTATGAAGTTATACATGTCCATTTTGACAGAAAAATCAAGTTAGTTGTAGTATCTTTTGGAGGAAAGGCCTTCTTGAGTGAATACTGCTTGTATAACTTTTTCAGCATTGTACACCCAGCACACAGCCAGGCCTGAGCACTGTGAGAATTTGCTAGGAACTTATACTTAATGACATCCCCTTATGGTGTCTGTAAAAACTGTTGCAGAACACATGCACTGAGCTGCTATAATCACACATGTAACGGTGTATAGGTTGCACACTGAGCAAGAATGTGGAAAGACCTAAAAAGATTTTTGAGGACTCAGTCTCTGCTTTCTATTAGTTTCCCCATATTTCAAATAATCAAAACCTGTTGCCAAATGTGAAATAAAATTGAACTGTTAACTTTCACTTACAAGAGAAGATACAAAGTACTTTGCTTATTAAAAGTACCAAGTTACTCAAATGCCCCAGAACCACCGTCTGCTATGTCTTCTTTGCTGACCACACACTGGGGTCCCGCCAGCCACAGAGCTAGGTGAGACACAGGACCTTCCAAATGGAAGCGATGCAAGGAAAATCTTAAATCTCATCAACTCCAAAGTTTCTTTTCTCTTTCAGAGTGAGGAGAAAATTCAGGTACAATAAAGCAGTGAGAATCTTCATAAGAGACTGCCGATAAAAAAAAAAAAAAAAAAAACAGGCGAGGAACGATGATGAGTAGGCGGATTCTGGTCACGGAGATGTTTTCATTCCCTCTGAGTTGGGCCTGTGGCTGTAGAAGTTGACCTGGATGGGTCAGTAGGATGTAAGGTTTGTGTGACTCTTGCAGAAAGGCGTCCATACATCCAGAGCTTTTCTTGTTACGAACGTGATTGTCCTTATTTAAGTGGACAATGGCCATTACTGTGGCTCTTCCCAAATATTCTATTCTCCTCTTTCCAAGCACTGAGTAGGACGGCAAATTCCTTGTGCTTCCAGCAGCAGTGATGTGCACCACCTCCAAGCAGAAGCACTGAATTTCCTGAGTGAGGCACTCCCTTTTCCTGCTTTGAAGGTCACGAAGGCAAGTGTTGCCGTGGATCCTTGACCATCCCGGATTCTGGGTGACCACAGTGAGCGGAGTGTCTCCAACTCATCCTGCATGTGCAGCAGGAGCAAAGGACCCACACCTGTTGTGTTTCTCCTGTGATACGGAGGTCATTTATTAGCACAGCAGAGATTTATCTTTGAGTTTCTTACAAATTCAGGTCAAAATACACGTGAGGGGGTAATATTTTGGAAATATTAAGTTTTTTTCTTCCCCTTTTTCCCCCTCTATGTCATGGCTACTTCTTCTGTGTTCATTGTCTTGGGAGGGGGATGTGGTGGTGTGAAGAGCAGATATCCATTCATTTATTAAGGTATTAACTCATTTTGTAATTACTTATTGAGCTACCTGACTGACACAGATCTCAGTGCTGAAGATCAGCCTTGAATAATGGAGCCTGTGATCTCTCCTGGCTTTGCGTTTCCAGCGTCTCTGTTGGCAAATGGAGAGTGCAAGCATCAACAAGATAGTGGATGGCAGGAGCTTTGAGAAGAATGTGGCTGGTCTTCTCTTTTCCCTGGACAGTGGTCCTGCACTCCACCTTCTGGCAAGGCAGCAAATCCTGGGGAAGTTGGGAAGAATCTGAGGGGGGCTCGATGGGGTAGCTCCACAAGAGCCCTGCCCAAGTGGCTGGAACTTGGGGAGGGACCAGCAAACCCAGGCAGACAAGGCGAGTCTCATCAAGGTTCCCCAGCCAGGAGCAGAATTATCCCTGTGCCCCAGGGGGAGGGATAGAAGTAACAGCTAAGCCCCTGGGTCTGCAAGAGGCCAGTCGACAGGACTTACAAGGATTGATAACCACAGACCCTACGATCAGAGGGAGATCTCAGCAGACACCCGTTGAGCAGACACCACTGAACAACGTGGGCCTGTCTCCTCCCACATGCATGATGGCTTAGCTCAATGCACGCACTATAGAACTTAGCACGACTGCAGAAAAGGGGAGGGGCATCCAATGAACGGAGATTCCGTTTTTGCCACCCGGTGGGATCAGGGTAGTGAGGCTCAGAATCAAAGGTGCATTTTTGGTCACAGAGGGGCTGAGATTTATAACTACTAGGCACAAATAAGATTTCTTCCTGGAGACAGTCTGTACTTGAAACCCATGCTGAAGACCAGCAAAGCAAACTCAACGTGGCTGCAAGTAAAAATAAGCCATCAGGGCGCAGTCTGTCACTGACCTGGAAGAAGACAGCACAGAGAGGTCAGCTCCACTGCAAGGGGAAGACACGGCTTCTCCTTTGGCCCCGTGACCCCCCGCACTCCCCACCCCCGGGCTTCTCTCCTCCTCTGTGGTCTCACCTCTTCTGCCCTTTGCTGATGTCCCCTCTTCAAATGAGTCTGGAAAGCCCAGACTGCCCCCAAGGTCAGCCTTAGACCCATCTCTCTTCTCACACCCTGCAAAGGATGGACTGTTTGTGCCCCTCCACCCCAGGATTTGTATGCTGAAGCTCTAATCGCAGTATGGTGGTGACAGGAGGTGGGGCCTTTGGGAGGTGATTAGTTCATGAAGGTGAAGCCCTTATAAGAAGAGACACCAGGGAGCTTGCTCTCTCCCTGCCATGTGAGGACACATCCGGAAGAACGCCATCTGCGAGGCAGGAAGGGAGCGCTCGCCAAAACCCAAACATGCTGGCCCCCTGCTCTGGTACTTCCAACCTCCAGAAATGTGAGAAATAAATGTCTGCTGTTTAGGCCACCCAGTCTATGTTATCTGTCACTGTGACTCAGACACTTTCTACTCTATTTTCAGCTTTGTGCTGAGAATGGTACGCTGTTGAGGAGAGCTGAGAGCAAAGCTCCCTGGGAAGGACAGTTAACTCAGAAATAACATCGTGGAAAGACAGCCTCCAGTCTCGTGATGTTTGCAAATTTCTGTGGAGTTGGCTCCTTTCTGTGATCTAATTCATTCTTGTTTCCAATCATTCTTTTAAAAATGTTCACAAATCAATTTTCCATGATCTCCATTATCTACATCCCCATTTTTCATGACCACTGATAACTCAGCAGCCAAGGACAGCACAGTTACAAAATACATTTAATTTTGTTTAGATTTAATTTTGTTCCAAGATTATGCTTTGATACCCTGCAGATAAAAAAAAATTTAGAAACCATGGGTCAATTTAAATTAACTTGTTGAGAGATATTCTCAGAAGAAATCTAGAATATTTTTAAGTGTTGCTGAAAATATTTTTGGCCTCTGAGTATATATGCATTCTCCACTGAGCATTTACTTTGATGATCCTATCTAGATGAACCATTTCATTCAATTTGATTCAGTTTGATTTTATTCAGTTCAACTCAACTCAATTCCTTCATACTAATTGATATCAGTT
The DNA here is from genome assembly GCF_964374135.1 of Grampus griseus. Lineage (NCBI taxonomy): Eukaryota > Metazoa > Chordata > Mammalia > Artiodactyla > Delphinidae > Grampus > Grampus griseus. Next base: position 80,495,531 of record NC_139007.1, read on the forward strand.
AGTATGATGGAATTGATGGAGGCGATTCTTAGCACCTACATTTACATATAGCAATTTGCTAGGCATTCAGTCATGGTCCCTGAATTTGAAAATTCATCATCTAATTGGGAAAGGGAACAACTCCAAGATTATTTGTAAGCCAAAGCATAGTAATCAGAAGAGGCTGGGGATGACAAAGATGAAGCAGTCATACCACACTTTGCTCCCATGTCCATGGCAGACATCGCTAATCACTGCTGCATTATCTCTGTGGCCAGTGGTGACCTCAAGATCTTTCTTGGTCAGTCACGATCAATTAATCCATATTGGTATGTTAACTGAGCCTCTTATCTATCCCTGGAATAAATTATATAAGTGCTCAGATGAATTCCAAATTGGAGAATTTCATTTGGGTTTGTGCCTGAAAGTTTTTTGCTTAAGAAAATAAAGTAGCTTGGGAATTCTAAGGATTTGTTGTTCAAGAATGAATTAGAACAACATGAGTTTTTACTGAGTTTTTCCCAGTCAAAGCACAGCATGAATTTATACAGTATTGCAAAGAAACATTTGAGAGACTAATCAGAGGGTTTTGAAATCTGTAATTGAGATTAAAATTTCAAAATCTGCAAACTGTATTGAGGCCCAGAAGCACAAGTTTCCACCGTACTTTACCACTATTCAATTACGTGATCTTCGGGAATTCTCAACCCTTCGGTCATTTGAGCCTCATGACTGGGTTGGGAAGCATAATGTTTTTACAGCAATTTTTTCAAAATAATCTGAATTCAGCATCCTAATATAAGTAACAGATACAAATGCAACATTCCTGGTTGACGCTGGGGCTTGGAGCCTGGGCCCGGACCCCTGTCATCTGCCCTTCAGCCTCCACCTCAAACTTATGGAAGAGCCTGAAATACCTGCAAAGAATGTTAGCAATTTGAGGAACATATTTTGAAGACTCCTAGACAAGAGATTCTTTAGCTATTCTTCCAGCTCTACACATGTTAATGAGTGTAAATCAGCTAGATCTGATTCAATACAGTTGTGATGGCATTGATAAAAATAACAAACTCTGGAAATCATTTATATAAAGGGAAGATTTGAGCAGATAGAGCAGGTAGTCAATGCTTTGTGCTGTTGCGGGCCACTCGTCACTCACAAGGTCCCGGTCTGGGAACTTCTGTGCAGCCCATCTGACTGTTTCCCTATTACTCTGCTCCTTCTACCATGTGGCAGTGTGAGATCACTTCTGTGTATATAAAATGAGAGAAATGAATAAACTTTTAGTGGACTCGGAGGCCAGGTTTTAAACGTCAGTCTATTTTTAGTATTTTGACATTTTCTCCTTGACACCAGTTCAATAGCACATTAAAAGCCTTTCCAAAGGCTGTATTTATCATAAATACAGACTCATTGGATCCTGCAAGTCATTGAGACATCAAGGTCATGAAACTTACGGTTTGGCTACCACTTCTTTGGTATAAGTAAGAGTAAAGAAGTTATAAATGAGAAGCAGAATCTTTGATCTCTACTGGTAGCAGAACAGGTATTTGGCGATTTGGCTCTTGCATTCTGGGGTCTAGAATTTCTTAAGGCCCTGACAGCTCGGGGGTTATGGGGAGCCTTTACAGCTTAGTAACATCAGACCATTCATGGATTCAGTCCTGCTGGTTTTAGGTTGGAATCACACAAGGAAAGAAAGGCAAATTAAATCATTTAACACAATCCTGCTTTTTGATTGCTCACATGTAAATAACTAAAGAGAATCTGGAAATCTCTTCTCGGATAAACTTTCACGACAAATTTTCCGAGCTCTAAGGTTCTGAAGAACTGGATCTCTCACGGGGAACCCAGGAACTCACACAGACACTAGTGAGTAGCAAAAAGAACATAAAGAGAAATAAGCTTGGGCAACATTGAACAGGACTGGAAGCTGGTATCCGTCCTTGAGCTGGAGGTGATGAGCATAGGTTTTTTTTTTTTTTTTAATGGGAATTGTCTTTAAAAGGGGAAGATTGGAAGAGAATCAGATGTGCTAGGAAGTGGGGTTTGGAGCTGGAGACTGTATCAGACTGATCCTCACCTGCATTTTCTTCTGGTTTCCTGACCCATCTGTTTACAGCTCTCCAGCGCGCTGGACCGAACTTTCAGTGGGCGTGGCCTCCCCGCCTGTCAGGGCTGCGCAGTCTCAGTTGTGCTCTTAGGAAATGCACCTTCCCGGGAGCCCACCTCAAACCTCTGAATTAGAATTTCTGAAGGTGGTTCCTAGAAATAAGTAGGTTTTTAAAGGAAAATCTTCAGCACTGCTTCCTTGGGGAAGCCTTCCCCGACTTTGCTGTAGCATGGGCTGCAGTGCTGACTGTACACTTATTTGCATGATTATGTGTTATTGTCTGTCTTCCCCGCTCAACCAAAACTCTACAAGAGCAGAGACTGTGTCATTCTCACTCACCGTTGAAAGTCAGGTCTTAGCACTGCACCAGGCACATCACAGCTACTGAATCTGTCGAATGAACAAACAAATGAATAGGTAAACAGGTGAATGAATGAATGGAGGGCTAGGGGAATGAAGAGATGAGCCGCTGGGTTTGGGAAATGCTATGGCGGTGAAAGTCCCTTCACAGGTTAGCTTTTCTGATCTCTGCTAACATCATACTCCTTATTACGGGATGTACGTTGCTATGATTATTACGGGAAGGCGGAAAGAAAATTAGGAGTGGAATTTGCAAGATGGATAAAAATATAAACTACATAAACTTTTGTCAAAGTGTACTCCTCTGAGTGGGGATCACTTGGTCACATTTCCAGCTCAAAGGGGGGCAACTGATGTCATGATGAGACTGATGCGGCCCAAACTTTGAGCCAATCTCATTGTCTTTCTTACGTTATCCTGGGTCTAAAGGAGACGCCCCTTCTGATTGTTTATTACTTACTGAATTCTGTCATGAACCACGTTCACACACTGAGGCAGTCAGAATCTAAATACCATGGGATTTTACACGGTACAGAGCCCCAGACTCAGCTGTTGAACAGAACTGGTTACTTTTCAAGTGAGTCTCAGAACCAGGGTGAATGTATAAGATCTTGCAGGGTTTACACAGTTTTCAAATAACCTCATCAGAGGGCCCAGAAAATGGCAAAACAAGTTACTCCAGGACATGGGCTAACTCAGCAGATGTGACTGAGACAGGAAGGAACAGGTCTTGGTTCAGGTTTACGGCAAGTAAGGGGCGCATCCCTTTCAGAAGTCGGGAGACGTGAGCGGTCTGGAGGCTGGAGAGCCAGGCCAGGCCTACAGTAAGAAGTCAGAGCAAGCTCTCATAACTAACGTCGATACCTAAGACGGGGTCCAGAATCCAGGATTACCAGGGCTCTGGCACAAGCCTGTGCGCAGGAGTCCAGAGTTTCAATGATTACGATCCCGCTCAGAGGTCCTCCCAAGTTCAGAGTCAACAAACGCTGCACAGCACAGGTGCTGGGCGCCGACACCTCGCAGTTAATCCTCACCCTAAAGTTAGAAACTTGGTCTTACCACCACTACCTATAGCTGAGATTGGGCAATAGTTCCAGATAATAGATAAATAAGAATAGATAAATTAATAGATAAATAAATAATAACATTTTTGAATATTAATAACTTATTAACATGTATTAATTCACTTGAGTCTCAAAATTCAATAAATACTTACTAAATGCCCTCTCTACAACAGGGAATACGCTAGGTGTTAAGGATTTAAAGATAAGTAAAACATTGTTATCACCCTCTGATCTCAGAGTCCAGAATAGTGGTTCTCAACTGGGGTAATTTTGCCTCCCGAGGGACATTTGTCTGACAACGGTTTTGGAGGGGGGGCAGATGCTAGCAGGTCATCCAGTAGGTAGAGGCCAGGAATGATGCTAAATGTTCCACAGGACACAGGGCAGCCTCACAGCAAAACATTATCTGGCCCACAATGGCAATAGCACAGAGACTGGGAAACCCCGAGTGAGAAAGTGACATCCACACGTAAAGCTGTAAGTGCAATACAGTGTGGGACTCCCCTGGTGGTCCAGTGGTTAAGACTCCGTGCTCCCAGTACAGGGGGCGAGGTTTCGATCCCCGGTTGAGGCACTAAGATCCCGCATGTCACACGGCGCAGCCGAAAATAAAAAATAAATTAAAAAAAAAGTGTTAGGCACGTGATGGTGTCAGGATTATACAGGATGCAGTGGGGATTCGACGGACAATATGATCATTTCTACTGTGTGGGGGGCAGGGAAGTCTGCGAAGACTTTTTGGAAAAAGTGGGTCTTGAAAGATGAACAGGCGGTGCCCTGGCAGATAGATGGGGGGGGCGGGTGCAGGTACACGCCAAGACCAAGGGCGAGGAATGCTGTGACCTCCTAGGTCTGGGAGACTGTCCAGCCCTTAGGGTTAGGTCCCATCCAGTTACAAAAACTACTTTCTGAGGTGTCCAGAAAAAAAAGATAATTGCACATCAGTTTTGCCCTCAAGGAGCTCATATTATATAAGACCAGTCATACCTGTAAATCAAAATAATTCCTTTCGTCAAGTTTTCGTTTTGACACAGAAGTGAGGAAACATAAATTAAGGACACTTACAATATCAACTCTGAAGTGTGTTCTAGCCATTCGCCATTGTTTGATTCACTTTGAAGTGTAAGGGCAAGCCCATGAAATTGATCTTCCCACTTGAGAGCTCAAAGTTTTCGTATGAGAAGTACACAAAAATTAAATAACTGCATAGTAAGCTTCCTTTACCAAGGAGGGCATAATGAGATCAAAAGCCTATAAAATATTTTTGGAATTTGCTAGAACTTACTGAGGGCTGTCACTTTGTTCATAATACTTTCTCCCTTCAGTCCTATCCCATAGAATTAAACCCCGCCTGAGCAAGCCAGCCCTCTTTGCTGGATATTCACCTACAGATAGAGGCTAGGGAAGTGCTTTATGGAAATGCTGCCTTGTATAGTCAGAGCTCGAATGTTCCCCCATATACGAAAAAAAAAAAAAACACAATAATGAGACATCAGGATAAAAGAGAAAGATCAGTGTCTGAGAACGCAGGAGAAAATACACTAAGTAAAGCCTTGAGCGGGAGGTGGGTTACATAAAACTCTGGCTGATGTGGCACAGACTTTCCTGAAACCCTGTTATTCGAACTGTCTTCTTATGGCATAGGATAGGGTTACAGGAGCGCCATGTGCCGGGTAATTGATTGAACCGTTAAAAATAACAGCATAAAAGTTTAGAGCTTTGGTGGGCTTGATTCTTTTCAGAAGAAAGCTGGACTTGCAAAAGTGCTGATGTGTATCTTTGCACAGTTCTATAAAACTGTGGTGAGAAAGGGAAATTTATATTGGAACTCCTCCACCCGTCAGCTGAATTTCCATTACGCTGTTCACTAGACTGCCCTGCTGGCTGCTGGCTGACTGGGACATGGGAAAGAAGCTCAAGTCCAAATGCACGAGGCTGCACCTCAGCCAGCCACTGGGAAATTTACCAGAGGAGGACATTTTCGCCAGGAAAGGTGAAGACACGTGTGCGACATGGGGACGAGAAGGAAAGAAGGTCCTAAATCACTGATGAACTTTCCAGCAGCAGAGATGACAGATGGTTTTATGAGCAGAGACAATCTCCTGCCTGGTCAGATAGTAGAGAAGAAAATAAATGTACCTAACGGCTTTCCTGTGTGCAAGAATGGCAGCCCCAGGACTGCTGGAAACCTCAAAACATTTATAAAGCAGTGTTCCTAGGGTGCTCTCTGAAAAGAGAAAACACACCGCCCTGTGTTTTCTCGTCCACAGATGTGGTGACTGAGCAGTGCTGATTCCTGGAGCCTTGTCCTGACCACAAGGTCAGGGGCACTTATGTAAAAGAGGTGGAAAGAGCATCCGTCCCATGATTTGGAAAAATTGGGCTGTTATCTTTTAAATCATTGCTTATGTATCCCTCTCGCTGTACTGGCTTCTTCCTTCACTGAGTAATTTGACTTTTCTTCTCATACCCCATGTTCCAGGGGAAGGGGAGGGAGAGAGAGACTCTGTCACTGGAGGGGTCCGTCTTCTCTTGGGCAGATTCCTCCTTGCACGAGGGTGCCCTGGCAAGGGACACCTGTGGGCTGAAGGCTCCCAAGTCCCCTGCCAGGTCCGCCGAGCCCTGATCCCTGGCAAACTCACTGGGCAGCCTTTTTCCCATCTATCCTTGTATGTGTGTAAGCATCCACCTGGATGGGGCACCGTCTACTCGTTCCCTCAAGGATGCCGTACGTGCTGGGGGGGGCGTGTCTGCAGCCCCTATTCTCATTGAGTTCTTGTTCAGACCAGTCTACATACATGTCCTCCCTCTTCCCACTCTTGCCCTGCTCCTAATGCTGCAGGATCCTGGAGGCACTCCAGCTGCTAGACCTAAAATGCAGAGATGGGTGGGGGCAGCCCACCTGTGATGTTCCAGATGAATTGTTCCCGTTGGAATGGCCGAATAGGTCCTGGCTCATGGCTGGATGCTGTGCTGTTAGCTGCATGCTCTCCTGTGTGTGTGCGTGTGCACATGTGTCCACGTGGGCTCCATGTGAGGGTGGTAAGCCCTTGCCTCGTGAACATGGACAGTCGAGGCTTTTGTTACTCAGAACCATCCCAGAACCGGGAGGAATGGAAGAGGAACGGCCAGAGGTAGACCAGGTTGCCCCGTGCTTGAAAGCAGGCAGAGAGGTGGAATTCTGGGAATGCAACACCGGTTCAGCACAGGCGAGAGTGTTGTGTGTACATGGTCGGCCCCTGTGCTACGCAGAGGCCGTGAGGGGACTGGGAAGCCGTCCCCTCGAGACCCTGACCTAGTTTGGAAAAACAGTGGCTTAGAGAGCAGGATAGACTGGAAAGAATCCTGCTGGAAAGAGTCCTGCAAGTAGACAAGAGGCACACTTTCTAACCCCACGTTTGCCCCTAAACAGCTGTGTGACCCCTGGAGTTGCTAGAAAGCCACTTCTGCTGAGAGCCTTTTGTGGTGCTATTACTGTGGCCTTGATATGTTTCAACCTGTGGGTTGAACCACTTTTGCAAACACAGACATTCTGGAGCAAAAGCAGGACGGGGAGAAAAGGTGTGAGCTGAGCCCTGACATAGTGAATCTGGAGTGTTTCAGAAGCTCCCAGTATAGAGCAGCCCAAGGTAACCAGTTGCAAATGCAGAGGGAACAGGAAACCACACTGCTAAGGTCAGTAGATCTTCCAGGCGTTATGGAGATAAAGAGATTTTTCTAGGAGGCTAACGCAATCAAAAATCTACTCCAAACAACCTTTTGTATTCCTTGTGATTATTTTAATGTTCCAGCCACTTATGCTTTTTTTTTTTTTTTAAAGATTTAAAGGTAAAGCATTCTTCCAGAACCCTGCTCCACATCTATCTAGAACTGGCCTCTACAAATGTCCAGTCCTAGTTGCATCTTGTGGGGCAGGGAAGGAAGGTTGTCCTGGATATTATAAAGCAACGGGATAGATAACAGGAAGTGTTTTCCTGCTGGAATAACGTCCCTGCCCTCAGATGAAGACTTCCCTGTGGTGCCAACCACTGTTTGATCTTTTCTTTCCTGTCTGGATTTGAAATGAATGATCCAGATCAGTGGTATGAAAATCATGGTCTGCAAAGAATGAGCTGGAAGGTGGCCGGGTCCTTGTGCCTAATTAAAGCCAACAGATGTTATGAGCAGTTGAAACACCCTTAGAGACACTGTGTTTACATGTCTAACTTCTAACAGCAAAGGAACTGGAATGAGTCAGATTGGAGGTCTGGACATCATTGCCAGCAACACAATCAGTATTCTCAGAGAGTTGAGAGTCATTGCTTTTCTGTGTTTCCTGTCACTTCTCTCAACACAGATCCTCCTCATTTCCAGTTTCCTGGCCTCTTCCTTCCTTTATCTCCCTGATGGCAGACGGTTTATTCCCGCTGGAAGGATTCTGGTCTCTCCAGTGAGGTTTGCTGAGTGGCTGTAACCTGACCCCTCTCTGGTTTGTCTCAGAGAGGAAAGTTGCTACCTTCTTCAGTAGCAAGGCTGGGCTCTGGGGTCCTTCCAAAAGCAAGAAACATTTTCATTCTTCTTCAGCATGAACAGGAAAGAACCTGAAGCAACTAGTTTTTACTTTCCTGCAGGGGTGAGGTTTCACTTCCTATTTTTTCTATTGTCAAACAATCCTTACATATAAAGGAAATTACTGACAGAGTTATGTCCCCTAATTTCAGAATTATATAAAATTATATGATCCAATTTGTTCTGTTATGAGGTGCAACAGCAGTTCTACACAGAATGGGTTTGATTCATGATTATAAGGTGAAAAAGATACAACCAGATTTGGTCCAAATGCTTTGGACCTATCTTTGAGGTTTTGTTTATTAGTTAGTTTGCTTGTTGGGGGTTAAAAGATAATTTATTTTCCCGATTTTTGATCTTCTTTAAGTTCCACAGAAAAGGGAAATCACAATAAAATTGATAAACCTCTAGCCAACCTGATAAGAAAATATATGTATACATAGTAATATTTGTCATATATATATGTATATATATACACACACACACACACAGAGGTGGTACAAATTACTTATATCAGGAATTAGAGAGGATGGAATCATTATAGAACCTAGAAATATTAGGGGATGTTATAAATAACTTTATGCCAGTACATTTGACAACTTAGATGAAGTCAAAAAAGAAGCCTTTGAAGATACAAATTACCAAAGCTCACTCACAAAGAAATAAATAACCTGAAAAACCTTATGCTTTTTAAATAAATCAAATTTTTATTTCAAAACCACCAGACCCTGATTGCTTCACTGGTAAATTATATCAAACATTTAAGGAGGAAATAATACTAGCTCTTCACAAATTCTAGAAAATTATAGGGAAAAGAATACTTTTAAACTCGTTCTATGAGGCTAACATTATGCTGGTAATAAAACCAGACAAGGGTATTACATGAAAAGAAATTTATAGACCAATATCTGTCATGAACATAAATGCAAAATTGTTTAACAAAACTTTAGCAAATCGAGTCTGGTAATATATAAACAATACATAAAAAGAATCGTGGCCATTATGACCAAGTGTGTTTTATCCCAGGAGTACAAAATTGGTTTGACATTCAAAAATCTTTCTATTCATTTCACCATATTAACACACTTATAAAGAAAACCATATGATAATCTGAATAAATGCAGAAAAATACATTTGAAAAAACTCTCACATCTATTCATGATAAAAACTCTCAATAAACTAGGGGGAAAAAAGAACTTTCTCAACTTGACAAAGGGCATCTAGGAAAGATGTACAGGTAATATCACACTTAATGGTGAAAAACTGAATGCTTTCTCCCTAAGATCAGGAACAAGACAATTATGTCCACTGAAATCACTTCCATTCAAACATTGTTCTAGCCAGTGTCATAAGGCAAGAAAAACAAATAAAAAGCATCTGGATTGGAAAGAAAAATGATCATGTATGTAGAAAATCAGATGAAATCTAGAAAAAAGCTACTAGACATAATAAGTGATTAGCAAGTCTGCAAAGATACAAATGAATGTATATAAGAGTCAACTTGGGGCTTCCCTGGTGGTGCAGTGGTTGAGAGTCCGCCTGCTGATGCAGGGGACGGAGATTCGTGCCCTGGTCCGGGAAGATCCCACATACCGCGGAGCGGCTGGGCCAGTGAGCCATGGTTGCTGAGCCTGCGCGTCCGGAGCCTGTGCCCTGCAACAGGAGAGGCCACAACAGTGAGAGGCCCGCGTACCACAAAAAAAAAAAGAATCAACTGTATTTCTATATAATAGAAATGAACAATTAGAAATTGAAATTGAAATTAATTTTAAAAATTATTTACAATTACACTCAAATATTACACATTTAAGGATACGTCTGACAAAAGATGTCCAAGACTTGTACACTGAAGCCTACAAAGCACTCTTGAGAGAAATTCTTAAAGACCTGAATGAAGGAGAGATATACTGTGTTCATGGGTCAGAAGACTCAACATAATTAAAGATAACAATTCTCCCCAATTTGATCAATGTAATTTCAATGAAATCCCATCTGGGCTTTTTTCATAAAAGTTCACAAGCTGACTCTAAAATTCATATGGAAATTCAAAGGACATGAAATAACTAAAATTCTTTGAAAAAGAAGAGTAAAGTTGAGTACTTACACTACCTAACTTCAAGACATTATAAAGAAATGATAATTAAGACTGTGGTATTGGTGGACATGTAGAACAGTGGAATAGAGAATACATAATCCAGAAATAGACTCACACATATATGGACAACTGACTTTGAAAAAGCTGCAATGGCAGTTCAGTGGAGAAAAGACAGTCTTTTCTACAAATAGTGCTGGATCAATTGTATATCCTTATTGGGAAAAAGAAAAACTTCAATTTATGCTTCATGACATATATAAGAATTAACTCAAATTGGATTATAGACTTAATTGTAAAACCTAAAATGTATAAAACAACTAGAAGGAACACAGAGGACAAATATTTGTGACCCTGGGTCAGGCAATGATTTCTTATTTCCAACAAAGGAAACGCAATACATAAAAGAACAAGTTGATAGCTTAGACTTCATCAAAACTTAAAACTTCAACAGACACTGCTAAGAAAAAAAAGATAATATGCCACATACTAAGAGAAAGTCTTTGCAAGCAAGTATACATTTGATATTGGACTTGTTTCCAAAACACATACAGAATCCTTAAAACTCAAAAATAAGAAGACCAACAGCCCAATAAAAACGGACAAATGTCTTGAAAGACACTTCACCAAAGAAGATATACGAATGGCAAATACACACACGAAAGAGGTTCAACATCATTAATCATTAAGGAAATGAAAAATAAAACCATAAGATACAACTCACACATATATTAGATTGACAAAAATTTAAAAGACTAACCCTACCAAGTATAGGCAAATATATGGAGGATCTGGAATGTTCATCCACTGCTGGTAGGAATGTAAAATGTTATGACCTGTTCAGAAGTTGTCGTTAAGCACATACCTACAACTTGACCAGTAATTGCACTCCTAGACAATAAAAGCATATGTCCACACAAAGAGTTGTACATAAACTATTCACAGCAGCTTTATTTATAACAGCTCCAAACTGCAAACAACTCAAATGACAGAAATCAGATCAGTAGTTGCCTGGGAAAGGAGAGTGGGTGGTGAGGAGATTACAATGGGCCACGGCGACACTTTCAGGGTGATGGCTATCTTCATTATCTCAATTGCACCAATGTTTCATGGATTTATACATATGTCAAAACTTAATACATTATATTTAATATAATTAAATATATTTAATTATATTTAAACTTAATACATTATATTTAATATAATTAATGTAATATATTAATATAATTATAATCGTATTTAATATAATTAACGCAATTAAGTTGATAGCATGTCAATTACACCCCAATTCAACTGTTTAAAAAATTGTATAGGGGCTTCCCTGGTGGCGCAGTGGTTGAGAGTCCGCCTGCCGATGCAGGGGACACGGGTTTGTGCCCCGGTCCGGGAGGATCCCACATGCCACGGAGTGGCTGGGCCCGTGAGCCATGGCCGCTGAGCCTGCGCGTCCGGAGCCTGTGCTCTGCAACGGGAGGGGCCACAACAGTGAGAGGCCCGTGTACCGCAAAAAAAAAAAAAAAAAAATTGTATACTGTGCTGAAGCTTAAAGACTGGTACTAAGATGGTGTTCCAGATCTCCTAATTCTTTGCAAACATTTCAGAAAGAAAATAGCCCAAAGCATGAGTGAGATAATATTCACTGGATTATTCTGTGATTTTATAAATATTTGTCCAAATATTAGTCCAAGTCATTTCTAGTATTTCTATCACACAGGAGTTGCAGAGCAGAGCAGCGAATGTGCATTTTGCCCTATTCATGGAGTGAATGATTGGGCTGAGAGGTGAGTTAGGGAAGGTTGGTATCAGGGGTCAGAAGCCAAAGGCGAAGGTGCTCTTTTCAAAGCACATCTACTCAGTGCCTCACTTCAGCTACAGAGCGGGGTGTGCTATGAGTGTGCTGTGGACTAGAGTATTCCCAGCAGGAGCCCCCACTCACTCCCATTTCAACATGGAACTTTCAGTGAAGTCAACACCAACCCAGTTGGATCTGGCCCGACTCCAGGGTAGCTGGGGGTTCCCTCCAATGGGTCTTTCCTCTGTGTCAACCAGGTGATTCACAAACAGAGCAGTACTTGTCACAAGTGGGCTAAGATTAGATAGAGATTAATAGCTTAAATCCTTTTCCCTTGGCAAAGAGATGGGTATGAGCACAGTCTAGAGTCCACCCAGTTTGCCCAGAACTTTCCTGGGTTCATCACTGAAGATGTCTTGTTCCCAGAACTCCCTGGTGCCAGGTGAGCTCGCATGTGGCTGGATCCAGAGCGCTCTGTTTTACAGGAACATCTCTGCTTCGGAAAAGCCCATGAAGCATCCACACCCGTGAGGTGGGGAATGGGCACTAGATGAGAAAGATGTGGTTAGAGCTTAAGCCGAGGCCCAGAGTGTAGACTCTTATTACTGTGAATGAAAAATATTGCCTGCCGTATCCGTAAACAGAGCATGTTGCAGCCATCCAGCCATCACATCACAGCCGCCCCAGCGGTGAGCCCTGGGGGAACTCAGGATGGAGGCGGGATGCCCACCATCAAGCAGTCGGCCGCTGCAGCCACCCCTGACGGTGCACCTTGAGGAGACTCTGGGTGAAAAAGCACAGGATACTGGCCCCTGATAGCTGAGGTGCGTATCAAAGGAACGATTTCAATGAGCCCAGACTTTGCATCTTCCCATACATAGAAAGCGCTAATTTTATTAACTTGAGGTGTCTGGCTTTCTTTCATTAACAGCAATCTTTTGATGTTTGGCTACCTGGTCTTTGTCGCAAAAACTCCTGTGTATCCCGGCTCCTCCCCTCGCCTCCTCGGAGCAGTCCCTCAGAGCAATCTGAGATGCTGTGTCCTGGGCTGAAGTCCTCAGTTTTGCCCGTCAAATAAAACATAACTCTCAGCTTTCAGGTTGTGCTTTTTTATTTCAGTCGACATTCCCTAAGGATGAACGATGTTAAATAACAAAGAAATGGACTTCCCTGGTGGCGCGGTGGTTAAGAATCCGCCTGCCAATGCAGGGGACACGGGTTCAAGCCCTGGTCCGGGAAGATCCCACATGCGGCGGAGCAACTAAGCCCATGCGCCACAACTACTGAGCCCGTGTGACACAACTACTGAAGCCTGCGTGCTTAAAGCCCAGGCTCCGCAACAAGAGAAGCCACCGCAATGAGAAGCTGGCGCACCGCAATGAAGAGTAGCCCCCGATCTCCACAACTAGAGAAAGCCCGCGCGCAGCAACGAAGACCCAACACAGCCAATAAGTAAATAAATAAATTTATTTTAAAAAAATAAATAAATAACAAAGAAATAACAGCCAATGTGACAGTGAAAACAACTGTGGAAACCCTTTCAGCTGAGGATTCAGAAGGTAACAAAACCAAACATTCCCCGGCCCTCCGTGGCCAATTCTTCTTCCTTCTTTTACTCCAAAAAGAGATAAATATGTATGACTGATTCACTTTGTTATAAAGCAGAAACTAACACACCATTGTAAAGCAATTATACCCCAATAAAGATGTTAAAAAAAAAAAAAAGAATTAAAAAAAAAAATTGAAAAAAAAAAAAAAAGAGATAAAGACCTGGGGTTTCTCTCCCCAAGAGATTTACTCTCCCTCACCCTGGTCTCGCAGGTCACCTGACACTTCATTTCAGGTGGTAGCTCCTGGGACGGTGACAGGGAAACCATAGTTAATGATCCATAACTTAAAACCTTAACAGGGGTTATCATTACCTCTGCTCCGCGTTGACCGTCCTCCTCTCAGGAGCCTTTTGGGGGAGCGAGCGGGCCCTTTTGGGGCAGGCCTCCCAGTGTGTGGGAGGGGCTCGTCTCTGGGCCTCACTGCTGGCTGGACCCCTCGGGAGCTCTGAGTCCTTGGGCAAGGTTCCCAGCCTCTGTGTCTGGGTTTCCTCTTCTAGAATGGAAATAAGAGTACCTGCCTCGTGGGTTGTTTCGAGAACCAAGTTAGCATCTGTAACGTGCTCAGATGGATGCCTGGCTCACAGTGAGCCTGCAGAAATGTTTGTTGCACATAACACGTAATCGTTATTTTTTTAATTGAAGTAGAGTTGATTTACAATGTTGCGTTAATTACTGTTGTACAGCAAAGTGAGTCAGCTATAAATATATATACATTCTTTTTTTATGTATTTTTTCCATTACGGTTTATCATAGGATATTGAATATAGTTCTCTGTGCTATATAGGAGGACCTTGTTGTTTATCCACTCTATATGTAATAGTTTGCATCCCAAACTCCCAATCCTTTCCTCCCCAACCCCCTGTCCCCCTTGGCAACCCCCAGTCTGTTCTCTATGTCTGCACAACACATAATTTTTTCGCAGCTGCCTAGAAGCAAACACACAGCAGAAGCTTCCTCTTCATCCTAACGGCTCCGGTACCTCTCAGCTGTTGGTAATCCTCCAAATCCTCACTCAGCTGATGTGTCTCATGGAAACTCACGATGTCTTCTGAAAACTGCCACCACGGCAATGAAGCCCAAAGCCTGCCAGCTTCAAGCAGGAATGGCATTTGGCTGTGGGGGCATGTGTGTCATTTCCAGAGAGAAGAGCCTCTAAATTCATCAAACACCCAACTTAATACAAAGTTCAAAACTTTTAATTAAGGGTGTGATGCATTCTGTGGCAATGTTTATAAAGTTCTTAAACTTGAAGATGTGCTGAAGAAGTGGCCAAATGCTGGAATGATGGGAAACACCGTTCTTTTTTATGAATGTTGACGTCACACTGTTTCTCCATTTCCTGCCATGCTGGAGACATTTCTTCCTGTGACAGCAGCTCCCTCGGAGCAGTGATCAGGTGTGGAGAGAAAGCCACGCGAACAGGGGAGGGATATTCTGAATTTGCCATATCTAGACATCACCTTGAAAAATGGTGAAGCATTTCAGAGCATAAACTTGGAAAAGAAAAGCGTTTTGGTCAAGTAAATTTGGAAGATTAAGTGCCATGGGCCCTGCAATCTGCCCTGAAGGTGAGAAGGACAGACCTCTACCTTTGGAGGGAGCCCCGTGGCTTCAGGGCTCCACTGCTGGGCCATCAACTCCCTGCCAGCCTCTCCTGAAACTTGCTCTGCGTCCCGGGGAGAAGGTCAGACCTCTTCTGCCACTGGTCTCTCAAGACAGCTGCAGTGGAGCAGATAAACCCCCTTCCCGCTAACTCCAGGACACATGACATCTCTGCTCACACTAGGAAAACATGTTTCGGTAGGAGGTGAACCTCAAAGGAACAGGCTTTTGCTTCTCCGACAGGGGATTGGTTAATGTAACCGCCCTTCTGCGGACGCTGCTCTAAGCCAGGAAACACGTGTTCTAGTCTCAGCTTCCAACACAAACTTCCTTAGCTCTGTCTTCTCCCAGATGAGCATTCTTGCCTCTGCAGGTGCCGGCCTCCTGGTCCTGCGCCTTCCCCTCCAGCGAAATCACTCAGGATGCAAAGGCCAGAGGCTTTCTGACTTGCCGGTTAAATCAGGGTTTGGAGTCCCTACCACGGGGCTTGTGTCCACCTTTTTTCCCATAAAACACAGTCCACTTCTCCGGCAGCCAGTCTCTCAGCCGCCTTTGCTGGGTCGGGGACTTTCTCCCGGATCCATTCAGGTGCCTTAGACACCTTCTCACCAACTGGCGACCCTGACGTGCTGGGGGGCTCCTGAGACCTGGCAAAGGGCAATTTACTGAAAAAGAGGAGAATCAGTGGAGGCTGGATTTTCATTTTAAGATTACGATGTCAAATACATTGCTTCTCTTCTGTGCAGCAAAACGATTTAGAACTTGGCTTTTATTAGTAGTGTCCTAGAAGAAACATAGGCCGGAATATGATTAGTATTTTTAAACCTACCCTGCTTCATCTCTTACCAAAAATATAACACTAACAGAAAACAAAAAAGGCCACACCTTCACGTGAGAAATGAATTCTCTCTGCAACACGCGATTATCATTTAAGATGACAACGACATGGTACATGATATATACAGTGTTTACTTTTGGCTTTTCTCATTTAATCCTGATAACTTTTGTATAAAGTTGACAGAGCAGATAGGATTCTCTTTCCTTTGTACAGGGGAGTTGTCTGAAGCCACATGATGGTGTAATCTCCGCACAAAAGAGGAATTTGGTTCACCTCAGTCTGGTCCAGGATTGGATCCATCTGGGGGGAGACAGGCTTCTCTCAGCCCATCCCAGCCGGCATGACGGGATTCTTGACTTTCTTCCTCTACCCCGCCCCCCAGGGAAGGCAGCCTTTTAGCAAACGGTAGATCAGACTTAAGCCTAGAGAAGTGGGCGGTGCCGGTACCAATGAGGAGGTTTACTTTTTCTGGTTCTCTGTACAGATGGCTGTGAACATCCAAGGCAGACACTCTTAATGTAATAGGGATGAGGACAGACATCACACTGCAGTGGAACTCAGTGGAGGATGGAGTAGAAAAGCAAGGAGGCAGCGACCCCAGAGAGAAGGGCAGGTTTCCAGGTGTTTGTCCGAGGAGGCCTGAAACCGACCCCAGGGCAGCAGTAAGGACAGTTTCCACTGCCCCCAGACGCTGCAGGAGACAAGCCTGAGCCTCTAGGCCTTGGCCACCGTGGGGCAAGACTGCAGTTTCCCTGCTGGACCCTCCTCTTAGGGGGAGGAATTGCTTCCAATTGCCGATGGGAGGAAACTAAAACTTTATAAGCCTACTGCACTTAAGCTAAGTTGGGGCCTCTAGGGGGTATCAAATATAGATAACACATATGTGGGCGGTAGACCTCACTCCATGGAATCAGTGTGATTCTCAGACGTGAATTTTCTCAAATGTTATAGACTGCGGGTTCCCGACCCCCGGGCCATGGACACGTACCAGTCCATGGCCTGTTAGGAACCGGGCCGCACAGCAGGAGGTGAGTGGCAAGCGAACGAGCAAGCGAAGCTTCCTCTGTATTCACAGCCGCTCCCCATCACTCGCATAACCACCTGAGCTCCGCCTCCTGTCAGATCAGCGGGCGCATCAGGTTCTCATAGGAGCGGGAACCCTACTGTGAACTGTGCGTCCGAAGGATCTAGGTCGCACGCTTCTTATGAGAATCTAATGGCTGATGATCTGAGGTGGAGCTCAGGCAGTGTTGCTAGCGCTGGGGAGCGGCTGCAAATACATATTATCATTAGCAGAGAGGTCTGACTGCACAGAGACCATAATAGATCAACCACTTGCAGACTCATATCAAAACCCTATCAGTGAGTGGCAAGTGACAATTAAGCTGAGTAGACTGGACATAAGCAACACACTTTGGGTGTCACTGTCTCCCGTCACCCCTGGATGGGACCATCTAATTGCAGGAAAACAAGTTCAGGGCTCCCACTGACTCCACATTGTGGTGAGTTGTGTAATTATTTCATTATATATTACAATGTAATAATAATAGAAATAAAGTGCACAATAAATGTATTGCCATTGAATCATCCTGAAACCATCCCCCGCCCCTGTCCGTGGAAACACTGTCTTCCATGAAACTGGTCCCTAGTGCCAAGAAGGTTGGGGACTGCTGTTATAGACCATGATCAATATGGTCCCCAAATAAGAAAAATTAAACTTTTAAGCATGTAATACAATTTTAAAATGACACTTTATATAAAAGTGTCTTTTTCTAGAAAGATCTCAATAATACTTCAAAATACTGAATTAGAGACTACATTCTAGACAAGGTTGTTTTCTGGTTTGGTGCATTAATGAAAAAAATCACGTTGCTGGCAGGGACCCTCATCTCCTCTTAACTTCTGACCTGCACAAAGATCACAGACAAACCCAGGGTTCTGATTGTGTCACTGGCCCCTGCAGCTTTTGAAAAGAGCTAGATTGATGCTGGATGGGAGAGCCAGACAGGGAAGAGAGGCCATGTGCCCTGCGGCATCCGGCATCTGGAAGTCAGCTAGGTGAGGAGGGCGGGGTTGCGGTGCTGGGTCTGAAAGCACAGCCAATCAAACTGCAGAATCTCAGACCCCTGGTGATCATCTGGGCCAGTGGTTCTCAAACATGTCTGTATCAACAGAATCCTCCCCTCAATGGAACCCTGATAGTTAAGTGACAAAGCCTGGGCTCCTTCCCAAACTCTGGCTTATACAGAATGAGACATGGTGGCTAAAAGCCTAGACTGGTGCTGGAGGGCCTGCTGCTGACTCCTTGGTCATCACTTACTGGCTGTGTGACTTTGGACAAGGTCCTTTAGCTCTCTGAACCTCAGTTTTCCCACTGGTAAAATGGGGGTGATAATAGCAGCACACTTACCTCAGAAGTTTGCTGTGAGGCCTGAATGAGTTAATGAGCGTAAAGCACTAAAAACAGCACCAGGCATGGAATAAGCATCACCTAGGTGTTCACTATTGCTGTATATGAATCCGTTTCCTGCCTTGGAAGCTTGGTAATGATAATTTTTGATAAGGTGTCTCTCTGTCACCTTGTACACTGTGGCCTCTTTGACTCATTCCCAGATGATGTAGGTAGAATTATTCATACTTTTATTCCACATTGTACTGGTTATCACCAGTGTTGCTCTATAACAGACCACCCAAAACTTGGGAGCTCAAAACCACAGCCATCTCACTGCCTCTGATCTTATGCTTCAGGAATTGGGCAGGACTTAGAAGAGATGGTTCATCTTTGCTCACATGGTGTCAGCTGGGTGGCTCAGTTCTCATCCATGTGGCCTCTCTCCTGCCCTGGGACCCTCACCATTCAGGGGTCCAGCCTGAGTTTCCAACATGGCGGCTGGCTTCAAAGAGGAGGAAAGCTGGGCAGCCTCTTGATGTCTGGGCTCAGAGGTGATGTCACCCCTTCTGTCTCATCCTGTTGGTCTATCAGGTCTTTGAACAGCCTGAAGTCAGGAAAGGGAAATTGATTCCACCTCTTGATGGGAGGGGCTGCACACAGACATGGGATGGTGTCCTGTTTACACCCTTCAGCGGTGGTACCCATCCTGCAGACAATTTACCACGGTGCTCTTTTGCAACACTTATTACAATTATTTATTATGCATACCTTTCTTCTCTACGTGCATATGTGTTCCCTTCTCAATGATAGCACCATGGCATGTTTATCCATGTAGCCTCAGAGCACAGCATACAGACTGACATACTTAATAAATGCTGATTGAACTAGTGCATGAGGAAACGGATGAATCTCGATTTTTACCTTAACTTGGCAACAATAACAAGAAGAGAGTATTCTTTAAAAAACAAAAAAAAAAACCTCAAAGCCATATTTGAGATTTTGAAAATGTCAGATTTTCTTTCCTTTGTAAAATTTTAATATTCAGTACATGTACTTCTCTCTCGGCCATTATGTGTTCAGACTTTGGGCGCTACAAATAGGAAAATAGAAGTTTTAAAAGGATTCTGTGAAAAAAAAAATGTATCTCACCCAAAACGCAGACAGAAGAGGTTTAACTGGAGACTGTATGGGAATCAGGACTTTGGGGAAGTGATATTCAAGCATTGAAAAAAGGTGAAGTGAGATAGGTATATGTATGTTGGGGGTGGGGGGAAACTGAAATTTCAAACACGTGGACAATTTTTGAAGCAAAGCAAAGTTGAGCAATAAAAGCAAATCCCTATAACATCTCTAGGGAATCTGTACTTTAGCTTCAAGGCACGTTCTTGCCTCAACTCTTAGTAAATAGATTTTTCTCTTCATAGAGAGCTATAAAGCAGGCCCTGGGTTGGCATTAAGAAGCTTTGTTTTTATCTTTGCATTCAAGCTAAACAACCTGCAGTCCTTGTGTAAATTGAAGTCCCCAGGAAAGAAAGTCCAGGGGTCTGGACAAACAAAGAAGTCCGCAGAGCCGCGGACTCAGCGAAGTGCGTGCGCACGTCCCCACTCCGCTCTGACACAGGCCCCGGCCTCTCCCCACAGCTGAAAGCAAACAGGACGTCCTGCTTTGTTTGGTCGTGGCTGTGGATTCCTGCAGCTGTGTCCTCAGCCAGGGATTCAAAAAGCAAGGGAAGCAGTGGGGATGGGAGTGGGGTGGGAGGGGAAGAGCAAACTTCTCACTTTAGAGGGTGCTTAGAGGGACTTCCCTGGCGGTCCAGTGGTTAAAGACTTCGCCTTCCGGGGCAGGGCGTGCGGGTTCAATCCCTGGCTGGGGAGCTAAGATCCCACATGCCTTGTGGCCAAAAAACCAAAACATAAAAACAGAAGCAATATTGTAACAAATTCAATAAAGACTTTAAAAATGGTCCACATTAGAGCGTGCTTAGAACAAGACAAATCCCTAAACTGTGGTCGCAGTTTAACCAACACCAGCCCCATGGAAACTTGGGAGCAGCCTGAGGCCAGGATCATTTGTCAAGCATACTGGGTTGCAAACAGGAATCTCAACAGTCACTAATAGAACCTCGCTCGCTTTGGGAGAGACGTGCTTCATTTTAATGCTTTTGCTCCCTGGTTTGGGGGGGTTATTCGTTCTTGTGAGCTGTGCCTTTGGGACTGGCAAACTCCAAACTAGCCATGTTGATCCCCGGTCATGTGGCACAAAGACACTGCAGGCTGGGAGGCTTGGAGGGGTGCTTCTTGGATACGTGTGGGGGGCGGTGGCTGAAACCTGGAAGGAGAGCGGGGAGGACACTAGCTTCGGGGTCTAGCACTGACTCGAATCAAACTCAGCGGCTGCCACTTACCAGCCTTCCAACCTTCCAGGCTTTATCTTCTCTGAGCTTCTTATCTGTAGAGAAGAAGTAATCATACTTCCTCACAGGGTTGCAGGGGGGACTATACTCTTCAGCGTCACTCCAGGGCTTCATAAATAAGAGGTCTTATGCGTTACTTTAGAATGTGTGAACCAAAGCCATATATGTTCCTATTACTTGTGGAACTTTCCCATGATTAGAAGTTCATTCACATGAATCTCCATTTTATGATGATACTGAAAGAAGGAACCATGTTAGACAAGAAGAACATTCAGTTCATGGCCTTAGACCTCACAGGAATGAGACTGGCAGCTATCAAATGCCAAATGATTTTTTTCTCACCCACTAAATGGAAACTTCTTAGAAGAAAGTTCTCTACTCCCTGGGTGATTGTATTCATGCAGAAGAACAATCTCAAGATAAATTTCATTTTAAAAGTCATTGGAACTTCCCTGGTAGTGCAGTGGTTAAGAATCCGCCTTCTAATGCAGGGAATGTGGGTTCAATCCCTGGTCCGGGAAGATCCCACATGCCGTGGAACAACTAAGCCTGTGTGCCACAACTAACGGAGCCTGCGCTCCAGAGCCCGCGAGCCACAACTACTGAGCCCATGTGCCATAACTACTGGAGCTTGCGTGCCTAGAGCCCGTGCTCCGTAAGAGGAACCACCACAATGAGAAGCCCGTGCACTGCAATGAAGAGTAGCCCCCACTGGCTGCAACTAGAGAAAGCCCGCGTACAGCAGCGAAGACCCAATGCAGCCAAAAATAAATACGAAATTTATTAAAAATAAATAAATAAAAGACATTAACACCCCCTGCGCAAGTGTTTTCTTGGGAATGAGCTCTCAGAGTTTCAGCAGAGTGAGTCCAAAAGTTCCCAGAGGAGTAATTGAAGAGGAACTCACTGAAAGCCTTCCAATTTGACATATCTTCATCCATAATTTCCAAGAGTGTGAACTATCTATAATTCCTCCTGTATAGGACAATCAACAATAATTGCATTTAATAAGAAAAAAATGTATTTTTTAGTTAATTGATAGAAAAACCAGTGTTGACAATCTTAAGAGTGATCTTACAGAAAAAGGAGATGAATTTTTAGCTCTTCATTTTGGTTGATTCAATGACACTTTGCCAGTTGAGGGGGGACTCAGACCTATTTGGAAGCCATTAGGTTGAAAGTATCTGGAAGAGCTGAGCAGACCAGCCAGGGCCTCCCTGGATGAGCTAGTCCACAGAAGGCATTGTGTCCAGGAGAGGCTGATAGATCAGGGGTAGAGATGCCAGCCTGGCTGACCAGAGGGGCAGAAAGGAAAGGACAGTAAGTCTTCCAAAAATAAGAAGGCCAGGGAGAAGAGCTGCCTTAAGAGAGATCCCTAAGTGGGATCAGATTTATTCTGAAGCCTTTTATCCAAGGTTTAGATCAGGCTCAATCATCCTTGTAGGGATGACTTTTTTAAAGGGCTGAAGTCAGACAAGGCAATCCTGGGTCTCTCAAGATGAGTGAGTGCTCATTATCAGAACTTCAATTTCTGTGCATGAAGAGAGAACTACTAAAACCCACAGAGGACCTGCCCAGATACCTGGGATTCCTTCTCCCCAGAGAGTTTGGATTCCAGGCTTGAAGAAGTTCAGGTGTGTTACAAGTTGTCTATCACCTTTGCATACAGGAATCCTCATCCTTGACTCAGTCCACCCTAAGACAAGAGTAGGAATCCAAGGCCTTCCAGACCCACTCCATCAGGGGGGCAAGGCCTGGTTTGGCTTGATGTTTCTAGCGGAGAATCAGGCAATTAAACCAAACCTTGGCCCTTTCTACCTACTGGTACAACCAGATCCTATACTCCAGAATGAAGCTGACCTCAAGTTCTTCATTTTGGTTTACCTAATTTGGGAATGAATGCACTGATGGAGAGTAAAAACCAGGGACAACTTATTTAAGGTGTTAGAGGAAAAAGTGAAATACTAGATGGATCCACAAAAAGTGAATTAATAGAAAAAGACTAATTTTCTGAGGAACCACAAGAATCCCAAGGAACTCTTCTGCTGTTATTGGAGAATAGGGTCAAAATAACTCAAAATTTCTGCTAATGTTTCTTGGTAGTCTGATGGGAATTACATTACAAATGGCAGGGTGGGCTCAGAGATCTGAAAAATGAAACCTGACAAGCAGGAAGTCATGTGCTTCCAGGGAACCTTGATTCCCAGGAAGTGCTTAAGGCGAGCTGTTGCTTGATGAAAAATATGGAATGAGACCTCTTATTTCAGCCAAAAGCAGCCACATACTCAAAGAGTCAAAGTCAACCATAGGAGTTCATGTTTCATAAAGAAAACCAGTCCTCTGTCAGCCTCAAAAGAACATACATCCTTCGTCTGAAGTAGAGGCTTCCCAGGATGAACTTTGGGAGGAAGAAAGGAAGAGGAGGAAGAAGACGAGCAAACCAGAAGTTCTTTTTTCTCTGATATAGAGTGGAATTCCTAATTTTAATAACCCACTCACCAGCCAGGTGACAGGAGATAGGAGCTGATGTCACCCAGTTTCAACCAAAGGGGCGATTTTGTCTATGTTTGCAAGAATGTGAGAAGTTCATTCAAGCCCTTGCTTCTAAATATATCATCTTTATTCTCGTTCAGTTTTTGGCAAAAGATACTCAAGAAGTTTCAGCCTTATCCAAGAAGTCTTTGGGACTTGGGAAAATATGCTGAGAAATAGAAGATGTCATTCAAAACTACAGATTCAGCTCAATTCACAAAATAATTATTTCCATTCTCCTTTGTTACTTCCTATTGCGGGCATTAAGTATTTCACACGGAAAACAATGATCAATTTCTAATAACACAAGGATATATTTAGAAGTTAGATGTATCTTAAAAAATAGTCTTGTTGAGTTTTACATTTGTGTGCATTTCTAAATATATATTACATATCGATTAAAAATAAAGTTAACAAAAATGTATTGCTTTCCAAAGATCATCAACCAATCATTATGTATACACTCACACATATGTGTGTGTATGTAACTTTACAGTGTTAGTCTGTATTAGAAAATTAATTCCAGAATATACAGGCTTACTTTTGTAAAAAATAAATTTATTGATTGATTGATTGGCTGCGTTTGGCCTTCATTGCTGAATGCGGGCTTTCTCTAGTTGAGGCGAGCAGGGGCTACTCTTTGTTGTGGTACGTGGGCTTCTCATTGCGGTGGCTTCTTGTTGTGGAGCACGGGCTGTAGATGCGCAGCCTTCAGTAGTTGTGGCATGTGGACTTCAGTAGTTGTGGCGCATGGGCTTCAGTAGTTGTGGTATGTGGGCTTCAGTAGTTGTGACTCTCAGGCTGTAGAGTGCAGGCTCAGTAGTTGTGGCGCATGGGCTTAGTTGCTCCGTGGCATGTGGGATCTTCCCAGACCAGAGATCGAACCCATGTTCCCTGCATTGGTAACCAGATTCTTAACCACTGCACCATGAGGGAAGTCCCTACAAGCCTACTTTTTTTTGTTTTTCAGTTTGGGCTGCTATAACAAAAACACCATAGAGTGGGTGGCTTAAATAAACATTTATTTCTCACAATTCTGGAGACAAGGAAGTCCAAGATCAAAATGGTGACAGATTTGGTGTCTAGTAAGCCCTGCTTCTTCAGCAGACATCATAGGCTGTCTTTTCACTGTGTCCTCACGTAGAAGAAGGGGTGAGAGTGTTCTCTGGATTAACACCTTCTATAATGGTGCTAATTCCATTCGTGAGGGCTCCACACTCATGACCTAATCACCTTCCAAAGGCCTCATCTCCAAATTCCATCACATTGGGGGGTTAGGATTTCAACATAGAAATCTGGGGGGAACACAGACCTGAAACTCTGATATTAAGAAAATTAAGACATACTTGGTTTCTTGCAGACAAAAAGTGTTTGGGCTATATTTATAAATATAATGATTGGTTGAAAATAAGGTTTATTTCTTCTTGTTATCTTGTAATTCTCTGTCATAGGTTTAAAAATTCCTTCCACGTAATTATATCATTAATTGTAACTTTACACTTTACCTTCAAAATCACAGTTCTGATGAGAACATTTCAAGTTTTAAAAACCTCCTTGGAGTTCCACTTCCACCTCTAGGTAAAAAGCTGCAAGAGTATTGGCCCACTATAATAATGAGAAAAATGCAGGAAAAAATGTAATATCACAGCATTTCTTGACCTATCAGAGAACTGACCTCACAGGGCAATTAAGTAACACAAAATCCAGGAGGAATGGGCTTCCCCAGGAAAGTCAGGATGCACAGACTAGCTCACCTATGAAAGAACATGGGAGGAAAGGAAGTTGCCACATAGGTGAGTAAGAAGAAATGAGCTAGATTTTTAAAGAATTTCTAAAAGCCAACAGTAAGCTAACATGACTCTATAAGATGCATGGAAGTCTCAGACATCAGGGGAGTTTGCTCTGACTCCCAGGATTTTGTCCATGAACTTCTACTGGGGGCTCACAAGGAAGCTCAGGGGCAGGGTAGGAGACAGAGAGCCCCCCCTTAGTGGTGCAGATGTTGGGAAGTAGAGCAACTGCCACTATGAAAAAGGCTTGAAGGCTTGCCCCTTGCCTGGAGATCTTTTCTCACAGAACAAACATCTTGAGCTTCTCAGAGAAGGAAATCAAACCTTGTCATCCCCAGGACACAGGTAAAGATTCATTGTTGCTGTGGGAAAGACAGAACCAAAACCGAAACAAAACAAAGCCCTTTATCCATAGGGAAGGGGAGGAAGGAGTCCAGGGCCCAGGATCCCATACCAATATAATTAGAGACGTCCTACTTCAGGTTGGGGGTCAGTAGACACTCCTCTGATCAATATCTGCCCCAGATACAAGGCAAACTTTGGCTGTTAAGGCAGGTGGAAGAGGAAGAGGAACACTGAGAAAGTCTCACCACAAGGTCCAGAAACAGTATCTTTCTAAGGCTGAGGCTGGTCAAGGCAACAGAGAGCACACTGCCTGCCCCCACCCGTGTAACAAGCCCAGAATAACAAGCAAGAGCAGTCAACCTCTGGGGATGGTGTAAGAGATAGAGAGACCCTCTCTGATGCAAATACGCAGGGATGGCTTTTAAAGCAGATGATGAAGCACAAACACTGAGAAAAACCATACAGAACCTAAGCATTGGACTGTAAGCACAAGGCATCATTAGAGAAATTTGAACCCTGTGGTGCTCTGAATGCATCAACAACAACAACAACAACAACAAAAATCCAAGCCCAACTCAACCCCTGACTAGATTGATTCACGTGGGAATGGGCTTACAGAAGAAAAAGTACACATATTTCCAGGCAAATATTTACTTTAGTCTTTACCGTTCTACAGAAAATGTCCAGCATTTAATTAAAAATTACAAGACACAAAAGAGGGAAAAGTAAACTAACCCGTCATCAGGAGATAAAGCAATCAATCAACAGAACCAGACTCAGATGGCCCCAAACTGGAACAATTAGAAATACAGTTTAAAATAAGTATAATTATTCAGTTAAAGGATCTAGTGGGAAAGGCGGGATGTTTCAGTAGAGAGATGGAAACTATAAGAGTCAAACAGAAATGCAAGAAATAATAAGAATAAAATGGTGTCAGAGAGAAAGAATTCCTCTGATGGACTCATTGGCTAGACCCAACTGAGGAAGGAATCAGCAAACCTAAAGAAAAGTCTTTGGGTATTGGGGGAGAGAGAGAGAGAGAGAGAGAGAAAACAGACTAACAAAGTTTTGCAAAACAATATAGCTCATTGGAGTTCCAGATAGAAAAGATATAGATAAAGGAGTAGAAGAAATATTTTTAAAGATATGGCTAAGAATTTTTTTAAAAGAATTACAGATATTAAGCCACAGATTCAAGAAGCTCAGAGAATCCCAAGATAAATAAGAAATAAAAAAGTAAAAAACAAAATAAAAACACCTAGACATTTATATTCAAGCTTCAAGAAACTGTTAAAGAAAAAACTTGAAATAGATACATGTATTGATATATGTATAACTGAATCACTTTGCTGTACACCTGAAACTATCACATTGTTAATCAACTATATTCCAAGATAAAATAAAAAGTTAAAAAAAAAAGAAAAAACTTTGAGGGCAACCAGAGAAAAAAGACATACTACATACAAAGGAATATCAAAAATAAGAATTAGAGCTGACTTATCTTCAGAAACTATGCAAGCCTGAAGACAATAAACTAATGTCTTTAAGGTACTGAAAGAAAATATCAAAACAGTGTTCTCTACCCAGAGACTGTATCTTTCAAAAATGAAGGTGAAATAAAGCTTTTCAGCAAAGAAAAGCTGAATTCATTTCCAACAGACCTGCCCTACAATAAATATTAAGGAAAGTTCTTCAGGCAAAAGGAATATGACAGTAGACAGAAACTTAGATCTACACAAAGAAAAATCCCTGGACGTAGTAAAAAAATATATATATATATAAAAAATATATTTTTTATTGTTAATCACTTTAAAAGACAGTTGATTTCCTAAAGCAAAAATAGTAACAATGTATTGCTGGGTTTATGCCATATATAAAGTAAATATTTAACAACTGTACTAAATATGAAACAGAAGGATTAGAAATATATTGTTGCAGGGGTCTTACAATATATGTGGAATGGTAAATTATTATTTGAAGGTACATTATGATAAATTAAAGACATATATTGTAAATCCTAGGGCAACCACTAAAGAAAAATTCGGGAAAGAAAGCATTATTAATAAGCATTAACTATAAAGGGGCATGAGGAAAATTTTTGAAGTGATATATTTATTTGTTTACTTGTCACAGCAATTATAAAATCTCATAGAACTGTACATCTAAAAGGGGTGAATTTTAATGTATGCAAAACATACTTCAATAACTCTGACTCCTCCCCCCAAAATAGAACAAAAAATAATTTGCCAAGGTTATTCCACTGCTCCTTCCTTTCCCCTCCCTTCTTTGCTAAAAAATTTAGCTGCAGACCCATTTTGGTGGACTTTGCAAGGTGGGCATGCGTGCTTCGTGCAGAGGAGCCGCTGTGCGGCCAAGGGGAGTGTCAGAGTCTGTGAAGAGTACAGGGGCATCCACCCCCACCACCACGTTGTGACCTTTTGTGAGATGCCATGGCTCCAGCTGGATAAGGAGGACGTCACCATGTGGGAGGTGCCTGGGTAGGAAGTCAGAGCGCAAACAGAGTGAAGAGGGCATCCACACAAGTGGGGTGTCAGATCCCGTGGGGTAAGTAAAGCTTTCACAGGTGGTGGTGGTCCAGCGTGGGATGTCACAGGCTGAGCAGGTGAAGAGTTGTCTATTTGAGAGAAGGACCCAGCGTAGGTGTTGGAAGCGCACATACAAGTTGGGAGTCACCCAGCATGGGGATTGGGATGCAGAGCAGGACAAGGAAGGTGTCCACATGGGGTGTGAGATGGCCCACCATGTTGGTGGTCTGGAATGAAAGCCTGAAGAAGGTGAAGAGTACGTCCAAGCAGAGTATGGTCCAGCATGGGATGGTGGCATACGAGTGGGTTAAAGATGGTGTCCGGGCTTAGGACCTGCAAGGAAGTGGAGAGGCCACAGGTCGAAAGGAGGGCTTCTGGAGTGTGGAGTTCCAGAGTTTGGAGCCGTGTGGATGAAAGTCTCTTGGTGCTGCAGCCAGGAGTTAGTGCTGTGCCTCTGAGGCGGGAGAGCCAACTTCAGGACACTGGTCCACAAGAGACCTCCCAGCTCCACAGAATATCAAACAGCGAAAATCTCCCAGAGATCTCCATCTCAACACCAGCACCCAGCTTCACTCAACGACCAGCAAGCTACAGTGCTGGACATCCTATGCCAAACAACTAGCAAGACAGGAACACAACCCCACCCATTAGCAGAGAGGCTGCCCCAAATCATAATAAGTCCACAGACACCCCAAAACACACCACCAGACGTGGACCTGCCCACCAGAAAGACAAGATACAGCCTCATCCACCAGAACACAGGCACTAGTCCCCTCCACCAGGAAGCCTACACAACCCACTGAACCAACCTTAGCCACTGGGGAGAGACACCAAAAACAACAGGAACTACGAGCCTGCAGCCTGCAGAAAGGAGACCCCAAACACAGTAAGATAAGCAAAATGAGAAGACAGAAAAACACACAGCAGATGAAGGAGCAAGATAAGATGGTGTCCATACAGGGGATGCAGCCTGTCACCGAGTCAGAGTCCATGGAATAAATGCTCCCATGGCATGGGATGTTAGAGCCCAAAGAGTAAGGAGCTTTCCTCCTCTGTCAAGTTGGAACAGATGGTTTCAACTGAAGCTTTGCTCAGGAAAATGACTTACTGAAAATTTGAGTACAGTTAGAATTGTTAAATTCAGGCAGCTGGGCTGGGTTGAAACAGAGTGCCTGTTCCACCTCCATTCAGCAGCACTGGGGAGAATGCAGATTCTTGCAAAATACAGGGGAGCTTCTGGCCGACCCAGGAGAGCAGACCTGTCACCGCTTGGATTCCCCCAGCAGATTCAGGGCTACCGGCATTAGTGGGGCTAAGTGCACCAGGCCAGATAGAGCTAAGGATACAGGACCACCAGGGATTCCAACAATAAAGAGAGCCAGCTTTATGAGACTGGGAAACAGGAAATTCCTGAGGAAATGGTAGAAACTAACTTCTCTTTGAATCCATCTCCACCTGTTGAGATCCTTTCTATCTCTCCGACCTTTCCCATAATTATCACTTTTCCTTTGAAATCATTTTCCCAAGATTCCAAACAGAGGCAAACTCTCCTCCTTCCATACATTCCCATAGCATTTTTTAAAACTTTTCATCCTGGAAATTATGAAACATATTCAAAAGTAGAGAGAATTGCATAATGAACACCTTTTGCCACATACCCATCACCCAGCTTCAACAATTACTAATACGTGGCCCTCAAGACGTTTCACTTGTGTTCCTTTTTTGACAATTATAGTCTGAACTTTGTTTGAATTATTTCCGTACGAGCCTCACGCAACCATATCCCTTCCCCTTCCCTCACAGACACATGCAGACCTCATTTAATTGCACTTCACTTTATTGTGCTCCGCAGAGTTTGTGTTGTGGTGTTTTTACAAATTGAAGCTTTGTGGTAACCCAGTGTTGTCAGATGATGGTTAGCATTTTTTAGCAATAAAGTATTGTTTAACTAAGGCATGTCCATGGCTTTTTTAGACATAATGATATTGCACACTTAATAGATTACAACAGAGTGTAAACATAACTTTTATATGCATTGGGAAACCGAAAAATTCATGCAGCTCGTCATGGTTGCAGTGGTCTGGAACTGAACCCGCAAGTTCTCCAAGGTAGGCTTGTGTAAGATTCTGCAGGACGGGTAGGACCTGTATCATATCATCAGTGTAATACCCACTGTATTCAGCAAGTGCTTGGCGCATAGCTGCTTAATTGAATTGAATTAACAAGCACTCAGTACTTCTGTTTGAGTTTTCTTGCTCTAAATACCAGAGGCAGATTTCCCCCCAAGACCTGCGTAATTTTTTAACTTTGGAAATACGAAAGGTCTGTAGAGATAACGAAGTCCAGAGAATCATGCCTCCACAGGTGATAGATTTCTTGCAGCAGGTTACTTAACTTCCATGAATCTCAGTTTTATCATCTATAAAATGGTCAAAAATAATATCTACTGTACATTTTGCTGTCAATTTTTTGAGATTTTATGTATGTCTTTATCAAATACAATGGCTGTGAAATAATTTGTAGTTGTAGAACACCTAGACTTAAGAAAGAGAGCATAGTTCGTTTAAAGCTTTTAGTCAAAAGATGACCGTTCCTAGGAATACTCCCCAAAGTCCTGGGCCCCCAAAAACCCACTTCTCCAGTGCAAACTGATCCAGATTTGGGGGGTCCGTTTGAGTGAGGGAAATGTCTACCAGACATTTTTCTCAACCTGGACTCTGCAGAACATAGGATAATAGCATTGGCCAAAAGCATTTTTGAGATAAAAGACAACTGCCACTCTGTTCATCATTCAGTTGTAAAATGTTATTTCCCAGGATTATACTAATTAGAATAAAGTGGTAACTATATCCACCACTTCTTGCTAAATCACTCAAAATGCATTAACCTTAAGTGGTCCACATATATGACAAGCCATATTTATGTATTCCCGTTTACTGGTATACTTTGTCTAGGGTATATAGGCTTTGGGTCTGACAGATGAAGCCTGAAATACTTCTTATTAACCACAAAATCTCTGTGTTGAGGTTTTAGCAAACAGTACAGCTGCAGGAGCAAACTAGCGAGGCCATAAGTAATGATGAGCTGCAAATTTTATTCGGTTTCCAATCCAACTTATGTGAACCAGATCTTCAAAACTTATTTAACGATAGAAGATCTATACCTCATGTTAAAGGTGCACACGTGTCTCATAATGATTCACGGTGATAAGACGAGAAAGAGAGGCTTAGGCAAAGAATGAGTCCAGAAGGTATGGATTAGAAGGATCTTTTCTTTTTAATTTCAAGGATCCTTCACCATTTATTAGGTTCATGTGAAGTCATTGCAGCATAAGAGGGCTCATAATCAATAATCCTTCACAATTTGGGAAAGGAGAAAGAGAGATGTTTTTTCTTCTTAAGACCTAGTTGGCAAAACACAGACCCCAGTTAGCTACACATGGTGATCCATGGAGTTCTACCTCCTGCCTGCAGGATTCCAAGAACAAGAGAGCTAGAGAAGGGTGCTCATGTATGTGCCTATTACAGCTCCAAGCATAGCTCCTGATGGAGACTCTGGCCTGGTTCTTCCTGAGCATCACAACAGAACCACTCAGATAAGATGACTCCCCACCCCAGCTCACATTGTTATCCAACAGAACATGGGCCAACAGAACAGAGAACATGTGTATGAGGAGGGACAAGGATATGGCAGAGGAGTGAGACACTGTGGTACCTGACCCAGGAAAGGGGAAAGGTGGTCCTTCATAGGTTCCCTCTCTGGGTCTCCATTTCCTTTCTTGCCTCTCTCCCCTCCACATCCACGGGTCTCCTTCATGAACAGAGGCTGAATCCATAGAATAGACTCAAGCATTACAGGCAACTCAGCCGCCCCTTCACTCTGGTCTCCAACTGATACTTTTGCCATTGTCACCTTTCCCTGCTGCATCCTGATTAAAGCATCTGCACACCACTCTCCTCCCCCACTCCCCAGGTCATGCAGGTGACTCTAGACTCGTGAAGTGTGCTGCTGCGGGTGCGCTGCTCTCCGCCCCCGGCATCTCTGCACCACTCTCGGGGGAACAGGGCACGTTTGCATCCTCTCCATGGTGAGATGCCTGGGACGGGGTTGCCTCACTACTCCACACAGCTATTTCTTTTCTACCAAAGCAACTCCCTGTTGAGCAGGGGTCTTTCCATAAGGCCTGCTGCCTCTGCAGCGTTCAGAGACAAAGCCAGAGCCCCAGCTTCAGGTCCTCCCTGCAACCTTCCTGAGAGTTCCTTCATTCTCCCACCATCAGGGGTTTGACCCGAAGCAGAGTAGAACTCTCTCCTCAGGAACTCACCAGCATCTAAGCTCAAACCAAGTCACGTCTGGTGCTTTTATTCCAATCGCTGGCAGAGATTCTTCTCTCCTCTGGTGTGGGAAAACGGTCCTTACGTCATCACATCAGTGCTCTTCCCCAGTCCACTTACATAGATCGCGTGCCCTAAGTTCCATAGATCTTCTTCCTGCTTATAGTCAAAGTCAAGCTTATGAACCCCAAAAGAAAACTCTCCCCCAGATCGCAAGATCTTTAATTCAAAGGCCTGGCTTTCAATACTCTTGTCTCTGCTATAGAAACTCAGTCAAGAATTTGACGCTACTCTTAGCTAATCATCGCTTCCCCTGAGATTTCTGTATAAAATGCCGTCGACACCATCAGTGGTGGGGAAAGTAATGGGAACAAAGAATCAGAGTGGAAAGAATCTCAGGTAATACCTCAAGTATGCTCATTTCCAAATTACTTTTGCCCCTTTCAGCACTAATCCAAACTCTGAGCCCAGGCTGAATGCTCTATGTCAGTAAAGGAGTCGAAGTCGACCAAGGATGCGGCTGCGCGTCTGCCTTTCCACATTGACCCTGTATTAAAGGCTGTAACAAAGGACAACAGACTGGGTGGCTTAAACAATAGAAATATAGTGTCTCACAGTGCTGGAGGCCAGAAATCCGAGATCAAGGTGTCAGCAGGGTTGGTTCCTTCTGAGGGCTGTGAGGAAAATTTTGTTCCATGCCTCCCTCTTAACTTCTGGTGTTTTCCTGGCAACCCTTGGGGTTCCTTGGTTTGTAGGTGGCATTCCGCCTGTGTCTTCACATCGCCTCCACCCTGCCCCCTTGCCCCGTATGCACCTCATTCTCTTCAGATGGCATTCCTTTTCTAAAGACACCAGTCCCTGGATGAGGAACCCACTCCAGCATGGCCTCAATTGAACTTAATTACAACTGCAATGATCCTATTTCCAAATAAGGTCACACGCTGAAGTACCAGGGGTTGGGACTTCACCATATAATTTTTGTGTGGGGTAGGGGCTGTGGAGACACAATTCAACCCATAAGAGGCCCTTTTCTCCTCCTCCAGCTGCTCTGAACAGTTTCTGAGAGTCAAAAGACTTCTGATCTCAGGCTGTCTTTCACTGCATCCCTCATTGGAGAAATGCATCCCCTGTCCCAGCCCCTCAATGAAGAGAAGCCGTGCTTTTTACCCAGTGGAACCTGGGAGCAGAAATCCTTACTTGAGGCGTCCACGTGATTTTTGACTGATGATTATACAGGCTGGAAGAGGGAGTGGAGCAGGTCGGTACTGGTGTTTCATTCAAATTGGATCTGATTCCATTCCAGGGCCCATGGAGACTCCTTACTCACATTAAGTTTTCTTTCATTAATAATTTTCAGCTTCTGTTAGTAGCCTCGATTTCAAGCACTCAATTTAGCTCAGAATGAAATTACTAGTTCTATTCAGCTGTAATTCCAAGGGCTCATTAATCCAAGCCTGTGGTGTAACGAACAGTCAGTGACCTCGCATGAGTGAGCAGGTACCTAAAGGAGTCACCGGAGCCAGCCAATCAGGTAACACTTTTATTTCTCCTCTTGACATGTTAGACAAGCCACCTGTGTTGAGAGGTCTGAGTCTGAGAGCTCAGACACGAATAAGTTCATGCATCAGTATTTCTAAGACATCTGTGTTCTCACTGTTCACTTACCTTCCGTACAGAGGATTCACTGGGGCAGAAGCTGATGTCAGGGCTGCCTCGTTCTCAGAGGGTAACAGCTTCTCCCAGTGGCAGAAAAGAGGCGCAGATGTCTCTTTCCTCCCCTGAAGGGAACCTAAGGGCAACAAAAGCTCCATCTTCCCTCTAGAATCATACAGGGGGCTGGGAATTGAGTTTGAGCATAGAACTTTAGAAACCAAAGAGCTGGAGTAGTTTTTTTTTTTTTTTTAATTGAAGTAGAGTTGACTTTCAATGTTGTGTTAGTTTCAGGTGTACAGCAAAGCGATTCAGTTTTATATATATCTATTCTTTTTCAGATTCTTTTCCATTATAGGTTATTCCAAGATATTGAGTATAGTTCCCTGTGCTATAAGTGGGTCCTTGTTGTTTATCTATTTTATATACAGTAGTTGTGTATGGAGTAGTTATTTTTAAATACTGCACAATTTTCAAGCCCCTTCCGTCTCATCCCCTGAAAATGTGATTGGTCCCACAGCCAAGAGGCCAGCACATTCAGGGCTGTCTCAGCACACCTGGTTACTGAGGAGTCAGGGACCCAGGTCCAAGAGCTCTGGTCCTTGTGCCTGTGGACCCCCCGCCCCCTGCCTTTCTGCCTTCCCTCCTCTTTCCCCTCCTCCCTCCCCCTGAAGAGGCACCCCATTGTTTAGGGAGCTCCTGTTTGCCAGAGACTGAAACTACATCCTCTGCCCCGATTCGCTCTTTCTGCCAGCTGATGGTATGAAGATATTGCTAATACTTTATTGCCAGGTTTGAGTTAACATTAATGTCAAAAATACAGACAGCATGAGAACAATCATGCATATCTCCAGATACATCATATTATCTTTGGCATCAATTTTACTGAGTTGAAAATGAAACTCTTAATGGACACTGAGTATTCAGTTTGCTACCCATATGCCTATTCCTACACAGCCCAGATGAAGTGTTGACCAATAACAGGGTTTATACTTGCTTAGAACACTTTAGAAGACGGAGGTCAAGTGGAGCATGGAAGACCCCTCACTAGTTAGTGCACGCAACTAGTTATGGGGCATCATAAATCCAAATCAGAGAAGCAGCAGTGGAAAGTCAAATGCAAAACTGACCATAAAAGCAGAGTCAAGGGGACAAGCCGGAGTGGCTGACTGACAGGATATAAAGCCAGTAGCCAAGAGAATATTAGGATCCACTTTGGGAATCTGTGCTAAGCTGAAAACTGGAAGAATCAGATGATTTAACCAGAAATCCACGCAGCCCAGCTTAACACCAGCAGAGAGCACGTCTTTAGTAAAAGACTGTTTTTGATGTTTTCAAATGTTGCCATTTATACGTTGCTACTAAAGAGCGTTGGGTCTGAAATTTTGGATATCTGGCAACTATGGTTACGTAATGTTTGCAGTTTTGCAGAGTCAATCCATTGTTCCGTTATGTTTAAAGCTATGCAAAAAATTATCAACAGAGTGAGGTTAATCTTGTTATTCAAACTGGAATGCTGTACTTTTCCATATTTACAGTATATTCACCATGGAAATGGATGGACAGATAATCCTTGGGTAACCTGTTGACACCACCACTGGCTGGGAGATGTGGTTTCTAGCTTGGGAAAGAATATTTGGCTAACAAATGGTAAATGATGACCTAGCTCTCCTGGTTCAAACTTCCAACTAGATTTTTAACAACTTCCCAACCCAAATCCCATAGAAGAACCCCAGGAGTCTTCTATGCTTTCTCCCAACTTTCGATTACTGCCACTTACTCCGTAAAGTGCCAGACACTGCAAGGCCACAGAAACATGTAGACCGTGACTGCATTTATCTATTGGTTTCTTTTGTTTCGACGTGGTGGAGAGGCAAAGATGGCCCTGAAATCTTATGGCCCGTGAGAAGATAAGAAAGGAAACCCTCGCCCCCTTTCATTGTCAAGGCTTCATGTTGTACGGCTCATGTGCTGGTGGATTGGGGGCAATGGGGCGTATAACAGCACATCTCCAACAGAGTAACTTTGTGAGACTAAAACTGGGTCTTTATTGTAAACCCAATTTAAGTGAGAGAGTTTATGGAGTTCAAATTATTAGTTCATTCAATAAATACTTAATGAGAGCTGTTATCATGCTTGGTAATATTCTAGGTGCTAGAGATCCAGCAGCTAGCATAAGAAAGTCCATCCCTCAATTGGGAGTATGCGATTAACAGGTACACACTACCGTATGTAAAATAGGTAAGCAACAAGGATTTACTGTATCGCACAGGGAGGTATATCCAATATCTTGTAATAAACTGTAATGGAAAAGAATCTGAGAAAAAAGAACGTAGATATATACATATACAT
Source organism: Grampus griseus (assembly GCF_964374135.1). NCBI lineage: Eukaryota > Metazoa > Chordata > Mammalia > Artiodactyla > Delphinidae > Grampus > Grampus griseus. Next base: position 80,531,884 of record NC_139007.1, read on the forward strand.
ATGTATAACCGAATCGCTTTGCTGTACACCTGAAACTAACACAATATTATATTAAAGAAAGAAACAAAAAGAAAAAAAGGAAGTCCATCCCTCAAGGAGATTATATTTCAGTATGTCTGTGGGAGAGGGCATAATGGGAGATAGAAAATGAACAAATAAACAAATGTACGTGTCAGCAGGTGATACCTACCGTGAAGGAAAATAAAATAGTGTTCAGGGGAAAAGAATGACGGCTGACAGTGACTTTTTTTTTGAACGGGGTAGTCAGGGTAAGCCTCTGATTAGTGGTTATGCAAGCAGAGACTTAAGAAAGTATGGAAGGCGGCTGTGCTCCGTCAACATAGCATATCCCCACCGTAGGATTTCCTAACACCGCCTCATTCCCCTTCATTCCGCAGCCGGCACACAGCTCAGTTTAAGATACCCCACTGTGCTGGGGCCAGAAAACAAAAATGGAACATTATTCACTATTAACTTCAAAAGCCAGGCAAAAAACAGAAAGGGTTTGAAAGGCGGTGTCATCTGGCATCATCATTTCCCCTGCCTTCCCTCAGAGAGAGAGAGAACAAGTGAGCAAACGCGCTGGTCACTGACCTGAGCAAAGAGATAAAAATCAGGAGCGTGAGGGACCCCTCAGAGCCGTTGCAGGATCTATGCTGACAGGTCGTCCAGTCAGCACAGGAAGGCCTCACACCTGGCGTAGCTCATCTTGATGACAAAGACCAGACGGGGTAAGTGTCACCTGCACTTGCAGCCAGAAGCAGATGAAGACTGAGATGGGGACGTCCCCATACCCCACCTGCTGGGCTCACATGCACGTAACCCAGGAAGGAAAGGGACAGGGGACTCTGATGCTAAGACCAGCCGTTAAACCCACAACCGCGAAGAAATCTCTACATTTGACGGTGTTTCCCAGACACACCTAGAAGAAAATCATGTCTGGTCACGTTTAGTTTTTAACTGAATGGGGCTCAGAGCCAGAAATGTATCTAATTATTCTAATTATGAAAAACTAAATTAAATTTCACCCACTCCAGTTTGCGACTGCGAAACTTAGCTCCTGCTACACAAAAATGAATTGGTCGATTCTGTGGGATTTATAAGAGTGAGGCATGGACTTATATATAAAATAGATAGCTAGTGGGAAGCAGCCGCAGAGCACAGGGAGATCAGCTCGGTGCTTTGTGACTACCTAGAGGGGTGGCATAGGGAGTGGGGGGAGGGAGACGGAAGAGGGAGGAGATATGGGGACATATGTATATGCATAGCTGATTCACTTTGTTACACAGCACAAACTAACACCATTGTAAAGCGATTATACTCCAATAAAGATGTAAAAAAAAAAAAAAAAGAGTGAGTTACTCGTGTGTGAATAACGAGGGCTCCACCAGCGGCCTGCGGAGCTGCCCCCCGCCCCCCCGGAGCTCTGCTTTGGGGTAAATCCTAACCTGGTTCCAATTCCCGATATCCACAACTGACCTGATACCCTGCAGGCTGCTGCTCTTTCATATTTAAAACTGCCATAATAATATTCGGTGTTTATGTTTGCTGTGAGAATTAAGGTATTTGGAAGAATACAAAGCACTAGAATGGAAGCGTCCGTTGAATGCCTGCGGCTGCCGGGCCACACTTCCCTTCCGGGGAAAAGCCCTCCAAGCAGCGCATTTGCTCTTTGTGGTCCTCGTCACAAGCCAAAGACAATGAGGGGCACGAGGTGGCCTTGAAGGAAGCTGGGTGGTGGCCAGACAGCTCGTTCAGACCATCTTCCTTGGTGGCGCCGAGGCCAGGTGCACACACAAGACGCTTGACCTGGTTCTCGACCGTCCTGAACTGCGATTCTGGTGTCCTGTGAAGCTTCTTTCACGCCCCAGCTCGCACGTCCCATGTGACGCCTTGTCCCCTTAGGGTCCTTGCAGTAAATCCTCACTTAGGCCTGTATCTTTTACATAACCTCAAAGAGCACGTGGATAGGGCATCCCTGGTGGCGCAGTGACTGAGAGTCCGCCTGCCGATGCAGGGGGCGCGGGTTCGTGCCCCGGTCCGGGAAGATCCCACATGCTGCGGAGCGGCTGGGCCCGTGAGCCATGGCCGCTGAGCCTGCGCGTCCGGAGCCTGTGCTCCGCAACGGGAGAGGCCACAGCAGTGAGAGGCCCGCGTACCGGGAAAAAAAAAAAAAAAAAAAAAGAGCACATGAATATACATTTGCACCAGCCAAATAAATGTAATATATAAAGTAACCAATAAAATACAAGTAAACCAACAAATAAAATACAAATCTGCTCTTGGCAGCCTGCCAGCGAAGCAATACCATTTGGGATCGTTAAGGGGGTGCTTTGTAGCTGTGCGTGTCACGTTGGTTGCTAGACACTCTATTTTGTAGCATACCAGGGGACATCGTTAGCATCCTTTGTCCCCCCACCATAGACCCCGCAGCAAGCCGCTTCCCAGGAAGCCCCCTCTCCGCAGACGGAAGTAGACATCTGAGCGCACATCTGGGGACAGAAGTAGCCGGCCTGGAGAACTGGGTAAGGCCTGGGAGGAGGCGGCCCCCACAGCCGTATCTTCTCCCGGAGCTGGAGCCCCCGTACTGCTGTCCGCGGAGCGCCTCCAGCTGCCGCAAAGAGACGGCAGCACCCGACACACCGGCACGACGTTTGAAGTGGGTTTGGTCACCTGCAAGGACTTGTAAACTGTCCTGAGTGTGGGGGTGAGGGGGTGTCTTGGGGGCCACTCTTCTAGACAGGATTGCTCTCCAGGAGGTGCCCAGAAGGGCAGTTTTGGGGGTGGAGAAGGCAAAACCGGCCCAGGTTTGGAGACAGACCAGAGAGAGGACAGAGCTCGGCCAGGCACTGCCCAGGGAGGACGGTTTATTTAACTGGGGAGCAGCGTGTCTTTCGGAAACTTGATTCTTGTTCCTGAGCTAAAGCAGTTTCCTATAAATTTTTTTTTGTAGACTGGGTCTCACGAATTCACTTTTAATCAGAGCCAACTTTCTTATCAGGAAAGTAGCTGAAAAGCTGCCCGGGGTAGAGGCAGGCCAGACAGCTGTAAAGAGCCGCCCCTTTGACACTTGGTGTTTACAAAGAGCTTTAGAGACAAGACATGAGCTTTTTTATGGTCTCTTTCCTTTTTTAATGCGAAAATGTTTTTCGCGATAAAGGCGCTCATCACTTAGTAATCCCACAAGCCTGGGATTGTATAACTAAATTCATTTTCTTGTGTCAATCATATACAAACTCTTTCAAGTTTGATGGACCAAGAGTGAGAAGAAGGGATGGTACAAAGGATGAAGATTACTTAAACGCACATCTTTTGTGGGGTTTTTTTCCTGTTAAAAAGGGGGGAACATTACAGAGTTCAGGAAGCTGTTAGCACTCTCAAAGGATGCAAGATTGATCAACTCCATAGGCAGGACATGGAGTAAAGCCCACAGGGGAGGTGTGACTGCTGCAGGCATAAGGAACAGCATAAGCAAAGACCCCGGGAGAGGATGGAGCTCGGAGAATTCTGGGAGCAGAAACACGGCTGCAACATCTCATCCCGAGAGCAGGGAGCAAGGAGAAGAGAGGGATGAGCTGGAACCGGAGAGGCCAGAAGGGACGAGACCACATAGGGCACCAGACGCCACAGCAAGGGTTTGGGGGTTTATTCTGTGAGAAGCGAAAAGCACAAAATGGTTGCAGGAGAAAGGATTGGAGGCTGGGGAAGCAGGGGAGCAGGGAGGTTTGGAGAGAGTACCCTACAGTGTTGGTGCCAGAGCCTGGGTCCAGACTGGGGTGATTGGGAAGAAGGAGACATGGGCCAGCCAAGAGACCAAGGGGGGGAAACTGAAAGGACTCAGTCATGGGCTGGGGATGGGGAGTGCCAGAGAGGGAAGTGCCCTGGTGACTTCCTGTTACTAACAGAAAACGTTAGTTTGTTCAAACTTTTGTTTACGTTTGCATCAGTTTCCTAGAGCTGACTCAACACAATTCCCGCAAACCAGGTGGCTTGAAAGAACAGAAATTTATTCTCTCGTAGTCCTGGAAAGCAGAAGTCTGAAATGAAGGTGTCAGCAGGGCCAGGCTTTCCAGAGGCTCTAGGGGAGGAAGTTCCTTGCCTCTCTTGCCTCTGGTGTTGCCAGCACTGCTTGGCGTTACTTGGAGCTGCCTTACTCCGGTCTCTGCTCTGTCTTCACGTGGACTTGTTCCTTCTGAGTGCGTTCTCTCTGTATCTAAATCTCTCTCTCCTTTTCTTATTAAGACACCAGTCATTGCATTTAGGATCTACCTTAACCCACAACGACCTCATCTTTTTTTTTTTTTTTGCAGTACGCAGGCCTCTCACTGTTGTGGCCTCTCCCGTTGCGGAGCACAGGCTCCGAACGCGCAGGCTCAGCGGCCATGGCTCACGGGCCCAGCCGCTCCGCGGCATGTGGGATCTTCCCGGACCGGGGCACGAACCCGTGTCCCCTGGATCGGCAGGCGGACTCTCAACCACTGCGCCACCAGGGAAGCCCGTCGACCTCATCTTAACATGATTATATTTGCAGATACTCTTTCCAGATAAAGTCACATTCACAGGTACTGGGGGTTAGGACTTCCGTATATCTTTCAGGAGAACACTATTCAATGCACTGTATCTTAAGATAATACTCTGTCACGGCTGTTGATGTTCTATTTAAACACAAAAGATGTCGATAGTTTCCCCGAATGCCTCAGTTGTCTTCATTATAGTATTACAACTTGTTGATTTTATGTAGCATGGTCAATTTCAACAGCCCAACAAAGGAGTTCAGAATTGGTGAAATCCATATTATGAATTCATTTTATAGCTTACTAGTTTCTCCATTATTAAAGCCAATTCTCATTTTCCTAAAAAATATTTTGGTTGAAGTGTTCTATGGTGAACTTTATGGATGACTTTTACTTTTTTCCTTAAGGAAATACGGCTAAAAATCATAACTATCTTAACCATGATCTCCAAAGATGATAGCCACAGAATTCTATTAAGAATATCATATGTGTGAAGGGTCTTATTGCCCTGGAAGAGAGCTTCATCGGTCCAAGTCCTTGGATGCTGGCAGAACTGACACTCCCAAGCCATTGCTGAATTTGTGGCGGTTCTTCTAGTGAAGAATACACACACACCCAAATGCATTTCAGTAAAGACAGCACCCCATGGTAAATATGGTGCCTTTGAAGCAGAACCACTGTAAATTTTAGAGTTAAGTTACTGTGGCAAACCTCAGACTGTTGCAAATACTTGTATATTTATCTGTGTGCGTATATGTTACTTTACCAGAAACAATGGACCTGAAAATGACCCAATTCATTTTCCTAAATCCCCAGGAAAAATGGATAAGTTATTGTAATTTTTCCATGCCTACAAACATATGTATTTTGTATGTTTATATACCCAGAACATGCTTTTCAAGTTCAGGCATAACATTACTTGCCTTTGTTGCTTGGCCTACCCCATTTGTTATAGTCTACATGGCTGTCAGAGTTATATCAACAGACTTTCACCTTGCCCTGAGCCAAAATGCTTAGATTATAGTTCAGCCTACAGAGAGACCTATTCACACTCCTACTGGCTGTGATAAGTCAACCCTCCACGCCCTAGTGGGATCCCTACCCATTTGGGTTCCATAGCCTTCTAAACATACCTTTGGGTCCCATGAAGTCTCTGACCTTGAATACAGTTGGCCCTTGAACAATGAGGGGGTTAGAGGCATCGATCCTCTACACAGTCGAAAATCAAGTATAACCTTACAGCTGGCCCTCCATATCTGAGGTTCCACATCCTCAGATTCAGCCAACTGTGAATCAAATAACACTGCAGTATGCATTTATTGAAAAAAAGCCATTATAAGTGGACCTGCACAGTTCAAACCCGTGTCGTTCAAGGGTCAACCGTATTACCCCTATTTCGGCTATACAAATAAGCCTCTCGATCCCAACTTCCTTAAATGCCTCTAAACCTGATAAGTAGACCTATAGGTTAGCTCCACACCACTCTTTTTTTCCGCACCTTTGTTGAGATACGATTGACATATAATATCGTGTAAGTGTAAGATGTACAATGTGATAATTTGATACCTACAGGTATACGTGTGTATATATATATATTATGAAATGATTACCACAATAAGGTTAGCGAACATATCCATCACCTCACGTGATTATCGTTTTTTAATGGTGGTGGTGGTAACATTTACGTTTTACTCTCTTAGCAATTTTCGAGTATACAGTATTGTTAACTAGAGTCCCCACGTTGGACAGTGCATCCCCAGAACTTATTCATATCATAACTGGAAGTGTGTACCCTTTGAGGAACACCCCCATTTCCCCCCACCCACCCAATTCCTCTTGGAATTGATTCCTGTGCTGGACGTTTTCCCTTTAATCCTCTGAACTACTATCCAGATTGCTCTGTGCCCAGGGGGGCTGGGATCTATGAGCTGCGTCAGCATCATCCCTTGCCCTCTGCTTACAGCCGCATTTATAAACAGGAGCTCAGAAGATGGGAGCTGAGCCACAGATGTCAGGGGCTTCCCCGAAGGCTGCAGCTTCCACCAGGTGACCCTCCTTCTCCCTCAGGAAACTGGTGAGCCTTTTACCCTTCTCCCTTCAGGCTTAGGGGGATAAAGTCTCCTTGCTGTATCTGGCCCCATTGTGCTCCACTGTTCCATGATGATTTAAGCTTACCCATATTTTTTGCAAATAATCACAGTATTAAAATTTCCTTAACTATCCCCATTTAATGTGCTATCTTTTCCTGCTGGGATGTTTGGCGTCTGCTTTACCCTTGAACTTGTTGCCGAAACACATAGGTTGTTGGGATCATTTCTAAGGAACGTGATAGGTCGATATTCAAGTACTAAAATTTGCAAATGATTTACCCTTTTATGTAAGTTAGAACTGACTCAGATGTGTGCCTACAAGAGCAGCACTCTCCTTTGCATTCTCCTACACTTTCTTGTGCAAGAGCGAAGGGGTGGAATCAGTGCAATCTAGCTGGGACTTGCTTGTGGGTGTGACATACATGGGAGCACCATCTCGTGTCCTCCCCATATTTCTCTCTAGACTCAATTCTCCAGCCTTGGATTCACTTTCTGGTCGATGCCTTGTGCGCCCATCCCTTCCTGGATTGATGAGGGCCTTAATGCATTTAGTGGGAGGAATGGCTGAATGTCTAAACACCGGTATTGGGGCACAGCGCTGTCCCCCTCGGAGTCCCTCAGCATGCCTTCCCCAGCCCAGCCCTTGTTCACTAGCCATTGTAAATTACAGTCACATGTGGCTTCCCTTGGTGCCTTTCGGAAGACAGTGCGGGATACAGAGGAGGTTTAGAGAAGCCCTTCAACTGAACACACCCTGGGGAATTCCTTTGCCAACACTTCTAGGTTTGGGTGGGTTTCTGTCACAGGTTTTGCCTGGACACATCAGATTCAGCATCAGATTGAGGGAATTCCCCAAAACAAACAGCCTGGTGCCGTGGAGGAGTGTCTGGAACCATCATGAAATGTTGCAGTTGATTGGCAGGTCAGATAGGATCAATTATCAATGAAAATAAAAAGAAAGCCTGTGAGGAGAAGAGGAAGAAAGGAGACCAGACAACTCAGCAACGGAGGCAGATAAACTCTCCGAAGCGGTCCGTCCCCAGCAATCCCGAAGAGCTTTCCCGTGTGAGTTCACCCTCTCACCACACAGAGAGGAGGCACACATCACAGGGAAGTCAGAGTTGGCCGCAGTCTAGAGGCAGAGACGTGTTCTTTATTCCATATAAGTCACAAAAATGGGAAGCCTTTTTTCTTTCTTTTGCTAAGAGATCAACTTGCAAATGGGTTTGGGGAAGGGAGCGGGTGAGCTTGGTCAGTTTGGCTGGAAGGTTTAGAAGCCAATTCTGCATACTCCACTTCCTCTTTGTAGAAAATTTGTTTCTGATCATCTGATTTATTTAATAAAAATGGAGTTTAACAGGTTTTTGGGGTTTTTTTTACATTTTATTTGTTTATTATGTTTTCTCCATCAGAATGAAAGATCCTTGAGGACAAGGACTTTTGTCTGTATTCCCTGGTACCTAGAATTGTGCCTGTACACAGCAGGCGTTCAATAAATGTTTCTGCTGTAGTCTGGATGGCATGAGTTAATCAGATCCCTGGGACTTCTGCGGAGTCTGGTACAGGAAAGGGGGAGCTAGATAGACCCTGCCCCCTGCAACCTCCCCATTTTAACCTTGAGTGTTGAAAAGTGGGGCGGAGCTGGATTCAGTCCGCTGGGTGGCAGGGTCAGTGGGATGCAGAGGGACCCAAAGCAGCCTTTGGGGAGGTGTGTGTGTGGAGAGGAGGATTCCTGACTTCCAGCCTCCTGGCCTGGGTTAGACCCAGGACTCTGAGACAGAACATACATATGTTGGGGAGTCACCCTCCAGTCACCAGCTCCCCGAGGAACCAGAAATTACTCTCCGTGGTTTGAAGGCACTTGGAGAGGAGCGAGCTGACCCTCCTCCCTCCAGTTTCTGCCAGGTCCCAGGCTACCTCTGGGTCTCTGTGCGCCCTCTGGAAGGCTCAGAGCCCCGTCTCGGTGGAGCCCCTGTTTGGGAGGCACGGAGTTGGAGTCCTGGGTCAGCAGAGGCGTGTGGCCAGTGGCCCGAGGGCTGCCGTGTGTGACACGGCGGTTGGCCACAGAAGGCCTCAGCCATGCCGAGCTCGGCGCTTCTGCAGCTGGGCCAGTGTCCCGCTTCTCCGCGGAGCGCAGCTGCTGCTTCTTCGCCCGCCTGCGCCTGGCGGGGTAACGGGTCGCTTGGACGATCTCCGCCTTCCGCTCGTTCTCCGGGCGGCGTTTCGGGTTCTCCTCCCCCAGGTGCCGGGCCAAGTCCTTGGCCAGCTCTGTCTCCTGCCGGTCTTGCATCTTCCGCTGCCAGGATGTGCGCAGGGGCTTGTCCTGGACCATCTGGGAGACGCTCTTCTTTGAGTGGTCCTTCCGCACCCGCCCGGACCTGGGCTTCCCCTTCGGGACTTTAGGGACGTCCTCCTCCTTCGGTGTCTTGGACGCTGGGGCCTGGGCTGAAGACCCTTCTCGCTTCTCTGGCCCGAGGCCGTCTCTCTCCGGTTGCCCGGCCGGCGGTGGCTTGCTCGGCTCACGGGGATCCCGGGGGGAGCCGGGCTCTGGGGTGTCAGCCCTGCAGCGGCTGAGCGGGCTCAGGACCCGGTTAGGGCTCTGGTGACCCGGGCCCGGCTGTAGCTGATGTCGGGGGGACCCCGCGGGGGTCTCCTCCTTACTCTTGGGCACCTCCGAGTCCGATTCTTCTTGGTTCTGGGAAAACTTCGGCCACTACCCACTTGGCTTCGGAGGGATTCAGGACTCGATTCCGGCTGTCTTTGGGGGCGACTCCAGGCCTGGGTCTCGCTGACATAGGGGGGACCCTGGGCCAGGCTCTGGCCGCTTTCTGGGGGACCCCAAGCCTGCCCCGTCCCGTAGACTGGGTGATCTCGGGCGTGTCTCCGGCTGATGTCTGGGAGATCCCAGGCCGGCTGGCCGCACCCTCCGAGGAGACCCGGGCTCCCTCTTTTCTTCTGGGTTCGACTCGAGCTCCACAAGGGCCCGTTTGGCCCGCAGAACTGAGGTAGGGTTCTCGGGGGACTCAGGCTTTAGGCCTTCCAGCCGCCGGCTGCGCCTCTGTGGTGTATCCATGGCCTGGCCAGAGTTTCTAAATCGAAGTTACTTTTAAAATCTTATAATTATACAATGAGATACATAATTACTAATTAACATGAGATTTTTGAAGATGAATGGTAACTAAATAACCCCTTTAGGATTTTAAGGCATTACGTGCGACTATATCTTTTAAAGGCCTCTCTTGGCATAATTTGAGTATTTTTGGTACCCAATTTTATCTGACTAACCCAGATAAAGGGATTTAAAGTGAATGAAGAATCCATAAAAGACATATGAAGAGAATGGGAAACACACCCAGTACTTAAACAGCTAACATGAAAAAGACTATTTTATTATATGTATTCTGGAAGATAATATCAAAAAGGGTTTTACAAGCAGTAAAAAAAAAAAAAAAAAAGACAAAAAACAGTAGAGCTCTTTCTATAAATAAAATCTTGCACATAAGACCCGCAACATGTAAAACTGAGGAAGCTCCTCCTGTTGCTGCCCAGGTGGGGCCCGGGCCCAGCTGTCCCATCCCCCATCCCTCTGAGGTCCCGACTTGGAATCCCCAGCACTCTACAGGAAAGAGTCTGGAAATCTCTAGACTCTCCTGCTCCTCTGTTCTCCATATGCATTCAGAAGCCTGTGAGTAAGTGGATTTAAAATGTGAGAGGAGAAACGTTAGACACGAGAAAGGATTTTCAAAGCATTGAACTGAAGGCCCCAAACAGAATTCCAGTGGCTTCTAATTGTTGATAAAAGGAAGTACAAAAAGCAACCCCTTTAAGGCCACTCATGATCTGGGGTCAACCTCTCTCTCCAGCCCAGTCTTCCACCATCCAGCCCTGCACCTTGTACCATGCTGTAACCCTCCGCTGTCCTGTCTGCACCCACCTGTGGCACTGAAATGGGGAGAGTAGGAATGGGATGTGCTGTAAGAATAACATTGAATTTTGAAGATTTAGTGTGAATAAGGAACGTAAGTATCTCAATAATCTTTATATCAGTGGCATCCCATTTTTGACGTATTGGGTTAAACAAAATATATTACTAAAATTACTTTTACCTTCTTCTTTCTACTTTTTTAGAAAAACGTAGCTGTTAGAAAATGTACCTTACATATATTGCCTGCATCTGTGGCTGCTTCCAGCCAGTGGTCTGGCTGTTAACACAGGTGGCCCTTCAGGGGCGTCCACGGGCAGTGAGGTGGGGGGGACCATGGAGAACCAAAGTACGTGCCCCTAGTGAGGCAGAAATGTGGGCCCAGTTGTCTCTAGTCCTCCCAAGTTTATAAAAAGACATTGGTCATCTGGTTGTAAATGTGTGAGGGGAGTGAGTTGCTCATGAGTGTGCATGAATTTTCCAGACTTTTAGAGGTTGGCAACTATTCCATAACTTTAAAAACAAATCTAGCACAACACTGTTCAAGCCAAACAAAATACGTCAGGAGCCAGACCTGGGCCACAGACCGCCAGTATGTGCGATGCTCTTCACTCTTTCCATCTTCCCAAGGACTGTGCGTCTAGCTGCTTTGTCCCACGTCAGTTGGGAGGGCTTCCCAGGCCGGTTCCCATATCTCCCCATCCCCAGCATCTCATCTGTGGCACCAAATATGCTAAGTAGATGATTGTTAAATGACTAAATGAATGAATGCGTTCTGGAATCTTCTTGCTTGGAGGTTCTTCAATGGGAAATATTTTTTCCGGGGTCTGAGTTGTGGTCCTGCCCTGAAGGGAAATGGGGAACCAGCTACTTTACCTCCCAAGACCCTTCTCATTGGAACAAACACTGCAGAACATCCATTTCTTGGAACAAAAGGAGTTCCTGAAGGTTCTTTTTGTGTTAGTGTTGAAAATATTTTAAAAAGTCAGAAAGTGTGATTCCTCCAGCTCCATTCTTCTTTCTCAAGAAAGAAATGTGTTTCCATACACATTTAAAAATTTTTTGTTCTAGTTCTGTGGAAAACGCCATTGGAAATTTTTTTTTTTTTTTTTTTGCGGTATGCGGGCCTCTCGCTGTTGTGGCCTCTCCTGTTGTGGAGCACAGGCTCCAGACGCGCAGGCTCAGTGGCCATGGCTCACGGGCCCAGCCGCTCCGAGGCACGTGGGATCCTCCCGGACAGGGGCACGAACCCGCGTCCCCTGCATCGGCAGGCGGACTCTCAACCACTGCACCACCAGGGAAGCCCGCATTGGAAATTTGATAGGGATTGCATTGTATCTGTAGATTGTCTTGCAAAGTACGGTCATTTTAACAATATTGATTCTACCAATCCAAGAACACGGTATATCCTTCCATCTCTTTGTGTCATCTTCAATTTCTTTCATCAGGGTCTTATAGTTTTTGGAGTACAGGTCTTTTACCTCCTTAGGTATAGAAAAGTATAGTTAACCCTTCCCTAAAAGGTCATAAAATTATTATACATCCATGTTTACTAAATAATTAACCTCTATTTTGTAAACCGTAAGAATCACAATTCTCAGATCATTTATATCAGAATATCAAGAATGCCTCTGAGTTCTTGCAATCTGTATTTTGAGCTAGGACCATACAGTGCATTGGGAAAGGATTTATTTAGACTATGTGTGAACTTAAAAATGTTAATTAATAAAGCTGAATAGTTTTTAACATGTTTTTTGAAAAGTTGAAACTGAAATACTGGAACTTAATTTTTCTTTTCTTTTTTTTTTTTTTTTGCGGTATGCAGGCCTCTCACTGTTGTGGCCTCTCCCGTTGTGGAGCACAGGCTCCGGACGCGCAGGCTCAGCGGCCATGGCTCACGGGCCCAGCCGCTCCGCGGCATGTGGGATCTTCCTGGACCGGGGCACGAACCCGTGTCCCCTGCATCGGCAGGCGGACTCTCAACCACTGCGCCATCAGGGAAGCCCGGAACTTAATTTTTAAATGAGTTTTACCTGGAGCCACAGGACCTGGGGCAGCTTCCACGCTCCTCAGGACCCGGCTGCAGGTGCATCTGTGGAGGAAGTGACTTCGTGTCCTGGTCTGTGAGCGGCCAGGTGCCCCCAGGCTGTGCGTGGCTGGCAGTGAACACAGGTCGCTCAGGAGGCCACGCAGATCGGAGTGTTCTGCACCCCCTGCACCCTGAGTCATCGGATCCCGGTGAGAACGCATGGACTTACACAACCATACCCTTGCCAACATCGTATTTTGTAACATATACACTACAACATTTCAGAACTCCTGGAGGTTTAAATTCTTCAGACTTTTTTTTTTTTTCAATCTAGTGATTTACAATGTAACCACTTAAGTGTTAACCTTACTTTTCTGAGCCCACATGTCACTCACTGTCCTGAATCCTTGAGAGGAGGCGCTGGCCCAAGCAGAGACACTGGCCACGTGGCCCGAACGTAAGCCGCTTGCTCCCTGCGTTTCAGTACTGCACTAACACAATCAACTTTTGAATTTGAAAACTTTGCAGTTTTCAAATAACAACAATAAACATAAATCAAAAATCCTAAGTACTTTACATCACCATGTGGGAAGTCAGCCAAAGTACCTACCAGGAAAACCTGGAGAAAAATAAGAAAATGGGCAAAAAAAGACAAGGAATTAAAAACGGCTCTCTCTAGGAATGAAAATGTAATCTAGGAACTTGAAAACGGGACTCCTGAATACACTTGAGAAAAGACGTGTCTTTCCAGTTACCAGCACACAGAACTTGGGCTCTGCATTTATTAAGTTCCTTCCAAAACCTTGCGTGGTGGGCTTCCCTGGTGGCGCAGTGGTTGAGAGTCCGCCTGCCGATGCAGGGGACACGGGTTCGTGCCCCGGTCCGAGAAGATCCCACATGCTGCAGAGCGGCTGGGCCCGTGAGCCATGGCCGCTGAGCCTGCGCATCCGGAGCCTGTGCTCCGCAACGGGGGAGGCCACAACGGTGAGAGGCTTGCGTACCGCAAACAAACAAAAAGAAAACCTTGCGTGGACCTCAGCAACACGGTCACAAGATCACGTGTTTTTGGTAAAGTGCACGCAAGTTGGATATTTTGGCTGCTCGCGGCCAAGACCGTTGTCTCTCTGCCCTTTAGCTTCCCCCTTTGTCATACCTCCCCCCATATCAGGTGGAGCTGGAAAGTCAGCGGGCCTGCGGGTGATCTGTCTAAAGAGAAGTTGAGTTGAGCTTCGTGCGATACATACATTTGTATCGTTTCTCTCTCTCACACACACACGTATATAGATATATCTCACAGCCATTTCCACGCACAATTATATCATTGCCAGCTGATGTAGGAGCAGCTTCCAGGAATTCTCCTGCCTCCCCGCTGCTGAGTCCTCCAGGTCAGACACAGATGTACAAAGACTCAGCAATTATTGCAACATGAATGTGAACTCCAGTGCATAGAATCAGAAGTTACCCCATAGAAGTTCCTCCAGCATCAGGAACGAGAATTGGGAACAGAGGATTTAGTTCTCCCTGATGCCTATTCAGAATTAAAATCCTCTCTTTCCAGGATTATACTGCATAATGCAGTGTGTGGAATTATAAACACATTGTGCAGCTTTGTTTTTCTTTGCTGGGAACAGTGCAGAATAGAATTGATCAGAACTCCTGTGTTCAGGAATAAAGATGCAGACGTAGAGAATGGACTTGAGGATACGGGAAGGCGGAAGGGTAAGCTGGGACGAAGTGAGAGAGTAGCATGGACATATAAACACTACCAAAGGTAAAACAGATAGCTAGTGGGAAGCAGCCACATAGCACAGGGAGATCAGCTCAGTGCTTTGTGACCACCTAGAGGGGTGGAATATGGGGATATATGTATACACATAACTGATTCACTGTGTTATACAGCAGCAACTAACACAACATTGTAAAGCAATTATACTCCAATAAAGATGTTAAAAAATAAAATAAAAGTGAGGAGAAAAAAAAAAAAGAACTCCTGTGTTCAGAGGGCATGAACTTGCAGCAGGAATCCAAAAAGTTGAGTGTGTCCATAACAGCCCCTAGGGAAAGGAAGATTGATAGAGATTTTCCCAAGTTTGATAATGATCCCAAAACTTTACACAACATCATCAAAAATGAGTTGAGAAGCTAAAGGAAACTTTTCTAAACTATCAGATGGTAAAACAACAAGGCTCAAAAGATGATTGAAGTAGCTTTTCATTTTCTCTACAAAAAATAGTATAAAATTGTTGCTGTATGAAGAGGTGATCAGACTATGCAGTCCAGTGCTCGCTTCGGCAGCACATATACTAAAATCGCAACGATACAGAGAAGCTGTTTTGTTCACGGATATGTCCTCAGAGCCTAGAGCAAGGCCTGGCACACAGTAAGCGTTCAATAAGTGTCTACCGAATGAGTGACCTCCAAAACAAAAAGACTATGCAGCCAAAAAAGTAGGAAAAGGGTATTACAGTCAGGCAGCTAATTAATAAAAATAGTATGATATTTTTCTAGGTCTAGCGATGTTTTTTATTTGACAGCTTTTTAAAATTGGTAACATACTGCAGCTTATCTTCTCATGCCAAATTAATATTTTCACTAGGTACCTAATTTCATGTTAAAATTTTTATATTCTTTTTCTTAAAGAGGACGACTCCCAAATTGTGTAAGCTTCAGGCCCCACAAAACCAGATCCACCCCTGCCCTTGGGTGAAAGTGGAGACGACATTCAAGAGAAATGTGAGACACACATTTTCCTACTGGCAGAGGAGGAAAAAAATGAGGTAAAAAAAAAAATCCTAATGACAAAATGACTGAAGCAGGGAAATCTGAAAATGGCTAAAATTCAGCAAAGAAAAATGAATCCTCTAGTGGCAGAGGAGGGAAAAAATAAGGTAGAAAAAAAATCCTAATGACAAGATAACTGAAGAGGAAAATCTGAAAATGGCTAAAATTCAGCAAAGAAAAATGAATCCTCTAGTGGCAGAAGAGGAAAAAAATAAGGTTGAAAAAAAATCCTAATGACAAAATAACTGAAGAGGAAAATCTGAAAATGGCTAAAATTCAGCAAAGAAAAATGAATCCTCTAGCCTATAGGCATTCTCCCTCCTCAGCAGTTTTTCTTCCAGCAGCAATAGCACCCCCAGGGTTCAGCCTGGATGACAAGCACCAAACAGGCTTCCAGAACATGTCCACTGAATGTCCTAATTCAGAACCTGCCTCCCCTCCCTTGCAAGACCTCAGCCTGGCCCCTGGAGCTCCAGGCCAGATAATGAAATCCAGCCTCTGCCTTGTAGCCCTCAAAGCTGGCTCATTCTCATAGGTAGGTGCTGTTCCCCATGAATGAATGGGAAGCAACAGACTCAGGGTCTCAGGGTCTTATGGTTTGTGTTTCTTTTACTCACCACGAGGATGAAATTGTCCTGAGCCATTGATGCTCTTTTCCATCGCTGGTTGTGCAAGGAGCAACCATGTTAAGCACAAAGTACCCCTTCCAGCCCAGACCCTGTCAATACATACCTGACCCACCCATACATCAGGTGCTGTTTGATTTGCTCATCCAGACAGAAACTGAAACGGGCTTCCTGTCAAGACCAAAGCTTTCCCTCTACCCAGCCCATCTCACTTGCTACTGGTCCTCATTTGAACTTGGTCTTGTCTTGCTAACTCTAGACTGTGGCTCTGACATCAGCTTCTGGCCTCTCTTCCATCTTGGCAACCCTTCAGGCTCCATTCCTGGCTTGGAAGCCCGGGTTTTGCTGTGCTCAGTCTGCCTTCCTGCTCCCTCTCCACCCAGAAACAAGATCACAGGGCCCCACAGAGGTCCCTGCACCTCGCAGCATCTCCCCGTCTCTGCCCTCTGCTCCTTCTCTGCGCCCTTGGCCTCGCTCATGGTGCTCATGCTGCAACCTTTGTTCCCAGGCCCTTCCTATTCTTCTTTCTCTGCCTGTTTGAGTTTGAACGTTGATTTTGGGCTCTGGGTCGGCAGCCACGTCCCTCCTCCATGCTTGGCTAGCTCCCAGAACCCAGGCCAAGGCCAGATCCCTGGAGACCCACTGCAAGGAAAGGAAGTTGAGCACACACAGTCCAGTTTTGCTTTTTCCCTTTGTCTGAACTTCCATGTTGCCCCAGATGAGCACACCCCCCACTCTAGACCCCACTCCACAGAATTTCGCTGACTCACCCGTTCCAATGGTGGGATGAGGACAGGGTTTGGCAGCTAAGTTTATCAGGATAGAAGGGTTGGGAATTACCTGGCCCAACACTAAGTCTGGAGCTATGACATCACCAGCGCCCTGTAGTACCCAGTTTTGTTAACCCCTAGGTTCACCCAGCTCACTTCCCTCCTTGTCTAGAAACCAACCAGCTTCCCAAGACCAAAAACACGATATGCAAAAACTTGCAGGAGATTATGCATGCTGCAGGCCTCATTGTCTGATTTAAGCTTTGTCTAGGAACCTCTGTGTAATGGCCAAGCCTGAGAACGTGGTCACACACGCGCGCCCTTTCATCTTTCTTCAGTTCTAGGTGGTGATGTATTTTTATGGTTCCTCAGAATGAGGAGGTACTAATGACTGGTGTAGTAAAGGAAGCCTTCCAAACAGTTTATATTTAAAATAAACTTAATCCAAACACTTGGATATAAAGCAAATTAAGTAGGAAAAATAGTTTTGACGACACAAAAAATGTGGGCAATTTCCTAAACACAGCACTTTGTTCATTGCTGAAAGGTGTTTCGGTGTTTCATCAAACCTTGCAGCTATGTCAGAACTTGCAACATCAAGAAGGCAACTTGAAGGGAGTGTCCATCAGGTACCATATCTGAGAAGTTAAGCTAAAAAGGCTGATAAAGAATTAAGATGATATAATTCCAACTTCAAACTTTGAAATATCCAAATTCTCCACTTCAGCTGGATTCCAACCAAGTGAAACGTATTGAGAAATTAGGTCTCGGTCTTCATGAGACAGAGTAAAGCTGAGAAGTATGGAGTGACAGGAGGTAGCAACTTCCTGGATGACAAACTTCCCCTGAGCTTTCTCCAGACTCTCATCTGGAATTGCCAACAGTCAAGAACAGACACCAAAAGATCACATCTGGTAAAAGGACCACAGGCCAAAGTGACGTTGCCAGCATGGGTTGGCCTGGATTTTGTCCCATGTTCTACCCTGAATTCCTTTTGAAACAGTCATCCTGTGTGGGGCAAAGACTTCAGACTTAAAAGTTGTATGATATTCCCTTAAATCTTGTTCTTTGCTCCTGTGACTAACTCATTTTGAACTGATTACACATTAATTGCTATAAGGCTTTCTTGAACAGTTGCATACCATGTCTAATCTCCCTTGTAGCCATATGAGGGCTCTGAAGTTCTGGTTCCACTTGGGATATGATGTCCCCAAACCCAGAACTGAGCACGGGGTGGTTGTAGGGGGTGGGGAGCAGCCCTTGGTCACCTGATGGAATGTAAAGAGCCAGTGGAAGTCAACTACATTCGGATAAACTAAAATCAAAGACAGGCCCATGGTCCAGCTGAGGCACTGACCCAACAAGGAAGGCAGGGAGGCAGGGTCCAGGTAATGGAATGACAATGAGGGTAGAGGTGGGTTCTGAGCAAAGGGTGAGAAGCGTAGTTTTAGCAGATAAATACTTCACAGGCAACTTCTCCAATAACCAGTCTCTTCTAACCTCATCAACCTGTGACTATAAAATAAATTTTTCTTCCTTTTAATAGCATATTTTCACTGTAGTAATTCCCTGGTGCTCTAACTGCCAGTAGTAGCATCTCCCAATTACACCTTCCCAGATATTTTGGGGGCACTACCTGTACTGGTTTATCTGTTCTTGCATAACAAATAATCACAAACTAGCAGTTTAAAAAACACACATTTATTATTTCACAGGTTCTGTGAGTCAGGAATTTAAGCATGGTTTAATTGGGTCCTCTACCTCAGGGTCTCCCACAGGTGGCAATCAAATTGTCAGCCAGGGCTGGGGTCTCATCTGAAGGCTCCACTGGGGAAAGGTTCATACTCAAGGTCAAGTGGTTGCTGGCAGGGTTCAGTGCCCTGCTGACTGGTGGCCAGAGGCCACCTCAGTTCCTGCCACATGGGCCTCTCCAACATGGCTTCTTGAGGGCAAGTCAAGAATGCAATAGAGTCTGCTAGCAAGACAGAGTCACAACCTTATATAACCTGATCAGAGAGGAGAGTCCCTGTCACCTTTGTTCTCTTCTCTTGGTTAGAAGCAAGTCAGTCAAGGGGTTGGATTGCATAAGAGTGTAAATGCCAGGGTCATCGTGGGCCATTTTTGAAGCTGCCTCCTACACCACACCACCAGAATGAGTTGCTAAGATCCCCTGGCTTAACCCCTGGCTCCCACTGCTGCCTTAGTCGCTGGTGGCCCTATAGGGAGACCACCACGCTGACACTCATGCTCCCCACATCAAGAGTGAGACAGGAGTCTGTTCACGGTGACACTTTACCAAGAGCCCTTGGGATTAGGAAAGCACAGCTCAGAGAGTGTGCAGCTCAGCCCACAGCTCAGCCCACAGCTGCTCCTGGAGGGTGTGCTCTCAGGGTCCAGACACAGGCCCCAGCGTGACCTCAGGGGTGCCCTATCAGACAGCCCCCACCTGGATCCCAGCCCACAGCCATGCACCAGGCCCTGGATGCCACCCACCAGCAGAACTGCCGCGACTCTCCTTCGCTTACAGCCGTCTTTCCCCAGATGTCCCACCCCAGGATTCACCTTTCCTCTGATGACTGGGTTGGGAACACCCATTCTCTTCCAGGGCAAAGTCCCTTCCCACCTAAAGTGTGTGGTCTGGCTCCATGGTCTAAACAGGACAATCACAGTCCATCAAACACTCTGAAGCAAGAAAGTCCACAATCATCCACCACCCATTCCTGCAGTGCTACTTATTCAGTCTCAGAAAACACCACGCAGAAGACCTCAACCTCCAGCCCAGGGTGTGAGCCACGTCGTTCCCATCCTTCTCGTACTTTTCCCTCCAGGGTCAGGGGAAGAGAAGATCAGCCAGATGTTCCCACTGACTTTGTCTTTAGCTCCCAAGTTCTTGGGAAGAAGTGCTTAGGCACACCTCCCCCTAAGAACAATAATGCTCAGGCATAAGACAGCCCAGCTCTGGGGGCAACGGTGCCAGTGATGTGCTCAGATGATATTGTTGAACACAGCGTCTCAGCCTGGAGCATCTTTGGGTTACTTTGCTGCGTTCAGGGTTTCCTCTGGGCAATGGGTAGGCAGTCTTTCTGTGACCAAATGTCTCTAATAGAGATATGCTAATCTCTACCTCAAAAAGCAAAAAACCTTTTTTGCTCCTACAGTTTCGGTCTTTTCAGCTTCAGAATAATGCAATGGTTTAGTCCCCACCAGGCACTCTCGAACAATCCCCAGAGTACGGGCTGATGAGGACGCTCAGGAGACCCAGCCATGTTACTTTCTTAGGATAGCAGGTGCTGTGAGTTTGGTTTCATTAGGATAAAGCAGCCCTTTAACGTACTTAGTGGACCCTTACTTCTCCCAAACTCCAAGTGGTACTTTCTTCTGCTGTTCTGGGATGTAGTAAAGGAGTCTAGTGGTGTCTGTGCACCCAGTTCAATGCAGAAATGACATGTAAACTGGCCATTGTCATCATCGCCATGACAGGAAGGCAGAGTCCATGGACGGAGCAACGCACACGCGTCTCCCGGTTGGGTGGAACTGTCCCCTCCTCTGAAACGTCACACACTTCCTGCCCCATGCTTGCGCCGCCCAGGACAGAGGAGACGTGATTGATGGACGCTGCCCCATCATCCAACCTCTGACACTTCAGAAGGAGCTGTGTTCCGCAGCGTGTGTCACTTTGGGTGGTGAGAGGGTAGTTAGGAAGATGAAGAGGAGACGGGCGGGGGATTCTCCTCTGTGGTCGGCGTGCTGGAAGGGAAGCCGCACTCCGTTCTAGGGAGGACTCTTGTCCCGGTTGTGCGGAAGGTCTAGAAGGCAGAGAATCTTGTGGGAAGGGTTGAGGAATAGTATTTCCCACTTTAGCTTGGTCTGTGAGAACGGAACGATGCCAGCTGAAAGCAATGCCAAGCACAAACTCATACACTTCAAAGAAGTTTTTTATTTTTTCAATCAGAAGAGACACGAAATTCCAGACTCTAGAATTTTCAATTCCAAATTGTTGAATTGATGAGGTTGCAGTCTTTCCGAGAGTCTGTTTGGAGAAAGCAGCAAACACATGAAAAGGAAAAACTGTGTTTTACCCAAATGAGCTCCCTGAATTTGCAGAGTATGTTATTAAGCAAAGCCGTGATGGGACAGAATCATTTCACATTCTTGAAGCCTGACGCTCTGCGACGCTTGTCTCAGGACTGGCAAAGCTCTGGAGAAACGACAGAGAAGGAGAACTCAAAAGGAACCGAGAATCTGGAGTTTAACGTGGGAAGGAAGAAAGGCACGCGCTTCTCAAACGCTTGGCCTACTTTCTGCTGCCGTGAAGCAGAACGCCCCGGATCCACGCGGGCAGCCCCGCGGCTGGCCGGGGGCCTGGAGGTGCTGGCATGGGGTGGAAGCCCCGCCCACCCCCCCGATCGCATGCCCCAGTGCGGGAAGCAAACTGCACAGCTCTCCGAGGGGCGCCACGCGCATCCATCTTTAATGCCTCTATTGATATTGATGGGACACTTCCTGGCACATGGAGCACCTAAGTGTGAAATTCATCCTGCCGTGAGCATTAAACAAGCACCTATGGTATACCAGTCAGAGAGTCCCCAGGGAACTTTCTGGGGAAACATGTGAAAAGAACAGTCTAGAAGTCCCAGCTCTCTGGGCTGTTGCGGAAGGGACCCCTGGAAGAGCACAAGGCAGCACGGCGGGGGGAAACCTTGCTCAGCCAACAGCACAAGAAAGTCATTTGTGTTTGGGATGTTCCTTTGCATGTAGGACTCTTGGTGGTTTTATTCCCAAGCGGCCTTTACTGGAAAAAGAAAAAAGACTCTAGTGATCTCTAATTGCTATGTAGGCATCTTGAAGCTCAGGCAGACATTCAGGGAGTAATTGTATGGGTCGCTTGCTGTGTGTTTGACACTGTACTAGGCACAAAGAACTCCACAAAGACAAAAAGAGAGAAAAAACTACATAAGTAATAAAGACACTGAGCCCACCATCAGGGTGCTTCCAGTCTAGTGAGGAAACAGCCCTGAAAGGCTGCCTGACGCCATGCAGTTTGTTTTAGAAAGAGTTTGGGCCATTTCCTTTGCTGTGCAAAAGGTTTTAAGTTTAATTAGGTCCCATTTGTTTGGTTTAGCTTTTATTTCCATTCCTCTAGGAGATGGACCCAAAAAAATATTGCTGCAATTTATGTCAAAGAGTGTTCTGCCTATGTTTTCCTCTAACAGTTTTATAGCGTCTGGTCAAGTGGCAAGACTTTTCTGAAGTAGTCAAAACGTATGGAAAAAATGGATTAGAAACAAAACAGCTTTAATCCATTTTGAGGGTTTTTTTTTTTTTTTTTTTTTTTTGGTACATGGCGTTAGAGAATGTTCTCTACATGTGGCTGCAGAATGGAAGAAAATATTTGCAAACGATGCAGCCAACAAGGGATTAATTTCCAAAATATACAAAACAGCTCAGACAGCTCAATACAAAAAAAACCAAACGACCCAATTAAAAAACAGGCAGAAGAGCTAAATAGACATTTTTCCAAAGAAGATACACAGATGGCCAACAGGCGTATGAAGAGATGCTCAACATTGCTAATTATTAGAGAAATGTAAATCAAAACTACAATGAGGTATCACCTCACACCAACTATCATATGATATCACTTATATGATGAATCTAAAAACAATGATGAAATGAACTTATCTGAAAAGCAGAAACAGACTCACAGACATAGAAAACAAACTTCTGGTTACCAAAGGGAAAGGGGGGCATAAATTAGGAGTTTGGGACTAACAGATACACACTATTATATGTAAAATAGATAACCAACAAGGACCTACTGTATAGCACAGGGAACTCTACTCAATATCTTGGAATATCTTGGAAAAGAATATATATACAGAGAGAGAGAACTGAATCATTTTGCCCTACACCTGAAACTAACACAACATTGCAAATCAACTATACTTAAATTTAAAAAAAAAAGGAAAGAAAAAGATTGGGTGAGAGAGGAGGGTCAGAGGGAGAGGAAGAGTCAGCAGAGGTGAGCTTGAAATGCCTCCTAAGAGAGCATAGAGTGTGCCAGGAGGGGTGCAGGGGGGCTGGCAGGGAGCAAGGGGAGATTCCAGCAGAGGGCGAGGGGGTGGCAGGGCCCTGGCAGGTCCCAGGGTGGCTGGGCAGGTGTGGTGTTGGGGCAGGGAGTGGGATGTGGGTGGGAAGGAGCTTGAGACGGGAAGAAGTGAGAAGGTAGATAAGGAGGGGCAGGTCCTGGCGGGGAAGGGGCCAAGCCAGGGGCTTTGGATATTCTGCTTTAGACAATGGAGAGTATATGAAGGGCCAATGAAGGGTTTTAAGCTGAGGAATAACAATATTTGCTTTTAAAAAAATTGTGTATTCTTTTCTTGAGTACAAAGTAATGCCCACTCATTGAAGAACACTTGTGGAGAGTGCAGAAAACACTAAGAAAAAAAAAAACACAATTTACCAAAAATTAGAAATCGCAATCCCACCACCTAAAAAGAATGATAAGCATAGCAAACCGTGAGCATCTAGTGTTTTCCTTGCTGTCTTTTATAGATAATGTGGTTGGGGGTTTTGGTGGGAGATGAAGAGGTGAGACCCCCTGAGAGATCACCTCATCAGTCAAGGTGAAAAGAAGGAAAAACGGAGCCCAGGGGAGGGTGGAGCCTCATGCCTAGACTTTCAACAAGGTTCCCAAGGAGTTGCAGTTTACCTTCTTCCAGGTGAAGAGAACAACATTTATATGCAGCGTTATCTGAGAAACTCAAAAATATTGTGAAAATATTTTCAACGCCCAGAAGCTCTTACTCATCTTTTCATCGGTTTCCTTTTCATAATGTCTAGAACACTGGGCTAAGGAAGGGAGGGAAGAGAATAAGAGGTGGGAACCCACGGATGCTGTGACAGTTCTTAAAGACTCGTGCTAGGTGTGATGCTGCGTGCATCCCCGCCACCACGCTGGGCCAGTGTTACCAAAATGTCCATCCCTCGCGAACGTTTTCTCACTCATTTGTCACTTTGTTTATTCTGTTTTGTTTGTTGTCCGTCTCCTCCGACCAGAAAGTAAAATCCCTGGACAGAGGAGTGTCTTTCTTGTTTAACCACGGAATCTCTGTGAAAGGCCATGCACACCTCCACTGGCTTGCTCGCTGGTGAATCGGATGGGATAGGGCTTAAAAACATCAAGCACAGTCCAACGTAGGGCATTGTTTTTACAGGGTTGCTTTAGCTGGCTCTCCACTAGCTGAGCCCTGTGCTCTCCAGACGTTTATCCAAAAGCGTCACTGGGGAAAGAGTCGGGCAATCAGCCGTTTCCAGTTGGCCAGGTCTTCTAGGGCTTTCACTGAACTGTTGGGCTTTCTGACCTCTGTTTCCCACAGGAGGCCTGGAGTCCCTGTAGGTCTCACAGAGTTCCAGTAGGATTTATTCAGGAGGTGCCTTTGCTATTTAATGTTGATAATGAACCCCTCACTTCTACTGGAGAGCCAGTGTACATGGAGGTACCCACGACAGATTGAATTCCTCAAAGGTGGCTGAACCAATACACAACCCATCCCACACACTCGGGCAGTACGATCGACACATCTGCAAAGCGGAGTGGGGCGGGGAGGTCCACGTTCCCTCCCCTCGAGCCAGGGCAGACCTTGGTGACTGCCTTGGCCAGCAGAACACAGTGGGAAGGGTGCCACAGTCCTGCCAAGGCCAGGGCGTAAAGGCATACAGCTCTGCCTGGCTCTCTCTCTGTCCTGAGGTGGCCACGCTTAGCAGCTGGTCACCCAGGCCACGTGGGGGTGAGAGTCACGGGGGTGTGTCCTGGCCCACAGCCCCAGCTGGGCCCAGCTAACAGCCAACATCAATGACCAGGTCTGAGAGTCGTGAGTCTTCAAATGATTTCAACACCCAACCTCTGAGTTTTCCATCTGAGACCCCAGGAGGCACAGAGCAGAGACAGGCCACCCCTGCTGTGCCCCAACTGAATTCCCGATGCACAGAAACTGTCCTAAATAAGAGAGGATAATCGTTGAGGCCACTAAGTTTTGGGGTCATTTGTTATGCGGCAACAGATAACTAATACACTGCCTTCTCGAGACCACACTCTTTTCACTCCCAGCATATGTGCACCTCAATATAAGAAATAACACGGATGGGCGGTCAACCATCTGGCCAGAAGAAGGGTCTAGGGGATTTGTATCGAAGTTATGCGTGCTTCCCGACCACGCTATTTTCACGTGGGGTGACTGAGGTAGGACATGATGGAGACGCTGCTAGTTAGAGTCACTATACCTGTGCAAGCATCTCGGCAATTGAGCAACCCTGTAAGTGCCTTTAGTAGCCCTTCCCTAACTTGGTGAAGGAGTCCACAGCTCTTCTCATTGATCCCTAAGAAGTGCTAAATAAGCTACTAACTTGAGACCTAGACATATTCTTGGGTCTATAATGTTATTGGGGTCCCCAGTGAATGGAAGTCGACCTACCCTATCCCCACTCCCACCCCCATATGCACTGGACCTCCGATTGTGTCAGTGCTGGAAATGGTGGCAGCTCCACCTTTGGAAGTGCAAGCCATTTAGAGGACTATGAAAAGACAAGCAATGACCGCCAAAGCCTGTGTTACTGTTATACATCTGGAATAAAACAAGAGGGGTGTGGACGACATCATCCTAGCAGTCAAGAAGCCCAGAGAATAATTGGCTTCCAAAAAGTGTTTCCTTAGATGCCCGCAAGTCTCAATGCTAGCGAAGTGGCCGTGGGGATACAGGACTTGACGAAGGACAAGCCGAGAGTGTATCACATTTCTGTAAACCACCGGCCTCCCCCATGTTGGCCTGCACACACTGAGCAGTGGGCTCGGAAAGCTTGCTCCCCTCTGAGTCTTTTCTCAGGAAAGTAGCAAGACTTTTCCGAAGGAGTCAAAATGGATTAGAAACAAAACAGCTTTGGAGAAGGCATAGAAATAATGGAGCCGTGTCTTATTTGTCAAGCTTGCTTCCTTGAGGACACCTTGCTTGTTCCTTGATGCTCACAGGTTTCCCCTCTGGGTAAGAAGACAGTTCTCTCTGGTTCACCCTTGAATGAACTGCAGGAAAAAATGTCTGGGGTGGCAAGTGTCAGGCTGATGTAAGGGGAGTAGATAAATGAGAAATGCAGGGTTACACCCTTTCCAGGGAATGTTTGAAAATGTGTCATCGTTCCTGAAAATCTATGAACTGCTTTCAATGTCTGAGAATGAAGAGGGAAAGTCTAGAGCTCTAAAAAGGGAAAGCGGGTATGTTTAGGGCTAGGGGAGCCTTGCCTTTGTATATTTAAATGGCCGTTGTGATCACGGGTACTAGACTTTTTTTTTCTCTATGAGAAAGCTGTGGGTTTTGTTTTTCAAAAAAGGGAAGATCATGCCATCTCTAATTTTGTTAGGGGAATAGCCTTTATTATAAGAATACTTGTGAGTTACCTAAAATGGGTATTACAGACTGCAAAATAGGAAATTGATCTTTCTGATAACCTGCTGAGGCATTTCACCTGAGTTTAATCTGATCACTCACTTTAGAGCTGAAAACTTTTCGCCACTCGGAAAATACAACTCCACAAAACCATTACAGAGGGAGGGGAATGATGCCTGTTCAGTGGACCTACAAAAGACAAAGTCAAATTGGAAAACAAGGAGACAGATAGCCAGGGTCTGTTCTAAACTTTTCAGAGAACAGTGTTTCTGATTCATCAAAATATAGATTCGAATCCAACAAACATTTTTGAGACCTCTTTTGTGCCAAAAATATATATGTATAATATGTGATTTATATATACGTCCTTTATATACATGAGCTATATCTATATGTATA
Organism: Grampus griseus; assembly: GCF_964374135.1. Taxonomy (NCBI): domain Eukaryota; kingdom Metazoa; phylum Chordata; class Mammalia; order Artiodactyla; family Delphinidae; genus Grampus; species Grampus griseus. The sequence continues at coordinate 80,558,452 of NC_139007.1, forward strand.
TCACACACACACACACACACACACACACACAGATACAACACAAACAAACAAGAAAACAGACTGAGGTGAAGAAAGCTTGCTAACAAGGTAGGATGGATTAAATCCCACAAGCAAGGGAAACCCTCATTACCTCTAGAGCTTTGATGAGTATCTTAAAGGTAGAAGATTGTCATGCCCTGAAGAATACCAGCCCCAGCTGTGGATTTCAGCCAACCCTGGCCAAGTAAAGCTGTGATGTGTTTTACTCTAGTCGTTTATTGAAAACACAAATCTGCAGCAAGTGTAAATTACAGGAGAATCCAAAACAAATTAATAAGAGGCAGCCAGACCGAGCTCTCCACGGCCTCTCCAGGCTGCAGCACTGATAAGGTGCCCGTCTGCGGAGGTCGGAGCATCCAGCCACCAGCATCTTCACATCGGCGGCTCCAGGCTGCAGCACTGATAAGGTGCCCGTCTGCGGAGGTCGGAGCATCCAGCCACCAGCATTTTCACATCGGCGGCTCCAGGCTGCAGCACTGATAAGGTGCCCGTCTGCGGAGGTCGGAGCATCCAGCCACCAGCATTTTCACATCGGCGGCTCCAGGCTGCAGCACTGATAAGGTGCCCGTCTGCGGAGGTCGGAGCATCCAGCCACCAGCATTTTCACATCGGCGGCTCCAGGCTGCAGCACTGATAAAGTGCCCTTCTGCGGAGGTCGGACCATCCAGCCACCAGCATTTTCACATCGGCGGCTCCAGGCTGCAGCACTGATAAAGTGCCCTTCTGCGGAGGTCGGAGCATCCAGCCACCAGCATTTTCACATCGGCGGCTCCTGACTGCTTCCTGGTTGTCCGGCTTGCCGGACCGGAGACCAGAGTTACGAAAATCTGATTTCTCCTGCCGCCTTCATCCCTAACCTGGGCATCCTGTTTTTCTTCCTGTTCTCTACCAACTGCAGTAAGGAGGTAAAACATGCCCACAGTCAGCCAAACCACAGTGAAGTCTGATGGTTGGAAAGTTCTTGGCTGTGAAGTGCTATCCAGGTCCCAAAGGTTATAAAAACCGAGATTTAATGCACAGAAGAGTGGTCAGGACAGAAGGCAGAGTACCACGTTCTTTAGTTACATCCTCCGATGTGATGAGGAAGAAAAAACGGCGAGTTCTTGGAAGCACAAGGGAGGAGTGATTCAATTTGGAACTGGCTACTGGATCCAGTGGAAAAAAAAAATAGGGGAGGGCCTTATACAGAAAGTGTGAAGAATTCCAGGCTGGAGAGAGCGGGGCATTAATCTAAGCATGAGGCCCTTCTGAGCCGGGGCCTCGGTGATGACACAGACCGCATGCCACGAGGCCAGTCCTGCACAGAATCAAACCAAAAGGGAAATAAATTTCTGATGCTTATCATGAGATGCAGCTGATGCGTGAGAGCACGGGTAGTGTGGGAAGAGCGAGCATCAGCTCCGCGAGGGCAGGGATATTCGCTCTACCGAGCAGAGCGTGCTGGGTGAGGAAAGAATCAGAAAACAAACCCCATTGCTTCAGGATCTATTCCTATTTCTACAATCACCTTCAAGGAGGCACAAATATATATCACAAAAAATATTGATAGACTATCCGTAAACCCTTTGGGGGCAAAACCTAATTCATTATATTTAATTATAGATAAATATATTTACTTACGTGTATTTACATATGGAAGATATATCAACTCTAGAGAGAGAATCACTGTATCAAAACCACTCTGGGGACTTCCCTGGTGGCGCAGTGGTTAAGAATCTGCCTGCCAACGCAGAGGACACGGGTTCGAGCCCTGGTCCGGGAAGATCCCACATGCCGCGGAGCAACTAAGCCCGTGCACCACAACTGCTGAGCCTGCACTCTAGAGCCCGCGAGCCACAACTGCTGAGCCCGTGTGCCACAACTACTGAAGCCCGGGCGACTAGAGCCCGTGCTCCGCAACAAGAGAAGCAATAAGAAGGCAGTGCACCGCAACGAAGAGCAGCTCCCGCTCGCCGCAACTAGAGAAAGCCCGTGTGCAACAACGAAGACCCAACACAGCCAAAAATAAATAAATAAAATAAATTTAAAAAAAAAAACCACTCTGGCTTGGCCATTTGAATTCCATGGTGCTTCTACTTGTGTTCCTAAGATGATTTGATTTTTTTCAAAGATTTTCCAAGTCTAAAAAGACTAAAATCTTAATTGTTAAAGAAAAGTTCATTATACCTGATGAGAAATTAGGCATTGGGCATCCTTTTCCCTATGTCTCTTTGTCTCTTTTTGTTGTGTACTATCTCTCTCCCTTTTTTCTCTTTTCTCCCTTCTTCTCCCCTCCTCCTGTTCCCACATAAGCCAGATGTCTTTTACTGTCTGCATAATAGAGCAAAACTTGGAGTTCTAACTACAGCCGTCATGGGACACTGAACCACAACATATTGTATGATCAAACTCAATTTTTAGGGATGCTGTCTCCATTTCTTCAGAGGTATTACAATCGTCTGATATTACTATTACACAGGTCTTAGTCAGAGTAAGCATAGAAGACAGTATATAAAAGTTTACACATGAACACAGAAGTGTGCTTTTATGAATATCACTTTATCATAGCTCAATCCTGGGCACTCAAAGTCAAAGAAATTCTCCTCATGACCAGCATGTGGCCAGTGTAGAGGATTTGTGATGAATTAAAATACCTTGGAAATATTAGATAGTTCTTCAGGACAGGTAGATAGAAGAGTGCTGAACTCTCACATAGGTGGGATTTTGGTCCAAAATCAGGATTGCACACGGCAAACCACCTTGCACAGAGGCCTGTGTCACTCCTTCCACTGCTTCGGAGCCACTGAATCCACAATCTCACCTCTGGTCCTGCTTGTCCCTGGGAGGCTGAACATAGTCCCATCAGTAAAAACATTCTTTGTAGAAATAGCCAGGTCATGGAAGCAACCTAAATGTCCAATGAAAGACGAATGGATAAAGAAGATGTGGTATACATATATACAATGGAATATTACTCAGCCATAAAAAGGAATGAAATTGGGTCATTTGTAGAGACGTGGATGGACCTACAGACTGTCATATTGAGTGAAGTAAGTCAGAAAGAGAAAAACAAATATCACATATGAACGCATGTATGTGGAACCTAGAAAAATGGTACAGATGAACTGGTTTGCAGGGCAGAAATAGAGACACAGATGTAGAGAACAGACGTATGGACACCAAGGTGGGTGGGGTGGTGGGGTGAACCGGGAGATTGGGATTGACATCTATACACTAATACGTATAAAATAGATAACTAATGAGAACCTACTGTAGAGCACAGGGAACTTTGCTTCACTTCGATGTGCAGTAGAAACTAACACAACGTTGTAAAACAACTCTACCTCAATAAAAAATAAATTATTTGTAGAGAGATGTAGCCCCCCGGCCCCCACCCAATACCAACTCACCTTGTAAGGCATCTCCTGGATTTTTTCCTTTCCAGAGAATGTAGGGTTGCCAGATAAAATGCAGGATTCCCTGTTAGATATGAATTTTGCATAAACAATAATTTTTTAGTATAAATATTTTCCACATATGGCATGGGACATACTTACACCAAGAAATTACTTGGTTATCTGAAATTCTAGTTTAACTGGGCTTCTTTGGGGGTTTTTTTCTTGCTACATCTGGCATCCCGAGAAGCATGGCATTTAGCCGAATACACTGTGGGTATTGTTCACCCTTTACTGTACTTCATTCATGTTCTTACTGCAAACCTACCCCAGAGTATAACATATAGAAAAGGTGTGTTGCATCCCACCAGGGCAACTGGAGCAGTGACACTGACCGAGGAAATAAATGGCAAAGGGGCCCTCTGAGAGGAGGGTGTGGGTCTAGGGGGCTGGTGCAGCTGTGTCCTGGGCTGTGCAGACCCTGTGGGAAGGTCCACAGTAGCAGTGACCACGTGGGAGGGCTTGACTGGACCCAGTGCCTCCTCTTAGAGGGGCGACAGGATTTGCCGACCTGGCATCAGTTCTGAGCCCTGTTAAGAAAGAGTCCTGGGCTTCCCTGGTGGCGCAGTGGTTAGGAGTCCGCCTGCCGATGCAGAGGACACGGGTTCGTGCCCCGGTCCGGGAAGATCCCACGTGCCGCAGAGCGGCTGGGCCCGTGAGCCATGGCCGCTGAGCCTGCGCGTCCGGAGCCTGTGCTCCACAACGGGAGAGGCCACGACAGTGAGAGGCCCGCGTACCGCAAAAAAAAAAAAAGAAAGAAAGAAAGAGTCCTGTTGCACAGGAAGCTATTATATAAGCCAGTTAAATGCTTTCCATATCAGGCATTTATTATTTATGCTGTGACCTTCAACTTTACATTCTATACTCTATCTTATCTAGAAAACCGAATTTTCAGGGAGATGACTCTAGATTATAAGGTAAACGTTGATTTCATTTTCTTGAAATACACGTACTTTTCTAGCTCAAGTTTGTCAATTTTATCTTTTCAAAGAACCAACTTTTGGTTTCATTGATTTTTCTCCATTGTTTTCTATTCTCTACTTTGCTAATTTCCACCCTAATCTTTAGATTGCTATTGTTTTACTGGTGCCTTAAGGTGGAGGGTTAGGTTGTTAATTTGAGATCTTTCTTCTATATTATTATTGGCACTTACAGCTATACATTCCCCTCTAAGCACTACTTTAGCTGCAGTCCATAAGTTCTGGTATGTTGTGTCCTCATTTTTATTCATCTTAAAGTGTTTTCTAATTTTCCTTATGATTTCCTCTAGACTTACTGGTTATTAAGGAGTATTTATTTAATTTCCACATATTCGTGAATTTCCTAAATTTCTTTCTGTTATTGACCCCTAATTTCTTTCCATTGTGTTCATAAAACATACTTTGCATTATTTCAATCATTTTAAATTCATTTAGGCTTGTTTTGCAGAGTAGCATATTGTCAATTTTCAAGAAGTTTCCATGTACGCTTCAAAAAAATGTATATTCTGCTGTTGCATGGAATGTTCTATAGATGTCCATTAGGTCTCGTTAGTTTACAGTGCTACTAAAGTCTTCTATTTCCTTGTTGATTTTTTGCCTAGTTGTTCTATATCCATTATGGAGAGTTGGGTATGAATGTCTCCAACTGTTATTGTTGAATGGTATATTTCTTCCTTTAATTCTGTCAGGTTTTGCTTCATGTACTTTGCAGCTCTGTTTATTAAATGCATATATATTTGTAATTGTTTTATCTTCCAGATGAATTGATGCTTTTATCATTATAAAATGTTCCTCTCTATCTCTAATACATGTTTTCGTTTTAAAGTCTATTTTGCCTGATATCAGTAAGTTCACTGCAGCTTTCTTATAGTTGTTGTTTGTATGGTATATCTTTTCCATCCCTTTACTTTCAACCTATTTACATCTTTGAGTACTTTAGATTCAAGACACTTTAGGTAGCTCCTGTAGACAGCATTCACTTGAATCTTGTATCTTTATCCAGTCTGACAATTTCTGCCTCTTGATTGGATTGTGATCCAATCAAAATCCATTCATATTTAATGTTATTATTGATATAGGTGTTTACATCTGACACTTAACTTTTTTCACTATGTTCCATATATGACCTTTCTGTTCCACTATTCCTCCTTCCTGCTTTCCTTGGCATTAATTAAATATTGCCAAGTGTGACATTTTTGTTCCTTGAATGATTTTCCCTATATTTTAAAAATTCTTTTCTTAGTGGTTACTTTAGTGTTTTTATGTCTTAACTTAGAATCTATTTCAGATTTATACTAGCTTAATTCCAGTGAGAGACAGAAACATTACTCCTATATAGCTATATTCTTTCCCCCTCTTTTTGGTACTATTACTGTTAAGCATATTACACATATATAATATATGAGAAATCCAAAATCATTTTGCAAAATTATTACTTTATATAATTTTATGTCTTTTAAAGAAGGTGAGAGAAAGAAGAAGCCATGGTTCAAATGCCAAAGACTCTCACTGTCCTTACAGATGTTAGGCAGATTTTCCTGAGTAAATTTTCTTGATTTGCTGTGTTCCCTCAGGACAACTTCCAGCGAGTCTGAATGATTTTTGTTGTTCTTTATCGTTTTCTTCGGTTATGCTTGTTTCGCAGAGCAACAGGCCCACATAGCAACTCATATTGCCATTCTGGATGTGGAACTCTGAAATGCATATACTTGTATTTCTCATTGCTTTTTGAGGGATGCTTCACATACGCAAAGAACAACTTTCACAAGGGTTTAAACGGCCTGTACAAGGGTGGGGAGACTTTTCTTTATATTTGCAATGTCACTGAACACAAGTGGACTATAAGTTTTGAGTTCGGTTGATTGGATGTGTTTGTTTATACCCTACTTCTTGCATCAGACAGGATGGGAAATGGTTTAACAGCTGCATACACCACGGCAAGAAGGATAAAAATTAATAGAGAAAGTAAAGCAAAGGGAAAGTAAGAATTGCTCAGAGGTATTTCCAATAATGGTGATGCCTTTTGCTAAGTTTTTTTCTTTCTTGGCACTCAATGTAACCAGGAGCAGATGTGACTTTTTCAAGGTGTCTCGTCTCCATACAGGAAGTAAACTTGAGAATTTATCCCATGATTGAAACTCACAATCTGAATGAGCACCTGCTTTAGGTTCTTTGGGGCTGATTTCCCAATAGCACTTAACCTATGAGATCAGCTACTCACTGACACAGTTTATAAGTCATTTGCTTTAATGGAAATGTTCCTTCCGTCTTGTGCCAATATTTATAAATCTCCACACAGAAATTCACAACCTATCTTGTTCCTCAGAAATATTTCACTGAAATTTATCATTGCATTTGTCTTATAAGAATAAATAACTGAAGTTGAAATGTATACGAATAATTCATTTGGACTCATTTGCAAGATCTTGTTCATGGCTCTGAATATATAGAGATAGTTGATACATAGGCTAGTAAATTCCTCTTCAGTCTGATTATTGTTGGTTCATAACACCAGTCCAATGTCTTCTGCTTTTGTTTCAAATTCTATTGTTAAGTCATACATATTAAAATCCATCACAACTGTCATTGGGTCTTAAGACAGACAGTTTACTTGTAGCAAAATAAAGGTGATTACATCACCACTGGAATTTAAAACCTTAGAGTTGCTTTATTCAGTTGTGGTAAAATCTTCTGTCCACCAATATTTATCCCATCCTTCTTCCTTGCTAACAAAACCCTGATTGTATTCAGGGTGGCAATCTGATCAGCCCCAGACAATGATTCATGATGGGTTTAGGCCAATTACGACAAGCTTTCATCTTTGCCACATACCCGTTTTCCCAGACTGCTTTGCAACCAGGGGTGGCTATTTGACCCAGATCTGGTCATGAGATGGTTTGAGGGAGCTGCTAGGGGGTCGTCCAGGAAATACTTGCCTTTGTTGTAAAAGGAAATCCCTTTTTTAATCAGGCTCTTTTTTCCTTTCTAAATTTGCAAGGACATGATGTCGGTTCAGTGACAGCTATTTTGTGGGTACAAGCCTGCGGATAAAAAGCTGATACCCCGAGGACTGGAAGGATGAGTCTGCATCCTGATGACATTTTATGAACTTCTGCACCAAACCTGGACCCTCACCTTCAAACTTATTATGTGAGACAGTAAACCACTTTAGGGTTGAAGTCACTTTTAGTCAGACGTTCTGTTGCTTGGAACTTAAAGTATTCCTAATACAGTGTTCCTACTAGTGGTTAGTTAAGGTTGGATGGTGTACAGAGAATTTTACCATGAAGGCAGGAGAATTAGACCCTAACCCCATGTAGGGTAGTACTTAAAACAAGATTTGAGTGATTTACTCAGATAGTTGTGTCACTAACACTTTACAGAATACAGTACCCTGTATTTAGTAGTAATTGAAAACCCAAAGAAAGCAGTGTGATGGGGGGTTTCCCCCGTTTGCATCTGAATAAAGGTGCTTGGGACTCCACAGGAGACCCCTGTCAGATTTGCAAGACACCAGCAAGAACCCCCATCCTGAGTGGATCTCACCAAATAGTTTTGCTTTTAGATGTCCTGCAAATTCCTACTCAGAGCTCCTCCTGAAGCATCTGCAAGCTCTTTCCTGGCTCTCAGGTCTCCTTGGAAATGGAGGGCTGCCTCGCATCCCACTGCATCCCCTCACCCTCCATCCCTGCCTTTACTGTGCCCTAGGCTAGGTGCACATTGAAGTAAGCAAGGACCTGCCTGTGGACTTCTTGTGAGGGGTCTTTGTACCACCATAGCTGAGTTGATACACCATTCCCCCCTGTTTCTAACTTAACGACCCATCCGACCAACCGACCCACCATGGGAGGCTAACTCAATGCACATTTGTTGCTGTTATAAAACAGTGAGTCTGTTCACTATTTCCTTTTCCTAAATGCATCTACTCTTATTTCAAAATAAGAGCAGAGCCTCCAGAAGTTATTGGGGTCTTGCCTCCCCTCAGGTCAACACTAAATCCTTACTAAGCCAGATGGTAGTCTATTTTTATCCTATATGGCAACTAAATCCAATAAGCATAGTTGTGTATTATATTGGTATGCGATTCAGAGTTTACAGTGTGCTTTCATAATGAACATTTTGTCATTTAATGTTCTAGCAATTTTACGCATTGGGTACTTTAATCCTCTATTTAAAATAGGTTGAGACCCCGAGAGATTAAGTGACTTGCTTAGGATCACTGGTTGTGACTCACAAAGAGATATTCCGTGTGTGCCCTCATTCTCCAGGGAGGCTGCGTGAGATCACGGAGGGGTGGTTCTGAAGGGCTACAGGTGATTATCAGGCAAGGAGCAGCAGCACATCCTGGTCTCAGGGTGAGCGCACGGTGGAGGGACAGGGCGAGACACTGTGTGTGCGTGATTGGAGCTGTTAATACAGAAAAGCATCCTGAGCGGCCCGACTGGGTGCTGATCTGGTGGCACCTGGAAATCACCCCGCTGGAGGGCTAAAGAAAACGACTGAGGGTTAGAGAATGGGGTTTCACAGCTGCTCTAGAAGAGCCATCGGTCAATACAAACGTGAGTCGGGTTCTACCAGAGCTGCTCTAAAGAGAAGATAAGCTTTATTTTTAAATGTTATCCCTGAAACACATACAAGGAATGTCTTTGAGAGGAGGCAATAGAGACGTAGAAGTACCTGTCATTCCAAATGCATAAGGGAAGGAAAAAGGAAGTATCATTAGGACTAATGCAGGTTCTTAAGAAAAAGTCCAGCACAGTAGTAGGGGCGGGGCACAACTCAAAAACATTACTTTCTTACGTCACTTTGGTTTAATAAGACCATAGAAGATTTTTAAGACAAAAAATAGCGACTTCAGAAAACGTTTAGGCTCATAATTTCATCTGAGAACCAACACAGTCAAATTTTGAGTCCATTCTAGTTAAAAATGTATATCTTTTGGACATGGGGTAGGGCCTGCTCCAATGGACAGAGATTATGGTGTAGGGTGACCAGCTGTTTGCACAGGACTGAGGGGGGTTTCCCTGGACACAGGACTTTCAGTGCTACAAGTGGGAAAGTTTCAGGCAAACCAGTACGAGTTGGCAATCTGGAGTCACACTTCTCCCACCATGACACACTCCTTCTTAGAACAGCCTTAGTGTCCATAGTTGCCGGTGGGCCCCTCTGAGGCTCACCCATGATACCCTGGCAGGTCAGGTACGGGATGGACAGAGAGATGGGAGTCAGGGGGGGTTGGGAGGAGTAGGGGATGCTCTGATCGTGGTGGTTGGTGATGGATTCAACCAGGGTGGGGTGAGGGGATCAGGGTGGGCAGACACTTGAACAGTCTGGTTCAGCAATAGTCTGTACCCCATTTGATGATGATTTTAGTGGTCCATTTTTAGAAGAAAAAATAAACATGAGTCTCTCATATGTGCAGTACACCTTTAAGAACTCTACCCCCCAAAAGTGCTTCTTGTTGTTACGAAGAGAGAGAGAGAGAGAGAGAGAGAGGGAAAGAGACTCTAGTATTCATATCCTGATGAATTCTAAAATGCCTGTCCACTTCCTCTCTCTGCACCCCCTTCTCCATTCTCTGTTTGCATTGGTACGTCAATTTATTGTTGACCAATCAAGGATAAACTAGGAATGACTTTTTCTACTTACTACGCTAATGTCAGTATGACAAACTTTGCCAGTTCAAATGTGTACTGCCTCAGAAGTGGCACTGCATGAAGAAAAATTACTTCCTAATAAAAATATAAATGAAAAACAAAATCATATACTAAAATCGAAAATGACAATAATAGACCAGAAGTGATCTCTGTATGATGTAGAGGTGGTTACAATAAGAATTGAGAAGAAAACTGAGAAGCAGTCGGACTGACTTTCCTTACAATTCATCTATCTTTGGATTTCAGCCTCTGAAAGGCAAGATGTTTGTTTGATGCAAAAAGTGTCCAGAGACAAATGCCAAATCTCATGTAGAATTTACATCTTGGGTAGATTGTAAAGTCAAGAATGCTCCACGAGAGCAAATAGAAGATGATTCTAAGTGAACCCTGGAACTATAGTCAGTACTTTGCAATGTTGATGCCATTTACAGGGTAGGAAAATTAGTTTCACCCCCATTTTATGGACTAAGAAATCTAAACCTCTAGACTCATATGACTTTAAGATTTTGCCTAGGCTTATATAACCTCCAATGCATATGTGGGCCAAACCATTTGATCCCAGACTTGCCTTTTCCTACCATCCCACATGGAAGTATATCACAGTGAAGGGAATCTCTCATGGTTTCCTCCCCTTGCCAACACTGTACTTTGTACACAGCTATGGTTTGGTAGCTGCAAATAAGTATAAACCCCCCAATCCCACCATTTATTAGCTGCATGACCTTGAGCAAATTATTTAAGCATGGTAAGTCACAATTGGCCATTTAAATAATGTGCATATGAATTCTTACTTTGCAGGGCTGTTGTGAGGTTTAACAAGACAGCGTACATAAAGGATAGTCTATAGCACATAGTAATTGCTCAATAAATGCAATTTTAATGTGGTAAAACTACATAAAATAATGCTCTGAAGTGAACTTCTTTTCTGTAAAAACTGTCATTATATGTCAAATTTTATGCCAGTTTGTGAAGCGGTTTAAGTCATCAGCGTCACTCATAGGTATTTCTTACATCTCTGCTCTATCTGGGAACAGTGTGTGTGTGTGTGTGTGTGTGTGTGTGTGTGTGTGTGTGTGTGTGTGTGTGTGTGTACATGCCTGGGTGGGTGTAGCTGTTTGTGTGTTTGAGGTGGGGAGGGGGTGTGTTTGCAGGAGAGCGGGGTGCAGTACAGGGCAGGTTTTATGACACTGGAGCTAAGCTTTCAAAGAGTTTCCAACCTTGTTGAAGAGACAAAATCTGGACCTAAAAATCAACAACAGCCGGATCAGACAGTTTTTAAATGAATGATGGAAAGAATAAGGAGATGAGAGGCGGGGGAGGTCAGCCCTGGCTACAGGGGCCCAGGAGAGCTTAACTGAAGACAAGAGTTAGCACTCACCCTGGAAGGAAGAGGACGTTTCCGTAGGCAGAGAGTCGCAGTCACCCTGTCCCCAAAAAAGAAACAAGGAATCCCAGAAATCATTTCTCCTGGATTTGGAGACCAAGAATCCGGAAGTCAGGAAGTCATGAATGTCCCTATTAGAGATGGCAGCAAGGGCAAGAAGGGTGGAGCAAAGCTGGGGCTCTGCAGACAGAAGCAACAGGACGACTGTGGCTCTGGGGCCGAGGAGCCCATCTCTCCAGGACTGGCTGGCGCTTTGCAAAACACAGAGTCCCGAGAGCCTTAAAAAGCTCGCCTTCCACAAATAGATCCCCTTCGGCTGCAGCGCAGGTGGTGCCCTGGCCTCACCACGCCCAGGGGCAGCAGGAGGCCTGTCTCTCCAGCCACACACACGTCTAGCCACCCAGTGTGAATGGTGTGGCTGAGTGAACAAAGGACAGGCAGAGTTTCACACCTTCATAACCTGGTTTCACAGCTGTAGCAACCTGTTGCCTGATTTTAAATGGCAATATCCTTTAAACCCTAAATAATCCGTGTCGTATCCTCTCAGTGTTTATAATTTGGAAATTTTATTAAAATTTGAACACAGGAAAATGACATTTCCATTTCCGCCTCTGGGAAATAGTATTAATATCGCTATCCCACTGACCCACCTTTTACCACGATCCGCCCCCCCACCCCCACCCCGGCTCTCCACAGTGCTCAACCAAGTGTGGCTGTGGGGACCTGATTCCCTTGGGAATTCAAAAGCGTTCTGGAATGTTCTCGAGACGGATACGAGGTGTGTTGGTTAATTTTATGTGCCATCTTGACAGGTCTATGGTACCCAGTTGTTTGGTAGAACACTAGTCTAGATGTTGCTGTGAAGGTATTGTGTAGATATGGTCAACATCTGGTGACTTTAAGTAGATTATCCTCCATGATGCGGGTGGGCCTCGTACAATCAGTTGAAAACCTTAAGAACAGAAACAGAGTTTTCCCTAAAATGAAGGAATTCTGCCTCAAGGCTACAGCATAAGAACTCTGCCTGAATTTCCAGTCTGCTGGTCTACCCTACAGACTTTAGACTTGCCAACCCCGAATCGCTCTCTCTCTCTCATATACACCCTGTTGGTTCTGTTTCTCCAGAGAACCCTGATTTGTGTCCCCTGAAATAATCTCACAGGACGCAGGAGAAGGATAACCCGGGAAGGTGAAAGGAGTCCACAGTGGGGGAGGGGTGGCCGGGTCAGCTAAGACGCCTTCTGTCCTGCCTAGGACACACGGGCCTGGTGACCTGTGAGCGCACAGAGCAAGAGAGGCAGAGACACTTCTACAAATGCTACAAGTTTGTGCTCTTTTTAAAAAAGGTCATTCGTTTCCCATTTAATTAAATATTCTACTCTAAGATAGGACCACCATACCTATTTACTGCTACAAGTATCGGGTAATGATAAAGTTTCTTACTTTCCATGACACTAAACCGGATACTCAGAAACAGCATGCTTTTCAGGCTGAATTTGAAGGTAATCTCCCAGCTCGGGACCAACCCTCTCTCCCCCTTCTCCAGTCTCCTACTTGATTAATGAAAGGTCTTTATCTTCATAGTTTTAACTAATGGCTCATTCCTCACTTCTGTAACATTAGCCAAAAGAAACTACTCTTCATTAAGGCCGTTAATGAAATCAGCCATTTCTCTTATTTGAAATGTCTTCATTCCTGTAATATTTTCGTGGCTGCAGCAGCTGTTGGACATTTCCTAGTTTTTTCAGAGCTTTGCAGCTCTGGAAAAATCTTTACGAAAGGTTCTACAGCTTAGTTTAATGTAGATGTCTGGAACCGGTGTGGTTAGCACAAAAATTCAATCACAACAGTAATTATTTTTTATTATATACGGGAAGAAGAGTCTGGCTTCCCAACTGGAAAGTCCCACGGTGAGTCAATAAAGTTTCCACCCTCTGACCTCCTCAGACGCTCAGGGATGGGGAGCCTTGGGGTTTGGGGCCATAGTGAGGGATTCAGGGGGCACGGGTCTCGTCAAGGTCAAGCCCTGAGGCCCCGTGCCCCGGGCTGGAAGCAGGAGCAGAGCTGAGGTCACTGCTGGCCTCTGGGCTCCTGGCTCCTGCGAGTCCCCTGAAGCTGGCGGCCGAGTCTTGCACTCGGCCCAGGCCGGGACGGTCATGCTTTTTGTTCGTTTTTCTGGCCCCAACAGAAACATCTTCTGATTGAGACACTTGAGGGGGCTCCTTCACTTTGGAAATGTGTGACAACACAGAGAGATTTATGGCTCGTCCTCTTAAAAGGAATTAAAAATGTCCCAGGGTATCTGCACTGAGCTCCCTGGTTCAGACCCTCCCCCGCAAGCCCTCGAGGTGAACAGGGTGCGTGGCATCAACGCTGCCCCCTCCCGTCTCTAAATCAGAGAGTTCACAGGCTCTTGTTGTGATGACTCAACTGCTCAAGTACCTCTCACTCTAAGAGGGGACACGATCCTTTTGAATGTGTTACAAAGTGAGTTTTGATTCACCATGTGTTGCCCCTTTCAAGCTCACCTTTCGCCAGATCTGCAAGTGATTGGAGGGGGGTGGAAACAGAGTATGAAAAGTCACTTTGAAATTTTCTTTTTTTTTTTAAGTTTCTAAGATACTCGACGGGGAGCACAATTTTGTCTATATGACACGCTATGATAGTTAAATTTTTCTCATCTTGCGGGCAGGATTCGGGGTGTGAAATGGTGACAGATACAAGGACCCCAAGCAGGGTGAGGAGCATGGCGGACAGTCAGGGAGTCTCGGGAGATACTTGGTGACTGGCGAGCAGTTTTAATAGTCAAGTCAAAGGGCATCACGACACCGTAACATATCAAAGCACATCCTCCCACCCCAGGGAAGCACAGGGAAGCACAGTCAGAAGAACTCATAGCCTGATGATCTGAGGACTCGACCTGAGGAAATCGCAGGGCACTCAAGGGAAGGGATGACTAAGAGCGTTAATCCACCTTCACCAGCACGTCCACCAAGGAGTAACCTCAGTGGGTTTGGTTTGGTTTTTTAATAGAATAGATAGAAACACCAAATTTGGAAATAAAATTATGCTGGGTTTTCTGTGGTACTTCAGTAATCCCCTAATTTTTTTTCCACTGGGAAGGAGGGACCTGGTTCTTCCAGGCCTGGACACCCAGCCAGGCTCAGCCCCTCTCACCTTTCCTGCCCCAAAGTGTTCCCTGGGCCTGGGGCCGGGGACTGCGGGGCAGCCCCTTTGAGAAGCAGCTCTGCACCCACACACCCGCTGAGATGGGCTGGGCGGGAGCGGGAAGGCCTCCCTCACGTGACTGCTGACCTGCAGCTCCCTGCACTCTGTGTGGGAATTACCAACAGGAGTCAGGGAGCTGCAGGAGGTCCTTTCAGGGGCTTCTGTCCCCATCCCACCACCCCGCAGCCTGTCACACCCGGGGACATCAGGGACATCCTCCTCCAGCAGCCATGGCACTGGGGCCATGGCCAGGGCAGGGCTGAGCCCGGGAAAGGCCTGGGAGGAAACGGAGCCTCTCCAGGGACTCTTCCTACCTGTAGCTCCCCGGACCCTAAGGGGACTCTTCAGAGTCCATGGCTGCAGCCCCACAGAGGTCACCACGTGGCTGGAGCACATGGTGAAGACAGCCAGTCCTCAATTCCAGGCCCAGGACCATGAGACCCACTTGACTGTGTGAACCCACCTCTAGAGCCTCTGCTGCCCGTCATCCCCTGCATGTACCAAATACGGGGTGTGATCTGAGGGACCCCCCCAAAAGTTACCACCACCACCCATCCTCCCACTAAAATTTCTTCTACACCTGTCCGAGGAGGGACAGTCATGACCTGAGAGTAAGGCTTCTCTGAGTCCTCCCTTAAAATACATTTTGGGGGGAGGACAGGTCATTCATTGCACCACTCATACTTCTTTATCACAGATTAGCTGGTTAGATACCCAGCAAAATGCCTGGAAGGAAGGGGCCAAAGGATGGACATAATTTTGATAAAGGAAGTAAAGCAAGATATTCCATAAAAAGAGGGATGGGAGCAGGGTGGCTCAATATGGGTGCTGTAGCAGAGAAACCCCAAACCACAGTGGTCCCGGGGCAGTGAGACAACAGATGAAAATGGGTCTAACCAGTCCCACTTCCCCTTCACCTTTAATGACCTTCAAATCCACTCCCGCTCTTAAATTCCTCCCCATTCTTCACAGCCCTGCAAAGCCAGGCGGCAGGTACAACTCAATTAATTAACTAAACAGATACTTGATCAATAGATAATAAAAGTCAGTGTCTCTGGATTTTGTGTTTCTCATGCAGACAATTTCCAAGCACTAAATCAGCTCGTCCGAGATCCCACTTTCCAGAAAGAACCCTTTGAAACAACTAATAACCAGGGTGGTCTTCTTCCTGAAAGCTCCTACCTTCCTGAGGCCCCCTGTTCCAGCTGCAAAAAGCTTTGCTCACCCAATTCAAATTCCAGGATGCATCCACTGTGCTTTGCCCTTCTTATCCTAAACGGCGTGTGCAAATATCTGGTTAATGTCACGACACAAGCATTTTGAAATGACAGTGACAGACCCACCTCATCACTGGATGAATGCGGGGCTGCCCAGGTGCTGCAAAGAACAAGGATCCTCGGAAGACAAGGTTGGATCGGGGGGAGGGGACGAAGAGAGAGAGGACGTTTGTTCACACCTAACCTGTGATCCACTAGCATCTCGACAGTGCAGGAACCACAAAGCATTGCCTTTCTTTTGTTAGTAATGTGCAGATTTACAGAGAGGTCACGGGGCATGCGTATTTCATAATAACCTCTACCGTTCACTGAGCCTTATCCTCTTCAAGTCTGTGCTCAGGACCTTCCTTATTAAACATAATCACATGGAAGCGTCCCATGGATTCTGAGAAGTCAATGCAATTGTGACCAGCGTTCTGCAGATGAGGAAACTACTTTCAGAGACGTCAAGTTAACTTACCCAGAGTCAGAGTCAGCACTGTAACTTGGGTGGGTGTGATTCCAAAGCCCGAGCTTTAACTACCAGCTCACACTGACCGTGAAATCTTCCACAGTCCACCCCACACGCTTCCGTGGACGTTTCTGGTCTACATTTCCAGCTGGTTTTGTTAAGTCTGAATCCCGATGGCTCCTCAGTCTGCTAATATGATCACAACTCATTTAAGGAAACGAAAATGGAGGCAGAGAGAAAGTCAGTCGGTTCATAAAGCTGCCCGGAGCAGAGGCGAGCACACGGGCGGCCCCGCACACCCGCCCCGGAGCGGAGGCGAGCACGCAGGCGGGCCCCGCACACCCGCCCCGGAGCGGAGGCGAGCACGCAGGCGGCCCCGCACACCCGCCCCGGAGCGGAGGCGAGCACGCAGGCGGCCCCGCACACCCGCCCCGGATTGGAGGCGATCACGCAGGCGGCCCCGCACACCCGCCCCGGAGCGGAGGCGGGCACGCAGGCGGCCCCGCACACCTGTTTGGCCAGATCTTTGGCCTGTTTGGCCAGATCTTTCAGACAAGCCCTGAGAAGCCCACATTCCTATAAAAGGGCTCTGAGGACGGCTCCAGGCCGTGAGCCTTGTGACGGTCGATCTTCCTTCTGAGAAGGAAAGAGGAGAGGCCATGGGCATAATGCAAGCATCTCCTAACGAGATCTGCTCAGAAGATGTTTCTCCAAGGAGTCAACTGGAACTTTGGGTCTTAAATTCACAGGGAGCTGGGCAGGGAACGGGGTCCTGACTAAAGGAAAGGAGAGATTATTTTTCAGGCCAAAGAGTTCACAAAGTCATGAAGGCCTGTCTCATAATCTGGCTGGTGACTGTTCAGATGCTCCAAAGTCCCAGAGGAAATAAGAATGGGAAAATGAAGATAAATAAGAGTGGAAAAGTGAAGTCTGAAACTTGAAATAAGGCCAACAGTTCACCGGAAGTTTCGGTTTGTGCCTAAAATATTTCACGAAATACTTCATTAATAGAAAATAATGTAGCCAGTGTCTATGTTGGTTATAAAATAATTATAAAAGTCACATCTGAGAACCATCACTTAAGAACCAGACCAATACCTTTGAAACGACCTAGGTGTGTCCTCCTGATTGGTTGACCTGTGATAAGGAAAATCCTGAAACTTATGTTTATCATTGCACCTTTTAAAAATGCTTTACATATGTATCTTTAAGCAGTACATGGCTTGCTTTTGAACCTTATAAAAATAGTACCATAGGGCTTCCCTGGTGGCACAGTGGTTGAGACTCTGCCTGCCAATGCAGGGGACATCGGTTCGAGCCCTGGTCTGGGAGGATCCCACATGCCGTGGAGCGGCTGGGCCCGTGAGCCACAACTACTGAGCCTGCGCGTCTGGAGCCTGTGCTCCGCAACAAGAGAGGCCGTGATAGTGAGAGGCCCGCGCACCACGATGAAGAGTGGCCCCCGCTCGCCACAACTAGAGAAAGCCCTCGCACAGAAACGAAGACCCAACACAGCCAAAAATAAATTAATTAATTAATAAACTCCTACCCCCAACATCTTCTTTTTTAAAAAAAAAAAGTACCATAGTGAATATGCAACCTTCTTCAACTTGCATTTTGCACTCAGAATTTTTTCCAAGATTCATCCAGTTCGTTATATGTTGCTAAATTCCTTTATCTCCCTTGTTATTTAACATTCCACTGTGTGTGTATATAACACATTTATCCAGTCCTGACAATGAACATTTGTTTCCAGGTTTTTTTTGTCTTAATAACACTATTAAGGACACAATAGTACCTGTCTTCCAGCCTACATACATAGATGTTCTCTAGGGTACACACACACACACACACACACACACACACACACACACACACACCCCTGGGAGTGGAATTTCTGGCTTGTAGAGTATGTTTAGTGCATTCTCAACTTTACAAGATAATGTCAAATTTTTCTCCGAAGTGATTGTACCAACTTACACTCTCACGTATACAGCATTTAAATCTTTTCCAGTACCTGGTATTTTCAGATGTATTGATTTTTATTAATACAGTTCTGTCAAGATATATATCATATGTTTTTAGTTTACATTTCCCTGATTAGAAAAGATATTGACTATATTTTATATGCTTATTTACCATTCATACTTCCTCTTCTGTGAAATACCCACTCATAGCGTATCTGTATTTTTTATTGCATTTTTTGTCTTTTTATTGACAACTTGAAGGAATGTTTAATATACAAAGAGTAATTATCATTTGTTGTTTATATGTACTAAAAATATCTTTAGATGGGGGCGTGTTCTTCATTTTCTTTTTACTATCTTTTGATGTACAGAAATCCTTCATTTCAAAGTAGTTGATTATATCAATTTTTCTTCTATAGTTAATGCTTAATGTAAACTTCTCTGCCTCCAAAGTCTTAAAAGTACTCTCCAGTATTTTTTTATTAAGGTTTGAGTCTTTTTCTTTCACATTGAAGGCTTTACATCCATCTGGAATTGATTTTTGTGTGCAGTGTGATGTCAGGATCCAGTTTCATTTTTTCCCATCTAGATAGCAAATGGTCCCAACAGCACTTATGGAACAGTTAATCCTTTTCTAGTAATCTGCACGGCCACCTGTATCATATTTCAAATTCAAAAAAGGTGTGGGGCTGTTTCCGGTTCTCTGTTCTGTTCCGTGGGTCAGTATGTCTCTCACTGAGCCAATACCACACTGTTTCAGCTACCCTAACTTTAAATATAGATACCATTTCAGACAATCTCCTTGCCCTTATTTTTCTTCTTTGCTAGTATACTGACAGTTCTAGAGCCTTTGTTTTCCATTTAAATTGTACAAGAACACTGCAGTGCTCCTTGAGAAACAGAAATTTGAGACAATTGACTTCTTTATTGGATAGTTTTTTGAAAACAAAAATGTTATCTCTCTCCATTTATTTAGATCTTTGATATCTTTTAATAGCATTAAAATGTTTCTTCACACAATTCTTGCACATCTTTTGTTAGATGTATTTCGAGTGCCTTATTTTGGGGGTATGTGTGTGCTACTGCAAATAGTAGCTATTATTATATTTTATAAGGTGTTGCTGGTGTTTTATAAATGCAATTGACTTTTTATATTGATCTTAAATCTTGCAAAAACACTCTTAATTTTAATGAAATTTCTGTAGATATTTTGAGGTTTTTAATGTAGACTGAACTATATCATCTAACAGTAATGATAGTTTTGTTTTTCCTTTTCATACCCTCATGACTTGTAACTTTATTCTCTTACTGTGCTGCTAGGATTTCTATATCAAAGAGATGGTGATTGTGATATCCTTGTCTTGTTCCTGAATTTAAAATTAACGCTTCAAGCATTTCACCATTGGGAATGATGTTGGCTATCATTTTGGTAGACACCGTTCATCAATCATTAAGGTAGTTCCCTTCCATTCCTAGTTTACTGTAATTTATTTCTTTTTTTTTGCTTTTGTCAAATGCTTCATCTTCATCTATTGAGAGGCAAAAGGTAATGTGTTATATGTATAGAATTTTTTTATTTTTAAAGCACCCTTGCATTATTGAGATAAACTCAACTTTATCTTGGTATATTCTCTCTTTTATTACAATCCTATATTGGATTTCCTAATATTTTATTTAGGATTTTTGCATCCCTGTTCATGAGTGAGATTGTCTGACAACTTTCCTTTATACAGTCCTTGTCGGGCTTTGGGATCAAGGTTATAGTGACCTCTTACAATGCATTGGGGACTGCTTCCTCTTTCGGGTATATCTGAAAGGGTTTGTGTAAGATTGGATGAACAGTTATTTAAAAGTTTGTTTAAAAACTCACCTATAAAAAAACAAAAACAAAAAAAACCTCACCTATAAAAGCATCTGAGTCTCTGAGGAAGGGTTATATAAACTTCCACTCAAGTTCTTTAAGGATAATGGAGTTATCAAAGTCTTCTATTTCTTCTTGAGTATGTTTCCATAAGTTATATTTTCCTAGAATTTGTTCATTCCATTTTTATTTTCATGTTTGTGGTGTAATCTTGTTCATAGTATTCTTTCTTTCTTAATATCTCTGCTCTGCCTGTATTTATGGCACTCTTTCATTTTTAATTTTTTATATACAGCTTCCCTATATTTTTCATGATTGAGCTCAGCAAAGCTTTGTCTGTTTTATTAATCTATTAAAAAATCCCTTTTGAGATTTTTGATTCTATCATTTTTTACTTCCTACTTCATTTATTTTTGCTCATTCCTTTTTTCTGCTTTTTAAAATTTTTTCTGGAGTTACTTTTTTAACTTCTTACATTGGCTACTCAGCTTCTCAAGTTTTTGCCTTTCTTCTCTTCTAATACAAAGTTTTAAGGCATAAATATATCTCAAAATATTGCTTTGGCAATATCCCATGAATTTTGATATATATTATTATTATCATTCTGTTGTAAGTATTTTAACTTTCCATTAGATTAAATGTTGTTTCTTCTTTTATACATTGCTCAGAAGTATACTTCTTAAATTTTTAAATATATAGGTTTTCAAATTTATATTTTTGTTAATAATTTCAACTTAATTGCACAGTAGTCAAAGAATGTGTTGTGCATGATTCCAGTTCTTTGAATTTACTGAGATTTACTTTACGGCTTAGCAGGAGGTCTGTCTAATTTTTGTAAATATTCCATGTGTAGAGTGTAGAGATGAATGTGTATTCCCTCATTTCTGATTCGGTAAATGTCCACTAAATCTAGCAAGTTGATTAGTTTGTTCAAGTTTTTTTCTATGTGTTTATATTTATTTGGGTCTCCTTGACCTACCAGTAATTGAGAGAAATATGATAAATTCTCACGTCATGATCATGAATTTGTTTATTAGGAGCCAGGCCACACAGCAGGAGGCGTGCGGTGGGCAGGCGAAGCTTCCTCTGCTGCTCCCCATTGCTGGCATTGCTGCCTGAACATCCCGCACACGCCCTCACCCGCCCCTTGTTCGTGGAAAAATTGTCTTCCGCGAACCCGGTCCCTGGTGCCAAAAAGATTGGGGACCGCTCATCTATTTCACAGCTGAGCTTCACCCGGGTCTGGGATAAATAGAAGAAACGCTTGCAGTCTCCTTGAGTTCCCCTGAGTCTCAAATCAGCCATTTCACCGTAAAACCTCTGTTGCCCCCGTTGAGTTTGACTTAAGTGCGTGCTAGTCTAAGACTGAATCGGACGGGGTTGGGGGAGTGTGGAAAGGGTGCCCAGTTTTGCTTCAGATCAGGAGAAATAGATTTTTAGAGCACCATTCCTATGGATAAAAGTGAACTAAGCCCTCAAGGGACCCCCAGCACAGCACAGGACGTGATGATCACCCTTTCTAAGAGACTCGTTCAACAAGCAGAGGCGTCAAGTTGCTCCAAAAATGAATCCTTGGGAAACGATAAACTATGATATTTGATAAAGTTTTCTGAATGTTGGAACCAGCAGTACCTGGGGGAAGAAGGCAAGAAACCGAGAGAGACTGGGGGCAAGATTTGAAACGCTCTGTTTACACCTGAGCGGACGTACCCTGATGCGCCGGCTCTGAGGTTTTGGAAGGTGGCGGTGGGAGGAAGAGCAGGAAGCCCAAGCCACCGATTTGAGGAGCTGCACCGAGGGCTGGAGAAGCGCTGGGAACCCTACAGGGGCTTTAAGAAAGCGGGAAGGGCCACCTTGGAAACTTCATTTGAAGTTGCTCGGGGACTGCCAACACCAAGGGATACGGGCTGTCCCTTCCCTCCCAGCCCTGCCTGTGGTCTCTGTGTCCCTTGAGGATGGGAACTGGGCCCTAGTTGGCGCTCTTCCTTCATCTCCAAACAGTGACCTCTCAATCACGTGTTTGACCTCAGAACCTCGAGGATCGTAAGCCCAGTTCAGCATGTAGGCAGAACAGATTGGGTCCAGGGCCAGCTTCTAGAAATTCAGACCCAGAGGTTGACAGGTGACTTGGGCTGACTGATGTGTTTTACACGGACTTTGTGTGGCCGCCGTACTACCAGCATCCTGCCCCGGAAGCAAGCCATGCCTCCGAGCCCTGCTGCCTGGGGAAGCTCTGTAGGTGCCGCCGTGTGTAAGAGACGATTTCCACTCTTTACCTCACTTTATCTCCATTCATTGTGAAACGAAAAGCCACGGGGAACGGGGGCTTAAAAGGGTGCACTCTGGGGCTTCCCTGGTGGCGCAGTGGTTCAGAGTCCACCTGCCGATGCAGGGGACACGGGTTCGTGCCCCGGTCCGGGAGGATCCCACATGCCGCGGAGCGGCTGGGCCTGTGAGCCATGGCCGCTGAGCCTGCACGAACAGAGCATGTGCTCCGCAATGGGAGAGGCCACAACAGTGAGAGACCAATGTACCGAAAAAAAAAAAAAAGACTGCTGATCGTAAATATTAATCACATCTAAGAAATGCCTTCACAGCTGCACCTGGGCTGGTGTTTGAGCCACATCTGGGCCCTATGGCCCTGCAAGTGGATGGGTGCAATGAGCCTCTGCCGTCAGGGGAGCCACTGTCTTAGGGGAGGCACTGGTTTATCCCCGTGTGCTTGGCTTATTTGAGAGGGGGACCCAGGAAGGACCCCAAGTAAGGGAGGAGAAAGGTCATTCAGGAAGTGGAGAAAAGCCGAGAAAGTCTGCTCATGAGCAAGTTGTCACTGTGGGCAACTGGGACACAGTCCCGCCAGGGAGCCTCTGTGGCCTCTGGGGCTTTGAATTACAGCAAACTGACGACAGCACCTGTGCAGCAAAGCACAGTGGCCTCGTCCTAAGCCTGAGCCCTGAAGTCAGGGGTCCCTGGTGGCCCTGTTATAGAACCTGTCACTGAACCTCATAGGTGGTGGTGATTACGCCTGTGTTCCTGCCTGGCGACATCCTCAGATGGTGGCCCCTCGGCCATCCCAGTCTGGCTGAACTGCCCTGCGCGCGGGCTGAGCAGGTTCCCGGTGCGGCAGGACGAAGCTTCCAGTACCCGCCCAAACGTGCCAAGGAGTCGAGGAGCCTCGTCGGCCAGCCACGCCCAGCTCGGCCTTTTCCTGTGTGACCTTGTCAAGCTAATTCACCGCTCTGAGCCTCATCTTCCTTATCTGTAGATGGCTGGGTTTAAAAATTCACGAGAAATGCACGTAAAGTGCTGAGAACAAGGCTGAACTTTCCGTTGATCTCTCTCCTCCCATCTGACCAAGGCCAAGTTCAGCAGTCTGGATGTACTCGTTTCCAAGGCAAGGAGGCTCTGCTTTCTTTTAGTATCTGCAAGCTCTGAAGCATTCTGGCAAAGGAAGGAGGTCTGGGCCAGGGTCACTGTCACCAGAGTTGCCTCTCATGACTCACTTTCCAAACAAGACAAGCTGAAGATGCCAACATGGGCGAGAAGGGTTCCTCCAGTTCTCTAGCGTCAAGCCCGTTTTTGATGTTGATGTCCTAACCCAATTCCCACGCGACCAACCCCACACGCAGTCTTATCTTGGAATGACTCAGGCCACTCTCATAACCCGCTTTCTACAGTGACCTTCTTGTAACCTTCACCTCGAGTCCGCTGCCCAGGATGAAGCAGCTGCGTTGGGAGGGGAGGTACCTCCTCCAACTGCACCGACCGTCGACTCTTTCACGGCACCATTCTGTCCTCCACCCTGTCCCTGCTGACCCTGACCCAGTCCTCAGCCCTCGGTAGGGGATGCCCTTGGCCAGCTGCCCGGCCCTTGAGCCATTAACACGCTTTTGTAGGAACTGTCCTCCTTCCCTGATCCAGATGGTGACAGGCTCTCCGAAGGGTTATAATAATTTTAGCTGATAGTTATGCCTGTGCAGGCACAGTATTCAGTGGCTCATCTAATCCTCACAGAAGCCCTACGAGGTAGGGTCTATTCGCTGCCCATCTGACAGTTGAGGAAACAGAGGCAGGAGGGGTTTAATAACGTGGTTAATATATAACCAGGACACAGTGGAGTCAGGATGGGAAGGCACAAAGCCCGCCTCCCGAATCTGTACCCTTATTTGCCACGTGGTCTTTCCTCTTCTGTTTGAACATCTCGACTTCTCTCTGGCCGAGGTTTATTAAACCAATGGTGGGCCTGACCCAGCAGGAAAAGAGTCCTTTGTCTGCAACTGTGTGTTTGAGAGGGAGGGGGTGCCACGAGGTAGAACGATGCTGTGCGAACAGGGTAAGCCTCCTCCTTCCTTCCTGCCCCGAGCCGCTGAGGAAGCCTGCCCACCAGGACTGACATGCAGACACGCAGACCCGAGGGGGAAAGAGCCCTCCTCGAAAGGTCCACCTCAATTCCATGGGACATCCCAAGATCTGGGCCACCTCGGGACACTCCACGCCAGGGAAGGCTGAGCCCTCCCTACCACTGCACAAGGCACTAGGAAGGAAACTAGAGCTCACCTATGAGCTAAGCACAACGAAGTCCTGAAAAGTTACGATTCGCACCTGCTAACTACTTTACTTTTTAAAAATCACATAGCAGATTCATTTTTTTTAATTCTGTTTCTGTTCTGCTGTGCTTTGAGCACCTTCTTGGTCTGCCCTTTGGGCAAGTCCAGCACTGCTTGTGTGTACATAATAAAGTCCCCTTTCTCACCGAGGTCACCCTCAGTGGGTTCTGCTCCCCGGTCTGACTTCAGGCGAGTCGCTCAGCCGTATCTGACTTTGCTGGAAGCTCCCCATGCCGAGCTCCTTGCAAACACAGTGACCGTCTGCAGTGAATTACAAAGGCCTTTTAGGCTATGCTTTGACCCATTACTGTAAGTTTGTTGTTTTCAGCTGAACGTAGGTCTTTGGTAAATGTATTCTCCTGAAGATGTATTCGATGAATTTTTAATTATATTTCCTAGAGACTAAGAAAGAGAGTGTAAACAGGAAAACCTTGTCAATGGGAAACAGTGTGTACTGGGAGTGGGTTGGGCCTTTAGAACACCTGGTGCTATTGGAGGGTGTGGGGTCAGTGGGTTTCACTGGATGTGGACACACGTGCTCCCTCACAGACAGTCAGGGGAAAGAGCCGTCAATGTCATGACCAGAATTGCCTCGAGAGCAGGTTTGCTGGTGCCACGAGAGGTCCCGGGGTGCGTGACACATCTGCTCCTGCATCCCAGGCCACAGTACCCCCAAGTCACTTGACACACACATGGCATCAAAGTTGTCCCACTTCAAAGGGACAAACCCAACCACCTTCCCTGTGTCCATCTCCAAGGCCACCTGTACAAAGCACCGGGTGCTGAAACAACAGACACTTACTCTCTCACAGTTCTGGAAGCCAGAAGTCCAAAACTGAAGGAGTCGACAGGGCCACGCTCTCCTGAAGGCTCTCATGGAGGGTCTGCACCATGCCCTTCTCTGGACGTCTGTGCTCCCAGCATCCTTGGGGTCCTGGCTTGGAGATGTGGGCTCCGACCTGCATCATCACAGGCATTGTCCCCGTGTCTTCACAGGATGTCCCTCCCTCTGTGCACATCTGTCCCTGTGTCTCTCCTCTTCTTATAAGGACATCAGTCATATTGGATTAATGACCTCATCTTTACTTGATTTCATGTGCAAAGACCCTATTTCCAAATCAGGTCCCTTCACAGGTGCAGGGGATTAGGATTTCGGCGTATCTTTTGCGGGGGGACACAGTTCAGCTCAGAACAATGTCCAGACAGCCCTCTCTTCCTCATACCTCGCCCCCCACCTCTGAGTGGGAGCCCAAGGCCCTCCCTCTTCTGTTCCCTCTCACCTCCCGGCACGGCTTCCCCAGCTCCCTGAGCACACACTGGGTTCAGCTTGCGGGTGCCCATGGTCTCGGGCCCTTCCTGTGAGCCTCCGTCCACCCCAGGCTCTACCTACCAGCCTCAAGACCCTGCTCAGATTCACCTTCCCTGAGGCTGAAGCCAAGAGGGATTCTGGAAATCTCTTCAGGCCTCGTTGGCTGCTGGCCAGAGGGACCGGGGCCCCATCGCTGAGGCTGGTCTCCTGTCTCCTCCACAGGGGCGATACTTGTCCCCTTCCAACTCTTGTGTGGGTTGTGTCTTTCTTGGAAACCCTGGACCATGCAGGGGGGTGACATCTGCTCCTGGTGGAGCGGACACTTACTCAACAATCTTGTCTCGTATCTCGTCTCTGAAACTTTAAGTACGTCAAGGGTACAAAACGCTTTGTAGCTTCGCAGGAGGTGCACAAGGGTATGGGTAGACACTGAAGCGCTTATCAAGTAAATGAACGAATGAATTGTTTTCTCTGCGCGACGTAGCAGATAATTTGACTTGATGCTGGCCCTGAAGTGACCAAACTACTTGGGCATCTTAGAGCCCGTGGTTCTAAACTTCAGTGTGCAGAAGGATTCCGTCAGGCCGCTCATTTACCCTTCAGATCTCTGCAGTTCCCCGAAGTCTTGCATCTCGTGAGCAAAACACCCATACTGGAGCCCAGCTGGCCCAGGACCTCGGCTTCATCCTTGCTGCCCCTCGGGGCGGGTTGAGGGCGGAGCAGTAGACACGGTGGTAACACTTGCTCGTGTGACTCCAGGATCCGTGGGCCTGGAATGTTCCCTGAGCTCACTCTCTTGTCCTGCCTTTTCAATTTTTTTTTTTTTTTTTTTTTACGGTACGAGGGCCTCTCACTGTCGCGGCCTCTCCCGTTGCGGAGCACAGGCTCCGGACGTGCAGGCTCAGCAGCCATGGCTCACGGGCCCAGCCTCTCCACGGCACGTGGGATCCTCCCGGACCAGGGCACGAACCCGTGTCCCCTGCATCGGCAGGCGGACTCTCAACCACTGCGCCACCAGGGAAGCCCTGCCTTTTCAATTTTATTCTTTCTTCTCCCTTCTACTTAGAAGGTGTTAAAAAAAAATCATTTTGCTGTACACCTGAAACTAACACAACATTGTAAATTCAAATATACTTCAATTTTTTAAAAAAACACACACACAAAAGGTGTGACTATCTATGCGGTGGAGAAAAAGCAAAGGCAAAGAAAGATGGTGAATGGGAGTGAAAACAGCCCAGTGGCACTGTCGTCACTCACAGTGTGATTTCCTCAGCCACAAGGAGAGATGCGCGCACAGAGCAGCCGTTACACAGACAGAGGAAAACCAGCACCGAGGACGATTCTCGCTGGATTTCTGCTCAGCACACCCAGGGCCCCTATCTGAGCTTCAGTGAACTTCCCGTTCTTCAACTGCTGTCTCCTGCTTTTATTCCTGCTGTAGTGGGGAGAGGATGTTATCATTTGAATTGCTTCTTAGCTCTGTTTCTTTTTTCCCTCTCTGGGAAGATTTCCTTCAGAAACCATCTCTCTGAAAGTTTGTTTCCAGGGGCTTGTTTTTCTTTAAAAAAAAAAAAAGTCTACAGATTTTTCTCTGCAGACTTAACGTCTGAAACACACCCAGTTCCCTCTCCCAAATAGTTTCCCCTGTACGTTTCTCCTTGTGGGTTTTACTCCAAATGGAGCCAGTGTTGCCATCACCAGACAAGGTCCTCTGTGTGCCTGTCCTAGAGACCAGGGGTATTTCCACAGGTTACAAACACAGAGAGAAAGCAGGGTCCCCTTGCCAAAGTGCTCTCCTTTTTTAGACAAATGATGTTTTTATAGGTTCCCCTTCGTGAGAACTGTGTTGGATTCTCTGCTGCAGATCTGGAGTCCTCTGAACACACCCTGCGTTATCATCAGACAAAGCACTGGGCCCTGGGGAGCACGGCCACCACCTGCCAGTCCCTCTCCAATGGCAGATGTCTGTCACTTAGGCTCTTGGCCGGCAGCACTGGGCGAGCTTGTGTCATCAAGGAAGTGAAGCTGAAGAAAGGAACGTATTAGGCTCAGGGCGGGAGGCTGGAGGGAATGAGCGCTTTATTTGCTTAAGGCAGCTTGGTCGCACCTGATATTCATACATGAAAGGAGGCCAAACAGTATTTAAGGAAACCGGACAAATTGGAACATGGGACGGAACATGAAGAAAATCCAGAAGTTGGCTGAATTCAACTGAATAACTTCAGTTGGCTAAATAAACTGAATAAACTCAGTCAGTCA
The DNA here is from genome assembly GCF_964374135.1 of Grampus griseus. Lineage (NCBI taxonomy): Eukaryota > Metazoa > Chordata > Mammalia > Artiodactyla > Delphinidae > Grampus > Grampus griseus. Next base: position 80,586,905 of record NC_139007.1, read on the forward strand.
TCTCAACTCCCTTTTGGTAAGATATTCATGGGAATCGGATTTTTGGAGGGTCTCCATGAGTTTTCACTCCTTGCGTGGAACTCTAAATCCCTTTGTGTCATGACAGAAAGTTGCGTTGCAGCATCAACGGGAAGAAGGGGCTGGCGTCTCATACACAACTGGATCTGACGCAAACTGTGCTTTCTGCTAAAAATTTTTGAGATTCCCCAAAATATATGTAAAGACAATATTCATGAAAACAGCTATAACATTTTTTGAGTATGGGTCTCAGGTACTGGGCTAAGTGTTTTACATAAAGTGTCTCATTTAACCCTCACTAAGCCTCATGATATAGTATGATTTCCACGTTATGTATGGGAAAACTGGGACCCGGAGAGGCCCAGGAACTTGCCCAAGGTGACACACCTAGTAGCTTGTGACAAGAATTCAACTCTGGTCTGACAGTTGACTCCATAGCCTGTGCTGTCATTTCCTAAGGTTATTAGCTAACACTCAGGTATCCAGGAGCCGATCACTTGGTGTTCTTTTTTCTTTGTTCTAGCTTTATTGAGATGTAATTGACACATCACAGTGTAAGGTCAAGGTGGACAACACGTTGACATGAGGTACTTGTATTACGTTGTAAAATGATGACCACTAGAGCGTTAGCTAACACCTGCATCACGTCACACGGTTACTATTTCTTTTCTGTGGTGAGAACATTTAAGATCCACTCTCTTGACAAGTTTCAAGTATATCATACGTCTTACCAACTTCAATCACAATGCTGTCCATTAGACTCCCAGAACTTATTCATCTTATAAATAGAACTTTGTACCCTCCCCCCCCCCACTTCCCATCGCCCGCTAACCATCACTCTACTCTGATTCTATGAGCTCAGCATTTTTAGATTCCACGTGTAAGTGAGATCATACAGTGTTCGTCTTTCTGAGTCAAACTTATTTTACTAAACATAATGCCCTCAAGGTCAGTCCACATGTTGTCACAAATGTCAGGATTTCCTGCTTTCTCATGGCTGAATAATACTCCATCTTATATATATATATATATGTATATATGTACATATATTACATATATATATATGTAATACACATCTTCTTTATCCATTCATCTGTTGACGGATGTGTAAGTTGTTTCCAAGTCTTGGCTATTGTGAATAATCCTACAATGAACGTGAGATCGCAGACACCTCTTTGAGATCATGGGGTTTTTTCTGATGGATATATGCCTGGATTATTATCTTTTATTATGAGAGCAGCACGTGCCAGTAGTTTGCACAAAGCAGAGGCAGTAAAACCAGCCATGTTACCATTTCCTATAAAAGGCGCAAAGGTGATGTAGCAAGAGGCCTCAGTCCGTGAGACATTTATAGTCCATTTGTAGAGACAAAACTAAAAATTAAGTTACAATTCAAGTTAATGTAAAATTTTCACTGGAACCATATTTTATCAAAGCTCAGAATTTACACGAGTAAGGAGCACCTCCCAACGCCCACATCTCCCTCACGGTGGAGTCCGCATGGCTATTGCATAGAAGCTCCTATCTGAGTGTCTCAGAATCTTCAGAATTCTGGGGTGAAGATGGGACCCAGCGAAGGGCGGACGGCACATGGACAAGGGAAGGAGGGCTCAGAGGTCAGGGAAGAAGCATGAAGAGCCCCTGGCCAGTCCCACCTTCCCTCTGGCCGTGCTCCCCAGCCTCAGCGCCACTGCCACCACATCCCTGCCTTCTTTCCTTGGAGAGGAAAGGATGAAAGAAATTTGCCAGCGAAAGAGAAGGTTTAAATAGCCTTTGCATTGCTCTGAAGGTGAGAAAGTGAAATAAAATCACCAAAAGAAACTCCTCCACTCTTAGCAGTTTCAAGCAAGGACTTTATAATATTCAGTATTTGCTTCTATGGAGAAGAGAGAACAGGCAGAAGGAAACCAATCAACAGGGTTTCCCCACATGGGATGCGTGGACCTCGGAGGAATCCATAAATCTGAAAAGTTTACATATTACTTAGTTGCTGTGATTTTCCCGGGCAGTGGTTCTGGAGCTCCCATCAGCGTCTCAGGGATTTCTCAGTCCCGTAGATGAAGGCAGATGTGTGTTAGAAGCTGTAGTTTTAAAGTTCTCGCTTGGCAGGTGATTGTGAATCTTCCCCCAGGGTTCTTCCCCGCAAAGGATAAAACAGTGACTTAATCAGACTTTCCAGAAGCCCAGATGTTATATAGAGTCCTTTCCAGGCAAACATCCATATCCTTTAACCATGATAAGATTTCAGCTTTTCTCACTATTCCCCAGTTGCTTCCAAATACGCTCTGGTCAACTTCTCTCTTAGCACACGGCATCCACAAAGCGAGCATCGTGCTCCAGGGCAAGTCCGACCAGCACAGAGGAAAGAGAATTACCAGCCTTATTCTGGACACTGTACTTCTGCTGAAACAACCTAAGGTCACATGAACTTTTAAAATAGATACATAACCCTCTTGTCTTGCATCAAGCCTTTTTGGCAAGTAAATCTTTCCATACGTGTTACCTCTGAACTCTGCCACTTTTCATTTCTATCCTACTTATACGGTAGGAGGGAGGGCTAAAGGGAAGAAAGTTATGCTTATCTCTTCTAAATTTTATCTTGTGGGATTCAGTCATTGTTATCTGATGCTGATTTAGTTGATCAATGAATCAATGCTCTTTAAGGAGAAAGTGATCCACCAGTTATCAATTGAGCTGACTATTACAGCATCCAGTCCACATTACTCCATCTTGGCAATTTGACTATCATAAAATTCTTTCTTAAGGGACTTGCTGACACTTACTCTTCTTCTATATAAGTAGCTTTCTTAGACTTTCACCGTTTGCCTCATGAAAACTACGGCCGAGAGACAGGTTTTGGCTCAACAATGAAAGCTGCTTGGGAATGGAATCGATGCTCCAGATGGCCGTGCACGTCCCGTCACTGAAGATTGTCTAATGTCTGGCTGGTCATGGATCAGAAATAAAAGAGAAAAGATTCAGATATCAGACGAGGTATTGAATTCCGCAGTCTGTATGGCGACGCGAAATGCCAACAGTTTTTGACTGTAGACGACTTCTAGCGGGTAATGAATAAATCAAACGGTAGCTTCAGGTGCAGCCTGACTCAGAGCGCAATGATGTCATTAGGATCCTCTCTCAGCTCTGCTTGCTTTGTGTGTTGGTCTCACCCGAAGGCCGTCTCCACTGGCTACAGTCAGACAGCTACAGCATCTTACTGAGGCTGCGTACTCACGTCTACCAAACTCAGAGGATTCCAGCCTTCCCAGTAAACAGCTTAAGCCTTGCAATGATTAGACTGGACCGGGTCACATGTCCATTCTACACCAATCACTGTAGCCAAAGAGATGAGACATAGTGCTGTAGCTATCTGTCGCCCTATAGCAAGTCACTCCACAGCTTAGGGACTCAAACAACAATCATCTCATTACCGTTCATGGTTTCTGTGGGTCAGGAGTTTGAGTGAGCTCAACTGGGTGACTCTGGCTTGGGGCCCCTCATAGATTTACGGTCAGATGGTGCTGGGAGCTGGCTGTCTTCATGCAATTTTAGAGCTTCTCTACGTGGTCTCTCCAGTGGGGCCAGTTTGTGTTTCCCCCACAGCATGGAGGTCTCACAACTGTCAGGCTTCTTGCCTGGCAGTGCCCCAGGAGAACAAGGTGTAAGTGTTTGGCATTTTTAGGACCCAGCCTCGGAAATAACATACTGTCACCTCACCCTGTGCTGTTGTGTGAAACAGTTAGAAATACCAACCCAGATTCAAGAAGAGGGTACATAGACTCTGCCTCTTGATGGAAGAGTGGCAAGGTAATAGAAGAACATCTATAAGAACAGCCATCTTTAGAAAATACAATCGCCACGTATACTGATGGGCTTAATCCAATCAAAACCCAGTCCTGAGCTGAGAACCCCATAGGTGACAGTTCCCCCAAAAAACCTGGGTGCTGTTCATGGAGAAGAGAGACATGGACAGTGGTGAGTGACATGGGGAGGCCACGGTTTCTCTCTAATTTGATGTTTTAATATGTATTCTATAATTTATCATATGACTTAAATTTTGCAGAAAACTTATTTTTTGTCAAAACTAAACACAGAAGTTTAACTTTAAAAAGAAGTCTTTATTAAATTACACCTCATTAACTTAGTTAGATCCACCAGTTAGAAGTGGTCTGACACATTAGGCTGAGGGCTTTTTGTGTTGGTTATAAACAGATTAATGGCATTAACGAAGGCAAGAGCCAATAAACTATTTTGGGGGCAAACAGTTTTAATGTTGTTGAAGAACAAGGGCTAATTACAAATGTTTCTGAGAAGCTGTTCATTCAGCACTTTTGAGATTACAAAAGTTCTTTCCAATCCCCATCCTGTTATCAAATTATTAAATTCAAGGAGGAATTTAGCAAATACAGGCAAAATGTGTAGAAAATAAAGCGTTATTTCTTTTCCGTTCGTCCATAACTCAGAATTTTCATGCTTCTGCCAAAGTAACATTGACCCTGTCCTAATCAGAGTCAGGCTTTGCGTTGTTTTATAACTGAGGGAAATGACTGCCAAAAGAAAGATGAAATGTATTACAAATTCACACTCGAAAGGTAAAAAGACTGCCTTTCATAAAAATGCACAATTGTTTCAAAGATTTCCTTTCCTTCCCCCGAGATTGGCTGATAGCTTAATTAGATCATCTCTGCCTTGAACATTTCTTGTCTTTTTACATAAATGCATTGGCAAGCTTATTAAATTGAAAGCCCTCCGCCCTCTCACTTGGAGGGGTGGCGAGCTTCAGTTAATCACCTGTTGATGGCTATGGATTGTAAATGGGTGTTTCTCTTGGAAATCCATAGCCTGCCAGGACTGGCAAGGGAGGGTGTTCAGTGCACGGAAAGACCTCAGCCCATACCTGCCTGCCTGCGCTCCCTGACGCTACAGCCCGCTTCCAGCAGCACGACGCCCAGCCATCTGAAGGCTCTGCTCCACGGCTCTACTGTTTGGCGGTGGCTCAGTGAGATTTCTGAGCAATTTTCTTTCAACCACCCGACAAAGAACCAGCTAAGAAGTTCAGTGTTCAGACAGCGGTCCATTGTTGGGTCTCTATGAATTCCAACAACAGGCTTGCCTGATGCCTTTTAAAAAAAAAAAAAAAAACGAAAAAAAAAAAACCGAATTGGCCTATTATTTTAACATTATGTAGAATGTTGGGAGGGTCTCAAAAAACTACTCAGCCTTTTTTTTTTAATTTATTTATTTCCGGCTGCGTTGGGTCTTCGTTGCTGTGTGCGGGCTTTCTCTAGTTGCAGAGATCGGGGGCTGCTCTTCGTTGCGGTGCGCCGGCTTCTTATTGCGGTGGCTTCTCTTGTTGCCGAGCACGGGCTCTAGGCGCGCGGGCTTCAGTGGTTGTGGTGCATGGGCTTAGTTGCTCTGCGGCATGTGGGATCTTCCCTGAGCAGGGCTCGAACCTGTGTCCCCTTCATTGGCAGGCGGACTCTTAACCACTGCGCCACCAGGGAAGTCCCCTACTCAGCATTTTTAATTTCTTGCTGGATACACTTTTTCTTGAACATGTGATTTCTTTGCTGACGAGAAGTATTTTACCGGCTTTTACCAACACAGCTTGTGCTCTATCTGCAAAGGATGAGGAAGCACGCAGGCCTTGGGGGCTGGCCCCTGCTATCCTGCTTGCTGTCCAGTGTCCTGAGAGAGGCCGGCTTTGTCCTCCAGGCCCACCATGGGCTCCACCGCCCTGGGATGTTCCTGGAACCCTCAGGCTGTGCACAGGGAGCTCCCCTTCTCTCTCCCCTCCTCTGATCTCCCCCAACACCTTAGAGTTCCCATCTCCTCCATCTCCCACAAATGATGGCTATACATCACGGTGACCACCTGGACGCCACCCTTATCCGCGCATGAAGCGCGAGTCCACCTGTGAGCCTTTCAAGGCAGGATGGGGCAGAGCACAGTGGCTGCCGTGCTGAGGGCAGCTCAGCCCCGAGCTTCCCATCCTGCACCTGCCCGCTCGAGGCTCTTAACGTTCATGAAGGACGTGCACTGATGGTTACAAAGTATGACCAAATCCATGGCCGTGCTTGGACTTCACAGCACCCTGTGGAGATTGGCAGAACTACCTTCCCATTTTACAGGTGAAAAACTGGAGGCTAGGGCTTCCCTGGTGGCGCGGTGGTTGAGAGTCCACCTGCCGATGCAGGGGACACGGGTTCGTGTCCCGGTCCGGGAAGATCCCACGTACTGCGGAGCGGCTGGGCCCGTGAGACATGGCCGCTGAGCCTGCGTGTCCGGAGCCTGTGCTCCGCAACGGGAGAGGCCACAACAGTGAGAGGCCTCGCGTACCGCAAAAAAAAAAAAAAAAACAAAACAAAACACTGGAGGCTATTTCTCCTAACCTCAGCAAGATTAGTTGATTTGCCCCAAGGTAACCAGCCAGGAAATGACAAACAGGGGTCTCAAACCCAGGTCTCTCCATTAGGCCAGAGCTACTCTGTACTAACCCTGTTCTGAGGGCCACCTTCGCTCCTCAGGAAGGTGGTCAGCGGTCAGACCTCGTAAACCTTAACCTCAGAGCAATTTCTAAGTTTAATGAAATGAAATATTGCTGAGGCCGTGTGCATAAGGATGGAATGCTGTACGTGGAATGAGATGACCTGGCCTCTGCTTTGCATCCTGCCACGGATTAGATGTGTGAGCTTGGCCAGTGATTCATTCATTCATGCATGCATTCATTCAACAGTTTTTGAACACATTCCAAGTGCCAGGCATAGTATCAGACTCTGTGGAAACAGGAGGCCATCACCCATGGTCAGGTGGCCCTGATCCAGAGCACAGGGCAGACAGATATGATGCGATGTGGCCAGAGCATTCCAAGAGGACCCCAACCTTCTTCAAATGAAGGAAGTGGATTGGAGTACCTCCAGGGCCTCCCTCTGTCTCCCTCCTTCTTCTGTTCTGTGATCCTCCAGCCAGCAAGACTTTCGTGATTCTGTGGGGATGAATAACACAGAATACTGAAATTCACAAAAGAATCCAGATATTTCTCCTAAGTTTCTCAATTAAAATACCAGGATTGAGCAACTCGCATTTCATCCTTTATCTCCCTGTTCCACACTATAGAGAGGCTGTTAAAGGACAGAAAAGAGTCCCAAAGTCAGACGACAGAAGGGAACATAGAAGCCACTTGCGGTTCACATGGTCAGTCGCAAAGCATGGTCTTCCAGGCTTGGAAAGCTGTGACCTGACAGTATCTGCCCTTGGGCTCAGGGTCACATCCTAACCAAGCTGTCCCCGTGGTGCCCTGGTGTACATCTTTGTCTCTCTTTGTCTCTCTGCTACATCTCCTTGGACAGAAAGAATCATAATTATGAATAGGCTCTAAATCCCTTCTCAGACCATGCACACACACCAACAACTTGAAAGGAATCACTACTGTGGGACCTGACTCCATCCAGACCCCGACACTCAAGGCAAAGCGCTGGGAGGCATCAGGATCAGGGCAGCAGAGGCTGTTTGCTGCCGAGAATCAGGGCAGTCACTCAGGCCCTAACCTGGGCACGATGCGTGCTGCTCCTGTTCTACAGTGCACTCTGCTCCGAGGGCCAGCAGGCAGACCAGCAGGCACTAGGGCAGCTGGCAACCCCAGGGCAGCATCCGGTGGCCGGTACGTGGGAACACTTCCCTGGGATCCTTAACAGAGAGTCTTACAGTCTTGCTCGGGTCCCACGAGGCTTTAGAGATTTTTGTTTTTTGCGGTACGCGGGCCTCTCACTGCTGTGGCCTCTCCCGTTGCGGAGCACAGGCTCCGGACGCGCAGGCTCAGCGGCCATGGCTCACAGGCCCAGCCGCTCCATGGCATGTGGGATCCTCCCGGACCGGGGCACGAACCCGTGTCCCCTGCATCGGCAGGCGGACTCTCAACCACTGCGCCGCCAGGGAAGCCCGAGGCTTTAGAGTATTTTTCAAGGCCTTCAAGTTTGAATTCCCCAAATAGCCAGTTCACAGGGAACCACTGAGTCCCACAGGGCGCTCGGGGTTACCTCCCTGGGGTAAGACATCCGCATTCACCCGGTAGATGCTTTCCGCCCCACGCCACTGTATTAACCACGTGTTCCTGCTGCTTTGCCATCCCTGAGCTAGTCTACTCCTAGAGACAGAAAAGTCTTAAACATGGCTGGGAGTGTGCCTTTCGATGAGCCCCCCCCACCCCGACCTCCTCTCCTGGACTTTTACACTCCTGGCCATACTCACCTGTCCTAATCACCCCAGGGTTGGGCACCAGCCAACTAGGGACAGCTCCTACACTCCAGAGCCCTCCGTAGTCATTTAAACTAGCCATCCCTAAGCCTGTTTACCACTTTGCCTCACCTCTTCCTTCCCATGGAAAGTACAGTAAAGGCCCTGGTGCTTCCCCGCGTGGCCCTGTGCAGGTGCCCCGCCCCCTCCTCTTGGGATCTGTGCATATAACAAACTGTCCTTTCAGTGACAATTGTCTCCTGATCTGTTGGCCTCACCATACCCAAATAATAATAAAACCTACATTTTAAAACACCCAACCATTTATTTATGGTTAACCTCTGCCAGAAAAGTCTTTCCTGACCAGCTCCCCTGGTTGGTTTATATATCGTAGCTGTCAAGATCATCGTCATCAACTCATCGTGTCTGTGTTAAGGGGATAATCACAGAATGTGACTGGTGAGAACACAGTGAGTTTACACAGACACACAGGGCAAGCTCTCAGCCCAGGCTGTGGGGTGTGGTGAATGTACCATAGCTGTGACTCTGACACTGACAAGTCATCACTTCTAAGTGTCTCCAGGTCACCTCTGAATGACCAGACCACTTCTCATTCCAACCCTCGCTAGACTTTCTACCAAGTCTTTGAGAAATACTCATCTACTTAACAAACTCCAGCTGTGGGGATGTGTGGCCTTTGGAAATCTCCCCTCTGTTCCTGGGGTGATTGGCAGTGATTCCAAGGGCAGCAGCCACTGCAGCTGCCGCTGGGAATCCTCAGGTCTAAAGGCTGTTGGGAAGCGGCTTCCAGGGGTCTAGTTTCCTAAGGACGCATCCTACCTAGAGAGAGACAGAAAGACAGGTGTGTCCAGTCAGTCATAGCATCTTTGTCGCTGAAGGGAAAAGACAGTTCTTTCTGTTGGATTTGTCTCTGGTCCAGTGCGTCATGGACTTATATCTGATTCCTGCGGAGAGAGGGGGCTGCAGGTAAAACTAAAATGAGCTGCTTTCTCTTAAAACTCCAGACAACATCAACATTCAAGGTAGTATGACTGACACAATACAAAAGAATGTGGACAAATATCGAACTCTTGTTAATAGTACCCATAAGGATGAAGGACGCTGCTTGTCTGAGGCTCACTTCGAAATGCCTAAGAACAATAAGATGGGCTGATGGGCGGGTAGGTGAAAAGAGAGGAAGAAAATGGTGAGGCCAAGTGGTACTGAGTGGACTTGCTTGTGAGCTCCCTGGAGACCCACCCAAGACTCATCTGGGGACCTTGCAGGTGTCCTGAATCCTGCATTAAGAAAGGCAATGGCACAACATTGGAAATCAACCATTCTTCAATTAAAAAAGAAAGAAAGCCAATGAAACACCAGTTACAGATGAAAAATGCATAGAATTTTTAAAATATACTGTACAGATTTGTTTTGATCAGGAAATTTCACATCCTGAACTACATTATATTTGTAATTTTTGATGATGAATCTCCTTTTGTAAAATATCGCTTTCTCTGAGATAGCAGAGTTCGCATCATTTACCAAAAGTTTAGCAAAAGACAGAAAATAGTTCATGAAGAACCTAGGGGTAAGACAGGAAAAAAGACACAGGCCTACTAGAGAATGGACTTGAGGATACGGGGAGGGGGAAGGGTAAGCTGTGACAAAGCGAGAGAGTGGCATGGACATATATCCACTACCAAACGTAAGGTAGATAGCTAGTGGGAAGCAGCCGCATAGCACAGGGAGATCAGCTCGGTGCTTTGTGACCACCTAGAGCGGTGGGATAGGGAGGGTGGGAGGGAGGGAGGGAGACGCGAGAGGGAAGAGATGTGGGGACATATGTATATGTATAACTGATTTACTTTGTTATAAAGCAGAAACTAACACACCATTGTAAAGCAATTGTACTCCAATAAAGATGTTAAATATATATATATTTCAGATTAAATGTTATCAAGGTTCACTCCCTGAGCCATAACCAGAATATCCTCTGTCTTTTCTGTGGTGAGTTACTCCCTCTCCAAGGAAGACCCAGGGTCCACTAAACTCTCCAAAATTGGGTCTTAGTCCCTGCACCGTTGAGAAGCCACATTTCAAATATGGGAGTGAGAATGAAGGGACGTATGTTTGCCGCCACATAACCCCAATCTTCTCTACCAGCAGAAGCCACATAATGTGAAGTGGACCCGAGGACGTCCACGCACTCCACTCCCAATCCGCGAGCAGCGCCGCTCTGATGGTGTCTAGGACCATCAGAATACTCCCCAGGGAGTAAGTGTTCGTCCAACTCCTTTTCTCATATTTAAGTGTGAATGACTCAGGAACATTCATTGACTCATCCCCACATGGAACCAGGCTTTAAAATCAACATGAAGAAATGTATGACTGATATAAAAATTAGAGGTGAAGATAAGGGAGACTAATTTCTTTACACCCATCATGAACAAGGTGCTAACGTCTCAATTACCTTGATTCTGCTGGTTTGCAGTAGGCTCTCCTAAACTCCCCACCGCCAGCCTTACTAACCCTGCAGTTCTTGTCCCAGGCGCTGGGGCTGTGAGGCACGGGGCATCCACAGCTCAGAGTGGAGGAGGGAGCCCAGCTGGGGCACAGGACCTGCCAGATACAGTTTCCAGTCTCAACACAAACCACTGCAGGGGTGTCTGGGCTTAGAGTCGAGACAGACACACGGAGGAAACGGGACAGCGTTCTGTGCACCCGACAGTGGAAAGCGCCGTGGGATAAGGAGGCGCCCAGAGGTCCAGGCAGAAACATGGTCAAGGGAACATGACAAGGTCAGCAAGTGCACCTCCTACTGTATGTCAACTGATTAAACACAGCGCAGGTTCTCAGGGTTTGCTGGTGAGTTCCGGAGCAGGCTTCCAGAAGGTAGTTAGTGAGCAGTGTGTGTGATAAGAGACTCTATCAGTCTATCTGGTGGCAAGACTCTGTCACTCTCACCCCACCCCCTCTTCAATCCAGTATCACCTTGCCACCCTAGGTCGATATTCCGCAGGTAGGCGTTATTCTTTTGACTTCAAGCTTTATCCCCTATCATAATGAATACTCGTTACCGTAACACTGGTCATGGTAGTTTACAGCTGAGTAGACACGGATTCCTAAGAGCCCTTCCTGAGAACACGTTTCGATAGAGGGGAAGAAGCAAAGAGCATAAGCGGGTTGGGAGCCTGCTGTGGAGACAATAGGCAGGCGTGCAACAGAGACAGGCCTGGGGAGCGGCAGGGGCTGGGAGATAGGATTCTCCAGCCTAGACGTTTTATATACGGGCTTTCTTACTGAGTCTCACTCGAGTTAAGGACAGACCTCATGAACTCACGATCACACAGAACATAGAGAAGGGCTCTTTTCCAGGACGTTCACTGTTTTTCTTCCCCCTTAACCTTGGCCAGAAACACACAAGAAGAGGATTTTGGCAAGAAATGAATGACTCTGCATAGGTAATCCTCTCTCTAGAAAGAAGTCAAAGGACGGTGCCTGCTGAGGGGTGTCTGGGTCTCAGCTTCAAAGCCAAGATGAACCGAAGGGGCGGGGCCGCCCCCAGAATCCCCGGGCGGGCGGGAGGGGAAAGGAGCCCTCGGGGACGCTGCCTGGAAGGCAGGTCACGGGACACAGGAGCCACGAAGGAACGTGACAGCAGAGTTGCATTTTGACAGGTAAGAGTAAATTTGAGTCCAAGACATAAATGGATGTTGGGTCTAGAAAATGGAGCAAGCCAGCAGACGGGGTGGACGAACTCGAGTGGTCCCAGGAGAGATGGAAGCAGCCGTCACAAAGTCCCTGTCCAGCACTGCAGGTGTGGCAACGATCTCAATTTTCCAGCATCTCCACAGGGCACAGACTAGGCTACCTTGCTTTTACAGGTATGAAGGCTGAACCTGAGATTTAAATGATTACATTTAAAAGATTTGCCCGGGGCCACATTGCTAACTAACAATGTGAAAAGCTGAGCTTTTGCTCCAAGCTGAGAGAGGAAGATTTCATACAAAGGAGGACACACGATTTATTGCTCTTAGGAAAATATTATCAAAGGGTTATGATTCCCTCTTTTCCAGAGACTGGGAATGCTTGCTCTGAAGCCAACCTGTACAGTGTCCAATTTGAGCCTGCAGATCTGGAAAAGTCCTATTCTGGGTGATCCATTCACGGGAAGAAGCAGGAACCAGAGCTGCTCACACGTGACAGGTGCCCACAGCTCACCCTCGCTCACCAGACCTGCGTCTTCAAGGAAAAAAAAAGTACCCTTGTGCACAGGTTTAGAAAAAAAAGTTCCCTTGTGCACAACATCCCTTCTTCTGTTGGCCAAAGCAGGTCAAAGGGCTAAGCCAGTCTCAAGGAGACAGGCAAAGGGCTCCACCTTCAGATGAGAGGACAGACAAAGCCACATTGCAAAAGAGAACAGGGACTGGCTAGGATTTGAATGGCCATCTTTGGAAACTACCAGAATCCGAAACTTTGTACAATGCCAAGCACCCGGGTCTTTATAGTTACCAGTGCCCTTCTCAGTGTCATCAGGACCGCTTCCAAAGACAGCTTGCATCCAAGCCCGTGGCGCAGGGCAGAGGGGGCCCCTCCCCTTCAGTTAGTTCACAGGCTCCGTGTCCTTTGAGGGCTGGCCCGAAAGTAGAAAGGAGCGGCACCCGTGAGTCAGACATGGCCCCTACTGCCCAGAGATCATTGCCTCCTGAGAGGAGAGGGCCTGTGTTCAGAGGAGCTGAGCAATGTCCCTTCTGGAGACAATGAGGGTTTTTGAAAGCAGGAAGAACATGGGCTGCCAATTCATGTGTCTATTAAGTACCTCATTTTTCCAGGCATTCTGTCACACTGGGCTACTCAGAGGCCTTAGAAAATAAAATTTTCTCTGGGAAGTTATTAAGTACATAATTTTTTTAAATGTGAAGTGATTTTTAAAAGAACAAACACATCCTTTCCACCTCGAAAGTTGGAACCTGAGCCAGAACCATGCAGAGCAGAGGCGCCGGCAGCAGCAGGAGACGGTAGGGTGCGTTCCGTTTACCAAGGGCAGATGCCAAAACACAAAGAAACTCGGAGGAGTCCCGCCTGCCTTGACAGTGTCAGATGGTAGGAGCCAGTCCAGGGATGAGAAGGATACCCAGGGCTCCCACCCCGCTGAAGCTAAACCCAGCCACTGCTGACAGTGCTGAGATGTTCACGCTCACACATCTCAGCGGGGCAGGACGCCCACTCCATCCTCCATCCCTGGTCTAAGAAAGTCAGAGGAGCTGGTCCTCCCTGCAGCCCTCTGCCTCCAGGACGGACCATGGGAGCCCCAGACCAGAACCTTTCTCTGCCGCCGGCGTAAGCTTGTTTGTCCATGAAAACACAATTGCTTTCCTCACCCTGCCGACTGCTTGGCCGGGGTGAACCGTGAGACCCAACCACGAGGTTGCTACTGATGCCCCAGCCATTACCGAGGTCCTCCATGGACCATCCAAGTGTGGACACGCAGAGCTCTCCCCGAAACACAGAGGTGCTTCTCGCGGGGGGCTCACAGCCTAGCAGAGAGGACAGGAATGTACATTTCTACATGAAAACCAAAGACTACCTAGAAGTTCACCATTTTTCAAGCAGTAGCTTCTAATTTCTTTTTAATTTTGGAACTTGCGGTTTTTTTACTCGTGTGTGTGACGCGCTCTCTTCTCCAGAGTTTCTGAAGCGATAAATCATACCTGGAGGTTGAGGCCTCCGCTGCCTGCCACCTGCAAAGATGTCTGAGGGGCTGATCTCTGTGCTGCAGCCCAAAACGCAGTAGGTGCACAATCTGAAGCTCCAGGTGTGTGGAAACCAGGCTGCGAGGAACCAGGATGAGATCTCGAGTCAAGTCGCCAGGGTCTGACAATCTTATTTGATGCTGACGGCTTTCACCAAAGAGCGTCCAAATTTGCAACGGGGATACTTTACGTTAGGAAGCTGGCTTCGCCAAAGGCCCCCAGGTCTAATTATCCAACGCTGGACGTGCTTGGGGGCGGGGGCGTTTGGGAGTGCAGTGAGCAGAGGGTGAATTATTTTAGAGTTCTGCACAGGATTTCTGTAAGGGCTGCCTCTACGGGGATAACTGCACAATTATTTCTTTCCCCTGAATGGATCAGAATTAAGTATTTTATTCACAGTGGAATTAAACAATGAGTTGACATTGTCTTGGGTCTGACTGAGCTGAGATGCTTTCTCGTGCACGTGCCATTCATCCCCCGTGACGTGTCTCCTGCCTGGTCCACTTCCCCTCCTCCCCGACCTCCCTTTGCTTTACCTACCCTCTAGATTTCATGTCCCCCTTTTAAATCTTGAATTACCCTCCAAATACAAATGAACTCCTTTAAGGATAACATCGGAAGGTATTTCTCCATGAAGCTTCAAGCCTTGCGCCTAGCAGGCCTCTTACTTAAGGTTCTAGAGGCTGATTGAGGGCTCCTTAGCTCGGAAGGCAGCTTGAGGAAGAACTGAGAATTGTCCTCATCAGATATTTTCCAGCACCAACATCGGCTGCCTCTCCTGGGAGAGTCAAGTTGCAAGTGTGAGTCATAAGTGAAGATTCCTTCCTAAGTCATATTGCTCCCATTGAGGACATTCCTGGACTCAACCTTCCAATGGTAAAATGCTTTTCCAGTGGCATCCGTATCTGACCCCACAGCCAAGGGGAGCTGGTAACTCTGAGGGAACTAAAAATGATTTGCCTTTAAAAAATGCTGCCCAAAATAGCCTCAATGTTTTCTCCTCGAGCTCCTTGGCAGTCGTGATGATGAACAGATGATAACGTTTATCTCTAAGGCATTTAAAGTAATGCTCGTGGGGTGAAGTTCATTGATGATGCATTTCACAGACACTCACCACGATCCCCAGCTGGAAACTGAAACTTCCCACAGAGCTTCAGATAAAAGATCAAACGAATACAAGCTTCCTCCAGGCCGGGTGTGGAACTTGGAAGACATTCCCCCTGAATGCCCTTCTCCAGCCAACTTCAAGCCTCGGGAAGAGGGAGGGGCTTCCCAGCTAAACCTTGCTGACTGTAGTCCGCCATTGAGTCCACGCTGCCCTGGAGAGGCCCTGTCAGGGTCATGTTCCCAAATCAGAGAGGATTCCTATGAAATATTGACATTGGGGGACCAGAAAGAACTTCTTGTAGGAAGTTTTGAGTGAAAATTCTTCACAGTTCTTAGGCTGATGTGAATGGAGATCTGAGCCTTGTACTCAAAGGATGATGTAAGCCCCTGTGCCCAGATCCTGAGCAGCCCCCAGGGGTGGCGCTGCTGACGACATCCCAGGAGCCCTTGCTGCTACTCCCATCCGGAAAAGGAAGTGGACAAGGGAGCTCTTGGAACTCACGGTTGGGGCCTCTTTAGCTAACAACTTTTTAAAATTATCACTGCTTTCTACGGCCAAAGGACTTTCTCATCTTTTCCCACCCATCACCTCCCTGTCTCTGATACTGAGGGAGATTCTTCATGCAGCTGGGATCTGTGGCAGCCTTATAGCATGGCTTCAAATGCTTTGACATTCCTTCCTCTAAAGGTGAGGTCTTTCTCCCCTTGAATCTGGGGGGGTCTGTGACTACTCTGACCTGTAGGTGGTGAAAATGACTCTCTGGGGCCTCCAAAGCAGGTAGGAAAAGACTTGTTGGGCTTCCCTGGTGGCGCAGTGGTTGAGTGTCCGCCTGCCGATGCAGGGGACACGGGTTCGTGCCCCGGTCCGGGAAGATCCCACATGCTGCGGAGCGGCTGGGCCCGTGAGCCATGGCCGCTGAGCCTGCGCATCCGGAGCCTGTGCTCCGCAACGGGAGAGGCCACAACAGTGAGAGGCCCGCATACCGCAAAAAAAAAAAAAAAGACTTGTTTACCAGAACACTCACTCTTGGGGTTCTGAGCCTCCAGGTCAGAAGTCTGACAACCCTGGGGCCACCATGCCGGAAGGAAGCTCAAGCCATGTGAAGAGGCCACATGTAGGCGCTCTGGCAGAGGAGCCCCCCATGACAACTTTCATGTCCCCTCAGCCTGGGCACCAGACAAGTGAGGGAAGAAGCCAGCTCTAGTTGCTCGGGACCCCCTCAGATAGTCTAGTCTCCCCAAGTCGGGGCTCAGACACCATGGGGCAGAGACAAGCCAGCCTTCGTCGGCCATATTTAAATTTCTGTCCCTTGGTGTCCATAAGCATAAGAACATGCTTCTTGTTTATGAGAGCAGGCCGCGTGGGGTGCTTGTTACACAGCAGTAGACAGTCAGAGCCTATCCTAACTGCCTAGCCTATCCTAACTGTCAGAGCCTGACTAGACAGTCAGAGCCTATCCTAACTGCCTTTCTCAACCCAGGCCTCACAGAAAACCCACAGACCTCTGAACCTCAAGCAGCAGCAGACAAGGGCATGTGTCTTGTGTGTGCTGAGTGCTGTGATGTGAGGGGTTGGAACAAAGGGGGTGAAAGCCCCAGTCCCAGCCTCTAAGTCAGTCAGTTCCGATGAGCTGATGGGCTGGGCTCCACCGCCAGGCGCTCCCTCCTGTACATACAGAAGTAAGGCTGCATTTAAGGAGTACATAAGGCAGCCCCGCGCCGTGTGGAGACCTTCCCACCCCCAAATCCCACGACAGCAGGGGCGCTAGTCACCTCACATTCTGAGCATTTGCTCTCCAAGGGGGCAAAGTTCATCTAGAATACAAGGGGATTTGTGTCCCCTGGAGTCTGAACGATCTGCCCCTGGGAAGTGGCATAGGGGGCCTGGGGGTCTTCCAAAGGCTCTCGGAGAGACTGTTCTGACGGCTCAGTGGAAAGCAAGCGTGCAGCCCCTTCCCGGGGGGCAGAACCTGACTGGTCGGGGGGAGTGGGGAGAATTAGGGCTTGAAAGAGGCAGGAAAAATGCACCACTGCAGGCGCCCCTGGCAGCACATGAAACAAATGAAGATCATATTTATGAGTCATGACACCAGAGCCGAAAACCCTGGAAGTGTCCTTTCTCATGTCCCCTGATCTACCCATGGTTCTGTCTCTGACACCTGCCTGCTTGGAGATGAACCCCGGGGGTGCCGAGGACACAAGCAATCCAGACAACCAGACACTCACGCAAGAGTTAAAGACCAGATTCCAAGGCTGAAGTTCTCTGGCCAACAATGACTTCACGTTCTTGGGAATAAACTACTGACCAGATGCACGAAGAGAAGATCCATGTGCAAAGTCGAGCACAGAGAGCAAGATGGGATTCTGAACCCAAAACGTCTTTCCCAGACGAACCCACCCTGCGGGACTCAGCTCCCAAGCCCCAGACCCCCAAAGCCCGCGGAAGACCAGGCTCGCACCTGCCTGAACGGGGGCTGCTTTGGATTCAGCCCCAAAGACAGTGTGTCCTCAGCATATAACTTCCAGGAAGGTAATACCTTGGGGCTCCACTCACTTGGAAATCCAACTCAAATATGATCACTGTCTGGAAAACTAGCTTTTTCTGTGCTGGCAAGTGTCCTTTCTATCTGTCTGAAATTTAAAAGGAACACATGTCCTAGAATGTGTAGAAACGATAACTCCATATTCCCATTCATGGGTCATTACCTTCAGCAAATCTGAAACACTCCGATTCTACATCTCACACTGGCAGCTGATACGTCCAGAAAAGACACTGAGGCAGCAATTAGGGGAGGAGCTGGTAAAAGTCAAGATGTCTACAAGCAAAGATTGGAACTTTTCAGCAGTGAGCTTCTTCGGGACAGGAGTGTGTCTTGTCCCTTTTCTCAATAGCACTATGACGCCTAGCACTGAGCAGGGATTCCAATAAAGATATGATGAATGAATGAATGAATGAACAAATTAATGGATGGATAAATGAAAAACAAATAAATTAATGAGTGGATGAAGAACCAATAAATGAACGAATGAGTAAATGAGTACATACATACACATACAGACATACAGGCATGCACATGTGAGATGACCCTAGACAGCACCTTCTCTCCTGCAAGGATCTGAACCTCAAGCCTAGCCTCCTTTCCTAGCCTCCATTGCTGCATCTCTAATGACTCTCCGGCCACAGCTCATTGGAGGACCTGACATTACTTTAAAATTAACATTAAAACTAAGTTCATCATTATCTCATCACCAAACCCAGCCCCCTCCGCCTCCCACAATGTCACTATTTTCTGTTGAAGGCACGGCCCCTCTCAGTAATTGCCCAGTGACAAAGGGAGTCCCCTTTACCTCCTAGCCTCTCTGAACCTCCATTATCTAGTTGGACACCCAGTCCTTTTGACTATTTTTTTCAGTATATCTCCCACTCTGTCACTTCCTTTTCATGCCTTCTGTCACAGTTCTGTCTCTAGCATTAACAGCATACGTGTCATTACTACCTGGCCACAGCACTTTGTAACCGGGATCCCACACCCAGTGTCTCCTGCACCTGTCCTTCACTCATGGAATAAAAGCCAAACACCCTAGCCAGACAGCCCGTGTGCTTAAAACTCCTGTGCCAACCGACCTTTCTGATCAACCTATTTGTTCTTATCCTAGCCTTACAGATTTGCCCCTTCCACCGGTCTCACCTGCAGAAGGTCCAGTTTCCCTTTCCTGATGTTACCAAGCCCAGGCTCGCTCTGCTCGCTGCACAACAGGCCAATAAATTGGGAGACAAGGTGTTGAGACAAGGAACACTACTTTATTCGGAAAACCAGCAGACGGAAACGATGGAAGACCAATGTCTCCAAAAAACCATCTTATCCGGGTCTGAATGCCAGTTTCTTTTACAGCACAGAGAGGGGGAGGAGATGAGGAAGTAAAGTAAAAAGGCCATACGTTTTGCAAATATACCCTGGAATGGCGAGCCTCGGGGAGGGTCTGTGTTCATTTCTTCTTCCTTGCAGCCATCGGCAGGTGGACAGGGTCCGGATGTTTCCCTGAACAAAGGCACTTTGGTTTAACATTGAGGCAGGGCTCCCCGAGACAGGCCGTTATGTATAGACTGTATCCTTTTACTGAACAAAAGCAACGAGAAGCAAAGGTTAAAGTCAAAGAAACAGATCCAACGGATCTGGGTCTTCCCTGTTCCACTGACTCTTGAAATGAAATCCACACTTCAAAACTCAGCCCAATCCCTGCCTCCCTTATGGAGCCTTTTGGGACTAAGACCTAGGAGAGGCTCACTCGTCTCAGGAATCCGACCCCCAAAGCTCCTCCCCTCCAGGATGGCCATGGCGCTCTCACCTTACAGTCTTACGCTCTGCCTCATTTTGAGCCTTCCCCGTGTGTTCACCGTGATGGTACTGGCGGGGCGATCCTAGCTTAGGTCTTATCTCCCCTGAGATGCTGCCACCCAGCAGAGTCTCTGGCCTCTTGTCTTTGGTCATTATCTTAGGACCACAAAAGTCCCAACTCTCACATTCCTTGTGGGAGGGTGGGTGTATCCTTAATTAGATCACTTACCACACTGCATTCATCTGTTTGTTTTCTCCAATTGATTAGAAACTTCTGAAGTACAGTGATTCTGTCTCGTTCATCTTTTTGTCATCAGCGTTGAACACCTGAGCAAGTAACATTCGTGGAATAATCATAGCGATCATTATAGCTACCATGTTGTGTGCTGTTACACACGACACTCCACGGACACCCTGCTGCCAATCCTCACAGTGGCTTGGGAGAGAGATGTCATTCTCTCCATTTTACAGATGTGGAAACTGAGACTCTGAGAGTTTAAATATCCTGCCTGACATGGAGACGAGTTCAAATCCACACTGTTTAGATTTACGGTACGTATTTGTTCCTCTGTGCCCCTTCCTTGTTTTCCTCCTGCACAAAGAACCCCGACATTGTTGTGCTCAAGCAGAGGCATGGAAACCGGTACATGAAGATGAGTGAGTTACCACCAAGGTAATGTGATTTGAAGGATATGATGAAAGAAGTGACTAGGAGCCATTGTCCTACAGACTGTGCACCTGAACTGACAAAAGCGTTACCTTACTGAGGGCGATCTTATCAATTAACCAACACGTAGGCAGGAATTTACTTGATGTCCTGAATATGCACTGTCATCTGGCGGTAAGAAAGACAATGTTAGGGATCCATTTCACCTCCTTTAAACTTGACGCAAAGGTTAAACTCACACCCAGACAGATACACGTGTATATCAATTTATTATCTACAGACAATTCTAACTCCAATAAGAAAATTTGCTTCTTTGTTCGTATGTGAATCTTCAGGGAAAATACTTAGCTGGCTTCAGTTTTAGCTGGTTTAGTTACATAAACCTATCAACAAAGAGTGCATGAGAAAAGTCAGTTAAGGCCAGAAAATATGAAGAAAATTAATACAAAAATAAGTATGAAGAAAAGCTTTAAACGGCCAGTTTTGACTTATGTTTTCAGACAAATGTCTGTTTCAAAACAGCTGAATGGTATCTTAACCGATAGCAAAGAACAAAGAAAAGAAAATATTTACTTCTTGTTTCCAGTTTTGCCCTTTTGGTATTCAAAGATGTACTTAAGAAAAATATAGTTTATTTTACTGGATTAACCTATCAGATAGTGATTTAATAATGTTTATAAAACATATGCTTAAAAACCTGTTTCCACCAGCTTTTAAGCATATTGTATTTCTATTGCCAAGAATTCTGTAACAGTTTCTAATTTATTCAACCAGCAGTGACAGAGCCATTCCCTTTTTTAATATGCAAACATAGGCTATTGTCTATATAATGAAATAATGAAATAAATATTATAAGAAAGAACCGAATGACTATGTGCGTATAGTGATTCATCATGAAGAAACATTAGAATACAAAAATAATGGAAAAAATCCTGAGCCCTTCTCTTTATCCTGTGATCTACGCTAAATCCAGGCAGCTTGATCTCTACACCTGCCACCTTATTGTAACTTAGAATTCATTTGTGCCCACTGGACGTGCCCTTAGATAAGCATCGCCTTTCCAGCCCTAAAAGATGCTCAAATCATGAAATTGTTCATGACTTAATTGCTTGATGTATGCAATGCATGTATAGATTTCAGTACTCACCAGAGTACTGGAATAAATATTCCCTAAGGTTCCCACTAACTAGAAGTCTATGATTTGTCCAGTGATAACTCCTTAGCCTGCAAAGACAAAATATAAACTGGAGGTTTACTAATATCAAAACTAGCAGGTTTTGATATTAATACTGTATACTAGAAACTTACATGTTTTCAAAGTACTCCTGGATCAGTTGTTCATAAAAATAAATTACAAGATGCCAGAACGTCAGCCGCTAGTCTCAGTGTCAGCTGGGCCTGGCTGGTCCGGCCCCTGTAACCAGAGAAATGCCAGCAATTCAGATAAAACTCTAAAGGGAGCAAAAGGGACCACAGTTTCCAGAGCAGGGGAAGAAAAAAGACAGATGGAAGATGTTAAGCAGCCTTAAAGAGTAAATTCTAAGGGTCAGAAAGGAACCAAGTGGATTTTTCACCTGGCTCAGGAGGAGGTGGAGATGAGGGAAAAGCCTGAAAAATGGCTGAAAACAGCTAGGTTGCACCCGCCGGGAGACTGCCCCCTGCTGGGGTTCTTTGGGAACAAGAGGAGATACTCTTCCCAGGAAGTCTTGCCCAGGCCCCTGATGGACCTGCCCGCCTCCTCCATTTGCTGCCTCTGAGCCAATCTACGAATCTCACTTGATTGACCCAAGATAGGCAAGCACCCTGGGCCACCCATGGTGAATGTTTACGCTGCCTGTAAAATATAGACCTCTGGGTAAACTGCATCATAATTAATCTTTAAATTTGCATTAATTGCAAAAGAATAAACAGATCTCCAGCAGAGAGAAGAGGCCTCTACCTTCCCAGGCTGACCGCACAGACTTGTGTCCATGGACGCTTCTCTCAGAACCGTAAACTGCAGATCTGTTTACAGTGAGCTGTGCGTTCCGTTGAGTCAGGTCAATGGAATGTGTGGCTCCGAGTTCCCAAGTGTGACGTGCAGCCTAGAGGGTCCTGGAGTTAACGTGTTGATGCTGTTGTGTAATTAAATCAATACAGACGTTTTCAAGGGGGAAGAACATTTTTATTGTGGAAAATTTCAAACACAGACAAGAACAGAGAAAGTATGACAATGAACCCTCCTTTGCCCACTCTTCAGTTTTAACAATTATCCCAATATTTTGCTGATCTTTGTTTGCTTTTTACACCTTTCTCTCTCTCTCTCTCTCTCTCTCTCTCTCTCTGGGGAACTTAAACATGGTACCTTCAAGTTCAAATCAAAGAGGACTAACTGTGCCATTCTTTACCAACTTCATACCTTATTGTGAAGCTGTATACGATGCCCCGTTGTGACCTCACACGTCACAGCGAGATTTCACTGCGGAAAGGCCGCGCCCTTCCAGAGAGCCCGGAAGTGAGCTTCAAGTGGCTGAGATGGCAAACCGACAGGAATCACCCTGCGGTAGGCAGGACCCCCTCTGGGTGCGATTATAAAAATAATCCCAGGGTCTGATTTCCGTTTGTTCATTTGTAAAAGAAGCATTTTGCCGCATTCCCATCTGGTCTTTTCTTTTTACAAACGCCTGCAGGAGCCGTGGCCTCCGCCTGCCGCTCATGACCCCGCGTGTCTGGTCCTCTCACGGCAGCGCCTACACCACGCCGGGCCCGTTGACCAGGCTCACCCCGTGTCAACCATCCCCTTCCCTCTCACACAGCCACCGTGCGGCTAGAGACACCCTCCTGAGGGCTTTGCAGTTATTCATTGACTAATGTGTGCTGGTCTAGAGACTATTTCTGAAAGTGTTCATTAAAAAATAAACTCATTTTGAAGTAAACCAGTCGCCAAAAAAATACTGCCTGATTCCACGCGTAGGAAATATGTAAAGGAGTCAGAATCATAGAAACAGAAGTAGAGCGGTCATTGCCAGGAGCTGGAGGAGAGGGAATTCATGCTGAATGGCTGTGGAGTTTCAGTTTTGCAAGAGGAGAAAATTCTAGAGATCTATTGTACAACAGCGTGAATATGCATAACCTAACTGTACACTCAAAATGGCTAAGGTGGTAAATTTAATGTTATGTGCTTTCACCACAACGTAAACAGGTAGGGAGCTAGATAAACAAATAAATAAGAACTCATTTCATGCAACCTTATTCTGATTTGGCCCCAAAATAAACACCTCCTACAGTTTTGCAGTTCTCATTTTTCCACAACTCAACTTTTTTTGTAAATCAGGAAACTGAGTATTTCTCCTTTCTGACCTCCTGTGCCACCAAAGGTAGTTGCCAATCGGGGGTATTATTGAGTTTTCTTAAAGCTATTTCACTGGAGGTCAGAGAAGGCATTGCTTTGGAAGGTAAACCGTTTTCTTGTGTGCATTATTAATTCTTCTTTCCCAGATCTTTTCATTTTACTAATAAAGAGGGAAGGAAGTTAAGGGTTTTTTTTTTTTGCGGTACGCGGGCCTCTCACTGCTGTGGCCTCTCCCGTTGCGGAGCACAGGCTCCGACGCGCAGGCTCAGCGGCCATGGCTCACGGGCCCAGCCACTCCGCGGAATGTGTGATCTTCCCGGACCGGGGCACGAACCCGTGTCCCCTGCATCGGCAGGCGGACTCTCAACCACTGTGCCACCAGGGAAACCCAGGAGTTAAGTTTTTAGCGTTTATCAACTTCTACCTCTAAAAGAAAATCCAGTTTTGGAATCTTCGGGAGTTTCTGGAGAGATCCAGAGCCGCAAATGTTGTCGAAATCCTCCACTAGCTTCCTGCGTGTTGACTGGGGGGGGGGGGGTCACAAAAATGCCAGATTCCAAATTAATCTACTAACATTTTCCAACCGGCTGCTCTTGGGGTCCATCAGGAGGCAACCACAGCAAATGCCCACTTAGCAGTGGGGCAGGAGAGCTGGGTCAGCACCCTCTATCTCATTTGAAGATTCTTCTGGAATCAAGATGCATAAGGCTGAGAATATGCTTCAAGTAAGGGGGTCTCTTGAGGAAAGGGGAGGGGCACCGGGGCTGCCAGGAGGAGCAGAAACACCCCTGAGCCAAGCTGACCAGTCAATGCAGGTCAGGAAGGGGCCAGGTAAGTGTTCTCAACTCTCAGTGTCCATCAAAACCACCTGGAGAGCTTTTGAAAAAGGGACGCCCAGGACCAACTGAATCAAAATCTCTGTAAGGTGGAACCCAGGCATCTCACTCTGTTTTTTTTAAATATACTGGGTGATTCTGCAGTACAGGAAAGTTAAGAGCCACTGGACTAGCACCGTGGTCTATAGTACTCTGGGAAGACCTTCATGAAGTGATAAGCCAGCAGCCCAGCTCCCACCTCCTCTCTTCCTAGGAAACATACAAAGCCTTTGCGGTGTCCTATACCTTCATATAGGACAAGGTGTGGTCCTCGCCCAGCAGGACTCACATCACCTGGGAGCTGGACAGAAATGCAGGATCTGGGGCCCTGCCCACACCCACTGAAGGGAAAGCTGCTTTGTAACCCGGGCCCGAGGTGATTTCTACGTGTGTTAAGATTTGAGAAGCCCTGTACCATACCATTTTATCATGCCACTTTTATATACTGCAAGCTCTTCTATTCAGAACTCTCTAAAAATAAAGGACACTATTGGAAATATGGTTGCCTGTTGTAGTAACACCTGCCAAGGGCTGCCACTCCCAGACAAAACAATTTTCTTTTGCATTTCCTGTTGTCATATTGACATTACAGCGATAAGATCAAGGATAGCTATTTTTCTCTAAAGCTAAGTTTGTCCCTTGGCCCAGATGGTCTTCTAGGCCTTGGAGATGTTTCTTAAAAGAAACAGAAGAAGCCCCACCCTAACACTGTCCCGAAGGCCCAAAGGGGAGAGTTATTTGTACATGGGGATGTTGAAGGCATTATTCCATCTCCTTGAAAATTTTATTTTCCCTTCACATCCAGATCTAGTCCAGGAAATAATTTATTTAGAAGGTTTTTTTTAAGTTTCCAATTAAGAAATCTTGGAAAGTAGTTGACCTATATTTACTGTAACCATATTTTCCAAATAAAATTCCAGACACAGGGTCTGATAAGTATGCGTGTACTTACCACATTATTTAAAAATAAAATTAAAAATAAAATGTGCTGCTTTTTTTCCTGCTTAAAAAAGTAATTCATGTTTATCTTAGAAAGTACAGAAAAGTCAAAGAAGAAACTAAAAACATCTGTAATTCCACCATCCAGAAACATTTACATCCAGAAATGTTACATTTTAATCCATATTCCTCTTCAGTCTTTGCCTATAACAGAAGACAATTTTTTTATCAAGTTGAGTAGTATACTGTATATAATTTTGCTTCCTGAATTTTCCAATTAAAGCTATGGCACAAGGATTTTCTCATGTCATTGAAGATTCTGTGTAAGCCTTACTTTTTTCTTCTTTCTTTTTTTTTGCGGTACGCGGGCCTCTCACTGTTGCGGCCTCTCCCGTTGTGGAGCACAGGCTCCGGACGCACAGGCTCAGCGGCCATGGCTCACGGGCCCAGCCGCTCCGCGGCATGTGGGATCTTCCCGGACCGGGGCACGAACCCGTGTCCCCTGCATCGGCAGGCGGACTCTCAACCACTGCGCCACCAGGGAAGCCCTGCCATCAATTTTTTGCCATTATTAAATATACTGTAATAAACATTCTTGAACATATATCTTTGTTCACACTTCTGAAAATTTCCACAGCACAGCATAGCCAAGAAGCAAAAGTTCTGTATAACAGGGGACTTTCCTGGTGGTGCAGTGGTTAAGAATCCACCTGCCAATGCAGGGGACATGGGCTCGAGCCCTGGTCTGGGAAGATCCCACATGCTGCAGAGCAGCTAAGCCTGTGCACCCCAACTACTGAGCCTACGCTCTAGAGCCCACGAGCCACAACTACTGAAGCCTGAGTGCCTAGAGCCCGTGCTCCACAACAAGAGAAGCCACCGTAATGAGAAGCCCGTGCACCTCAACAGAGTAGCCCCTGCTCACCGCAACTAGAGAAAGCCCACGCCCAGCAACGAAGACCCAACGCAGCCAAAAATTAATTAATTAAATTTAAAAAAATAAGAAATACTGTATAACGGGATAAAATTCTTTTATATCTCTTCATATACATCACCAGCTTTTTCTATGGAAACGTTGTACCAACTTATACTTAACACCTTTCTGAAGGTACCATGGGAAAAAATTTAAATCAGTACTGTTCCAGAAAATTCAGATTTAAAAAATAAATTTACTGAGCACGTATTTTGTGCCAGAGAGTGTGCTAAGTGCTTTACGTGTACTGCGTCAGTTACCTCCTTACAAAAGTACCCTGAGGACAAGATGCTATTATGATTCCCCTTTTACACATGCAGAAAGTTTGGGTAAGTAGCCCAAGTTATACAGCCAATTCGTTGTAAAGTTCAAAGTTCAAAGTGAAATTGATTCAGTGTAGAGGTTTTTCTTTTCCTGACTCCAATGATCACTCTCTGTACCCTCCACTCGGGAGGCCTCTGCGGCAAGGGTCCCAGCTGAGGGTCTGGAAGAGGGTCAGTAACCATCAGGAGAGCCTAGTGCAGCCCTGGGACAGACAGCTGACCCTGGGCCAAGCTCCCTGAGCGACCAGACCAGAATGCCCCGTGGTCAATGCCAAGTTCTCAGCGACACTGACAAACTGGGAAAAGGCAAAGCAAAAGGACATGTGGTGAGCCAGAAGGACTGATGAGGTTATTTTCGAGCACATGTGAGACCCCCAGGAGCCCCTTGTAGGGGATTTCATGGAAGAAGAGCCCAGTCCTGGGGCCTCAGAAGTTTCGCTCGTGGACACCAAGTCACTGCAACTGTGTTGAACCGAAAGCCATCATGACCTAGAGGAAGGGGACTGTCGTCTTTCCTTTTTAGATGAATTGATCTGCGGCTTCTCAGGGCACCCCCTACTTTGCATATTTTGTAGGCTGTTCCACGCTGAGGGGGTCGTTCATGGCCTAGGGGGTAGATGGGGCTCAAAATCCAGCCCAAGTTCCATTTGCCAATCTGGGCATGCATGGAGTTGTGTCCACCTCCCATTACATCGCTGACCTCACACTCTACTATCCCTCCCAATCTGCAACAGTCATGCCAGCCTCAGGACCTTTGCCCTGGCTGTTCTCTTTGCCTGGAAAGCTTTGCCCCATCTCTCCTTCTCAATGACCCACTGCCCCATGAACAATGACAGCTCCCAATACCCGCTCCCAGACCCTCACACCATGCCCTCCAGGGGGACAGTGAATTTTGTTTGTTTTGTTTACTGATCTATTCCAAGTGCCTAGAACATTCCTGGCAAATAGCTCTCAATAAATATTTGTTGAATTGAATGAAATCACCAAATGGGTAAACCACGGAGATGATTAAGTCTTGCTTCAGTTATTTTTACATTGAGAGAACTGAGAGGTGGAGTGACCTTATCCAAGATCACTTGTAGGTTTCATTTCCCCTAAGTGCCCAGACTTTCAGAACTGGCCTTGAAGTTCTCCAGCTCAGCCCAAACAAAACTCTCCCTCAGTGAGGCCAAGAGCAGGTCCAGATCTGATAAAGCAATTGGCAAAAGGCGTAAATGATAAGGAAGCATCATCCTTCCAGGGAGTAAGCTTCAGATGAACCTCAAACGGAAGGAAAATCTCTCTCTGAGCTGCAAGTCAATTACACATCTTCTCCTTTCCTACCCTCCCGAGAGCAACCACCTAACAACAAGGAAGCCTCCAGGAAGCCAAGTCCCCAGTCCACCTTGTTCAGTAGTTCAAACCCATCCCCATCCCCTCGCCTTTCTCCTTTGCGAGAGGCCAGACCCTGGAAGAAATCATTCTAAGCAATGAGACAAAGTGAGCTGCTTCAGGGATGTTCAAACCACAGTTCATTACAAATGCCCAGTGTCATAAACACCTCTCCCAAATATTTCCCTCTTTCCTCACCAAGCGTTTGCAGAGAACAAACACGAATTATACACAATTTGGGAGCAGATTTATTTTTTCCATGACCTCTGTTCTCTTTTAACAAGCAATTTGTTGTATATGTTAGCTTAAAATAAAATAAAATTCTGGCAATGGTTATCAAAATTGAGAACCCCGAAAATAAAAGCTCTCTCTTAATAAGCGTGTGTTCTGGGATTTCAAATACAAGGTTCACAGACCCCCGGAGAGATCCTTGTATGGAATTCTGTGGTCTGTGAGGCCCCTAAAATCATATGCAAACTTTTGCGGATGTATGAAGACACTTGGGGTTTTTTTGGTGAGCTCTCATTAGATTCTCAAAGGAATGTTTCTCCCCAAATTACTGAGAACCATTGATTTTTGACACAGTCAAAAGTGTTAAAACCTGAAGGGGTGACAACCAAACTTAACTCCCCAGTGTGCAATGCAAAATTTGTGGTAACAGAGTATATCTACATCATTAATACTTTCTCTTTTGGGGAGTACCATTATCAAGACACAATATCCTAGCTAAATAAACATTTAGTTTGGTTAACCATAAAACAGGGTGTAACAAATTAATTTCCCAATTGTTATTCCTGGCTGGTGATAGGATTAACAGTTTGGTCTTTGACTATTCTGTCTGTCTCTCTCTCTCACATTTAGCCTTGTGCAAAACATCACTTTGCAAAATAGATATTTTGAATCATATTTTTCAGGTAAAGAACCTCAGACTTGGACTTCTCTGGTGGCACAGTGGTTAAGAATCCACCTGCCAGTGCAGGGGACGCTGGCTCAAGCTCTGGTCCGGGAAGATACCACATGCCAAGGAGCAACTAAGCCCATGTGCCACAACTACTGAGCCCGTGCGCCTAGAGCCCATGCTCCGCAAGAAGAGAAGCCACCGCAATGAGAAGCCCACACACTGCAACAAAGACCCAGCACAGCCAAAAATAAATAAATTTTTTTTTTTTTTTTTTTATTTAAAAAGAGGGCTTCCCTGGTGGCGCAGTGGTTGAGAGTCCGCCTGCCGATGCAGGGGACACGGGTTCATGCCCCGGTCCGGGAAGATCCCACATGCCGCGGAGCGGCTGGGTCCGTGAGCCATGGCCACTGAGCCTGCGTGTCCGGAGCCTGTGCTCCGCAATGGGAGAGGCCACAACAGTGAGAGGCCCGCGTAACGCAAAAAAAAAAAAAAAAAAAAAAAAAAAGAACCTGAGACTCAGAGCATTAAGTAACTTATTAGGTCCCTCGGCTGGTAAATAAAGGGAGTCAAGATGTTAACACAGGCCTCCTGGATCCTGAATCTCGTGTGTTTTCCAACAAAGCAGACCACTGTCTTTTAAAATTTATATTCTCTCTTCCAAAATCAGGATTTTCAGTTCTTTTTTCCTTTCATGGTGGGTGGTTAAGCCAGAATATTTTATAGCAGCAATTATATTTCCCAAATGTATTCATGAAAGATTTTTAAATATTGGTAGTTCTGACATGGTGGACGTCATCATAATGCATTTTCTCTGATTTTGGCTCTGAATCATGAATTAATAACAATCTAAAATGCTGCTGTCACCCAGTTCAAAACTTCCCAAGAATCCTCCCTTTGGAGCCAAATGAAGCAGCCTAAGGTACACACGAGAACTTCTGAGTCCAGAGGGGCAGGCTTGGCTCTTCCAGGAGCTTCACCAAGAGAACCAGCAAGCAACTACCTGTGACTCCTTTCCCCAGAGAGAAGCCATGCCACCGATCTCTCACCAGAATATGTGAGAGTAACACGAGTTAAGAAGCAACTCTCGGGACTTCCCTGGTGGCGCAGTGGTTAAGAATCCACCTGCCAATGCAAGGGACACAGGTTCGAGCCCTGGTCCAGGAAGATCCCACATGCCGCGGAGCAGCTAAGCCCATGCGCCACAACTACTGAGCCCACGTGCCACAACTACTGAAGCCTGCATGCCTAGAGCCCGTGCCCTGCCACAAAGAGAAACCACCACAATGAGAAGCCAGTACACCGCAACAAAGAGTAGCCCCCGCTCACCACAACTAGAGAAAGCCCACATGCAGCAACAAAGACCCAACGCAGCCAAAAATTTAAAATAAATAAATTAATTAATTAGAAAAAAGAAAGAGCCCCCCCCAAAAAAAGAATCAACTCTCTCCCATAGCAAATGGCATTTAAAGAAAATAGACGATGTACCTATGTGTTATAATATGAAGGCTGCCTAGAAGAAAATGATTTGGAAAGAGCAGGAGACATTATTCATAGCTTTAAAACAGAGACTGTTCAAAATGGAAAATAAGGTATTTCTCTCAACACCACTGATGTACTTTTAGCGTCTGTATTTGGTGTGCACCTCTGGGTCTTTGTGAGTTCCCACGGTAATCCTCCATGATTCATGAACTACCAAGTCACCATCACAGTTTCCTAGTAGTTGGGAAGCATTTCACCCCCAGAAGCACCCATTTTCTCATTTAGCCAGAGAATGAAAGGGAGTGGGAAGGTCTGGCTCCATGCGAAAGTCTAAGAATGTCCCCATGTACGCAGGCTCCAGGGAAGCCTGTCTTGATGGAGATATTGGAAAGCGTAGCTCACTTAACGTAGCAGATCACAGTTTCCAACAGAGCTTCCAAAAATTCATCTTCTGTATTTTCTGGCAGATCCACTTCTAAGATATTGGATTCTAGCAGACTCAGGTCAGATATCATCAGCGTGTGTCCTTATAACTGAGTCACCAATATCACGGACGGCCAAAGCGGCAGAGCAACCCTTCAAGTCTCCTCTCTCTGTGCCATTGTGCGGGGGCAGCCTCGTACGCGTCCAGACAAAGGCCGGCTTCCCTTAGCTTGGCTCCTTCCATAGCACGCGTGCTTCTTTATACATAGAGGATGGTAGACATTTGCTTGCCAATAACACACTTACCCGTGTGGATTTAGCCTGGAAAAAAGTCGTTTCTAAGTGAAGTCTAACCAGCAGTTCTCAGTGGAGGGCTACCGCCCCCTAGGGAACGTTTGGGAGATGTGTAGGGCCTTTTTTTTTGATAACTGTGAAGGTTGGGTGTTCCTGCACTGAGGGGATGGAGGCCAGGAACACAGAAGACAGTTTTGTACAACTTTTCAATGTCCCACCAGACAGTTACGTAGGTGAGAAACTTGTTTATAGCTTTCTGATCCCGGAACCCCACTCCACTTTTATATCCAACTAGAAAGTATTTTTGAACCGTTTTAAGTAGACACTGACTTTTCCAAGAATGCAACCATCATGTAAGTCAAAGAGAAAACAGTACGTTGTGTCTTCAAAATTTTACCAAGAGTCGTTCATGATTTCAAAAGATCACAACACCCACAGCAACACAGCTCAAGGATGGCAGTCGCTGTGACACCCCCGAGGCAGTGTGTGCTCCTAGCGGCCACATTCAAGATGGTGTGGGTGACAGCCCGACTACATCCCTTTATGTAGTTGTGCCTGAGCGCTTACATATTGAACATTAAAGCTGTAATATTTTATTATAAATTATTTTCTTTTTATTTACCCTTTACTGAACACCCAGGGCATTATATTGATTTTTAAAAATTAACTTCCGTGGGTGAGTGACATTACGTCTAAATTTGGTGAAACAGCATATTTCCTTTTAAAAGAGGTCTTTGTTTTGAGTCAGATTTAAACACTGGTGTGAAGCATGAAAACTCCTTTAGGTTAAGAGCTGCCTAATGAAATGGTCTTTAAGGATGTTTAGATGGAACGTGACATTAACTATGTCTCTTCAGTGTTGCCCGACAAAGAGCAGTGAGTTTCTAATATTCAACCATAGGCATGCATGAGAACAATGTGAGAGCTTTTAAATATTACCAACACCTGGGTTCCTACCCTGACCAATGAAATAAGAATCCAAGTGTCAATTGCATGTACTTGAACCTTAAGACAACCCCTTAGAGGAGTGATTCTCCATCCACATCGCATGTTAGGAGGTGTCCCTAAGTGTAGCAGCAACACCAATAGGCAAGTCTGAGTGAGAGCCAGTCCACATTGTTTTCCTTAACATTTCCCAGGTGATTCTAATTTATGACCATTGATGGGAATCACTCTTCCAGCACATAACTAGGAATTCTGAGAACTTGAGGTGTTGGTCAAGAAAGGCTACGAGCTCTGGAAATAAATCATCAGGCTTTGCGTGTGAGCGAAGCCATTTGCTCTCTGTGCCTCAGTTTCCTCTCCTGTCAAATGAGGATCACAGTAGCATCTTCCTCATGGCATGTGGGAATTAAGTTAACACATACACAGCCCTTAGAGCATACCAGTTGTCTTTCTATACTCCGTAGTCAGCCAGTGAGAATTAGATAAATATTAGAAAAATATTCAGTATAATCCCAATCCTCTGAAATGTCATTCAAATGGCACATTTTATTACCATCTATTTCTAAGATGATAGAATATTCTGATTTAAAACTACTATTTTGCTTCAAGGTAGCAAACACCATCATTCAAATTTCCACTTCTTTTAATAACGCTCTTGATTTAGTCAAAATCTGACTTTAAGTCACGTCTCCTGTGGCCTACATCACTCCACTGCCTGCCACATTCCAAGGCCAAGGTTAGAGGCTGGAGTGAACCTCAGAAAGGGCCTGGAGGAAGAAAGTACCCCACAGTCATTATAAGAGAAGCATCAATATTCTCAAGCATATTTTTCAATTTTCCATATTTTTGAGAGCATGTTTCAATGTATGGGAGGTATGAGCAAACATCTTAGAGCTTTATGTCAATGGAGAGGTTAAAAAAATGAGATACTGCAGGAATCTGAAGGCTCAGGGACTCCAAGATGATTTTGAAAAGAGGGGATTTTTACAGAGCTCGGATGGTTGACGACACAAGGGAAATCCATTGGAGCAGCTGTCCCACTAGCTCCCTGCATGCTCAGACACTTTAGTATTATTTTCCTGGCTCTCGGCAACTCATTCCCCGGATCTGAGAACATCATCTAAGTCCTAATTGATGCTGTAGCTGCACCTGACCGGGAGAGGCAGCTGAGTCGAGGCTCCTCATCTGTTTAAATCACATATCGTAATCGGAACAATAATTCACATTCTCTTCTTCACTTTTCTGATTTAATTCACACACAGAGAGTATAATTTTATAACCTAAGAAATCTGCATCTTCTAAGAC